>NC_037294.2:8061596-9311596 GCF_000002775.5 Populus trichocarpa | reverse complement strand
TTTCACTTTGTAATTATAACGATAGTAACATGGATGTATAAATCAAATATAGTAAAAAAACATCAATAGAATTTTTTATTTTTAATCAAACACAAAAATCTCAATCCATGTAATTATATTATAAGCCGTCATATTCCCGACATACTTTCAGAAGATGTCTTAAAAGATAGATGAATAAAAATAATTTTTTTAATAAGAATTATTGTTGCTGTTGTTTTTAACAGTATAACCATGGTTCCATCACCTCAATTATTGCTATGATGATGACATTAGAGGGTGACTACATTGCAATAATTATTTATTAAAAAAAACTTATATCCATACAAAAATGAAATCTCTGTGCAATATTGTTACCCTTTTTACATCGTGTTTTTAAATAATTTAATTTGTTTTTATTTTTTATTAAAATTAAATATATTTTATATTTTTTAAATCGTTTTGATGTGTTGATGTTAAAAATAATTTTTAAAAAATAAAAAATATCATTAGCATACATTTCAGCATGAAAAATTATTTAAAACACAACCACAACCACATTGCCAAACACACTAAAATTATATTTTCATTCTTTTTAAAAAATATATATATATATATATATATATATATATATATATATATATATATATATATATATCGACAATCATATTTACTGCTCCCATTATCACTGGTGCCCCCCTTGTCTGGATGGAGCAGTGTGTGTTGCTCGCTATGACCCAAAGGACAGGTTAGTTTTTTTTTTTTTGGTATAAACCACGCGGTGTCCTGAACACTGATCCAGACTAATCCACGCTCGCACCGGATCGATCCACAGAGGGATAAAGTGCTCCCCAAGAGAGGTTCTCCATACACAAGAAAGGATCGAACCCCTGACCTTGCTTAAGGGATGAGAGTGCCGAACCACTCACACCGTGCTCTCTTGGGTAAAGGACAGGTTAGATTGAAGCTTTGTTTAAAATATTTTTTATTTATAAATATATTTAAATAATATATATTTTTATTTTTTTTAAAAAAAATTGTTACAAAAATATAAAAAAATTAATTTAAAACTTAAAAAAATCAATCTTTTTTAAAAATGTAATTGAATTACAGTATTAAATAAAATGTGGGGGAAGAAGGAAGGATGTAGATGTTTTTTAGGCTTTTATCCCCTAAACACCACCCTCATTTAGTTAGTTTGAGATCTAGAGTGTATTTAGACAGGTAATAGTGTTTATTTTTTAAAGTATATTTTATTCAGAAATGTATTAAAATAATATTTTTTTATTTTTTAAAAATTATTTTTGATATAATATAAAAAAATTTCAAATAAAAAATTAAAATTTAATTTAAAAAAAAAAAAAATTTTAAAGCAAGTTTTAACACGAGACTCTGTTAATCCAAAGCTAAAAAAAAAGTCAGTGTGTAGTGGTGGCTTCGCATACCATTTATTTTATAAATTAAGTATAATGATGCAAAAACACTACTGCATATTTTACCAAACACCCACATCTTTCCCACCTACCCTCATCACTAAAAGCACGCTTACGAGGCAAGGGGACTTTTTTTTTTTTTTTTTGTTATATTTGTGATTTTAAAAAAATAAATTTAAAAAAATTTGGTTAGGTGTGGTTAGTTGGATTTAGATATGTGTTTGGTAAAAATTATGGTTAAGATTTATATTCAGCAAAAAACATGTATAAAATGTTTGGTAATTGTGTGGTTGTGGTTGCTTTTCAAAGTGTTTTTTACTTTGAAATGCATTAAAATATTATATTTTTATTTATTAAAAATTATTTTTGATATCAACGCATCAAAATAATCTAAAACATAAAAAAATATTAATTTGAAGTAAAGAAAAAAATAAAAAATTATTAAATTTTTTCAAAAGTGCTTTTGAAACGCAAAAACAAACAGTGTTTTAGAAAATTCAGTTAAAAAAATATGTAAAAACTGCGTTTTAAACTCAATTTTTTGGTGGGTCTCACAACATAAAACACAATTTTTATATTTACTAAATACTTTACTGAATTTTTTGCACCGCAAATACAAAAGCAAGTGCAAAACAAACACACCCATTTGGCATGCAAATTTCTATATATAACATTTGTGTTTGGTTGAAAATAAAATAAAATTAATGATGTGTTTTTATTTTGTTTGACTCATTCACGAGGAATTTAAATAAGTTTATTATTCTACATCTGGGATTTAAAATATATAATTTGTCAACATGAAAATTTTTTTCTAAGTGATTTTGGTATGCGAATTCCTAGATATAATATTTGCGTTTGGTTGAGAATAAAATAAAATAAAATTAATGATGTGTTTTTATTATGCTTGACTCGTTCACGAGGAGTTTGAATAAGTTTATTATTCTACATTTGGGATTTAAAATATCTAATTTGTCAACATTTTTTTTTTTTCTAAGTGATTAGGCATAACATAAACACAGGTATAATATATTAATTACGTGAGGAACCAATTCGACAACTTGGTACATTTTTTAAATAATTATGCACATAATCACGTATATAATATATTAATTATATTTAAACTCATGAGTTAAAGTGTTGTGGTAGTTATGTCATCATTGACATCTTCATTTAAGATGATTCCTCTTGTTCCTCTCGCTTTACAGGGACATCACACCCCTAACTTTGAGGAAGTGTGACGTCCAAGACCTAGACCATCCCGAATGTTTTATTATCTAGGTTTTTTTTCTTTTTCAAAAAATAAATATAAACATTTTTAGCATTTAAGATTGTTTGGTGGGGAAAATGTAAAATATCCCATCTCGAGAGATTGTTTCGTAATTGTTCGAAAACTTTTTGTTTTTCTTCTTCTTATTTCCTGTTTATTTTTACATTTTAAAAGTGTTTTAAAAAAAGTTTAAAAATTTATTATTTTTTTTACTTTAATTTAATATTTTTTTAGTGTTTTTAGATCATTTTAATGCGCTGATGTCAAAAATAATTTTTAAAAAATTTAAAAATATTATTTTAATACATTTCTAAATAAAAAATATTAAATCATTTACTGTCATAGAATTTTAAGTTGGATGTTCGAAGGAGATAATTTTATTGCAGCTTGGATCTGCAAACCGTTTTATGAAAGAATCACAATCACTGATTTATGGAAACGGCAAAGACAAGCCTCCTAAGTCCTATAGAGGTTGATATTCTAGTCAATCACCATTAAAGTTATGTTACAAATCAAGCTAATCATACCGCTACTTTTTCTAAAATAATCCAGCTTTATCTATTTATTTTTATATTTTAAATTTAAAAAAAAAATTAATTTTTTTAGTTTTTTAGATGATTTTGATATGTTAATATTAAAAATAAAATATATATTATTTTAATATATTTATAAACAAAAAAATATTTTATAAAATAACTTGAATTTTCCATCACTTTGAACGTCGAAAAAACCAGCCAATTTAGCCTGGGCTAATGTCAAAATTGCTTTGAGTTGAGTGTAGAAGCCTGCCATAGTCTACAATGGCGGGTATGTTTACCTGGAGCTTTTGTGTTCTTAGTGCGAAAAAGTATTTGGTAATACTAAACTATATTTTTTTTTATTATAGAATTTATTAAAAAATTAAGTTTGAAATATAGTTTTTACATGCTGTTATAACTGAGTTTCGTAAAACTCTGTTTGTTTTTGCGTTTCAAAAGCGCTTTTGAAAAAAATTAATTTTTTTTACTTTAAATTAATATTTTTTTGTGTTTTGAGATCATTTTGATGTGTTAATAATATCAAAAATAATTTTTTAAAAATAAAAAATTATTATTTTGATGCATTTCCAAGTAAAAAACACTTTGAAAAGCAACCGCAACCACACAACTACCAAACATTTTATACATGTTTTTTTGCTGCACATAAACCTCAACCATAATTTTTATCAAACATGTATCTAAATCCAACTAATTCCATCTAACTATATTTTTTAAAATTTATTTTTTTCAAAACACAACCATAAAAATTTAAAATACAAACCCACCTTCAGCTGTCCCTCTTTTAGGATGATGTGTTGGCCCATCATGGAGAAGCTATCATTGTCCCTTGGAAAATATGGAATTGGTTAGCGGTCTTCATTCACGCATATGGATGATCGTGCTCTTTCACCATTTATCCAAGAAAAGATTATGAGAGACGATCCAGGAGAAAGAGGCTTTCAGATTTTGAAAAACAAATAAATATTAAATATGAATGGTCATCCAATTCAATACCACGAAAATAAATATACGGTTAATTCGTTTTCAAAGATTTAATAAATCTTTATAGCCTATGGTTTTTATTTTTTGGTGGAGAGAAGGCTTAAAAGATATATTTTCTCATAGCATTTAATATTTTTTATATGTCAAATAAAAATAATATCTTTCTCTCATCATAAAAAAAAATCTCTAAATTATCATAATCTCATGGTATAATATAAAGCCTAATAAAATTATCAGAATCATGTGTATTTATAATTATCAGAATCACCGCTATCTCAATTCTAAAGAGAGACTTGATTAAGATTTATAATTTCATCCACAAAGGTTCTTATATTCACATAATTAGAGTGGAAAAATAGGATTGCAGGAGGACTATTAAATTAACCTTCTGCTGAAAAAAATAAAAAATAAAAAGTTTAAAACATATAGTAATTATTGATAGTGAATGTTAAATAATCATCTCAACCCAATAGCTTAAGCTTTTAGGTGAGGTCTCAGGATATGATTTATATTATTCTCTAACACACCCCTTCAAGTGAAAGCTCTTTGGGCTTGAAACTTGCACAGCCTCACATTACCTTATTCTCTAACACACCCCCTTAAGTGAAAGCCATTTGGGCTTGAAACTTGCATAGGCTTATTTTATCTTATGCTTAATTTTTATCAAATAAATAGGGATGGTGAGATTCGAACTCGTGACCACTTGGTTATCAAGACTTTGATACCATATTAAAAAACTATCTCAATCTAATAATTTAAGCTGTTAAATAAGATTTTGATAATTTATATTATTCTCTTTAAGTGAAGGATGGGCACTCAGATTATTCACGTCGGATAGGCACAGTCTGAGTTATCAACTTCGAGATATTCCCAAGACAGGGATGAAGAAGGCTTCATGGGAAACGTAAGAGCAAAAATCGACAAGTGTCCTACCACCTGTAATCTAAAGCAAGCATGGAAGGCCTTATTGGCTTACACGTATCTTGTGCCTATACATTTAACTCGTCTATTTAGCTTCACGGCTAAACCCCTGACAAGGCAGCTCAAAGGAAGCAACTGCGAGGAGTTTGGAGTGTAATTGCAAGAAGGATATATAAGAGTGGTGCAGAGAATCTCTCTGTATAAAGCGGGAATCTGTTTTTGTGGGCTTGAAGAGATAAGAATCGAGGCTAAAAGAAAAGGAGAAGTTGAAAGAGAATGGCGCAGACGGTTGGGAGAAACATAGCAGCTCCATTGCTGTTTCTTAACCTGCTCATGTATGCTATTGCCCTGGGCTTTGCTAGTTGGTGCACTAATAGGTACATCAATGGCCAAACCAGCCACCCAAGTAAGCCTCTCTCTCTCTCTCATCTTTCACACAGTAGTGGCCTAAAAATACTGCAAAAGGTTGAGAGAAAAAAACGAGTATATATTTAAGCTAAAGATAGGAATTATAACTTCATCTTGTGTCTGGTTAAACAGCCTTAATCTTCAACACGTAGGTGTGTTGGCAGTTGCTCTCATCATTGCTTCTCCTTCATTGTTTCCTTAGTGGCTATGGTGTAAACTCTTTTGTTTGGCTAATAAAAAAATAAAATTGCCAGGCTTTGGAGGGAATGGAGCAACAGGATTCTTCCTGACCTTTGCAATATTAGCTTGTGTTGTTGGCATGGTATCCAAATTCGTTGGTGGCGCCCACATCAGGGCATGGAGGGGTGATAGTCTAGCTGCAGCAGGATCAGCTTCGCTGGTTGCCTGGGCCATCACTGCCCTAGCCTTTGGGTACGTTAATTTGGCATCCTAACACAAATCCACTTGGTAGAGGCCATCAAATTAATCAATCAGTAATTTTTGCAATCTCTATTGTTTTCAGGTTTGCGTGCAAGGAGATAAACGTAGGAGGCTACAGAGGTTGGAGGCTGCGGGCAGTAGAGGCATTTATAATCATTTTGACATTTACCCAGCTTCTGTACGTCTTGTTGCTTCACGCCGGGATGTTTAGCAGCAAGTATGGACCAGGATACCGTGACACTGACTATGGCGTCGGTGCCGGTACTAGTGAACCTGTACACAAGGGCGGTGCTGTTCCTGTAGCTGGCGCTAGGGTTTAATTTGAATAACTAAATGGGCGTGTAGCGTGATAGCCTCTCGGGTTATTTTCATCTCCCTGGCTGGGGCTATTGATTTGCTCTGTTTGAACTTGTTATTTTCATCTCCCTAAATTTGTAATGTTGTTATGCAAGTAAAAGGTCGTGTTGTTTTATGACTTTGTAATGAGAATGACTTTGTCCTAATGCTTTTTTTTTTTAAAAAAAAAAACAAACTAATTAGTAATTACATTCGTTCCTGGTGAAGTATTGCAAATCTAGTTTTGTATGCTCTTTCATCTTTTTAGAGGAAGACACCCTCCGCGATAAAAGAAACACGACCGTCCAACCAACCAAAAACCTTACAGCAAACTCTCTAAGAAACCTCGCATGGAATTGTGATCGGTACCATTACAAACACCACCTCTCTGGCTCTGTCCCTTGCGGCAGGCGCAGGACCTCAGATCGCTAAACCCCAGCAAGATATCTCACCCGGAAACGGACCTGAGAGGGCGTGAAACATGTTTCTCGGTGCAGCTTTTCTTTTACCGTCCACCCCAACTTCAAGATACACTCTCTTGCTCAACAGGGATCGCCAGCATCCAAATGCGAAAGCCTAGACAGCAACTGTAACACGCAAGCTATACCATTTCTTGACATTGACAGGTGATTGTAGATGGCAAATGATTGGTTAACAGGGGTGCGTGCATTCTTATAACATCACAGTACTTTATCACAAGTTTCTCAATGAAACGAAACCAGAAGAGCAGAAACAGATTATATGAACATTTTGACTTCTGAAACAAGACGTGGAGTAAATGTTTTAAGAGATGTGTCAATATCAGAGTGTGATAAAGGTAGCGCCGAAGAATGTAAGCATATAATAGAGGCAGCACCGAAAAGTATAGAATGAAGATATTTGGACACTAATCCTAGAACCAAGAGTATAAAGTTTTCGGTTTACCTTTTCCACAACAATTCACATATACTTTGCACATAGACAAACGCTCTCAACATAATTTTCATTTAACTTGAAGCATATACTTGATCATCTATCTATTACCATATTTATTAGAGAAAAAGGATTAATTTGAAGGTGAGATAATAAACGAAAAAGAAAGAAAGATCCACTCTCACCATAAAAAAGTGAAAGAACTGCAGGGGAAAAACATTACCAGGTGAGATAGGAAGAGACTATCACTGAACATTTCTACTCCTAGGGCAGGCCACTTTACTTGTTCAGCTTGCAAATATCCAGATACCGACCGAACAAATAAAGTAGTGTTTATCGGTCAACATAGAATTACAAACTCTAACCAATATCTCAATCACAAACTGACTACAGTTGGTTATACAGACTAGCCTCCTCCATTTAAATCCACTTTGAACTAGCCTTTCTATGAACTGTTGTGTAATACTGTAGTTTTTCTTTTCCACTTTCAACCCATGATGTTTTCAGTCTCTCTCCTAATCTCCCAAAAAAATTAATTTAAACCACATCTCCTCACGAGCATTACAGTCAAAGTGCAGAGCTTGTGAACTCAAAAACAAACGCGGGTAAAAGAACATTCTAACTAGAACACCCATCGGATGGCAGCAACAAAGGCTTCCAGTACGGCAACCAAGCATTCAGTCTAAAAATTGGCCAAGTTATTCAGCTTCAGACTCAAAATAATTAGGCTTAGCTAAATTAACCCCTGGTCACATTCTGTTCTATCTTCTGTGTTTGTTATAAGCAATTAGTAGACACTAGCAATACCAACAACATACCATGAAGGAACAATAAATGGTGCGTGAAAAATGAGACGCGGGGGCGGGGGCGGGAGCGTTTTATGAGCAGGGTTCCTAAATCATAACGTTCTTTTGATACCAAAACCATGCTTAATACAAAACTATGAAAAGTGCAGGAAAAAAAATAGAGCGAGGATAATTGGACAAAAAAAGAGCAGGAGACTAACACAACACTACAAACTTCCGAGTTGAGGCACCTCAAGTTGAACCTTCATTGATATAACCTTGTTTAGGACCTTCAAACCCTGGCCGCATGAGCTTTTTCTCTCTCTTCTCAATCTTCCGCATCTTCTTCTGCTCAATTCTGCCAGCTATATTCTTTGATCTCTTTTGCTGTTTTTCTGCTTTCATTTTATGCTGGGATTCAATCCTTTCCTTCCACTTCTCAGCATTCTTTTGATGCCTCTTCTCACCCTTCTTTAAACTCTGTTTCAGAAGCTTTGGATCATCATGAACTTTAATTCCTGCAGCTCTACTTGTAGCTGCTTTCCATGAATGCTTCTTTGAGATAACACCCCCTTTCTCTGGATCTTTCTTTGCTTCTTCCAATTCTTTTGCCTTTTCAAGCTCCTTTAACTTTGAAATCTTCCTCTTCTTCTTCTTCCCATGCTCTTCTTCAGTCCCCATTTTAACATGACTAAACTTGAGCTCCTTTGTAGCTTCTTCTGCATCCTTCTCCACCCTTTCCAATGAAGTACTCGTGACATGATTCTTTTCTCCAGACCCAGATTCCCTCTTCCGTTTCTTTTGCTCAATCCCTCTCTTCTCCTTCCTCCACTTAGCTTTTTCTGAACTTCCGCAATTTCTATCACCTCGGAGCTCTTCAATTTTACGACGAAGCCGTTGCCGGAGTTCTTCATACGTGACTGATTGGTCATCGTTTTCTAAACCAGACATCATTGGATTGATCTCCACTTCAACACCATCACTCTCACTGTTTGATTTTTCTTTCTCCAAATTTTGCATTAACAAATCAAGGGTTGTTGTAGAAGACTTCTCAGGGTCAAGCCGATCTTTCCTTGCTTTCTTGATGTTTTCCCTTGCTTCCTTCTTTGCTGAAGCTTTAGCACCCTTACTAAGGCCGTGAAACCATGGCTTCTCTTTCTCATCAGTCGGTAGATAGAACTTAGCAGGGATGAGTTCAATCAACTTGTCAAAAAACAATGAACTTCGATGAATGAGAGACTTAAGATCAACATCAGGACCTGATTCACCGGCAAGAATTTTCTTTTCCTTCCCCATTTCTTCCTGGAATCAAATTAAAAACAACAAAGGGAACCAACAACAATCAGCCTGACACCAAAGAAAATAGGTAGTAGTTAACAACTACATTCTAATTTCACTATTTCAGATCAACTCAAGAAAAGCAGACAAAATCTAGCTCCATATCATCAAGAACCATCAACCTTAACGTATCTCGACATCAGAAACTCTATCGATACAATGATTAATAATTTTACTTCCTCCAGAAACATCGGCAAAAGCGGCAGAACACATTCACGACACGACAACATCTAACAATATACTTCGTAAGTAACAAACATTCTTAAACATATGGAACAATACAGAATCACGTATAGAACCCCTAGAGTGAAGAATCAACAAGCGCATGGACAAGATACATGAAATGTTAAAGATTAACACTGAAAACTATTTGTCAGCAGTCAAAAACAAAACCCTGTTTATTCTTGAACAGTTAAAAAAGGTAACCCTAGATGAATGAGAGAAAGCAGAGGCTTACTGTCGCTAGGAGGAGGAGGAGTCAAGAAGATGAAGAAAACCAAAGAACCCTAGATGATTTTATTCAGGGAGCTTAAATTGGGAAAACAAAGGCGGGCTAAACATAGCGGGACGGATCCTTAAGACGGGCCACTCCGGGTCAAGTCAGGCCTATAACGAAAGCTGGAGTCCAGGAAAAAGCTATAACCTGAGCCCAGCTTATTCTTAATCTATAAAATATTTAAATTGTGAATCCTTCGGAGGTTTTGGAGGAGTTTTCTAATTCCAAATTAAAAAGTAATTATTTTAAATTACAAAACTTTTTAAATCCTGTTTTTAAAAACAGTAAACTTTCAACAAAAATATTTTTTTTAAACAACTCTTTTAATCTTTAATAAATAATGGTCTTAATTTATTAAATATAATCCTTTATATTTTTTTTCATAAAAAATCAGTTTTTCAACCAAAGTACTCGTTTTTTAACATTTTTTAGAATTTCTTTCAACAAATAAGTGTTTGATTTTTAATAAATAAAAGTTAGTTTTATGTTTTATGACACATCATTCTATTAATCATCTGAATTGATTGATAAAATATTCTATGATCTCCATAAATCTATATAATACATACGACATGACATAGCGACATAGCGATCTTGCTTATGATCAGCTGGTAAGGGTGAGCAAAAAAATTAAAAAACTGATTAAACTGAGAAAATTGAAAAAAAAATAACTGAAAAAATCGAACCGTGAAAAAAACCCGATTAAACCGATTAAAGTTTTGAAAAAACCGACCGGTTTGGTTTCAGTTTTATAAGCCTGAAACCGAAAAAACCGAGCCAAACTGGAAAAAACCGAGTCAAATTCGAGCCAAACTAATTTGAACCGGTTTTTTTCCAAAAAAACCAAATCGAACCGAAACCGGTCGGTTTGAACCGGTTTCGTTTTTTTTTTTAAAAAATTCAGTTTGGTTATTTTTTTTGATAAAAACCGAACCGAACCGAAAATAATCACCCCTATCAATCGGTTTGGATTTTCACTTAATGTCACCCAAGTTTCATCCTAGTCATTGATAGATCATTATAGTTCAATCGAATGGTCGTTGTTGTTGTATGGTTGGACTCCCCATGATTTAAATTCTATTTTATTTAACATACTTATATATAATATTAAATATTTTTTAAGGATTAAATTAGAGAGATTGTCTGCCACGTACGGTTCATTGATCGATTTTTTCAACTTGGGTTGCTCTCTCTTACGCTGTAATCAAGGTGTTAGTAAACATCGAGCGAAGTGTTTCTCATGGTTGTACATGCACTTTTCAACTCTTTGAATTATGAAACTCAATCACTTAGTTAAACCGTTATTCGAAATAATGGTTACATAATAATACTGTAATTCTGGAATCATAATTATGATATTTATATATTTTTTTTTATGGTTGCTGCTCCTGCAAAATAAAAAACTGTAGAAACCAGGAAAGCCGGCCTTCAATTGCTCAAAACACCATTTAATCCTCCATCAAAAAACTAGAATTATCTTTCCCTTGTCTTTAAGAGTCTTTTTACTGCTTTTTTATTGCAAATTGCAAACCCATGCTTCCGTTGACAGCTTTTAGAGCCTAATTAGATTTACTGTCCGCGCTTTGCTGCGAGCAATTTTAAATTACGTGTATTGAGACAATTTTTTGGCTAAAATAAAAATAACATCCATGAAAAAGAAGAGATTGGTTGGTAATGATGAAGAGAATTGAAGCCAAGTCTAGTATCAAAGGTTTGGTAATATAGATAAAGTTATAAACAACATTAAAAGTGGTAAATAAGCTGACAGATTGTTGAACACTTAAAAGGACATTGTCGTTTGCAATTATATCAAAATTACAGATGGTAACATTCATCTTCTTGCTGTAAAAATCCAAATCCAAGTCATTAATACAGAAATTGCTAGTTCTCTTGTGATGTAAAGACAATAAATTAAATTATGTCAAAAAAAAAAAGAAAGGGTATGTGAGATGTGTGCTGAAAACTTGTGTAACATAAAATAACATGGAAGAATAACTTGTACAATAAAATAAAAAAGTTTGCTATAATTTGATGCTTTAGTTAATGTCTGTATTTTTTGGACATGTTAAATAACATTCACTAAAATGTTTTTGGTTTTTTTGTTTTGTGTCATAGATGCAATTGAATGTTGAAAATTCTGTCCACATTTGTGTATTATATGAAGTTAAATGTGTGGATGAAGCAAGAAAATAAAAATTTACCATGATTTTTTTTTCACATTACCGTATATACAGTTTATGTCGTCATTCTAAAACTTTTTTTAAAGCCCTTTTGATTTCAACTCTTACGATATCCACCAAGAAAGTAACCATATCTTATGGCAATTAACAGTATAATTTAAGAAAGAGAATTTTTTTATGCAAGTTTTGTTGAAAACAAAAGTAGCCAGCAATCATATGTAATTGAATTGAAAGGTCTTGATATGAGCAATGTATATTCGTGGAGAGAAAATAGAATCCAATAAAACAATAATGGTTATGCATAAAGTTGTAAACCATTCCAGGTATAAATCATATGTACTGAAATTTAAAGTGATAATTTAATTGCTAATTATATATTCATAGGCCAAGGAAAAATAAAATAACATGTCCAAAATTCTTAATTCAACATACAACACCTTAAATGACCATGTCAAACCAATAAACAATTTAATTCTCTATTTTCAAGCATAGAAGTAATAACCTTGATTGCCTGAATTATTTCATTAGTTAACCTAGCAATTAACACCCAAATGGAAAAATCTTCATCATATTGTTATTTCTTATTCTTAAGTATCTTTCATTTCGGAATGCATCTCTTTAAATAACCTCTAACATGAGTTCAATCATATTTTTTTTTAAACACATATCACTAAGCATGAGTTCAAGCAACACCTTTTTTAAAAAACACATATCATCAAGCATATATTTTCCAGCAAAGCAAAACAACACCCCAAACTCAAGCTATCATGCAAACAAAGAATAAGCATTGATTAATTCAACTTAAACTCCTTCAACAATAACAAAGATATTTAAACAAATTTAGTAGAAAATAGCTTGAAAGAAAGAACGAAACAACTAAGAACCAGAACACTGCCTAATAAAAAAAAGAGAGGCATGAATTGTTAAACATTCCTTGAAAGTGGATAGCAAAACCAATAGCCTACACGATTAAAGATTCTGAGAAGGTCTGCAAAAGATAGAGCAACCTGTAAAACAAACATTTTCAGACACATAAATCCACTTATCAGCCAAATTAGCACCTAAAATCCAGATGAAAAAAGCCAGTTTTTCCCATATCTCAAGCACCAATCAACCTCAAATGCCTCATCTCAAATAACAATTTTTTTTACAGGGAACAAAACAACGTGAACTTTAACCACAATACTAACAACAAAAAAGGCAACAAACAATGCTACAAATGATCGTTCAATAAAAGTAAAAAAATTAAAGACAACTAAAAGCAGCCAAATCTTGAAAATACAGTAAAAAGACAATGAACAAATTCGGCTTTCACATGAAAGAAAAACGTTGGAAATAAGCATTGACATGTCTAAACAAACATCTCTGTACCAAGTTTATAACTTGCAACCCAAATTGATTTGAAACTAAAGCCGACGAAAAACAGAGAATGATCTTAAAAAACTGGCCTATGTCCTAGCAGAACACCGAGAAAAAGTTAGGAGCTAGTACACCCAGAAACAGAGCTTAAAGCATTATATATCTTTGCAGGAAAAAAGGAAAATACATGCCTACCAACATGATAAAAACAAGCAACTGGATGTCACAAAATAAAAGTGATTGTTATGACCAGACATGAAATAGAGTTCTTAAAAAACATTCCAACAAGACAACCCATCACCTACCCAAGTCAGAACTAAATTAACAAATCAGCCCCCTTACTTTGTCTCCACATTTCCAGCTTAAGAAAAAAACTGTACAACACACTGGCAGCAACATGCCAACCTTAACGTGCATTAAATGTCTGTCAGCTGAAACAACTTAGAACCATACTCCTCTTTCATCAGCATGCTGAAACCAACCTACTCTCAACTACCTCAACTGAGACATCCAAATGCATGTCAACACCTTAATTCCTGGAAAAGAAAACGTACCAGCACAGAGAAATGCAAGCAGACCAGTCATGTATAAAGAAGAACTACAAAGAGCCTTTTAATCCATGCCAAGCCACCTAATAAACAAAGCTTCATCGTCAAGTGATATTTTGTAAAAAACAAACCAAAAATTAAATTAATTTTAAAAAAACCAAAACTGGTTAGTGAATCACTGCAACAATAAACAAAATCTGACCAAATTACTAATCACAAATAAACTCACATGCTCTCTCAACCAAATTGGGCGTTGCATTTAATGTAGCATAATGAGAACACGTACAATCTAGAAGAAAGGACTCCTAAAATCAAGCCAGATTTTCTGGGTTGGTGGCCACATTTCTATTCTCTAAAGCAAAAGAAAACACACCAACGAACAACACATAAAAATAATAGAAAAAATTCAACAAAGCATGTTGTGAAATAGAACAAACTTCTTATGAGAAACACTATTTGAAGCTACAGTGAATCAACTCAGAATGCACAGTGTTTTCCTTGAAACCAAGACGATGTTCCTCCTGGATAGAGCCACCAGCCAGCCCAGCCTTAAAGCCACACCCAAGCCCATAAAAGCACACACAGTCGAGAACTAACAGCTTAAAAACTCTCATCTCACACCAGCAAACCAACAGTGAATAGATCTCCAGGAATTAAAACTTCGCGCGAGAAAACCACACAAAAGCAGACCTTCAAGCGATAAGAATTGCTCCAGTCTACAGTGATTACACTCAGTGGCTACAATGTTTTCTCAAGCCCCTTTAGAATTTTTAATTTTAATTGAGATGGATTTGGAATTGTGAACGTGTTCTTTGGTTTGTTTGTGAGGCATTCTCTGGTGCGTTTATGCCAGAAAAAAAAAAGAGATGGGAAAGTTGTAACCTGTCAAAAAAAGACAGGAAGATATATGGCAGAAAGGCTGTCACGTACTCAACAAAACAAATAAAAAAACAGTGAAAGAAAACTGGCCAAAACTTATCGCAATAACAAATTTAAAACGTAAACAATGCAATCCATAGTGATTTTAGACACAATCTACAGTGGTTCACTGATCTCTTTTAGTTTTTTTTAATAATCTTTTGTAAGTTGATGTTGGTAAATTACAAGAAATAATTACATTGTTGATGTAGAAATTTTATAGTGTCAGTAAATGATGACAAATAATTGCATACATGTTGGTAAATGATAAAAAATAATTGTATTGTTGATATTTCAATCGGTTGTCTAGAATTCTTATTATATGTATTGGCAAACTTGTGAAAATTAGTTGTTCCCCTTATATTTTCCAAGCTTGTTAAAGAAACATTGCCAAAATTATGTTGTATGATGCATATTGAACAATATCTTTTTTAAAATATTAATATGATGGCATGTTGAATGACATTTTAAAGAAAATATTGATATGGTGATATATTGGATCGGTCTAAATTAATATATCAAATATATGACATGGGTTATGAGATCGTGATAACCTTATAGAAATTAAATCAAAATAAAATTTTGAATGTCAATTCCAAATCAACTCAATGTTAAATGAAATAATAATAAAAAATATATTAGATAAAAAAAAAAACCTACTCGAGTTATCCTATATTTACCTGCTAAATTTGCAATCCGGATTATAAGATCAAGATAACGCCTTGAAAAGTAAATTGAAAAATATTATGAAATTTAGTTTTCAACTAATCCAACATTGAATGATGAAATAAAAAAATAAATTAAAAATGACAAAAATATAACTCGAGTTAACTCAAGCTAACCTGTTAAACCTGCGACATGGATCATGAGACCGAAATAATCTTTATAAAAATAAATAAAAAAATAAAACTCTATTTCCAACAGATCAAATGTTGAAGGTTAAAATTAAAAAAAAAATCTCTAAGACTAGGATAACTCCACATAAAGCACATTGAAAAAAAAAAATATGAAGTTCAATCCTCAAACAACCTAATATTGAATTATAAAACTAAAGAAAAAAACTAAATAAAAAATTATTGAGTTGTTGGAAGGTGAAATTGAGAAAAAAATTTAATTAAAAATAATTCAAAAAATAAATAGAGTCAACTCGGGTCAATATGTCAAATGCACAATCTGGATAATGAGATAAGGACAACCTCATATAAATAAAAAAAAATATGAAACTCGATTTAAAAAGGACCACAAAAAACAACTAAAGTCAACCTGGATCAACCTGACAAACCCATAATTTGAGTCATGAGATTGATATAACCTCATAAAAAATAAATCGAGAAAATCACATGGCCGAATTTCCAACAAACTCAATGTTGAAAGATGAAATCGAAAAAAAATCATTTAGAAAAAGCGATCGAAAAAAAATCAAGTCAATCTGTGTTAACCTGTTAAACCTGTGATATGAATTATGAAATCGGAATAAATTCATAAAAAACAAACCGAAAAAACATTATGAAACCCACTAAATGTTAAATTCGAGAAGAAAAAACTAAATCCAAAAAACCGGTATGTATCCCAATATAAAAAATAAAACAAATCACAAAGTATAATTTCTAAAATAACTTAATATTAAATGATAAAATAAAATAAAAATAAGTTGTTAAAAAAAATATATTTTTTAAAAAACAAAATAATATGTCAATAATTAATGTTTCGAAGTGTCAGTACATTAATTTAGATAGATAATTTACTGTCTTGTTAATCACATGTTCCAAAAATTAGTGCAAAAGTAAAAAGTGCAAAAAGTCGAATTGTATTTACACAACGAGTTAATGATTTGGTCATGATTGAGTTGACCGAGTTTTAATCGACAAAAATATTTGATTGGATCTATATTCGAAGCAATTCAACTACGAATCCAGCTCTGTTAGAACCAAGACAATTGGGTTTCTAGGTCAATCCTCCCTCTACCTTCTCTTTTACCTTCACCCCATCACCTTCTCCTTGTCAAACTGACGCGTGGCCTGTTTTTCAAAAGATCATATGTGCTAAGAATCTTATGGCAATAATGTGATTCTCGTGAAAAAAAAGCTTAGACGATGATTTTTACGATTTAAAAATGTATTTGAAAAATTTTTAATTTTTTTAATTTTACTTTAAATTAATATTTTTTTGATTTTTTCATATCATTTTGATGCGCTGATATCAAAAATAATTTTTAAAAAATAAAAAAGCATTATCTTAACGCTTTCCTGAATAAAAAATATTTTGAAAATCAATCATAACCACACTTTCAAACAAGCTAAGATCCATCTTTCCTAGTAACTGCTGCCAAGTCGCTGGGTACATTCCAGGTTGCATAAGACAACAGGATAATTTTTGCTTTTTTGGATTTTTGTGATAATCAATTTTTTTTCCATGTTTTTAGAAAATAAATTTGAAAATGATATGTATTTAACTAATGATGCCATCCATTGTCTTTTTACAACATGGAAGAAGAAAAAAAAAAGTGAATTGCAAAGTATTTAGAGCAGGTTAAGTGTTATATAGTAATTATTGTTTTTTAAAATAATTTTTTGTTTGAAAATATATTAAAATAATATATATATTTTTTATTTTTTAAAATTTATTTTTAACCTCAATATATCAAAAAGATCTAAAAAAAATAATTTAAATATAAATTTTTTTAATTTTCTTAAAAAAAAAATTCATTTATTTTAATGGTGTCTTACATTCATGTATTCAGCCCTGGTTAAAACAAATCTTGTTACATATCTTACTACTACTAAATAAGAACCTGTTAAAAATAAATAAATAAAAAGAAACTATAAAATAAAATTGCAATCTAATGGGTAGCTGGAAAAAAAAAGTGATGGCAAGTACGAACCTGACGGGAAAAACAATAAAAAAATTGTCAAATTTATTTTAAGCTGACGCGTACCTATATCTTAGTTAGATTTTTACTAATTGGCAACGAACTTTCACAAAACTACGTTTCTGCCATCGCATTCAATAGTACATTTGTGCCTTGCAACTTTTGAAAAGTTGACCACGTGTCTGCATATTAAAGAGAAGGTAGTTTAAAATATTTAAATTAGGTCCTTAATTATTTAAAGTTATTAGACTGTTGCCCTAAAAATTATTGAATAAAATCAGAGTTAAAATCCTGATTGGAAGTATGGTTGTGGTTGGTTTTTAAAGTGTTTTTCACCTAAAAATATATCAAAATAATTTTTTTTATTTTTTAAAAATTATTTTTGATATCAACGCATCAAAATAATCTAAAAACATCAAAAAAATTATTAATTTGAAGAAAAAAAATAAAAATATTTTAATTTTTTTCAAAAACATTTTTAAAATACAAAAACAAACAGGCAAGTAACTCCTCATACTTTTCCTATTTTTATGAGAAAAGATCTCTCTCTCTTTTATCTTTCTCTTTCATGTAACCATGTAGTATATAAATGCATGGTACATAGCTGTTAATCCATCATTTTTTGAAGTTTTTTTTTTATTATTAAATTACAATTATTAAACCTAGTATAGTTAACCAAATTAACCACTAAGTTAACTCGTTTTTATAGTCTAGGTTGAGTTTTTTTAAAATAATTTAGAGTTATTCTCATAACAAAATTATAATAATTTTTTTAATATGATATTATTTTAATCAATCTAGATCAACTTAATTCAATCAGTAATAATTTAAATCAAATTGTAAAATTACTTTACAATCATATTGGATTTAATAAATTCCGTGTAAAAATCAAGTCGTTCTATATCAATATACTTGCTCTTTCTCAACACATATAAGTAATTTCCTTTAAAATTCATGTCCTTGTCATTAAAATGGACCAGCATAACCATCCCATAACTAGGTTGTTGGCAGACAACTCAACCTAGCAATTGGCCGGTGCCGAGTTCCTTTTAGAGGATGGCATGCTCAACTTCTTCCATTGCTTGCCTAATTATTCAACAATCCAATCTAGTATTTTGGCTTTATAAGGCAATCAATCTTCTCGTGGACGAATCGCGAGCCGAGGTCGGAATTCCGAGTCTACTTTGGCATCAAATACCTCAATAAGTTGGATTTCTCCAGCGTTGCCTGTGGCAGAAAAGGTGACTGAGAAAGCACTGTTTGCCTGAAGCTAAAAGTTGTGAAAACGAAAGGTCCGCATCGGGCATCGAGTTCCTGGAGCTTGGACTCCAGTAATGGCGTCACATTTAATATAATTATTATTTTCTGTCACCTCGACATGAGGGAGAAAGAAATTGAGCACATCTATCTGCATAAATTGTGTTTAAATAGTAAGAATATTATCTCACAATATCTCCTGAGAATTAAAACAGGATGGTAATACAGAGAAGATAAAATAATTTCATGAATTATGATATTTTCTGAGATTTAACAAGATGAATGGATGATAGAGTGGATTTCAAAGGGAGCC
This sequence comes from Populus trichocarpa, assembly GCF_000002775.5. Classification (NCBI taxonomy): domain Eukaryota; kingdom Viridiplantae; phylum Streptophyta; class Magnoliopsida; order Malpighiales; family Salicaceae; genus Populus; species Populus trichocarpa. Next base: position 9,292,319 of record NC_037294.2, on the reverse strand, counting down.
GAATTTATGATATATCTTAAAGATCAATGGATGAAATGCAAACAAAATAGTTGATTGCATTTACTTTCTCCGTGAACACGTAATTTGCTAGAAAAGTGAATTCACGGTGAGGAATTTAACCGGAACAGAGCAGAAGATGAAGTTGTGACGGAGCCAAGATGGTGGTTATACCAAGATTGGAGGGGCTAAGGAAAGATTTTTGTGTTTGAGAGATAACAAAGGTGGAATTTGCTTCAATCTCAGATAAATAAAAAAGAAGAAGGTAGAATTTGATTGAAAGAAAACTGCAAGGACAAAAAAACAGAAAAGAAAAGGCCTAAAATAATGTTAAAATATAAAAGAGTAGCATATTCTATTTTCATGGAAAACTAACTGATCGTTTATATATTATCAAAAAAAAAAAAAAAACTAAGTCACCTCAGTCGAAAATAGCAGACTGCGAGGGGAAGTACTTTTTATTCGAACAGTGTTTCTTTTTCTTTCAGTCCTTAAGATGTTTCACGCTTTGATCCCTTGATTTTGTTTTTTTTCTTATTTGATCCTTTAAAATTGCTTTTATTTGTGGTTGGTCTTGATAATTTGTTTTTCATGCATGCATATGAGGATTTTAAGGTGTAAAAAAAAATATATCTTGTAGCTCCTTTAATTCTTGGTTTTGCGGAATAAAATTCAATTTAATTGATTTAAAATAATCAGAGCTTTCAATACCAAATTTGAAGTTTTAAAAAATATTCAGACCCTTTTCCTTGTTAACATTGGGGACTGATTTGCATAGCCAAAAAAAAAGTTCACGTCTTTTTTTTAAGTTTGGTCCCTCAACTCTTTTTTTTTTCTAATTTGGTCCTTTCATATTAACTTTATTTGAGAATTAATTTGATATTTTTTTTTTAGTTGTCTTGATATGGTGATCTTGCAATATCAAGGGGAATCTTTGGTGCTCTGGACTAAAATTTGGTTTTGCAAAATGGAACAAAATTCAGCTAATTTAAAACAATCAAGTGTCAAAAAACCAAAATTAAAACTAAAATACATATGGAGACTGGAGTAGACGTGCAGAACAAATAGCCTAGTACGTGTAACACATGTTCCAGCAAGGATGAGACATTCACGGTGATGAGGCAGTGTATAAAGAGTCGTTTAGCGACCAAACAATAGCTTCCACGATGTTGTTTGAAGCATCACATTGCGCTCTTCCCAGTGGTCTGACGCGTGTTGATGGTGGGGCAACGGTTGGGCTCCGGTGATCTTTTTTTCTCCTATTTTCTTTTTTTCTCCTCTCCTCTAGAATGCCTGCCAAAATTGAAAGGTGTTATATATCAAATTTGATCTCATTCTTTTGATTGTCATTTATTATGTTTTGAATTTGATTATTTATTTTTCAATTTTACCAGTTAACATTTGGTTTTATTTATTTTTTATATCAAACTTGGTACCCATTCTTTTCATTGCTATTTGTTTTTTAATCCCTTTCTTAATTGATTTTTTTTCCACCCTTAAACATTTGGTTTCATTTTATTTTTATTTCAAATTTGGTCATCGTTCACTTGATTTCTATTTGTTTTTTTTTATGCTTTTTTCTGATTTATTTTTTTTATTTTTATCCATCAACAACATTTTGTTGATTGAGGATTTAGCTTCGTAGGTTTTTCAAGTTTGTCTTTTATAAGGTTAGTCCTGGCCTCATGACTCGATCACGGTTTTTTAATATTATCTCAGGTTGATTTCAATCATTTTCTAAATTTATTTTTTTTTATTTTTATCTTTCAAGATTAGGTTGGTTGATGATTGATAAGCTTCGTGCTTTTTTTCACTTTCATTTATGTGGGGTTATTCCGATCTCATATTCAGCGTTGCGACTTGGAGGGTTAACCTAGATTAACATAAATATTTGTTTTTCGTTCTTCTACTCAATTTTCTTTTCACAAAGTTATCCCGGTTTCACAGGTATGCTGCGTATTTGGCAGGTTGGCTCGGGTGGACAGAGGTCAGGTTTTTTACTTTCAATTTTATTTTTTAACATTTGATTTATTAAGAATTAAACTTAAGATTTTTTTCATTTTATTTTTTATAGGGTTATACTGTTCTTATTTAATTTCTACTTTGTTATCGAATAAGATCATGAAAACTTTTTAAAAATATTAAAATGATATATTTCTATAATATTGAAAAGCTTTTATTTATTTTGAGTTGATCATCATGTATGTGGTTTGGTTTATATGTTATCGTTGATGTTTTTTAAATCATATTACTAAATTAATCATACTTATTGAACCGAGTCAAATTAATTACCCGAGTTTTGAGTTTTTTTAAAATTCTTTAAAAACATTACCGTGGCTTCAATATCTGTTTTAATGTTAGAAAAATACTGGGTTGGCCATGGCATGGCGTGGACCACTAATCTGTTACTTAAGTGTAAGTGGAAACAATAATAATAATGTGTTGCATGGCATCGGAGAGACAATCATACGAAGGTGGATGATAGCTTGAGCAAATGATAGCAATGTACGCCTACCCAAACCGTGTTTCAGGCTTGTGTAAGAGAGTTGACCGTTGACCAACAGTAGACGAGCATAATATCGATGGTCAAGCTAGACGGGTCAAAAAGTACGCTTACAAAGGCAACAGGGCATGGAGATCGGGTCAAAGTAAACAGAAAATAGCCTATAGCTGGAGAAATAATTAAATCTACAAGGAAAAGATAAGAGAGATTCAATTAATTATTTCATAGTTAGGAGAGGAGAAAAAAGAACATTTAATTACTCAATCTTTTCGAGTTTTTTAGGCTTTTGAACGCTTTTGTTAGTGATGGGCCATATACATTTTTTTGTTCGAGTACTAGGGGACATTAGCTATAATGTATGACGATGGCTTAAAACTAAAGGGAGGATTATCATGTTTTTTTGGTTTGAAACGAGATATAAATTAGGAGATAAAAATAAGGGATGCCTGTAATTCTAGATAAATTAGGAGATAAAAATAAGTAGATCTTCACTACATGATTAGTAATGATTAGTAAATATACTCAATGGCCTGAAAAAAGAACATTTATATTAAATTTTTACGAGTTTTTTAGGGGTGTTCGGATTAACTTATGCATATATCAACTAATTTCACGGGCCCTGAAGTTAAGAGTTTTTTAGACTTTGAACACCCTTATTAGTGATGAGCCATATACATTTTTTTGTTCGAGTACTAGGGGACATTAGCTATAATGCATGACGATGGCTTAAAATTAAAGGGAAGGGTTTGAAACAAGATATAAATTAGAAGATAAAAATAAGGGATGCCTGTAATTTTAGATAAATTAGGAGATAAAAATAAGTAAATCTTCACTACATGATTAGTAAATATACTCAGTGGCCTATAATTTCAAATTTTAAAAATAAAACAAATCAAATCGAACCAAACCGATCATAAAAATTCATTATAATTAAATTCATATTAAAAATCAAAGCTCGTAAAATCAACCCAGCTAAAAAACTCATAAATTAGATCAGACCCGATCAATTTTTAAAAATATAAACTTAAACTAAATCTGTTATCTTAGTTTTTTTTATCTAATTTGATTGGATTCAATTTTATTTTAGAAAAATTATCCAAACCAAATCATATGAATTGATATTCACCCACGCTCATTACACACTCCTCGATTTTTTCAGGAGACGAGGACCTTCATCAAAACAGTTCATGCAAGCGGGGAAAAAAACCCATTTGAACGTTCATGTTTGTATTTTAGGGCTTTTACAGGTATGGTCAAATGTGGTTGAGAATTTGTTTGACTCAGACTTGGGTTGGTTTATGTCCACCGCCATTAACACACTCTTTTTTATATTTATTGTTTCTTTTTACCTTCCCTGATAGATACAGTCAACGCCATTAGAGAGGAATTTTAAGTAATTTTTTCAGTTCAAGATAGTTTTAAAACCCTAATTTACCTACCTGGATCTTTGTCATTGGCTTTCAAGAACTCATTGAAACCTTGAAATCTTAGGGGAAAAAAACGAGGCAAAATATCTATTAACTTGATTTAATCAATACCATGCTACTGTAATTCATCGTATTTTTTTTGCCGCCCTAGCCAGCAAACAACGGTCCAATTGCTGGCACGTGATTAAACAGGATTTTGACCATAAGAGATGGCACTTAGAGGGGAGAAAATGCCCGGAACTGTTCATTACTTTATTTCCCCTATCAATTTGCGACACATAGAAGCTTAGCCTAAAGATTAAGATTTCTATTAAAAGTATAAAGTAACCAGTTTGAATCTCACAAATCTCAGGATCATTAAAGACTTATATAATTATTAATTTTAGAGCCCATAAAATTAGTTGAGATGTGCACAAACTGATCCAGTCATTCACGTTAATAAAAAAAAATTATATTAAAAGTTTTCAAGTTTCAATGTTGAGATGAATGTAATTGGATTTAAAGTATATTTGATATTATGATATTATGGTGATGGTTTTTTAAAAAATATTTTTTATATTAAAATAATATTTTTAACATTAAAATGATTTAAAAATCTTAAAATAATTAATTTTAAACAAAAAAAATTAAAATTTAAATAAATAATGTTTTGACCGTAATTCCAAATTTTTTTTTGTAGAGATGGAAACTGGCTATTTCATTGACCGACCCTTTAGGTTGGAAAAATATTGATTTTAAAATTCTTATATATTTATATATATCTAATAGCACAAAATCTTAAATTTCTCCATCTTTTAAGATTTTCTAATCTCTGTGCTTGGGTGAAAATTTGGCATAGGTATAGTATGGACGAACAAAAATTGGATTCAAAGTTTGATTTTGAGTGGCTAAAGCGTCACTCTTTTTCATTTTAAGAGATCTTTCTATAATAATAAAAAAGAAATCAAGAGGCCGTCATGTACAAAAGCATGAACTTTTATGAAATATTTACAAGACTTGAAGGATCTTTTCAATCTTGGACCGGCTCAGCCACTGCTTCCAACTATTAATTAACCTAGAGAATTTTGTTGGCATCAGCTACATGAGTTCTAAGTTTTGTCTAGGGAATTTTTTTTTTATATATATATTTAAAATATATATTAAAATAATATTTTTTATTTTTTAAAAATTATTTTTAACATGGGATATCAAAACCATCTGGAAATAAATAAATAAAATTAATTTTTTTAAATCTTTTGAAATAGAAAAACAAATTTTCTAAAAAAATAAAAATAATAATAAAAACCCCAAGAGACAAGATAGAGGCAAGGCATACCAAAATCGTACTTGTTGTTAAGGGTGAGCGAAAAAACTAAAAAACTAATCAAACCGGAAAAAAATAACCGAAAAAACCGAACCATGAAAAAAAATCGATTAGAATTTTGAAATAACTGACGGTTCGGTTTTACAAGTCTGAAATCAAAAAAACCGAACCGAAAAAAACCGAGCCACACCGAAAAAACCTAGCCAAACCAATTTGAACCGGTTTTTTCTAAAAAAACGAACCGAAACCGGTTGGTTTGAACTAGTTTCGGTTCGGTTTCGGTTTTTTTTTAAATAATCCGTTTTAATTATTTTTTTTAATAAAAATCAAATCAAACCGAAAATTATCTTCCTACTTGCTGTCTTGATCGAAGTTAAAGCATTTGATATCTCTTGTACATAAACTTCGCACTAACAATTGTTGCAATCAAGATCTGAGAATCATACTTATCCAGGCATTATTTCTAATTTCGTCAAGTGGAATAAAACTTTGTTAGAAAGTAGGTTTTAATTTATTTTTTTTTTTGTACTCTTTGATTTTTTTTTTACATGTTGATATTAAAAATAAAATTTAAAAAATAATAAAATATTATTTCAATATTTTTCTAAATAAAAAATACTTTAAAAATAAAACTTTACTGAACACTAAAACACACTATAATTATGCTTAACCTAGTAATCAGAGCACAACTTGCGAGTGAAATTCTGACTCAGCTAAAATATCAGACAGAGTTTGATTTACTTGACTGGGTCAGATGAAATGAACAGACAAAATTTGATCAAAACCAATTCCCACATCCTGATCCGGTCTATTTAATTTGTTAATTGTGATCCCATGCTTATCAGGCTTCTAGATACTAATAGGCATGCCACATCATTAAATAATATTTGATATCGTGGTGATGGGTAGTATTTTTTTATTTAAAAATATATTAAGATAATATATTTTTAATATTACCACACTAAAATAATCTATTTTTTTTTTAAAAAATAAAATTTAAACTGTTATATGAAAAAAAACATGCTATTAGTAATAAATTTGTAGTTAAAAAATCACACTTGAAACCCCACAGCATCCTCAGAACTTTATCCTAATCTGCTTTGAAAAGACCCAGTTAGCAGAAAAGACAACACAAAAGGAGAAAAACAAGGAGCCACAAGAGATCTTTGTAGCTTCGTGATAAAGCTTAGTGCACTAATAATGCTTAGCTGTAAAACAAATCAAGTTTAAGCAGTGCACATGTATGCTGACGGACCAACTTTTTTTTACTTAAAAAACCCCGTACAAAACAAGGATTATCGGTGTCTAATTGGATTAATTAATTGTAAAGGGGTTCCTGGGTTGATACAGTTACGTGTGAGTGAACATTCTTTTTTATGCCATTAAGTCGTTGTCTGAAATTCTAGTGCGATGTAATTTTCAAAATAGTATTTTATTTTTAAATATATTAAAATATTTTATTTATTTTTAATATCAGTATTTTAAAATTATCAAAAAAAATCAAACAAATATTAACTTAATATTTTTCAAGTTAAAAATACTTTAAAAAAAAAAGAAGTAGTCCTAGAGTTGTAGACCCCGTTTGGAAACGCGGTGCAAAACGGATTTTTTAAAAATTTAATTTTTTTTATTAAAAATTAATTTTTGTGTGTGTTTTTGATCTTTTTGATACGTTAATTTTAAAAATAATTTTTAAAAAATAAAACAAATATTATTTTAATATCTTTTAATATAAAATATATTTTAAAAAATAATTACCAGCACGAAAGCGCACGTGAAACAAGATAATGGGCACAGGGAAAATGGCAGCGTGTGATATTTTCCTGGTTTTAAATGTTTGTCTAGTTCATTTGAGTTTGAAGCTGCCAAAATTGTGGAATGGTCAAGTCACACGTTGCTCTATGGTCTGAGCTTATGTAATGGGCTAATGGCCATGACAAATCACTTAATGATCTAATCAATCACTTAATGATCTAATCAAAGTAAATCACTTAATGATTTACTTTGATTTTCTGTGACCACCATGACAGGTTTGTTCACTACAAATTTTGTATCCTATTTGCCTGTATTTGTACATGCAATACATATACACTCGAAAATACATCATCATAATCTTCGTATTTTTTCTTTGTTTTCTGCACTTTTTACCGATCATTTTTTCTTGAAAATGCTGTTAAACCGTGTTTTTTTTAAAAAAAATTAAAAAACTTTTAATAAATAATTTACACTACAATACTTATGTTATGTGCCCCTTTTGCTTATATATATATATATATATATAGATTGGTGAAGCATTCCAACTCCAAGCCTGCTAGATTGAAAATGGACACGCCTAGTTCACGGAACACTTTCATCTGGAAAACGTACACCTGTCCACAAGGTGACGTACCAAACCATCAATGGCTTGAATATTATAATGTCTCCAACGCGTAAAATGGTATCCAGCAACTCTATTTAATTAACATTATAAGGGGGATTGTATGTATCAATCTCCTTGAGAAGTAAGCAAATCCAACAGCTGTTAAGATCCTATTGGCGCACGGGTAATTTTCAAGTTAAAAATAACCCACCACACGTGTTTTTAATTTGCTAAATCTAGATTATGCTTTAGGGGCTTTTACTCTTAGTGTCTTGATGCATAAGCCCTACTCTATACGTGGCATCAGCCCATGAGATTACTATCTCTCTTTGTCTCACTTTATATCAAAACAAATCCTAATCTAATTGGATTCGATCCTTCTTAGGACATGTCACCCGATGTCTTGACAATCTTTCAGATTTTCCCAATTGCCCTTGTGTGTATCACATGTATTGGTATGAGTGGCACAGGCGTCTCCCCTCCATAGAAACTTGATCCTTGCATCACCACCACTTGATTAAAATGTCGCTTATTTGAAAACTCAAAGCAATGAAATGAGAGGGTATATAGATAAATCTTTGTTTTTGTATTTTAAAAGAAATATATTTTTTCATTTTTCTCTATTATTCAAATTATTATTTTTTGTTTTAAGATTATTTTAATATTAATAATAATTTTTTAAAAATAAAAAATATTATTTTAATATATTTTAAAATAGAAAATATTTTAAAATAAAAATATTTTAAAATATAACTCCTAAACACACATAAATGACGTCGAAGGTATCTCGGAGATCACCAGTACCCACCACAGAAGAAAGATAGGGATGATGTGATGGTGACACTAAATTGACTGATGGGATGGAATTGGGGGCTTTTGTTCAGGCATAAATACGCAACAAACTCTAACCCCAGATGCACAGAATTTGGAAGACAGACTTTGCCAACACATTAACAAACCTAAGCCTTTTTTCACACCTTTGCACATGTCTTTGGGAGTGATGGCAGGGCAGTTGCGCTGGGGTGGTCTCATTGAAGAGGGCTGGAGGAAAGGACCCTGGACTGCTGAAGAAGACAGGTTGCTTGTTGAATATGTTAGGCTGCATGGTGAAGGACGATGGAACTCTGTAGCTAGGCTTGCAGGTGTGTATCTAACTCGTATACATGCAACCTTTTTATCTCTAATTAGCTACTAAGTCCCGACTCAGTGTTTTAGCCTGCGTAAATGGAAATTGCCAAGCTCAGTTAGATTGTCACAGTTGCAATGGTGCAGTACCCTGTTACAAGGAATCCAATTTTTACTTCCTCTAGTGATTAAGGACGCCTGTGGATTTTCTTACTTGTTTTAGTAAATGTCAGTGTTCATCATAGACTATAGCACTTCTACTCAGGACTGATGTTTTTGCATTTCATGTCTGTCTTCTGCTCTGTAGGGTTGAAAAGGAATGGAAAGAGCTGCAGATTGAGGTGGGTGAATTACTTGAGGCCAGACCTAAAGAGGGGGCAGATAACCCCACATGAAGAGAGAATTATTGTGGAGCTGCATGCTAGGTGGGGGAACAGGTAAAAACTTGAACTCCCATCGTTCTTCTTGAGTTTTTCTCTGAGTTTTCATTGAAATTTTCTAAATAAGCTTCATAGCATGCAGATAATTAATTCATTTTTTTTTAAAAAATCAGGTGGTCCACAATTGCTAGAAGCTTGCCAGGGAGAACTGATAATGAGATCAAGAACTACTGGAGGACCCATTTCAAGAAGAAGGCCAAACTCTCTCCAGATAACTCAGACAAGGCAAGGACTCATCTCTTAAAGAGGCAACAATTTCAACAGCAGCAGCAGCAGCTACAGCAACAACAGCAACAAATCCAGCATCAACAACTACTGCAGCTAAATCAATTGGACATGAAAATGATCATGTCCTTGCTCGATGAAAACGAAAACAAAGCGCCACATACCCCTCAAATGAGCCAGGAAATGGCACCTCATGCCGTATACCCCAACACAACCGAGGAGCATGGCTTGCTATATAACATGTTCAATGCATCAGTGCCTGAGGCCTCGAACGAGGACATACTCTGGGATGGCTTGTGGAACCTGGATGATGTCCATGGCAATTTTGGTGTGGCATGTGCAACAAGCAGAGCTAGCATGCACAATTTGGTGTCACCTTTTTGCTAACTGATCATCTAGCGCTGTTACATTTTCTTGGGGTTTCAACTGTTCCTGTTTAGCTTGCCATCAAATGAAGTCTCTCAATCTGGAGCTTTGGATTGATGCTTGAGTTATGAAATTTTGGTTGTGAATTGTGATTGGAACTCTCTAGATCTTAATCATGTACTCCATCAATAAGCTTTTCCAATTTTGCATATGAATTGAGGAGTGGACGCGTCTGGCCTCTGACCTCCACTTCAAGAGCTTAATTTGCAGTCCTTTTTTCTTTTGTATGACTTGCTGCTCTTGCGTTTTACTTCTTCACAGGATCATGGAAACTTGATAGCACAAACTACTCACCCTTCACCCTCTTCTTCTTTCCTTCGACAAAGTGCTAAATTTTCCAACATCGAAATTCAATTCTTTGAAACCGAGAAATTCATGAAAATGAAAATTTATTTAACACTTCAATTTCACTTCATCTTTTCAATCCCATTAAAAAGAGACTATCTACTAGAGGAAATGGGTGCCTCTCGCCGTGTGACAACCTCGGATAGTCCTCCAACGGATCTTTCTACTTGTCTTGTAGCTAATAAAAGGGGTGCTGCCCATATTATATATAGCTATTCAAACTTCAAAGCATTGGTTTTTACTGTTTTTTTTTTCAATATCAAATATGAAAAAAGGGAAGGAAAAAATAAAAACCTCACGCACACGCACAAAGTCGTATTCATGACCAAAGAAATCCTGGGGGAACATGCAAATGAGTTACCATCATATCTAATTTTTGCAAGGATTTAAAATCCGGACTTTGCCTCTTAACTAGAGACCAGACCACTGTATCTCTTACACTTTATCACTTGATTTAGAGGAAAAGAAGGTTATGATGATGATTTTATAATGCTTTCAATACTTCTGTTTAATTTGATTAAATTCAGCGGATCTATACAAGTTGTAAATGCAACTCGTTCGTTCACTCCCAGTGAAGAAGAAAACAAAAGAGAAGGAAAGGAAAAAAAAAGGAACAAATATTGGCAAAATAAAAGATTTTTCTTTTAAATTAGCACAATAACCTAAATTCTTTCACAAAATATGATATTTAAAAAAGTTTTGACGAAATAAAACACTTTTATCTTATTGCGCTTCAGAAACACGACATTTACAAAATATAGCTATTTCCAAGTGTGATAATTAAACATGTCGCGTTTCAGAAGCGCGATAACTTAATATGTCACATTTCAGAAGCACAACATATCGTGAAATGTCAATCCCTTCACAAATTGAAGAACAAAAACAAACACAACTACTCTCTTTCTAAAAACCGACATCCACAACCCTCTTCTCTCTAAAAAAACACACCAATTACTTGTTTTTTTGTCCTTAAAACACCAAAAACTCGAACCCATCTTAGTCCCTAAGCACCTTGGACGTTTTCCTCTTTAAAATCCGTCATCGCCGCTGCCGCCCCAACACTTTCTAGTCCTACAAGCAAGGTAAACATACTAGATTGCTGTTAAATATATGAGTTTTATATTTTATTTGTGTTTTGTTTAGTTGAAATGAAATTATTGTTTGTGGTTTAGGTTGAATTTATAGTTTGTTGAATTAATAATAAATTAACTACGAGTACCTATATCAATTAGGAGTGATTTGATATAGTTGAACATGAAAACAACACCAGTTAATTAGGAATTAATTATTTTAATGAATTATGCGTTGCGTTGAATTTTAAATAAGTTGCCGAATTAGGGATTTTATGTGAATTGGTTGGAATCAACTAATAATGTTATCAATTATGCTTTTCATGCAATAAAACATGAATGAGGTATAATTTTGTTGAATTACACGTTGCATTAAATTATGGATAAGTTGCAAAATTTGGTATTTTCTTTGAATTGTTTGAATTTACTATGAATTTGGATTTCATTTCATGCAATTGAGCATGAAAATATCAATTAGATTTTATATCATGAATTATGTTTGATTTTGGTGAAGTATGCGTTGCATTAAGTTTTATGAATTTGTTTGAATTTGCTGTAAATTTTGACTAAGACAATCTAGTTAAAATTATATCTAATTGATTGAAATCAAATTTATTTCTTTTTTTTTACATAATGTCGTATACTATCTTTATGTTATGTTATTATGGTGACACTATTGTTCCTGATGTGAACAATAATATCACATACAAAGGCAAGAACAATTTTCTATTAAATGATAATTTAGGCATGTCATGTGCGGAAATAAAAAAACTATTTATCATGGACTTGGGTGTAATTATAATGATATTGATGTTGAAATAACTTGGAGATGTCAAGTTGGTAAACATCAGTATTATTCTGTATCGATTGTATGTGATGATAGTTTTAAGATAATGATTGATTTTTCATCAAAAGTGGACTACACATGATGATATTGTATGTAAGTAGTCAACCAAATTCTTTATGTGTCCTTACTTCTGGTTGAATATGTATAAATGCATCACAATCTGTCGGTCCTTCAACATCATCAAAAACAATTTATTGTCAGATGATTTGCTACAAAGTATTGATGATACTATGTTTGACAATTCATTCGTTGATCAACATAGATTTCACTATTATAATCCTAGTGTCAATGAAAATGATAAGACGTTAGACCGAATGTGACAATAAATGTTGATGATGATGTTGACAATGAAATAATACCTCTTATTTATGAATTTAAATATGCTTCTGGGTCTATATTTGTTGTTTCTCATAATTGAGCATTTAGTCATAGACGTTTGCTATGATGCACTGATTTGGAGGTTGGAAAAATATTCAACAATAAAAATAATTTAGTTAATGCAACTAAATGGTGACACATTGCATATTTGGTTGAATACCGAGTTCAACGATCGAACTCGACCTTTATTCAATTACAATGTGTGTAAGCACCTGAATGTAAGTGATATTTGGATATCATAAAAGATCGGATTTATATGAGATAACAAAGTTAAAAGGGTCATACACATATACCTCGACCTTTATCCAAAAAGAGCATCATCAACTCGATGCAAATATTATTACTAATGCTATAACAGCCCTTGTGATGAATAATTTTTCAATGATCGTTGCAAGCATGCAGAATGGAATAAAATTGCATTACAAGTATAAAATATTATATGACAAAACATTAATGTTTATTGATATTTTAATTTAATATTAGGTTGGCCTTGTTTCTATGGAGGGGTTAAGAGGTTGCATTTGTGCTTTATAATGTTGACGAAGAACACAGAGGATAAATCTAAACATCTCGATGGTTCAATGTTTTCCGCAATACACTTGATAACTTTGGAGAAATGTTAACTCTTGATCATGTCGTGGCAGAGGATAAGACCATTCAAGTACGAGCAGTAGTAGGATGCAGTCGTGCTATTGATGAGCATGAATCATCCAATAGACGCAGATAGATAGATGGGCTATATTGATATATTCCGGGATTTCAAAGTAAAATATTGTATTATTTAAGTATTTCATATCTCTTTCATATGTGTGTATGGTTATTTGCATTCACCTCAAGAAAACATTCTTATATAGAATTAAAGTTAATGAATGTGGTGTGTTAAAATAACTGAGATTTGTGCTTTGAGCCGTAAGCCCAATGCTTCTTGTGATTATAAAATGTGAGAATTTATTGTTTTTAGTTATTATGATTATTTGCATGTATTTTTAAGCGGTATAAAATTTTAGTTATAGTTTCTACATAAAGGAAACTCTGTCCAAGTTTTGCTAAAATTAAAAAATTTCCTACTCTCTAAAATCATTAACTAAATTAAATATAAGATTAATAAAATAAATAACCATTGAGATTACAAGTGTTATGCAGTTCAATGATAAATCTCACAAGAACCCTTTTTGTTAGATTTAGATGCAAGAGAATTTTATTGATGAATATTTATGGAATGACTATTGTAATTTAATTTATATCGCGCTTCGAAACCACTGTATTTAATAGATGTCGCATTATAGAACCACGATATTTAATGGATGTCATGTTTGAGGATGACAATATTTAATTGATGTCATAGTTCTGAAACAAAACGTTAATTACGTGTCACGTCTCACAAATATGACATCAATAAATATCATGGTTTCAAAATGTGATATTTTAAAATGTATTATTTTGCAAAAATAAAATAAAAAAATTCTGCTTTATTAAATCTTATATTCCTTTTACTTTCCATGTTAATAACTAAATATGCTGAAAATAAAATATGTGATCGTACTTTCAATCTAGTACAATCCGTGTTGTCCTTTTGATTTATTGATGTCACGATATTTTTTGTTAGGACAAAAAGAGGTTCAAATTACACCAGCAAAAATCATCTTGAGATCGGAACTAGATTCTCTCTTACTCCCACTTATTTCATATTTATCCTTTCTGATTTTCTAGTCATTTTTTTTTTAAATCCAAGTTAGCTTGTTTTCTATCATATAATATGCGATTTTTTTTCTTTTAAACTAATGTATTTATTTTTATAGAAGTATTTTCTCAATTTTTTTCCTAAATCCAAATCCACTTACTATAGATTATCAGACAAAGATTCGATTAAGGATAGAATTGATCTGGATGAGAAAGAGAAAGGGACACGCAGGCCTGTCTTACATGGAGCTGTACGATGTAAGAATCAATCTAGATATGCTTGTATCTATTAAATTAGAAAAAGGAGTTCTTCCATGAAAACGACTCGGAATGAATTCTAGTGATCAAAGAAGTGGAAAATAATATGGATGTGATGGGAAAAGAGAACATTCTCTCTATTTTATTTTTTAAAAAAAACAAAGTTTAATAAATAAACAAAGTTTAATAAAGCACAAATCATCTTTTTAAAGTACAAATAGAATAAATCATCTAGTAGGTGATTCAGTAATAAGAGTTTGGGATTAAAGGGTTTGCTCTCCCTATAGTCTCAGATTCGAGCCATGTGGTTGCTAATATGATGGTTACTAGAGGCTTGCATGGTCGTTAATTTCAGGGCCCGTGGAATTAGTCGAGGTGTGCGCAAACTAACTCGGACACCCATGTTAATAATAATAAAAAAATACAAATTGAATAATTTACTGCAATAGTGCCCTTTATAAGCTTGAGCTGTTCATGCTATTATTATTATTATTATTATTATTATTATTATTATTATTGAGAAAGATGTTTAAAATTAAGATGTTCTGTAGAAATTCCTTGCTGGCCACTATAGAATCTAGGCCATCCAGTTTTATAAAACATCCTCTATCACGATAAAAAAAAATGCAGAATTATTAGGAAATAAAATAAATTATCTATGGGCTTAGCAAAAACAAGAAAATATAAATTTTCAAAAAACTAAAAAATGAGAAATTATTTTCAAAACTTTAAATAAACTTGAAAACCTATTAAAAAACTATAAAAGATAATTAAGCATAGTGAAAATGGATTTTTATTATTCTCTTAAAAATTCAAATCTAAAATAAAGGCCAAATCCAACTTTGAAAAATAAGTATCCATTGTTAGGAAAGAGACTCACGGGCTAGGCCCATATTCCGTACCCAACGGGCCCAAGCGATTTTTTTCCTACTATAAGAATCACCCGCCAAATTCAAACAAGACTCCAGAGCTCTAAATGACCCTTTTCTCTGTATGGAAAGCAGTTAGCCTCAGAAGCTCCCGTAATTACTGTTATGCCACTCCGGTCTCTTCAGCTGAAAACCTCCTTGATTTACTCCGTCTCTCACTCACCCACAAGTCTCTCAAACTCACTCAACAATGCCATGCTCGAATTCTCTCTCTTGGTTTCACTCAAAACCCCTTTTTGGCCACCAAACTCATCTCTGCGTATGCTATATTCGGCGTCCCAGCTCTGTCCCGACTCGTTTTTGACTCGCTACATTTCAAGAGTGTTTACCTATGGAACTCGCTGATTAATGGGTTTGTAAAAAATCGTGCTTATAATGAAGCTTTTGGTTGGTTTTATCAAATGTGTTGCCGTGGTGTTTTGCTTGATGACTATACCCTTGCAACAATGTCAAAAGTTTGCCACGAGATTGGTGACTTGAATGCAGGGAAATTGATTCATGGGAAAAGTTTAAAAACTGGGTTTGTTTTGGATGTTATAGTTGCCAATTCTCTTATGTCAATGTATAGCAAATGTGGGGGATTTGGAGAATGTTTGAAACTATTTGATGAAATGCCTGAGAGAAATGTCGGTTCTTGGAATGTTATTCTATCGGGTTATGCGGATTCAGGGGATCGTAATTTTGATAAGGAGGTTTCAGGTTTTGTTAAAGACATGCAGATTGAGGGGTTAAAACCCGATGCATTTACAGTTTCCAGTCTTTTGACTCTGTGTAATGGGCATATGGGGAAAAGGGACCATGGGAGGGAGCTTCATGGGTTTATAGTGAGAATTGAATTGGCCGTGGGTTCTGGTACAGAAGTTCATTTGGGATGCTGTTTGATTGATATGTACTCGAGGAGTAATAGAGTTGATGTGGGTAGAAGGGTTTTTGATAGAATGGAGTGTAGAAATGTTTATGCTTGGACAGCAATGATCAATGGTCATGTGCAGAATGGAGCTCTAGAAGAAGGGCTGGTTCTTTTTCATGAAATGCAGGTGAGGGATGGAGTAGAACCTAATAAGGTGTCGCTTGTGAGTGTTCTTCCTGCTTGTAGCGCGGTTGCTGGTTTAACTGGAGTGAAACAAATTCATGGATATGCCATTAGGAAGCAATTCAATAATGATGTTTCTTTATGCAATGCTTTGATTGACATGTATTCCAAGTGTGGGAGCTTGGATCATGCAAAACAAGTCTTTGAGTTTGGTTCTTTTCGTAGGGATCCGATATCTTGGAGTTCAATGATTTCTGGCTATGGATTGCACGGGAAGGGAGAGGAAGCTGTCTTTGTATACAACAAGATGCTTCAGCTTGGGAATAAACCAGACATGATAACAATAGTAGGGGTTCTTTCTGCTTGTAGCCGGGCTGGATTGGTAGATGAAGGCTTGTGCATCTACAAGTCTGCAATAAATAAATATAGAATTAAGCCAACTGTTGAGATTTGTGCTTGTGTTGTGGATATGTTAGGCCGATCAGGCCAGCTTGGCCAAGCTTTAGATTATATTAAAACTATGCCAATGGAACCTAGTCCAAGTGTTTGGGGGGCTGTTGTTAGTGCTTCCATAATCCATGGAAATTCTGAGATGCAGGATCTGGCTTATAGGTTCCTTGTTCAGTTAGAACCTGAAAACCCTTCGAATTATGTCTCGCTTTCAAATCTACATGCGTCTTCCAGGAGATGGGATGTAGTATCTGAGGTGAGAACAATGATGAAAGATAGATGCTTAACAAAAACTCCTGGGTGCAGTTGGATAAGCATTAATAACACTACTCATTTTTTCTATGCCGCTGATAAACTGCATCCTTGTTCCAAGTCAATCTATGAACTGCTGGGTGGCCTCATATTACTGATGAAAGGACCTGCTGTTTCTCATGATTTTGAAAATTTTACATGGGTGTCTTGATATTGATCTTCTGTTTTCTGTCTCCCTTTACTATTGAGGATATCTTGTCTAAACCATATGGTGCCACAAATATGCATTCACTAACCGAAGGATCGAGACTTGTTTGCTGTCCATACCTCTGGAAATGTTTGCTGAAAAATTTGTCATTCAGGTTCGTATGCTGCTTGTTTCTATAGGGTTTTTATTGTCTTAATTTGACGCACAACTGCTAATTCAGAACAATTCAAGTGCATTAGCCTTCCAATCATTCGTTAAATGCTTGATAAAATTGCCTCAGACAGAAAAATAGGCTTCATGGAAAATTTACTGAAGACTGGAAAGCCTTTGTTTTTTGGATTTGGGAACTCTATGGCCTTTTGACTTTTGCAAACAATCCTGCTTATAAACGATTCCTAGGCATGTACTGAAATCTTAAATCTTTTTTCTTGCAGGTGAATTTTGCATGCATTCTTAAACTGGCCAAACTTATTTCAAGTTTAGCTGTGTGGATGGTAGTTTGGACAGAGACCATTCTAGTTCCTCGCCCATTTCTTCAACAAATTATTGAAACGAAAGGAGTGCGGCCAATCTTAAAGATAATTGACAAGATCTTAAGATATGCCGAACTGCTAGTGGCATCACTGGCACCTAATTCGCGAGGCAGTGAGTCACATTCTGTAACTATTAAAAGGAGCAATATTCGCAATCATTGAGTAACATTGCTGGGTCTACAGCTTCTTCTTCTTCTTGTCAGGAGGACAGGGTGTTTGAGAGTGAGTTTTAACCTGTATTTTGTTAAAATTTAAATTTGTTTTTTGCTTTAAACTAATTGTTTTGGTTTTTGGATCGTTTTGAAATACTATCTCAAAAACTTTTAAAAAATTATTTTGATATTTTCCGAGTAAAAAACATTTTGAAAAACAATCGCTACCACACTCCCAAATTCTCTTGAAACAGAAAGCAAAGTTGCTGGTGGTTCATAAGGTTCTTATAAATGCGCCTTCAAGAGTATCCATCTGATATCAATGCTTGATGTTCACTTTGCCAAATTTGTTCTGGAACGAGGATTAGTCAACAAACTATGCATGGAATAATATATGGAATTTTCATGTTTTCTTTTCTCTCGTAATTTCATTTCTCTATTCAACTGTCCCCTCCCCTCTGCTCGGCACCCTCAACCCTCCTGCATCCATCCATGCTATAGGATTTATTAATAGCACCATGAGGCGGGGTGCCAAGGCTTCTTACCAGCAAGCTCCTATAATAACCGGGAGATTGGGATTAAAGTTCAAAGTGTGCTTTATTACTTCAACGCATTTACCTCACCAGGGAGTTGATCGTTGCATCGGTCGACTTGTACCCAGGTAGCTTCCTATCTTTTGACTCTCGAGTTTCTTTCACAAGCAAAAAGACTTCCATCTACTTAAGTTTGAGCTGTTCATCGTGGATGTGGAAGTGTTTTCACCGGTAGGCTCATATATTGGTCAGTTCCTGTTAAAAACAAATTGCAGGATATTGTCCGTGACAGAATGGCTCTAGTAGTATGGCAGAAGCTGAGCCTATTTCCACTCAGAAGTAAATAATGAAAGACACAGTAGAGTGCAATTGGAAGCCACAAAGCATTCTCACTCATGAAACCGCAAGAACAATTTTATGTGTCAATTCTTGTCACAAGGCATGTTATCTTGCTAACTATCCATCGGCAACGATACAAGCACCACAAAATTGATGGAAGACAACTGGGGACAAGCAAGCAAGCAAGCAAATAATAGGGTTTGAATGAAAATTTGTCAGTTTCTCTTTCATGTAATGTAAACCTTGTACAGAATTCTCGTTCATACAACGAGGAACTCCCTAAAGATGCTCTGATGCGTTTATTTTGGTAAAGAAATGACCTGTTACAGCTTAGGAATAAGAGTACCACAGTCACACATGGAGGAATTTGAGTAGTTTACTACCAAAAAGTTAACCATTGGATATGCAGGCCTTCCATGATTAAAATGGCTCAGCCGAATGCATCATCTACATGCCTTCCTGCTTGTTCACCATCCCTCAAGTTGCCAGATGAACTTGATGCGTAGCAGATATGATCCTCTGGAAATTAAACTACTCACTTCAAGAAATATCAGAAGCAAATCTTGGGATCCAATAACAAAATCCAATGATCAAGAATGCTTGAATGGAGCCGCTGAGCTGATGTATGTGTGCACATTTGTGAAACAATAATCCAGTTAACACAAATTGATCATCTTTGCCAGAGGATTTGTACTAATTGAAGGATCATTCCAATCTTAGCGCAGCTGAGATAGGCTCGGTAGAACTGATAGCAAACAGTGCATCACATTCCCATATGACTCGACGATTAGGCAATGTGAAGACAATTCAAATGTTCCAATCTCCTACCACTCATTGTCCAGCAAAATGCTATCGTCCGTCCCTCTAGCTTGTTTATCTCTGTGAATCAGATTCTCTTTCTCGGTGGTAAACATAAATAGAGCCAAGCACCACTCTTCCAACCCTTCTATTTTTTCGTGTTCTTTTACTCATACCTCGCCTTCTTTCCTTCTCAACAATGGGTTTGGACATGGGTAAACGATGAATCCATCCTAAAGGCAATAATGCTGCAAGGAATTGTATCAAAATTCCCACTGGCAGGCTTGAGTAATTACCAGATGTTATTCCAATCAGAGAAGCTAACCCAACGCCCAAGAACCCACTAACAATTGATGATAAACACAACGATGATGCCAGGAAAGAGGTAAGAGATCCTTCACAACCCTGTGGACATAAACTCGCCAATAGCATTGAAAAAGGAAGGAGCTTAAATTGTGCAAGTGTTTCTGCTAAACCCGAAAAACAACAGGCAAACACCTCATTGGGAATTCCCAATTTAAGATTGATCTGTCTCACTAGAACAAGATCCAGAAGAAGAGAACAGGCATATAAAAACTGGACTGCACTAACTAATTTCCTCACAGGCACTTCTTTCCAAAAACGGTCATAGATTATAGTCATGGAAAGAAGTATCAACTGGCCAATTGCGCGTGACATTCCAATAATTGAAGGATCAAAATGTAGACACTGAGTTTGATAGCAAAAGATGGAACCTGAGAGAACCGGGACCGTAGCAATAGAAGCTACAATCCAAGTGAGAGGGCAGGAGATGTTGTCATCGTTTAATGCAGTTTTAAGATCACTTATCTGCTTCCTAATATTCTCCCAAATTGATTTCTTCACAAGGTTGTGATCGGATGGTTCTGATAAACCAAGAGATTTCTCCCTCACTGTTGATGAAAATGCCAGTTGAAGAGATAGCAGAACTGAAAATACAAGGAACATGGTTTTGGGTGGTGTTTTCTGTAAGAAACAACCACCTAGCAAGTTGCCTAGGATTCCACCAACAGCTAAAGCCATAAATGCATAAGACTGGAGGCCCCCAATTCTGTTTTTTTGGCCATATTCTGCAACGAGGGCATCCTTAGCTATTTCTGTGATAGAAGCACCAAGATTACTGATAAGTATGCATGCCATAAGGATTCCAAGGGCTTCCCGTGCAACTGGGATCAATGCTAGTGGCCCCCAAGCTAGCACCTGCAAAAAGACTGAGAATTTCACTTCTGTCAACTTCTTTCATAAGCTAGATCAGTCAACCAGATAAATTCATAAAAATTATTTGGGATGTGACAAACTTACTCCCATTATAACAATAGGCTTAGAATTGAGCTTTCAAATTTCCCTTATCTCTCATGATGGATCTGTATCTCTTCAAGAAAATCCCTCCAATGTCTTACAATAGACATCTGGGGGGGGTGGGGGGGGGGGGGGTGGATCATCATTTGCTATACACCCTCAAGTTCTAGCTTTCTTGATAACAAGAGATAGGATCTGGCCATAGTCAGCCACTATGAAATCTAATCTGACAAATTAAGGTACCTCATCTTTTTATTGTCCATGCACAGAAGGCTTGGACATGGAAATTGACAAAAAGAATCTTGAGGCATAACTACGTAGGGAATTCAAGCAAAGGGCAGGATGCCAGAATCAAAGCCCAATAAAACTTAACCACATATCCAGCGTAATTTAGAAAACATATACAAGTTCCAACAATAAGCTTAAAACATAAAAATTCAAAAAACTGTCTGTCAAAATGATTGATTAAGAGCAACTTAAACAGACGCAATGAACACTGAAAGACATAAACTAGACAAAGCAGAGGAGATATAAGACAACTAACCTCCCACTAGAATATAAGGTATTCTATGAGCACCTCCAGTGTAAAGAGCATCAGAGAGGATTCCATAAAGAGGCTTAGCCACCATGGGAAAGTTACCACAGTTTTGCAAAAGCTGCAGCGTTGATGAATGCAAGTTGAGATTGTGAGCCATATGGAAGTTGAGTGCAAGCCAAGGAAAGCACCTAAAACCCTGCATCCAATACCCAAACCCACACAAAGCCAGCATCTGTTGGCTACCCAAATGGCCAAAACCTCTCCTTTCCTCATATCCCCTGCTTATCTTACCTTTCTTAGGAGAAACTTGATCTGGGGCTATTAAAATGGAGCTAAAAGGATAAGTCTTGGGCTTTGAAGGTTTGTTAATGGTGTTGGGGTTCTTCTTGTGCAAAGAGCATGTAACTGGTTTCAAGCGAGATAACTTATTAGAAGGGAATATTTGTATTTTTGGGTTATCTGGAGACAACTTGGTAACTGGACTTTGACTGGCAATTGATAAAGGAAACATAATTCTTGATTACTAAGAGGTTAAGAAGTTACTAGGATTAATGTCCATGCTGTTTATAATGACTCAGTCTGTGAGTTGGAAACAAGAGGTGCAACATAAGCGAAAACCCCAGTTTAAGGTTGCTGAAAGAAGAAAGATGATGAACCTTTCAAGGGAAGAGAGAAATCTAGAAGAGTGCAGGAAAGGGTTTTGAATATTGTAAGATTGCGTGATTCTAGGCAGCTTATGCCTGATGATGGCTTGATTTGTTCTGCTGTTTTTTTATTAATAGGGATTTGGTGGGCCCTTCTCTCTCCATCAATTACAAGGAGATAGGAGGATGACGAGTCCAAATTGGGCAGAATTTTATGGGTCAAGACGGTGACATCGAAGATGTACTCCAGGCTTCTTAGAAAATAGGTAGATGTTGTGTTTTATTCATAAATATATTAAAATAGCCAAAAGTATTTTTAAAATACAGTTTAAAATGCAAAAACAACATCAGTTTCACCATAATTACCAACATGTTAACCAAACAGCTTCACCATCCTTGTCGAGCAAGTAAGCAGTTGCAGTCACCACGATACTCAGCAATATGCAGTGGTGCTCTATAAAAACCTCTGGCCTTGAAGAATCTCCTCTATCCCAGAACCAGACATGTTATGAAGTATAACTATTAGTCCTCATGCAAGAGCCACGAATCATCAACCTCTACTACAATTTCACCCTCGTCAAATACATCTTACTAGAGCAATAAAAACCATGGATGTCCTGTAATTAACTCCAAGTATTAGAAACAAGAGCAGATCACTTAGTACTCCTTCATCAGACAACCTCCTGGCAGGACACCTACAAAACATCCTCTTCAAAAGATCAATAACTAATGTTGAAATCGATTAAAAAACTTCATCAGGAATCCTCAAAATTGCGTTAGAAATCTCTTTCAATCGTTTTCCCGTTAAACGGAGGAGACCTCACCAACATAATATACATCACCACCCCAGCACTCCACGCATCCACTTTCTCATCATATTCATTCCCCAACAAAACCTCAGGCGCTCTATATCACGGTGACCCCACACCCCATTCACAGTCTCTCTTCCTAACAACCTTAGCGAATCCAAAATCCGCAAGCTTCACCCTGAATCTGCTGCCCGTTAAGATGTTTTTGGGCTTAATGTCCCGGTGAATTGCCCCGTTTTTATGGCAGCGATATAGATAGCTTTCATTAGTTGAGAAAAAAGGCATGCGGGCTCACTTTATTTTAGAATACCCGTGTGGTTGATTACTAGCTCGAAAATATCTTTGTTTTGGAAAAAATCGATTACCACAAGTCTAGCCTTTTGTTGATGGATTTCACTGTAAAAGAGTCACCGGTGAGGCGGGATTGGCAACTATAAACGGTGAAGGTATATGTAAGTGTGGAATCCAAGTCCTAGTGATTTTTGAAGATAATAATAAGTATTTAAACTTTCATGATTTTTATAATTGAGTTAATGATATTTAAACTCTTTTCAGATAAGTATTCTAATTTTTTAAATTAGCAATAAATTTTTGAATTTTTTTTTTTTGTGTGGGTGTAACTTTTTTTGTGTCAAACACTCTTTTAATCTTCAAACAACCATACTCAGTTCAATTTGTCCCAAAAGTCATCCCCTCCATCAACAGTTCATCCATTCAAGTCACCAGTCCATGAAGCACTGAGTAGAAGGAGCCCAGGAATCTTACCAAGAATCCTCACACTGTAAATCTCTGTTTGCATGATCTGTATCTCCACACTGTATTCTCCCTATAACATTAACAACTCCACTGGACACACTACTGCTCTGATACTTTCAATCTTGTAGCCCACAAGCCACCAAACTCTGCATAAGTTTGTAGCAACAGCTTGTCCCGGGCAGCAGAATCTGATAGGCTTTTCCACGGGGACGATTGAAATGTATGGCGGAGCACTCCCTGGCTCGCATACAGCTTCTTCGCAGTCCGTCACTGAATCATTCTGCATCAGATATATCAAGATTGTGAGTATAAACATTGATCCTAGAAAGCAGAAGAGCTCATTCCAATCTCAATGCTATGTGTTGTCATGGTTAAATAACATAGCTAAAATTATTGTTTATATCTTTGACATTTATCCAGTTGTCTTGGCAAAGTAAAAGGACGATATCAGTTATACCTTCACCGCACTAGTTACTTTCTCTTTCTAGCCTTCGTCATCTTCCTTGTTTTCACAAGTCATAATTAAGGCACAATTTCAACCCACAATAGGTTAATTTTCTTCATGTTCTCACTACAAAAGAAAAAAAATATAGATATCAAGACATATCAATGCCTCTTTCATATTTTTTTTATACAAATAAAGATTTTATAAAAATAAAAAACATTTATTTTTAAATTATATTACTAATGTATAAAACCTTGAGCAATATTTTTTATAACATAAATTTAATTAACCACTTTCATTTATATTTATCTTTTAAATTATAGATTTTTTTATATAGATTTATCTTTTATTTATTTTATCTTTTATTTATTTAAATAAATAAATTCAGTAAACATAATCAGATTTTATTTTATATTATAAAATATCTTAATCTTGTTTACATAGACTTTTCAAATTATACTTTGAATTTTTGTATAAAAAAAAAACATTAAAACAATCAACATACCCAATATTTTTTTTTATATAAAAAAAAAAAAAACGGTAAATGGCTAGTTATATTTATGAAGTGGCCACCTTTTCTTTATCTAGTGACATGGCCTTTGATTCTTGACCATTTAACGTCATGGAGGGGATTTTAAGAGAGAAGGTTCCCTCTTTAAGTCCTAGCTCATATGACAATAATACAAAATATTTCTCCAATGAAGTGTAGAAAGTCTTCATCAGGAGATTGAAAATCAAGGCATCAAATCAAAATTTGTCTCCAATAGTGAATGAACTTCGGCTAGGGAAGCGACCTTGAAGTCTGGTTCTAGATCCAACTCGGTAAAATCAGCAGAACCGTACCTCCCTTTTTCATCAAGCAAGCATGTGAAGGCTCCAGCTCGCTTTCCACAGGCCACCTGTACAAGCCATAAATCAATCACCCATTGCTTAAGCATTGGTCACACAATTCACTGGTCACACAATTCACCGACACAACTAAGAATAATTGTATCACATCAACCCTTCAGTCGTAGAAGCAAACTTCCATCCTTTTGATATAAGCATCAAAGACAGCACAATGTATCAAAAAAGAACTTAGGAAGAATATCACTCACATCATCTTTGAGGCTGTCACCAACCATCAAGACCTCATTGGGCTGGACATCCCAAGTTGAACAGATATGCAGCAGAGGAGCAGGATCTGGCTTGTAAGGACGAAACTCCCTGCTTAATGCTGGAGAAAACACAATCTGCAGCAAAAACACATAGCATGGAAGATTAAAACATAATATTTCTGGTAGAACAATTAAAAAGGGTCCCCGTGCAAAGGGCAGACAATGTGGACACAAGCACATGTAAAACTGGGTCACATCTGAAGAGGTGTATTGGTTTTGCTGTTTGCTTAAAATTAGAAAAAGGTCCTTTAATAATTTTTTTCTGAAAAATATAACAGAACTTTTTGGTAGCTATACACTAAAAGTGGGTGGAAGGACTGAAGAAAAAAGGGTTATTTTCAGCAGAAGCTTTCCTTTCCTGCATAACCGTAAGCAAAATTACAAAACTTTTGCTCTTTGAGGCAAAATGGTAAAAATTGAGCCAAGGGAAGTATCAGTTATTCATGACAATAAGAGGCAAACCTTTGAGCAAGCACACAAAGTGTCCAGGCTCTCAAGTGAGAGAAGAATCCAAGAATGATATATACAGATTGATAAAAAAAGTAAGTATGATATATACGGGAACTAAGGATTCAGGAAGCACATAAACAATCCTGAGGGACTATTGTGGAGGGAGGGAGGGAGTAAAATTGTGGTTTTGAAGAAACAGTCAAAATTGACACGGGAAAGGTTTATGCCATGAAGCTCCCATTCCCTGATCTACAGTCCTGATGGACTTTGTATGGACTAGACAATGCATTTTGTTTGTAGACCCATGCAGATTGAACAACCTCACCAGTATAGATGTTTAACCTGACAAATTCTGCTATAGCAATTCACTCTTTAAACGCCCATTTCAAGCATTGCACACTAAAATGTGATTGATCCGAGCATTCGAAGAAGATTGTGGAGCTATGGCAGAAATAATCTTCATGTTACATACACTCAAGAACCTTTATGCACTATACTAAATGTGTTTTAACTTACCTCAAAGCGTTGATGATAGAGATCTACTGCTTCCTTGACATTTCGCGTAATCAATCCCCTTCTGAAAACAAGTAGAAGCTTTGTTATCATGACCATACAGATGCCACATAATTTCTTTAGGAAAATACAGTGTGATTACAAGAGCTGCATTTGTCTATGGCATAGTTGCAAGCAAAAGTCACGCATCGATTACATTCTGAATTTCACCTGACATACAAAATCATATGAAATTCTGCTTTACCATTATTTCACTTGCACGCTTGGCAGTAAATTAAATTGTTTTTCTCAACTTTTCAACCCGTCACTCCAGATCATCACTTCACGAATAGACCAAGCAAGCACACATTCTGTAGCAAATCTAACATGCACAGATGCACTTGTAACATAAGATTAATCAAAACTCAATTTTAAACTCCAACCCACCATTTAAAAAAAAACAATAAACGAATAATCCACCTTGTTGTGAGTAGTAAAATGGGAGATTAATTCATTTTATAGTAAATCAAGCTACCCCCATGTAGCTCTTACATATAGCCATGATAAATAATATGGAACCAACTCACGCATTTGAATGGTTAAAAAACAATTAGGTTATTCAATCACAAATAAACTAAATTCCTCAGCGCAAATGAAACACCAGTAATTGTATATTGAAACTTTTAGTACCTAATTTTCTTGGAATCAAGAAAGCCACAAAGCTCAGCTGCACCTGCAGCTCAGTAATTTCCAAATAAAAAAATCAGCAGGTGAATCCAAGTATGAAACGAATATACGACGCCGCATCGCTGCAATCCAATGACTCACCAGGCATGATTTGCAATCGCTCGCGACCAAGTCGCTCGAAATCAAGGATGATCTCATTAGCCTTTCGCTGCTCATCAGGGCTCCAACTCTCAATGAGATGCAAAATGTCGATGCCAGATGGATTTTCTTGTCTGATTCTGCGATACTCGGTTTCTCCTAGCACGGCCTTGTACATGGAGGAGAAATCAATGACGGGGACGGTTAAGGTTCCGTCCATGTCGAAAACGACACCTCTTAAGCGAGTTTTGGTTTTGATGGACATGGCGGTGAGGTGAGAAAGGGGGAAGGGGTGAGGTTTTGGGTGTATGAAGGGGATGCATTTGAAGAGAAAGGAGGGCATTGTACGGTATTTTGGTGGGAGATATTTTGGTGGCGAGGGAGAGGATACAGGTGATGAATCTGTGGTGCGTGATGGCCACGTACTTCCATTAAATTAACATGTGAAAACTTTTCATATGATTGTACGAAGGTGGAGACCTTATATTCATCGTTTAATTCCTTGTATCCTTCCAACATTCATCACCAATTTCATCTCTTTATTATTTTATTTTTTTTGTGATTTCTATATTTTTGTTTGAATTTATGTATGCCTTCTACTCAACAAATTTCTTATCGTGGCCTCTTTTGTCAAATTTTCATTTAACTTGTTTTTAATTTTATCTTGTAAAATAAAGTTGGAGCTGATGTAGAAAAAAAACTAGATAGACAGCAAATGCTTCATCATGAATTAGATAAAATTTATTTGCTTAAGTGTTATTATTGCATTTAAAAAAAAAACTAACAAATGAATCAAAATGTAAAATGATAAGATTAAAAAAAAATCAATAGAAAAAACTTTAAAAAGATAATCAAATGAGGGTATCAAAACCCACAAATAGGATTATGTAAATAATCAAATAGAAGAAAAAACAAAAAAAAAGTTTAATTTTAAAAAGAATTGAATTTTAAAGGATAAAATAAATAAAAAAGCATTGTAAAAGAAACCAGGCCACTCGGATAAACAAAGTTCCTTTTTTAAAACAAACGATTTCAAAGGATATAATCGGAAAAAAAATAATATCAACCCATGTAAACTTTTCAAATTCATAACCCTGGGTACTGACTAAACTGGAAGCATTACATCTAAAAAAGCAACTATTTAAAAACTGGCTCGATCCAATGGTTTGAACCATGACCGGGCCAAGCTTCAAAAGAAAGGAAGAGAATTAATTAAGTGTAAGACTATCAAAAACCCGGTTGACCCATGTTTTGAGGAAAATCAAGTCAAAACATGATCAAAACCCATTGACTATTTTCTTTTTTTCTTTCAAAATGGTATCATTTTGATTTTTATATATATATATATATAAAAATAAAAGGATCTGGTTGGCTTAGGTTAACTCAAGTCAACCCACTCGACCCATGACCCGATCATTGTCCCAAATTGACTTCTAGGTAGGTTTTATAAACAACGGGAAAAACCTAGGAGACCAAATCTCAATAATTGGAATGTCAAGTGATGAAAAAAAAAAACTAAATGATAAAGAAATAGCAATTAAAAGAATAAGAAACTCATTTGAAAAAAATATGAGAGGACAAACAAAAATATTGAATTAAATGGCAAAATTTTAAAAAATAAAATTAACAAATGAATCCAAAACAAAAAAAACAAAGAATATCAATTCCCAACGTACAAAATGATGATAGATAAAATTTTTAAAAATAATGAAAAATGACTGAAGTCAACTCAATTCAACCTTTAAAATTTTTGTAACATAAATCACGATACTAGATCACAACATAAAAGTCTAGTATAAAAAAATAACACTGTAAAATTCATAACCAACCAAAATAATCAGGGATAAATTTGAAAAAATAAATGATTTAAAAAGATAGAGAACCAAATTTGATGCAAAAATAAAATAAAACCAAATTACAAGGGGTGAAATTGAAAAACAATTTCAATATAGAAAAGGATAAGAACAACTAAAAATAACAATTAAAAGAATGAGGGTTATATTTGATATAAAAATAAAATATTAATGAATGAAATTCACATACAATTCAATTCAATAAAGGACTCAAAACTAAATACATCACAATTAAAAGAATGAAAACCAGATCTAATATAAAAATCAAGTGTAAATGGATGAATTTGAAAAAAAAAACTTGATAAATTATTCAAGACCCGATACACCATGATTAAGAGAATAATGATCAAATTTGACATAAAAATCAATTATGAATGGATGAAATTAAAAAAAAAATCAATAAATTATCTAAGGCTAGATATACTGTAATAAAAAGAATGAGGACATAATTTAACTTAACAGACAAATAGCCAAACTTTATTGTTTTTTTTGCAATAGGTAACACGATTTTATAGGAGGAGAGAGGGGAAAGAGGGAGGGAGGGAAAAACCCTCGGTTGGAGCTCCTCCGCATGTTGCATCGGCACATGTGCTTGGTCACCGTGCTTTGGGTTGCGAGGCGCATCAAACGCTGCCCTGAAAAGCGGCGTTTAGTATTATTTCGGCGCTGCGTGCGCCACCCGAGAGGAGGGGACACCACCAACCATTTTTTAATATAAACAATTGTGTGTGTGTGTGTATTTGTGTTTGTGTTAAAACGACGAAAACACCCATAACCCCCACCTTATATTAATAACAAAATCATATTAAAACGAAGAAAACACCCCTACATGCAACTTTATTTTTTCCCCCAGAACTCAGGGGTAATTTTGTATTTTATTTTTTTTTGTCTTAAAGGTGCGAGTGTAACTTCACTGTTTAAATTTTTGAAAAAAAGACAAAAGAAGCCTCCATCCAAAGGTTAAAAAGGCAACTTAGTATTTATACTATAGCAAAAAAACAAAAAAGACTATTTTGTTCCCAATCATTTTTTCAATGGCAAATGTATCCCATTAAAAAGATAATCCTATTCTTAATTGCATGTTTAACTAGCTTTTTTGGCAAGGACAATTATGTTTTTACATCGTTTCATTCCATAATAATATGTGTATTGATGAATAGTAAAAAACTGAGCTAATTTAATATATATTTTTTTGTAATGCCTTGAGATTAAAAAATCAAAAAGAAAAAAAAGTTTTTTTCAATAAATTTTCAAATTTAGAAAGAATGTTTGTAGAATTGAAAATTTAAAAATTTTAAAAGAAAAGGTTTATCTTGAAAAAATCCCATAATTCAAAATCAAAATATTGATTTTTTCATTTTTTAATTTAAAGATTTTTGTTTTTTTATTTAAAGATTTTTTATGATGGAACATTAAAGTAAGGTTTTATCTCACTATCATTAATTTAAAACATTGATACTTATTTTGAATAACAAGTGGTGCAATGTTATTTTAAATAATTTTTTATTTGAAATATATATTAAAATAAATCTATTTTATATTTTTTTAATTTTTGACATTAATATTTCAAAACCATCAATTAATTTAGTTTTTTTTTTCAAGCCTATAATATTTTTTAAAAGCACTAAAAACCATTAATTTAGTATTTTTTCAAGCCCAAAATATTTTTAAAAAACACCTAAAAACAAAAACATAAATCAAGTAAAAGAAGAAAGTCTCGTATAATAAATCAATTTCTCAAGAACTTAATATTTTCCATTGATTGAATACTTAAACAAGCCAAGGATGGGAAAGTAAGAGATATGTTTTATGTTAAATAAACGGTTAGTTACATTCAAAGACTTTCTTTTTTCATTGGCGCACTCTTATTTTTATTTATTATGTTTTTTCTATTTAATTTTTAGACTTTATATTGATGATTAAAGAGATATCTTTTTTTTTTCATGGGAACTTAATTTTTGTTTAATTTTTTCATGGGTGTCTGATATTTTTTAACTAAATATACACTGAAAACAAAGAAATCTTATAAGCAAAATTGTTTTTGAATTTTATTGTAAGAAAAGTAACTCATTGTGGGGTTAATTGCGAGGCTTTTGATACAAGCAGTGCCTTCGCTAGTAAATAATGTCTTACTGAGTCCCTTTAGTGAATTAGGGCGTATTTGGGGGTGTTTGGATGCATGGTAACGATTGTTTTTAAAGTGTTTTTTACTAGAAATGTATCAAAATAATATTTTTTTTAAAAAATTATTTTTGATATCAGTGCATCAAAATAATTTAGAAATATTAAAAAAAATATTAACTTGAAGCAAAGAAAAAAAATTAAAAAAATTAAAATTTTTAAAAAATACTTTTTATAATGCAAAAATAAACAGTACTTTAATGTTGTATTGTGTTATGCACAATAAAGTTTTATTTAATATTAGCCCTTTGCCCGTGTCTCTGCATACTGATGATGTTAGCACTTAACAATTGATGAACGACACATGTCCTTGAATAAATTTTCTTATACTAGAATTTCATTTTTTATAAATATGAAATTTTAAAAACTTATAATTTTTTTTTTGTATTTTAAAAATTAATTTTTTATTTATTTTAAATTATTTTTATATTTGTAAATCATTTTATATGTTGATGTTAAAAATAAATTTTAAAAAATTAAAAAAATCATTTTAATTATTTTCAAGTGAAAAATACTTTAAAAAATAATCACTTTCTCAATAACATAAATACTATTTCTGAATAATAATAAAAAAAAACAAAATCTGACATGATTTTGAGAGCATACATAGTTTTTTAGAGTATTTATGTTAAAATTTGTTTTTGTTTCTCTATTTTTTTTCAAAACTTATTTGATATTTTTGGAAGAAAATGGTTCAAGTCTTACGTGTCACGATATAATTCATCAATCTTTAATTTTAAATGCCGTAAACATTTTGAGGCATTGATGTTAAATAAAAACTTTGTTGCATGGAGAGACACAATGCTATTTTATATTAGTAGAGGGATTCAATGAAACATATTTTACTAGTAAAAGGACCAACTACATACCGAAAGCCCGTTAAAACTCTCGGGATTAAGGTAATATTTTATATTATAATAACAATAATTTTTTAAAGTGTTTTTAATTGAAAATAAATTAAAATAATATATTTTTTAAAATTTATTTTTAATATTAAAATAATTTAAAAATATATAAAAATTTAATTTTAAGTAAAAATAATTTTTAATTTTTTATAAAACGGTGGTGAGTTGCGTCAAAAACAAGAACTTCGTCAAGGGAAAAAAAATTGAACGGAGAAAAAAAAAAGAGAAGGGAGGCGTGGTTTATAAATTCCCTTTAAAAAGCACGAATTTCGTGTTTCCCTACAAAAACAATAAAAGAATAGCCATAAATATAAGAAAAATTACACCATCAGCCACTACAGGCATTCGTTTCCAATTCGTGCTTAAATAAACGCGCTTCGTGATATTTATGTAAACACTTGCCTTGCCTAAGCTACAGCAGCCAGTGCATTTAGGCAAAATTACCAGAGTGTTTGAAGCTTGCAACTCTGGAATGGCCGCCGTTACAGAAGCAGAACCACGAGTATCTTCTAAACAGTCCAACAACAAAAAGGGGAAAAGAAAGCGAACCCATATTGACCCTGAAATCGACCGACTCGACTCACTCCCATGGAACTCTTCCATCTCTCAAGACGATCCTTTCTCTGTTATTGCTGGTTCTCACGAGCTCGAAGGAGGTTGGATTCACCCATTCCATCTTGTGTTTCCTTCTTCTTAACTATACTTTGCGGTAGGGTTTATAGGGTTTAAGCTTGGACCTGAACCTGATTCTTTATATGATTGTGTTTTTTTTTTCTTGGGGGGGTGAATGCAGGGTTTCTATCACTTGAAGAGATTGACGAGGGTGATTATGGTTTAGAAATTCCTGGTCTTGATAAGAAGGTGAAGAAAGAAAGAAAGAATAAATCCAAGAAACAGAAGGATAGTGATGCTGATGCTGATGGGGTTGAAGAGGAGGTGGAGGAGGAGGGGATAAACGTGGAGGATAAGAAAAAGAGGAAGAAGAGAAAGAAGAAAAAGAAAGCGAAGGAATCATCAAGGGTTGATGAAACTACTTCTGGTTAGTGCTTATCATATAAATTCTGGATCCCGGCTTGTGGCTTAATGTACAGTCTTTTAAGTTTGGGGTATGTGTTAACACTTTTTACTTGTTGGAGTTCGGTTAACTGTTGAGTTTATTTGTGTTATTGACATTTGGTCAGCTTTGAGGTTCCTTGATTTTGATGTCTATAACTCAAGGCAGGTTTTGAATTTGTGGTTGGTCTCTGAATTACTCAGATGCATTTTGATCTCATAACATTTGCGCTTTGGTCATTTGTAAATTCACGATCACTTGTAAACTTTTTCTATGATCTCCATGTGCTCTTGATTGATATTTTGTCTGTTATTGTTGTTTTGGTGCATTTTAATACCAAAAAATTTAGTTAATTGATGGTAATTTACCAATATGAAGATTGTTCATTGCTCCACAATTGTGCGACTGTAGTTAGCAATAACAAGGATGATGTAGAAGGAGAATCAGTTGACGAGACTGAATTTTATGGATGGAATGAGTTGAGACTTCATCCTCTGCTCATGAAATCGATATATAGGCTTGGGTTCAAGGAACCAACACCAATACAGAAAGCTTGTATTCCTGCCGCAGCTCATCAAGGGAAGGTTGGTTAAGGTTATTGTTTAAGGCTTAATTGTGGATAATGCTGTTTGGTCTTGTTCTCATCATTGTGCCTTTATGTTATAGGATGTTGTTGGAGCTGCAGAAACTGGCTCGGGCAAAACTCTTGCTTTTGGTTTGCCCATTTTGCAACGTCTCCTCGAGGAACAAGATAAGGCTTCAAACATGGGTGACAATGTGGGAGAGGAAGCTGAAAGGTTTGCACCAAAAGGTCTTTTGCGTGCTCTCATCATCACTCCAACAAGGGAGCTTGCCATTCAGGTAGTCATAATTTTGAATGAAATTCTCAGCGCTGATCCTGAATTCTCCAACATGCTCTTAGGTTCCGCAAATTTAGCTTTGTCAGATTTGAAGTTTTCATGTGGGTCTTCTTTTTATCCATTCCAGGTGACAGACCATTTTAAGGAAGCAGCTCATGGTATCAATATTAGGGTGGTTTCAATTGTTGGTGGGATGTCAACAGAGAAGCAGGAAAGACTTTTGAAAGCAAGGCCTGAGATTATTGTTGGGACTCCTGGGAGGTTGTGGGAACTTATGTCAGGAGGGGAAAAGCATCTTGTTGAGGTTAGTGATTGCATGTGATATATACATTGGATGTATTCAGGGAGAGTATGTCTTTGTTCTGCTACAATCGGATTAACTTTTTTTTTTTATTGATTTAGTTTTTGGATCTTTACACATTTGGTTTCTAGATAAAACACATTTAAGCACCTTATTCATATGCCATATTGTCTCTGTTTGTTTTCCTCTGCAGTTGCATTCGTTATCATTCTTTGTGCTGGATGAGGCAGATCGAATGATTGAAAATGGACATTTTCGTGAGTTACAGTCTATTATTGACATGCTGCCCATGGCCAGTGGTTCAATTGGAGGACAATCTCAAAGTTCAGAAAATTGCCAAACACTTTCAAACATGCAAATAAAGAAAAGACAAACGTTTGTTTTTTCTGCAACTATAGCATTATCTGCTGATTTTCGCAAGAAGCTAAAGCGTGGCTCATTAAAATCAAAGCAATCAATGGCTGATGGGCTGAATTCCATAGAAATGCTCTCTGAACGAGCTGGAATGAGAGCAAATGCTGCCATCATTGACCTGACAAATGCATCAATCCTCGCAAATAAGCTCGAGGAATCTTTTATAGAGTATGTGTCTTACACTGCATCTCCCATTAGAATCTTTATAACTGCTAAATGCAAGAATCTAAGTGGTTTACAAGCTACATGGTGGGATGTTTTGAAGCTTGTGCTGGATTTCTAAATTTGGCATACCACTATATTTTACAATAGGGCTGGCCATGTTGATGGCTATAAGGTTTAACATTCCAACATGCATGCATGCATGCCTCTGCAAATTCATGTCTGTAGACTGGTTTGCGCAGCCAAAATATTATTCCAAGGTCATCTGGCTTGTCCTCAGAATTTACATGGGCTGTAGTTCAGTGGTTGCGCCGCACCTTTTTATTTGTTTGCATTATTTTTTCTTTCTTTTTTATGCACACAGGACATGTATTTTTATAAGATTGCTTTGATCTCATCTTGCTCACTCTGATTGGTATATCTTCAACCTGATTAACTTGTTTAATTCTTAATTTTAGGAGTTATTAATGAAAGGATCTATTACACTCTTTGCCTTTACATTTGCACTTTATATGTAATCTTTATGTTTTTGTTTTTAGCAAAATTTTATGTTATCATATTGCATCACTTGCCTTTCTCAATTTTTACTAAAATGACTGCAGATGCAAGGAAGAAGATAAAGATGCTTGCCTGTATTATATATTGAGTGTTCATGGAAAAGGTCGCACAATTGTTTTCTGTACATCAATTGCAGCTTTGCGCCACACTTCTGCCCTTTTGCGCATCCTAGGCATCAATGTTTGGACACTTCATGCTCAGATGCAGCAGCGAGCTCGTTTGAAGGTTTGTGATTTGTATTTTTCCTTTCTTTTTTATTAAGTAGTTCGAACCATGCTCATTTATAATGTGATATTTGAATTTTGCGTGTGGTGCTGTGTTTAAAGTTAATGCTCGAGTACAATTCTAAAATAAATAGTTTAATAAATGAATAGGATTTAATGCCTCATGTTGTTGATACTGTAATCTAGTTATTCAAATTGGCTGTAAACAGTTGCAGACTTGTTTTGAACACATATTAGAGCCACCAGTTCATGATGTGCCTTGAAAGGGGCAAGACAACTTATTAATCAGAGGCATTGCATATGGTTGTAGTTGGAAATGCATATCATCAGTTTTGGTGTAGCTATTCAAGTGTTTCATGTGCTTCTACATGGGTGATACAAGCGCATTAACTTCACACAACTTCATGATGAGCGCTGAGTTTCTGAACAGTCAACCCATTTAATAGGCCTTGTATTGGTTTTGAGCTGGTTATGTTAAGTGGGCAATCCGATTCTGGAGATAATCAGTTTATCAGACAAAATCATATGTTGCCGTTTAGTTCCAGGGTGAGTGCATTACAACTTTTGGTCCGTGGCTTTTGGAACAAGAGAAAGCAGAGCTATATGAAAATGTTTTTGAATCAACTGTACATGTTAAGTGGGCCAGAGCGTTAAATATTACAAGAGTTTATAAGAGTTGTATAAACAATGTCTCTGAATAGAAAAAGGCAATTGCAAACCCCGCTTAGTAAATTAAGTGCCCACCATCTTTTCTTACGTTTCTTTCTTTTTCTTTTGAGTTACTTGTTTTAAGTTGTGATCTAGGAGTTCTTTATCTTTCTTTGTCTCTGGGAGAAGCAAATGGCAGAGGTACTAAGTTCTATGTTTTTCAACATAATAACTATCTTCTGCCAATTAAATTTGTGATTTTGTTTGTCAGAAGATGCAGTGACTTGTGTTTCTTCACACCAACCAACTTCTCCTTTGTGTCTAATGCAGGCAATAGATCGTTTTCGTTCAAATGAACATGCTATCCTTGTTGCTACAGATGTTGCTGCAAGAGGCCTCGACATCCCTGGTGTCCGAACTGTTGTTCACTATCAGCTTCCACATTCAGCAGAAGTAAAAATTGGGATGCATCACATTTTTTAAGTTTTTGCTTTTGTTCTTTTAAACTTATATTATATCCTTTTGTGTTAGGTTTATGTTCACCGAAGTGGAAGAACTGCAAGAGCTTGTACTGATGGATGCAGCATTGCCCTTATCTCATCAAATGATACTTCAAAATTTGCCTCTTTGTGCAAATCATTTTCAAAGGTAGCAGCTCTTGCAAAGTTTCAAACTTTACTAATCTGAGTACATTATTCTTGAAAAGTATATTATTCTTTAAAGAGAGGTTAGACTTGATTGAGCATTTTGGAAATTTAAGCATTAGATTTTGCCATTTTTCATAATTATATCATCAGCAGCGCTTAACACTCTTGCTTTTTTACATGAAGCCCTAAATTGTAGGATTCCATAAAGGATTGCCTCCTCTGTTTTTATTCTTTTTGAACTAAGAGTTGGGATTCAAGGATTGCCTCAGTAAATTGTTGGGTTGTCTCCTCTCTTTATGCAGGAAAGTTTTCAGAGATTTCCTTTAGAAGAGTCATACATGCAAGAGGTGATGAGACGGCTGTCTCTTGCACGTCAAATAGACAAGATTACAAGAAAGGACTCCCAGGTAGATGAATCTTTTACTTGGCTCATGTGATTTGGGATCTCCTTATTTCTGTCTACATAGTTTAGAAACTTAAAATATCAGTTTCCTGAAATACTACTTCTGCTTCATTCTGTAACTGATACATGTGCTTCTCTAGGAGAAGGCAAAGAAAACCTGGTTTGAACGAAATGCAGAATCAATTGAGTTAATGGTGGAGAATGATGACAGTGAGGAGGAAAGAGTGAACAATCATAAGCAAAAGAGAGTCACCTCAATGCAACTGAAAAATTTACAGCAGGTTTTGTTTACTACGATAAATTTCTTATTCTAATTTTGGTTCTGTGAAATTTGAGAGTTTGGCCATTTCTTTTTCCTTGAAGAGGCAACTATAGTAATTTCTTCTGGATTTAATTTGCAGGAGCTTAACACTCTGCTTTCACGTCCTTTGCAACCAAAATCGTTTTCACATCGCTATTTGGCAGGGGTAATAATCCACTGGTCATTACCTTTAACTTTTCTTGGTCACTATTGATTGTGTCAATCTGTTGATCAAACACAAGCTGTAGTACTCTTAAACATGTCCGGGTTCTTTTTTTCTTGAACAAACATGTCTGGGTTCTTTTCTTTTTTTTTTCCTTGGAGATGTTGTCTGGGTTCTTAGAAATAGTACTATATGGATATACCTTTACCTGTGTGTAGATGTGCAATTTTGATTTTCACGTCATATACTGAGATGTTTGTTTTTATATATCAATATATGTTGTTAAAGGACGAAGTCTGCCTAATAGTTGTTGGGACACACTCTATCAGAGCTTTATTGCAATATTTTACTTCGAGTTTGGAGCTTATCCTAAATTCTGTGTAGTGTTAGAATCTAGGTTAGTTGAAGGCTTTTGAAACCTGAATGATTGGTTTGGTCAGTTGCAGGTTGTAATGATTCTGATGTTGACCATTGATAGTGCATGGGTGCTTTGTATGTGACGCCCAACTCTTGTATTGGGGACAGCAGGGGCATTAATGGGAATCTAGTTTGGCTAGCATTTGTTTGATGCTTGATTTCAGATGATGTTAGAATAGATTACTCCCTGTGATATGTCATTTATCCTGCAGTAAATAAAATGAATTTTCAGGTGTAAGGATCTTAACTACTGACTGCAACTATTCCTGCAGGCTGGGATTTCACCTCTCCTGCAACATCAGTTTGAAGAATTAACAAGGCAAAAGTTAGACCAAGGTGTGAATTTGGGAGATAACAAAAGAAGGAAATTGGTGGTTATTGGTCAAGATTGTGTGGAGCCACTCCAGGCACTCCGAAGTTCTGGTCAGGAGGTAGTATGTTTCAGCTATGATTCCACTCTCATGTTCTTCCCCACTTTTCGTGATTACTTTATTAGACATTTCTGCGGGCCTCTAAATTCAAAATATGGTACACTTGGACTCCAATATGAGCGTTTTCTTTTGTTTGAAAATACCGTAAATTCAAAATCTTGTTACATATATCATTTGAAGAAAAAATTTAGTTAAGCTTGCTATAAAATACTGTCGTGTATATAATATTTGGTTGCATGAAGGATCAAACTTGTGGATAATAAATGAACATGCAGTCATTATCTTTGGTAGAGAGTGTATTTTTTCTAGCAATGTTAGTGAAATTATGTGGCTTGAGCACAAGAGAGCAGGTTGCAAAGAATGATATCCTGGGGTTTCCTTAGTTTGACTCCCTTTTCTACACAACTAACATTTCAGTGCCCCATGATTTAAAAATATCTGGTCTTCTAAGCACTGCATCTATATGCTCTTCATAGCATAACTTGACCTGTTTGAGCCTCCCTAAAGAATGAGCCAGAACCCAAACTTAGTGCCACCTATCCACTCCCTTCAGAATTTGACCCATCTTGGGCACGCTTCTGAGAGGATCAAAGCTGAAAAGCAAGCCCTTTTGTTAATTTAGAGAGAGCCCTCCCTGAATAGGCCCCTGCTGTTCCTCCAGAAATTGGATGTGGAGCAAAACTTGTAATGCTTAGCTAATTCTGTAAAAGGTAGATCCAGTTCGTGACTAGTTGCTGATGTATGCAATTTCTTGAAAGGCTCGTCTCATTGGCAGCTTTGAAGATGTACTAAAAGCTTTTCTGAAGGTTTTTGGTTCTCATCCTGAATGTGCACTTAAATTAGAAAAAATATGGATATACTAATTGTACATATTTGTGATCGGCTCTCTATCATCGTGTCCTTTGGTTTCTGGTTTCTATAATGTCTTTATCCTGCTCTCAGGTGCGCATGGACGTGAAAGAGACGGCAGAAAAACGTAGAGACTTGGAGAATTTGAGGAGAAAAAGAAAGGGAGAGAAGAAACGTATTCTCAGTTCTCCATATCTCTTTCCGTTTTTATGTTTTTTCATTCCAACTGTCTATCATGCCCTAAGGTTATTTACTTTCTCATCCAGGTTTACGTGATCAGCGAAGGCAGCAGAAAAAAAGGTTGAAAGAAGTTGACGAGTAGAGTTCTTCTTTGAAGATTTTGTCCCCCCCCCCCCCCCCCCCCTCATTTCAATTTGTGGCTGAGGCTCTTCATAAATTTCACATGATTGACCCACAAAAAAAGAAGATGATACAGCAAATGCAATGCTATTTAGTTGTAGAACTACATGTTGAACATAGTGTTTTTAGCTGTATGCAGGTATCCATATCTGAATATAGAACATGAATGTGAAATTTAGACTTGGAATCTGAAACTCTGAATTTCTAGCTGTCAACAAATTCCAATTTTCAACAGAATACGGCTCCGCCCTATGGACTATGGAGTTCTTGACAACTTCGATTGTAAGAGTTACTTTTCAACTCTAGTTGCGTGCTAGGCTTATGGCTAGAAATGTAGTTTTTTGGGGATCTGGATATAAGATTCAATAAATAAAAGAAGATTTTGAAGGCATGATAAAACTGACAAAGATCACCAACAATAACCTTGGTGGCCTACATCGTCACATGAATGGTCTAAAAATAAGTGAGCTCCAGCATGGCTATTAGTGTTATTTTATTATTATTTTTAATATGCTAGAATCCAAAAAAAAAAAAAAAACTCAGAAATGTAATCATCCAGATGTATCTTCATGGTTAATTCTGGGCCACAGGTTTTGGAATCACATGTTCTAGACTGATCGATTCAAATTAAGCTGTCAGCAAGACATCTGAATCCGGTCGACTGGTCGAGATTCCAAATGCAGCCTCCATTCAGATTCTCACTGGTGAATGCTTACAATTGTGATTAGACTTTTAACGTTGACTATATTGTGAACGCAACGCTGTTTAGGATGCTTGCTTGCTGCAAGAATCATCACCCCATTAATGCATCCATCTACTTCCATGGATATGTCCCAGACAGATGGATTCATTGTTTTTTAATGGATTTGATCTGTCATCATGGCGCCCACTGTATCTTCATTGATCAGGCAAGGGAGCCGTGGACTGTTTTATCTCGTATAAAAGCTTCAAATCCCCTGTTTTTTGAGACCATACCTCTGTGTTTCTAAAGTCTTCAGCAGCGCAAATGTCATACGGTTGGCTCTGATATATGAATATAAAAGGCCGTACGCAGGATTTCAGCTTCTACTTTGAGTAAGCTGCCCTGCAAACCAGTATGAAAACGGTGCGGGTGCCCATTGAAAATTATCGATACCACACACAATCATTGACTTTGGTTGTATTTACATTTCGTACGGCACAGTGTAACCTTGTCAAGAATGCTTATACAATTCCCATCCGTTGACTTTTCAGCTGTCTTGTTTATTTTTCTTAGCAATGTAACGTTGTTTTGTGTTGATGAGGATAGTTGAAAGTGTCAATAAATATAAAAAATAAAGGGAAAACAAAATAATTAATCCCATTTTCCTTTTCATTGGCAGGTGC
This sequence comes from Populus trichocarpa, assembly GCF_000002775.5. Taxonomy (NCBI): domain Eukaryota; kingdom Viridiplantae; phylum Streptophyta; class Magnoliopsida; order Malpighiales; family Salicaceae; genus Populus; species Populus trichocarpa. The sequence goes on along the minus strand of NC_037294.2, from coordinate 9,251,180 downwards.
TAGCCATGATTTGTTTTTATTTTAGAGTAGATTACGATTGTTTTACTTTGAGTTATTTTTTAATCTAAGAAAATTGTTTTTATGTTTTTTTTCTTATCCGGATATCTTTATATTATTTTAAAGGGTGAAATTAGTTTCGTTTGAGATTCGTAGTTATCTTTTTTAATAAATATGTTTTTTGAAGATCGAACCTGTATTCTTATTATTACAGGGATATAATAATATTTTAACCGTTAGACTAACATTTTATGTAGATTGTTTTTATGTTTGAGAAATTTTATCACCTCTTTAGCCATTACTGGGGACTTCAAGCTAGGCTACAGGAAGCAAGATTCTTGTCGACTCTTCATTTTTTACTTGGATAATTTAATTCCAATTAGACCATAAAACTAGATTAATTTGGTATTGATTTACGTAGTTAATACAAACATGCAAGCCATTAACCACGTGGAGAAAAAAAAAAAAAGGTTTTGTGCGGCTGATACACACGAGAGATTCGTTTTATAATTAGTGGTCTGTGTACGGAGTTCTAATTCTAACTATCTTCAATTCTATCCGTGGCCTCCGGTTTGAAATGGATTCCCGTTTATTTGTTTAAAATTAATTTTATTATAGGAAGTATTTTTTATGAAAAATAATTTATTTTTTTGATATTTGATAATAATATAAAAAATAAATTGAAAAATATTTTTCAGTCTTTAGTTATGTTATGAAAAATAAATTGAAAAAATAAATTAGTAATGTTTTTTTAAGTTTATTAAAAGAATAAGGATCAAACTTTACAGATAAAAAAGTTGAAAATGATGAAATTAAAAAAAATTAATTTCATGAATTATTTTAAATAAAATTAATAGCAATTAAAAGAATATTAAAGACCAGATCTGACAAATAAAAAAATTAAAAGAGGATGAAATTAAAAAAAATTATTTTCATAAATTATTTCAAATAAAATAAATAACAATAAAAAAATTAAGAATCAAAATTTATATAAAAAATCAAGTTAAATCAAATTCTAAGGGAAAAAATTAAAATTAAAAAAATTAAAAGAAAAATATATGACAATTAAAAGAATAAAAAACAAATTTTATATAATTAACAAACAATAAGATATTTTTTAATTTTTTACTGTTGCATTTTTCTTTTAAATCAATTAGAAAACACTTTTCTAAAAATTAAACTAAAATTTTCTATGATTAGAGAATATTATTTATTAATTATTTTTTAAAATAAACAAATACAGATCAATTCTCAAGATTTGATTCCGTAATCTCTCGTTTTATTTATTTTTATTGCAAGCAATGATAAGCAATAAACAAACAGCGATAACAGCTGTTTTATTCCTCTTAGAGATTCTAATCAGCGCACTCTTGATAGCGTGTCGTTAGTTAATTACAGGTATAGATCAATAATTAATTATTCGCGTTTTGAAGACTTTTTAGATTTTTATGATAATTATAACCCGTTTAATTTTGTATTTTAAAAATAATAATTTTTTTTAATTTTTTTATATCGTTTTGATATACTGATATTAAAAATATTTTTTTAAATAAATAAAATATTATTTTTATAAATTTTCAAGAGAAAAATATTTTAAAAAACAATTATAATTTTAAATATTTTTTATTTAAAAACAAAATTAATTAAACCATTTTGGCATATTATTTACCTAACTTTTATTCTTTATTTTTTGTTTATGAATTTGTGAGTCATTTTATTTTATTTTTTATATGTACGGAGAGGGTCTCTTGTAGTGTGATTATCGATCGACGTAACAAATACCCTCTCATAGAAGTAGATCGTGCGTTAATGTGCAACCAAAAACATGTGAGAGTAGGGATCATTTATTATTTTAAATGTCCATTTACGATAAGTTGTCTTGAAAAAAAAATGTTTTTTTTCTATGTGTCAAAACAAAACCCAGATGAATTACCTTCAACTATATTATTTTATTGTAAGAAAATAGGTTACAAATTACAAACATTACCGGAAAATATATATATTTTTTATTAATATGAATGTCCGGACCAGCTTCCATGTACATCGATTATTTTTACATATCCTGAAGTTAACAATCATATAAATATCTAATGATTATCATATTAGTAATCATAAGACTCGAACCGAACCTCATCCTTCTACTCATATTTATTCTATACAGTTAAGGGTGAGTTAATATGATTCCATTTTCCCATAATTTAATTTATTTGCAGTAGCTAGAGATTGCTACTTTCTTTTCTCGACTTTGTGAGATTTATTCATTCATTAAAAATAAATAAAGGTGTTTTATTATACCAATATAGTAAGGTGTGATTTATACGTACATAATGGGATCATCACTCAATATGTGATGATATAATTTAATATACCAATATAAATTTAATTACTCTCAATTTATCCGTGAATATATATAAGGTGTTTTCTAATCTATCATTTTATTATATATATATATATAAAACCAAAAAATACGTGCATTCCATTCTATAACATGAGAACAGGCTTGACTACTTCCCTGGGAAAAAATGTGAGCTGTGGAAGCATGGATACTGCACTCTGATCTTCGGTGTCCTGCACAGAAAAATATTGTTTTTATTTTCTATTCGTTTATGAAGGTGGGCGCCGCGCGCAGATCTGTAGGATGAGATGACACTGCTTTTTTTAGGTTGCAAGGAACCAGACAGGCCGCCACAGCATTTTAGCCGGTGGTATTTTTTTCTTGAATGCGCAAGAGATTCTTCAGATTCCGGCGTCTTTCTTAATCATCAACCCGATGCGGAAATAGTTTCAATCTTTGTTTTTTCTAAAATAAATAAATAAAAACAAATTTATTTTCTTAAAAAAATAAATATTTTTATTGTCGAGTCAAGTTTCGAATTAATAAGTATGGGTTTATGATGAAATTATTGTTTTTTTCTTTAAGATTTGACGGTGAAATTAAGAAAAATAAATCTATACCTCATAAAAAATTATAAAAATATTTTTATTTAGATTTTTTTCCTTACTAATATTAATTTTCCAGTAAATTCAATTTTAAACTGTAGCAGTATTTTCCAGTATTGTTAAACTTATTATAATTTAGAAGTCTTGCTTTTATTTATATTTAATTTTTTTATTCAACCAAGTTGAAAATTAACTCGGTCAAATATAATTGATCTAATAAATTTACTTATAACTCAATTAAAACTTAGATAAGATTAAGTTTAATATTTAATATTTAATTTTTCTTTCTTGTTTTAACATTTTAAAAAAATCTTAAAATAATTTATTAGATTCAACTTCCTCAACTCATAATACGAGTATTGTTCCGAATAAAGAGTTGAGACGGTATTATAACTAGCTAGGGTATATTCTAAACGGGACCTTTCAAAAGACTTATCGGATCTAATTGTTTTTCCACATTTTCTCCCCTATATATAAGGATCTTGAACAACAACCTTAGAGTTCTGCTATAACTCTCCATCTCCTACCCCTCTGCCCCCTCTCTCCATCTCTATTTGCCAGAGACTCTGACATCCTTCACTCCAAAATCATGGCTTCCATGACCTGCTCAGCGGGCGATCTTGCTCAGTTACTGGGTTCCAACGTTACTAACTCCACCGGGGCTGCTGATTTCATCTGCTCCCAATTCAACACCGCGGCTGACAACTTCTCCGCCACCCAATATGCTGTGGACAACACATATCTCCTCTTCTCCGCCTACCTTGTGTTCTCCATGCAACTTGGCTTCGCCATGCTCTGTGCAGGCTCCGTACGTGCCAAAAACACCATGAACATCATGCTCACAAATGTTCTTGACGCTGCAGCCGGTGGCCTCTTTTATTACCTCTTTGGTTTTGCGTTTGCCTTCGGGACTCCCTCCAATGGGTTCATTGGCAAACACAACTTTGGTCTTAAGAATTTCCCTTCTTCTTCTTTTGATTACAGCTACTTTCTTTATCAGTGGGCTTTTGCTATAGCGGCTGCTGGGATAACCAGTGGTTCAATAGCTGAAAGAACCCAGTTTGTTGCTTATTTGATTTACTCTTCTTTCTTGACTGGGTTTGTTTACCCTGTTGTGTCCCACTGGTTCTGGTCTGGTGATGGGTGGGCTAGCGCGACAAGAACAGACGGGGATTTGTTGTTTGGTACTGGGGTTATTGATTTTGCAGGGTCTGGTGTGGTGCATATGGTGGGTGGGATTGCTGGTCTTTGGGGTGCTCTAATTGAAGGTCCAAGAATCGGACGTTTTGACCATTCAGGCAAGGCTATTGCTTTGCGTGGTCACAGTGCTTCCCTTGTGGTTCTTGGCACTTTCTTGCTTTGGTTTGGTTGGTATGGGTTTAATCCTGGGTCATTCACTAAGATCTTGAGTGCTTACCCTGCTGGTGGCTATTATGGTCAATGGAGCGCAATTGGTAGAACTGCTGTTACAACAACCCTAGCTGGTTGCACAGCTGCTTTGACCACTCTTTTCGGTAAAAGAATTCTGTCTGGTCATTGGAATGTTACTGATGTTTGTAACGGTTTGCTTGGTGGGTTTGCTGCTATTACTGCTGGGTGCTCCGTGGTTGAACCATGGGCTGCTATAATATGCGGGTTTGTTGCTTCTTTAGTGTTGATTGGCTGCAACAAATTGGCTGAGATCCTCAAGTTTGATGACCCGTTAGAGGCTGCACAGTTACACGGTGGATGCGGCACTTGGGGTGTCATCTTCACCGCCTTATTTGCCACGGAGAAGTATGTAAGGGAGGTTTACCCGAACAAACCGAATCGTCCATATGGGTTGTTCATGGGTGGTGGTGGAAAGCTCTTGGGTGCTCATTTAATACAGATTTTGGTGATTATCGGATGGGTCAGTGCAACCATGGGCCCATTGTTCTTTGTTCTTCGCAAGCTCAAGCTCTTGAGGATCTCATCTGAGGATGAGATGGCTGGTATGGATATGACCCGGCATGGCGGGTTTGCTTACATTTACCATGATGACGAGTCTAACAAGCATGGTTTCCAGTTGAAGAGAGTTGAGCCTACTTCTAGAACCCCTAATGCAAACGTGTAAGAGGGACCTCATATTTTTTTTCCCCTTTTCTTAGGGTTAGTGTGTGTTTGAATATGTCGATAAATGTTGTATGGAGATAAGGAAGACTTGGACTAGATCAATTTGTTTCTCTGTTGAAAATCATGTTCATATAGTAAATGTCTTGCGGTGGTTGAGAGGTATTGGAATTTGCAAGTCACTTGGCAAAGGGATGATCATTGTGGGGATGCTTTTGTTTTTTTTGTTTTTTTATCTTGTCTTGAAAAGATGCACGTGTCCACTTGTTCCCAGACGGAACGGGAATTGTTTTGGGTTTTTTCAAGCAACGACAAACAAAAGAAAAATAAATCAAGCGTGGTGATTTTTTTTTATTTCTTTTGGCAAATGCTCAACATGTGCTTCGATTCTCGTTATGAATTTCTGCCTTGCAGCAGCAGCAGCAGCAGCTTGTGATGCTATCTATATTGTTGGAACTGGTAAAGGTACTTCGAATCCGCACACCATATCTTAACACCAATCTATTTATTCGGTGCGAAGGGATATTGTATTGATTATTTTTTAAAATGTTTTTTAAAAAAGATTATTTTTAATATTAATACAAGAAAACAATTTGAAAATTAAAAAAAATAAAGTAAAGAAAGAAACAGGTATATTATTATATATCAAGTTACACACCATGTCCGTTAATGAGCTGGTTGTTGAATTTCTGAAGGAGTAATATTTCGCCAGCCAGTTTTGGAGGAATTGACCCTTGTTTTAAATGCTCAATGCCATGGATATCCATGTGGCAAGCCAAAAAAAGGTTCGTGTATGTTATTCGTGAAATCAGACGAGGATAATCATCTATATTGAGATCGTTTATATTTGTTTTTTTATGTTAAAAATAGATTTTTAATTAAATACTTCGAAAAGTAAAAAAGAAATTACTGTACGCGATGAGCGGTCCTGAATCAATCCTAGTGATTTAATTTACACACCTTAAATAGTTTACGTGATGTAGCAGAAGTTTACCAAGTTCACACCAGCAGCAGTCACGAAATGCGGGCTTAGGTGGATCTACCTTTGCTACTTTCTCCAACATACCATGCTATCCCTAACTTTATACCTTTCTAGGTGCGCACAAAAGAAGCCATTACTAATAAATGTGACCTTCTTTTTCCTTTTTGCCTTTTTACGTAATTGTGACATATATCTTTGCTATGGTTTCTTACTAGGGTAGTGATTTAAAAAATATATATTTTTTATTTAGAAATATATTAAAATAATATTTTTTTATATTTAATATCATTACATTAAAATAATTTTAAAAAATTTAGTTTTTTAAAACATGACATGGCCGCGTAAGGAAAACCATCCTTTCTCATACCACGTTGATACCGTAGAAAATCAGCTTTTTAGCAAAAATATGCAATCTCTCGCTATTGTCTTCCCTAGCAAATGAGCTTATTACTAGGATTAGTGGTTTTTTTAAAAAAAATTTATTTAAAATAAATTAAAATTATTTTTTATATCAGTATAGTATATTAAAATAATAAATTTTTTAAAAAATATACTATTTTAATATATTCATAACTAATAAAACCCCAGTCAATAAACCACAAAAAAATGTTTGAGAATACTATAATAATTGCTTTTTAAAATATTTTTTGCTCAAAAATATATCAGAATAATATTTTTGATATTAGCATATTAAAATTATATAAAAATATCAAAAATTATTAATATAAAAAAATTAATTTTTTAAAAAATATTTTTAAAATCCAAAAACAAACTTAAGAAAACACCATTGGGAACGAACGTGTGGCATGGAAGAAGGAAAGGGGCACGGACGAACCGCTCAGTGTCATCGAGGCTGTATGTATTCTTGGGAATCCCACGAAGGTCAAGCTGCTCGATGTCAGAAAAGGAGGGCATTTAGAAATTGAACTTTCCTCGAAGGTTGCCAGTCCAATTTAAATTTTAGACTTGAATCCAAGGCAAGAGCTAAAGGACCTGTTTTCTGCGGAAAAGAAAAATCAAAGCGAGGGTTGGTATGCATCGATGTCATAAATAGGGTTTGTCTTGTAAATAAGACTTTGAAAGTTGCTTTGTTGACCCTGCAAAGATGAGAAGAATACTCAAAAAAAGTCCTCAAATTAATTCATCTTTGCTAGCCACGGCGGCTCGTCGTTGGTGACTTTGGAAATTAACGTGGTGCTTCCGATGCTCCAAGTGAAGTGCTCGCAATGATGAATTCAAATGTGTAAGCAATGTGGTTGCTACCACCATTTGCTTTAAAGTAAAAGCCGGGTTTTTAGATATTGATTTCAGTTTAAAAATATAAAAATAATTAAATTTATGAAAAATTAACTGAATTTTTAAAAACTCAGGATGTTGAAAATATAGTAACAGTTGTGTTTTAAAATATTTTTTTTATATGAAAATATATCATAATAATATTTTTTTTATTTTTTTAAAATTATTTTTAATACCAGAACATCAAAACAATTTTAAAACATAAAAAAAGTTAAATTTTTTATAAATCAAATTTTATCTAATCTCACGTAATAAAAAACTGGGGCTTAGATTTGGAAGAAAAAAGGAGAGTAAAAAAAAAGCAACAATTGAGAGTGATAGATAACAATAAATAAATTGTTTTTTATTCAAAATAGAATCGTTATTTTCCATGGATTATTATCGCTAAATAGTAAGTTGCTCTCTTTCGACTTCCACGTGTCATGATAACAAAGGCTAGCTTGATACTTGTTTTATCTCCTAAAGAGTTACTTCTGCAAGGACGAAAAAAACAAAAACAGAGACAGAAAAATCGTGATTAAACTTGCTTATTAGTAATTAGGAGATGAAAGGCTTATTGCACTTGCGGGATCTTTTACTTTTATGATTAAGGGTATTCTTAAAATTAATTTATGCCTTGATTAAAACTAATTTTTCTCTTTGAAAAATCTTAAGAATATAGTCCTAATTCTGGTGCATTTAAAATGAACTCTGGGAAATCACAGAAATACACATTTTATGTTCATGGTTTATGTTTTCTTTTATTTCAAGACCTGTGCTTGTTGTCTCTTCCTCTATACCCTTCGTGAATTATGTTTATTGGTCACCTGAAATTTCAGTGACATGTCTTGATTGTCAAATCCATAAATATAGCACCTTGGTTTTTATCCAGAAGAAAAGGACTAGATGGGCGTGTATGTGGGCGTGTATGTGTCTGCATATTTATATGCTTGCAAGTGTTTACATTTTTGTTCTCTACTCAGCCCAGCACTCGTTGTCTAAGATCAGACATTTATTCACTCAGCAAGTGTTTACATTTTCCCCCCTAGTATGTTTCATGTGGGAACCATGATCTTGAGAAAATTGTTACTGTAAGTGTGAACAAAGTAAAATAGCCGGCGGTGCTACGCAGGAGTTGCAGTGCCGCAGCTTGACTGGACACCAGAACCTGTTTTTATTACTAACACTGGAAATAGATATAGATATACATCTATTGCTTACAATTAACAGTATATTTTTGGGTCTGCTACGTTCCTGGAAAAGAGAAGTGTTAGGCATTGTCGTCACATTCTCCTTCAAACATTTCAGTGCTGCTTCCAGTGATTACTGGAAGTGTTTATAGTCATATTTTTTTGAAGTGTATCTCGATATATTAATGGAAATATTTGATTTTCTCTTATCTTATTCTTGTACATTGAATTTTGAACTATGTTTGGACATAATGTTTGCGCAGGTGGCTGGGATGGGAGGAGATTGAATACTTAGCCATCTTTTTCTCCTTTTTGGGGGGTTTTACTATAAAGATTATTGGAACCATGAACTAACATAACAAATGTGATCACGGATCATCCGATACTTTCTTCTATTTAATGAAAATCATGGTATACTAGCCTGTTGATTTGCTGATTTTGTTCGGGTTAGACAAAGGTGTCATAGTGTATATTTGTGATAGCCGTGGGGTTAGAGATTTAAACGAAACAGATGTAAGTGGTGCAATTGCAGCCTCAGAACCCCTTGCTGTTCTGGCATGCTTTCTTATACTGAATCCAGGGATCACGTCATAACATTTGTTGATACTTGGAGTATGTAACTTGAGCAGTTTTATGAACTCCCAGTTGTCATGAAGGCTCTAATGATTCAACCTGATGTCTTCTCTGTGTGTGATCAAGCTTCTGCCAATTTCTTCATTCTTACTATTTGTTCTCCCGTGATATTAAGTTTCCACCACATCATCATTGTGTCTCCCCTGCGTGTTTGGGCAAAGAGCTTTACTTTTCTGGGATTTTATAGTTATGTGCTTGATTTCCATATTTTCATCACCAAACCTTTGATCAGGAACCACTCACTCTGTTCTGAATTTCAATTAGGTGAACAAGGGAACTGCAAGCGCAAGTGAAATATTGGCTGGTGCATTGAAAGACAATAAACGTGCTGTTTTATATGGAGAACCCACATTTTGGAAAGGGTAATCACTTCTGCTTCTACAACATCTATGAACTATACCATCTGTGCCTAACCCGCGTGTTAATCCTGTTCCACAGCAAGATTCAATCAGTTTTTCAGCTATCTGATGGTTCTGGCTTGGCTGTTACAGTCGCTCGGTATGAGACACCTGCTCATACAGGTATTGATAAGGTTTGTCGCGATTCTTTATGCCAGCATCTCTCTCCCACATTCTTGGTGTGATTCCAGACCATCCACTGCCTAAATCTTTTCCGAAGGATGAGGGGGGTTTCTGTGGCTGCCTCCAAGACTCTGAATCTACTTGCTACGTGAATAGGGGGCAGCTATTTGCAAGATTCTTGTGTTTTGACATTATTTTTGGGTTAAAGACTGCATAATTCGTTCTCAAGTGGAGTCAATTCATTCTTTTGGTGCTTCATTGATCCTTGCTGGTGTTAGTTTCGCTCAAGCAAACTTCATCTTCAGTATACTAAAAAAGGATGTAAAAACAGCCTTTATTTAGTTGCCTATGAAAATGAAAAGAGAGAAAATATGGCTGACATTTGGTTGAAACTTAGATGCCCTGGTGTGCTCTTTCCCTGTTCTTTAGAAATTTTGAACTCAATCATAGTTATTCACGTGATGGTTGAAATATTTTGGCACACAGTTATTCACTTACTCGTTTCCTCTTGGCTCTTTGATAATATAATTTTTATTGTCATGATGAGAATTAAAATTGTAGAGAAAATATGAGAGGAGAGCAATTTGTACGGGCGGCAACAATTCTCAACTCTTAAGATGGCACTCCCAGTTTCTCACTGTGAAAAGAAAGTATAGCTCAAAAGCAGCTTAATAACTACAAGAAAAGAAACTTCGGAGGAAGAAATTTATCCGCCTCGAGCAACGATGACATTCAATGACAAGTTTATTCCAAAAAAAATAAACTCAGGTTGACACTATATGTGGAATCAAATTGAATGAAAGACAACTATAATATACGATGGAGGAATCTTCATCATCTCAACGAGAAGCTGTTATATATTATCTCTGTAACTGTTGATTCTTTGACCTTCCCATCTTGGCTTCAGCTGATTCAAATTGCAGGGAAAGCATTCCGGTATGAACAGAAACAATCCCGCCCTTTGAATTTTTGTAACTCACCCTTCTTGTTTGCAGGCATAACCAATACCAAAGGCTTGCATCATTCGAGGCTAATTCGAAGGATGAAAAACATTAAAGCATCTTTGTCCAGGAACCTAAAAATGGGAAAACAGCAATTAACAATCTCAACAGCAAGGGTGTGTCACTTTTTCTCCCACTCATGCTCCACTTGCCATTCGCCAATGGTTTCTTTCGAGGCTGACGTTTCCTTTGAGGTGCTGTAGCATCAAACTCGTCCCAACCACCAAAGTTGGGAGCATCTTGGTTATCTTTATTAAAGGAACCATTATCATCAACAACCCAAGACCGATACCCCATTCTTCCCTTTACAGCTCCCTCCTTGTCTTGTTCTTCATCATCAATATCAGCATCATTTACAGTGTTGCCAGTTGTTTTCCTCCTCTTTCGGACCTTGCGTTTCGGCTTGCTTTGAGTCTTCCCTAGTAACTTCTGAAATGCAAAAGTCAGTGCTGACTGTCCAACTGACAGTGCTAATACCATGAGAAACGCTTTCGGGCCAGTAGCAAGCAGCGAAGTTATGACGATAGGTGGAAACATCCAACCATAGGATTTGGCTAGCTGCACTGACCAAAGAGCACAAACTATTAGAATTGCGTTACTGTCAATACTCTGATAGTTGAATTACATTAATTTTCATCTCCAAAACTTCACAACTACAGAGTACAGACTCAACAATCCATTCATAAGTTGCAAAACCTCGAACTAACTTCATGATGATGTCTTCTTGTCTGAGGAAAAGCTAGTCACTAACATTGAACTGGAGTTTGAGAAATCAGGATTGCCTAGATACTAGTAGTCACATTATTTAGCAACTGACGAGGTAGTCGGTGTCAACCAATAAAATCGTTGGTACAGCTACAGACAAACATTTTGGTAGTTACAAATTAAGGATAAGAATTACCTGAAGAACCCACAAACTGTCAATAGCTTCCTCCAAGATGCCGGGAGGCTCTTCTTCTTGGTCCGACCACCACCTCCGCTTCCTTTTCTTCCCCTTTCTCGTAGAACCACCCTTTTCATCTTCTTCTACTTGTACTGAATCACCGTTTTTGTCTCGAAACTTGAACTTAAAATTGAACCTTCGCGTTTCAGCATTCGGGTCCCAGCGATTATTGCTACTACACCTGGTAGTGGTGCTATAACAATGAGAGTAGAAGAAGAAATAGGGTTTCTTCAATTTCCATAATGAGATGAGAGGTTTTTGAGAGGAGGGGTTAGAGCAGGGTTTCGTTGTTAACAAGACAGGACCAGTACCTCTGCCGCACCCACTAGCAAAGGACTCCATTTCCAATCGCTACAGGTCCTCCCTCCATTTGCCACGTTCTCTTTATCCCCTCGCACTCCATCAAATAAATCTCCGTTTTCTTTGCCTACATAAACATAAACGAAACTTAACCGATGCGTTAAACGATGTCGTCTCTCCTCTCTCCTGATGCTATTGCTGTCTTGGGGGCCATAGTCAATTGTCCAAAACGACATATCAACGGCTTCAAAATTATTAACAGTTGGGCTCGCGCCTTGGTTAAGGATTCGGGTTATTGGGTCCTTGAAGCAATTCTTTTAGGCGGAAATTAATTTTTCTTAAGTTGACCGATTGAATCTCATCTAGATATGACCAGATTAAACAAGTATATATTTAATGTTCAACCAAATAAAAAATAAATTTTACCTAAACTAGATTTTTAGTCAACTAATCATCGGTTCAACTCACCGAATCAACTCACTGTAACAAGTTTAGGGATGTCTGAGATTGAGTTTCAACTTGTTTTTTATTAAAATTTAAAATTTTTTACTTTAAATTATTTTTTTTATATTTTTGAATCGTGTTGATATGCTGATATCTAAAATAAATTTAAAAAATAAAAAAAATTTATTTTAATACATATCCAACCAAAAAACACTTTAAAAAAAATAATTATTACACTCTTTTTTTTAGTTTAACGTGGGTGTCTGGGCCAGCTTGCGCGCATCTCGACTAATCCCACGGATCCAGAAATTAACGACCATATAAGCCTTTAGTGGCCTTCATATAAGCAACCAATTAGATAACCTCTTCTTTGCTATGGCTATGCTAATGATATTGGGATAGGAAAGATTAGATGTAAAGGTTTTACAACTCTATATTATTAAGTAATTGTTCTGGAATTGTTTGATTACGTCTTGAGATAGAAGATGCATAAATATTAAGAATAAAAACTTGTTTAATTAAAAAAAAAAACATAAAAAAGAGTCTTTAAGACAGTTTTAGAATTATTTTTTGTGTAATCAAACGCTACGTAATTATTTTTTTCTTTTCAACTAAAAAGCTAATCTTGAAAAATCGAGAGTTTTCTAGCTTTTCTCTTTATATTACCCATAACTTTCATGCCATTACGGCCATAATTATAACCATAGCTCAATCTCTAAGCTAAGCAAGCACTAGATTGTAAAATCCAATTAATTGGGAATACATAAATAAATAAATCTATGTCAGCAAGGTTATTATAAAAAATCAATTTAATTGCAACTTTATTTTTTTGTTATTCTTACAAATAAATCTTCATTCTCCTAAAAATAAGGAACTCTTAACCCTAGCTAAAAACTAGTTACATGATCAGCGTTTAGTGGGTCAAATATTTTTATTTTTTATAAAAAAAATTATATAATTAGATTTTTTTCAATATATTTCTGTGGTTTAAAAAATTTAAAACATTAAAAATCGAGAGACAAAAGTAAATCAAGATATTTAATTTCAAACAAGAGAATATTTATCCAGTTGTGTTTGCTAAATTTATTTATTAAAATAATTTTTTTATTTAAGCAAACGATAATGGAATAGAGACATAAATTAAATTGATTAAATAAAATCAAAGAGGAAAAAAAACAACATGCAAGGCTACGTATATTAGAATTATTATCTAGAAATAAAAAATTATTATTTTTAAAAATAAATTTCATCCATACAAAAAATTTAAAAAAAATATAAAAATAAGAAACTCTTTCAATCTAAATACATAACTAAAAAAATAATTGTCATTTGAAAGAGGCTCTCCAAACAAAATGAAAGAGAGAAGGCGTACTAATTTAAAAATATATTAAAAACAATTAGAGAAAAAACCATAAAAAAAATTAGAAAAAAAAAGAGCAAAGGCCAGGCCTAAAACAGAATTAGAAAAAAAAAAAAAACAAAGGTTAGGCTAGCCCGTCTGGTCTGGCTTTTTTTCAGGGTTCGCGCAACTAGGCACTTAATTTTTTTGTTTGCAACTAGAATAGATGACGTGTCATCAGCCTCAAATGCTTTTTAAAATAAAAAATTAGATGACGTGTCATCTGATTTGCGCAGATTCCGACCAATGTGATGGCTAGAAAATCAGGGCTTACTTGTTTTTACCCAAAAACCCATTTTAAATCTATTTTTTTACCCTGAAATCTTATAAAAAACTGTAAGAACCATAGTTTTGAAACCCGGCCCGGCGAGTCAATCCGGGACTGGAACTGGGTCGGCTTGAAGAAAAAATAGGGGAAGGAAAAACTCAGTGTCACCTGGTTGACTAGGTCAAAACCCCAGGTGCAACCCGTTGACTTTACTTTTTTTTTTTTACTAAAACAACGTCGTTTTGATTAAAAAAAAATTGACCCGGGCAACCCGATCAAAACCCAAAACTCGGGCCTTGGACCGGGGCGGGTCTGAAAACTATGGTAAGAACTGTGATAAATCTATTTATGACCTAAAAAAACTCAAAAAACTGCCATAAAAACCAAAATCAACCTGAAACCAAAAATTAACCTGAGTTTTGATTTGTTTTTTCACGAACTATAAATGTAAAACAACACCTAATATAAACTCCTTCATCAAATGAAACTATTTGACACAAATATTGTTTATTTTGGCTGCCTAAATCAGTGTTAAAGACACTTTTCTCTATTTACCGCTTTAATTCGACGACCTCTCTCACTCTTAGGTGGCTGAAAATTGAAGTGGCTGGTTTTTTCCTTTTAAAAAATCATTTCAACTCAAAAACCTTAATAATCTTGTGAAACCAATCTTTAAGCTCCAAAAGCTCAAAACAAGGTCTAAAACCAAGAAAATGAAGTTTAATATCAAAATAATTTTTTGCAAACTTCAAAGGACCGATCACTTGATAGCAAAAAAATATTGGGGACAAAAGTGTACTTTATAAATAAATTTGCACACGCCATCTGTATTACTCGTATTTTGCATTCCAAACGCATCCTTAAAAAACAAATAGCCTGATCACCCCAATAGTATCTTAAAAAACAATGGGTTCCTGAGTACTTATCATAGTTATCAAACCTGGCCGGGGTGTTGACTCGGCCAAGGGGCTAGGTCCCGGGTTTCATGGGTCAACTCGGGTTAACCCGGAAAATTTTAAAAAAATATATTTAAAGTTTTAATATTTTATATGAAAAAATTAAGAAAAAATTCATATGAATATAGGCTATGCATGTTGTAAATAATGAAGTTTAAAAGAATATTTTAAAAAGTTTTTTATCCCACATTGAAAAGATATTATATTATACTTATAAGTTGAAGTATTTAAATCAAAAAAGTTTTTTATCCCACATTGAAAAAACATAACTTTTTTCTTGTGAAGATAGAGTATATATACGAAATGACTTCATATCCCACATTGAAAAAAGAATTTTTTCTTGGGAACATAGGAGTATATACACTAATGGGTTTCAAATCCCACATTGAAAAAACATAACTTTTTTCGTGTGAACATAGAGTATATATTCTAAAAGGCTTCAAATCCCACATTAAAAAGATATTATGTTATCCTTTTAAGTTGAAATATTTAAACTAAAAGGTTTTTTTATCTCACATTGAAAAAACACAACTTTTTTCTTGTGAATATAGAGTATATATACGAAAGGACTTTAAATCCCACATTAAAAAAATAACTTTTTTCTCGGGAACATAAAGTATATATACTAAAGGGTTTCAAATCCTACATTGAAAAAATAAAACAATTTTCTAATATTTATATAGTGAACTTTAAAAGGTGCTAATAACCAACTAAAAAAATATAAAAAAAAGGGGTATAGGAGAAAACCCACATTTGAAGGAAAAAAAAAAAAGAAGCAACCCCCTGAAAGCCGCTCCTACTTCATTAAAAGGACCATTATTCCCAACCCCAATCCCACCACCTCCACCCCCTCCACCACTCTATATCAACAATTGGTCATCCTCATCCAAAGGTCGCCTCTCATCAGCAATTGGTCATCCTCATCTAAAGACAGCCTCTCATATGCCATGTTTGTTAATGATGCTGCAATCACTATAACTGGACCTACTGCGGTAAGCTCTCCCACCACACTTCCTCCCACCACCTGGCCTTGTCCCCCATAAAGGAAAATTGTGAGGCTTGTCGTGCCTGGAGGCGGCAAGAAAGATCTAGACAGAGATAAGATCTCAAATCTGCCATAGAGAGTCATCCGGATCTTGTCCGGGTCATAGGTCGGCCCGCCAGGTCGACCGGGTTTGGTCGAGTCGTTGCACCGGCCGATCTTTTGACAAACCCGGACCGGTCCAGCCATCGGGTCGACCCGCCGAGCCGGTCCGAGTTTAATAACTATGGTACTTATAAATAAAAACAACAACATTTAACTATTTAATCATAATTTTGTTTCCTTTATCAAGCATAAAAATAAAAAGCGTGGGTTTCTCACTGTGTAAAAGTGTATTGTTTATCCTCTCACACATTACTATAGATGAACTATGTAACATTTTTTTTCAATTTGGTCTTTAATTTTTTTTTCTAGCGATTTAGTCCTAATAAAAGACTAATTGATTTTGATTTTTTTATGAAATATTAGGATCAAAAAAAGAGGAACCGAAATGAAAAGGGCGTCAAACATAGGTGGCACGCCATAAGTATAGCAAAAGATACACTTTAATCTTCAAACTTAAAAAATGACACAAATTGTATAATTTTGATACCTCAATATTTTTCAATTTCATATTTGGTACAAGAATTTATTTTTTTTATTTTGTAGTCCTTGGTTAAGAGAGGAGAAAGAGAGAGGTCATCGAATTCTAGCAGTAGAGAGAGAAATATGTCGTTGATACCGTTTATGCCATAAAAACAGATGATATTTGTGTCAAATGGTTCCATCTGAAGAAAGAAGTTCATACTAAGTGTTTTTTTTTACCTTTAAAGTTCATGAAAAAACAAATATAAACTCGGATTAATTTTTAGTTTCGTGTTGATTTTGGTTTTTGAAATAGTTTTTTTGATGCCATAGATAAGTTTTTTGACCCGGAAAACCTATTTTTGACCTAAAACATAGATAGAGCTAGGGGTGAGCAAAAAAACCGAAAAACCGATTAAACCGAAAAAAAAACTGAAAAAACCGAACCGTGAAAAAAAACCGATTAAAATTTTGAAAAAACTGACCGGTTCGGTTTCATAAGCCTGAAACCAAAAAAACTGAACCGAACCGAACCCAAACCGGAAAAAATTCAAGCCAAACCGGAAAAAACCGAGCCAAACCGGTTTGAACCGATTTGAACCGATTTTTGTCCTAAAAAACCAAACCGAAACCAGTCGGTTTGAACTGGTTTCGGTTTGGTTTCTGTATTTTTTTTAAAAAAAATTTCAGTTTGATTATTGTTTTTGATAAAAACTGAACCGAATAAAAAATGATCAACTCTGGATAAAGCCTTAAATAGGTTGTTGGCTCTATTTGTTTTTTGGTTGGCAACTGTGGTTGCCTGGCACAATAAGGTATTTGTGTTTTTTTTTAATTATTTTTAAAAATTAATGATTTTTTATGCTTTTTTCTCTATTTTTAAAATTTATATTTATATTAATATCTATCTTCTCTTTTATTTTGTTTAGTGGATTATTTTTAAATAATAATTATTTTTTATTATTTATTTAAATTTAAATAATTTTTCTGATTCATTTATATTTTTTTATCTTTTATATGAATATTTTTTTAAAAAAATAAAAATATATATTCAGATAATATTTATAATATATATTGACTGCATGATGTTTTTTTTTATTCAATTAATTTAATTTATATCTTTACTTTTATTATTACTTGTTTAAATAAAAAAAATTATTCTAATAAACAAATTTATAAAAAAAATCAGTTAAATGTTTTCTCTTTTAAAATTATATATCTTGATTTTCAAATATATCTTGATTTTTAAATATTATTAATATTTATTTATTTATTTGCATATAGTTCTTAATTTTCTCTCTCTTCTGTTCGTCTGTTTATGAGCCCCAAATCGATCAGTGAATCCCTTCCCAGCAGTAACAGAGAGAGAGATGAGGCCGATGCAGGTAGACTTATTCGCAGACATGGAGGAGCAAGGATCGACTGTGGCGATGGACGTAGATGACGTGGACACACTGGAGATGTTCGGGGAGGGAGTCATCAACATGGAAAACAAGCTCGCCGACGCCGATTTCTTCAACTATTTCGAAGACGATTTCGACGACTCCGACATCAACTAATCTGACCCTCCCTGTACCTACTTAACTTGGCCTGGCTTTTTTTAGCTTTAGAACATTGGAGAGTATAGAGGGAAAGAAACACAACTTATTTTTCTCGTGTTCTGCTTTAACTATTAATTAAATATATCTAATTGATTATTATTATTGTTATTATTATTATTATTGATTGCTGATAAACTATAATGTATGAAATTGTGTTTGATTGCTGTAGAAGGTTTAGCAAAAAATTGGGATTTTTTGGCGGTTTATGTTGATTTGGTGCAATGACTGTAGAAGGCGGGATGTGAAGAAATTACTTTCTTGCAATTATCTTCTTTTGATTGTTTTATTCTGGAGACTTGAAACAATATTTGTGTTTGAAGCATGTTTGTATCTGCAGGGTTGGAGAAATTATCGTTGTTTTTGATGTATTTTACTGTTTGATTATGGGTCTTCGATGACATTGTTATATTACTTTTCTTCCGTGCATGTTTTAGCTTAGGCTTGTTGAACCTGAAGGCCTTATGATGCAAACACGAGTTTTCATTTAATTCTGTTTTCAGGTCTGTAAATTAACACTGGTTTTGGTTAAATGTGATAAAAGATTAGGGAGGTGTGGTTCTTTGGTGTCATGATACTTTCATCTGCCACATACTGTGCTTAAATTTGTAGTGCTCCCGAAGTTTGATTTTTTACAACTGTGGTGCTGCTAGGGGCAGTTACAAAGACCTTTATGAAGACTTTGACAATTCCTTGCATTTTTAAGTTCATTCAGCATGGCTTTTCATTTGGAAAAACAAGTGGACTTGGTGCTTGATATGGTTAAATCTTCGTTGTTGCCCAGAAATATACAATAAAACCAGGCTAAACTTTTCGATATCTACATCAATAATAAGCTTAAATCACTTATGTTCTTCTATCTGGAGTGATGAATATGAAGGCTCGAGGAGTGTGTATGTGACTTTTGTGGAACTAGGATTATTTGGTGTCTTGATGGCATGTTGTTGATTTTGCTAGGAATGTTTTTCTGGTGCATTGTAATGGGTATGCAGATGTATGGTAGTACTTGGAAATTTTAGAAAATTCCTTTTTCATGGTAGTGATAACCTCAAGATTTATTAAAGATGTTTCTGAGTTGTTCCATGTCATTTGCTAAGATATCTGATGTGTGAGGGATTGAGCAGTTCATCAGAAATATAACTCGGACGGTAATATGTAATATGTTCGATGTTTTGAATGCCAGCGGCGGTAGGGCTAGCTGATGAGCTTTGTGCCATGAAGCAGGTCTTGTAGTAATTGGACTGGGTATTTAACTATTGATTGTTCGAGGCCTAGTTGAAGTTTATTTTGCCCTCTTCTCGTCCGCAACTCTCTGAGGTGTAATGCGTTGATTTGTGCCATAGCTTAAAATTATTTCAGACAACATTTTTTCTTCTTCTTTTATACAAAACAAAGACGATTTATGATGACTGAAGCCCTCTTCTAATCCGTTGTTTCCTTAGAGAACCCATCATACTTGGAATTAGAATTATAGAAAACTATATTGTCCAAGTCTTTTTGTCAAAGGGGGTGCCCAAAATAGTAATTGCCCGTGAGGTGCACAAGCTAGACCTCCAACGGGCATGACTTCAGCATATAGGAGCAGAATTTGTCCACGAAAAACCAGTATACATCTTTCTGGACGAATCCTCCAAGTATTCAGCACTAGACAGATTCTGGTAATCAATAATGCAAACTGCATTTGCCGCGGCAGAGTTTAACTTTTCCTCCATTCGTGATCAAGCATCCTCGCTAGTAAGTTGTCAAGCACAACGCTGTCTCCCTGCCTGCATGATTTCTGGCTTGAGATTTAGCGATGTAAATGGATATTTGGTAACGATATCATCAAATACGTGAAGAACGAATTCTTGGCAACGTTATCATCAAATTAGTGAAGAACGAATTCTAAGAGGTAGATCAACTGATTAGGTTTTGAATTTGCTCCTTAATAGTCACAAGTTCGAGTTTCATTAAAGCCACTGGAGGCTTACATGATCGTTAACTTCAGGGTGGAGGTTTACATGATCGTTAACTTCAGGGTCCGTTGAATTAATCGAGGTGTGTACAGGAATCCGGATATCCACGTTAATAAAAAAATACATAAGAATGAATCCTGTAGGTGATGAGGTTGGTGAAAACCTTTTAAAAATCACAATTTTTTCTTGGATTTTATGAACTGTTTATTACCAATATCAATAATTGCATCAATGTATAATAAGGCATACACAGTTTCTTATTTAATATATGTTTTGTTCTCATGATCAGTAATGACGAGTGAACCAAGTTTGACCAGGAACTATTGTATTCAGGGATAGCAACTGACCACGAGTGTATCAACCTCGTCCAAGGTTATGTTGGTTCTCACAAGATCTCGACGAGCTTCTTCTTATTTGAGGTTGTTGTCACGTAACGTCTAATGGACATCCCAAATGCTCTTGACTTTTTGGACTTTCCGAGGTTCTACAACCCCAAATCAATGACTTTTGTTCCAGTAAAGTACTAGACCACGTGGTACGCCAAGGCTTAAATGAGCTTGACACAACACCATTGGATACTGATATGTTCATAAGGTTGATGATAATTTTATTTTAAATTATTTTTTGTAAATAAATAAAAAATTATTTTTTAAAAAAATACGGGTTTGAACCGCGTTACCAACACTAACCTAATTTCAGATATTCAGAGAGGCTGTCACTGGGGAAAATGAAATTTGCAGCCGAATGTCGTTTTCCAAATTGAGAGTTTCGTCTCTTTGGTGGAAATGAATTGCCCTCCATGAACAGAGGACCAGAGATTGTGAATGGAGTCATGGCATCAGAACTGCTGCTGCAGTTGTTAGCAAAGTGACATTGTTTTTCTAGCTTTTGTTCATATTATCTTGCTTTCTTTCACACATCACAACATCAAAAGGCTTGTCTGTTTCAATCAATAAAGAGAAGGGCATTACCATTTAGTATAATTCAATTAAAAAAAAAATTATCTTTTAGATGAAGAATGATTCCATCATCTTAGAGTTGCGGCTAGTTGCTTTTTTATCAATAACTTTAAGTGTATTTTTTGATTGATGTTATCGTTATCCTATCTAGTTAGCTGTTTTTAAGGATATAAAAGATTTTGAAATGATCGTAGCGGTTATTTTTAAAATATTTTTTGTTCGGAAAATCATCAAAATAATATATATTTTTATTTTTAAAAATTTATTTTTAATATTAGCACATATCTAAAATACTCAAATTAAATTAAATTAAATTTTAATAAAATACAGGTTAAAAATCTCTTCCAAACATAATAATAATAACAACAACATTGCCTTACTACATCAAAAGGCTTGTCTATTTCAAGCAATAAAGAGAAGGGCCATTACCATTTAACATAATTCAATTAAAAAAAAATATCTTTTAGAGGAAGAATGATTAGATTATCATCATAGAATTGTCGCAAGTTGCTCTCTTATCAAGAACTTTAAGTGTCTTTTTTTGAGTGATGGTGTCATAATCTTGCTAAGTTAGCTGTTTTCAATGTATAGTTGTTATGTTTTCATAGGGTGTTGGTGATTATTATTTTAAAATATTTTTTATTTGAAAAGTTATTAAAATAATATATTTTTTATTTTTAAAATTTATTTTTAATATAAACACATAAATATAATTTAAAACACCAAAACAAAATTAATTCAAAGCAAAAACAAAATCTAAACTTTAACAAAAAAAAAAAAGGTTGAAAATCTCTTCCAAACAGGGTAATAATAACATTGCCTTACTAGGAGGGTAAAGTCCAATTATATTTGTTCTTCCATCCGAGAAAGTCGGCCAAAATTTCAGTTCTTGCCTTAAATAAACCTTTGCATGCAATTGAAAGCCCTGAATTAAACGAATGTGAAACTGAAACATTTAATCCAGACACCTAAGGTTTAATAATACATGGTTAAATGTGAAGGGAAAAGAGAAGAGGCAGCAGCCAAACTCCACTATAAAAGCATGCGTCTTCTTGGCAGAATAGCAGTCACTAGCAATCACTAGCACGACATCCTGCGAAGATGAAGAATTCTCTGTCCCTGAGTTTCATCTTTCTTTCTCCTTCACTCTTCACCGCCACCCTTCTGCTAACAAGCCAGTGCACTATTGTCCAGTCTGCTGCCAATGATCTGATAGCACAAACATGCAAGCACACACCGTACTACAACCTCTGTGTCACTTCTCTTAAGTCTGTCCCTAAAAGCTCCGGAGCAGATGTCCAGGGGCTAGCACTCATCATGGTCGATATAGTGAGGGCTAAAGCAAGCACAGCACTGAGATTCATCAACCAGGAGCTTAAAAGGAGCCCAGGATTAAGGCGACCTTTGAGGTTTTGTGCCAGCTGCTACGATGCAATTTTAACAGCCGACATCCCGGAAGCTATTGAAGCCCTGCAGAAGGGCGACCCTAAATTTGCTGAAAATGGTACAAATGATGCTGCCGTTGAAGCCACTTCTTGCGAAGACGGTTTCCACGGCAAATCTCCCCTGACCAATCTGAACAGGGAAGTGCATGACACCTCAGTAGTTGCTTCTGCCATCACCAGGCTGTTACTTTGATAGATTTTTCTCTTGCTTGTGGATTCAAATCTCTTATAAACGAGTCCTTGGAGGCTAATTCCCAGTATCAGTATTATGCCTACTAGCAATTATAGCCTCGTTCGTTATAAGCAATGAGATGATATAAGAAAAGGGGATTCTATTTTATTATAAGAAATAAGCAAGTTTTTTTTTTAATATATAGATCTTGTTCTCAAATAATTTTCATTTCTCAACTGAGACTTTCTATTAAAATTACTTAACAGAAATTATTAAATTCTTTATAAATGATATTTATATCACCCGAAGATACAGTTTGGATGGAATCCAAGACCATGTACGCATGAAAAGATTTAACCTGTAATTTCTTAAATTTAAAGGATACGATTGATACAAAAACTTGTTTGGAGGTAAAATTTAAACTATCTTTATAGATAGGGGCCAGTTTTAAGATTTGCCCAATATCATTTCACAAATGGGTGGGTCAATTACAAAGTATTTATACAATCACTTATTTAAACATGGCTTCCCGTTGTATATATAATAACCAAGGAAATATTTCAAGATTACAATTGAAAATTATAAAATATTACTATAGCCAAAGATATATTTTTTTATTATTAATTTGCCATTGAAAAAAAAAAAAAACATAGAACTAAGCTTTGGAGGTTATATTGTCTTCTCACCATAACACAAAAATCTTTAACATATTATATGAGGTTATATTTGTTATTTGTTTTAATGCACAATACAATTACAAATTTAGTATTGGAATAAATAATTCTAAATTTTTTTTGACTTAGAGGTGTTTTTGTTATTTTATTTTTTTGGAATAGTAGAATTACTATAACACTACTGGAGATAGAAACAATACAACTCTCTTATGATGGTTTTTTTTTTTTTTATCATTTTACATTAGTTTTGTTGTAGATTTAGAGGTTACTGGGGGGTATTATTGAAATAATCATATATTAAATATCATTAAAAAAATCTAAGCAAGCACCAGCGGGTGGACGACCCAGATGCCGTTCAAATAGCGCGTGTGGGGCTGTCCAATCACCAAACGCTGCATTCTAGAGAGACGTTTCGTAGATCACGGCGCCCTGCACACAGTGGTGTAGCGCGTGTACCTGACACACTGCTGGTTTGACGTTAAAGCCCTTTTTATTTTTCCTCGAATTTCACACCACCTCATGCAAAATTTATGAGCAGCCAACCCCTACAATTGTTTTTTTCTTCACGTTTAGTCCATGTGCTTTTGATCACTATTTATTTTTTCCAATAAGCTATGAAATTATAAATGCTTTTCAATTTAATCCCTACTATTTTTAATTTATAAATAATCTTTCAAATTACAATGTTTTCATTTTTAAATATATGAATAACCTATCAAATTACAAATATTTTTTAATTTCACCCCTGTGATTTTTTTAATCTTTTAAATTTTGTTTTATTCTTGTAATTTCTACTTATTTTTTTGACATCATTTTAAAATTTATTTTTCAAATTTCATCCTTCTTATGATTATTTTCTATTACATTTTATCCTCATTCTTTTCGTTATTATTTTTTGGTTTTTACAAGTTTTTTTTATCTTTAATTTTTCACCAACTTCATCCTTCCCAATTATGTTGGTTGTGAATTAAGTTTTTTAATTGAAATCGGGTTCAAGATTTCACAGGTTGTGAGTTTTAGAGGTTATAGTAGATTTAAAATGTTCGCCCGGATTTACTTGGTTTTTTTTCTCTTTTTTTAAGGTGATTTTTTTTTAATTTTTTATCCTTTTTGTTTTGTTTTGTGGTTAGCCCACCATTGTTTTTCAATTTCACACCTTGACATTTTTTAATCCTTTAATGATCCATGAAATTATAAATGTTTTTTTTCAAATTTTATTTTTCTTGGGTTTTTTTCTATCAAATTTTATCTCTATTTTTTTCTTTGCTTTTTTTTTTCCTATTGCAAGCTTTTTTTAGCAATAATTTTCACCGATTTTATCTTTTAAAATTAAATTGGTTGATAATTGAGTTTTTTTATTTAATTCAGGTCCAAGATTTCATGGGATGTGACTTTTAAAAATTATAAAAGATTCAGAAGGTTTGTTCGAGTTTTTTTTAAGATGATGTTTTTTTATTTTTATCCTTTTGTTTTGTTTTTTTATGGTTTGCCTTCTGTTGAGTTGCTCCCTTATAATTCTCTTTAATTTAACCCTCTATACTTTTTTAATTTACAAATAATCTATCAAATTATAAATGTTTTTAAATTTCATCCATGTTTAAATCTTTCAAATCTTGTACTCGTTATGTTAATTGCTATTTATTTTATCTATCATCTTTTTTTTTAAAATTTCATCTTTCTTGCGTCTTTTCTTGTTAAATTTTATCCTTATTTTTTTTAAGGTGAGTACTTTTTTGGTTTTTTGCTTTGTTTTTCTTTTCTTGCGATTTCCCTTCTATTAAGTTAGTATTAGATTGTTTGATAATTTGGATTAACCCAGGTCTGGTTTTTTCTTCATTTGTTTTATTTTACTATATTTTTTTTATATTATTTGAATTACTGAACTTAGAACTTGAATTTTTTTTTATTCTATCATATTTTTTTACATTAATTTTTTTTTTCCAGCCCCCGGCGAAGAGCATCAAATCTAGTTACTTCTAAGTTGATCTTGTAATTTAACCTTCATCGGTTGAGCTTTATTGCCATCCTAAAAATCTAGTTCTGCATCTGATTGAATTGGGTTTGTTTGTACTATCAGAGGCCCAGCTTTAGAACTTAAGGCCTTCTTCCAGGCCTATTTTTGTACTTGTGGGCTGGACCCCTGCTCTCTAATGAAGGCCTCTGCTTGTCTCCCCACCTCTCGTTATCAATCAATCAATCAATCAATCAATCACGGCTGCCAGATAAAGTAACGACTAACGAACGCCAAATTTAAATTACCACATAGCTGTTTGCCACGTGCCAGACACTGCCAAGGATTTATCCTAACACGTGGCGCAATTAACTCCTTCACCCACCTCCTCCTTCCACCGGTTACCACGTGTCACAACCTTTCCTCCAGAGACATCAAAGATTCAAAATCCCTTCTTGCCCGTCAAAACAGCCACAGAAAAGTGAAAACAAAATAAAAAAAGAAAAGGACCCAAAAGACCCTATCACACATGTCTTAAGCGTTAAGCCTAAAAGGCAGGACACGAGCACGTGACCGATCACGTTCCTTCACGCCTCTCCATTCCCTTATCCGCTCCTCCCCACTTCAAAAAAATATAAACCGTGTTGCCATCCAGAACTTTCACGCGCATTCGCATCCCACCGTCCATCACCACCTGTACAAGAGAAATCTTAGCCACCACCTTTCATCGCGCCTCTATTTCCGCCACGTGTCATATGGGACACGTGGCGTTTCATTTACGGTACGAAAAAGGGATTGACTTAAATATTATCCTCGCAGTATCTATAAATAAATTCGCCATCCCTCTTCACCTTCTTCATTTCCTACACATTCAAAATTCAACGGCTTTCGTTGTAGCTGAAAAGCGAAAAGGAAAAAGAAAAAGAACTTTTTTTTTTTTTGTATAATTTGTACAGAAATGGCAATGAATATAACATTTCAGATCGGAGCTCTAGCTGGAACACCAATCCAAGCAGAATCAATAACGAGCGCAAGCACCGGCAGTGACTCCAGCGCGGCGGCGGCGTGGAAAACTCCAATCCCAAGCATCCGATGCAAAATCATAAAACCGGAAACGATAGAGCAAAAATCACAACCAACAAGCCCTTGCAGGTCTCCTATATTAAGCGGAAGTAACGGCATCCGTCCAGATCTATCAGTGGCATGCCGAGCATTCGCGACAGAAACATTGGAATTTATGACATTGGATGAGAGTAAGGCAGCAGAAGAAGAGAAGATGTATAAAGAGGGGAAGACAGAGAAGGAGAAGGGAGTGCCAGTTTATGTGATGATGCCATTGGATAGTGTAACGATGGGGAACACGTTGAATAGAAAGAAAGCAATGAATGCTAGTTTGCAGGCGTTGAAGAGTGCAGGTGTGGAAGGGTTGATGGTGGATGTTTGGTGGGGATTAGTGGAGAGAGATGCGCCGGGTGTGTATAATTGGGGAGGGTATACCGAGCTGTTAGAAATGGCTAAACGACATGGTCTCAAGGTTCAAGCTGTTATGTCGTTTCATCAGTGTGGTGGCAACGTTGGAGATTCTTGCACGTATGTTTTATTTCCTGCTTTTTTAGAATTTAGTGTACCTTACCTTTTACTTATGAGCGTGAAATACACTCGCTGCTGTTGGCCACATATGTCTAAGCTCGCGTGGGCGGTTGGCTTGGGATCTGTCAGAAAACGTGGAGTTTTCTAGATTCCTTGGCACTTGAAAAAGTACTTTTTCTTTTTTCTTTTTTCAGTGACATGAACAAAAATTACCATCCGTGGAAGGTCAATGTAAAATCTGTTTTTGATAGTACCCTGAGCTGCTTGTATTGGAAGTGTGAATTGGTTTTTAAATTACTGGATGCAGGATTCCATTACCCAAATGGGCCGTGGAGGAGATTGATAAAGATCAAGACCTTGCATACACTGATCAGTGGGGAAGGAGGAATCATGAGTATATATCACTTGGATGCGATACCCTTCCAGTTCTCAAGGGGAGGACACCTGTGCAATGTTACTCTGATTTTATGCGGGCCTTTAGAGACAACTTCAAACACCTTCTTGGTGACACCATTGTGGTAATTGCTTAATCACGGCTGTTTCTTCCTTTTTCAATAGTTATAAATCATGATTGTGTTAAACTGTTTTGGGTTGAATATGATTAGTTTTGATTGTGCTCCATTATAGCTTTCATTTTTCGAGGGTAATCTGTCTCTGTTGGGCTGCATCTTGGCTTAATTATGCGTGTGGTTTGCTTTGTCATTTCCCTGCATGATAGAGCCCTTTTAGTACTCGAATAATTGATTCTAGTGGTTTGATGTCTTTGCTTGAATAATTTGTCATCATTGGTAACGAATTGATATTGTCAACAAGTTAGAGCAATGATGTCACAAGTATGTCTTGAAAGAAGTCTGTTGTCTAAACTATTTAGAATTTGTTCTATCCAGGAAATCCAAGTGGGAATGGGTCCAGCAGGTGAGCTCCGCTATCCTTCATACCCGGAGCAGAATGGAACCTGGAGATTTCCAGGAATCGGAGCTTTCCAATGTTATGACAAGGTATTTACTTTCTCTTTTACTTCTTAAGGGATTAAACCATCAACTTGTAATCTTGTGAATCTTACTTGATATCTGTTACATGATGCAGTATATGTTGAGTAGCTTGAAAGCAGCAGCTGAAGCTGCTGGTAAGCCAGAATGGGGTAGTACAGGCCCTACTGATGCTGGTGAGTACAACAACTGGCCGGAAGACACTCAGTTTTTCAGAAAAGAAGGTGGTGGTTGGACCAGTCCCTACGGTGAATTCTTCCTCACTTGGTACTCTCAGATGCTCTTGGACCATGGTGAGAGAATATTGTCATCAGCAAAGGCAACCTTTGAGAATATTGGTGTAAAGATCTCAGTGAAGATTGCAGGAATTCATTGGCACTATGGAACCCGGTCTCATGCCCCAGAACTCACGGCAGGATATTATAACACAAGATTCAGAGATGGTTACCTTCCTATTGCTCGAATGTTAGCTCGGCATGGTGCTATATTCAATTTCACTTGCATAGAAATGCGTGACCATGAACAGCCACAGGATGCCCTTTGTGCCCCTGAGAAGCTTGTGAGGCAAGTGGCACTAGCAACTCGGGAAGCAGATATCCCTCTTGCCGGGGAAAATGCACTGCCAAGATATGATGAGTACGCACACGAGCAAATTTTGCAAGCATCATCATTGAATATTGATGAAAGTTCAGATGATAAGGAGATGTGTGCGTTTACGTACTTGAGAATGAACCCTCACTTATTCCAGCCAGATAACTGGAGACGCTTTGTGGCATTTGTGAAGAAGATGAAGGAAGGGAAGAGTACTGACCGGTGCTGGGAGGAGGTTGAGAGGGAAGCTGAGCATTTTGTGCATGTAAGTCAACCTTTAGTACAGGAGGCTGCTGTGGCTCTCATGCACTAGATGTGGCGGACTTCTTGTAACAAACCACAGAAACAGCAGCCCAAGTCCCCCTGCTTTAGCCATGGCTGCTTTTCATATGCTATGGCTATAGAAGTGCTCTTAGCACCAAAGTAGTTGAGAAGGGGCTGTGAAATGTGCCATATTGTTCTTATAATGTAGGAACTCTCTGGAAACCCTTAATGTTCAATGCAAGGAATTTGTATTTTTTTCCTAAAAAAAAAAAAACATCATGTATGTACCACTTGCTCTCCTTTATTTTGATGAAGTATCACGTCTGGATTGTAATTTTCACTCAACAGGGTAATATTATTTGTGTGTTTTTGTTTTTCTGTTTTGAAATTTCTTTATTTATTTTAATTAATTTTAGATTATTATAATATGTTGATATTAAAAATAAAATAAATTATTTTAATATATTTTTAAACAAAAAAAAGATACATATATATTTTTGTTTCTTAAGACAATTAATCTCATGATTTCCTAAAAAGATGTTTGCATTTTCCTGTGCCCGTCATTGTAAGCCACAGAGTTTTATTCACCAAATCAATATAGAACTGGAATTAGGTTTTATAGAAAAGCATAGCTAGCATTTGAATTGAGATTGGAAGATCGTGCTGGGCAGTCTTCTTGTCAAAGCCATCGCACGTGCCGCCTCCTTAATAACTTCAATTTCCCTTTTCCTGATATAACCCTGTGCTAACTTGGCTAATATTGCAATTTCAATACCCGATTTTTTATTTTCACTCCATTAGGGTGTAACGTTTTTTTTAATTTCATTTTTAATTTTTTTCAAACTGATATTTTAACTATATCACTTGGACCACGTTGGGACATAACTTAAATTTTTAATTTTAAACCTAAACTAAGCAATTAATCAAGTTGAGATAGTTTTTTTTCTTCCAACTTTATATTTTTTATTTTAATTTTATTCTTAAATTTTCTTTAATAATCACTCAGGTTGTAATTGAACTGATCACGTTAATTTTTTTAAAACTCATATTAAACAAAAAAATTTCAAAATTAATCCACTAACCCTAATTTAATAACAATAACTAATATTTATCTATATCCTAATATTTTTTTATGTTATAATTGTTTTTTATCCGACCGCGTAGTTCTTAACTAAATGTCATTTAGCTGCCTTTTAAATTGCTGCTTGGAAGATTTTTAGCTTGCCGCTTACCTTCACATGAGGCATGCAAGCCTCCAGGATTGCAAGGCTGGAAATTTAAGTAGAACAAAATATTTTACACATGTACAAGTGAATTATTTTTCAAAATTTTTTTATATATTATAGAGACAATAAAAATGAAAAAAAAAAACACTACCAGATCTTAGAACCTTAAAAATACCAATTCAGCCTCGTATATATAAGAAAATAAGACAAATTTCAAGCTTTTAATATTATAGTTATTAAACTCATACCGGTCCAGCAAGTTGACTCGGGATCCGATCGATCCGATAGCTGGACCGATTCGGGTTTGTTAAAAGACTAACATAGGCCTAAAAACGAGATGTAGGGATTGTCTAAACAAATAAAATGATTCCAAATAAAAGAATTATAAGATTTTAAATATGCATCACATGCAATTCATTGTGGTACTACCTTATTGATCATGTTATAGGAGAAAAGAAGAAAAAAAAACACAAGCAAACGCGTCTTAATTAATAAGTTCAATAGATGCATACTCTTATTATCTAATATTTCTTCATATTTAATGCTTAATTTCCCCTTAGTTTCTTGTTTATTTTTTATTATATGGGCAGATGCAGTTGTAAATTGAATTTAACCAATATTTTAATACATTTTATTTGCTAGTATGTAATTTTGTTAAGAAAAGTATAGATATAACCAGAAATATAAAAATGGATGGCAGATAGCCATCCGAAGTGCGAAGATCCGTATTTCTCTCTTCGTAGAGGATCATATGGATCAATTAACCGAGCAAACCAGCAGAGGCCCTCAAATTCCACTTCAAAAGCAGGAAAACCCGCTCTAAGAGAAATATTACCACCTCCTCTTCCTCATTCCCCCGTCGCTATATATGTGCACTCACTGCAAGCACAGTGAGTATACAAGCGCAGTACTGATACATTTGAATCCCAGATTAGAAAATCAAGTTTACATATTACCCAAGGAAATATGTCTAACATGCAGCAAAGCTTCAATGCAGGCCAAACCAAAGGCAACACCCAGGTAGGAAAAACACGTGAAGCATGCACACAGGGAATAATATTATCAAGGTAGGAATATAATTTAATTTGTTCGTTAAATTTGGTGCAGGCTAAGGTAGAACAGTGGACTGAAACCATCCAGGATACAGCAAATGCAGCCTGTAGAGACAGCACATCAGCTGGTGCTCAGTCAACCGGAGATTCTGCTCAACTAGAGAAGGATCACAGTGCTGGTTTCCTGCAGCAGGTAACTATATATCTCCTCTCTTAACCCTTGAGCATGCCTTGTACCCTTTAGGCTTTAGGGTGATTTCAAAGAAATCAATTAATTTTGTTCGCATCTATTTTTCTTGTGTACACAGACTGGAGAGCAAGTGAAGCATGTGGCTCAGGATGCAATGGACTCTGTGAAGAACACGCTTGGTATAGGTCAGAATAAGAAATGAAAGAATAACCTCTGCTATACATGGTCTGCCGAGCAACCGGATTCCGATTTATGGATATGCTGCTGATGCAATTGCTCTTCTTTTTGCATGGACAAGTATAGCACTTTGTTCCTTTTCCATTTGTTTTGGGACCCCTCTCAGATGTAATAAAAGTTCTCTCTTCTTTCTTGTTTTTCCTTCAATTTTCTTATTAAAAGTAAACATCGATGCGATAAAGTAAATGCAAGGATTGACAGGTCTAAAACCGATGTTCTTCATATGAGAAAACAAAAAAGAAGAAAAAGATACGAAGCACATTAATGCATCTAGCTCTTAGTTTTAAGAATCGGCCGGGTTAGTTTTTTTTTTTAAAATCAAATATTATTTTAATAAAATAAAAATAAAAAATAAAAGTCAACGGATTTACAACCGGGTCTTGACCAGGTTGTCGAGTCAACCCGCCGGGTCAGCCGGATTATACCAGATTTTTCCTTTTCTTTTTTTCTTCAATCCGGCCCAATTCCAGTCCCGAATCGGCCGGATCTCGGATCGACCCTCCAGACCGAGTTTCAAAATTATTAACTAGTGTTCAAAGAGATTGAGTTTAAAATCTAAAAACGTATCTATAAGAAATTCTTAAATTCATCTCAACGCAAAAAAAATTAATATGATTTTTTTATTTGATATGTAAATTGATTAAAAAACAAAATACCGCTTATTGTCAAATAAAAAAAAATCTTAAATTAAGAATAGTATATTATACTAAAGTTAATTTGGGTTCGATTAATTAGATTTTGTTTACATTATATCAAACTGATGTAATGAATAAAAATATATGAAGAAAATATAAAATCTTATGGATGAATGTAGGGGTAAGCAAAAAAACTGAAAAACCGATTAAACCGAGAAAACTAGAAAAAAAATAACTAAAAAAATTGAACCGTGAAAAAAAACCCGATTAAACCGATTAAAATTTTAAAAAAACCTACTAGTTTGGTTCGGTTTCGATTTTATAAGCCTGAAACCGAAAAAATCAAAACCAAACAAAAACAAACCGAGCCAAACCGCAAAAACCGAGCCAAACCGCTTTGAACCGGTTTTGTCCTAAAAAACCAAACCGAAACCGGTCGGTTTGAACCGGTTTCGGTTCGGTTTCAGTTTTTTATTTTAAATAATTTTGGTTTAATTATTTTTTTTATAAAAACCAAACTGAACTGAAAATAACCACTCTCGAATGAATGTATCATATAAATAAATATACAGTACTCGATGCCAAGTTACCATGATTTGGCACATAATCTATCCATGACATGTATTAATGTAATCTGTATACCAATTAATCTACTAACTTGTATTTATAATTTTTAGTGAAATTATTAAAATAATGTTAGAAATTATGATAATATTTATTTTTTAAAATGTTTTTTATTTGAAAATATATTAAAATAAGTTTTTTTTTATTTTTTTTAAAATTAAAATCATAAAAATAAATTTAATTTGAAAAAGTAAAATTTTTTAAAAAATATTTTTTGAATATAAAAATAAATAAATTAAAAAATTATTTTGGTGCGTGAAGGGGCAGATCGCTGAAAAAACGACCGTTTGCCAGCTTGGTTCCACAATTTTCTCCTCGATCCTTCTTTTTTCTTGCCTTGTCTAACTATGTACACGTGTCTTCACGGTATGCACCCAAACCAAAAAAGAAAAATATCATGACGCCCCTTCCACTATCAAAAACCAAATTTACCGCCGGACCTTTTCTTTCTTTCATCGTCACTCAAAAGTAGACACTGGCCAATGGCCATGGCAACTTCTCTCCACCTAAACCACACATTTTATCACCGTTTCACTCCTACTTCGCATATGAGTCGAAATTTGAACTTTTACCGGCGGTTTTCGTCTTCATTTTCCTGGAAAGCTAGGGTTTTAACTTTGAAGAAGAAGCACTACCGAGGCACCGGACATGGAGTTTTCTCGTCGAGTATTATTAAAGCGAACAATACAAATAATAAGGAGATCGACGAGGTTTCCGTTCAAGAAGAGAAAGAGAACGAGATGGAACGGCCTCCTTTTGATATCAATCTAGCTGTAGTTCTTGCTGGTTTCGCTTTCGAAGCCTACACTAGCCTCCCTGTAATTAATACTTAATTCATTTTTAATTTCAATTTTTAAGTCTTAATTGAATATAAAAATTTCCGCAAAATCACATGAAAACAAACAGAATTTGAAATTCAATAGGCACTCGTTTTGCTCTCTTGTTATTCAGGGTAACAAAATCAGAGTAATTTGATGTTCATTTGGTGTGTTTGTTTTGTTTTAATCAGGAAAACGTAGGGAAGCGCGAGGTTGATGCTGCAGATTGTAAGACTGTGTATCTTTCAGAGTATGTGATCATCTGTTTTTAGTAATACTAGAGGCTTAAACATTCATTACTTGCTCTCTTTGTTGTTGCAGAGAAGATGCATCTTGCTATTATGTCTAGCCAGACCTTTTTTTTTTTCTTGAAATTATTTTAGCAGCAAATAATAGAATCAAATAGCATACTATTTTTTTTTCTTGAAATCTGATTGATATGTTTGCAGGTCATTTGTACGCGAGATATATGATGGCCAGTTGTTCATAAAATTGACAAAGGGCTTTGATTTGCCAGCCATGGATCCATGGGTGCGTCATTGAATTTATCCTTTTTGCATTGAGAAATAGGATTTATGTGCAAGTTTTTATGCTTGCCTACATGGAAAGCATCTGCAACTGGAAACACACAAGCACAGCCCTAACCAGTTGGTGTTTTCTGTTGGTTCCCCACTCCCTTGAATTCAAGGTTTATATGTAGGAACCGACAAAGTCACATTCTGATTTTCATAGATACAGCTATACTTATCAAACTGCGGGTGTATTTCCAGGGAACAAGTGATCCTTATGTGGTTATGGAACTGGATGGTCAGGTTGTCAAAAGCAAGGTCAAATGGGGGTAAGCTGTTGATATTTCCATATCTCTCTCGCACACACAAACTGAATCTTAAGGCTGAATCTTTATCCTTCTCAAAATTTTCATTATGTTGAAAATTTTATGCACTTTATAGCATATGCTTTCTTCTTTCTCCTTTGAACTAAGCAATTGGAGTTGGAGCTCCTTTGTTTAAGATCAGGCAATAATTAGTATAAATTACAACTTTTCATAGCAGCATTCATGGGGATGTGAGATTCTAATGGAACTGAGAATGAATGATAAATTTCATTAACTCTGCAGGAAATATTTGAAAGGAAACATTTACCTGAATTTCATTTAATGCTCTTATTTTATTAAAAATCCTGCTCTGAAGTGTAAAGTTAGAAAAAAATTTCATATGGTGTATGCCCCATTTTCTATATTTTCTTCTGTTTTACTTCATCTTCATGAACCCCGCTTTGTTTGCTTAAAATTGCTAGGAATTTCATTCCAATTTGATTTTTATTTCTTTTAATGCACTTGTTTTAATTTTTGGTGTCCGGAATTTGTTGCTGAGATGAATGGGAGTGTAGTTCTAGTGTTTACTACCCCTATCTGCCATTGTTTTGAATTTTCATCAACCTCTGATACCACTTGCATCTTGAAAATTTTTTATGCCTTACTGAATCCAGTAATCACAATCTCCTCTGGAAAAGAAACGCATTTTACCGAGGTAAATGACAGATTGGTGTTAGCCTCACAATCCTATTGCCTTTTTTCTTCAAAATTTTGGTCAATCCTTGATTTTTCACATTGAAATGGCTTTTTGTTCCTTACTTAATGCAGCTATATCCTCTCCATTGGAGAAGGAACACAGAGAAATGTGGTTCCAGGTGGTACTATATTTGCCATTATGGTCTGCTAGAGTGATAGCCATTGCTTATATTGAGTTTTGTGAGGATGCTTGTGCTAGGACTGCAGAATAGTCTTATGGACTGGAAATTTTTCCTGAACTGTTTTAAAACTCAAGCCCAAAACTAGGTCTATGTTTTGTCCATTTCTATTGGGAGACAGCTATCATGCCACTAATAGTTGTTTTCTTTCTCGATCACATTTATTCCTTTTCATTTTATTAGAAGGCCCATTGGACCTTCAACTACATGATGCAGGTTAGCCCGAATTCCTACCAACTCATCCTATGATTTACACCTGAGACCTCCATGTTGAAAATCCAAAATTTTAACCATTAGGTTGTTCCATAGGATATACTTTCTCAATCATATTATGGGTTCTGTGCAAAATTTACACATTGACATAGTTGCAATCTAGCAGAAGCAGCAAAATCTTACAAGTTTGCTCTTGAACTATTAACAATTTAAAAACAATTTGATACAAGTAATCATTCAATGATGGCAGGAAAAAGAAGCCAACTTGGAACGAGGACTTCACCATTAACATTAAGCTGCCTCCGACCAAAAATCTTCAGGTAAATTCTTATTCCTTCTGAATTTATTTCTCATTTGGGAGTGTGCTGGGGGCACATTTCAAGTTCCTATACCCTTTTTATCATTCTTTCTAGCTGCTGTTTTGACTTAAGTACAGAAATGAGCAAATTCCAATAGCATACTTGTCTAAAAAATTCTAATGCTTATTATAGTCACTCTGAAAGTGAGCATGGATATCCCTTACAAGTTTCTGAATTTACACAACAAATCATCTCTAGATTCCTATAAGAAAGGAAAATATGGCAATTGGAGTGGAAGGAGAGGAACAACCCAACATTTAAAGGGATCAAGCTTATGGATCAAGGACCAGCGCTTTTTAATTGAGATCTCATTTTTTACTTGTTAATTTTTTTTTAATTCTTCCACTTATTTTTCACCTGTCTTAAATGAGAGAGTTTTCTTTATTAATTTTAAGTTTTTTCCCCCTCTTCTATACTTCCCATGTACCAGTGTTGCACCCTTTCTGCTCTTTAATAATTATATTTTAGTTATTGAAAGAAATTTGTCCTTTAGTAATTCTCATTCATTCTAAATCTAAAATCTTTGACCATTTATTGTCCCTAACTAAAAGTTAATGCTTCCAGTACTACAATTTAGATTACTGGCGCCTCAACCTTTTTGTGCAGTTAAATACTAATCTCTACCATCTATACATCTACATGGTTTGAAGAAATGGCTTTACAAGGTGTCTGATATC
Organism: Populus trichocarpa; assembly: GCF_000002775.5. Lineage (NCBI taxonomy): Eukaryota > Viridiplantae > Streptophyta > Magnoliopsida > Malpighiales > Salicaceae > Populus > Populus trichocarpa. The sequence continues at coordinate 9,214,666 of NC_037294.2, read as the reverse complement.
TCTTAAACTAATTTTCTCTTCTATGTGAATGTAAAGACTGGCTTCTAGACCTAGGATGTATTTCATATTGTATTGTTGTGGATGTGAGGCCTGTTACTTGTTGAGGATGGCTTGGAAAGGATTGCTGTATTCAAAGCGCAATCATCTTCGGGGAAACATTCTCTGTATAATTGACACAGTTATAGTTAGTTAGAAAGTATATGGTATCATTGTTTAAATTGCCCAAATGGTCAGGTGCATGCAGTATTGAATGCGTGGGTTCTCCTTTTGGTTATATAGTTAATGTTCTCCAATGGCTTTCATCACTCACCAGAGGGCTTACAGGTGCCTGTACATTGGTTGCCCTTCCAGCCAATTATGACTTGGCATTAGACTTTAAATTTACCTTCTCACATACATCTATCAACATGCCTTACAGTCATAATCATGCTGGACTGACCAGACTGGATCATCCTTGTTTGGGGTATTCTTTTTAAATAATTGGTTTGCAGGATCTCTTTGTTCCAGTAGGGTATGCTATTAAGGATTTTGCCTTATGATCAATTATCTCCATTAATTATCATATCTTATTCCTGTTTTTAGTCTGCTACCTCCACTACTAGTTTGGTATTAATGACATTTTTGGTGATGATTTTGTTCATACCAATTAGGACTGAAGTATCTTGTGCAATACAAATACATGATCCGAGGCATACAATTGAAGGATGTGCTCAGAATAGGAAGTTATCATTTTTATATTTAGTTGCAACTCACAAGTAATTCTTTGGAATGTGTTTTTGAGCTTCAGATTGCAGCTTGGGATGCAAACCTTGTAACTCCACACAAGCGCATGGGGAACACAAGCATTGGTCTGGAAAGCCTCTGTGACGGTGAGGATTCAATAAAACTTGTGCATGCACTGAACTGTTTGGGAAAAGGTGTTGTGCTTTTCATTATACTTGGATCAGTGATTTTCTGCAAGTAAAATTTTAATAATAATTAGAATGATTTTTTTGTTGTTAGATTGATGATTGCACTTACTAAAAGATATTTCATTGCATGAAGTGAAGTGTGCTAGTTTAATTCCATAAGTACAAGTTCATTCGATGTGTATGAAAGCTGTAAGCAGATGAAGTTTGGATATATGGACTGCATACCTTTTTCTACCAAAATTATTAAATGGCTTGTGCCTTTCCAGGAAACTTGCATGAGGTGGTGGTTGAACTGGAAGGGATGGGCGGTGGCGGAAAGTTGCAGTTGGAGGTAAGTTCTTGCGGTGAAAGAAAATTTTTAGTGCGGTTTAAATCTTCAAGGAATTGTATGAAATTCCCCCCCGTTGAGTCTGTTATGTGTCTTCCACCTCGACATGGCTGGCTCATCAAGCTCTGGTTTAAATTTAAGACAATAAGCAGTGGAAAAATTCATGCAGGCATGACAACTTAGTTCACCTAATACTGACGTTATTGGGAACTTTAACATGTTTTTAGTATTTTTAAAAAATAATAGGATTATCGCATAACTTATTTGGTTTGTGGCTGCATCTAAGAGTTCCAGTGTCCTTATGAAAGGAACTCCTGGAAATATCCATCTTTGGGTCCCAGGCGTTGCTTTTTAGTCAATGAGTTATGAGACTGGTGGTCTTTAGTTCTAAACATATCAGCTTTTCACATCCTAAACATTTTGATCTGGCTCAAACAACTATCAGCTTATTGATGCACTGAGTCTGATGACAACAGTGTGCTCAACTATACTAAATTTTAAAGCATCACTTCTGGAATCATGTTCTGAATTTGAATTTCAACGCAGAAGTGCCAAGAGAATTGGCATAGAAATATTTTCCTTATTTTCAGAGTTTGGTCATGTTGCCATCTACCATTGCATCTTTGTTTGATGGGAATTTCCCTAACATGGGTCAATGCAAGGAAGTTTTTGAATATCTAAGCCCAAAGACTCTGTATGATGTTTTTCAGTTAATTGGGTATTGAAAATAGATTTTACTTATCCGACATCATGAAGGACTATGATTATAGTGATTTAAGCTCACGTACAAACATGGGACCAACATAAGAATAATCATGGAATTTTTCAATAGGTTGGAGTACTTCAGCCTCCTTTCAGCTATATTATACATGAATTGCACTTCGATGTGTATTCTGTGGGAAAAAAATGCTTTTATATTGCTGCTTGTTATATCATAAAAACATAATTCTTTGGAATCTGCATGCTTTTAGAGTATAAAACACGTCTTCCTGCTGCTATTTTTTTTTTCTTTCATATTTCTTCCTCTTTTGACTTTGATAATACCATTTATCATTTAATGCATGGTGTTTCAACGTGGATAAAGGAGTGTCTACCTTAAAAGTGTACAACCATTGCTATGTGATGCTAGGAGGTCCACCAAGTTCAGGGTAATAATGCTGCCTGTTTTGTTTCATTTCCCGTTAAGTTTACATTTTATTTTTTACTTTTCTTTCTTTCGATTTAGAATTTCTGTCTAGGTGTTGCCATTTGGTTAAAATGTCATCTCTTGTTCTCCTTCAAGTTGTTCTTTGATTTCCATCCTATCATTACATCGTATGTCTGGGACCCTAGCTAATTTATTCACCTGATAATTTTGCAGAAAATATGTCAAACATGATAGGAAGGCATTGGAAGAGATGAGGTCCTTAAAAAGGAAATAAAGTCCTTAAAGGGGAAAAAGAAAATAGTGTAGGGCAAAGGGCACTAACTAAATCTACGTTCGGTAAAACAGTGGAGGTAAATCCTTCAGATGAAGGCATATTGAACAAACAGGCATTTCTGGGTTGCAAGTTTCTCCGAAATCTAATGTTCGACGAGTGCCGTTGCTATGACCACTGTTGTGTTTTTTTTTTCTCAACTCAGTTTTATGGAAGATGGATTTAATGAGAAGTTAATCAGTGTGAAGGTTGTTTCAAGCTTAAAAAAGGCCTTATGGATCATGAGCAATATCTACAAGCTTGGTCGTAAAGGTCTAGAAAGAGTATAATAGAAGGTATCATAGACATTAAAAAATGGAAGAGTGAAAACAGTATAACAAGAGTGAAGACTGATGCTCTTTGAAATGATGCGTTGTTAGACTTGGGTTGGTTTTGCTATTAATCCTTGCTGGCTTTGCCCATCAAGTCTTGGTAAACCAATGGGTTTATGTACACCAAAGTCCCAAAGTGTATTAACATTCCAGTCTTTCAGCATTTATTTTGTGTTGGTAATGGTTTATGTTTGCTCATGCTGTGTTCTGTAATTGATCAGATTTTGTTTGGTCAAAACCTAGTCAACTGAAAATGGCTCCATGTGGTAGTTGGGCATCAACACACTCATGTTTGTTAATCTTGATGCTCTTGGTAGGTTAGACCAGTAATATCATGATTTGGCCTGTTATAGTTTCTTAAATTAGAGTGTCTTGCAACATAACTTCTCAACCTTTTTTTGAGGCATTAAATCACAGTTTAAGTTATTTCTTTCAATCAAGTAAACAGGATTGTCTCACATGCATTTGAGAGGATATTAAACTTTCTTTCAGTGAACCTTTTGGTTGACATGGATATATGGATCATTACTTCGGGTAAGGTGTTGGTTTCTCTTTGAGCAACTAGGACAACTCAAATAAAGTCTCTGCATAATTTGCAAATGCAAGATTTTTGTTGAACTTCTCTTTCTTTTTTTTTAATCACTGGAGGTTCTTGGCATGCCACTTTTCTACCAAGGTTTTTTTTTTATGGATTTAATGCATTGGTATATTTGGGGATATTCTTTACTGCAAGGCCTGCTTTCTGCATGTAATTCTAGTAATTGGTGGTTATTGCTGATGCAGACTGCCAGTCGCTTGTATAATGACAATGCAGTTCAACTGTTACTAGAAAGAAACTTTTAGTCAACTAGGTTAATAGTGAAATACTCCATAGTATTCAATGTTGTAATGTAGTACTCAAGATAGTTGTTACCTATTGCAATATGTTGATTTCTTCTTTGTATATTTTCTTGGGTTTTGCTGTGAGACAATTTCTGATATATTTGGAGTTGGGTTAGCAGCTCGCATTTTTTTTCCCAATCTTGCTTGTTCTTCTTTTGTTTCTCTTCTTTTTTTAGTTTTCCATTTTAAAACCCAAAGCTTGAAAGAATTCCTAGAGTCACAGAAACATTGTTGACAGTTCTGCAATAAATAAATAAACAAAACAAATGAAAGAGTCAGGTAGCTTTTCTGTACTGTTTCTCCTTATTCAGAGACTTGGCAGCCTATCGTTGGTTATTAAGGTTGGTTAATAAACAAAACAAATGAAACATTGTTGACGTAGATTAATGCTTTTAAGTCGTGTCAAGACTTCTCTCCTGTACCAAAATTTCTCAGTGGTTTAAGTCAATAAAATTCTTTTTCTTCTTGTTTTTTCTTGAGCTTTATAGTTGCACTTGTTAATGTGTATTCCATCTATTGCCAAGATGGACTTTTTTTTTGTTGTTGAATTTGTACCACTTACGCTTGCTACTTGTAAGGTTTCAGGTTAAATACAAAACTTTTGATGAAATTGATGAAGAAAAAAGGCCGTGGAGGCTCCCCTTTGTGTCAGATTTTCTTCGCAAAAATGGTTTTGAATCAGCTCTAAAAATGGTTGTTGGCTCAGAAACCATGCCAGCACGTCAGTTTGTAGAATATGCTTTTGGGCAGTTGAAGTCATTTAATGTTCCATATGTTTGGACGGATCAAGTTTCAAACAGTAAGGACTTGGGTGCAGCAAATTCCAACCACTCTGTTGTGTCGGACATGCCTTTGCCTTCAGAAACAAAGAGTACCACAGAAGTCCCTGTGTGTGACACGAACCGTGATGGAGACAGTAACTTGGTATTATCCCAAGCTGATAATGACTGCTTACGTAATTTGGGTGCCACAGAAGCTGGGGTAGCTACGCAATCAGATAAACAATTTTGGAAGAACTTTGCTGATGTTATCAGCCAAACTGTTGCTCAGAAACTTGGTTTCTCTGTTTCTCTGGAATTAAAGTGGGATGAATTTGACTTATTGAACAGAATTGGATTGCAGTCACAAAAGATTGCCGAAGCGGGTTATGTTGAGTCAGGGCTTGCAACTCCAGAGGGTCAGAAGGTGGACAGTGATAAAGCAAGTGCCCCACTTACCATAAGCAAGATTCAATCTTCACTTCCAGAAATAAAGAAGGTGACACAGGATTTGTTAAGGCAAACTGATTCTGTTCTGGGAGCATGGATGGTTTTGACTACTGCTGTTTCTAAATTAAATAAGGAAGAAAATGTTTCAGGAAAGAGTTCTTCTGATAGTGAGAAGCTAATTAGCTCTTCGAATGGAACCGCATTGGAAGACAAGAAATCTGAGGAAATGAGAGTGCTCTTTTCTACTGCTGAAAGTGCTATGGAGGCTTGGGCAATGCTTGCTACTTCACTGGGCCATTCAAGTTTTATCAAGTCTGAATTTGAGAAGATATGCTTTCTAGACAATTCATCCACAGATACACAGGTGATATTTTTATATCGTTGACACAAGCCATCTTCCTTGTGATAATCTTGTGATTCATTATTTGTGATGAAACACCACATGGTTGCATTTCATTTATCACCAAGTTGTTGGAAAGTGCAGGTGGCAATTTGGCGTGACAATGCAAGGAAAAGATTAGTTGTTGCTTTCAGGGGCACAGAACAAGTATGTTAAATTTTATACTTCTCTAAGTGCTGTTGGGTCATCTAGCTTTCTATTTAAATTGCTTATTTTTGTTATTTTCTTCAGGTAAGCTGGAAGGATTTGCGAACTGATTTAATGGTAGTTCCTACAGGGTAATGTCAAATACCTACGCATATCATGCCTTGTTCATACACATACCCAGAGAAATGCATGGATTTGTTTGGTTCACTTTGGTAATCCTTTATGGTCAGTTTGTTTGTATGTGTAACTTATGTTGCAGTTGCATTTTGTGAGAATAGTGCACTGCATTGATTTGGTGGACATGGATCTGTGCATGTGATGAATCCTGTTGCTTGCAGCAAAATTTCTTTTACTTTTAAAAGAAAGAGACATTGGGAATGGGAGAGTGAGTGATAAATGACGAAGTGATTGCATAGTAATTCCATGACTAAATGGTGCATACTTCTATTGTATTTCCTCAATGCATAATAAAATTCAATTTGCTAGTCACATTTTATTGAAACATTTTTTTTATTTTTAAAATCTTGTAATGTGACTATATCATCCGTAAACCTCTAGAATTGATTTGCATGAACTATGTTTCTTTATCATTTCTCAATTTATTTATCATTATTATACATAAGTTCTATGCTAACCATCATTCTACTTCTGTAGGCTAAATCCTGAAAGGATTGGTGGAGATTTTAAACAAGAAGTTCAGGTACGCAAATGATATGTATATTTGATAATTATTCGGAATACATCCAGTAATATGTGCAATTTCTCTCTTACTACTGTCAATGATTATGATGTACTTGATTGTGCTACAAATTTTTCAGGTTCATAGTGGTTTTTTAAGTGCTTATGATTCAGTCAGGATACGAATCATCTCTATCATTAAACTATTAATTAGCTACGTGTAAGTTGTGCTTTTAATCCTGTTTAACTATCTCATGCTTCTCTTTTAAAATCCTAAAGAATCTTCTAGGGCAACAACCAGTGTTATATCATGCTTAAGATATGAGTGCATACACATTTTTAATTACAAATATAGGCTGACTAAACTTATTCCTTTGTTTTAGTCATTTAGTGTTGGTTTCACTAGGTCCTTTTGCTAATTAATATAGTCTATATGTGACCGGTGTGGATTTTTTTCTAAAGTGAACTTTCTGGGATTCTTGCCAATGGGGATGCATTAGCGCACAAGTTCATGCATCTTTATAGGTGCATTTAACTGTATTTTCAAGTCATATAGTTTTTGGCTTGTGCACAATTAAATTATACATGAATAGGTGATGCTTTTTAATATGCTTGTATGATTAAAAACTTAAACATGTAATCTCAAATACATTCTTGACATTTTGTACCTTGTACCTCTTAAATGAATCGATTTTCATTCTTCTTGTCTTGAAATTTGGTTCAAATTTTTGCAATATTTTGTCTTGCATCTGTGAGATAACGTTTGCAGGTCTATCATCTGGTAGTCACTAGCTGTTCTTTTTTTCCCATTACATTCAAAGCAGAGTAATGTTTAAAATAACTTTGCAAATTTCTATAGATTTGTTCTTTGAAATGTTAAATCGTTGTTGACAGAGATAATGGAGCCGAGCCACCATTTAAATGGCATGTCTATGTAACTGGTCATAGTTTGGGTGGTGCATTGGCTACCCTGCTTGCTCTTGAACTTTCATCGAGTCAACTAGTAAAGTAAGTTCATCCTTCTTTTACTTGCTAGTGCCTGGTAAGTCCATTGCATTTGCAAGTGGCACTTTTGACAGATTATGCAATTACACATTGAATTCTATTTTTGTTTGTGTTTTAGGCGTGGTGCGATTTCTGTGGCTATGTATAACTTTGGATCTCCTAGAGTTGGTAACAAAAAGTTTGCAGAAGTTTATAATCAGGTAACTGTAAATTTTTAATTGTAGCTAAAATTGTTTTCAATCACAAGAAATTTCTTTTATGGGTGGGTTGCAATTCTCCCTTTTCCTGTTGGCACAACTTAAAGTCAAATCATGATGGGGGTGCACTTTTTCTCATATAATTTACATGTGGGTATATCGCTTGCTTGCTTGTTCTCGACACTAGGTCACATTTCTTAAAAGCTGCAACTGGTTCCTTCTTTCAAATTTTGTTTTTCTGGATTTCTTTGTTCAATTAGACATATTTACTACAAATTGGTCTTTGGTGCACGTCTTTCCTTTTGTTTTCTGCTTTTATGAAAGGATATGTTTTTTTTTATAATCTTTTCATATTCCTGTAATTTCATGACATATTGAAAAGGAAACTGTTTTTTCTTATTTCACATCAATTTTTTGCCACTGTGCATGTGGGGAATGGGCTGAATTGATATAAGATGTTCTGGAGTCTCAATAACTTGTAAAAAGTTAGTCCATGATTACTGACTCCATAACAGAGATGAATGGAGGAGACAGATCCATGCAGTGACCCTAATAGATTGGAATTGAGACTTAGTTGAGTTAATATTGATCTTCTGGCAACTATTACATGAAGATGTTTTTGTTTTTGTTTAAAACTACAGCAAAATTATAGGAAAACCCGAGAAGAATGTTGGACTTCCAAGTATAGCTGGTTTCTATAAGATATCTTTACTATCCTGTGACTGTGAGCTCCCATGATAAAGTGCATAGATCTCATGACAAGTACTGTAGGTTTTAACTTACAAATGGTCTGGGGTAAGTTTTATGAATCTCCCTTCAGTTCAAAGAAATTGCATGGATCTCCTCTCCAGCTCCAAAAAAATCACAAATAGAAAAATGTGCAAGTGGCTTCAACGTCCCCTTTGATGCATCTCATGACTTGGTTTAATTGTCGAGATACTTGTCCGTAAGGTTATCGTGTCATGTCTGACATTCAAGGGTGGTCTTTCAATTTTCTCAACTACAAGAGAGCTCTGTGAAATGTACCTTATGTTTACTTCTAGTATTTCTCTCATTCTTCTTTTTTTTTTGCAGTCACTATTCTTACTGAGTTTTTCTCGACTTGATATCTATAGCCTTAATTGATGAGGCTCATCAATTTATATGTCTCCCTTATTTGTTTTTCTGGGACGCTCTTAAAAGAAAAACCTTCTCATCTCATTGATGAGAACTGGCCCTACTTTTCGGTTTCTTACTCTCTCAATATTATAAGTCTGCTTCAGTTTAAACTCAATGCACATACATGTTTAATTTTTTCACCCAATTGCTTCTCATTCATCTGGTAGGTTACATTGATGAGAACTGGCCCTGCTTCTTCTTGGTTTCTTACTCTCTTAATGTTATTAGTCTGCTTCAGTTTAAACTCAATGCACATACGTGTTTAATTTTTTCACCCAATTGCTTATCTGATAGAAATCCCTCCCCTTGCTTTTATATTTTCTGAATTTAAGCTGGGCAAAAATGATGCATTGCTGGCTGTGTCATTCATGTCCTTTGGGTCTTATGGCCTGGGACATAATACTTGTTTGTTCATGCTGCTTGGGAAAGTGTGAAACATATACATATGCGACATTGATACATGATGTGCGTGTAAGAAGAGTGTACTTGTAAAGATATGTCTTTTTACTCCTGTTTTTGTCTTGGACACTAAAAAACCGTGGTTAGTGTTTGAATTGGTCATGCTTACATTTGCAGAAAGTTAAAGATAGCTGGAGGGTTGTGAACCACAGAGACATTGTACCTACTGTTCCTCGCTTGATGGGTTATTGCCATGTAGCTCAACCTGTGTATCTAGCAACTGGAGAACTAGAAGATGCTTTGGTGGGTAATTTTTTTTTTTTTTAACACTTTCCCTGAAATCATATGGCAGTTGCTGCATGCTGTGAAATTAACCTCTGGTCTCTGGATATGCATTTTATATATGCTATAGTGTGTTATCTTCCATAATGGAATAGATGGCATCCTCTTTAAATTCAAGATTTGTCAGTTGAATTCCAATTCCTGTCATTGGACCTAATTCATCTCAGAACACCAAATTTGTCTCAGATAATGCTAATTTGAGTTTTTCAGTGACCCAATTTCCCTTGCGTGCTTCAGAACTTTCTGCAGCTTTACCATTGCTGTTGCCCAACAGGCATTCCTTAGAAAACTGCACATTGATTGCTTCAGGCATGCAAGGGAAGCTGAATTACTGCATTCCTTTGAAACCTACACTTTGATTGCTTCAGGCGGACATTTATTTTCTTTGGAGAATTTATGCACCACAAGAAAATCTTACATTCATATTTCTTTTTCTTTAGCTTCTTGTTATTGTTTTTGAAATGACCTTATCCATCTGTATTATCTGATCAGACTTTCATAATTTAGCTCAAGTGGAATTAGTGAATTTGCATGTTTGATGTATTTGATTAAAATTGTAGTTTGTCCATCAACTCTTATTGTATACTCCTTTGTAAGTTATTCTTCACAACTGATAAAAAAGGCCAAGACTCAAAACTCTCTAACTGACTCACAGGTAGAGTTCTTAATTTTTTTTAAAAAAAAGAAAGAAGCAAATATATATGAAAGATGTCCATGTAGTTGACAATACTAACTCTTCGACTGTGGTTGATATTACATATGGATGGGATGTTACGAACACATGACAGTTTCCATTATTGATTATTTTCTTTTAAGAATTAGCTTATGAGTACCGCTATATACAAGTTTAACATTTGTTGTTCAGGTAAATTTGGAGCTTTTGAAAGATGGCTACCAAGGTGATTTCATTGGGGAGTCCACACCAGATGTTGTTGTCAGTGAATTTGTATGTTTCTTGTTCTTAATCTTGCTCCATTTTTTTGCTCCACAGCTTAATCATTTGTATGGTTGACCCAGATGCGAAGGTGTAGGAAACCGAAATCTATCTAACTCATATTAACAAAGAGAAACTGGTTGCTGTGAGAACCTACAAAAAATTATATATTAGTTATATAGTATTTTGTCAATTAATTCTACCTCTCTAATTAGTTTGTACATGCAGTGTAATCCAAATTAATGGTCCCTTCTATATTGTTTGAATGCAAGATAGTGGATCCCAAATTGATCTAGTGGTTCCTAAACTGACTATTCATTAGCAAAAAGGTTCCCAGGGCATGTTGAGAGGAAGAATATACGTTTTGAATATTGATGAAAGAGTTTTAGGATCTTGTTAGAACAGTGATAATAATAATAAGAGTTGTTTCTCAAACAACTTCCATGGAGGCAGCATTTGGTTTCTCATTTTTATAGTCGTCTGAAATACCAATATGGTTAGTGAGCATTGGCTGTGACTATTTTGAGCAGATGAAAGGTGAGAAGGAGCTCATTGAGAAAATACTGCAGACTGAAATAAATATATTCCGTTCAATTCGAGATGGAAGTGGGCTTATGCAGCATATGGAGGATTTCTATTACATCACACTGCTTGAGGTACATATCATTTTGTCAAATGATTATTTTCATCCAGTTGATTAGAGTAAATAATATATTTGATTTCCTTGATGGTTCCATGTGGTAAATGCGGCCAATTAATTCTCTCCCCTTATTAAAAGTTGCACGTATCTGTGCCCCTAAAAGCTTTTACACAATCAGTAGCTGTAATCCTCCTCCAAATATTCAGTATAACATAGTTGGAGTGATTCACTCTCTAGTCTTTTGTCCATTTATTAAACTGCTAGTGTTAAGTATTCCCACAGGCTTTACATAATCACCAGTCTCCATGCTTGCTCAGATATTCATCTGTTTATGTTTTGCTTTTCCAGAACGTGAGATCAAACTACCAGCCTCTTGAAAGGGTAGAAAGCAGTGGAAGAGATAGCATCCCAACCAGCGAAGATGGCAGTAACATCTGAACGCTAGCAGCCAAAGTATATTCATGTACGTTCCTTCCTTTAATCAGTGCCGAAATAATTCTTCGGCAGATATCCGTCATTGTGTCTGTATGCATCATTTAGCAGTCTGCTAGTCTTATAGGAAACCCATCAAAAGAATACATGGACAGACTTAATCCGGGGTGGGGTAGGGAATAATGTACCTGTACAGCAAAGATTTATTTCAAATTCAAATCACATTTTCATGACAACATATCTGATTGGATGTTGTGCATCTAAATATCAAAATACTATTCAGCGGCAACTTCTTTTTTCCTGGTTTACCTTCAAATTCTTTGATCGTCTTTTCATCAAGGCTAATCCTCAGCTGGAGGTCCTAAACAAAATGAAGTCCATTGTCCAATTGAAGAGGATGGTTGGTAGTGTTTTAGAGCCTGTTTCAAAAAAAAAATTTGAAAAAATTTTTAATTTTTAATTTTTTTTCTTTAAATTAATATATTTTTGATGTTTTTTAAATTATTTTAATGTATTAATGTGAAAAATAATTTAAAAAAATATTTTTGCAAACAAAAATATTTATATTTTTAAAAAGTAATTACTACTATATTTTTAAACACTTCCTTACTAATGCAAAGTTTGGTCGGTCTTTGCTTGGGTTGACTTAATAAGATTACACAATCTTTCAATTATCGACTATATGTTTTTACTAGCAAAGCTAGTTATGCTTTTCTAGCCTGTTTCAAAAGTGCTGAATTGGGTTTGCGAGAGAAGCTGGATGCCTTCCTACTGCTCATGATCTTCAAGCTTTGCCGCAGAATATCGACCTCTCTTGCCCTGCTGTATTCTTCGTTCTCCACAAAAACTAATCGTGCTTTCAGCTCCTTAATGCACCCCTCCTTGGCCTTCACTTCCATCTTTAGCTCCTCAATCATCTCTTCCTCTGCTCTCCGGTACAATCCATCTTCTGCAAAACAGAGTTGCAGCCATAAATCAGTGTGTCATTCATTGATTATATTCTCTGTACTGTCGTAGCTTCTTAATTAGTATATACTAGCATGATCAATTGACCAAAGAAGAGGGACAACTCCCTGTCGTGGTGGTCTGTAATCTTGGATTTCGTTTCCACATGTTTATGGATAGCAAAAGAAAATGTTCAACTCCTTTTTTCGAAAAAGGAAGTCCCAGAAGTTTTATCACAGTGACGTGCTAAAACAGTAACGACTTTATAAGTGAAAAGATGCCAGCCACTTGTCACCACATATACACAGTAATACTTTATCATCAAGAGAATCAAAAACATAAATTTGGGCCCATTGCTGGAAAACTCCAATCAACTTTTTAGGATGTTTGACAAAAGGAACTGGTGGAGCATGCCAGTTCTAGCAGCGTATGCTATGCGCTAAACTCTCAGGTTTCTGCTACATTGAACGATAAAACTAGAATATTTGAAAGAAATTGCATAAAAGCACAAATAATTAGTGTGTGGACATGCACTAGATGTAGAGTGAGCTTAGGACGAGGATATAGTTCACCCCCTCAAGAATCACTCTTAAGACAACATGGCATGAAATAAAGGGAATCTAGAGGGTTTGTCAATGTCTGAATCTCCGAGATTTGCACAGTGCATGCAATCGTGCAAAGGCCGTCTAAAATGCCGGCATCGACATAAATTTAATTTAAATAAAGTAGAAAAACCCATCGTTGAATTTAAATCTAATAGTCTAATGACGGTAATTGACATAAATTCTTAAATCACTGGATTCAAATGAAACTGTAAAATTGATCGTTAAATCAAAATCTAGCAGTGTTAATAGACATCGAAAAACACCGACACCGATGCAATAATATATGTGCATGAGCAAGCGTGCGTGTGTGTGAGTGTGCGTGCGTGCGAGTCCGGAAGAGGAGAGAGATGCACCACGGTGAGTCCTCTGAATGAGATCATCAAGCTCGTCCTTGATGGCAAGGTAAAGCTTCTTCCACTTATCCACGGCCTCGTCGCGCCACACTCTCTCCTCCCTCATTTGCTCCACCAGGAAGCTAGGAGTCCCCAAGAATTCTCCATTTTTCTCACTTCTCTCTCCTACTGACCTATCCTCCATTACCCTGATCCTCTCATCTTTCTCTTCCACTGCCTTTCTCAATCTCTTTAGTTCCTCTTTGAGCTTCTTCCTCTCTTGCTTCCACTCTGCCTCTTTAAATGCGAAAACCATCATGTCTATCTCATAAGCTCTCGTCTCTTTCTCTCTCTCGTACATCATAGCTTTCATTTCCTCTTGGAAAAGCCTTACCTTCTCTGTCAGCCCTCTTAGGCCTTTCTCACACTGGTCGCTCTTTTTCTTGCCGACAAAACAATCCATGGCGTGTTTTCTTTGCCTAATTTGTTGCTCGGGACTACAAGTGGCAGTTCTTTTTTTTGTTATATAATCTTGTCTGATAAAGAAAGAGATAAAGATATGGTGGGGGTTGAGTTAGAAGGAAGGTGTGTGAATGAAATAAATTCCCTTACAGTACCAGAGGCTCCTCCATCAGTGAATTGAACCTGCCAAAGCCATCAAATTCCACTCTGTGTCAGTATTTAGCTAGGCCAGCTCTCTTTGAATTATGTGGTTGATAGTGCTAGAAAAAGCCCGTGAAAGAGGGCTGCCTATATGACTGGTGTCCAATTTATATAAAATTAGATACGACAAGACACTCGAGAAAAATATGCAAATGTAACGGAGATACGCTGCCGCTGGCTAGCTATTCACATGTATTATTTTCATAGATTTCAGAATCCAATTTCTAACATTCATGCTCGACATCATCAGTTGGTCCTCCTTTCATTGCAATGGAAATGAATAGTTCATGAAATTTCTTTTCTTTTCTTTCCGGCGGTGTTTAATTTAAACTTCTGCATGCACTCAGTTCTACTAGTGTAGAAATATCCCCCTTTTTTTTTATGTTTAATGGAGTATTTTTGGACTGGTTTTTACTTTATTTGAGGCTTTATATATATTTGGTATTGTTAAGTAAGATGTTTTGTATAAATATTTTTTACTTAAAAATATATTAAAATAATTTTTATTTGAATAGTTTTTATTTTCAAAATCAATACATTAAGATCTTAAAAAACATTAAACACACATTAACTTAATATTTTTTTAATTAAAATATTTTTTTAAAAAATATTAAAAAATAAAAGGTACTAAAGTATTAAAATCAATACATTAAAACCTTAAAACAAATACTAAAAACAACGACAATTAAAATACAGATCTTGTCTTTTTTAACCTATTTGCAACTCATATTTTTTGGTATTGTGGTAGTTTTTTTGTCGTGGATTTAAAAATTTATTTTATATAAAGTACTTTTAATTGAATTTGATTTGATATTTATATATATTTAGTTAAAACTGTGGTTGAAATTGAGGTTGAATAAAAAATAATTTAATATTTTTGGTTAAACATGCTTTTCAAATTGAGGTTATAAAATAACTAATATATATTGATGGTTTTTAATTTAATTATTATAGATTTAACTACCACTATTATATCATTAAATAAATAATATTTTATATCAAATATTTTTTATTATTCCATTAACTTATCTACAATTTCATCACGTATGAAATTTATCCGATAAGAACTATAATTTTCATGGTTTTTTGAGCATGCAACAAAATCAGGTAAAATATTATTAGAAACAAAATTGAAATTGCAATCAAATTCTATAAATGATATGTCTTCATGGATCTTCTTTTAATTTATATAATGTCATTAAATAATATTAAATACTAATTTTTTAAATAAAATATAATTAAAAAAATAAATGTTTTTTACTAGATCGACACAGTTGAATAAACAGTAGTATTAGTGTTCATGTTAACTGTGTCAAGTGAATTAATTCACTCCAAAGTGTTAAGTGAACAGTGGTGGAAAGCGGGTAATGACAGCCACGAAAAGCAGCAATTTTTTACTTTTACAAAACCAGTGGTGTAAACTCAATTTTTAGTGGGACCTATCTTTAAATCTACGTTTCAATTTTTTACCAAATAATTATAAATTATGAGGGGAACAAAACACAATTCCAACTACATTACCAATGTACATACACTCAGTATCATTAAGAGGAGTTTTTCAATGATAAGAATCGAATCCCCGACGATGTACTGAGAGTCAAAAGCGTAGTGATTTTTGTTTCCTGAATTAATTAATTAGTTACTTTCAGGTTAAAAATTAATTAGCCTTTTCGGATCTTTCACAAAATCATATATATAATTAATTTCCAGTGAGAAAAGCTATAGGTTCATCAAAGACACGATCAAATTGAGAGATTAAAATAAATATGCGCAGAATTAAGTAACCTTCGCACAGAGTCATTAGAGATTCAATTGAACATTTATTCTTAATTATAAGCATATATATATATTGATATCCTCAGCACAAGCTTGCGACTTTACAAATAACTATTTTTTTTTTTTCCCATGTGTGCGGCTATTGAAGTTACTGGTAATATTATATTTGAAATCCTCTAAATCGAAATTAATTAAAAAATAATAATAAAATCTCGTAATTGAAATTCTTTAAATTGAATTTGATTTATAGATTTTAATAAAATCTCATGTTTAAAACCCTTTTGAATGTTAAAGAATTGAATTTCAAATAGAATTTAATATTTAAAAATACTATAAAAGTAAATAGATCAATCCCTCTAATTTACAATTCTAAATTAAAGGAATTTAATATTAAAACTATTTTTAAAAAAAAATATCTATTTACCTATTTTTTTTAGAAACATTGGGAGAAATAGAAAGAAAGCAATAAGAGTAATTTATGCCTTCCTCAAGATAATCTTTTATATATATATATATATATATATATATATATATAAGACAAAAAGAAAGTCTATTTGATATTAGGGAATTGGAAAACAAAAATAGGTTAATGTGAAAAATATAAAATCCGGAAAGTTGCATGAAAAGGTTTTTCTTTCCGATGTTGCACTGGAAAAGAAAAGGACCTAAGAGAAGATTCTCTTAGGCCTCCCGCACCCGCCGCCGCCTGGACCAGGGGGCAAAGTGAGGAAAGACATCGGGTGGGAGAGCAACGTCTCATTCTTTTCATGAGAACTCCACTTCCAGATCAGAAAAGCATTCGGAACGGGCTCCGCGTTCGAGTTCTGAGCAACCCATTATAATTAATATATTGAAATTATATGAAATTTTATATATTAAATTTTATAATTTATTTTAATTTAATTTATACCAGATAGTTGGTTTAACAAATTAATTTATATTAATAAATATTTAAAAAGTCAAAGCATTATATATTTTAAAAAACATTTAAAAGTCAAATAAGTTTTGATTGGATTAACCGAGTGAACTAAGCCAATTTCAAGTTGATTTTTTTTTCACCCAACTTAGATTATAGAGCAAGCAACCGAGTTTTACATCCATCCGAACAAATCGAGTTTAATGACAATGCACTAATGATAATACCAGTTAGTAGGGGTAATTATTTTTGATTCGGTTCAGTTTTTACCTAAAAAATAACCAAACTAAATTTAAAAAAAACGAAACCGGTTCAAACCGATCGGTTTCGATTCGGTTTGGTTATTTTAGAACAAAAATAAAAACCCAACTGACTGGTTTCGGTTTCAGTTCGGTTCGGTTATTTTATATTAAAAACAAAAAAACTATATTGTTTTTTGAGGGTTTTTTTGTAACTTCTAATGGGTTTGATTTCGGTTTGGCTTGATTTATTCGGTTCGGTTTTTTATTAATTTCGGTTCAGTTCGGCTTTTTGGTTTCAGGCTTATGAAATCAAAACCGAACCAAACCGGTCAGTTTTTTAAATATTCTTATCAGATTAATCGATTTTTTTCACGGTTTAATTATTTGATTTAATTTATTTTTCAGTTTTTTCCTGCAATAATATACTAATATTTCAACGAAGACTTTCTGCATTAAACTATAACTAAAAGGAGTCAGTGTTTTACTGTGGACTGCACTGTGCAGTCCACAGTAAAACACTGACTCCTTCCTTAGACGGTTTTTTTTTTTTTTTTTTTTTTTTTTTTTTTTTTTTTTTTTTTTTTTTTTTTTTTTTTAAGGTTATCTAAGTTTTTTTAGCTGTTTTTTTTATGCTTTTTGGGATTTGTTTTTGCCTTTTTCTTTATTTTTTTTAATTAATTTTTTTCGTTTAGTTTAGTTTGTTAATGTTAAATTTCTTTTTATTTGGTTATTAGACTTTCATGACACATATCTCGAGTTTCACGGGTTAACCTGGTTTCACGGGTGAACCCAGTTAATTCCAGGTTGACCCGTCAATTTTTTATTATTATTATTTTCATAAATATTTTTTTTTATTTTAGTTTGTTAATGTTAATTTTTTTTTATTTAGTTATCAGACTTTCATGACACAAATACTGGGTTTAACAGATTAACATGGTTTGACGAGTTAACCCGGATTTTTTTTCTTTTTAATTAATTTTTTTTGTTTAGTTCAGTTTGTTAATATTCACTTTTTTTTATTTAGTTACGAGACATTCATGACACAGATCCCGGGTTTAACGGGTTAACTTGGTTTGACGAGTTAACATGAATTTTATTTTATTTTTTGCTTTTTTTTTTCTTTTTAATTATTTTTTTCGTTTCATTTAGTTTAGTTTGTTAATGTTAAATTTCTTTCTATTTAGTTTTTTTTCTTCTTAGAGGTTTTTTTTTCTTTTATTTGTTATTTTTAATTAATTTTATTTAATTAATTTAGTTTATTAATATTAAATTTTTTTCTAAGTAGTTCTCGATTGATGCCTTTAGTTTTTTTTTATGCCTTTGACTGTGAACTGCACAGTGCAGTTCACTGTGAAAAGGCTGATGCTTTTTTTTAATTAATTTTTTTTGTTTAATTTAAATTGTTAATGTTAAATTTTTTTCTATTTAGTTATCAAACTTTCATTACACGGATTCTGGGTTTGACAGGTTAACCTGGTTTGACGAGTTAGCCCAGTTAATTCTGGGTTAACCCATTAATTTGTTTTTTTCTTTTTAACTACCAAGCTTTCACGATGCAAATTCAATGTATAACGGGTTAACCTGGTTTGAAGGGTTAACCCAATTAATTCATATTTTTTTTTCTTTTTTTTCATTAGTTTTTTTTTCCTGTTGGTTTTTTTTTAACTAATTTATTAAATTATCACACTTTTATGACACAACCTTGCAGCCAGACCCATGTCCAATGTTATTGGGTCTGGTATTGCAATCCAGACACTTTTATGCTAAGGGTTAACCCAAGTTTAATGTTATTATTAATATTATAAACATTACTCTTGGATCAGGCGTTGCAACCAAACCTGAGACTCTTGGGTATAACTTTGTAAAAAAACCTAATACTTTTAGATCTTAACTATTTTTAAAATGCAAAAAATAATTGACCCGCAGCATCGCGCGGGGCACGTAACTAGTTCAATTTCTATATATCATTCGTTCGTATCTTATTCAGTCTTCTCCCCAAACAAACAATTTTTCCTTCCAAGAAAACAAATTAAATCGCTGTCACCATGTCGTAATTTGTGACCTTGTAGCTAAGTATAGTATACACTATACAGTACGCGTGCTCTTGCAGGCCTGCTTTTAACACCGAGAGAGCATGATTACAGAGTTTACGATTGAACAAACGCCTTATCAGAGCAGTGCAAAAGACAACATCTCTCTTTCCATCACATACATGTTCTTCACTGGCAGTCTATTACAGTAAAGAGTGATAATTTTGGTGCCAAATTAGCTAGCTAGGGCATCTTTGTCATAATTGTATGTGTACAAAATACATCATCGGATTCCCTGCCTGAAAGAGACTTGCTGCGGTAGCACAATGCTTGGAGCTTGACATCTACCAAAGAAATGAAGAAGGGAAAGCATGATTGTAAGCGAGTAGGGACCATTTTC
Source organism: Populus trichocarpa (assembly GCF_000002775.5). NCBI lineage: Eukaryota > Viridiplantae > Streptophyta > Magnoliopsida > Malpighiales > Salicaceae > Populus > Populus trichocarpa. Next base: position 9,195,307 of record NC_037294.2, on the reverse strand, counting down.
ATTAACTTTGGCACTTCAATGATGTTTGACTTTCTGGTACAATTGTATTTTTAAAATACTTTTAATTTAAATTATATATATATATATATACATATATATATATTGATGTGCTGTTTTTTTTTTAAAATAAAAATAAAATAAAAATATTATTTTAATACATTTTCAAATAAAAAATAATTAAAAAAATAATTTCAGCCGTGACTTGTAATTTTATTTGTTTTTGAATGCAGAGACTACTTTGGCAATGGACCTAATGGGCTGTACCAAAAACTACGGATTGAATTATCGAGCTTGGTATAAATGTGTGGGCTCGGAGAGGGAGAGAGAGGGAGAGAGAGGGAGTTCTATATACTATTGACAAGTCAACTCATTCTGTGAGGAGAAAGATATCGGGAATAGAACTGAAACCCTTGAGAAATGGAAAGGAAAAAGAACTCGGTCTCAAGGGGGGGTCAATGCCACACAGTCAACAGAGTTTACTGGCCACTAGTTAGATGGTGTATGATTTATCGGTCAATTTTTTATTTTATAAAAAATATTAAAAAAATATAAGATTTAGTGCTGAGTGTGACTAAATACTAGATTTAACAATAACATTTATAATATAAATAATAATATTTCACTTGTTTGTCAAAATTCTTATATTTTTTAATTTTTTAAAAAAAATTATGATTTTTCTTCACTAGTAATAATAGTATTTTTTTAAAAAATTATTAACAATAACAATGATAATTTTTAATTTTATCCTTCAAATTAAATTTATGGTTATTTTTTAATATTAATAATAATTGTTTTCAAATTTATTAATAATACTAATTGTAATAAAAATAATAATATTTATAATATTAATACTATTAATTATAATAAAAATAATAATATTTGTAACACAAATAATACTATTTTTAATATTAATAGTTTTAATTATAATGAAAATAATAATATTTATAACACAAATAATAATATTTTTTATATAAATACTTTTAATTATAATAAAAATAACAATATTTATAATACAAATAATAATATTTAGAAACCTAAAACCCTAGAACCTTGAGTCCTAACGCAGGACCCATTACCCTTGGGTTCTGACGCGAAACCCAAGCGGGTCTACAGACCCCAGACGTGCTGATTTGTGCCCCAAGTTGAAGACACCCCGCTCACCTGGGTTTGCAACAAGGAGCCCGGGTCTTGCCTTAGCACACAAGCCATGACAGCCTTAGCCCCAGGTGTCTTTAGCTTGGGGAACAACCCCACCTCCCTACAACCTTTGGAACTCTCTGTGGCAGGGCATGCAGCCCCAGCGTCCAGTGTCTGCAGCCTGGGGCACATCCCCACCCCCTGCAACCTTTGAAACTTTATATGGCAGGGCATGACAACCATATTGCCAAGTGTCTGCAGCCCTACCATGTCCCACCAAATTTTGCACTAACCGTTTTCTCTCAAACCGTCCCTTCAATACCAAATGCATCATAATAAAAAGACAACCCCACCCCCTGCAACCTTTGAAACTCTGTGTGGCAGGGCATGACAGCCATATTGCCAGGTGTCTGCAGCCCTACCATGTCCCACCAAAATTTGCACTAACCGTTTTCTCTCAAACCGTCCCTTCAATACCAAATGCATCATAATAAAAAGACAACCCCACCCCCATGTAGTCTTTGCAACTCTTTGTGGCAATGATAGCTCTGTCATTACATTGTTTCAATCCACAGTGTCATGAATCTGATGAACAAGACTTTTGCTAACACTGTTCCAATTCAAAGTGCAATGAGTCTTGATGAACAAGACTTTCCCCGCATGATTTAACTTTATGTATAATAATGTGAGTCGCGCATTTTATGTAAGTGAGGTAATTGTTTTTTTAAATAAATATATTAGTTTTTTCACTGTATTTTTTGATATAAAAAATTCTTAATCACAAACTAAAATGCTTATATATAATTAAATAAATTGATATTTGATCATAAAATAATTAAAATATTTAATCTATACGGACCTTGCATTCAATTGTGTCTAGTAGCTTTATTTCTTATAATAAATTTTTTTCAATAAAACGAGAAAAAAGTCATCAACAACAAAAAAATTAAATAAAACTATGAAGCCCAACTATCAAACAACTCAATTTTAAATGACAAAAATAAAAAAAAACTAAAAAAAACATTGGAAAAAAAAGACACGGTTCAACTTGTGCTAACTTACTAACCCCGCGACCATAGACATGAGATTATGATAGATCCATAGAGAGAAAAGTGAAAAAAAAAAACAAAGAGAGAAACATGAAGATTAATTCCCCTAAAAAAATATGTTGAAGGATAAAATTGAAAAAAAAAGAGGACCAAAGTCAAACTCATGCTAACCTTCAAAATCAATGATCGTGATCATGAGATCGAGACTAATCTCATGGAAGGAAAATCCAAAAAATAACAAGCAAAACTCTCAATAAAAAATGCTTAGCGATGAAACTAGAAAAATAATTAAGAAAAAAGCAATAAAAAATCCAAGTCAACCTGGGATCAAGATAACCCTATATATAAAGAAAGTGAGAAAAAAGCACGAAGACCCGTTAAAAAAATAAATGTTGAATAATAAAATTAAAAATAAATTAATTTTATAAAAGAATAAAAAAAACAAAGTCAACTTATGTTAATCTTTGAAATCCATAATCCTGACCATGGGGTTGAGACTAATCCCATGGAATGGAAAAAAAACAACGAAGAAAAATTATCAACAAAAAAACACTAAGAGATTAAACTGGAAAAAAACCTTCTAAGATTCTCTAGCACATCTAGTGGTATTTTAAAACCTTCTTTGAGTCTAAAAGAATTTTTCACTTAAAAATGTATTAAAATATATTTTTTTAAAGAATTATTTTTATATTAGCACATTAAAATAATAAAAATACAAAAAAAATAATAATTTGAAGATAAAAATGTTTAATAACTTAAAAGAGTTAAAAAATCAAGAAAGGAGGACAAGATAAACGTCGCGAGAGATTCCAACTCTCACAGGGAAAACCAATGTACACAGCAGTCACGTGACCAGGAGAGTGTTTGCTTGTTTGGTTCGGGATGGCTTTAGTGTTTTTTTTTTTTAATAAAATTCACATAAAAAACAAGTGTTTTTAACTTTTAAAAGCGTGATTTATAATTTAAAAGGGTTATAGTTTTGAAAAAACCTATTACATCTTCCACCTAAACATATTTGAAGAATCAGTTTGCGATCATTTTATAAAATAAGTAAATAAATTTTTTGTATTATTTTAATAATAAAATATTTTATTAATATATTTTTAAATAAAAAATAATTTAAAAATTAATTATTACAGCGTATCTTACACGGACTGCAACTTCCAATTTGTTTGTTGAAGGTCTGGATTAATTGCGTCCTTGCATTAGTTGAAAGTGAACGCCATATATCAATGACATGTTTGAATTAATTCGACATTAATTCTTTCAGTTCAGACACATAAACTGAGGGGGAAAATGACTCCACAATCACAACGAGCTCGACGAAGAGTACTTGAAAATAACGTGACGAGAGCACAATTTAATAAATGCATCAAGTCCATGTAAACACGTGTCCTTAAAATCTACAAAGCTTAATTCTGATTATTAGAAAAAATAAAACACAACTGCATTGGAGTGTTATGCGTGTGGGAGCACTTCATCCATAGTCACTTGAAAAAAAAAAAAAAAACTCAAAGAAAGGAAAAATTAATCTGAATTAATTTTTTTTATTCTTTTTATAAAACATCTTCCGTCCGTAGAAAGACAAAGAGAAGGATAATAATAATAATAATAATAATAATAATGGAATATTTTAGTTTCATTTTTGTTTTGTTTGAGGTTACGGTCACGAAGTGGTTTAAGGTCCACACCATTGTGCTGTGCTTTCACGTGACCTCCCTCACCCCCTTCTTCCTTCTTCCTCCTTTCAACTATTTTCCCTCCACGAAAAAGTTTCCTGCTGTTTTACAATAGACGATGAAGTTGCTGCATTCGTAGAGAGAGGGGAACACAACTCATTCAGGACAGGACAGGACAGGACAGGGCTGGATAGAAGATATTTAGGATCTTGTCGTGACAGCATTTTGTTGCAATTGAAGAATTGGTCTTTGGTTTCACTGGCATTGTTTGCTGAGGGAGGGATCTAGGGTTTCCATTGCCTACGATCTAATTCTAATAATTTCCTTTCTCCTCTCTCAATAATGGTATTTCCTTTCTCGACAATATTGTTTAATTATTTCTTCTTGCTTCATGCTGAATTATTGAAGGGAATTTGTAAAGGTTTTAGAAATATCTGTTGCTTTTTATAGATAATTAAAAGTACTCAGAGTTTAGTATTTTTATTGTATAAAGTGTTGTGCAATGTCTAGAGAGTAGATAATGTGAGTAGAGTGTTATTCTAACCGTAATCCTGCCCAGGGAGGCCAACCAAACTCTTTGGACATTGTTAGAAACTCATGAAACTGACAATCAAATCAACATTCTGACTTACCGAAAGTAATTTTTGGAACATGTGGTAAGTAATCTTTGAACTCGTGATTTGGAACATGTGGTAAGTAATCTTTGAACTCGTGATTTGGAACATGTGGTAAGATATGTCAAGGGCTGTAGCCAGAATTCGTAACTGATTTAAATGTATAGAATGTGTAGCCTGATGATGGTCAGTTGAGCTGAATAATATTTTTCTTATGAGATTCTGTTCGTAGTAGCAGTTATACTTGCTCCAGCCGCTTCCGTGTTTGGGTGGATGCTATTTTTTTTTTTTAAATGCTGCTTCATGCTCATAAATGAGACTTTAGTGCTTTACTCACTCGGGTTGATGTTCCGATGAACTGGCAGGCCACACAGGCTGCTCAAGGCAGTTCAATAGTTGGATCTTTTGTTTAGGTGGAGGATCCTGAGGAAGCATGGATGGATGGGGAAGTTGTGGAAGTTAATGGTGAAGATATTACAGTAAACTGTGCATCAGGGAAGATGGTGAGTTCTTTCCAGGAACTTGTATCAAGTTTTTATAATAGAATTGAGAATATTCTTGTTTATTAAAAAAGTTTGTTCTTCAAACCCCCTTCCCACCCACCCAATTTATGATTTCCGATCTGATAGACCCAAATGGTTTCCTTTCTGCATTCAATGTCTGATCTAAAATATATATGGTTTTATTGACTAGTTCAATCAAATGCTTCCAGTGTGAAGGGTTTGGGAGGTAGTCTTTCTGTTTTGGCTTGTAGCAAAACAAGCTTCATGCTTATATATGTACTCTTATGATTTCAGAAACCTGGCGGCATCATTGCTCTTCTTGACGAAGCTTGGTATGTATGTTATAGAAGACAGTGGACAACAACCATTCATCCCGTTTAATTGATGCAGACATTAAAGAGTATTTTGGTTTGTTAAGAAATTTTCCTTTGATGTTGTAGTGACATATTAGCTTTTGTTTATTGTTTGCAGTATGTTTCCTAGATCAACACATGAAACATTTGCAGAAAAGCTTTATCAGACTTTTAAAGACCACAAACATTTTAGCAAGCCTAAGTTAGCACGGAGTGACTTCACCATTTGTCATTATGCTGGTGATGTAAGTATGCTCTGGTTTTTGGTTCATATGAGAGTGTGCCACAATATTAGTTCTTCATGTAGCTACTAAAAAGTGAAGCACAACCAAATACTCATCCCAGGAGAATTTTGATTGTAGGTGACAAACCAAACTGAACCTTTTCTGGATAAGAACAAAGATTATGTTGTAGCGGAGCATCAAGCTCTCCTGAGCGAGTCCAAGTGCTCCTTTGTTTCAGGCCTGTTTCCGCCATTGCCTGAGGAATCTGCCAAAGCATCAAAATTCTCTATGTTCTAGTGTGCATAAGTTTAATGTGTGTTATAACATTTTTAACATATTTCTGTTTTAACTCTATCTCTCTACAGCAACAACTACAAGCATTGCTTGAAACACTGAGTGCCACAGAGCCACACTACATGCATTGTGTAAAGCCAAATAATGTTCTAAAGCCTGCCATCTTTGAGAATAATAATGTTTTACAGCAACTACGTTGTGGGTAATATTCAATATCGTGGCCATTTCATGTGTCATGGTATTTCTTCAGTGATAAAAACCATGTTTGTCATGTATTGTTTATCCGATTCCAGGGTGTGATGGAGGCAATTAGGATTAGCTGCGCTGGATATCCCACAAGAAAGGCATTTGATGAATTCGCCCGTTGTTTTGCCATTTTGGCACCAGATGTGCTGCATGGCAGGTAGCTTTTTAAAATTTTCTCGTTTAAATTTGTTTCATACTTCTAGTTTTTTTTTTATTCTTTCTTGAATGTGAATTGCATTTTTTTTTCTTTTCATTTTCTATTATTTATTCCTTGATAGCTGTGATGAGGTTAGTGCTTGCAAGAGGCTTCTAGAGAAGGCGAACCTTGAAGGTTATCAGGTATATTTTTGTTAATTCCTTTTAAGTTAATGAATAATTGTAAGATACTGTTATAGCCTTCACAATTCATTTATAATCCATTTACAACTATGTGAATGTTCGTCCATTACATGCTCACATGAATATGTGCATGCGAGGAATGACTATCAGTCAGGCAATGAATGCGTGTAGAAATCTTGTTTATTATTATTATGAGCTCTCTTTGGAATTTATAGCTGTACAGTATTTCTGCTGTTATAAATTGTTGGGCTAAACCATTCAAACACCATTGAACTATAGACCATTTTGATTCACACCCCTGAATTATTTTTTTTCTTATGTCAGATCTTGAATTATATGGTGTTTTGATTAACACCACTTCTGTTACATTCTGCCCAATTGAGTCATTAAATATCACATACAAGGTACATATGTTTTCCTTAAAAACTACAAAAAAGTCATAAAACTGCCAAGAGTTTTTAATAGTGGTGAGGGTTGATTTTTCTAATTTTTTTGACCAATTTTTTATTTATGATATTTGATATTTTATAAGAATACATGTGCAGCTCGCATGTTATTTAACAGAAAAATGGATGGACTGTAATGGAAGGGGTGTCAATCTAAACTCCTTCAGGGTGGTCAATCAAAATGACCTGTAGTTCAAGGGGTGTTTGTACGGATTATCCTAAACTGTTGTTATTGCATATTTTCTACGTATGGAATAAACTATGATGCAGTGTTTATCAGATGCTAAATTCCCAAGATAATTAAAGAATGTCTTATTGAATCATTTCAATTGCAGATTGACAAAACAAAACTTTTTCTTAGAGCTGGTCAGATGGCGGAGCTACATGCTCGTTGAAGCGAGGTGTTAGGAAGATCAGCATGCACCATCCAGAGGAAAGCTCGTTCATATCTCTGTTGCAAAAACTTTATCTTGTTGCAGCAGTCTGCCATTCATATCCAAACTTTGTGTAGAGGTATCAGTAGCTTCATATAATAGTTAATTTGACTATAGATGATACACAGGAATATTTTTATAGTGGTTCTATAGCCATAAAATTAATGAATTTAGAATGTATTGGTCAATGATTGAAATTGTATCAACTCATGCTTTATTTAATTTGGTTGCAGCTGAAGTAGCATGTAATAAGTTTGCCTGAGAAGAGAAACTACTTGTTTGAAAATCCAGAAATATTCTCGCATGTATCTTGCGAGTAAAGCTTACAACAACTTGCGCTTCTCAGCTGTCTCCATTCAGTCAGGTATACGTGGAATGGCTGCTTGTTATGAGCTTTGGTTCAGGAAGCAGATGAGAGCTGTGATTGTAATTCAGGTTAATTCCAAATCCTTATACAAGAAATTGGTTATTGTTTTCTTTTGTTCCTTTTCTTTTTTTGTGCTCTTCATTTTACCTTCTTTCTTCAATCTGGAAAGTGATGGTGTGAAGTGAGTAGAGAGTGAAACTTATTTATTTTGCAAGAGCTGTCTAGCCATTCCATATAGTTGGGCAATAGATGATTGTGAGTTTGTTAGAATATTTATGACAACAGCAGTGTATTTTATTTTCAATAAAAATAATTCATCCAAGGGTTGTGCAACCAGGGGCGGAGCCACGTAGGGTAATGAGGGGGCAACTGCCCCCTTAATCTTTTTTTTTTTCTTTAATTCCTTTTATATTAATATTAATAATATCTAGCAGATTTTTTTTTGTTGGTTATCAATTAATCTAAATTAGCTATTGTTAACTTTAGAGGTGAGAAAAAAATCAAAAAACTAATTAAATCTAAAAAATAAGAAAAAAATTAACCGAAAAAACAAAACTGTGAAAAAAACCAATTAACCCAAGTTAGTTTTTTCATTTTGAAAGTATTCTTACATTAATTTTATTTGATATGAGTTGGTACGTATATTTCAAATTAATTTCTCTATATAATGCATATCTATATAATATATAATATCAAGTATTTGTTAATAGTTTGCCCCTCATTTAAAAAACCCTGGCTCCGCCATTGTGTGCAACACTAGAACAATGGACACGCCACGGTGTATGTCTATGCAAATGTGAGGTATTATTTTGCTTAGGGACATGGGATTAAATCTTGTCTTTCTAGAGTGACTTAAGGGGTGGGATAGAGCTACCCAAAGTTGAGCCAACCAGCCTTTGAACAAATCACCTGACATAATTTGCCATGGTCTTTGCTGGCAATTCAGTCAGTTGCTGCGCATCTGTTGATTGGATTTTTTATTTATTTTATACTATATAGGCTTTCTTACTCTTATTGGAGCTCATGCTTTGTCAGAGTCAATGCTGAAAACACTTGGCTCTATTTCATTATTTGAGGTTAAAGCGAGCAGCAATCGCCACTCAATGTGCCTGGAGAGGGCAGGTTGCACGTAAAGAATTGTGGAAGCTTAAAATGGTGACCTCTTCTTTCTTTAATTTCTACTTTCTTCTCCAATAAATTATATCTAAGATTGCAAATCCTGTTTTGCAAATTTATTCTCCATTTTTTTTCCATGCACTGTTCTGTAACTAATCTAAATAGTGGATGACTTTTAGTTTTATTTTTCTTTCTCAAAATAAACTTGGGTCTCATAGCTGGTTGGGATTACCGCTGCAGAAAATTGGTTATTTTATTTATGAAGGGAACCTTGTGTTTCAGCTAAAGTAATTAATTAATTCTCTCTCAAGTTTGCTAACATCCCTCCTTGATCTTTGGGCTTCCGCATATTTTCTTTTACTTGAAATGCCCCCTGTAAAGTTTCTCATTAATCGAATTTCATACTTGGAGAAGAACTGATAAACTTGTGAAACTATTTATCTTGCCTCATTTGCGTGCATGTTTGGGTAACTTAACATCTACAATTTGAATCATTTAGTCTTTTCTCCAGCCAAATTCCATCCTCGAATTCTCAATTTGTTCAAATTTTAGGGCCCCATCCCTTTGTTTTCTAAAGAAGTTATATTTGCTACCATGTCATTGTCTCGTCCAATATGTCTGCAGGCTGCTAAGGAGACTGGTGCTCTCCAAGCTGCAAAAAGCAAACTGGAAAAGGAAGTTGAAGAACTAACCTGGCGTCTGCAGCTGGAAAAACGAATGAGGGTAGGGATGTTTGTTTGCTTGGCTTTCTCTTTTCTTCTAAATAATGAACCACATCATATGAACTCAACTTCCCTCTTATTTGTATGATATCTTAATAACTATGTGTGAAAAAAATATTCAAACCTCTGTTGAGCTCCAGAGAGAGATGAGATAATTAATAATTTAGCCATTCACTTTGTGCTGAGGAATACAGTGTTGAAGTTAAAATTACAATCTAGAATGCACGTATGGATATGCTAGCTGTGTCTATTGACTAGAAGCATGAAGTTGATTGGATTTATTCATTTTCCAGTATTTTGTTTTCTTTATTTTGTGTAGCTATTTGGTATTTACTGTTTGTAAGTGATGCTTCTATTGAATGCAGGCTGACCTAGAGGAATCCAAAACACAGGAAATGCAAAATTATGTACAGCATTGCAAGAAGTGCAACCTGAACTCCAAGAATCTAAAGCTCTACTAATCAAGGAATGCGAGGCTGCAAAGAAAGCAGCTGAACAGTTCCCAATCACACAGGAAGTCCCAGTTATTGATAATGAACTGGTGAATAAACTTACTGCCGAAAATGAAATGCTCAAGGTAAAGCTTTTATACATTGCTATTTGGATCTGTTACAGGCTTGCAAATGACTGTATATGCATTGCTTAAATATGACAGGATTTAGCATCCAAAAATGAAGGAGAAATAAGAAAAATCTTCCTGTTTGAGGTACATGTCTCAACTTTCACTTGAATGGTGTTTCGTGGATGATACTTTGTAGGCTATGGTAAGCTCAATGGAAAAGAAAATTGATGAAACAGAGAAGAAAAATGAAGAGACAAATAAGCTTAGTGAAGAGCGACTGAAGCAGGCTTTGGATGCAGAGTCAAAGATAACTGAGCTGAAAACAACCATGCAGAGGTTTCTACAGTGATTTCTATTTATGTCAAAAGTAGTCAAGTACTTAAATTGCATTTTAAGTCAATGTGGAAGCAGGATAAAGGGATTTTTCCTTGATAACTTGGGGTTAATTATATGAATTTAAATTATTGACAATATTCTTTCTCAGGCTTGAAGAAAAAATTTCTGACTTGGAAGCTGAGGACCAAGTTCTGTGGCACCAAGCATTGTTCAGTTCATCTTCAAGAAAAATGTCGGAACATTTAGAAATTACCTCCCTGGTAAAGTGCTTGGTATTTTTTTTAAATTACTCCTTTTCTCATGCTAGGCTTTGGAAACTTATTAATTCTTTTCCTTCTCTTAAACTGCTGCAGCATCTAGAAAATGGTCATCATGTTAGTGAAAAAAATAATGATACATAATTTAATTTTATTTAAGACTTGTTTACCATTGTCTGAATATTCCTGTATTAACTATCGTCCTGATTGAGCATACTTCTTCAGGAACCACCAACCCCAGCTAAAAGGTTTGGTACTGATGCTGACAAAAGATTGAGGAAATAACAGATTGAACGGCTACATGTACATGCTTAAAGTGGGAAAAGCAGTTCTTTTTTCCTGATATATTTTTGGTTTGGGAGTTTAAATGGTTTGATGTAATCTTGATTTGTTCATTTTTTTTCCTGTGATGTAGGAGAGTGTAGATGCTCCGATCAAATGTGCAGAGCAGAATCCTGGGTTTAGTCAAGGAAAACCAGTTGGAGCCTTTACCATTTACAGATGCCTTGTCCACTGGAGATTGTTTGAAGCAGAAAGAACTAGTGTATTTGATTGTCTTATTCAGATGATTGGTTCTGCTATAGAGGTAACTTGATTTTCTCCTTTCATGCTTGATTTATTTGAAAATTGTCCTGCCTCTAAACCAAACCACAGCACAGGTAACTGAAGAAAAACGGAATTGTTTTCGAGTTCTGTGATTTGATTTGATATCTAACATGCTTGATGTTGTTAATGTAATGCTTGCAGAACCAGGATGACATTAATCATATGGCATACTGGTTATCTAATACCTCGATGTTGTTGTTCTTACTTCAACGGACTTTAAAAGGCAGTGGTGCAAATCCAAATTTGCCTCCACCTCCAACATCATTTTTGGGAATGATGGCAAAGTAATGAGATACCCTCCAGAAATTTCTTTTGTAGTAATGCTCACAGAAAAATGATTTAATAATCTTAAATCATGTAACTACATTTTGAAGACACATAACTCTACTTTAATTCACAAAATTGCATTCTTCTTTAATTCTCAAAATTTTATTTGATGTCCTGCTTATGCAAGTGACCTGATATTTTCTCAGAGTTTCCGTTCATCGCCTTCTTCGGCCAATCTTAAAATTGGTAAAGATATACAGCTGGTCGAGGCTAAGTATTCAGCTTTGCTTTTTAAACAACAGCTGACAGCATATATGGAGAAGATGTATGGCATCATTCGAGATAATTTAAAAAAGGATTTATCACCTCTTCTTTCTTCATGTATCCAGGTAAACTGACCTTGATTCTACATTTATGAATCTTGCCATGATGTATTTAATGAGTTTTTTTTTCTCCCTATCAGTAGATGGGCGAGCCCATTGCATTTTTTCAATGATTTAAAATCTTCCATAATTTATGCTGTAATGTTTTGTTAAAAACTAACAGGAATGAAATGATTCATTGCATGGACCATTGAAATCCATTTTTATGTTAACCATAGATTTTGATTAAGTGTCATCCTCTATTGAGATTTTACTTTTGTTGCTTATCTTGCCTTTCCTTTTTCCCTTTGGTTTTCTTTTGTAATTAGATTTGTAAACTTTTCATGTTGTTGCATTGATGTATTCTTATGCAAATGTTTGAAGATATCTGCTATAGCATTCGGATGTTGGAATACAGATTTGGAAACCAGTTTTTTCCTTGGCTTGAATGCATGTTCTTTTTAATTTTTACTATCAAGAAAAATGACAATGGTAACTGCGAACCTTGGTCAAAAATATCAACTAAGCCTACCCTCCGGGTATTCAGAATTCATCTAACTGCGAACCTTGATCCTAATTTCGTCCCAGACGTTCTAGGTTTATGGTAACCATGGTCTATACGTTTGGAGTTTGATATTCTGTAATTTGCTAAAAAATCAGTAGTTTTGAGAATGCTAACTTGTTCTTTTGCCTCAGCAATCTCGTCACCTGACACTATAATTTATTAGTTTTTCCAGTCCTTTTCCCCATATTTAAGTTGAATTGTACTTTAGTATTTTTATAAACCATCATCCCCTTTGTAAAGTTTAGTTGGGCATATGAAATTCTGCATTAGCTGCTTTTCTGCTTTGCTCAAATAGAAATGATTCTTTCAATTGTATTTTTTACTATCCTAGTTCAGCATACCGTTTCCTTCCAGGTTATACACTAGAAATCGAGAATTTCATATGATGAAATTACAAATGACCTTTGCCGGTATGCCTCTCCCTCCCTCCTGTCTCTCACAGAGAGCGCGCGCGCACAGACGCATCTTGAATTGACAAAATATCATAGCTGCTGGAGAGCTAGTTATGACAGCAAAATTCAATTAAAAGAACTTGGTGGAAGCAGGCGCATTGTTTGGCAATTTGTCATTTATGAATCGAAGGATAATGATAGCAATACTACACTCTTACTAACTGCTGTGGCGGTGGCAGCCAGTGACAGGTGTTGTGTGGTTCATGATAAAATGTGATAGATCAATTTAGGGATCACCATGTGTGATTTTAGTGAATGTTGGTAAAATGTCTATACATCTTGCATTACTATGTGAGCAATTGCCAAGTTATAGTTTTTCTGGTTAATATATCAAGATTGACATGCTCTGCATCATTCAAACTCTCTCTCTCACATCATTTCTTCCTGGTTTCAGGTCCTGAGTGTTCAACAGTTATACAGAGTATGTTCTTTATACTGGGATGACAACTACAATACTCTTAAGTGTATCTCCCGATGTAAACTGGATTGGATTGATCATTACACATTAGATTTTGTTGTTTACGTTGCCCAGGTATTGATCTAAATATGTTAATTTTTTATGTGTTACTGCATCTTGTTTTTGTGTGGGTGATTTCCAGCATGAAAATACTAACAAATGATTCGAATGATTTAATGGAACAAAAATTTCTTCACTAGAACAACATTAAACAAGATAAAATTGATTTTTATACAAGATACACTAAACAACTTCACAAAAAAATTATCATGTTCCTTCCATTATTATCCGACATAACAAAATTATCAACTTCCTCTTACTGAACGAGCAGCGGTTGTTGCCGAAGAACAATGCCCTCGGTCTTCAGTACTTGCACGAGGTGTTGATGGCAGAATCTGTTAAATTCAGAGTCAGATGTTTTAGAACTAGATTGTAATTATATTCAACAGAGACAAGTTGAAGTGTTTTGGTTCGGATAACATTTTCTACCGAATAGACTGTAATTGTATTCAACTAACAGAGAGAATTCAAAGTGATATGGATCGAAAAACATTTTCCACCTCTACAGTACATATCTCTGGGAAAAGGAAGGAAAAGAAAAAAAGAAGCGAAGAGTTCTGTTATCTGCCATTGCCGAGTCGTTTCTCTGGTTTAACTTCGATGCATGTCATCAGCTCTCGTCTCAATCGAATGTCATGGTAATCGACTCAAATAAAATATTCCCAGGTCGAATAGGAAACTAAACTTTAATTATTGAAATTTATGTCGAGGTTTCATCTGAGGCCAACATTTGAAGGACAATTTCTGTGACAGGATAAAAATTAAACAGTGACGAAGACTTACCGAATGATTAATTTACCCGGGCAGCACATGCCGCTACTGAACTCCGAAAACAATCCCATTGAAGGCCTTGCTTGACCGGTTCTTCTTGGCCAGATTCTTCCACCATTCATGTGCTCACATGGTGCTGCCATGTTTCAGTTTCTGATTCTCTCATTTGGCAGAAGGTTTGACTGAAGATTATTTGTCCGATACTCTTTCAGTTAATACAGTTATAGAGTTAGTTGCATGTTGATATACTTAAACATATTTCTTTCTATTTGTCATAAATAAATTAATGCATCGAATTATTCAACCATATATCATCATTTTTCTCGGATCATTCCACATTATAAACCTTTGTTTGGGTATATTTGACTAAATGGATTTGTGTGCATTCATTGAGGTGAGGTTGCTCATGGAAACTGCATTTTTTTTTAATTTAATTTTGGCTTGATCAGGGAAATTCAAAAAATATTTTTTTATTACAATCTCTTTAATAATTAAATTTTAGATGATAATATGGAGAGCAAATCACTTATCAACCTTGCTAAATCTCCAATTGGATTAAAAATAGTTCCAACAACCTCTCTAATTCTTCTTGTATTTTTTTTTTCTCCTTCAGAAGATTCATCATGGTAGAGGGGATTGCTCTTCCCTTTCCAAAACTAAATTTCTTACTCTATTTAACAAGTTAGCTAACAGCCACAATAATTTCTCATATCCTAATTAATTGCATATTTCGGCTCAAGCGAATCTCGTATATAATACTTTGAAAGAGTATTTGAATATTGTAGGAGGAGGTCGTTTATGATTTTTAAATTCAAGAAACAATCAAAAGAACGTGGCCGCATCTTAACATACTAACCTTCACATGATCATCTCTAGCAAGTTTCTGCGTATTTTTCCTAAAGATATAATTGAATCCTGCTCAGCAAAAAAGAGCTCTTGGCTTCTTCTTTTTTTATTATAAACATTTGGCTTTTTTCATAAAAAAAAATTAATAAAAAACCTAGTTATAAAATCTTGGATCGACCCAACTAATATGGGCCTTAACAAGTTAGGGTTGAAGAAAAATATGAGTGATTTAACTTGTCACGTCAAAAATATAGGTCAACTTGCAGCGGTGAGTAAAATCCAATTCTCATCTTGTTAATTTTTTTTTAAAGTTCTGTAAAACAAGTTGTTTTGATATTAAAAAAAAAAAATTGAGTTAAATCTTCTAACCCATGATTAGGCTTTGTCCCGAGTAGACACTTCGGTTGGATTTTATAGCTATAATAAAAAAAGATATTTAGTAAAATTCTAAAAATGGTTTTGAAAGTTTTTTACAAAATAAAGCTTTTAAGGTTTTCATTTTTATATTTTTTTCAAATTAGATTTATTGAGGATTGAACTTTATAATTTTTTTAAATTTATTTTTTATAAAATTATCTTAGTTTTATAACTTAGATTGCAAGTTTAACGAGTTAACTCTGTTAATTCAAGTTTTTTCCTCTTTTTTAATTGATTTTTTTTCTTCAATTTCATCCATCAATATTGAGTTGATTGAAAAATATGTTTCTTGATTTGTTTTGATTTGCTTTTTATGAGATTATTTTTTTCTCATGACAAAGGTCATGGATTTGGTAGGTTAACACAGGTTAACTCGAATTATTTTTTTATGTCCTTTTTTAATCTATTTTCAATTTCAATTTTATTCTTCAATATTAGGTTTATTGGTAATTGGACTTCATAATTTTGTTTTCAATTTATTTTTAATGAGGTTATCCTAATCTTATAATCTAGATCGCAGATTTGACGAGTTAACTCGGCTGACTCGAGTTTTTTTTCTACTTTTCCTAATTAACCTTTTTTTTTTTTAATTTCATCATTCAACATTTGATGGTTTGAAAATTAAACTTCATGATATGTTTTGGTTTGCTTTCTATGGGGTGATCTCCATCTTATGACTTTTTTTTTTCAATTTCATCATTCGATATTGAATGATTTGAAAATTAGACTTCATGATTTGTTTTGGTTTGCTTTCTATGAGGTGATCCCCATCTTATGACTTAGATCACGAGTTTAGTGAGTTAACCTATGTTGACTCGAATTGTTTTGTTGTGCCTTTTTTAGTCGATTGTTTTTCAACTTCATCTTAATTTTAACATTGTGTTGATTAAGAATTAAGTTTCATAATTTGTTTCGATTTACATTCTATTGGGTTATCTCGGTCATATAAACCCGGTCGCAAGTTTGACAGGTTAACCCGGGTTGACTCGAGTAATTTTTTAATTGAATTGTTTTCAATTTTATCCTTCAATATTGAGTTTATTGAAAATTGAGTTTCATAACTTATTTTGATTTGTTTTTTATTAGGTTATCATGGTTTCATAATCTAATATACGGATTGGTTGGTTAACACAAGTTGACGCGAATCGATCTAATATGTTATCGTCTCAATATTTACCATAAAACTCATCTTGAATATTTATTTTGAATCAAACTATATTTTTATCGGTCATCTAGATTATTTTTAGATCCGTCAAGTCAACATGGTTATATTTGATTAATTCTCGTACAATTTAAAATTCTTTTATACTAGAAAATACATTAACAACACCTTAGATTTTTTTTATATGTTTTAAAAAATAATTAACCTAGTTGCAACTTGCAACTAATTAGGTAGCATGCATTATGGATAATGCTCGATCCATCAAAATTAGGATACCCTTTCTTGAATTAATTAACGGGGGTTCACATTGGATTTATTCATAATCTCACTCTTGAGGATAATGATGCTAGTAATAATCAACTGAGAGCAATTCAAGCGGGCCATCTATCATCATCCCTGGGGTTGCGAGGAGGGAAGGGAAAGGAGGGATCATGAGGACCGGAAGTTGAGATGTTCTCCTTATTTGGTAAGAATGATCGAAATGCAAGAGAGGATTTGAACTACCATCCATCCTTCTTCACTTGAGCTCTGTTCTTCGAATGGATCCCAAGTCTTTCATTGAACAATCCACATCCAAACTAATGAACTCATAAAAAATGGTTTTTATGATTAATGTGAAAGCTAAATGTACTTACCAATTAATATAATAAGCCCGAAAGTTTCTTCAAATCCATTTAATTAATTTCCCTTTGTTTCCTAGCGACCCACATGACCTAGGAGTACCAAATCCTTAACATAACAAGAATATTGACAATATTATCAAAAAAAAAAAAAAACAAGAATATTAACAATAAAATAAAGATGATGGAGCCGCAAGAAAGATATATAGTTGAGTAAGAGCAAACCCCATCATGGCATTTGGATCACTTGACCGAAATTAGGCTTCATTCATTAATTCAAACTTCACGACCGACCTCATCATCAATCTAATCCTATCATTGGAGACCGTGCTTTAATATTAATTAGGGAGTGATATTCCGAGAGAAGGAGCCCGCCCCTCTGCCCTATAGTGATTTGCCTATAATCCCAATATTAATTAATTTTCCTGGGCTTTTAAACTTGTTTACGATCCCTTAATTCTTAATTATAACTTCTGGTTTGTTCTCTGAGGACTGAGATTTTTTCTGATAATTTTATTAACTATATTCTTGTCAATAATAGAGAAAAAAAAGAAAAACCATTATTTGAAAATAAAGCAATGATCTTCTAACTTACTAATAAAGCTCTCGATCGATTATTATATATATAAAAAAAACAGTGATTAATTCTTGTGATTCAAATCAGTGATCACAAAGTCAAATAGGAGATGTACATGATTATGCATATGCATGGTTTGTAACATGGGGGCTAATTATAAGGTCAAGCAATGTGGTTTCCGCTAATGATGCATGCCTTGGCTTATTGACTATATATACTTGGGAAGAAAATTCTTGAATGAATTTAGTATTCCACTCTTGAACTTCGCAGCTAACTTCTCACGAATCCATGTGAGCCTTGACTAAATTAGTGCGGAGGATCGTATATTAGCTACCCTCTAAGACATTTTATCAAAATATGAAAGCAGTACTACTAGAGCTTTCACATAATTTACAAGGATACAAATTAAGGAATATAATAGATCCTCTAAAGCTATGATCTTATGGCCGGTCCCTTTCCTAATCATTGTTTAAGCTAAACGATATCGGTTTTTCCCTGTCGAATCTTATTAACCCGATCTTGGACGCACATTTTCGGTCCTCAATTCTGTCGACGATCGAAACGGACAAGAACCTCCAAAGAAACGTTTTCCATGCTCTCAAGGGAGTGGGAAATTTAGAGGGAAAGGAGTGGGAATCATTAGCAATGTATTCATTTGGGTAAGAAAATTGTCAAAGATGAAGCGTTTATGGTGTTTTGGAAAAACAAAAAAGTGTAAATAAATGATAATAGCGGAACCAAGATTAGTGTCATAGTCAATATTACATCATTGGCCATATAAATACTTGTTAATTTATCCTCTCATGTCCTTTAACCCAAAAGTTTAAATTAAGGAGTAATTATGAGATAATCAACGACATGTCTTTTTTCATGTCTTTTCTATGTAGGATAGTTACCACTTTTATGTATACTCAACGACACATAATTAACGAATACAATATGAGAGATAATCGAAACAACTATACTGGAGTTTGATATTGTTACCGACAGACACACTGTCAGTTTGATAAGGTAAAATCTTAGTTTTGGTGTTCAACATACATGTTCTAGATTCAACTTTCGTATAATTAGATTGAATCTTTCTCGTATTAGGCACTATTAGGCAGATCATTTATATCTAATAATCTAATGTATCCATGAAAAACAATATCCTTACTTACAACTTCAACATCTTGTAAAAATAATAACTATAATGAAGTGAGCTCTGAAGGGTGTAGTTCAACTGATCAAATCCTGAGTTTGCTTTCTAGAGATTACCAGTTCAAGTCCCACAAATCTCAGGACCACTGGAGGCTTAAATGGTTGTTAACTTTAGGACCTGTGTGATTAGTTAAGGTACGTGCAAGCTGGCCCGAACACACATATTATTGGAGGTTTAAATGGTCGTTAACTTTAGAACCCGTGAGATTAGTTGAGGTACGTGTAAGCTGGCCCGGACATCTACATTAATAATAATTAAAAAAACTATAATCAAGTGATGATGTTAGTGATACAAATTTGCATGTGAGAGTATGCTTAATTGTGCCTTGTCTGTTTTTAGATATCTAAGGATGATGAAGAACAGATATCCCAAGAGTTCACACATGTCTAACTTACGATCGATGATCAGTCATAATCCCTATTAAAGGACCCTACAGCGCATATTTAATGGAAACGGATAGGTACTCAAGGATGGGTCTTGTTGCAGTATCCTCAGCTCATCTTTCTTATTATTATCGCGATGATTCGTGTATGATTGGTAGCTCTTCTTGTTCTGATGTTGCTATCAACGAGCTCATGCAGCACATCATGAATTAATATAGCTAGCCCACCTAGCTTGAGCACACACTTCTTGATGCTCTATCAAGAAAATGAAAGTGATCATCATCAGAAAGAAAAGATTTGCGATCGACCCCATGTTGATCGCATATTAATTAGCAACAATATCATAGTCACAAATATCATAGTCACAAGGTAGGCCATTAACCCAAGCTGGCTCAAGCAAAGCTTCCGAGGCATTGGAAATTATGGGAACTCGGAAACTGGGAGTGCGTGATCATCACAATATCCACTCTTCTCTATCACACCCTCAACTCTCGACAAAGGATAAATACTTCTTTTTTTCCCCCCCGATGAGGGATACAATGGGTTTCGAGTACACAACGGGGCCTTTTTAATTTCAAATTCTCTCCCTTTCCCTTCTAACAAGGCTTAATCTTGAAATCTCTTTATAGAAATTCCACATTGTACGTAATTGTTTGATCACGACTGCTTTCTTTATTGTGATAATTACTATTTAACTCACAGTAAAAACATACAATGCACCAAGACCTCCTTCAAATTTTGGTTCAACCTCTTTCATTAATTGAATCACACATTGAATATTACTGTCTTTGTATTTTGATTTGCTTGGATATATAATTAATGAGAAAGCTAGATCACGTCCATGTACACAATTTAATAATCTGGTCCTTTTCTTTTGATTCTAAATCGTCTAGGGGATGGCATAACAGTTTTGGAATGATGATTTCTGTTCATTTCGAAGCTTATAGAGATATGAACCCAAGAATCCCCAAACGCTAACCCTATCTTTGCATGAAAACAGTGAAGATTATAGATGAAATCAAAGTTCCATGCACATGCAGCTGCCTCTTTTTCCCATGAAAACTCCCTGTATCCGGCCACTTGCCAAAATACTATAAGCGATGTTACATTATTGGTTTATGATTCAATGTCATATTCTTCATAAACATTCGAGAAGTTCAGAGAAATTCTTTAGCTGTATGCCATGATACGCACAACTAAGAAACGTGGTTCGGGTGGTCCAAGGGCCACATGTTTGCGTGCAAGAACAAAGTATGCAAAGCAAGGGTATGTGGTTCCAGATTCCAATGGAGGAATTGAGTCCTCCTAGTGAAATAATCAAGCTCCTCTTACCCACAAAATCAACTAATTCACGTGGGCACATTGTGCTAATCCTCCTCGTCGACGTCGGCTTTACTTCTTGGACATTGAAGTTGGTCGATATTTATACAGATGGATGTTCTCTTAAATACTAGAAAGGTACTTCGTCCAAACTCAAATCTCTCCTCTCTAAAATCAGGACAAGAGAATAGTTGTCAAGTTTCGCTTTCCAAGAGTTAATCCCCTCTTGCTTTTGCCAATTTTGGAAGTCAACAACAAATTATTTCCATTCATTGTGTAGAACTTACGCGATATCTTGGTCTATCGAACCATTAATTCCTCGTATATTTACTTTCTGATCTTCACTTAATTTCTTGCTCTTTTATTTTTCTTTGGAATATATCCGTGAGTTTGTTACACTTATGTTATTTTTGTTAAATATAATGATGTGTAAGTAACTAGACAACTTAATTATGTGCAAATTAATCATTGACTACTTAGCAATTTCTTCAAGATAAATTACTACAAAAATTAGACAACTCTTGTGCACAAATCTTTTAGATTAATGTGGATATCTGGGCTAACTTGTACGTACCTTAACTAATCTCACGAATCTTAAAATTAATGACCATATAAGTTTTCAATAGTCCTGAAATTTATAGGACTCGAACCGGTGATTTTTATGCACAAATCTTGCTATACTATTAAATAGAGTGTTATCTAATTAACCCCATATTTAAATATAGGAATTAATTAAGATCAATTCTTTTCTTTTAAAAATATATATTATTATCTAAAAAAGCTCTTTTTTTAATTATATTATATATCTTGGATATCTGTCTTTAATTAATTTCCCACCCGCTGTTGATTATAATTACTATATATATATGTCAAATCTTGGAAATGCGTAGCCGCATCATCGCATGTTTCAAACCCAACCATTAAACTTTCTTGGTACTTGAAGAAGCTGCATTTCATCCACGCACTAAGCTAATTAACAATTAGTATCACACAAATGGCTCAATATGTTACAACGAGACAATTCAAAATAACTGAATCATGCCCTTGAGGGTCCAGTTGTTGTGGTCAATCGTGTGACTTGTTCCGCCCCCGTCCCGGGTTCGACCCTCTATGTGCACGCCTGTCACCCCCGCGGTGCCTTACCTGCTCCTGGGCTTGCAGGATGTCCAGTGGGCCGTGGGGAATAGTCGTGGTGCGCGTAAGCTGGCCCGGACACCCCACGTAAATCAACAAAAAAATAATAATAACTGAATCATCATGTATCGAAAATGTAACTTACTCGAACGAGTAGCTTATTTTATCTTTATATTTTAAATATTAATTATTGTAAATAAATCCTTGCGTGTATAATTATATCTATTATATATTTCATTTTTAAATGACGTGTCGGAAGGAGGATAGTTTATTATAAGAATTAAACTTATAGGTCAAGTCCAGTTTAATTGTAACATTTTAATTAATTAATTTAGATGGTTTATCACAATTAATTTCAATTAATTTTTACACCCATGTGATATCTTGACAAAAATAAGATATACGGGAATTATTAGGATTAAAAAATTAATTTCATGTAATGACTAAACATACAAAATAAATTGTTGAATTGTCTTGCATTATTAAGGTATCAGGAGGAGAAACACCTGGTTTTAAAAAAATAAACTTAAGAAGGAAGAAAGATTTGCAACTCGGGCCCACACTACACCATGAGGCCGGATCATATATTTTTTTCTCTCATGAAAAAATAAAGTTTTGGTATTGCTAGAGCGTTTTAAAAAATAAATAAAAATTTACGGGTTATAAACCTAATGAGATTAAATAAGATGATTTTATTTTAATTAGAAAAACAAATAAATAACTACAACAAATGAATCAAATAATAATAAAAATGATTCTAATAACCTGAAAAAAAAACCAATTTAGTCTAAAAAATCAAACTAAGATGAAGCAAGAAAAAAAATTCAATTTTATAAACTATCTAAAAATATATATATATATATATATAGTGATAAAAAGAAGAGGATCAACTATGAAAATAAAACAAATTGAAAAACGAGTTTGAAATTCTAAAGTGTTATGCACGAAAACTGAGATAGAGAGAGAAAAAAAAACCAATATCTTATGTGCATCCGTGGAAAAGAGAAGATGCCGAGACAAATCTAACCATATTAAGAAAGCACGCCTTTAACTACCAAAGGCCACAACACGTGCAAGTTGAAGGGGGCAGAGCGCCTAAGACACTGGCACATGTTATGCGCACGCTAACCATATTTTTTTATTTTTAATATTTTATATTTATTAAAAAATTAAATTGTCCTTACATCAACATGAATATAACAAAAAAACATAGTGTGAAAAAAATGAAATAGCCCACGGATGATAGCTTATCACTTTTTTTATTTTTAAGGGTATTTGCATCATTTAATTGTGCTAAAAAGACAAAAATAATATTGGATGGTAGTTTTTTTTTTTTAAGGGCACTTTAGTAACTTTACTGTGATAAAAAAGAAGCAAAAAAACTGAGTTGTCCCTAGTTAATTGCACTATTGATTCACCACTTTAGTAACTTTATTAACTAATGAATTACTGGAAAAATTAAATTACTCTCAACACCAAAGCTATTAGGAAGGCCATTGATTTTTTTGAGAATAGCAAAACAATAATTAAACTATAGTGGTGAATAGTAAATTCAGTCTATATGCACATTAAATTTGCCTTTTGTTTTAGCTTTTTTTGTTATTTATAAATTTTGAAAACATGAATAACGGCCTATAATAATAATAAAAAATCCATTGGAGATGTAATTAAGAATTAAAAACACATTAGGTATTGCAAGGATTTATCAGAGAATTAATTAATAAAATCTTTTAGTCATGGATTAAATTGAAGAATTCTCGTAATATAATTATGCTTTTCCATTGATAATTATACCTGTATTTATTAAATTTCTTCCAAACATGCATTTAATATATATATATATATATATATATATATATATATATATATATATATATAAAGAGAGGCTAGCTAGAACTGGAGATTTTTTTAATAGAAGATGGGATATTATTAATGCTAATTTAGCTAGAGCTCATTGGTTGCATTTTGTAGTTAGATGAGCATTATTAATTATGATGAGATTATATTAATTAACCACACATATTCCTAATTAGAGAATTTAATTTTATTACATTTAATGGTTGATTGGTAAGAGATATATATCCATAACGATCGATATATACATCAGTGTCAGAGGACAAATTGATATTAATTGTGATAAAAATTAATCCGCAATTAATTAATTCGGCCTTGATTGCATTATTAAAAAATCTACCAAACTTATAATTAGGGTTTCTGATGATTGAATGCATGGTTGGTGAAGTTATAAGGGTCATTGCTTGGAGACCGCTGCTAGTGCTCGCTCGATCATGTGCTCATAAAGCAGCCAAAATTCATTAATTTTGTATCGGTTGGCTTCTCCACAAGAGACATGCCTGGTTGACTTATATAACATCATTATATATATAACAAAATTTCAGATTTAACATGACCCGGGCTCTGTAATAAAAACAAATATTACATAACTTATATTTAATATTACGTGGCAGCTTGGATGTTTGTGGGTAGCTAAATAACTTTTTTCTCGCCCGGGTTTTTTACATTTTAAAAAAAATTAAAGTTCTATCTATATGTAAACTAAACTAGTTTAGGATGCTTTTATTTAAAACGTTAAAAAAATAAAACCATTAAAAAAAACATGTACTTATAACTTCTAGTGATATTTAAATTGCGCTTAAATAAATTATACTTCAAAGAAAACTTAAATTCACCGAATCCTACCTCATTTTCAAACATAATATTAGATACGATTTGTTTTTTCATTTTAAAAATGTTTTTAAAAAAATTGAATTTTTTTTATTTTTTCTTTACTTTAAATTAATATTTTTTTTGATGTTTTTAGATTTCAAGTAAAAATACTTTGAAAAATAACCATTTCTAAATATTTTTTAGACTATACATGTGTTGTTACATTATAGCCCTCGCAGCAACCTAACTCGACTCGAGTCCTGACAGAGATTGATCACTGAGACTGTGGACTAATGTGCTTGTTTTGCTCTTAATAATTCATGGGGTCCATACCCATGTGTATTGGCTTACCAAAGTAAAAGATAGAGTTTTACGGCTAATTAAATCAGTATATTTCCAAAAAAATAAAATAAATAAATAAATAGTTATGCCGTTCAAGTCTATTTCCACGCATTAAATACAACTGTCCTACTTACAAATGTCGCTTTCTCCTTTGAATTCTGGTGATATAGCAGTGGGTAGATAATGGAATCAAAACGTAGATTTCTGAAATGTACTCTGCTGAATAAGACCTTGTTTTGGAATAACGAATCCATGAGAAGAGCTGAGCAGCCCTGCGCATCGTACGATACAAATATATTATATTATATTTTTTTTATTAAAAATAATTTTTTATATTTTTATATGTTTATTTAGCATTAAAAAAATTGATAAATAAAAATATTATGCAGTCAAATAAAAATTTAACTTAATTTCTTAAAAAATATTTTTCTTTAATTTTAAACCGAAAACACATAATTTTTTTAATTTTATTTTGAATTTTTTTTTCAATTCTATCCATTTTAATTTGATTTAATTTGATTTTTATACCAATTTTGATTCTTATTCTTTTCTTTTAATTCTTATTTTTTATTATCCTTTTCTTAATTGATTTTATTTATTTATTAGATTTTGTCTTTATTTCTTTGATTATTATTTATTGTATTTAAAATAATTTATGAAATTATATTTTTTTTAATCTTACTTTTTTTAAAAAATTTATCATGATATTTATTTTTTAATTATTTTTTATAATATTATTAAATATTAAAAACTAATTTATTTTTCAGATATTTATTATTGGTGAAAACTATTTTTAAAAAAAGAAGCTACCTTTGCGGGCAAACGGGGCCATGATATTTATAGTGGTATTTTTGTGATTTCATATGATTTTTAAGGGCAAAAAAGGTTTAGACGATGGTAGCTTATCGACGGTGATTATCATCTCCCCGGTAACAGGTAAAAGGAGATCAGAGGCCAAGAATATAAAACCCTGTCCAATGTTCTGTTAAACAGACGTCAACAAATTTAGAAACATAGGACATGAAAATTTTTAGTGTAATAATCCATGGTAGAAAAGGTTTTCTCTCTTTTTTTTCTTTTAAATTTAAACCATTAAAATTTTACTGATTAAATATAAATCTAGAAGATATGAGTTTTTCATTGTGTAGGTGTGCACTATTCTTACTCACACATTATTATGGATGAATTATATAAAATTTTTAATTTGATCCTTAATTTTTTTTTTTGTAATTTAATCCTAATTAAAAACCAATTGATTTTGATTTTTTATGCACGGGTGGAATTAAAAGAACAGAGACCAAAATGAAAAAGATATTAAACACGGGTGGCATGCCATAAATTTTTTTTAATTACATTTTGGTCCTCAAACTTAAAAAATAATGCAAACTATACAATTTGACACCTCAATATTTTTCAAATTTAATTTTGGTACAAAACTTGATTTTTATTATTTTTTTAGTCTCTGATTGAGAGAGTAATGAGAGAAATCGCTGAATTTCAACGATAGAGAGAGAAATATGTCGTTGACACCAACTTAAACCACCAAAAGAAACAATATTTAGGTTAAATGATTCCATTTGATGAAGGAAGTTCATATTAGGTGGTTTTTTTAACATTTAAAGTTCATGAAAAAATGAATATAAGCTCGAGTTGATTTTGATTTTTGAGATGATTTTTTGGGTTTTTTGAGGCCATAGATAAATTTATCACGGTTTCTAAAGTGTTTTATAGGTGTTTTTTTTTGTCCAAATGAGTTGAAAATACATCTTTTGTATAAATGAACTTTATTTTTTAAAATGAAAAAAAAATATTTTTAGATTATATTTCTAATATGTGCAGCCTTGCATGATGTTTTTTTCTCCTTTTATTTTATTCAATCAATTTAATTTGTATCTTTATTTTTATTATTGTTTGCTTGAATAAAAAATTATTTTAACAAACAAATTTAGCAAACATAATTGGACAAATATCCTATCTTCGAGATTAAATATCTTGATCTACATCTGTTTCTTGATTTTTCAAGTTTTATTTGTAGATATCGTTAATGACTTTTTATTTATTTATTAGCACACATGGTTCTCGATTTATTTGATTATATATATTTATAAAAAAATTTATTTGACCTTAAATTTTTTAAATTACCAAAACATGTTGAAAAAACTTATATATACACACAATTTTTTTATATAAAAAATAAAAACATTTAACCCACAATGGTGACATAACAAGTATTTATTCTAATCACCACCGAAAATGTGCTTTGAAAATGAAACTGCAGCAACTTGCGGGCATTTTCTTGTTAGCTCCGGTGAACCTCTCAAATGCTATGTTGCATAGCCAATCACCTGTAGTGTATCCATGTATGACATTAGACACTCGTACGTAGAAAATTGAAGAAAAAAAATAGTCGATTTTCGAGGAAGGTAGGTGTGTGTTGTGGAATTACACTTTTGTCAGATTTGTATCTTCAAAATTTCAACTTTGGCTTATAGGGAGACTCTGTCACTGAGTGAATGTTTGTTTTTGGGGTAAAAATAGTGTTTTAAAAGATTTAATTTAATTTTTAAATTATTTTAATATGTTAAAATCAAAAATAAAATTTAAAGAAATAAAAAATATTATCTTAATATATTTCTAAACAATTTTTTTTAAAAAAATAATCCCATTCATAATTCTTTCTTAAACACGAATGAAATCTCACCATTTGTTGTACTCCATTCAAGCAGCATTATAGAATGTGTTTTTATTTTGTCTGGTTATACAGGGGGAAGGTTCGAATTGAAGATATTTTGAAGAGAGGGGAGACTCTGCTACGCTTTGTGATAGCACTCATTATGTGTAATTTAAAATACAGAAAAACAAAGTAGAAAACAAAAGAAGCCCCCTGAAGCTTATCATTTGGGATGGCTCTGTAGCATCATTTTCAAATCCCAATCACATGCCTCCACTCTCATGGCCATGACCCTCCCCTATTTAACCCCTTCCGCCACCTCCTTCTCCCCTACACCCTTCACTTCAAACAAATTACATTTTATTCTCCTCTCGACTCTTCGTCCTATCCATCTTTCCACACAAACTTCGAGCTTGCTAGTTTCTTCATTTGGAAGACAGCATCCCCGTCATTCTTTTCTCCTCTCTCTAATCTTCTATTTCCCACTTTGGAGATTAACTACGTTTTGTTCAAAGACTTGTCCTTTTCTCTTAATCCCTTCTTTCCATTTTAAAGAGCCAACACACACACTCATCTTAATGTATAACACTTGTCTTAAAATACCAGACATGTTTCCAACTTCTGGTCCTAATCATGGCTTCTTTGCTCACCGATGTGTATGGGTGAACGGACCTGTCATAGTTGGGGCTGGCCCTTCAGGTCTAGCTGTTGGTGCTGGCCTTAAAAGACAAGGGGTGCCATTCGTTATACTCGAAAGAGCAAACTGCATTGCCTCTCTTTGGCAGAACCGCACCTATGATCGCCTCAAGCTTCACCTCCCTAAGCAATTCTGTCAACTACCGGACTTCCCATTTCCAGAGGAGTTCCCAGAATATCCCACCAAATATCAGTTTATTAGCTATCTTGCATCTTATGCTAAGCATTTCGATATAAATCCACATTTCAATGAAATTGTGCAGTCTGCGAAGTATGATGAGACCTTTGGTTTGTGGCGAGTTAAAACCATTTCGACAAGCAGTTCAGATATTCCTAGTGAAGTTGAATACATTTGCAAATGGCTTGTGGTGGCCACTGGAGAGAATGCAGAGAAAGTTCTGCCAGAGTTTGAAGGCTTGCAGGACTTTGGTGGCCATGTTATGCATGCTTGCGACTACAAATCCGGTGAAAGTTATCATGGAAAGCGTGTGCTTGTTGTTGGCTGTGGCAATTCAGGCATGGAGGTCTCTCTTGATCTATGCAACCATAACGCAAGCCCATCAATGGTTGTTCGCAGCTCGGTGAGTAAGCATGTCTTGTAGAATTTGCTATCCCCATCATTAATAAGCCTTCAGCTTATACAAGTTCAAACTATAATTTGCTCTCAATTAATTACTGTAATGATCTACAGGTTCATGTCTTGCCTAGGGAAGTTCTTGGGAGATCAACATTTGAGTTGGCAGTAACAATGATGAAATGGCTGCCACTTTGGATGGTCGACAAGGTATTATTACTTCTTTCCAGGCTAATCCTCGGAAATGTTGAAAAATATGGTCTGAAAAGGCCATGTTTAGGACCTTTACAGCTCAAGGATACGCAAGGAAAAACCCCAGTATTGGACATTGGTGCACTAGAAAAAATAAGATCTGGTAAGATCAAGGTTGTCCCTGGAATCAAGAGATTCTCTAGTGGCAAAGTGGAGCTTGTTAACAGTGAAATTCTTGAGATCGATTCTGTAATTCTGGCAACTGGGTATCGCAGCAATGTACCTTCATGGCTAAAGGTGAGAAATTGGTTTGCCATTGGTTTTTCTATTCTTAGGATTTTTATTACAGTTATGGAAGTGGGTATTGCTTTAGAATCTATGCCTCTGTTTTTGATTGAGACAGCTTTGTTTCAGAGATTTTGGAACTGTGGTCCGGTTGCTAGTTTTTTCAATGGTTTATGTTTTGTCCTATTCATGGATCAGTAATAATAGTCAATGCTGAGAAGGGTTTTTTCCACTCTTATTCCTCTCTCCACCCATGCATTTGTGAGTTAGTGTTGCCTAGTAGTTTTTACCCGGCAGGCATACACAGTAGACATTAATGACTTGGAAATTTCAAAATGAATCAGGGCATGTCAGGTTGCTGCTGCTTCTGATTTTTTTTCTTGGTATCTCTCGGGTCGTTGGATTCTTTTTCATTGACCATTTGTTTGTGGCAACCATTCCTCTCTGGGAAAAATAAGTTTCAGACATTATCTCTGCACAAATTCCACACACTACGGTTTATACAACTGGGCTAATCTAAATATTTGGAATGTTTGTGGTTCTCAGGAGAATGAATTCTTTACTGAAGACGGGATTCCTAAAAATCCATTCCCTAATGGATGGAAAGGCAATGCCGGGCTTTATGCAGTTGGGTTCACAAGGAGGGGTCTATCTGGGGCGTCTCTAGATGCTATGAGCGTAGCACTTGACATTGCCAAAATCTGGAAAGAAGAAACCAAGCAAAAAAAGAAAACTGTGGCAGCTCGTCACAGGAGATGCATTTCACATTTCTGAAGTCACAAGTTTTTTTTTTTTTTTGTCTCTTCATTTCTTTTGTTCAGGAACTGAGACCGAAAAGAAAAAGAAATGAGATCAGTTTGTGTAGAAAATAATGTAGAGCACAAGAACAATGAACATAGCCGTAGCCCTCTCCTCAAGAAAACCCAAGATTGGAAAATAATTGGGGTTTTTTTTTTTGTACAAAGGAAGATGAGGCTTATTGGTGTAATAATTTTTTTCCTGGCTCAAAGGAATTTTGTATCACAATTTATTTTAATTTATAATAAATTATCCAAGTCAAATGGTCATAATCAACTGATGGGCCATATCTCATCTCTTGGTCCACCTAGGGACGATCAATAATGTGGGCCCAGGTCCATTAACAAACAGCCTCACAAAATCTCTTCAGAATTAGTTATCCTGACTCTGATCAGGTCTGCATGAGAGAAAGAGTTTTCATGTTGCTTTGCACATGGACAGAGAGCCCACAATAGCGAAGGATAAACCATGTAATTGGAAATGGAGGTGTTGTTCTAATCGAAAAGGTGAAGAACAACACGACTTCACAAATCTAAACCAATCCAAACTGTCAAACGTTGCCTTCAATGCCATGTGGTTCCTGCTGGCTTCAATATCCTCTTGGAGGAAGATTCATCTATGTTCAATGCTTCTGATATAAGATGTCAAACACCTTCCGCCGCCGCCCCTCCCCTTTCTGGGGTCAAAACCAGAAATATCTGCGCTTGCCATCGCAAGTTTCGAATTATCTATTCAATGACATGAGAGTCGAGTAGGGGCTTGTGGTTTAGGGATGATTAGAAGCCTAAGTTTCTTACGAACTTGAATGGAGAAATTTATGCATATACTGCCAAATCGGCAAATCTTGCACCACAGCACCAATACCAGAATCTTGTTGGCTTTATATATCCATACAATTGAGTTGCTAGTTTAGCCAGCATGGCCGCCAGCCATGTGCAAACAAAACTTAGCCTCACCTTTTCAATTCAGGTTTTGCTAGAACAGTTTCCCTAAAACATTACAAAGAACTATACCAAAATATTAGAGGAAAAAAACAAAATGAAAAGTGAGAGTGAAGACAACCCATGAGTGCCCATGCTTTTGATTCACACGTGCAAAAGTAATACAATGGCCCATTCGAAATCAGCTGCCTGTGCTCAACTTTTTTGAAGCTAGAGAAACAAAGATTTGATAGTTTGGAAATTGCACTACTTCTAGACTACAACATTAAAACTTGAACTGTATTTGTGTCTAATTCCACTAGAATATCTAGGGTGGTTCTCACATTCCTGTAACCTCTTACTTAGACATCACAGTTACCGGGAAAGGAAAACACATGGGGTGGCCACCACCTTATATCCCTTCTTGTTCCACCAATAACCCATTCCTACTGGTTCTGAATCTTATAGTATATGTCAATGTACTACTACTATCAACAAGTTCTATACAGCAATTATATCCCACGAAAAATTGCAGATCTACAGTCCTGTATGCGTGTGCAATTGTGCATGCATGTATTTCGTGCGAGGGTTTTGAAAGAGTCTGAGACAGGAAGTTACTAACCTATAATCAAAGTAGCATAAAATTTCTCTCATGTCCAGCATGGATAGGCATTTTCTGATGGATTAAAAAATGGGAATGCATGTATTTACAGAATTATATACTCAATACCTACGCTCTAATATTTAGACATACAATTAAGTGCATGTACAAAATAAATAAAATATGGCAAGGTCGCATAGCCTAGAATGACCCTAAACCGAGAAAAAAACAGAAGTTGACAAATGGGATCTAGCTTGTGTCTGTAAATTGTTCCAAATCGTTGAACCGAGCTTGCCGACCCTTGCATGCGAGAACTTGCACCTTGGAATATGTATTCCTTTCTTAATCTTTGCCTAATAATTCCAGCTACAAAAATTTGTTTTTTTTTTTTTAAGGGGTATGGGTGCGGGGAATTGTTGGATATATGAAACAGGGGATTTTCATTGCTAAGCTAACAAGCCTACAGTCTGTGTCTTTTCAGAGCTAGTTTAGTATTGACAACTGAAAAGGCTAATAAACACCAGGAGTTGTGTTCATTTAGTGCAGTTATGTATTCAGATAATTCAAACTTCATGTTTTATTTTGGTGACATGCACGCCAAGATAGCTAGAGCAACATCAGCCTTGTATCAATTAGCTGATAATAGATTACACAGGAGGTTCCCAATTTTAGCAGCATAAACCATAAAGGACTAGGGTATGTAAACTATCAAAAGAATTAATTTTTTTCAAGGAAAATAGTTAAGGATAAGCTAACAAGCAAGTCAATAGTTATATGGCTTACATGGAAGCACCTGACAGTCACTTGTGAAATTTTAAGCTGCAAGATATACCATGTCATCGCCTAAAAATAACCTTAATACATATACAATACAAGTTCAAAATTTTCACATACATGGAAGCAGCTTCAGCATCACTTGTTCTGTAGCATCAGATCAATCTGACCATTCTTGTTGTATGATTCCACAATTTTCTTCGCGTATGAAGGTGTGTGCCTGTCAGCTCTGCATGTGTTGCAAGTTACAAATATTAAAAGTAATGGCAATGCATTATCAGAAAGTTCATTATTCATTTTACTCAACTACTGTACCTATCTTTTCCCCAAGTACGGTTTGTGTACAAATAGTTTCTGATGGTATGGTAGTCTAGTGAGTAACGAGCAAATTCCAGACCCTTTGGACCAACCTGGTTAAAAAGAGGCAAGTCAGAATGAAATATTTTCTCGGTTGCTTTATTACTAATACATCAGTTAGGGAAATCCTTACCAAGTTTAGTAAAAACGCTATAAAATTTCCAATGAACTTTGGGAGAGGTTGAGAAGGACCCTTTCCTGGGGGAAAATAACGAGGATTCAAACAGGTCATCAAATTGCTTTCATTCTTTGATAAATGATAAAGATTTAATTATGAAAGAAAATGATATATATCATCCTAAGCCAAATAAAAGATAAAACAATAAAACATGAAGTTTTATTAAGTCTTTCAACTGCAAAGAATTCTAGTACGGTATGGTATTGGTGTAAATAAATTAAAGGATAATTTCTGATAAGAATATTCAGACTTGCATGAGCACTTGAGCACACATTCCTGAATAGAGTGAAATCTTTTACCACTCATTAAATCCTAGAGAGTTTTTCCACAAAACAGTGTGATATGTCCATTAGATCAGATGCCCAACATTGCCGCACCATGAATTGTTTTAGAATCCCCATCTAGTGAGCGTCCCACTCAAGGCATTTAAGGAGCTTAAAGCCCATGCTTAGGGTCCCAGACAAAATGGAAAAAGCTTTCATAAAATAAGGAGAAAATGCCACACATACCCAGCTTTGCATTATCATCAGCATTGACAGTCTCCATAACAAATGGTCTCCGGTCACCCTGCAATAATATATTCATATTTGAAAGTCAAGAGTTTCTAGTTTACAGAAGAACTAAAGAAACCTGAATGTGATAGAGCTTAGGGTTTTACACTATTGATTGTTGGGGTAATCTCCAATAGGTTTTTTACCAAACCAATCATTTCTCTTCCTCGTTCATTTCTACAAATGAAAGCATTAAAAAAAGTTGTTATCATTAAAACACTACCAATCAACATCAAACAAAGTAACATCTCAGAATGACAAACTAATAATGTAACTAGTTTCAAGCATTCTCCTACATCTGATCTCACCTTACTGTAATATACTGTGGATGTTGTGTCATGCTGACCCCAGGATACTTCGGCACACCCATGTATCCAACCACCAGATCCTGAACTTTGATATATAAAAAAGTATTATGTAAAGTCGAGTCATATTATCCATAAGGAATTGAATATGTTCCCGGTGCTTGTGCAAGTAAATCCTTGTCGTATAATAGTTCCTCAGATTGAAAGCCGAAATAAATGAATGACAGATTGAGGATATTAGATATGTTGGTCACTGTTCAGCTAGAATGTGACAAAACCATAGAAGATGATATGCTGGTGAAAATAATTCATCTCACCGCTAAAGCATTCGTGTAGTCGAAGCAGCTGTAGGAAACCCAAAAAAAAAAAGGTAGTTAGAATAATCTAAAACAGAAAAACATGTTTTCTGTCCAACCAAACTTAAACCTTCTCCAACTCTAAATGCATTTGACATGATAGACAGGAGTGGCCAGGAATTATCAGTTTGATGGTGAAGTTCTTTCAACATGGTAAAGTCAGCAATGTCTTGTTAAATCAATTTTCGAATGCAATAATACTTTACATTTCAAGCTATGTGTCTAGAGAGAGAATGTAGCTCATCCTATCAATTTTTTCTCATTGGAGAGAGAGGAAAAAATGGACAATAAATAAAAGCAATAATTGCCATCTAGAACTGGGCATACGTTTCCATCAACCTATGTATATAATTACAATCCCCATGGATAGTTTTTTATTTTTTTTAAAAAAAAAACAATGACATGAAATTTTCTAATCTGCTAGTCTGGTCAATATAAGAATGTTCAATGATACTGTATTAAGACAAGTGAATTACCTATAGCATGAAGGTGCAATAACATCAACTAACTCGTTTGCTGGCAGACAGAAATAAGGAACCTGCTTTAGTTAAGATTTGAAAGACATGAAACAGCAAGGTTTGTTAGACTTGGACCAAGCAGAAAGCAGAGGGGATGTATTACCTCTTCAATACGGCCATCCAAGTGCTTCAAATGGACCTAAGAAAGGATGAGCAAAGGATCAAGCTTTCGACACAATAAGATGAGGTCACTCTTCTCTCCTTCAGATACAAGGCTAGTTATAAATGTATGTTTGTGTGTGTGTGTGTGTGTGACTATCATACTTTCCTGCATAACTAATCAGTGTTCTTAGAAAATAGATTGATGAATGCTCTTTTTTTCTCTTTTTCCCCTCTCTTAGCAAGGGAAAATAGATATTATAATAACAAGATGTCCATCCAATAGCAAAAGGCATGTTGATCCAGTTGTCTTATGCAATATAGCATGCTCATAAATTGTTTACATTAATATCCTACAGATACAAGAAATCTCTTATTTAAGTTTGTGTTTTGTTTTTTCTCATGAAATGCAACATCATGAAGATTAGAGCTCGTATGAAATCCGTTAGAAGAAGACAAATGTGTTCAAGTCAAATAATTAATCAGCACAAACCTTGTAGTCTTGCATAAACTCGTAATGGAGAACAGTTTCTGGTTCATCACTAGCAGCCTTTAGAAACTTATCAAGCCCTTCTCGGGTTCCGTTATCCACTGTTGAATAAGAAGGTTACATACAATATAGATTATATGCTGCTAAGTAAATAGCAAATTGAGATTAGCTACGAGTCAGCAATTATCCATTGAGTACCAGAAATCTAAAAGTATTTAAATTGCATCATTTTAGACAAATATCAAAGTGATTAAACCCATTGGATAAGATTTTATCTTAAATCAAAAGGAAACGTTAAGGTCTGCTCCAAAACCAACTCTGAGAAATGCAGTTTTAAATCTTGTAATATACACTCTTTATTGATCAATTAGGTAATTTACAAACAGGATGCTCAGAAGTTTTATTTGCAATTGACTAAGCTGTACCAAATATAATTTCATAGACAGTCCAGATATGCGTAACTTTGTTCCTTGAATAGTAGATAACAGGTTTGGACTTAATGGGCAGAAGGTAAAACAATTTTGACACAATAAAATTATAACTAACTGCATATAAAGCTCTTAATTACCACAGTTGGTGCCCAGTACATAAAGCTTGTCCAAATTCAGATGGTGCTCCACAGATCTTAATGCTGCAGTTCAAGAAACCACTCTGCATTACAATAGTACAAGTCACAACAAAGAAAAGAATTGAAAGTAGAAACTTCCAGCACATGATGTCAGTCATACCTTGCACTTGGCAACCCACGCCACAGAAAAGAAGACGCTTAACACCAGCAGCCTGTTGTATAAGACAAATGATCATTTGTACCGCTAAATTTTTGAAGTATCATATTATTATAACCAATTAACTAATATAAAAAACCAGTCATTTGTACACAAACAGAGAAAGCATAAATCATGAACCATGTATTTTACGACCTAATGTTTGAAGTATTGGTCAGGATTTTTTACTCTTACCCAACAATATTTTTAATGTGCTCTTCAAACAACACAAACATTCAAATCACCTGAGTACCTAAAGCTACCAGAAAAGAGCTAAGGTGGCCAACTTCTACAAAAGCAAGCCATCATACCATAGGCCCATCACCTCAAAGTGTTATCCATAGGGACTTTTGGGCCTTACATAATTATATCAAGTATCAGCACATTGCACTATGAAGATTGAGTCGTGACAAACTCTCCCTATTCGAGCCATGGAGTGCTCCTTAAACCAAGGACAAGAGAACAAAATGAAGCCAAATCTAAAATTGGAATCAAAATAACCACACATCTTATATGATAATCAAATTGGCTCTAATACTTCTTGTAATACCAAATAACCACGAAATGCAAGAGAGAACTCTTTTCAAAATTAAAGCATCTAAAACATAGCGAAAAAATTGCCTCAATACACCACTGATGTTGGCAAGAATTGTTGGAAGACTGGTAGGCATCACATATAGAGCAAGAATTGCCTCATTATGCTACTGAAGTGGTGATTTAAAATGTTCCTGTCAGGATGACCACTTGTATGGTTTCTATCTTTGCCATGCAGTCCCATTTTTTGTTTCATTGCTCAAGTTTGCTCAAGCTTAACACGTTTAGTATGTTTTTAATTGTAAGAGCTTCATGAATGACAAACAAGACAGATATCAAATGTCGAAAGAACTGCTTATAAGAATAGTTGCTAAGCACCTCAACCAGTGCAAGGGTATTCAGATTAGGGGATAGTGTTGGCTTGACTCCTTTTGCTGCTAGAACTTCATCTGGTGTCCTATTACAGAAAACGAGGTGGGGAGTGGCAGAGTTGCGGAAATCATCAGAAAAATCAAAGAAATAAATCAAATTAAAAAAAAAAATCCAACGAAAATCTGAGAAGGTAATGAACCAAGCTAAAAGATGCAGTTACAAACCTGGCTAAAACAGGCCTGGGAGAGAATCTGTCCTCTGGATCACTGCAAAAAATAAATAGCTAAGAAGGTCATGTAACTTGACAAAGGAATAAATCAACAATAGAAGTTTCTCTATTTATTCACACACCTCTGTACACATATAACAGCCTCGACCATGCCAGATTTCAGCATCTCAATTGCAATAGAAGTCACTATTCCGGTCCATTGAGCTCCTGCCATCAAAGAAAGTTACAGAGAAAACATAGAGAGCATTTATTAAAACTGAGCAGCAATGGACAACCTAAAACTGTGATAAACAAAACATCATCTGCTATGGAAGTAAATTACATACGCCTAGTAGAATCTACCTTCAACAGGCTTTGTTTTACGAGCATACAAAAGCTCCTCATGGACCCCAAAGTATGCCTCATCAAAAGAATCTGCCTTCCTCCCTCTGCCATGGACTACAGGTTCCAAACCCTGAATGTCAAAAAAAAAAAAAAACAAGGAAAATGCATTGGATTGGATAATCAAGGTGCTAAAGAAAAGTAGCAAAGAAGAAACTTACTTCGATTTTGGACATTCCATCACCTAGAAAAGCACAAGCATTCTTGACATGGGCTACATAGTAAGTATCACATAAGCCACATTGACTGCAGTGGTCTTTTGCTGGATAAATGCCACCTGGTGGAATGGGTTTGGAACGTTGCCTCCAGTCCTCTCTTGTTACCTTCGCTGAGTACTTCTTTGAGGAATTGGAGTTCGAAGAAGAAGATGATGAGGAAATGATTGGTAGTGAGAGCTTGCATGAGATTGAAGTCATCATTATTATTATTATAATGGATAGCACGGCAGCAACACAGAGTGAGGAGGGAAAGAAAGAAAGCAATGGAAGTGGAGCTTTGAACTTTGTTTCTGCACCACATATTATATACGGAGGATTTAAAAGAGATTAATTAATGGTTACAGTTTTTGTTAACTGAGTAACGACACCGTCTCGAAATTATTGCTAATTTAAAATCTAACGATATTTTAGGATCTTTTTGTAAGAAACCAAAATTACAAGTTGTGTCCCTATGAAGAGTTCGTTTGGAATTTCGACTTAAATAGATGTTATGTTGGTCAAACAAATTTTACAAAAATTCTTTAAAATTATTTTTTTATATTTTTAAATTGTTTTGTATAAAAAATAAATTTTAAAAAATATATATTATTTTAATATATTTTTATAAAAAAACAAATATTATCATACCCCCAAACATCTCAAAATTTAATTACCTCTAAAATAATTTGTATAAAATAATTATTAAATTTGTAAGACGTTTATTGACAACATAACCATAACTATAACGATGATCATTGTAACTAATACTCCACAACTGTTGTCACCACCATTGAGCATCACTACTACCATTAATGGAGTCGTGTTTTTAGTCATTGTTCTTTTCCTTCCCAAGAAAATTTAATTATCATTCCCATTTCGAGTTATTATTCCCAACACATTATTGTGCATCAAACTCATTCGAACCTATGTTGAAATGAAGTTATTTTTAGTAATAAAGCTGTGTTTGTTTTTTGAAAATTGATTTTTGAAAAATCATTTTTTAAATTTTTATGTGTTTGTTTGTCATTAGAAAAGTTGATCAACGAAAAACATTTTCCGGTCAAAGAAAAATTTGGCTTGGTTTCCAGAAAATTATTTTCTTTTTATTTTGGATGGAAAATATTTTTCGGAAATTGTGAAAAATTTAGAAATGTCATATTATTTGCTAATTATATCAAATTTAGTCCTCAAACTTTTGATTGCTATATATATATATATATATATATATTTTTTTTTTGAATATTTGTTTTTCAATTTCATCCCTTAGAATTTAATTTTTATATTAATTTTAATCTTTATTTTTATAATTATTATTTGCTTTTCCCTTATCATTTTTTAATTGAAATTTTTTATCTATCAAATTTGATCCTCATTTTTTTTATTGTTACTTATTTTATTTGAAATAATTTATAAAATATTAATTATTATTATTTTAATTTCTTCATCATTCAATATTTTTATTTTTTAGATTTAATTTTTATTATTTTAATTATTATTTATTTTATTTAAGATAATTTATAAAATTATATTTTTTTTTTCAATTTCATTCCTATTCAACTTTTTAATTTGTAAGATTTATTCTTCATTATTTTAACAAATTATTTTCCAGCTCATTTTCCATGACATAACCAAATACTGAAAAATATTTTCCAACTTATTTTCCATTACACTACTAAACATCGAAAAATAATTCACTTTTCCAAAATTTATTTTAAAAAAAAAAACTACGTTCAAGCAAAGAAAAAGAGTAAAAAGATGCAAAATCACTTGTTTCATTTCTAGGGCTTTGTGCCTGTAAGTGCTAATGAATACAATAAATGTGGGCAGAAACTGAAAGCCAACAAATTCCCAATACAGTTTCTCATCATTGTCGGTAACTCTACTCTAATTTTTAACCTTCCATGTATAAAAGACATCCCTCTTTAGAATTTCTCATTAAACAAAATTATAGCCAGAAGAGACTTACTTATTGTCATATGCCAAAGAATGACAAACTGGATTAAGGCCGCCAAAAAACTTAATTTCCACGGGTTACAAAACAATGGATGGCATAACTGACTTGAAATATACAAACTACGACCTCCGTTGAGTTGCCAAAATAAGGGGAGCAGCAGATATAGAAGAAGCACAGGATGGTCCTCCAGGAACGACGCTTGTTGTCCCAGTTTGATGAGTGATCCTGTCTCGTATCAAAGACGCTTGCCTGTTCTTCGTCTGGATGGTCCTCCAGGAAAGAGCTTCATAATCCACCCTAAAACCCTTTCCACCACCTATTTGGGGAAAAAGAAGAGCGAGATTTATATTTATCAGCAACCAATAAATGGGGAGCAAAAAAAAATCTTCTATTTCCTAATGAACATCTCTAACACTTGGTTTGTTGAGGAAGTAGGGAAAATGGATGGGAGAGAGGGGATGAGATGCTTCCTTGTTTCGTTGGGTGGATAGACCAAAGGAAAAGATCCCTTCCTGACATGTACTAATTTTAAATCTGCCCAATTTGGGCAGTTTATTTTCCATCTCCCTCACTTATTACATCCCATGCGTTAATATTCATCCTTTCTCCTCTCTATCCCATTGTAAACTTTCCTCATCCCCCTCTCCATCCTTCCTATTGAACAAAGCGTAAATTTTCCCTCACCAAATGGCTGCCACTCCCATGCCTTTGACATGCTCCAGGTGTCTTTCCAACCAAATAAGTAAGGCTATGCCATCTGCTCCGCAGAGTATATCAGTGGGTTCAAGAACAAGGATGAAACAGAGATACAAGTCAAGGTTCCAGTGCTGTTAATGTATTTACGAATACTCGGCAGGGTAAAAGTAGAATTCTATCCTGAATTCATTGAATTTTGCCATCATCCACCAATCAAGTATAGTGGACATAGATTTTCTTCATACAGAATAATCATTGCACTGCAAAAGTGTGATAAGGCCCAAAATCCAGGATCCAAAGAGCCATTTACCTTATCAAGTCGTGAAAAAAAAGCAATTCCTCCCCTCTAATCAGACATTACCGACTCTACCAATAATTACAACAATAGTTCTAATATTTGGTGTTAGATATCATACCTCATCACCTTCATCTGCATATGTATTGCTGTCCTGCACGGTATGAGAATTGGGCAACCTTGCCGGGATATTTTCATTGGCCATACTTTGAGCAGTCAAAAGCTCTAATCTTTGAGTTTGAACCTCAAGTTTACGCGACAATTCATTGTTCAAATCCTTCATTTATTTGAAACAAAAATCCCAAAATATTATATAAGAAAACTAGATGAACATATTGAATACACGTCAGCATACAGAAATAGAAAATTAATCAATAGTATAAAACATTTGATTATTCAGGAAAAAAAAAATTCAACTTAGACTAGATCACTAGAATAACACTCCCCAACCTCGTCAATTTCTAATCCATAACCATTTCCTGATCTAGGGAGACACATTGATTCTAAGAACGTGTAAAATACACTAGAAACAACTTAAGTATACCACCTGTAGTAAAACAATACTCTCCACACATTCTAGTATGATGGAAAGCAAGCAGATCTTCACAGTTGTTTGTCCTATTAAATACAGTTTTTCAAAATCTTATTTCTAGAAATAAGTTTAAACATCAAAATAAAGTAGGAGGAACCACCTATGTACAAGAAAAAAAATGAGTGCATTGACAACATATTATGCAAAATTTATGATCTATAACATGAACTATTCAGAGCAAAAAAAAAGAAGAAGAGGAATGGCTGTGTAATAAGCAAAAATGAGAAGTTTTAATCCAAAAATCTTTCAAACAGCTACGAGCAGACTGTACCCCCTTAAAAGCTCTTTGTTTTGCTCCTTTCATCAAAATCCAAAATCTTACTAAAGTATACACCCCATATATCTTTTTGTCTGTACAGAAACCAAACCCTCGCCGAGCATTTAATCCCTATTCATCTGAACCTCAAAGAGATCAATGGAAAGAAATGGTACCATGCACCATAAACCGTAAGATTCTGACACAAGCACAATCGAAAAGTACACTAGAATCAGCTGCTTCTATACATAAACAAGAATTGACTGAGACCTTCCCCTCTTTTCTCGAGATTCAATATAGTTATAATCCTTTCACAGGCTGCTTCCCTAAGAGGTTCGCATCCAACAAAATCACTTCACATATGATTGCTAACTCCATTGTTCATTTCAGGCTAGAGGTTACCTTTAGCTTGGAGCACTGAGATGACTCAGATGTCAAAGCATGCATCAACTCTTCTTTTTCCAATGCGAGCTGCGCCACAAAAGGGATATTGTTGACTTTACATTTATGTATTCTACTTCAGTCACTTCATAAATTATTTCATTATTTAACAGAAAAGAAGGGGAAAATTTTCTCAAATGCCTAGAGCGCTTAGGCTTGCAAAGAATTGACAGTATATAAAAAACATACCTCGGAAAGTATTGTGTTAATGTTTTGAATCATTCTCATTTGATCTGATGGAATGTACACAGATGAAGCTTCAAGATTTGACTGACCATTTTCAGGTAGCATGGGAAAATCAGTAGCATCACTTCTAGGAACAGACGAAGTACCATGTGTTTCCTGGCTGGAAGTCACTGGGATGTCATCTGCAATTGAAATGAAGAAGAAAACCATGAATAATGGGAAAAGGAAAAGACTTCGAAGAACAAATTGCAAAATGATTCATTGCAGTACGGCAGTAACCAGAGTGAATATTATCTGAGGTTGTACAATGGTTTTACAGGAAAAAGGGAAAATAGTATACACCAAGAAACCAATGCCCAACACAAAAATTGAAGCTCAAACATACTCGTCCAGAATAAAATGTTGATGAAAACAAGAACAAATAGATAATCCCCCACATCTATAAGATGTCAAAGCTATCCTATCCCAGAATTCGATAATTAGAAACAAAAAAAATGTTTTGCCATCAACCAATGAAGCTAAATCTTGATCCAATTCCATATTGTTTTTCTATTTAAGCTAACAACCCCCCCCCCCCCCCCAACAGCAACAGTTTCAAAAAGGACACGGGAGATCAATAGGTCTCAAGGAAGCAGTCAAAATGTTAACAAAAAAGCACACCAATAAAGTGTCTGAATTTTTGTCTCTATAGAGTCTATCAAAGCATTCAAATGTGAGAAGAAACATGGAAGCAGCAGCAGCATTTCCAACGAATTCCTGAAGTTCCTTAACAGAACA
This sequence comes from Populus trichocarpa, assembly GCF_000002775.5. Lineage (NCBI taxonomy): Eukaryota > Viridiplantae > Streptophyta > Magnoliopsida > Malpighiales > Salicaceae > Populus > Populus trichocarpa. The sequence goes on along the minus strand of NC_037294.2, from coordinate 9,152,381 downwards.
AAAGGCTCAAAGACTGAACCACCAAAAAAGCTCAATCATCATTTCCAACAAATATGACCCATTTTGGAAGACGAAACCCCCCCCCCCCCCCTTGTTTAAGTGAAGACACAGCTTACAGCATCCACTATGCAGTAACATTTTGAACAGCATAACATCAATTCCAAGAGAACTATCATTACCTAGATCTTCTGTCGATGTTGCTACATTTTTTTTCTCAGCACTCCTGCTTACACCTGGGGACTTTTCAGTTACAGAAGCTTTACGTAGCTTGGATTGCAATAGTTTCTTCTCTGTGTCATAAAAATGATGATTAGTTAGGTAGAAACATTAAAAGCATATACAATATATGTGAGATAATTAATCATTTCATTTTTCACCGACAAATAAAATCACTCATTGATGGAAATACTTAACAGAACTGAAAAAAAAATCAATTGATCTGAAACATGGCCTTAAAAAAGAAATTATAATAAGTATATTCTGGAATCATGCAAAATAATTATGGGGACCATACTGGGTTAACAGTTATACGAGTTCTTGAACTTCAAAAAGCCCAATCCTATAGCAGTTTTAAGAAATGTTGTATCTCCATAATCAATATGGAGATGATTACGAGACTCCCATGAAGTAAATATGCTTTCATCAGCATCATAAAATATCAAGACAAAGAAAGCTTGTTGTTAGCAAATCTTTCATTTATCGGCTGGAAGGATGGGTTATGCTTGGAAATGAATACTGCAAGCTGTTTGCAAAACTCTCTTCAACCTGTCTCTTTTATAAATGGTACTCATCTGAGTTTTTTAAAGAGGACAATGACAAACTGAAGAACAGAACAAACCAATCAACCAATCAACTGTACTTCTTATTAATGATATAAAGGTCCTCTCAAAGTAGTTTGAGGAAGTTTTAGCAGACTTCTTGATTTTGCTTCTCGAAGCAATGCACACACACTCTGTTAAGTCAGGAAGTTTTTATTTTGAAACTTTTTAAAGAGAACTACCAGTTGAAGTACACAGTATGTGATGAATTTCTTTCTTATTAGGTTTCATTCTTGAACGCAAACATAGGAGGATCTACAGTGGTGTCCCTCCTTTGACACCTTTCCTGATTAAATTTAACTAAGTTTGGACCAGACCTTTTTTTTTTGTTGTGTAAAAAATGATATTCAAGTGCCACGATCGCGTTTTGAAAAGGGAAGAAAAATTCGCGACTTGGGTCATAGATCTGATTAATCAAATAAGTTAGTTTTATTTAAATCAGACGATAAAAAAAAAGGCAACTACAGCAAAAAGGACATTTAAAAAAAATGATCATGATAACTTGGAAAAAAAAATATTTTTTTCAAAATGAGACAAATTATATAGCTTAATTCTCAACTCATTAAATATGAAAGGATGAAATGGGGTACAAAAATAACCTAAAAAAAAAGGTTTGGTCAAGTCAAGTTAGCATGCCAAACTTATAACCCCGATAATCAGGGTCGAGACAACCTGAATTATCCTGCCCACTTTTTATTTTTTATATTTAGTCAAATAACAAATTATCCCTCAGTTGACCTGATAATAACAAAAAAACCATTATAAAATAATGAAAAGCCCTTGGCGCCAGTTTTAAAATTTTTGCTTTCAAGATTATTTTGGTCATTTCACTATGCTTTATATATATATATATATATATGGTCAAATGCAAACCGCCCCTTAGCTGACCTGATAACAATGAAAAACCCATGTGAAAATAAAAAAAAGCCGTTGGACATCAATTTTAAAAATTTTGCTTTCAGGGGCATTGGGTCGTTAAACTGTGCTTATACTTTTGAAATGGAAAAAAACTTATTTATCTCCGATCAATTTGGTGATGGCTAATACGGCTTGTAAAAAGACCTTAATGCCCTGATAGCTAGTTCAATATTTTTGGGTGTGAAAGGCAAAGATCTCACTACATTGTTCCTGTTCCAGTGAACAATGCAAATAGATCTATGTCTAAAGTGTTTTTCCATGCCTAAACTTTTCTTAATAATTTTATTGATAAAACTAGTTCTCTAAATTTTCTAACAAGTGGATAATATATCAAACGGTTTAGGAGAAATGACTTCCTCATTGTAACACTTCTCATCCATAACGATTACAAAGTTGCATGGCATATGTTTATTTTAGTTTTTAATAGACCAAATATTTCTTTTGCTAATCCATCTAGTTCATCATCCCCCCATTTCCTCACTCCCCACTCTTTTCTTAGACCTCATTTTAGCATTAAAAAAAAACATATATATAAAAGCAATAAGAACTTCAACAGTGAACAAAAACTACGTGTGAATACCTTCTTGGAGAGCATCAATTGTTGACTGCAAATCCTGACGATCTTTCTCCAGGCTGGACATTTTCTTTCTACAGGATTCAATTTGGATCATAATTGTTAAATGTTGTTTCAATTAAGAAAACATAGAAAAAAAGGCAATTGGAAAGGATAATGTAGGACTCATACAAAAATTGTCCACTAAATGGAGAAGGAAATATATTGGCATGCACATCATCAGTAAAAAAAAAAAAAAATAAGTTCCCTAAAGGAAAAAACATTGGCTAATTACTGTCATTTTGTCCCTTTGGAACTAAAGATAGAGCCTTCCTTTTTTGGCATGCATATTTCACTCAATCATGGAAATGTTGTTGGTATTCTAATGAAAATCGGTGCTTGCATGACAGAATCCCTCTCTCCCAAAATATGGTTACTGTTACCTCCCAACATAGCTGAACTCCAATTATATGGATAACTGTTCCAGAATCCATGCAAAACAAATCTTGATAGTTGCACAAAATGCTTCTTTATATCAGTTTTTTAAACAAACCCTGTTACAAGTCCCACCAATTTAAACAGACAAAAAAAGACTACCAGAACATCAAGTTAAACTGAAGATGTACATCTCAAATTCTTCATCTCCAGTCAAAGGAGAGGTAAAGCATACTTGTATGAAGTTATCTCAGCCTGTGAGTTCTCTAATTGCCTCCCCAGCTTTAGCTCACTAGATCTTAGCCTGAGTGCCTACACAAGCAAGTTATAGAACAACCTTAAGGGAAAGAGAGAAGTAGCCAAGCATAACTATATTATATTTGTGATTATGAATGACATTGGTATCAAGAAGTACCACAATATAAACTAACATATGAGGAGATTCTTTTTCATATGTGGATGATACAAAAATTTTAAGCACCCAAATGTAGTACAGTTTTAGCAGATTAGAACAATGTATCATCATTCCAGCAATTTAATAAAGGATTTCCATGTTAACTTCACAGCAATTTAATTGTTGTGCCTCTGTAACGAACAATTTTGTATACACAAAAATTTACTTAGTAGACCAAAACTTATGTTACAAAATTAAGAGTCAACCTTGAATTAGATGTGCATAAGACAAAAACCAATGGGTTGAATGTAATCAAGACCAAATGAAACTTTAGTTGCATTCCTACTTTAGCATATTCCAATTCAGTCACACATTCTTCACAAAGCAAGGGCAAAGTGGGGGATGCTTGGAACTGTCATCTCTGAAGGCAAGAAAACAAGATGAACGAGAACCAGTAATAAAAAGGCAATTTACTACCTTCTCTTCCAAACTAATAACTTCAGAAGCCAGTAGCTTAGCTCGTTCATCAGCAGCATTACACTCGAGCTGTGCATTTGCACATGCAATTTTGACAGACTCGAGTTCCACCTGATAACATCAATAGGCATAAAAACAATGGAAATGGAAATGACCACAAATACCAAGATAGATATAAGCATACTAGCTATAAGCAAGGGATAATCACTACTAACCAAATGGATCTTGATTTCTTCCTGTAACTGCTCCATATCAGATTTCAGTTGGTTCACAACACCTCTCTAGAGAAAAAATTCAACGAAAGTATTAACAAATTAAAGACATAGACCAAAGGAAGTGTCAGGTATAATCAAACAGCCAATGGCATAATATAGAAACCACACCACTGCAATTTTTATAACTTCAACTTCTAGACTCTGATCCCAATTCCAACATCCAAACAAATCAACTAGCAACCAAGCAACTTTGATAAACTACTTTATACTTTTTGGAAATATTTTGTGGCTTACATCCATGGGCAATGTGTCACATTATCCAACAATATATGTCACATTAAAATGCATATCAAGTGGTGTATTCTTACCAACAAAATTTATACAAAGTGCCAGTAAAATCCGCAATTCAGATTTGAAATATATAAATATCAATGACGGTTCCAATCTCAAGTTCCACAAAAATTGTGCTGGTAGAGTTCAAGTCTCAATGTTAATACGCTGGAACCTTGTAGCCTAAATATTATGAGAACTTTACAGAAACACCTTTGTAGACACATACAAAAGATAAGAAAGGTGTAGCCCCAACATCCCCAAGAGAGTATGATAAAAATTCTCTTATGTAAAAACTCTGTTTCACCAAAAAAAAATGAGATTTTCTAAATTAACATAACTTGCTACATAAAAAACAAAAATAAGGAAAAGATTTTTGTAGGATTTACTTCATAGTCTCACAAGTCTTATCCAAAGAAAAAAATTATCCCATCCTTAAGAAAAGATTCAACTTAGCATATTTTTCTTACATATAAGATGTTAATGGCTAATGGGAATTACAGGAATAAAAAAAAGGTTGGCAGATATTTATCCTCTTTTAACTATAAAAAGGAAAGAGATCGCAAGGACAGCAGAGAAAGATTTTGCATGCCAACCTGTTGGTTGTAGCTATCTGTCAATGATGAATTTTCAGCAGCCAAGGACTCTGCTAAAGCACGTGAAGCTTCAAGAGCTCGTTGCAAAGAGAATTTTTCTTGTGTCAAGTCTTCAATATGCTGCAATAACAGGACCAACATAAACAAGAATGTGACTGTAATGAGAAGAATTTTTGGCAACTATCTCACAGAAGTGACAGCAAAAACATGTTGAAGTGAAATTTGATAATTTCCTCTTGGTTCACAGGGAAAAAAAAGGAAAAGAAATGATCAAAAGGGATGTATGCATCACAGAACATACCCCGACCACAATTCCTAAATATAATCCCAATCAAGTTTAATATTAACATCCCCACCACTCTCCTCACAGCAGATGCTATGTGTTGTGATGTTATGTACACTATTCTATTTGGATAAAATTTTAAAGGACCCAAAATCTAGTACTGAGGAATTCTTATGTGTGCATCACAATACCAACATGTCCTTGACAAACATATATTTTAATAAATTGTGAAAAACACTTAATTTTATAATATTCAAAACATTGCACTTGCAGAGCTAAATTCACAAATTTCCAAGGAAAAGCTAAAAAGAGACTAGTAAAGCAAGAACTATACAACAAATATTAAATAACAGAAAACAGGGTACCTGTTCCAGAGCAGAAAAATCTTCATTTTGCATGGGTTGATAAAACTCATGTTTTCTCTCCATAATGTTCTCATTAGTATTAGTGTTCATTATACCAACCCCATTAGTAAGAGAAACTGAAAATTTTGTTGCATTATCAACTGAACTAGGCATATTTGAAGAAGCCATCTCTGATAAACTCCTGTCAGTTTTGGTCTCCACAGGAAGCTTCTGGAAAGCAGATGATCCTAAAGCATCAATGCCGTTTGATTTGGAAGTATTGATTATAAATGAATCCTCTGGTTCAGTCCGTTGGACATAACTACTAGATGACGATCTAGACACATTAAGAGAGTCGAGGAAAGATGGACGAGATCTCCTAGAACTATTTGAGTTGAAACCTGTGGATTCAGATGTCTGTGCAGCTGTATCGTGCACAGTACGCAAATTACTGGTGGAGCTACTAAAATTTCTTTCACCAAAATCCAAATTCATGGGATAATTGAAACGCATGTCCTGCTCAACTTCAGAATCAGAATCTCTCAGCTTCATATTTGGCAGGGTAGAGTCCACTGTAAAACCCCAAAACACGACTGTATACTTAGTTTTTTTTTTCTGGAAAATTAAAGATAGGACAAAGTAAAACCTCATAATGTGTTGTTTATACAAACAGACAGACATGGAAATCCAGGAAAAAAAAATACAATCTAAATAGGAGAGGGACATACCAACAGTGGCAGGGAAGCTACTATAACTGGGCTTAAAGGTTTGCTGTTCAGAGCTGGCAGAACTTTGATATGAAGTAAGGAAATGAGTGCTATCATTATCAACCACAGAATGCTTTAAAGATATGTTATTTTCTTTGGATTGGAGCAACTCCCTTCCATAAAGGCTGGATTGACTAGAACTGCCATAAAAACCACTAACAATAGAATGGTCAGATGAACTCCTGTCCCCTTGGCTCCCTGTATATATTCCAGATTCATTATTCATTTTTTCTGTCTCTTGGCCATACTTAACATTGGCTGATCCAGCGAGTCCTGAAGCATCATGCCTGTTTGAATCAAAATGATTTGTGTGTTTCTGTGTTATTCCTGAAAACGATGTACTATAATCACTCAATGAAGGACGACTAGGTTCTGAATCTTTCAAAGAACTTAGTTCAACTTTCTCGGTAATATAAATTTTGTTGCCATTGTTCATAGATGCACCAATGGGTTCAACAGGTCTGCCAGGTCCATCAGATGTGCCAACTCCATCTGAATCTGTTAGTCGTGCATGCTCAGTCTCCAACAGTTGCTTCTGATCTAGGCTCACATCCAAAGCATGAGGTTGGCTGGTGGGTGCGGCTTTCTTGGCTCGCTCTGCTGCCTTTTTCTTGCGGAACTCCTCCAACTGCAAAAGAACACATAGGCATGGGGAATATGATCTTACAAACCAGATTTTTCCATGCTTTAATCAGATGAAAAAAGCAAAAGAACTAAAATGGAAGGAGCCAAGGAGCAGGAGGCTAGGGCGTGAGGGACATGTTACTTAATCACCAGGTGTATAGTCTAAAATCTCTAAAGAAACGCCAACAGAGACGCACAAGGGCAACAAACAATTGCTGCTTCTTGACCTGAGAAGGCTATCAAAGACCTGCCAAAGCAGAATCTCAAAAAGAAATTGGATGTACACAATGCACGTTTTTTGTTATTGCAATGGAGGTGTTTGGAAAATTGTTTTTCAGCTGATAAGGCACACTGCCAAAAGCATTAAAAAGCACCCTAATTGGCTTTTACCCCAAAGGAACAACCAATTGGAATTCTAGTGGACCACAAGAATCCTCTAAAATAGAGTTGCATGAAGAGAATCATGCCTCAAATCGAATTAAATTTACTTTTTAACTCTTTCAGCTCCGAGTCAGAATTACAAGGATGGTTTCAAGTCTTTCTTGATTGCTTCCACTTGTTTCTGTGTAGAGTACTAATCATAGAAATATCCAAACATTTCATCTTTAAAGAGTTGCATTTTATTTCTAGCTCACCAACGGACATACTTAAAGTCATAACTGGATCCTCAAAAACAATAAAACCAGTATGTAATTCTGAGTTCTTTCTCTAGTCCAATAATCTCACACTTGACAAAAATTATACACATTCACTTCCCCGTCCGGCAAGAAAAAAGGCGATTGCAGCAATATGTTTAGCTTGGATCAGGAGCGCAAAGGTAATAAGAACTAAAAAATCTATATGATTACCACCCTAAAATACACAATTCGCCAAAAAAAAAAAAACTCGATTATCTAATTTGAATCACAGATCGTTGACAGTGGAACCACATGCATGTTTCTCGCTACACATTTTGCAAAAGAAAATTGATGATATCAAAATAAACTTAATCAGTTGCATGAACTGAAACAAATCAATCAATCAAATAATTGAACATACCCGTCGCTTTCCTGCTTCGAGATGCTCCTGTTTCCGTGAGCCTGGCAACGCCTGAGCCGACGCCATTTACCCCTCTAGAAGTTGATACCCTCAAATTCCCATCCAATTAAACTACTTATCCACAAACCAATCACAATCACACAAAAAAGAATCCAGATCAAGAAATAAAAAACGAAGGAAATATTGTAATTCGAAAGGTATAATGGTGAGTTAAATTCGGATTTTGAAATTTAATTTAATAGAATCTTGATTTTGTACGGACCAAAAAAGGAAAAAACAAAGAGGTCCGATCTGATCGGGTGAGAGAGAGAAGGGAGGAGAGCTGTTTGTTGTGCGCAAAAATAAATCGTGGGTGCACTTCAGGCAGATCTCCTTTGTTTTCTCTCTCTGTTTTTTTTTTTTTTTTGGGTTTCGTGTTTTACGTTTTGCGTTTAAATTTGGGGTGGATGCGAGGGACAAAATTACGTGCTGCTGCGTTTAAAATGACGGGCGTTGGATCTTTTGTGTTGTACTCCAACTCCAACAGTAAGATTTTTTTTTTTTTTTTTTTTGAGGAAAATTATTATTGTTATTATTATTAATATGTGCAAATAGTTATTAATTCGTAATATTTGAAAAATAACTTTTTTTTATGGAAACGTAGTAATATTTCCTTCTATGTGGTAATTTTTTTATCAAAATTATATTTAATCATTTGTAATTATCGCAATTTTGATGTAATTAATTAAATTATAATATGATAAGATGCTTTTTTATGACATAATAGGTAAATATATTGTTATGTTACATGCATTGGATAATATTCTTTTCCTTTTCTAAGATAATTATACCGTATCATTTGCATGGAGAAATTTTTGTACCGCGAACACTGCAGTCATTATTATTTTAAATTATGGAATGTCGAGGGTATTTACTTATTGTTGTTATAAAAAATTGCTTCATCTCTCTATAAATTAATAAATTACTCCATAGAATAATACAGTGTAACTGTGATTTAACAAATATTGTTACTTAAAGGTAGAAGAGAGTTTTTTTAGGTCGTAATATTATAAATTGTTAAATACATTTACATGTAATATCGGAAAATTTTATCTTATGAATTTGTATTTTAACTTTTTTTTTTTTTGATAACCTAGGGTGTCCGGGTCAGTTTACGCGCATCACAACTAATCTCCGGACCCATTGAACACCCTGCAAGCCCAGTGGACAGATAAGGCACCGCGGGAGTGACAGGCATGCACAGAGAGAATCGAACCCGGATACAGAGGAAGGGAACAAGTCCCTATCCTTGCTAGCTCACGACCTCAAGTACATAATTTTTTTTTAACTAATTGTACCTTAATTGTGATGGTTAAAGATGATTAAGGGTGATTTCCGAAAAACAATAACTTGTTATTTTAAAAGAGGGAAAAGGTGTTATACTTGACAAAAAAATTATTTTAAATAATTATGAATTAATAACTTTTATTTTAGAAGAAATACAAATTACATTAAAAAAAACTGAAAACTTTAGTAAAATACCATGATTCAAGATACATTTTATTGTTTAATAGAATAATGAACTAACGTTTTTACCCTTCTAAAATTTAAAAAAACTTGCAATTTGGGGTAAAATTGTCTTTTTATGGGGATACATTAGATATTACAAGATTGATTAGGTATAAATTGGTCCACATAAATTTTTTGAGCATAGAGGAATGACTTTTACTTACAGTTGTTTTGTTATTATGTGGTTGACCTAAAGGTTGCCTGGTAATTTTACAAAGTTAAATATTATTTAAAAAAAGTTGTTGATGCGTGTTACACACGTGTTAACACGTGAAGGCCCTCGCACCATTCTAGAGGCGCATGTAGGGTCATCCAGTTACCAAAATCAGTTGTTCACAACGGTGTTTGGAGCGACGCGTCATTCTCTTTGTGTTAGGCTCCAATGATGTGAACCTCGTGATCATGTGGTTACGCAACCCACAATGAAAATGATAACTTCCATAAGAAAGCCAAGTAATTAGGTTTGGTTGAACATTTGCCCAGAGTTAACTTGTAACTAAGAACCAGAGATATTGGATGATTGCGAATGACGCCACAATGTCAGTTATACCATGATAAGTCTAATTTACTCTTTATCCCAATAAAAAAAAAATTGTTCAAGCAAAATTGAATTTCATTAATATTTAAAGGGTACCAAATTTGCAGCGAAACAAAATATAATATATTCCTAAGATAATAACCATAATGGTCCCATATTGGGTTGCAAACCAATTGGCCTTAACTAAAACTCGTCTAAGCACAAGTCTAATACCTAAAACAAGCCCAAAAATTGATTTTAGGCCAAAACAAACTCAACAGAAATAAAAGTCCTATACCTGAAATATAATTATTCCGTATATTAATTAAAACAAAAAACAAACGTTAAGAAATATTCAGAATAATACAAGTTATCAAAACATCTCCAAAATTGTATCTCTTTGCATTAGATCCCTTGTAGTTAATCAGAAACTTGTAAAAGAAAGAGTGTTCCTTTGTTCGTCCATTAATCCTTTTACCTTGCTTGAAAGATGTTGTCTTAGATGTTAAAGTTTCTTCCCTTTTTTAGCTGAAAATATGCTTTAAAAAATAGGAAGGAATCTCCATTTTGAATAAGAAAATCTTGCAAGAGAAAGGAAGAAAACAAAAGGGAAAGTTCTTTGATTCTGGTCTTCCCTTATACTCCATGTTAAGGAAGGATTCCTTGCATTTAAAGGACAAATATATGATGGGAAATAATTCTCATATGTTGTCGCCTTTCTCTTTCCATGCTAGGTATGAAATCCTTGTCCAACATGAAAAAACAATATCTCCTCTTTAAATCAGCCCTTGCCATTTCTTTGCTTCTCATTTGAGCATTAGGAAACTTCCTCTCACAAATAACTAAGTAACCATCATCCATGTATCCTAATTTAGCTAGGATATTTGATATATCATTGTAGAAAAAAGATCTTAACACTCTAATTAATCCAAGCCAACTTTAGATTCCATATGACCCAAACTTATACACATTAACATAACCCAAATTCGATCTAATACAAACTCTTAACAAGCCTATTTTGTTGCCCGAATCAGACCCATACATCGGTTGCTCAAATCTTGTTGAATGCAACATTAATGACCTTGGACCGAACCCCTCATCATACATAATTTAAGGTTGATCGAACTCACTCCTTACCAAAACCCTAATGTAGCCGAATGGTTTCTAGGCTAAAAACCTTTCATAACTAATTTCATTCCAACCAAAAAACTAAGGCAAGAAACAATGTTGGTTGAATGGCCTCCCATCCAAACTTAAACACATAAACGAATGTTCAACATGAAAAATTCAAGTCTGAATTGTATCATCCTCCCCTTATTTAGAAAGATTTGACCTTGAATCCAAAACATGAAAATCATATACTAGAGGCACATCATCATCATAAGATCGAAACAATGTTTCATCATCAAAACATTGTAAAACTTTGTCGACAAGAAAGATGTTCTAAATAACCCTCGCTCTCACATATAAATTCTCATTTTCAACCTTTTTATCCCCTTTAAGTTTTAACTGGTCCTCATAAACCTGCTTATAAGATAAAGAAACTAGAACTACAAACTTCATATCCTTCACAAATGAATATCTATTCTTGAATCCATTATGTATAGCTTTCCTATCATACTATCAACAATGGCGGAGCTAGAGTTTTTTCAATGAGGGAGCAAATTATTAATAAATACTATATTATATAGATATGCATTAGAAATCAATTCAAAAAATATATACTAATTCATATCAAGTAAAATTAATTTAAAAATACTTTTAAACTGAAAAAACTTACATTATAATTATTCTCTTCGAGTTTTCATATTTTAAAACCGCTTTATAATAGTTCCATTATCAATCTTATTGAAGATATCTTTCTCAATATATACAACCAAACTATCATTCATCAACTTATCTCTCATCCTATTCCGTAATCTACTCTTGACAATATGCATAGCAGAAAAAACTCTCTCCACTGTAGCAGTTGCAACTGGTAGAAGTAATGACAATTTGATAAGCATATATACTAATGGAAATGTCAAATTCTTCTTTGTTTTTACTATTTTCTCTGCAAGGCTAGCAATACCTTCAATACCAGAGAACTCATCATCACCACGTAGATCAATAATATACGTATCAAGTTGGTCACCAAGTACCATAAGGTCCACTATAGAGAATTCACTGGGATAAAAAAGAGCAAGGCAAATAATCTTTTCTTTGTTAAAAGTAGAGAAAGAGTCACTTGGGTTTAAATATGCCATACAAAGAAGTAACTATGTACTCGTCTCAGTAAAACGATCATCCAACTCAGTAAGTTGGATGTAAATGATATTGTTAAACAATTCATAACGGAAATGATGTAATTTTGTAATCCATTGAGATTTTCGCCTTGAACGCCCACAAAGCTTGTACTCATCATCCATGTTTAGAATATCAATATCATGTTTGATGCAAAAGGATGACACTTATTCCAGTAAAGATTCCCAATCATTCTCTCTCATCATTTTGAATCGTTCATTTGATGTTTTCAATAAACTCATAGCATTTTCTATGTCTTGATATTTTCTTTGTAATGCTTGTGAGAACTCATTAGTAACTGCTAGTATCATTCTCAAACAATGAAGCATGGACACAAAATTAAATGATTCCATAATATCTGTTAAAACGACTGTTTTTGTTCTCTATTCTAAGTTCATCCCATCCTCCCTTATAATCTCAAGCACATCAAGAACTGATGAAAACATTGCAAGTAGACGAATAATTGTAATATAGTGGGAGCCCCAACGGGTATCACCATACCTTCTAAGAGAAGTTTTTTTATTCAAGCCTCGTCCACTAGAAATTTCTCCATTTTCAAGTCATTCAATAATTCTAGCATATTATTTTTCTCTAATCACCTCCATCATTTTGCATGATGCTCCAACTATGTTTATAATGCTAGAAATAAAATTGAAGACATCTCCAACTTCATTATGCTTCTTTGTAACAGCCACAAGAGTCAATTGAAGTCTGTGAGCAAAACAATGTACATAATATGCATTTGGATTGTTATTTAGAATAAGTGTTTTCAAGCCATTGAATTCACCTCCATGTTACTAGCTCCATCATATCCCTGACCATGCAATCTTGATATGCTTAGCCCATGTTTAGAAAACAAAGCTTCAATAATTGCCTTGAGTGAACTAGCAATTGTATCTCGCACATGTTGAATGCCAAGAAAACATTCAATTATATGTCCATTGTTGTCTACATATCGTACAACTTCTTGATTGATATGTCACGTGACTCATCAATTAAAATTGAAAATAATGAGTCACCTAGATCTTTGATAATCACATTTGTAATCTCTTCTGCAGCAGCTTGAGTAATGTCTTTTTGAATATCTAGAGAAGTCAATTTGTTATGTCTAGGAGCTTCACTGAAAGTAACTCTTTTAATAGCTTCATTATTTCTGGAAAGGAAATGCAAGAGCTCTAGATAATTTCCTTTGTTACTTGAACATTCACATTCACTATGGCCACGAAATGGAAGTCCTTGGTGCAACAAAAAAAGAGTACACTCTATTGAAGCATTCAATCGACTTCGATAATCACTTTGATTATTTATTGTCTGCTCATATAACAAAGTCATGATACTTTGTTTTTCATTCGTCAAATTCTCACATTTTATCTGAGCTGTATTGTGACTACTATTAGACTTTCCAATATGAAGATCAAATCTTTCCCTCTTTTTTTTCCAATTTGAAAACCCATCACCTACAAATGAATCAACACCCTTTTTTGACTTGAAGAGGTAACAATACAAGCAAAAGGCAACATCTTTGGCTATGCTGTACTCTAACTATGTTGGATATGCACCAAACCAAGCCGGATTAAAGTGTCGTAGTGTTGATATATTCCCAAATTGTTTTTGAGGAAAATCACAATGTGAAGGTTAACAAGGACCTTTTTGTAGATAAGCTCTTTGGATTGCATCTCTATCATTTATATGATATTCATAAATTGGTCTTCTTAAGCCAGGGTTAGCAAAGAGAGTGTCGGGATTGATTTCAATATGACTTTTCTTTGAACTTGATTGAGTTACATAACTTGAAGCTTTGATTGACTCTTCATTCTCAAGGGATTTACACTTGAAATACTTGTCTAGTGACATGTTAATTTAATATGAACTTGCTGGATTTTTTTATCATCATTAGTGTCTACATAATAATTAACACAACTAAACAATAATTCATTGTTAAATAAAAGTCAGTTGAGTTACATAATAATTCTAAATCTTCCATATGAAATTCTTAGCAAACTCCACATCAATTCATCAAAATCAAAACCTATTTCAATTCATATCTATATGCAGATAATAAGTATGTTGATTAAATTATACTTAATCATTTCTAAATATTTAATTGAGGAGTAATGCCTAGTGTATGTGTAAGAGGAACAATTGTTGAAAAACATGTTTTCTACTTGATATTTAACTTACATACAAATCATGTGAAAATATTAAATTTTAATAAACTACTCTGTCAATGCAAGAGATGCCAAGAATAGTGGTTTTGCATGAATATTAATTTATTCTTTTATAATAAGAAAAGAAACATTTAATTGATTAAATTAGCAGATTTAAACATTTATTTTGAACATATTCATATCAAAATCCCTAAATTATCATAAAGCCTAATATTTTTAATAACTAATTATAAAAGAATAAAATTAAACAATGAAAAAAATAGAAAAAAATAAAGAAAATTTACCTAAAACATAAAGTAAAAAAGAGTAATTGCTTAACTATACTTGATGAGAAATTTGCATATGGGAGAGGCAGGGAACCAACTCATGAAAAGAACAAAGCGGCACGGCAACTCATGAAAAGAATGAAAAATCTCTTTGTTAGTCGGGGAAGATATAGAAACAAAAAGGAAAAAGAAAAAAATATAGGGAATGAGCTCTGTGTGTGTATGTGTGTGTGTTATATTAACATATAAGTCAACAATAATAAACAATAACAACTTTCCTCTTCCGTGCAGCAACAATTTACTAAACTAATATATTAATATTTTAATATAAAAAAATAAAAATAAAAAGTTAAGGGGGAAATTGCCCCTTTTTATCCCTCTTTAGCTCCGCCACTGACTGTCAAGGTCCACCTAATAATAAGTGACCAGCATACATAGAGACTATATCACATAACACTTCATTACAGTACTTCCTAATGAAAAAAGATACAATGATTTTTTTAAAACATCTTTATCTCACTACAATCATCCAACCATTGCAATTTATAAGAAATATGATGTTTGGTAGTATGCAGGTTCAATTTATCAACCAAACCTATACTAGTTACACTAGTACAACTACCATTATTAATTAGCATGCTACATGTCGTTTATACACATGACATCTCATATGGAAGATGTTTTCTCTTTGCTCTTTAAAACCTCCTACTTTAACATGCATATTAAGTGCTTGTTTCACCACAAGCATCCCCCCTTTAATAGAATACTAAATACATTCATCATTAACATCTTTTGATGATGGCATCTCCTCTTTCTCATTATCTTCCTTAGGGGTGAGCAAATCCGGTTCGGTTCGGTTTTGACCCGAAAAAAAAACCCAAACCGAAAAAAAAGAGACCCGAAACCGAACCGGAACCGGCCCAAACCGGCCGGTTTCGGTCCGGTTTCGGTCCGGTTTTTTATCCAAAAAACCGGACAAACCTATAGGCTTATTTTGGGCTTATTTTGGGCTTTTTTATGGGCTTTGTAATGGGTTTCTAATGGATTTCTATTAGGCTTACAATTAATATTGATATTGTCTCATTTTCTTTGAAGATTCCAAATATATTTAATTTTTTTACCCCTAAATATTCATTTATATGAAATTATTAATGTCAATCTGTTCAATATATTTTTTAACTTACTAATATTTTTCTACTTCCGAAAAGTTTAAATAAATAACACGCACTCACAATCACACAACAATAAGTTTAAATCCAAATTACAAACCATTGCCTTCAAAGGGCTTAACAAAAAAACAACAAATAACATTACATTATCGTAAAACACTCCAAGCCACAAAAAATAAATCTTCATGTGCACATCGTCTCAATAAAAAAGCACTTCAAGAGCATTGCACTTTGATTCCTGAAATTCATAATCTAGAATTATAACATGATAAATTAAATCAGAAGATATAAAAATAAAAAAAAGATATTTATACCATATGCATCACAATTTGTGAACTAATTATCATCCGTTGCTAAATGCAACTTTCCATCAAATTCTACAAAATAAAATATTAAACATGTTAGAATAAAAATATGTTAATTAATAAATCATAAAATAAAAGATGTAAGTTTTTAAGAAACATTACCTGATTCAAGGTTTTCGTAGGTTTCAAAATCATTCATCAAGGTTGTATTATCAACTGGAATTGGACCATGATGCAACCAATTTTGACAACAAATAAGTGCTTGAACTGTTGCTGGAGATAGAGAACTTCGAAATTGGTCGAGTATACGACCACCTGTGCTAAAGGCTGATTCGGAAGCCACTGTGGATATAGGAATAGCCAGAACATGTTGTGCAACTTTCGAAAGTATCTTATATTTTGAAGCATTAATCTTCCACCAACCCAAAATATCTAATTTATCATCATTAGGATCCTCACAACCATCGACCAAATACCTCTCAACCTCATTTCTATTTTCCACACTATCTTCCTCTAGCAAGTGCCTTTTGAACCGAGCTAAAGTGTTAACATCTATCTCCATGTCATCAATAGCATCATTAACATCTTGTTTATGCCTATTATCATCCACCACTTCATCGGCTTTCAAATAAAACTCATACAAGCTCACCAAATTATCTCTCACTTTTTTTGTTAGCAATTGTGCTTTGTCATGATCATACAACTCACCAAAACAAAATTTCACATATTTCAATTTAAGACGTGGATCCAAAACATTAGCAACATACAATAAATAATTCTGATTTGCTCCATAACCCCAATATTTCTCAAACTTACTCATCATGTTCATCGCCATTCCACTCAAAAGATTATCTCTACTTTTACACAATTGCATCAAGTTTGTATGCATGTAAATCAATTCATTGAAGAAAGAATTTGATGTAACATGCAATGAGCCAGAAAATTTCAATGTAACCATGTAAAAGATCTTTAAAAACTTCAGCAAAGTTCTAGCATTTTCCCAATCCTCCAAACTAGGTGGCCCTATGTTTTTTTTATTCCCCTTTGAATCAACCTCCAAAAAGTAACTCACATACCTAGGTTCACTTTGACCTAACCTCACAAACACCTTTTCAAACTTTTCAGCAGCTTCTAACATAAGATAAGTTGAATTCCATTGAGTTGCAACATCCAAACACAATGATTTCTTACACTCTATATGCAACTTTTCTGCACACTTCTTAAATGCAAGTAGCCTAGAGGGTGAAGATCTCACAAACCTAATTGCATTTCGAATCTTAACAACAGAAACATTCATCTCTTTCAAACCATCACATACAATCAGGTTTACAATGTGTGCACAACATCTAACATGCAAATGTTCATTTGACAATATATTAGTTGGCCAATCTTTCATCACATTCTTTAAATATGAAAGAGTAACACTATTAGAGCTTGCATTGTCTACTGTAACAGTTAAAAGTTTATCAATCCCCCAATCTAACAAACAATTCTCAATAACTTGACCAATTGTCTCACCCATATGATTGGAAACTTGACAAAAATTCAGAATTCTTTTATGCAAATTCCATTCATTATCAATCCAATGAGCCGTTAAGGACATATAGTTAATGTTTTGGATTGATGTCCATGTATCTGTTGTTAAGCATAACCGTTGACCCTTAAGAGCTCTCTTTAATCTTTCCTTCTCTTCAACATAAAGTTTCAAACAATCTCTCATAACAGTGAAACGAGAAGGAACGTCAAATCTAGGCTGCAAGGTCCTAGAAAATAATCTAAGTCCCTTACCCTCCACAAAATTAAAAGGCAACTCATCAATTATAACCATTTTCACTAGTGCCTTTCTGCATTCATCATAATCATAACCTATTGCCTTAAGAGTTCCCACACTTCGATCTCCTAATTCACCCCCTACTTTATTAGGTTCTAATACCAAAATTTTTTGCTTCTTATCAACCACAAAAGGAAACTTTTTGCATACTTTCAAATGACTCCACATATTACTTGTCCCATTAATAATAGTATGACATGCATAATCCTTTCCACAATAATTACATTCAGCTCTAGGGGTTGTAGGATCACCATCAAGTTTTGTAAAATGATCCCAAATTTGTGACTTTTTTTTATCATCAACATTTCTTTTCCTAGATGCAGGGACTTGAAGTTGTTTACCTTTACTATCCGTGGTGGATCCTGCAGTAGTTGATGCTGGCGCTGGGTTAGTGTTTGAAGATGGGGCATTGGTTGATGTTGGGGTAGTGCCAGTGGATGAAGCATTTTGATTTTGAAGGTTTTCCATCTGTAAATTACCAAATGCAAACATGTTCATTATCACTTGCACAATTCTTTTCAGCACTTAATAAACATAAAGATTAAAATCAGTTTAAAAATTGAAATGAAACAAATATTACAGAAGTCATGTAACATGTCAAAACAAGCTTAGAAAATGTGTCAAAACAAGCTTAGAAAATCTATCAATGGAGGAAAAATAATTACAGAAGTAACAGAACAATGAATACAAGAATAACATGATTTTAATGACTACAAAATGCCAATCAAGATCATCCAAAACAGAATAATGAATACATTTTACAGAATGACAAAACAAAACCGAATAAAAAAAACCCATCAAAACAAAACTAGTTTGCAATGAAAGACAAACAACCAAATCAATGACTAAGGGAATTAAAATACAATCTCCATATTTAAAAAAAAAAAACTTCATACAACAGACCAAAATGAAAAACAAAACTATCTTTAAGAGCTGCAAAGAAGGAGATTGTCAAAGATGACATTCAATCCAAATTTAGTCATGCTGGAAAACTATTATTCTCAAGGAATGAATAGGTTTGACGGATATCAGTTCTAAAAGAATGATCAAAATAACATCAATAACATAACTCTACTTTGATAAGGTGAAATTATCAATGAGCTAAAATAAGGTAAAGATGAAACGAATACCAAAGAAATCACACATTAAAATCATACTTTAATCCTAAAAAAGACACAAACTTAACTGTCACATTAGCTCAACAAAACAAATACCTAAGAAATCAATCTTCACAGGAACCAAACAGAAAATAAAATAATAACCAAGAATGTGAAGGCATCAATTGGTAAATTTTATAGACAGAAACAGAACAACATCTAATAATATTACAGATAATATTACAGATAAATTCTAAAAAGGAGAAGAAGAATAGTCTGGCACATAAGGAACTGGAAGTGATAAATAAACAGAAATTCGTTATCCAGTGGTTTCAAACTAAACCAAAATTCATCACCCAACAAAATTGATTAAAAATAACAATAAGCTTAACTGTACATGTAACAATAGTAATTTATATAAACGACACAGGTTTCAAACTCAGAAACAAGTTCAACCCATATAGGAAAAAAAAATTCGTTATCCAGTGGTTTCAAACTAAACCAAAATTCATCACCCAACAAAATTGATTAAAAATAACAATAAGCTTAACTGTATGAATTAATTAGAAAGGAGAAAAAAATTAAAACTCACCGGTTTTGAGAGGCTCGGTCTGATGGAAACACCGAGTCACCGACTGTGTTGATCCAGTGGAGACTGAGGAAGAAACGTTAAAAAAATAAGTTTAACTGTATTTAAAATAACAATAACCTTAACCGAATTAATTAATTAGAAAGGAGAAAAAAAATTAAAACTTACTGGTTTTGAGAGGTTGAGGAACCGTCGGTCTGATGGAAACACAGACTATTTTGGTCCAGTTGAGACTGAGGAAACGTCGATCGTCGATCTGTGTTTATGTTTTCTACTTTTCTTAGTCTAAGGAGAGTGGACAGTGGAGAGGGAGAGGCGAAGAGGCGAGAGTGGACGGGTTGTGGGTGCTCTGGTACGGGGACGGCCTTAGCGGAGGCCGGAGAGGGTGGGGGGCGAGGGGGTGGGCCGGCGGGTGGCTCTGAGTAGTGAGAGGAGAGATTGAAATGTTTAGGTTTAGGGTTTGTTGCGCGCAGTGGAGAACTGGAGTCTGGAGAGAAGAGAGGGGTGCGGCGCGGCTCGATAAAATTTTGTATTTATACTAGGGACCGAAATTTTTGAACCGGTTCGGTTAACCCGGTTTTTGCACTACAAAACCGAAAACCGAACCGAACCGGGGTTTTTCCTACATTATCTAATCGGTTTAATCGGTTTTATTTTTCGGTTCGGTTTTTTCGGTTAATTTTTTATCGGTTTTATCGGTTTACTCGGTTTTTCGGTTTTTTTGAACACCCCTAATCTTCCTTATTGATCAGAATCTCACCTTGAGCCTTCATAACTATAACTCGTTCGTTTGAGCACTATAAAACAACAAGACCAAAAAATAAAAAAACAAAAGCATTTAATGTCACGATTACGAGAAGTGTGAGTCTCAACCTTACCTTTATTATCAGCAGAGTCATCTTTCTTCTTTTTAGAAGTCTCGGAACCCCCTTCAATATTAGGTTGGACTTGGACAACCCCCTCTTTCCTCAAATTAGGCCGTCAAGAAAAAGAAGAAGTGATGAAATTGAATGGTTGTTGTGACCTCTTTTCCTCTTAAATTGTCTTTCCACTTTGGTGGCCATATGCACCATGTCCTCCAACTCTACATAATGTTGCAGCTCTATAATATTCACGATCTTGCGATTCAGCCCATTCAAAAACCTAGTCATAGTGGTCTCCATGTCCTCCAATATATTAGCTTAAAATATCATGATCTCTATCTTCTTATGATACTCATCAACACTCCTAGTATGTTGACTCAAACCCTGTAATTTTTTATACAACTCTCTGTAGTGGTGATTAGGCACAAAATGTTTTCTCATCAAAGCCTTCATCCATATCATCCAATGTAGCAATAGGTCTCTTCTCATTTCACCTTCGAGAAGTCATAACTTAATCCCACCATATAACTGTGTAATTAACAAACTCAATTACCACAAGTTTCACCTTCTTCTGCTTAGAATAATTATGATAATTAAAAGTACAATTTACCTTTTTCTCTTACTCCAAATAACCCTCAAGGTTGTTTTTACCTTGGAAACTAGGAATTTTTAGTTTAATAAAATCAATATCACCATCAACATCATTATGATATCCATAGTTTTTGGAATCCCTCTTATGGCTAAACCCATCAACCATTCAATTTCTAGGCTGTCGAAAACCTTTATTATGTCATATGGCCTCATCTTCAAAGTCATCACCCCTAACATCGTCATTCTTATCATCAAAGTCATCCAAGTTATGGTTTACATGTTGTTTAGGTCTTCTATTAAAGTTACCTCTTCGATCAACCTCATTTCTTCTTTCATCATTCTCATTACCATGCCATTTCACCCTATCGAACCTCTCATGTACGTTACCAATCACCATGTTAAACCTCTTTAGCATTTACAATAGTCATTGAATATAAAGTTTGAGGTTGTTCATTTCTATAGGTGGTAGTGTTTCACCCTTTTCTTTAGCCATCACGAATCTGTAAAATTCATTAGTGGTAAAAAAAATTGTGTTTCCTCACTCATTCTCTCACGTGGTTACACTCCTCTCGTGTTTCATTTAAAGCCTTCAATTACAAGTAGTTTTAATGCTAAAAAAGTCTGTATTAATGGCGTTTGCATAGATAATGTCAAGACGAGATAAAAACACGACAAGAATAAAGTTTACGATAAAAAAATATTGATTTAGACCTAAATTGCAATCTGACCTTCTAGATTAGATCTGACCAAAAGCAAATAGAGGGGTGTTTGGCGTAGTAACCAACCCAAAATAATTGAATACACTAATTTTCAATGTTACCAACCTAAAATTACAAGGCCTTTCAATTGATGAATGTAACAGACCCTTTTAAACCCAAATTTTGACCCTAAAATAAATGTCATCCAAATGATATGAAATTTTATATTTAGAGCGATTTCACCCAAAATAACCTAAATATCAATTTTGAGTTAATTCCGATGTGTTTTGATACGTGGACGCAAAACAAATGTGAATCAACCCCTTTTAACTCAAAATAATGTTTTCTTATGTGTAACTATTTTTTTTACTAAGAAGAAACACAATTAGCACAGATAAACAAAGAAAAACGTAAGAAGGAAAAGAAAACTAACAAAAACTAATTTAAGCAATTCTGACCGAAACAAAGAATGAAGAAGAAGAAACAAACACAAAAACAAATAGATAACGACAACAAGAAATATATAACCTGATTTTGAAGCCTAACTCTGATATCAACTGATGCAAACCTCATGATCACGTGGTCAAACAACCCATAACAATGATGATAACTTCCTAAATAAAGCCGAGTAAATAGGTTTGGTTGAACTTTGACATAGAGATTGGAAAGACGCGTCGTTTGTTTTGTGTTGGTGTGGCACGTGTTCATGGAGGAGGTGTTGTTGGGCTCCAATAATTGTTTTTTTCTTTTCCTCTTTCTTTTTTCTCCTAACCTAGAAATTCATGTTGGCCCTTCCAAAAATTAGATAAAATCCTTCAATTTCTATTTCTATCAATTGTGGCCCTCATTCTTTTGATTACTCTTTGTTTCGCTTTTAATGCCTTTTTAAGTTTACTCTCTTTTTTTCAATTTCATCCTTAGGCATTTTATTTCTTTTTTTTTATCTAGTTCGATCCTCATTCTTTTGATTTTTTTTTGTGTTTTACCCTTTTTTATTTTTTTTAATTTCATCCCTCATCATTTTGTTTATTTTTATTTTTTTATTCAATTTTGGTCCTCATTCTTTTGATTGTTATTTTCTTATCATTCTATTGATTGTTTTTCAATCTTATCCCTCAACATTTTATTTAATTTGTTCTTTTTATTGAATCTCGGTCCCCATTATTTTAATTGCTCTTTTTATCTTTTTATTTATTTTTTTCAATTTAGTCCCTCAACATTTTATTTTATTTATTTATTATCCAATTCTAGGCTTCATTCTTTTAATTGCTTTTTCTTATCCTTTTTATTAAAATTTTTTTTTCAAATTTGTCCCTTAACTTTTTATTTCATTTATTTTTTATTCAATTTTGGTCCCTATTCTTTTAATTACTCTTTCTTTATTCTTTTTCTTATTTTTTGGGTTATCTCGGGTTAGTCAAGTTAACTTGGGGTGACTCGAGTTTTTTTCCAGAGTTTTTTTTTATTTAACCCTAATCCTTTTTTCTAGGTTATTTTTTTTAAAAAATAATTTTTTAATCCTGATCTCATGTCGTAGGTGATGGGTTAGTAGAGTGAGCTCTGGTTGACTCATGTTTTTTTCTTTGACGTTTCTTTTTTAAAATTATTTTTTTTTTCAATTTTTTTTTGAGGTCAAGTTATTGGGCCTTAAGCTTAATTTATTTTTCCTCTTTCAATTCTACAGGGTATCTTAATCTCATATATCATGTGTTCGTCAAATTAACACGGGTTAACTCAAGTTATAATATATATTTATTTTTTACATTTAAAAAAATAACTCGACATGCGGAGTAGTGCGGAAAAGAAAAGCTAATAACTATTTCAAAGTGGATTTTATTTTTATAGAAATCAATAACCAACCTACCAAGAGTGATAAAAATATAGAAATATTTGGTGCATATTTTCTAGCTAGCGAAGAAGAGCAAGAGAAGGCAATAAAAGACTTATTGGAAGAGCTAAAAGTCTTAGAAGAGCAAGGGCCAGGAGACGACGTTTTTTGGTGGCAACACCATAAAATATGATTGACATTTCTTATGGTGCAGTAACTTGTTTGCTCGAAGCCATGGAAGAAGCAGCAGGTGTAAAAGCATCGGAACCTAGCACATTGCCTCGTTTGCGTACTCGGGCTAAAAATTTCAAGGACGTTGCTGTGATCAAAGTGTTCCTGTAGGTTTATGAGAGAGGTGCAAGGGAGAAATTAACCAAGAACTACAATCATAATCCTTTTGGATTTGAATCCTACACACATGTAGGATAGGAATATTTTATTATGCTAAAGTTTTAATTAGTAATATTTTATTAATTATTCAATAAAATCTATTTTAAAAAAAAAGTCATATACGTGAAAGAGAGAAATGACCTACCTAACTCTTTTTTTGGATAAAAAAATTAATTTTCTTTTTCTTTTTCTTTTTTAATTTAATAATAAAGAGAATCATAATTAACAAATTAAATTTATAAATAATATTGATGGGCCAGTCACTTAAAAATGAATGAATAGTTTTAAATATTTGAACAGCAATATCTACACCACCATTATTATTATTAGCATGTCAACGAGAAATACAAGGTTTACAACACACACACACACGAAACAGAAACCATACATGAAGAAGAAAGATGAGACAAGACAAGCATGGAATTGGGATTCAGAAGCATTATAAAGGCTAGCTCTTGGCTAGTCTCTTCATGGAGTCAGTCCTATAGGCCAGCATCTTATCGTAGGCAGGGATGTTTTCTTTAACCACAGGAAGTTCGACGAAATTCTTAGCCCAGGCGTGCAACCGAGGCAAGGTGGCTGGTTCCAACACTTTCACACCTTTTGCTTCTTCCAAGGCTGCAAACCAATAACCCAACACTCCATATGAGATGTCTACGAGATTTATACTTTCACCGCCGAAAAACTTCTTATCTCCAAGACCTTGCTCCTCCAAGATTTTAAGCCACTCCGCCAATTCTTTTGCTGCCTTCTCGAGCTCTTCTCCGCTACCATGGTAAAATTCCCTAAAGGAAGCACCCTAAATAACCAAAGCGTTTGATTATTTCTTGAATATAATAAAACAAAAAAACAGAATAATAAAAATTAAAAGTTTTTATGAAAGCTAGTGAAGAGAAATCAATCCGATTTAATTACCAGTAACTAAAATAATGATTTGGTTCTGGCTTTCGACTTGATAACAAATATATGTTTTAGATGTAACCAGTAATTCTTTCACCCAATTACTAGGACTAAATTGAAATCTTGGAATCAATTTCTCTTTCCTTAGGACTGCAGCCTACCAAGGAGCAGATAAAACTAAAAGATTTCAGGAACCAGAAACAGTTGAATGAAAAATATACGATGAGACCTGTAACTAGATCGATACCCTCACCTTGATAACTCCATACTGCATCCAGAACCGAGCCATGGCTCTCTCATAAGGGTCTTTGGGGAGCAATGGATTTTCAGGCCATGTTTCTTCGATGTATTCAAGGATAACAAGAGACTCCGCAATTGGTTTGCCACCATGAACAAGAACTGGGATCTTCTTGTAAACTGGGTTGTACTTCAAGAGCGATTCACTCTTGTTAGAAAGGTCTTCTTCTATGTATTCATACTCCACACCTTTTAATTTCAGAGCCCATATGATTCTGTGACTAAAAGGGCTCGGCCAAAAACCATATAGCTTCACTTCTGCCATTGTTTTGATGAGGTCAGGATGCAAGGTCTGCTTCTATGGAAACCCATTTTATAAGTTCTACGAATTTAATTTAATTTAATGTGTTGATATTTTTAAATTATTTTGATGTATTAATATTAAAAATAAATAAAATAAAATAAAAAATTATTTAAATAAAAAATACTTTAAATAATAACATTTCCTGCAATTCATACTCACTCCCCACATCTGTTAGAAACTTTACTGGCTGTGGATTTTGACTTTGAACATATACATTCATGTCTTGTCTTCGGATTAGGTGGTGGATATGGTGGTGTGGACACATCACTTATGAACCCGAGTGATTTTCGGAGAAATTTCGATGCCCTGCTCCAAGATCCTACATCATTATCCAGATATTAATTATTTAAAAATTTGGAAAAGCAGAGAACTGAACTATTCCTACATTGACTGCCCTTTTTCTTTTGTTAACCTTCTGCTAAGTATCTATTGACTGTTGAAACAATCTTAATTTACCAAAATAAACCATTGATTTAGAAACATAAGGCAGCTGTCTTTAATCTCTAGTGGTGATGGTAGCAAGCATGAGGTGATTTGACGAATATCTCACTTTTTTTTTTTTTGAGTATTTGTTTTTTAAAGTATTTTTTATTTAGAAATATATTAAAATAATATTTTTTAATTTTTTAATTTTTTTTTTAATATTAACATATTAAAAAAATGTAAAATTATCAAAAAGAATTTATTTGAAGAAAAAAAATATAAATTTTTTTTTTTAAATTTAAATTGTAAAAACAAACAGAATTAAAGTAGTAGTCAAAAGCTTGATCATGGTCGGGGAAGGTTGTCTGTAAAACATTACTAGTAAATAGTAATCTGAACCAAATGTAAATGCTATTTTTTTTTTTTTTTTTTTTGCCTTTGCCTAGACCCAAGTCTGAGCTTCTCCTAGGACCTCTTTTCTTTAAAGATTTTGATTGCCTCACAGAGTTTATTCTTAACTCTTTTAACTTTTAACTTTTTACTGTATATGTTCCCATAAAATCTTGTGACCTTTCAAATGAGATTAAGAGTTTTTGAGATAACAAAATACGATAATTAAAGGTTATTTAAAATTATTTTTTCATTCACTCGTAACTTGGAAGTTGGTGTTTTATGGTAAAAAAAACTTCTTGGAGAATAAATTCTAACATATTTTTAACTTAAAAGTAAATAGATATCATTTTTAATTTTATCTTAAATGTGTATATTAACTATATTTTAAAACAAAATTTTTAAGACTTCATACAGTATGCAAGTGAGGAAAAGTGTGTTTATTTTTATGTTTAAAAAATATTTTTGATATTTATTTGAGATTTTGTTTTGAAAGATTATATGATGTTGAAGAGGCTGAAAATTTTACAATGAAGATTAAAAATACTTTATTAAGGTTATTTGATAATCATATGAATGTTGATGAGAATGTTGAAGATGTTTATAGTGTTGTACCTAGTATAAATGAGGATGTTAATGTGATTTAATAGTGGTAGATGATGATATATTAGATGACTTAACTTTTCAGTTTAAAAAACAATTAGAGGAAAAGGGTGGTGTATAAAAAAAAAAGAGGTTGAGAGGTATTTAGGTGATAATTGTGAGAATCCTAATGATTTTAAATTAGATATTTTGGGTTGGTGAAGGTGTAATGCTATAAAATATAAGATTCTTTTTAAGGTGGCACAACACGTGTTAGCCATCCTAGTATCTACATTTGTTTTTGAAGCAGCATTCAGTACTGACTGTTGTATATTATATCTATTTCGAAACTTTTTATCTTTATCGACAGTGAAAACATTTGTTTGTTGTCAGAATTGGTTAAGTTTAGCACCAATTCCAATTAACATTAGAACCTTCATGAAATATATTAAAATTATTGTTATCCTTATTAAAAACCAACAAAAATAGATTTTGGAGCATATGTTAACTTCCAATCCCTCGTGATAATTATGCTATCAAAACGTTACTGAAATTATTGTTTTATGATTTTGGTTAATTAAATTAAACATTTGTCAATCTCCATTCTAAGAAATAGAGGTACGTTAACGAGTTCTTTTATTCCTTTATTACTTCCTTCACTCATGGAAGGTAACAAAACGAGTACACGGGGCTCGAAGACGGGCCTAGGCCTATCACAACGAACAGCTGAAAGACGACACGAATGCAATAAAGAGACAGACTAGACAAGAAACAACAGGCCCTGAACACTGAAAAACACACCACAGATCCCGTTATTATCTGTATCGCCGCTGCGATCAGGCAGATGCAACCATGGCTTCTCTGCGACGCTTAAAGAAGGTAACCGTCCAGGCCCTATCTGGAAGGTTTTCTTTAATTATAGGCGCTTGCTTGAAGTTTTTAATCCAGGCATGCAGGCGAGGAAACTTGTGGGCTTCAAATATTACTCCTTCTCCTACTACTTCTTCAATGAGTTCCAACCAATAAATAACAGAACCAAAGGCTATATCTACTATCCCTATACTGTCTCCACCAAAAAATTTCTTCTCCCCTAACCCGTGTTCTTCAACGTTTTGCAACATTTCCAGGGTTTCCTTCCTTGTCTTCTCAAGTTCTTCCCCTTTAGCATGAAACATTCTCCGCACTGATGTACCCTGAAGCCGGAATAAACCATGACATTAATCACTGGAAACTAAATGGAGTACCAAAGAAAATTAAGCTTAACAAGTCCAGTTTTATAGTATTGTATGAATCATGAAATGTATAATAATGTCTGCACGCTAGCTGTACCTTATCTTCGGCAAATTTGACCCAGAAACGAGCCAGAGCTCTCTCGTAGGGGTCATTTGGCAGCAATGGATTTTGGGGCCACATCTCATCGATGTATTCCACAATGATCATGGACTCGCAAACTGGCTTATCGCCATGGAGAAGCACCGGGATCTGCTTGTGAACAGGGTTATACTTGAGAAGCAGCGGGCTTTTATTGGTGAGATCTTCTTCTATAAACTCATATGGAATACCCTTTAATTTTAGAGCCCATATCACTCGGTAAACAAATGGGCTGGGCAATGCTCCAAGCAGCTTCACTCTTTCCGCCATGACTGAGAGGTTTGTGGTGATCCTTCATCGTTACCTTCCACGCTCCTTTATAGTGTTAATTCAATGGAAGGGGCTTGCTTGGGCAGCAATTCAACTTTGCCTCTGAAGGAGTTTTTCTATTCCATGTTGATGTATTTGCTTACGTGATCATATTCATAAAAAATGTATTTATATAATCTATTCGCCAAAATCAGAGATTGAAGATGCTAAAACATTATCTAATTAAATTAAATATATTATATTTCTTTTCTCTTTTCTTTATGCTCAAGTTTAATCATGTTTTAAGTTTAATTATATTTTTTCTAGGAATTTTCCACAAATAAAATATTGAGCCCGTTTGTTACCGTTTGCGTTTCTTCAAAAATACACTAAGTAAACGTTTGATTAAGGAAAAAAAACAAATCACTATGCATGGATCCCATAACAAATTGCATGCAAAATGCTGGGAGATGGAAAGCAGCAAACTGCTGCTTTTTCTTACGCGGCTAAGAAATTCAACCATGCTACACTGTTCAGTGAACAGGGGAGGCATGCTCCACTGTTCACTGAACAATGGAGCAGTGAACAGTGCAGCATAGCTACATTGATCCGGCCGGACCGGGTCCGACTCAGTAAAATAAAAAAAAAAATATTTTTTATTTTTTAATTATGTTTTATTCACTTGATGACGTAATATTTGTAGAATTTGATCACAATTCTAATTTGTTCATGATTATATTTTACAAGTTATGTTGTTACGTGTTAAAGAAACCAAGAAAATTATCGGATGTATTTCAGACGTAATGGAATTGTAGATAGTTCGATGGAATGATAAAAAAATATTTTATATAAAGTATTATTTATTTCATGATGTAATAACAATAGTTAAATTTACAATTTTTAAATTAAAAACCATTAATATTAATATATATATATTTTTAAATTATTTTATAATCTCAATTTTAAAAACATTCTTAACCAAACACATTAAACTATTTTTCATTTAACCTCAATTTCAACCACAGTTTTAACTAAACATATATTTTTCCAAACCAACTTCAACTAAAAATATTTTTTATAAAATATTTTTTTTAAAATTACAATCACAACAACAACTACAGTAACAAAAACACACTCTTAGATGAAGTTTATTTTAAAAAATATCAGTAACTTCACGGCAATAATCTCGTCCGTAGCTGCTAACGGATGAAAGTTCCATCCCAAGGAAATATCTGCAAGCAATTCTGTCACAGCGGAAATTGTTTTGTCCTCCTAGTCCTAGCCCCTGTACTTCTACGGTTCTCAAGGTCCGCAGGGTGTCATTTATTAGCTTTTCTTTGGGTATATAGAATGTCGGAAATATTATTTTTTATTTTTTTAAAAATATATTAAAATAATATAAATTTTTATTTTTTTAATTATTTTAATATCAATACATAAAAATAATTTAAAAATATTAAAAAATAAATTCAATCTCAATTTTAAACGGGAGATAAGCTAATAAAAGTACTGCTTGCACTTGGGTTCATCTTCAAAAACAGTCCATTTTTTTTTAAAAAAAAATAGTAAAATACATGCTAGACAAGATTTTCATTCTAAAAAAAGTATCAATAAGTTTACTTTTAAGAAATAATTAAAAATAATTAATAATTAAATTTTGATTTTTTTAAGATCAATAAGTTCATTTTTATAATTCATATTCCAAACAAGTTTATCTTTAATATATATATATATATATATATATATATATATATATATATATATATATATATTATCCTCCATATATTCTTAAAAAAATCACCACTCAAGTGGTTTTTATTCTCTTTCTTTTTAGTTTTCTTAAAAAAATTAAATTATTTTAATATTTTTTTCCTCACCTGTAAAATAGTTAATTTTTGTAATCAATTCTTCTTGTATTACTATTATTTTAAAATTTTCAAAAAAATATATATAATTATGATGGTGATTTATTTTTTTAAAATAAATTTATGTGTACCTTTTTCTCAATTGTACATGTATAAAGAACTCACGTTCAAGTTTAAATAATTTAGATTAGAGGTTAGAAAAAAAATTAAAAAACTAATTAAACTGGTAAAACAAAAAAAAAATAAAATTTTTTTTTGATTAAAATATTTAAAAAATTCAATTTGGTTCGGTTTCATAAGTTTAAAACTAAAAAACCAAAAAGAATTTGTTTTTTTATCTTAAATGTGTATATTAATTATATTTTAAAACAAAATTTTTAAGACTTCATACGTGTATGGAAGTGAGGAAAAGTGTGTTTATTTTTATGTTCAGAAAATATAAAAAATATTTTTTATATTTTTGTATCATCAATGCACTCAAGAATCACCGTAGACTCCGCTAATGGGTTTCCATCATTAACAAGCACTGGGATATTTTTTACTGGGTTGCACTGCGAAATCGAGTTGCTCTTGTAGTCTTGTTAGAGAGATCATCTTCTTCACACTCATAGCTAACGCCCTTTAGTTTTACAGCCCAGATAACCCGCTGGCTGAATGTGGGTATTGATCATTGCAGGCTTTTCTTCTTGGCAAAGTAATGGAGAATTAGAAGATCAATAATCAAAGTTAGGCTCCATGATTTGATGAAGTATTTTTTTTTTTATCCATGGGAGATTCTGTTCAAGTTGAGATTGCATTTGAAAATTCTAAATAAGTTGGAGGGTTATTGGCTTTCTTTCATATAGATCACAGAGAATTTATTCTAGGATGCAAGTACTGGGGCTTTCCAGCTGAAAAGAAGAAATTGAAAGGAAAAAAAAAACGATCACAAGGTTCATGGATATCTCCAAGATAATAGATCAGGTACAATAATTTAACGTCACTGGATAATCTTAGCTTGTAATCTAGTCTCCACAACATAAAGTTCTTGCTTGGTGATCCGGATCAGGATAAATATATATCCAGATTTCCCCTGGTTCCTGCATAGATCACACATTGGGGCTACTAGATTTCTAGTGATCATGACCTACATAGACGGGTCCGAGAGAAACATCTGCCTTAAGCGTCTAAAATGCACCAGCAGTCTCTCACGATCAGGAAGGTTCTCTTTTATCACTGGAATTTCTTTAAGACGCTGAATCCAGGCATGTAAGCGAGGCAAAGTGCTTGGTTCCACCAATTTCACACCAACCATTTCTTCCGAGGCTTCAAACCAGTGAGCCAGCCACCCATATGCTATATCTACCATCCCAATGTTTTCCCCTCCGAAAAACTTCTTGTCTCCAAGGCATTGCTCTTCCAGGATTTTTAGCACTTCTAATGCTTCTTTTGCTGCCTTCTCTTTCTCTTCTTCAGTCGCTCGGAAAAATGCAAAAAATGCCATGCCCTGGATAATCAAGGATATATTTTCTCTCAGCTTGATCTTAAAGGCCAAAAATATAAGAAGATTGGAGCTATAATCAATGAAAAACTGGAACTTTGTGTTCCGAATAAGATCCAGAAAATAACTACCATACTGATAAATTCTTGCACAAAGAACTCCAAAAAATTAATGAACTTTCATGTTTTTTTACTAGTACGCAAATAATTCATAGCAAAAAATTAAGAAATCAATAGAGCAAGCAAGGATTACCTTGTCTATTCCAAATTGAATCCAGAATCGAGCTGTGGCTCTCTCGTAAGCATCTTTTGGTAGCAAAGGATGATCCGGCCACGTTTCTTCTATGTATTCAAGAATAACCATGGACTCCACAATTGGTTTGCCGCCATGAACAAGTACCGGAACCTTCTTATGAATCGGGTTGTACTGCAATAGTGCTTGACTTTTGTTGGAAAGGTCTTCTTCTACGTACTCATATCTGATACCCTTTAGTTTCAGTGCCCATATCACTCTGTAACAGTACGGGCTAGGCCAGAAACTATGCAGCTTCACATCTTCCATTGTTTTTGAGAGATCTGGGCCAAAAATGTCTAGTTGCAGA
The DNA here is from genome assembly GCF_000002775.5 of Populus trichocarpa. Taxonomy (NCBI): domain Eukaryota; kingdom Viridiplantae; phylum Streptophyta; class Magnoliopsida; order Malpighiales; family Salicaceae; genus Populus; species Populus trichocarpa. The sequence continues at coordinate 9,119,984 of NC_037294.2, read as the reverse complement.
GCAAGTCAAAGTCTACAAACAAACTAGATAGGTGGCACGCGGCTGTCGATTTCTTTCCTAACCTAAAAACACAATGTTAAAGCGTTCCCCACGTATTATTTAAAGCAAATTAAAATATTATGACTCGGTTATAGATTTTAATATCAAAGAACCAAGAGAAATTAAAATAAAAAACTAAACTTAACCAGGTTAGTATGACAACCTTGTAATAAAAAAAATAATTAAAAAATAAAAAGTAAATTTGATATATAAATAAAAAATAACAAAATTATGTAAAAACGAACAAATGGGTGACCCCGACTATGAGGCTGGGATGTTATCGTAGAAAGAAAAAAAAATGTTTAATTTTTAATGAATTCAATATTGAATGAAAAAACAAAAAATAGCAAAAAAAACACATAAAAAAGATCAATATTAATCCAAAGTTAAAATTTTATACCCGTGATCTAGGTCATAAGACCGGAATCAATACAAAAAAATTAACGAAACCCAATTTTAAACAAATCAAATATTAAAAGATGAAATTGAAAAAAAATCAATTTCAAGAAAAGAACCAAGTAAAAAGTAATAATTAAAAGAATAAAGATCAAGTCTCCCATAAAAATCAAATGACTATGAATGAAATTGAAAATAATTTTTTTTAAATAACAACCAAATTTTATATAAGTACCAAATGGAATAAAATGCTAAGGATAAAATAAAAATAAAATCCAAAAGTAATAAAAAGGAATCAAAAGAATGAAAATCTTAATTAAAATAAGAAGAAAACAGAGTATTACTCTTAATTTTAGCCGAACTTGCATGTTTTCCCAGGGAAAGAAAGAGAAAATAAGGGGGAATCTAACCACCATTTAACCATCATGATATGGATGATGCACGTCGCTTCAGATGATGTGCCTCAACATTATCCTTTAGAAGAGATGGTGTTTGGCCTTTTTTGGTAGCTGGAAGACACTGCACGCGCCACCCAAAAGGCATGAGCATCCCCTACACACTGGCATGTGCGTTGCATATACTTGTAGCTTTTCTCTGTTTTTTTAGTTTAATTTATGAAAATACCCAAGTGTTCCTGATCCTACAAGATATTAACTAAAAAACCATAACAAAAGGACCAAAAAGCCCTTTAATCTTAGTTACAGTTTTTTTTATTCAAATGGTACTTTAGTAATTACACTATGCCAGGAAGAAGAAAAAATTGAATACACCCATGTCCTAAAGGTTAAGCAAATTAAATTTTTTAGGGTATTTTAAACATTATATTATGCAAATAAAAAATTAAAAGACTTCTTTACCTCCATTTAATCTTGTAATAACAAATGTGTCTCGTGAAAAATACCATATTATTCTTGAAAACATGCTATAAAATTTAAATTATTAAGGACAAAATGGTAATTTTATTATGAAAATCCACTATAAAATATGAGTGTATAACCTGTTCAAAGATTGAGTATTTTTAGCATTTATTTTATTAGTTTATCACCTACACTTTCTTAACTCTGAAAAAAGTAAAGTACACAAAGAACTAATTATTTTATAACTTGATTGGAAAACTACTTTTTTGATGCCGAATATTTATTAATTTCTATTTGAGTACCTTTTCTTTAAAAATATTTACATATTCGAGTAAACTCACTCTCTCTATATTTTTTTTTTATTTGGGTACATGTTGTTGACAGGAGTTGAGGTGTCTGTTATTTTGTAACAAATGGCAAAAGTTATCCCTCTAATAGAAGATTCGTTACGCACGTATTAACCAAATTTGACAGCTGATAAATAAATTGTCAGGAACAAAAATCAAAGCACACCTTATCCTCTGCAAACCCGAGCCAGAACCGAGCTACAGCTTTCTCATAAGGGTCATAAGGGGTTCTGTGGCCAAGTCTCTTCAATGTATGCGAGGATTACCATGGATTCACAATTTGGTTTCCCATCATGAACAAGCATTGGGATCTTCTTGTGGACAGGGTTATGCTGTAGAAGCATGGGACTTTTATCGCGCAAATCTTCCTCTATGTATTCATACGATATGCCCTTCGGTTTCAGCGCCCAAATCACTCTCCAACTATATGGGCCATTCCATGTCCCGTGCAGCTTCACTTCACCCATCGTTAGGTGGATTCTCAGAGGATCTTGAGTGATGAACTGATCAATTATGTATAATAGTTTATTAATTCTTTGCTGAGAAACCGGCTTGGCTTAGAGTTTGTGACTTTAAACAATGCAGCATTTATTGTTGATATATTAGTATATTACAACTGGTTTTTGTTTCTTTTGTTTGCCATTTCTCGGAATTCAAAAATCAATTTAGCTGTCTGATCTTGGATGCTCCGATTAATTACAAGGAATCTTCGCACTCCACGAAGACAAAACTATAGAGTACAGTGGTTTATGAAAGCAACCGGTGGATTTTCCTTCAGAAAATGTCAAGCTCTGCCGAACAAATCCATAATTTAACTGGGGTCACGAGACAATCATCGAATAAAGAGAATGTTTTTTCATTCAAAAAATGATTTTTAATTTTTTTAAATTAATATTTTTTATAATTTTAATATGTTGATGTCAAAAATAAATTTTTTAAAATATAAAATATTATTTTAATATATTTTTAAATAAAAATACTATAAAAAATATAATTTAAAAAACTATCAAACTGAACCTAAAGTGTTACCTTGGAAATATAACAATTTAGACGAGAAACTTGTTTTTACTTGCATACTGCACAGATCAAATGTTATTATTCTTTAAAAGCAGCATATATAACAGTATTTAATTTATGCCTGAACATTGTTCCAAGATACCATTAATTTTAGAATTTACTAGCATATTAATCGGTACTCACATTAAATTAATAATAATTTTTTTAAAATATTTTAAGTATATTAAATCTAACGATCAAGCAAGATTTAATATTTTTGAATCTGATAATAATGTCAGACTTAATAACATCGGGTTTTGCAGTTGAGCTAGACCTAATAATATTTGGTCTGCCGGTCGAACCAGACCCAACATCCTTTGGTCTAGTGCTCAAGCCATGTCATTCTCCAGCGTTCAAGATAAAATATTATATTCTTAATTATTTTTTCTTAATTATTTTTTCAATGTCAAATATATCTCATGTAAATGACAATTTCACCCCAATTGCATACTTAATAATAACCTTCTTTTTTTTTCAACAAAAATTATATCATTACATTATTCTAATTCACAAATATCTATATCTTGATAAACAGCAAAAGATAAACAGTAAAACTACCAGCAGTTTTAGTTTATAATTAATATAAAAATAGTTGTAATTCAAGGACCGATATCCCTCCCGTGTCCTGATTGCTGGATAAATTAGCGTGATGGTGCCCTTCCTCCGAGAGGTTTAAAGTAGACCAGCATCTCGTCATGCCCTGGCAGATTTTCCTTGATTATGGGCTCGTCCTTGAAGTTTTTTATCCATGTATGCAGGCGAGGAAATTTCTGAGGTTCCATCAGTTTTATTCCTGCCACTTCTTCCAAGACTGCCAACCACTGGGCAATCCAGCCATAGGCTATGTCCACCAAGCTAATCTTGTCTCCGCAGAAAAATCTCTTCTTTCCCAGAGCATGTTCTTCAATGGTTTTTAGCATTTCCAAGCTGTCCTTCACTGCCTTTTCTTGCTCTTCTCCGCTGCTATGGAACATAATCCATACCGCAACACCCTATCACAACCAGTACAAAAAAATAATAATCAGAATCTCTTTCATCGCGCATAGCTCTCTCGTAACGAATCAAATGTTTGGTAGATTTCTAGGGGGAAAAGGAGGAAAAATAAACTAGCAGAAAGTTGGGGAAAAAAATGTACCTTATCTTCAACAAATTTAACCCAGAACCTGGCTCTAGCTCTCTCGTAAGGATCATCGGGCATCAGTGGAATTTGGGGCCAGGTCTCTTCCATGTATTCTAGAATTACCATGGATTCGCAAATTGATTTTCCCCCATGGATGAGAACTGGAATCTTTTTGTGGACTGGGTTACATTGAAGAAGCAAGGGGCTTTTGTTGGAAAGATCTTCTTCAAAGGACTCGTATGGTATGCCCTTAAGTTTCAGAGCAGTTAATTAATTAACAATAAACTAAAATTGTTCGGTGTTTCACCGTGCTAGTCCAGTGAAACGCTGAGCTGTTTTCTCCTTTTTTTTTTTTTTTTTTGTTTTTTTTTTATTTTCTATGTCTTTATAGGTATTTTTTTGCTTTTTTTTTCTTTTTTTTCTTTTAATGAATTTTTTTTGTTTAATTTAGTTTGTTAATGTTAATTTTTTTTTATTTAGTTATCATATTTTCATGACACGGATCACAGGTTTGACGGGTTAACTTGGTTTGACGAGTTAACCCGATTTTGTTTTTTGCTTTTTTTCTTTTTAATTAATAACATATACTAAAATTGTTCAGTGTTTCACTGTGTAGTCCACAGTAAAACGTTAAGCTGTTTTTTTTTTGTTTTTTTTCCTGCTTTTTATGCCTTTATGGGTTTTTTTTTTGCTTTTTTTTTGCGTTTTTTTTCTTTTAATGAATTTTTTTTGTTTAATTTAGTTTGTTAATGTTATTTTTTTTTAGTTATCAGACTTTCATGACACGGATCCCGGGTTTGACAGGTTAACCTGGTTTGACGAGTTAACCCAGAATTTTTTTTTTTGCTTCTTTTCTTTTTAATTAATTTTTTTTCGTTTAGTTTAGTTTTTTAATGTTAAATTTCTTTCTATTTAATTATCAGACTTTCATGACAGCTATCCCGGGCTTGACGGGTTAACCTGTCAATTTGTTTTTCTATTTAGTTATCAAACTTTCATGACACGAATCCCAAGTTTGACGGGTTAACCTGGTTTGAAGGGTTAACCCAATTAATTCAGATTCTTTTCTTTTTCTTCATTAGTTTTTTTTCTTCTTGTTGGTTTTTTTTCTTTGTTTTTTTAATTATCTATTTAATTATCACACTTTTATGACACGACCTTGCAGCCAGACCCATATTCAAGGCTCTTGGGTCCAGTGTTGCAGCCAGACTCACTTAAACTTGAGTCATGTAAGTTTAATATTATTATTAATATTATAAATATTACTCTTGGGTCAAGCATTGCAGCTAAATCAAAGGCTCTTGGGCATATCTTTGCAAAAAAACCTAACACTCTTAGATCTTAGCATTTTTTGATATTTTTTATGCAAGAAAAAAAATTTAACCCGTGGCACGTGCCTTTGTTTTTTTTTTTTTCTCCTTTTCTTTTTAAGCCTTTTACCGTGGATTGCACAGTACAGTCCACGGTGAAAAAGCTGATTCCTTTAGTTTTTGTTTTTTGTCTTTTTTTAATTAATTTTTTTTAATTTAGTTTCTTAATATTAAATTTTTTCTATTTAATTATCAGACTTTCATGACATGGATCCCAGGTTTGACGGGTTAACCCAGTTTCTTCAGATTTTTTTTCTTTTTCTTCATTAGTTTTTTTCTTCCTATCGGTTTTTTTCTCTTTGCTTTTTTCTTTTTAATCAATCTTTTTTTAATTTATTTCATTAATAATAAATCTTTTTTCTATTTAGTTATCACACTTTCATAACACGAATTCCAAGTTTGACAGGTTAACCTGATTTGGCGGGTTAACCTGGTTGATTCAGATTTTTTTTTCTTTTTCCTCATTAGTTTTGTTCTTCCGATTTCATCTTTTAATATTGTATGCAGTCCACAGTGAAAAGGCTGAAGCCTTTAGTTTTTTTTTTTTTGCTTTTTTTTATGTCTTTCACTGTGGACTGCACAGTGCAGTCCACGGTGAAAATGTTGATGCCTTCTTTTTTTTTTTAATTAATTTTTTTATTTAGTTTGTTGATATTAAATTTTTTTTCTATTTAGTTATCAGACTTTCATGACACGGATCTCGGGTTTGACGGGTTAACCCAGTTAATTTAGATTTTTTTTCTTTTTCTTCATTAGTTTTTTTCTTCTTATAAGTTTTTTTTTCTTTTATTGTTTCTTTTTATTTAATATTTTTTTATTTAATTTAGTTCATCAATATTAAATTTTTTTATTTAGTTATCGACTGATGCCTTTAGTTTTTCTTTTTACTTTTTTGCTGTTTTTATGCCTTTAACTGTGGATTGCACACTAGAGTCCACAGTGAAAAGGCTGATGCCTTTTTGTTTGTTTTTTTCCTTTTTAATTAATTTTTTTCGTTTAATTTAGTTTGTTAATGTTCAATTTTTTTCTATTTAGTTATCAAACTTTCATGACACAGATCCTGGGTTTGACGAGTTAACCTGATTTGATGGGTTAGCCCAGTTAATTTTGTTTGAACCTGTCAATTTTTTTTTTCTATTTAGTTATCAAACTTTTACGACACGAATTCAAGGTTTGACGAGTTAACCTGGTTTGAAGGGTTAACCCAGTTAATTCAGATATTTTTTCTTTTTCTTCATTAATTTTTTTTCTTCCTTTTGGTTTTTTTCTTTTTAATTAATCTATTTAATTATCACACTTTTATGACACGACCTTGCAGCCAGACCCACATCCAAGACTATTGGGTCTGGTATTGCAGTCAGACCCACTTAAACTTGGGTCATGCAAGTTTAATATTATTATTAATATTATAAATATTACTCTTGGGTCAGGCGTTGCAGCCACACCCAAGACTCTTGAGTATAACTTTGCAAAAAAACCTAATACTTTTAGATTTTAACTTTTTTTGATATTTTTTATGCAAAAACCATTGACCCGCGGCATCACGCGGGTCATGTAACTAGTTATTACTAAAACCAATCAGTGTTTCATTATAGTTTGAGCTATTATACACTATGAGTGAATTTATTATAAATTGTATTGTTCTACACTGTAGTGCAGATACTGTACACTGTGAATGCTTTCACTGTGAACTGCAATGTTTGGTGGGGACATGTGTGAGGCTACAGCCAACAGGCCCTAGGCGCCAAGCTGGAGGCACGCCCCCTAGGGTAGCCCGGGTATTGGAACCTAGCGCATTCCCTCGTTTGCATACCCGGGCTAAAAATTTCAAGGACGTTGCTGTGATCAAAGAAAGTGTTCCTATTAATTATTTAATAAAATTAATTTTAAAAAAAAATTAGATATGAGTGGAAAAAAAAAGTCTATGGTGTACGAAAAATGATAAAATTTATTACTTTGGAGAGGTCATGGATTTTATTCTCTCTCCGACTTGATTTTTTTTCGGATCAAGAAATTTATTTTTTTTATTTTTAATTTAATAATAAGGAGAATCATGATTAACAAAATAAATTTATAAATAATATTGATGGGCCAGTCACTTAAAATATTTGAACAGCAATAGCTGTATCACCATTATTATTAGCATGTCAACGAGAAATACAAGGTTTACACACACACACGAGAAACAGAAACCATACATGAAGAAGAAAGTTGAGACAAGACAGCATGGAATTGGGTTTCAAAGCATTATAAAGGCTAGTTCTTGGCTAGTCTCTTCATGGAGCCAGTCACATAGGCCAGCATCTTATCATAGGCAGGGATGTTTTCTTTAACCACAGGAAGTTCGACGAAATTCTTAGCCCAGGCGTGCAACCGAGGGAAAGTGCTTGGTTCCAACACTTTCACACCTTTTGCTTCTTCCAAGGCTGCAAACCAATAACCCAACGCTCCATGTGAGATGTCTACGAGATTTATGCTTTCACCGCCGAAAAACTTCTTATCTCCAAGACCTTGCTCCTCTAAGATTTTCAGCCACTCGGACATTTCTTTTGCTGCCTTCTCGAGCTCTTCTCCGCTACCGAGGTAAAATGCACTAAAGGCAGCACCCTAAATAACCAAAGAGTTTGATTATTTCTTGAATATAATAAAACTACAAAATCGAGTAATAAAAATTTAAAAGTTTTTGAGAAAGCTAGAGAAGAGAAATCAATCCAATTTACCAACTAAAATAATGATTTAGTTTTGGAATCAATTACTAGGACTAAATTGAAATCCTGGAACCAATTTCTCTTTCCTTAGGACTGCACCCTACCAAGTAGCAGATAAGGCTAAAACATTTCAGGAATCAGAAACAGTTGAATGAAAAATAGACGATGAGACCTGTAACTAGATCGATACCCTCACCTTGATAACTCCAGACTGGATCCAGAACCGAGCCATGGCTCTCTCATAAGGGTCTTTGGGGAGCAATGGGTTTTCAGGCCATGTTTCTTCGATGTATTCAAGGATAACAAGAGACTCCGCAATTGGTTTGCCACCATGAACAAGAACTGGGATCTTCTTGTAAACTGGGTTGTACTTCAAGAGCGATTCACTCTTGTTAGAAAGGTCTTCTTCTATGTATTCATACTCCACACCTTTTAATTTCAGAGCCCATATGATTCTGTGACTAAAAGGGCTCGGCCAAAAACCATATAGCTTCACTTCTGCCATTGTTTTGATGAGGTCAGGATGCAAGGTCTGCTGCTATGAAAACCCATTTTATAGTTGCTTTTCGCTTGGGCATCAAGTTTCAGTTGGAAAATTCGGACTCAAAACATTTTTTTACTAGTGTTGACTTGACTTGCTGCAGAGCTTTAGACACTAATTTACTATAAAGAAACAAGAAAGAGCTCACCCTGCTACAAAGCATGGATCAGAATTCATGAAAACAAATTACAACAGCCGTTGCTAAAAATAGCAGAAAAATCATGTCTATCAGAGATATCGGTTAACATCCCAGATTTGTACAATCTATAACGAATATCTTGATAAATATTCTTCACCAAATCATGACTGCTACACTCTCTGTCTGGTGTTGTATAGGTAACAAAAACAAATCTTGATCTATTACAATGGAGGAATCCAAGCATGTTTTTTATTTGAATTTGTTTTCAAAATTGAAAACATTGTGGGTCTTTGGTCTTCAATTATTTGTTCAGGGTCGAATTGTTGCTTTCATAATATAACCCAGCGAGGGAGGCAGGCTCAATTGATCTGAGCAGAAAGCATATACATACCCGTGCAGGAAATTAAAATGACCGCAACAACAGAGTTTTGATAAAGAATGCTATATCATTCAATTCATGCCACGCCACGCCACTTGTTTTTTTTTTTTTTGACGGTATGCAGTTTATTTTCTGTGCAAGAAACGTGGACTAATCTACAAGGTGTATAACAGGGTGGGTTTCAATTTATTTTTTATTAAAATTTAATTTTTTAATTTTAAATTAATTTTTTTAAATTGTTTTAATGTCCTAATATAAAAAAAATAAAAAATTTTTTTAATATTTTTTTGAATAAAAAATATTTTAAATAACAATTACCCCACTAAATACTCACTCTCCGCGTCTGATCGAAACTTACTAGATGCCATGTTCGTGCGATGGTGCTGGTTTGTAGCATGCTTATGTGTTGTCATGAATTTGTGGAAAAAATCATATAAAAATAAAAAATCATATGGAGAAAAACTATTGCAATCCATATTGTTTTCAAGAAAAAAACTACAAAACTAAATTCACAACCAGTTTAATATTAAAAAAATAAAATCAACAAAGATAATTTTTGAAAAAATCATTAAAAAAAAAGAAAAAAAAACATGCAAGGAAACATTGTAACAATCTAAGTGTTTCATGAGAAAATCTACAGTTATAATTTTCAACAACTTCAATATTAAAAATAATAAAATCGATAAAGATAATTTTTAAAAAAATCATAACAAAAAAAAATCATGTGGGGGAACACTGTAGCAATTCACAGTATTTTAAAGAAAAAAAACTACGAAGCTAAATTCTCAACCAGCTCAATATAAAAAAAATCGACAAAGACAATTCTGGAAAAATATTAAAAAAAAACAAAAGAAGAAGAAAATCTTGGGGGGGGATGTAAAAAAAAAGGAAAAAAAAACAAAAAAATAAAATAAAATCGACAAAAACAATTCTGAAAAAAAACACAAAAGAATAAAAAAAACAATTTTAGAAAAAAAAGCAAAAAAAAAAAAAGAGGGAAAAAATATGGAGAAAGTTAAAGTTAAATTTTCAACCAATTCAATATTAAAAAAATAGACGAAGATAAATTTTTTTTAAAAAAGATGAAAATCTTGGGGAAAAAAAGAAAAAAGAAAAGAAAAAACATGTAAAATCCAAAAAAAAAAAGGAAAAAAACAAAAAAAAATGTGGGGAAAAATATTTAGAAAAAAAAACAAAAGAAGAAGAAGAAGACAATCTTGGGGAAAAAAAGAGAAAACAAACATGTAAAACAAAAGAAAGGAAAAAAAAAACAAAAATAAAAAAAATAAAATCAACAAAAACAATTCTGAAAAAAAACACAAAAGAATAATAAAAAAAAGAAGACAATTTTGGAAAAACAAAAGCAAGAAAAAAAAAGAAAAAAAAAGGGGAAAAAATATGGGGAAAGTTAAAATTAAATTTTCAACCAATTCAATATTAAAAAAAATCGACGAAGATAATTTTTTTAAAAAAAAGATGAAAATCTTGGGGAAAAAAAAAGAAAAAAGAAAAGAAAAAACATGTAAAATCCAAAAAAAAAGGGGAAAAAAAGGAAAAAAAATATGGGGAAAAATATTTAGAAAAAAAACAAAAGAAGAAGAAGAAGACAATCTTGGGGAAAAAAAGAGAAAAAAAACATGTAAAACAAAAGAAAGGAAAAAAAAAATAAAAATAAAATTGACAAAAAACATTCTAAAAAAAAACACAAAAGAATAAAAAAAAGACAATTTTGGAAAAAAAAAGCAAAAAAAAAGGGGGGGGAATATGGGGAAAGTTAAAGTTAAATTTTCAACCAATTCAATATTAAAAAAAATCGATGAAGATAATTTTTTAAAAAAAAAGAAAAGAAAAAAGATGTAAAATCCAAAAAAAAAGGGAAAAAAAGGAAAAAAAATATGGGGAAAAAGATTTAGAAAAAAAACAAAAGAAGAAGAAGAAGACAATCTTGGGGAAAAAAAGAGAAAACAAACATGTAAAACAAAAGAAAGGAAAAAAAACAAAAATAAAAAATAAAATCAACAAAAAATAATTTAAAAAAAACACAAAAAAACAAAAAAAAAGACAATTTGCAAAATAAACAAAAACAAATGAAAAAAAAGATGTGGGGAAAGTTAAAGCTAAATCCTTAACCAGATCATTATTAAAAAAAATCGACAAAGATAATTTTTTTTTTAAAAAACTAAATTCTCAACTAGTTTAATATTAAAAAAAATCGGTAAAAATAATTTAAAAAAAAATAAAAAAAATAAAAATAAAAATCTTGGGAAAAAAGAAAAAAAAACATGTAAAACCTAAAAGAAGGGAAAACAATTGTGAAGAAAAATATTTAAAAAAAAAGAGATAATTTTAAGAAAAAAAAAATATGTGAAACAAAAAAAAAATGTAGGGAAAGCTCCCACACGTTTTTTCTATTATTATTTAACAAGCAGTGGATTTTGACTTTGAACATATACATGCATGTCTTGTCTTCGGATTGGGTGGTGGATATGGAGTTGTGGACCCATCACTTATGAACCCGTGTGATTTTCGTAGAAATTTCGATGCCCTGCTCCAAGATCCTACATCATTATTTAAAATTTTGGAAAAGCAGAGAAATTATCTATTCCTACGTTGACTGCCCCCTTTTGTTTTTTTTTAACCTTCTGCTAAGAATCTATTGACTGTTGAAATAATTTTATTATAGGTTGTTTGTAGTTTTTTAAAGTGTTTTTTATTAGAAAAAAATTAAAATAATATTTTTTTTATTTTTTAAAAATTATTTTTAACATCAGTGTATTAAAATAATATAAAAACAGTAAAAAATATTAATTTCAAGTAAAAAAAAAATAAAAAAAATTTAAAATTTTTTTAAAATTTTTGAAATACAAAAACAAACCTGAAATTAAAAAAATAAGGTAGTTGTCTTTAATTATTAAGGATAGAATGGTAATTTTGTAATGAAAATCCACTGTAAAATAGGAGTGTATAAACGGTTCAAAGAATGAGTATTTTTAGCATTTATTTTAATAGTTTATCACCTACACTTTCTTAACTCTGAAAAGTGAAATGCACAAAGAACTAGTAAATTAGCCCTCGGGATTTTATAAGCTAATATTTCGTCCATTTTTTTTAAAAAATATTTTATAACTTAATGGGAAAACTACTTATTTGATGCCGAATATTTATTAATTTCTGTCTGAGTACCTTTTCTTTAAAAATATATACATATTTGAGTAAACTCACCCTCTCTCTCTTATATATTTTTTTTTCATTTGGGTACATGTTGTTGATAGGAGTCGAGGTGTCTGCTATCTTGTAACAAATGGCAAAAGTTACAAGATCATTTTTAGCATCTCAGAGGCATCCTTGATGGCTTGCTTTTCTTCTTCTCCATTGGTACGAGCTATTCTCCATAGCATTGGGATCTGCTAACAGAGCAAATTGATTTCCCCCAATGGATGAGAACTGGAATCTTTTTGTGGACTGGGTTGCATTGAAGAAGCAAGGGGCTTTTGTTGGAAAGATCTTCTTCAAGGTGCTCGTATGGTATGCCCATATGACTCTATAACTGAAAGGACTAGGCCATGTTCCTAGCAGCTTAACTTCAGCCATGTCCTAGCAGCTTAACCTGAGCCAGAACCGAGCTACAGCTTTCTCATAAGGGTCGTTGGGCAGCATGGGGTTCTGTGGCCAAGTCTCTTCTATGTATTCGAGGATTACCATGGATTCACAAATTGGTTTCCCATCATGAACAAGCACTGGGATCTTCTTGTGGACAGGGTTATGCTGTAGAAGCATGGGACTTTTATTGCGCAAATCTTCTTCTATGTATTCATACGGTATGCCCTTCAGTTTCAGCGCCCAAATCACTCTCCAACTATATGGGCTATTCCATGTCCCCTGCAGCTTCACTTCACCCATTATTAGGTGGATTCTCAGAGGACCTCGAGTGATGAACTGATCAATTATTTATAATAGTTTATTAATTCTTTGTTGAGAAACTGGCTTAGTTTAGAGTTTGTGACTTTAAACAATGTAGCAATTATTGTTGATATATTACAACTGGTTTTTGTTTCTTTTGTTTGCCATTTCTCGGAATTCAAAAATCAATTTAGCTGTCTAATCTTGGATACTCCGATTAATTACATGGAATCTTCGCACTCCATGAAGATAAAACTATAGAGTACAGGGGTTTATGAAAGGAACCGGTGGATTTTCCTTCAGAAAATGTCAAGCTCTGCCGAACAAATCCATAATTTAACTGAGGTCACGAGACAATCATCGAATCAAGAGAATGTTTGTTTTTTCTTTCAAAAAACGATTTTTAATTTTTTAAAATTAATATTTTTAATAATATTATTGATATAAAAAATAAAAAAATATTATTTTAATATATTTTTAAATAAAAAATAATTTAACATATAAATGCTACAATAATTTCAAAATATACCTAACTCAACCAAAAGTGTTACCTTGGAAATATAACAATTTAGACGAGAAACTTGTTTTTACTTCATACTGCACAGATCAAATGTTATTAATCTTTAAACGCAGCATATATAACAGGACTTAATTAATGCCTGAACATTGGTCCAAGATACCATTAATTTTAGAATATATTAGTATTTAGACGGCTTACAGTAGATCAATAATTATTATTTTTAAATATTTTAAGTATATTGAGTCTGATGGTTAAGCCGGACTCTATATTCTTGGATCTAGCTTGAGCCAGATCCAATATCTTGGATCTGATAGTAATGTCATATCAAATAGCATTGGGTTTTGCGGTTGAGCCAGACATAATAGTATTTGATCTGACGATCGAACCAGTACTAATAGTCTTGGATCTGGCTACCTCTAACGACCAAGCAAGACCCAATATTCTTGGGTCTGGCTGCCAAATCAGACCTAATATTTTTGGGTTTGACAATCATGTCTAACCCGAGCACCTGGGGTCTGGTTGCGTTACCAAACTTAAGCGCTTGTTGTCTAGCAGCTATATTATTGCCCAGCGCTTAGGGCAAAACATTATATTCCTAATCATTGTTTCAATATCAAATGTATCCTATAAAAAACTATATACTTAGTAATTTTTTTTTTTTTTTGCAACAACAATTATATCATTATATTGTTATAATCCATGGTAATCTATATCTTGAGTAAATCGAACAGCAGATTTAGTTTATCGTTAATATAAAAATAGTTGTAATTCAAGGACCCATATCCCTCCCGTGTCCTGGTTGCTGGGTAAATTAGCGTGATGGTGCCCTTCCTCCGAGAGGTTTAAAGTAGACCAGCATCTCGTCATGTCCTGGCAGATTTTCCTTGATTATGGGCTCGTCCTTGAAATTTTTTATCCATGTATGCAGGCGAGGAAATTTCTGGGGTTCAATCAGTTTTATTCCTGCCACTTCTTCCAAGACTTCCAACCACTGGGCAATCCAGCCATAGGCTATGTCCACCAAGCTAATCTTGTCTCCGCAGAAAAATCTCTTCTTTCCCAGAGCATGTTCTTCAATGGTTTTTAGCATTTCCAAGCTGTCCTTCACTGCCTTTTCTTGCTCTTCTCCGCTGCTATAGAACATAATCCATACCGCAACACCCTATCACAACCAGTACAAAAAAAAAAAAAAATTCAGAATCTCTTTCATCGGGCATAGCTCTCTCGTAACGAATCAAATGTTTGGAAGATTTCTAGGGGGGAAAGGAGGAAAAATAAACTAGCAGAAAGTTGGGGAAAAAAATGTACCTTATCTTCAACAAATTTAACCCAGAACCTTGCTCTAGCTCTCTCGTAAGGATCATCGGGCATCAGTGGAATTTGGGGCCAGGTCTCTTCCATGTATTCTAGAATGACCAAGGATTCGCAAATTGATTTTCCCCCATGGATGAGAACTGGAATCTTTTTGTGGACTGGGTTGCATTGAAGAAGCAAGGGGCTTTTGTTGGAAAGATCTTCTTCAATGTACTCGTATGGTATGCCCTTAAGTTTTAGAGCCCATATGACTCTATAACTGAAAGGACTAGGCCATGTTCCTAGCAGCTTAACTTCAGCCATGTTTTGAGAGATCAGTGGGTGGGATTTCGTTGACTGTCACTGTGGTTCTTATAGCGATCATCAATGTCCTCTTGCTTGAGCAGTAAGTTAACTACTCTTAATTAATCAATTAAAGGTTGAATTCAAAGAAGCTTTATCATTGATTCACTTTTAAAACTTTTTCATGGATACGGTGATGTCCTGATAAACTGTTGAAGATTTCCATGTTGTTTCCTTGTTTTTAGGATCAGTTTCAGTTATGTTGAATAATTCCTCCTGTGCTTGAGGAACAAGCTTCTATTTTTCTGTTAGAATTAGTTAACCACGATTACATGCAAATATATCGTGAGTTTGTTATTTCATTCTTATCTCAGTGTAAGGCTATTTATAAGCTATGAACAACAACTTAATAAATATACTTTTTATCTATCCTTTGTTGAATTCTAACATTTGGTATCAGAGCATTACAAAGCCTGACTACAGTCTTCATTATAGGGATAGAATATAAACACAGAGAGGAGGGAAACATGGTTAGGGTGAGAAAAGTGAGGAAAATATAGTGAAAGAGAGGATCACAGTAAGAGTTTGATATCAAAGATCACAGTTAGAGTTTGATATCAATGACAACAGAGAATAGTTTTGTACAACCTGCTATTCCACGATTTGATGGTCACTACGACCATTGGAGTATGCTAATGGAAAACTTTCTGCGTTCCAAAGAATATTGGAACCTAATAGAGGTGGGAATTACTGCTGCAACAGAAGACAATGATCTCGGGGAGAAGGCCATTGAAGATCTAAGATTGAAAGATCTAAAGGCCAAGAATTATCTGTTTCAAGCTATTGATCGTTCAATACTAGAAACCATTTTGAAAAAGGATACTGCAAAGGACATATGGGATTCTTTGAAGCATAAGTATCAAGGCACAACACGTGTAAAACGTGCTCAACTGCAAGCACTCCGCAAAGAATTTGAAGTGTTGCACATGAAAACTGGAGAATCAATTGATGATTACTTTGGCAGAACTCTCATCATTGCTAACAAAATGAGAATTCATGGGGAGAAAATGGATGATGTGGTCATTATTGAAAAAATTCTGAGATCTATGACATCCAAATATGATTATGTTGTATGTTCTATTGAAGAATCAAATGATCTTGATACTTTGTCCATAGATGAACTCCAAAGCAGTCTTCTGGTACACGAACAAAGAATCAGCCGGCATGTGGTAGAAGAACAAGCCCTTCAAATCAGTCATGGACCTCAACAAGGAGGCAGAAGTGGAGGCAGAAACGTTTATCGTGGACGAGGAAGAGGAAGAGGTAGATTTGAGTTTGACAAATCTGCCATAGAGTGCTATCACTGTCATGATTTCGGGCATTTTCAATGGGAATGTTCCAAAAGAGCAAAAGAACATACAGCTAAGTATATAGAAACAAAAGAAGAAATGTTACTGATGGCTCTTGTAGATTCCAAAGAGACTGAATCTGAGCACATTTGGTTTCTTGACTCTGGTTGTAGTAATCATATGTGTGGGGAGAAAAACATATTTTGTGAGTTGGATAGTAACTTCAGAGAATCTGTGAAGCTTGGAAACAACTCAAGGCTTGCAGTACAAGGCAAGGGCAATATTCGACTGGAAGTAAAAGGCATTATGTTTATAATCACAGATGTGTTTTATGTACCAGATCTGAAGAACAACTTATTGAGCATCGGTCAGTTGCAGGAAAAAGGAATGGCAGTATTTATTCAACATGGAAAATGCAAAATCTTTCACTCTGAGAAAGGTTTAATAATTGAAACTGGGATAACACACAACAGGATGTTTACAATCATTGCTCATTGCTCACCAAAGGAGCAACAATGCTTCTCCTCATTAACTACAGATCAAGCAAATCTTTGGCATTATCGGTATGGGCACCTCAGTTGGAATGGACTCCGAATACTTCAACAGAAGAGCATGGTGAAAGGGCTACCTCAGTTTAAAGGGTCTCAAAAGGTGTGTGAAGATTGTTTAGTAGGAAGATAGCACCGTGATCCATTTCCCAGCAGAAGCACATGGAGAGCTTCTAATATCCTTCAACTGATACATGCAGACATATGTGGGCCAATCCATCCAAGTTCAAATAACAAGAAAAGGTATTTACTTACCTTTATTGATGATTTGAGCAGAAAAATTTGGGTTTATTTTCTAACTGCAAAGTCAGAGGCATTTGATAACTTCAAACTTTATAAAGCGAGAGTAGAGAAGGAAACAGGGACATTCATCCGAAGTTTCAGAACAGACCGTGGGCGAGAATTTACATCACAGGAGTTCACAAATTTCTGTGATGAAAATGGCATCCATAGACAATTGACAGCTGCTTATACTCCTCAACAAAACGGAGTTGCAGAAAGGAAAAATCGTACTATTATGAATATGGTGCGAAGTATGTTGCATGCAAAACAAATCCCAAAGACATTCTGGCCTGAAGCTGTAAATTGGACTGTGCATGTGCTGAATAGATGTCCAACTTTTGCCGTGAAGAACAGAACACCTGAAGAGGCATGGAGTGGAATTAAACCATCAGTAGATCATTTTCGAATTTTTGGTTGTGTTTCTCATGTGCATGTACCAGACAGTAAACGAATGAAGCTTGATGCAAAGAGCTTAAAATGCGTCTTGCTTGGAGTAAGTGAAGAATCTAAGGCGTATAGATTGTTTAATCCTATTTCTAACAAAATCATTGTCAGTCGGGATGTTGTGTTTGAAGAAGATCAACAATGGTGCTGGGATGATACTCACAAACAAAATATATTGACTGATCTTGAGTGGGAAGCTAATGAAGTGGGAGAACAACCTGAAGATAAGAATTGTACAGAAGGTTTTGGAGCTGATGCAGAGCCTAGAGAAATTATTAATAGCACAAAAGAGCCTGAACTTAATGCCGAACAACCTGGAGATGCAGAACAACCTGAAGATGTTGATGAAAGCCATAATGCAGAACAACCTGGAGATGCAGATGAAAGCCATACTTCAAATAGCAACATTTTGTCCTCACATGGACGAACTAGAAGGCCACCAGTCTGGATGCAGGACTATGCATCTGGTCAATATTTTTCTGATGAAGAAACTGCAAACATGACACTTTTAGCTTTGTTAAGTGACAGTGACCCTATGACGTTTGAAGAGGCAGTAAAGTCAGAAAAATGGAGGCAAGCTATGGATCAAGAAATGCAAGCCATAGAAAGGAATGATACATGGGAACTCACTGTGTTGCCATCAGGAAGCAAAACTATAGGAGTGAAGTGGGTGTTTAAAACAAAGGTCAATGAAAATGGGGAAGTAGACAAATACAAGGCAAGGTTAGTTGCTAAAGGATACTGCCAGCAATATGGAATTGATTATGCTGAGGTATTCGCACCAGTGGCTCGTTTGGACACCATCTGAATTGTTATTTCTCTTGCTGCACAAAACAGTTGGGTGATTTATCAACTTGACGTCAAGTCAGCTTTCATACATGGGGAAATTAATGAAGAAGTCTTTGTTGATCAGCCACCAGGTTATGAACAGAAAGGAAACGAATCCAAGGTCTATCGACTCAAGAAGGCTTTATATGGACTCAAACAGGCTCCCCGAGCCTGGTACAGTCGAATTGAAGCATATTTCATCAAAGAAGGCTTCATCAAATGCCCATATGAGCACACTTTATTCATCAGAACTGTTGATGGAGGTAAAATTTTAATTGTGTGTCTTTACGTTGATGATCTCATTTTTACCGGTAATGATCCCATGTTGTTCGAACAACTTAAGACTTCCATGATGACTGAATTCAACATGACAGACCTTGGTAGAATGAGATTTTTTCTAGGTATTGAAGTATTACAGAGAACAGATGGTATCTTCATCAGTCAACGTAAATATGCTCAAGAGCTTCTACAGAGGTTCAAAATGAATCAATGCAATTCAGTCCACAATCCAGCAGTTCCTGGTTTTAAACTCACAAAAGATGAAGAAGGCATTACAGTTGACAGTACATTCTACAAACAAATAGTGGGAAGTCTCATGTATCTCACGGCTACACGTCCAGATTTAATGTTTATTGTCAGTTTAATTAGCAGATACATAGAAAGACCCACTGAATCTCACTTGCAAGCAGCAAAACGAGTTTTAAGGTATGTCAAAGGCACGACCAGCTTTGGAATATTTTACAAGAAGGGAGGAAGTGCAGAGTTTTTTGGATACACTGACAGTGATTTTGCTGGTGATCAAGATGACAGAAAAAACACCTCAGGTTATGTTTTTCTTTTGAGCTCTGGAGCCATTTCCTGGTCTTCTAAAAAACAACCTGTTGTCTCCCTATCCACCACTGAAGCTGAGTTTATAGCAGCAGCATCCAGTGCATGCCAAGTCGTGTGGATAAGCAGAATTCTGAAAAGCCTCCAACAAACACAAAGCTCTCCAACGAAGGTGTATTGTGACAATATTTCAGCAATCAAACTCTCAAAGAATCCTGTAATGCATGGGCGCAGTAAACACATAGATATCAGATTTCATTTTCTCCGAGAACTTGTCAATGATGGATTAGTTGAATTAATTACGTGTTCTACACAGGAGCAAGTTGTTGATATATTAACAAAACCATTGAAGCTTGACGTCTTTCTGAAGATGCGAAGGCTACTGGGTATGTGTGAATCTCCAAATATAAACTGATAAAACTCAGTTTAAGGGAGGATGATAAACTGTTGAAGATTTCCAAGTTGTTTCCTTGTTTTTAGGATCAGTTTCAGTTATGTTGAATAATTCCTCTCCTGTGCTTGAGGAACAAGCTTCTATTTTTCTGTTAGAATCAGTTAACCACGATTACATGCAAATATATCGTGAGTTTGTTATTTCATTCTTATCTCAGTGTAAGGCTATTTATAAGCCATGAACAGCAACTTAATAAATATACTTTTTATCTATCCTTTGTTGAATTCTAACATGTCCACAATCTTGACTTACAGAAACGTCTTTGCAACTCTTTCTTTTTCTTTCCTTTTTTTTTTTTTGTTTTGAAAGATGAAGAAGATATGATAATTAATCAACCAGCAAAAGCTGATTACTCCAACAATGTCCCAAGTTTGACGTTGTCGTGTTTTTTTACAGTCATATCCACGGCAAAGGTGATTTCTCATTCATTAAAGAAAGAAAGAAGAAAGAAAAGCTCCTTCCCTTGTCACTATTTTATAATTTTTTTAGGGCCGGGCAACGTTTTTCCCCTGTTTTATAATAGAATAGTGAGAATTGAATATGTTATCTTTTGATTATCTTATCCTATTAAATAAATAATTCAGTTTAAAATTTTAAATTATTAAATATACTAGATATAATTTATATTATTTTTAAATATCAAGCCTATCTCTCCATCTTTCATGTAAATTAATCTGTTTGTTTTTGCATTTCAAAAATATTTTTGAAAAAATTTGAATTTCTTTTTTACTTCAAATTAATATATTATTTTTATGTATTTAGATTATTTTGATGCGCTGATATTAAAAATTATTTTTAAAAAATAAAAAAAATATTATCTTAATATATTTATGAGTGAAAAAACATTTTAAAAAGCAACTATAATCGCACCCCAAATAAATATGAGTCAAAAGAAAATTGTTTATTCTTTTGTCACTCTAATAGAATTTTACAATAATTTAACTGTTTATTGAATTTAAATTATCAAATTCAAATTGAATTATAGAATTTAATACATGATAAAAATGTAAACAATTTAACTCTAAAACATCCTAATGCCTCAAGATAAGATGTGCTATACGAAAACCAAACGATCACAAATTAATGCTACACATATACAAAGAAGAGTTTATCTTACTTCGGCACAATCAAATAATGTTTATGTAAACCAATCAGTTTACCTGTCTGGGCTATCAAGAGGGAAAAGTAATTAGAGCCTGTTTAATCTTATTATTATTTTTTAAAATATTTTTTTATTTAAAATAATATTTTTTATTTTTAAAATTTATTTTTAATATCAATATATTAAAAAAATAAAAATAAAAGAATATCTTAGCATTGATACCATCATGCATGACGGCTATCATGTAGCAACATCCAGAAGATGATGTATAGTCAACATCGAGTATGTTCCGGGAAATTGAAACTTTCGTAGAACAAGCGACACATCACTATTCACTACTGGACATGGTTTTAATTAAAATTTTATTTCTTATCTTCGTAGTTTTGTCTCTTTGCACACATAATTAAAAAGAATAAAGAGAGAAAGAGGAAAATCCAAACTTTTTTCCCCAGAAAAAATATAATTAAACTTAAAACATGATTAAACTTGAGCATAAAGAAAAGAGAAGAGAAGTAGAATATATTTAATTTAATTAGATCATGTTCTAGCATCTTCAATCTCTGATTTTGGCGAATTAGTAGATTATATAAATACATTTGTTTATGAATATGATCACGTAAGCAAATACATCAACATGAAATAGAAAAACTCCTTCACAGGCAAAGTTGAATTGCTGCCCAAGCCAGACTCTTCCATTGAATTAACACTATAAAGGTTTGTGGAAGGTAGCGATGAAGAATCACCACAAACCTCTCAATCATGGCTGAAGGAGTGAAGCTGTTTGGAGCATTGCTCAGCCCATTTGTTTACCGAGTGATATGGACTCTAAAATTAAAGGCTATACCATACGAGTTTATAGAAGAAGATCTCCCCAATAAAAGTCCGCTGCTTCTCAAGTATAACCCTGTTCACAAGAAGATCCCGGTCCTTCTCCATGGCGATAAGCCAGTTTGCGAGTCCATGATCATTGTCGAATACATCGATGAGATGTGGCCCCAAAATCCATTGCTGCCAAATGACCCCTACGAGAGAGCTCTGGCTCGTTTCTGGGTCAAATTTGCCGAAGATAAGGTACAGCGTGCAGACATTATTATACATTTCATGATTCATAAAATACTATAAAACTGGACTTGTTAAGCTTAATTTTCTATGGTACTCCATTTAGTTTCCAGTGATTAATGTCATGGTTGATTCTGGCTTCAGGGTACATCAGTGTGGAGACTGTTTCGTGTTAAAGAGGAAGAGCTTGAGATGACAAGGAAGGAAACCCTGGAAATGTTGCAGAACGTTGAAGAACACGGGTTAGGGGAGAAGAAATTTTTTGGTGGAGACAGTGTAGGGATGGCAGATATAGCCTTTGGTTCTGTTGTTTATTGGTTGGAAGTCGTTGAAGAAGTACTAGGGGGAGGAGTAATATTTGAAGCCCACAAGTTTCCTCGCCTGCATGCCTGGATGAAAAACTTCAAGCAAGCCCCTATAATTAAAGAAAACCTTCCAGATAGGGACTGGTTGGTTACCTTCTTTAAGCGTCGCAGAGAAGCAATGTTGGCTGCATCTGCCTGATCGCACCGGTGATACAGATAATAACGGGATCTGTGGTGTGTTTTTCAGTGTTCAGGACCTCTTGTTTCGTGTCTTGTCTGTCTCTTTATTGCATTCGTGTCGTCTTTCAGCTGTTCGCTGTGATAGGCCTAGGCCCGTCTTTGAGTCCCGTGTAATCGTTATGTTACTTTCCGTGATTGAAGGAAGGAATAAAGGAATTGAAGAACTCGTTAACCTGGTGTTCGGTAGTTGGAAAGTATTTTAAAAAAAATTTAAATTTTTTTTATTTTAAATTAATATGTTTTTAATATTTTTCAAATAAAATTTTAATATATTTTAAAATAAATAATACTTTAACTGTTAATACACTCTTGAATAACATTATTAAAAACTATTTAATTTAATTAACCAAGATCATAAAACACTAATTCCAGCGACGTTTTGATAAAATAATAATCACGAGGGATTGGAAGTTGGCATATGCTCCAAAATCTATTTTTTGTTGGTTTTTAAATGGATTCAAATTTCACCAACGTTTTGATAAAATAAAATTATTGGGTTTTTAGTTAAATCAAACAAATAATTTACTTGGCAAACCAAGTTGACATTGCTTGATGTTTAATATCTTAATTATCATATCAAATTTAGATTAAACTTGATTAAGTCAGTGTTTCATAAAAATATAATTATTTTATTTTAATAAAAATATTTTATCCAAATTAATTTTATAACTCAACAGCCTCGAACCAATTTCAAATTAAATTTAAAAATTATTTGGCATTGTGATAATTTTTGTTTTTTGCTTAGAAAAAACCATTTTGATAATCAAATAGCTTTTACCTTTTATATTGGATATTATATATAATTGTGTTTAAAATTTTGATTTTATAAATGTTAAAATAACTTGTTTTTTATTCATTAAAATCTACTTTTTTTATTGTACATATAAAAATTCATTTCATAACAATTTTAATCAGACACATAATTTTTTTAAATTTATTTTTTTAAAATCATAACTAAAAATATTTTCTTAGAATCTATTATTGTAAAACATAATCGTAAAGGCTACTATTGGTATACACTTTAAGGCATAATAGAGCATAAAAAGAAAATTCAATTTGCCACGTCATTTTGATAAGGGTAAGAGAATTGGAGGTGAATTTGTCACAGTTTGTTGATTGAATTTGAAGGGGCTTGATTGAAAAATATCAAGGACGCGATGGGTTAGAGAGAGCAGAGGAATATGACCTAGCAGCGACTGCATAAGTGGCATTTCATAACCTTAAGGGATTTTTATTTTAAAAAATTTCCACGTTAAATTAAAAGTATTTTTAAAAGATTTGATAAAATAATATATTTTTATCTTATCTTGCTATAGAATAACCATATTTAAATATATTGCACTTTTAAACATCCAGTTAGTTGACCAATCAGATATAGTTATATAACTGATAGATCATTTCACACAAAAACTATAAATTTAAGGATTTTTTTTTAATATGTTTTATAAGTAAAAATATATATTTTTATCCAACTTGTAAATTAAAAAACACTTTTCAATTAAAATCGTAAATAGTTATTGCTCGCATGGTAGTTTTCACTGATGATTCCGAATAGTTAAATGTGAATATATTATAATTAGATGATGATATATTCTAGATAAATTATGTATATAACTTATTAGATATATGAGGCGGTATAGTAATTCCAAATCATAATGATGACTCAAAAGAATCTTAACTTTTGTTTTAACCATTGAGTTATTCTTAAATTTTTACAAGAGTTTGCAAAGATTTTTTTTTTAGAATAGCATATTTTAACCATTAGATATTTAGATTTTAAAAATCTTA
The DNA here is from genome assembly GCF_000002775.5 of Populus trichocarpa. Lineage (NCBI taxonomy): Eukaryota > Viridiplantae > Streptophyta > Magnoliopsida > Malpighiales > Salicaceae > Populus > Populus trichocarpa. Next base: position 9,095,789 of record NC_037294.2, on the reverse strand, counting down.
TTCCAAAAGTCTAATTTTAATAATATTATAATTTTTTTAATATTAATTAAAAATTTATTGTGATTCCCCACTATAATATATAATAGGCATTGAAAACTATGATATTTAAAATATTTAATTAAATATCATATTTTCCAATCATAGCATACAAAAATATACTATTTCACTGGAAAAGAAAAATATTATTTTTATATCATTTCCTTTTTTATTTGCATTTTTCATGTTAATTACCGAATTTATCCACCCTTAACTAAGGCCATGTTTGTTTCCCGGAATTTACTTTCCGAGAAATCACTTTCCAAACTTTCCTGTGTTTGTTTGCCATTAGGAAAGTTGGTCAACGGAAAACACTTTCCGGTCAACGGAAAACATTTTCCAGTCAACAGAAACACTTTCCGGTCAACGGAAAACACTTTCCCGTCAAATAAAAATTTGGTTTGGTTTCCAGGAAAGTGTTTTCCCTTTTGGCTGTGTTTGTTTTTCGGAAAGTGGTTTTCTGGAAATCACTTTCCAAACTTTTCTATGTTTGTTTGCCATTAGAAAAGTTGGTCAACGGAAAACACTTTTCAGTTAAAGGAAAATTTGGCTTGGTTTTCAGGAAAGTTTTTTCCTTGAAAATTTGGGCGGAAAACACTTTCCGGAAGTTGTGAAAAAATTAAAAATATCATTATTTGCTGATTATATCAAATTTGATCCTCAAACTTTTGATTGCTATATATAATTTGTTTTGAATATTTATTTTTCAATTCCATCTCTTAAAATTTAATTTTTATATTAATTTTGGTTCTTATTTTTATAATTGCTATTTGCTTTTTCCTTATCATTTTTTATTGAAATTTTTTATCTATCAAATTTGGTCCTCATTCTTTTGATTGTTACTTATTTTATTTGAAATAATTTATGAAATGTTAATTATTATTATTTTAATTTTTTCACCTTTTATTTTTTTTTAATTTTTTAGATTTGATCTCTATTATTTTGATTATTATTTATTTTATTTGAGATAATTTATGAAATTATATATTTTTTTTAATTTCATTCTCATTCAACTTTTTAATTTGTAAGATTTGTTCCTCATTATTTTAATAAACTTGAGAAAAATAAAACATTAATAAGTTATTTTCCAGCTCATTTTCCATAACATAATCAAATACTGGAAAGTATTTTCCAACTTATTTTTCATTACACTACCAAACATCAGAAAATACTTTCCTGAAATTCACTTTCCAAAAAAAAACTACTTTCTAGTAAACAAACGGTTGAAAACTAAATCCGCACTCGTAAGACTTCCAAAGACGATCCCCTCTACTCTAGTTACACTGTATTTGGACAGAATCCCAATCTCACAAAACGACAACAGAGTAAAGAAAAAGGCCAAAGGAAAGAAACGTTAAAAGATGCAAAGCCAAACTTGATTCACATTCCTTCTTTCTTCACTTCTCTGTCTCACTCCTCTTCAATGGCACAGACCAACAAGCGAGAATTATAGGAGAACCAGAGCAAGGACATGGAAGAGGGCTTAGCTTTAGTAGTGGAGAGGAAAGGAAAGAAAAGGAAAAGAAAGAAGATGAGGGAGGATCGAGGTCGTCCCTTTTGTCAAGACCCTTTGGATGGGCTTGGTAGGGACTTGATGTTGAGGGTTTTAAACAACTTTGACGCACGCAGCTTGGCACTATGTCTCGTCGTTTCTCGTACCTGGAACCGTGTTGCTTCTAGTGATCTTCTTTGGACCTCCAAGGTCAGTTTTTTTATTCCCTTTTCTTTTTTAATTGATGTTTGTTATGATACCGGATGATGGGATTGGTTATGATTTAATTACCTAAGGGATTTTGGTGTTTTGGCTATGTCTTTGATTAATTATTTTTTGGGTGTTTGCTTGCTTTTGATCCTTTTGCAGGGAATTGTTTTGTTTTTACTTTTTAATTTTGATTCTAAAGGATGGATGCTAAACCAACAAGTCAATAGTTTATGCTAAAAAACAAAAGATTAATGTTTTATTTAAGTTATTTTCATATTCATTCAGTGGAAAAAGAATTTGTGGTTTGATCAAGGTTAATAGAGCTGGATGTTATGCAGTTATTATCCTATAATTAAATAATTTCCAAACATATATTGACGAAGTTCGAAAGACTTCACACGGACCTTTCCATGGCTGCTTAATGGGATTGGAAAAAAAAATGTGCTTGGGTTAATAATCCATTTTCTCCTGTGAAACAAGTCCTTCATAGGACCCTCCAATGCCTAAGCATAATTTATAGAAGAAGGGAAATGAAAATGTAGGAGAATGTGCTGTGTTCTATATGTGTGGATATATAATGTTATGCAGTTCTCTTTTATACCTGTTGGTCATTGGTATTAATATACCTGGCATCACTTGTATTTTCTGTATTTTCATTATAGCATCACTTGTATTTTCTGTATTTTCATTATAGCATCACTTGTATTTTCTGTATTTTCATTATAGGTTGTAGGTTCGCACACCTACTTGTAGGAATCAAAGAATATTTAATTCACCGTGAATATCTGCACGAACAACTTGTTAGGACAAGTTGTTCATGCCATCATGTTAACTTGTGAGACAAGGCTTTTAGGTAGGCATTGTATTGACAATTTAGAGAGTTCAAGTGGGCATCGTATTCATAACCTTGTAAGAAGAAAATTCAAGTGTGACTGATAACTTGTAAAATAGAGAATTCAAAGTGGTGAGTATATTGGGCATGTGTCATGTCCAATTTGAAATTTGCTCAATATGAAAAGAGCCAATGTGTTTGTCGTCAGTTTGGGTTGGCCACCTTTTCCCTCTCTTTCTCTTTTCTTCTTCTCCCTCACTTTTTGAGGCGAGTTCGGTTGGGTTAGGGTTTTTTTTCCCAGTTGAGCCAAATTTATTTTCCCCTTTCCTCTCCCTTACCGGGCTTAGTTGGATCGGGTTAGGTGTTGAATTGAAGAGTTATTAAATGATCAGGGACTGAAATGGAAGAAGGGGTAGAACATTGTTTAGCACGTCATACATGCTCGATGTCGTTTTCAAGCTGCATGCCTGGATGCTTTCGGCCTCCAATGGTGGTCTTCCATGGTATCGTTAGTTTGTCTTGGCGAGGGAAGTGTTCCTAGCGGGTGTGTCAACGACAAGTTACTAGTGTAGCTCTGGCAGCCTATTGTCCCCCCCCCTCTTTTTTCTTCTCTCTTCTTTCCTAGCCGGTTGGGCTGTTATTACGTCTAGTTGGGCATTTTTCTTTCTTTCTTCCCTCTTCTTTTCTCTTCTGTCGCACAACTCTCTTTGTTTTTATATTTCAAAAGCGCTTATAAAAAAAATTAATTTTTTTTTATTTTTTTTCTTACTTCAAATTAATATTTTTTTTATGTTTTTAGATCATTTTGATGCGCTGGTGTCAAAAATAATTTTAAAAAAATAAAAAAAAATATTATCTTGATATATTTCTAAGTGAAAAACACTTTAAAAAACAACCGCAACCACACAACAGCGGGTGCCGTTTGGTAATGCGGCTGTACCGGAGGTTCAAATAAACCATAGTTTCTATGTGTTTGGTTATGCAAAAATAAAAAGAAAAAAAGATTTTATTTTGGTGGGACCCAGAGTAATTGTGGCTGCACCTGTGGCTGATAAAAAATTGGAAAACTATGCTTTCCAACAGCAGCTAACCTCATTTTTCAAAATCCGGCTCAATTATTCATCTTTTGTGTTTGGAATTGCAAATTCTATATGTTGTAGCTTGTCTTTCCCAAACATTACATAGAGCATGTAAAAGATGACTTCCTGGAGCTTTTCCCTGACATGATTGTGTATGACCCAGCCGAAGACTTGTTTGAAGATCGAGATAGTGAAGATGACTAGGGGCGGAGCGATCCAGCTCCACGATCTGCTTCACAAGGAATGGTGCCTTTCCTCTCTCAAACTTTAATCATCTGCAACAGCTGGAAGAGGTGGATGCCTATACATGATCAAGAGTTGTAGGTGAATTAATCATGGCAGATAACTCATTCAAGTTTCTTTACAAAAGTGAACGGTGGAGCACTGTTTCGGCCGGACCGGTCCGGTACAAACCTAAATGTATTGAATCGGGTCCGACCCAGTAAAATAAAAAAAATCCATTTTTTTTATTTTTAATTGTGTTTTATTGAAAAAAAACTACTGTTTAACATTATGCAATGACACTACATAAATTAGAAGGATATCGCATAATGACGTAGCATTTACAGAATTTGATTGCAATTTCAATTTTGTTCCTGATAATATTTTACCTGATGTTGTTGCATGCTCAATAAACCATGGAAACTGTAGTCCTTATCGAATGAATTTCGTACATTATGGAATTGTAGAAAGTTTAATGGAACAATAAAAAATATTTTATATAAATTATTATTTATTTCATGATGTAATAGCAGTATTTAAATATACAATATTTAAATTAAAAACCATCAATATTAATATATATCTTTTTTAATTATTTTATAACCTCAATTTGAAAAGTATTTTTAACCAAATACATTAAACTATTTTTTAATCAACTTCAATTTTAATCACAGTTTTAATCAAACATATATAAATATCAAACCAACTAAAAGTACTTTTTATAAAACAATTTTTTTCAAATCACAACAGCTACCACAATACCAAACACACATTGATTTTCTCAAAAGGCAGTTGTTTGTTCTTTTGTCTCTCAAATAGAATTCTACAATAATTTAACTGTTTATTGAATTTAAATTATCAAATTCAAATTGAATTATAGAATTTAATACATGATAAAAATGTAAACAATTTAACTCTAAAACATCCTAATGCCTCATGATAAGATGTGCTATACGAAAACCAAACGATCACAAATTAATGCTACACATATACAAAGAAGAGTTTATCTTATTTCGGCACAATCAAATATTGTTTATGTAAACCAATCAGTTTGCCTGTCTTGGCTATCAAGACTCAGGAGGCATGGCAATGTAATTATAGCCTGTTTAATATTATAATAAGGATTATTTTTTAAAATATTTTTTATTTTAAAATATATTAAAATAATATTTTTTATTTTTTAAAATTTATTTTTAATATCAATATATTAAAAAAATAAAAAAAAAAATATCTTAGCATTATACCATCATGCATGACGGCTATCATGCAGCAACATCCAGAAGATGATGTATAGTCAACATCGACAACATCGAGTATGTTCCGGGAAATTGAAACTTTCGTAGAACAAGCGACACATCACTATTCACTACCGGACATGGTTTTAATTAATATTTTATTTCTTATCTTCGTGGTTTTGTCTCTTTGCACACATAATTAAAAAGAATAAAGAGAGAAAGAGGAAAATCCAAACTTTTTTCCCCAGAAAAAATATAATTAAACTTAAAACATGATTAAACTTGAGCATAAAGAAAAGAGAAGAGAAATAGAATATATTTAATTTAATTAGATCATGTTCTAGCATCTTCAATCTCTGATCTTGGCGAATAGATTATATAAATACAGTTGTTTATGAATATGATCACGTAAGCAAATACATCAATATGGACTAGAAAACTCCTTCAAAGGCAAAGTTGAATTGCTGCCCAAGCGAGACTCTTCCGTTGAATTAACACTATAAAGGAGCGTGGAAGGTAACGATGAAGAATCACCACAAACCTCTCAGTCATGGCGGAAAGAGTGAAGCTGCTTGGAGCATTGCCCAGCCCATTTGTTTACCGAGTGATATGGGCACTAAAATTAAAGGCTATTCCATACGAGTTTATCGAAGAAGATCTCACCAATAAAAGTCCGCTGCTTCTCAAGTATAACCCTGTTCACAAGAAGATCCCAGTGCTTCTCCATGGCGATAAGCCAGTTTGCGAGTCCATGATCATTGTCGAATACATCGATGAGATGTGGCCCCAAAATCCATTGCTGCCAAATGACCCCTACGAGAGAGCTCTGGCTCGTTTCTGGGTCAAATTTGCCGAAGATAAGGTACAGCTTGCAGACATTATTGTACATTTCATGATTCATACAATACTATAAATTAAACTGGACTTGTTAAGCTTAATTTTCTTTGGCACTCCATTTAGTTTCCAGTGATTAATGTCATGGTTGATTCTGGCTTCAGGGTACATCAGTGTGGAGACTGTTTCGTGCTAAAGGGGAAGAGCTTGAGAATACAAGGAAGGAAACCCTGGAAATGTTGCACAACGTAGAAGAACACGCGTTAGGGGAGAAGAAATTTTTTGGTGGAGACAGTATTGGGATAGCAGATATAGCCTTTGGTTCTGTTATTTATTGGTTGGGACTCATTGAAGAAGTAGTAGGGGAAGGAGTAATATTTGAAGCCCACAAGTTTCCTCGCCTGCATGCCTGGATGAAAAACTTCAAGCAAGCCCCTATAATTAAAGAAAACCTTCCAGATAGGGGCTGGTCGGTTACCTTCTTTAAGCGTCGCAGAGAAGCAATATTGGCTGCATCTGCCTGATCGCAGCGGCGATACAGATAATAACGGTAACTGTGGTGCGTTTTTCAGTGTTCAGGACCTCTTGTTTCGTGTCTAGTCTGTCTCTTTATTGCATTCGTGTCGTCTTTCAGCTGTTCGTTGTGATAGGCCTAGGCCCGTCTTCGAGCCCCGTGTACTCGTTTTGTTACCTTCCATGAGTGAAGGAAGTAATAAAGGAATAAAAGAACTCGTTAACCTGCCTCTATTTCTTAGACTAGAGATTGACAAATGTTTAATTTAATTAACCAAGATCATAAAACAATAATTCCAGCGACGTTTTGATAGAATAATAATCACGAGGGATTGGAAGTTGGCATATGCTCCAATATCTATTTTTTGTTGGTTTTTAAATGGATTCAACTTTCACCAACGTTTTGATAAAATAAAATTATTGGGTTTTTAGTTAAATCAAACAAATAATTTACTTGGCAAACCTAGTTGACATTGCTTGATGTTTAATATTTCAATTGTCCGATCAAATTTAGATTAATCAAGTTAATGTTTTATAAAAATGAAATTATTTTATTTTAATAAAATTATTTTATCCAAATTAATTTTATAACACAACAGCCTTGAACCAATTTCAAATTAAATATTAAATTTGAAACTATTTATTATTGTGGATTTACGCTTAACTACAAAGAAAAAATCATCTTATTAATTAAATAGCTTTTGCTTTTTATATTAGATATTATGTATAATTGTGTTTTAAATTTTCATTTTATAAAAATTAAAATAACTTGGTTGCAATGGAGTCGTTTTTTTAACTGATTTTCTAGAGATTTTTTTTTTAAAATAGCATGGAGTCGCTTCTTTAACTGTTGAATATTTAGATTTTAAAAATTTTATTTAGGAATTCTAATTTTAACAATTTTATAATTTTTTTTAATATTAATTAAAAATTTATTGTAATTCCCAACTATAATATATAATAAATATCGTGTTTAAAAACTATAATATTTAAAATATTTAATTAAATATCATAATTTTTAATCATAACATACAAAATATACTATTTCACTGAAAAAAATATTTATTTCATTTCCTTTTTTATTAGCATTTTTCATGTTAATTACCGAATTTATCCACCCTTAACTAAAACTAAATCCGCACTCGTAAGACTTCCAAAGATGATCTCCTCTACTCTAGTTACACTGTATTCAGACAGAATCCCAATCTCACAAAACGACAACAGAGTAAAGAAAAAGGCCGAAGGAAAGAAACGTTAAAAAATGCAAAGCCAAACTTGATTCACATTCCTTCTTTCTTCACTTCTCTGTCTCACTCCTCTTCAATGGCACAGACCAACGAGCGAGAATTATAGGAGAACCAGAGCAAGGACATGGAAGAGGGTTTAGCTTTAGTAGTGGAGAGGAAAGGAAAGAAAAGGAAAAGAAAGAAGATGAGGGAGGATCGAGGTCGTCCCTTTTGTCAAGACCCTTTGGATGTGCTTGGTAGGGACTTGATGTTGAGGGTTTTGAACAACCTTGACGCACGCAGCTTGGCACTATGTCTCGTCGTTTCTCGTACCTGGAACCGTGTTGCTTCTAGTGATCTTCTCTGGACCTCCAAGGTCAGTTTTTTTATTCCCTGTTCTTTTTTAATTGATGTTTGTTATGATATCGAATGATGGGATTGGTTATGATTTAATTACCTAAGGGATTTTGGTGTTTTGGCTATGTCTTTGATTAATTAATTTTTGGGGGTTTGCTTGCTTTTGATCCTTTTGCAGGGAATTGTTTTGTTTTTACTTTTTAATTTTGATTCTAAAGGATGGATGCTAAACCAACAAGTCAATAGTTTATGCTAAAAAACAAAAGATTAATGTGTTATTTAAGTTATTTTCATATTCATTCAGTGGAAAAAGAATTAGTGGTTTGATCAAGGTTAATAGAGCTGGATATTATGCAGTTATTATCCTATAATTAAATAATTTGCAAACGTATATTGACGAAGTTCGAAAAACTTCACACGGACCTTTCCACGGCTGCTTAATGGGATTGGAAAAAAAAATGTGCTTGGGTTAATAATCCATTTTCTCCTGTGAAACAAGTCCTTCATAGGACCCTCCAATGCCTAAGCATAATTTATAGAAGAAGGGAAATGAAAATGTAGGAGAATGTGTTGTGTTCTATATGTGTGGATATATAATGTTACGCAGTTCTCTTTTATACCTTTTGGTCATTGGTATTAATATACCTGGCATCACTTGTACTTCCTGTAATTTCATTATAGCATCACTTGTATTTTCTGTATTTTCATTATAGGTTGTAGGTTCGCACATCTACTTGTAGGAATCAAAGAATATTTAATTCACCGTGAATGTCTGCACAAACAACTTGTTAGGACAAGTTGTTCATGCCATCATGTTAACCTATGAGACAAGGCTTTTAGGTAGGCATTGTATTCAAATTTAGAGAGTTCAAGTGGGCATCGTATTGACAATTTAGAGAGTTCAAGTGGGCATCGTTTTAATAACCTTGTAAGAAGAAAATTCAAGTGTGACTGATAACTTGTAAAACAAAGAATTCAAAGTGGTGAATATATTGGGCGTGCCTTGAACCTTGTGTCATGTCCAATTTGAAATTTGCTCAATATGAAAAGAGCCAATGTGTTTGTCGCTAGTTTGGGTTGGCCACCTTTTCCCTCTCTTTCTCTCTTCTTTTTTCTTCTTCTCCCTCACTTTTTGAGGCGAGTTCGGTTAGGTTAGGGTTTTTTTTTGCCTGGTTGAGCCAAATTTTTTTTCCCCTTTCCTCTCCCTTACCGGGCTTAGTTGGATCGGGTTAGGTGTTGAATTGAAGAGTTATTAAATGATCAGGGACTGAAATGGAAGAAGGGGTAGAACATTGTTTAGCACGTCATACATGCTCGATGTTGTTTTCAAGCTGCATGCCTGGATGCTTTCGGCCTCCAATGGTGGTCTTCCATGGTATCGTTAGTTTGTCTTGGCGAGGGAAGTGTTCCTAGCGGGTGTGTCAACGGCAAGTTACTAGTGTAGCTCTGGCAGCCTAATGTCCCCCCCCCCTTTTTTCTTCTCTCTTCTTTCCTAGCCGGTTGGGCTGTTATTACGTCTAGTTGGGCCTTTTTCTTTCTTTCTTCCCTCTTCTTTCCTTCTCTTCTCTCTTTTCTCCTTCTATCTTCTGCCTTTTTCTTTCTTTCTTCCCTCTTCTTTCCTTCTCTTCTCTCTTTTCTCCTTCTATCTTCTCCTCTCTTTTTGAGCTCGATTGGGTGTTTTTCCTTCTCCCCTTTTTTCATATTCTTCTTCTCTTCCTCTCTTTTCTTTCCTTCCCAATCGGGCTCGGTTGGCCTGAATTTTTATCTCTCTTCTTTTTCTATTCTTCTTTTTTTTCTCTCTCTTCATGGGCCCGGTTGGGCTTTTTTATTTTGACCCCATCATGTATGAAGATGCATTTATCTCTCCTAATGTGGAACATATGTTGGAAATATCAAGCATACGAATGTTGTTTTCAACCTTTGAGCCTTGTAGCTAAGAAATCTCTTCGGTGTTTTGAGCTTGTCGCTGTGGGATTAGGCATGTGCTATGAATGTATCTTGCTTGAGATGGGTGTTAAAAGAATTCAAGTTATTTTTGAACTAGAATTACGATCTATCTCTCTAGTTTGTACATAAGTAACAAGAATGCTGCTCTTAAAGGCACCTAACTACGATGAGCCAAAAATAGAATATTTAAAGGACATCCTAGAGCAGAGTGGTAGATAGAGAGAATGTTTAAGGTAAGGTAAGATGAAACGAATATAGTGTTACAGAATGAAGTCATTGACAATGGAAGGAGACCTTGAGGTCAGCGCCTTGTTGCAGGTTTGAGGTTGCTACCATGTGCAATTAAATTTTGATGGGTTCCAGTGCTTTTCACCAATCCCGAGAAGTGAATGTTATGAGTGCTCTTTCCTTTCTGAGCAAATAATTTTATTGTGCAATCATGAAGCTTCCATTCTTGTTCTATGGTCAATGTTACTTTACGTGTTCATGAGAACAGCTGCTGTGGTATTAATTTAGGATAATTTTGCATTATAAAATTTGACTCTACTTTTGCTGTCCGTTTTAGTGTGAGGAATTGTGGTGTGGGAAGGCACACATACCGCGCTTGTCTCTTGTCCGGGGAATTTCTAAGTTGGATGCTTATTCACTATCTGTTATGGATGGCAAACGCGTGAGTATCGTGTAACCTGTGCCCCTATTCCCAGATCTCTGTCTCCTTTTCCAATTCATACAGTCCTCATTAATTCAGAAACGTGTGCATACGTGTGTTTTACTTGCGAATGTGCTGGGGGAGCCCCAACCAAAGTGATTATTTTGTTTGTTGTTTATGTCAGAATCGTATCATGAGGGATGATCTATGTGATCACGTTTGGGAGTTTCACTTTACCAAGGTATGCTTCTTCTATGTAGATTGCAGTCTCATATTTGGTAGAGTCAAACCCATGCGGTGCAGTGATGATTCAACAATGTGAAGTTTGCTGGAAGTGTTCGATAGTTTTACAAAGCCAAAGCTCTTTTGTATTTTGTTTCATTGTTTGATCACAATTCCTGCATGCCACAAGTACTTGCATGCAAAGCAGCCTTAAAATTCATTCCAGTACTAAGGGAAGGTCATGATTAATCCTTGGTCCTTTTACACGTCTATTTCTTAACCTGCTTTATCTCGTTTGCCCTATTAGTGAAAGCACTTGGTAAGTCAGAAGCCCGATCTTTGGTGGATTCTCCTATGATTCCTATAATTTCTGTGTTGTGAATGACATCTAAACTAATAATTCTCATAACGGACAATCATCAACCTTTTTTTTTCCTTACAACCCGTGGAACATTGTTTTGAAAGTTTAGCTCATAGCTTGCTTGAGTCTTGTTACCATTCTTTCTTGCGAAGCTCATTTAGTTTGACAAATATCAATCCTCAGGCAGCTCCAGAATACTGGCGCAATCTTGATCCCTACTGGAAAGGCAATGGCCCTCCCATGCACCGGTACTTTCATCCAGATGGAAGCCAAACTGCAGATCCTGGTGACAAGGTCTGGGGTGGTCATGAAAGCTGCTATTCCATCGTGACTAGTATTATTGGCGAAGGAAAGATCAGGGAGCACTATGTTCGGATAAACCGGTGGCGTCCTCTTGCTGTGTCCAGGAAACAGGACTGGAGCTGGGAAATGACCAACAACCTTTTCTGTTACTCAAGTATTCCAGATGCCTACAAGGAAGGTGGAACGGGACCACTCTTTTTGGTTATGTAAATATTTCTCCTCTTTAACATGTATAATTGTTGTTTTTAGTTTCCTCTATCCAGCACGCTGTTTAAAACAGTAGCTGAAATGACAACTTTTGTGTACAGATTTATGTGAATAATACAGTATACCCAGTCATGCTTTAAGGCATTTGATTTGTACTGTGTACAGAATATACTCTTTAGGTATCGATATGAGTAAGATGAACTTTCTTTTGATAAAATTTGAAGAGTTCAAGGGATATCTGTTGAATCATGATGGGGTGTTTAACACTACTTTCCCTGAGCATATAAATTTACGAATCATTATTACAACAAGAATTCTCTGTACTGTATAAACGAAGAATTGTTTCTGTCAGAGTGGTGCAAGTGATTTTCACAGTATAAAATGCATTCTTGTTCTCTTCTATCCTTGGGATCGTATCATGTTTTTGCTCACAGAACTCTCAGCTGTGGAGCATTAATTTGATTGCTCGTCTGTCATGATCATATTGGACAACCACGAATAGATTGATTTTTAACCTCTGTTACTTTTTAGCAACCTGTTCATGAATCTCTTCCTGGGACTTCAAGAACTGATTTCCTTTCTGTTCTCTTCCTAGAAATATAATTGTCACAGATGGCATTCTAAGTTGTGATTTGAGTTCTCTTCCCACCCTATTCTTCTGCTTGTAGTTGTTTATTTTCTATAATCTCTGTGCTATCTTTGCCTCGTTTTAAGATGCAGCAGCTTTTCCCATTTTATCGTGTAGAACTCCCAACCTGGAAAAAAGAGTCAATTTGGATGACTAATTCGTAGAAGTAAAAGGAGAACAGTGTTCAAATTTTCATTTACATCTTAGCTTCTGTTGATAGTTCTGCCCCTTTGAACTTCGTAAATGGGGCTTCAAAAAATGTAAATATATACAAAATTACTCATCAGTATCACAACTCTCTGCATGTCCACCCACCTCGGACAACTTTAAAACAGAATGTTGTAGTTGGCGTGACAGAGTATTCCCATCAGATTGTGACATGTATCAAAACAACAGGATCACAAATTAACTTAGCAAGAGAGGAGATGGGAGTAGATGAAAGGAAAAGGAAAGGGACTTTACAACTTCAATGTTATCAAATACACCAGTGGCCTGAACCAGCCTAGCCTGAAACTGTAGTAGGTTATTGCTAAATGAGAAGGCTGTAAGAAGGCATGTCTTCAATCCGTAAGACGTCATCCATTAGAAGTTCTCTCTCTACCTGAGCTCGAGTAGATTTCAAGACATCCTAGTACATATATCATTTGATCAGTTACCTTTAACAATCAGCATGCAGCATAAAGGGAATTGACGTGTTGATATACTGATCAGCAAAACCAAGCTATCAATCCATATGGACACAAAAAGGAATTGAGGAGGCTAAATAGATTCTCACATTGAACTCCATGTATGTAGCATTTCTATGTAGCCATTGATTGTCCATGACCACGAAAGCCACACAATAGAGAAGGTCAAATGCCCATTCGCTTTCTGAAAGCACAAATTTTAGTCATTAGGCGGCCATAGAAACAAGTGAATTGGTATGTCCTAGTAATGGCAAAGTAGAGTAGCCAACTCTATATTCAGCCACTTCACCTATCACAAAGGCACCTCCACTTAACCTTTCTAATGGACTGGAGTTGCATAGGGCTCTTTAGGACATGACTATACGACCTTAATGTTTTACTGGATATAGCTGCTGCTTCTTACCTGACAGAATCTGTAAGAAAACTGGTCTGACAAATGTTCGAGGTTTCACTGCATAAAATAAGTTCACCGAATTAAAACATGTCAAAAACAGCAGCAAATTTAGGCCAAAATAAAGATGTGTTGGTTCATGAAGATCTTCTAGGAGTATCATTAGCCCGCTCCGCCCCATTGGTCGTAATTTTTTTTTTAACTTAAAATAATATCCAAACATTTTTAATGTATTTTTTAACTTAAAAAAAACTTAACCATGAACATAGAATGTATATTGAATGGTATTTTTATTAAATATTGATATTAAATATTGATATGGCAACATTTTGGATAATATTTTAAAACTAATATTAAGATGACATATTAAATTTATGTTAATTTATCAAATTTATGTCACAGATCATAAAACTGTGATAACCTTATACAAATCATATAAAAATAAGTTAGGGTCATAAAATCAAAATAATCCTATACAAAGTAAATAATAAAAAATTACAAAACTCAATTTTTAACAAACTCAGAAAGATAAAGTAGAAAAAAAATGATTAAAAAATATTAATAAGAAATAATTCAAGTCAACCTGGACAAACCTGTTAGACTTGCAACCTTAATCATGAGACCAAGATAACTTCATAAAAAAAATACAAAGCTCATTTCCAACAAATCAAATGTTAAGGGTTGAAATCGAAAAAAAAAAATCATGAGATCGAGATAATTTCATAGAAAAAAATTGAAAAAAATACGGTGCTCAATTCTTAAACAACCTAATATTAAAAGATGAAATTAAAAAAAAAACTAAATAAAAAATAAATATTAAGTTGTTGGAGGGTGAAATTGAAAAAAAAATCAAATTAAAAAGAAACCCAAAAAATAAACTGAGTCAACTCGAGTCAACTTACTAAACTCACAATCCAAATCATGAGATTGGGATAATCTCATAGAAAGCAAATAAAAAAAATTATGAATCCCAATTAAAAAAGAACCGAAAAAAAATTAATAGTTCAACTTATCAAACTCACGACCAGGACATGAGATTATGATAACCTTGTAGAAAGCTAATTGAAAAACAATTATGACCTAATATTAAAGAATAAAATAAAAAAATCAATTAAAAAATATGGGTAAAAAATGATCCAAGTCAATACAAGTTAACTTGTTAAACCTACAACCTAGGTTATGAGATCAAAATAAATTTATAGAAAACAAATAAAAAAAATTATAAAACCCTATATTCAACAGATCTAACGTTAAAAGTTGAAATCGAAAAAAAATAAAACTAAATCCATAAAACTTATATATAACCGTACAAAAAAATATTATATATGACTTTACAAAAAAAATAAAAAAAAATTACAAAGTATAATTTCAAAAATAAACTAATATTAAAAAATAAATTAGATGGTGAAATCGTTAAATTGAAAGGAAAAAAACTAACAAAAAAACACTATTTAGGAGAAGTGTTTTGTGTGTGACGACATTTGATTTAGCCATAACCTTTTGTGTTTTTTAAATTAATTCATTAAAGAATGAGAATAGTAATTATGATGTTTGTCAAGATGCAGTTGATGTGAAATTCTGGAGAAAAGCTAATATTCATTTCACACTTACTGGCATCAAGGTCAAGCATCTGCATAATCATAAATGTGATATTTACACCAGCAACAGCAAATGGATACTCCCAAGCAGATCGTTTTCCTCCTTGTTTTCTTAGCAAATGTTGAAATGATATCTGTCACGAAAAAAACAGATAATGTTATTGCAAAACGTAGCCTGGTGTAAGCCTATTTATTCAAACTTCTCTGTACTGCCAGATAAGAATCTTACTGAAAATGTCTTCGCAAAGAACACTAGGTTTTCCAGAGAAAGGAATCCAGCTCCTCTGTTCACCAGGAAAAAACGCGCAGCTAAATAAGTGAAAACAATCACACCAGATATGCTGAATAAATGACAAGCAGTTAAAACAACCTGAAATCAGTAGATGGATCTCTTCCCTGCCATCCCATTTCTTTCCATTGATCAGATATTAAACCACTCAGCTCCCGATCAGGATACGTGGCAGACCATAGAGCTCTCAAAGCATCCTGTTCTCGTCAAAGCATCTTGTTAGGAGGTGTCCAGACTCCAGAGTGTTTTTTACTCATTTTTTGTTTTTTTAGTTTATTTTTGACATCAGCATATTAAAACAATCCAAAAACATAAAAAAAAAATAATTTTAAACAAATAAAAAATAAATTTTCACAAACTTCCATTGCGGCCCAAACAGGGGCTTAATTAGTCAGAAAAAAAACTTGCAGCAAAATGTAAATATGGGATGCAGTTTCAGGGTTTTAGTTTCAACCACTGCACCTATGTTACAGATTTGATTCTGTGATATATCCCAGTCCATATTTTCCGATTTAAGATATGAACCATAGTTTTCAAGTCTGGAGTTTACTCCTACGAAAAATTCCAATGACAGAGAAATGAGAACAATACCATACCTGGTGTTCTGGCCTGGAAGCATCAAAATAAACCTTCATCCTATCCTTCAACCTCTTCAATCTTTCTTCCTGCAAGATTTTAAACTAATCTATCATGGTTGGCAATCATAAAGAAAAGAGAGAGAAATGCTAAAGATCATAAAACTGGAAAAGCTATAACAAACTTCTATGAAGTCTCAGTTTCACGATTTCATATAAACTAGATTAAAGGAATAGTTTAGGTAAAATTGAGCCCGGTCCCTACACTACCTGTAAAATCAAAGGCATTATTATGACAACGCAAGAGTGGAAACTCAGTAACTAGCATATATACAAATTCAGTTCATAATCTACACGAATGGCTGACATGGGAAGACAATGTGTCCATTACTTCTATTTTCCTGCATTTGTGACTTTATATAATTGATCTTGCTAAACTATTTGCAAAGTGAAAGCAACCCCTAGAAGAGACTACAGACTTAAACAACGAGGTCTGGATTTGTTAAGAAGCATCAGAGTGAGGAATGATTGATTAAATTAAAGAAATAAGCTTTATTAATCTGCACTTCGAAGTTTGCCAGAACAGACCAGTTTTGAGCATCACATAGATCAGCTCCATTTGGACAATGTACGACCAAGGAAGGCATCTTTATTGGTAAGAATCGACAGAAACCAGATGTTTAGAGTTTAGTGTTAGAATAAGATGAGAGAAATAACAGCAAAAAGAACAAGAAAAACCAATAAAAATTATCATCTTTTTTTCTTCAATACTATATGGTTCTTGTTGTGTAAGTTCACTTGCCTGTTGAGGGGTCAAGTTAATGCAAATTCGTTCATATGCTCCCTTTCGCTTGAAGCAAACACAAGTGAGGCCCTTACCAATCCAAGTTGGCGACCCGCAAGTTGCATCATCTGCATACAACCATCAATATCTTTGTTTCAATCATAAAGAACAATATTCACTTCAGCAACCAATGACAAGTGGCCCAATATTTTGCAGCCATAATTTTAGCCAAAATACAAGAACAAACAAGGTGGGGGGCATTTTTTTTTAAAAAAAGGGCTACCAACTAGCAGAGCAAGACAATCTTTAGCCACCTGGTTTAACAGCCACGCTAAAGCATTTCATATCAGCGATATGGAAAAGCAATGCTCCCAGTTCTAAAACCTGAAGTTTCAAGGGGTGATGAATCCCACATAACATAAGCTTATTACAGTATAATAACATGAAAACAAACATATTTTTGGTAACGAGCATGGAGCAGTCTGCTGCATGACCAGTTTTGTCTCTGAAAAGGCAGTGGGGACCTCCGACAAGGCGGCTGGATAAAAAGATCACGTGCCGCACGACGGTGGTTCTGCTAGTGTACTACAACATTATTATACGTATATAATCAATTGTGTTTTACTGCTATCATTTGCGTCCGGGCCGATACATACGTGACAGTCTCAGAGCCCGATGCAGTGTCTTCGTTTAACCGGCGAGCATAAAGAAGAGAGAGTGTAGACACGCGCTGAGTTGGAAATCCCACCACATGGGGAACATATGGTATCCATGTGAGCACTCGATCTAATAGGGTCGGAAGTGTCTTCCACGCGCTAATTACGGAAAGCAAGTCGAGACGGTCTGTCACCTCCAATCATGTCAAAGCACTGACTCATTGTTTCTTTTTCCATGCCAAGATTGCATATAAAGACAAACCTTCACTCTCTTGCCACGTTTACCGTCCATCCACGGAGAAATTAGTAAGCCATTCACATATATTTTTATCTATAGGTAATACCGTGCGTGAAAGGTTGTAAAAATCAAAGCTATTTTAGTGCCTGCATAGTTATTTTTTTTAAAAAAATTATTTTTAATATTAATATATCAAAATTATTTTAAAATAATTATTTTGAAATAAATTTTTTTAAAAACTTTTCAAACTGCTCTTGAAAAAAAAAAGCAATTTTAACCCGATATACTACAAGGCTTAGGAGCGGAGCGGTGGGTTGCAGTGCAATTCGTGTTTTATGTTTTTTTTATGTTTTTTATTTAAAATTAATTTATATATATATTTTTAAATTATTTTGATGTATTAATTTTAAAAATATATATTTTTAATATATTTAAAAAATAACTAATACCACCCTCTTAGATATTATATCAATAACAAGTAAAATAGATTGCTAGAACATGTTTTGATTAGGTTTTAATTGTAACTCAGCGGATCAACTCCAACTCTAATTTTTAACTAGCCCGGATAGATCACGGGTCAACCGGTCCAAAAAGAGGTTGATTTCCCGAGTATGAGTGAGTTTTTTTTTATATACTGGTAGTTATTTGTTTCACGTGAAGGTCTATGTTTGACAACACAAGTTGTTACGCCTAATACCAACAACCTTTTTGGGGACGTTGGACCACCATTCCAATCAGTGACAGTCACCGTGAAGTGTACCGGCTTTGATCACTGGCCCACTAGCCCGTCCGATGCACCATAGTCCCCTTCTCCCTCACACACTGACTGTTTTAGTCACCAGTTTACTACTCTCAATCGCGCCGAATCCGGCAAGATCAAAGATTTATTTCATTCCACGATAATCCCAAATTTGCTGTAACTATACACCGATTACATTTGCGTAATAATAATAATTTATTAAATTAAAAGTACAAATGTGTGCATAAATTATTGTTAAAGCCGTGTCTACCACTGGTATTTTGAAGTTTAATCGCCAACAATGTTCTCGTAAAGCACGGATCCTGTTACATAAACACTTGCCTGTAGCTTTTTTATTGTTGAATAATTACAAATTCCTAAGAGCATGAAAAATAAATCAAACATTGCAATGTCAAAAAGAACTGGACAGTATAATTTGACAGGAAAAGAATCCAGAGTGTATGATTGCATAAAGAACGAACGGAGAATTAAACAAACACACGCAGAGCTCTGGAAATATTATAGTTGATGATCACGTGAAGCTATAGAAACAGAGAGATTAATCAATGCAAGGGAATCAGATGGTTTCTGGTTTTCTGCATGCAATCAAGAAAATGGATTCTACTTATATTGAAGGAGTCGCGTTGTCAGAGTGAAGAAAAGGGATAAAACCTGAAGAAGCAGAGCCGTGAGCGCAAGATCGGTTGGTGGTTGTAGAAGGAGAGAGAGTACGGATGGCCACGCAGCTACCCCGGGCCCTGACAATACTCATCGCTAAAATGATTAAAAGCCGCCAATTTACTGCATACCAAGTTCTGAGAAGAGAGGAAAAGGGAAGAAAGCAGAAAGAGAGAGGCGGTTCCTTCTGGCCCCGACTTTGGCGATCGAGTGGGAGTGATAAAAGAGTGTCGAGCGGCTCGAATTCGAAGGCGAGGAATGAACCGGTTTTTGTCCCGTTTCGCGAATTTACGGATTGCCCCCCGACAGAGGCCGACGGCTCGTCAATCCTAATTGTATCGACATTTATCTTTGGCGAGAGGGATAAAATCATAAAAGAGTGTCAAATGTCAATGACTCAATATTTAACTTCTTCTCTAGCAGCACAAACAATTAGTGCATTGCTGACCGCAGCCTTTGATATAGCGATCGTAACAAGGGACTGAATTAATTAAGATGCAAAAATTTCAAAAATTATAAGCGTCTAATATAGTCAACTTTTTTTCATTTTTAATATATATATATATATATATATATATATATATATATATATTTGAGAGCGCACAGGAATGATATCACGGGATGATGGAGGCGGGGGGTGTTGCCCCCGGCCCCACCATTCAGGAGTAGAAATTGCCATTTAAATCCATTAGTTATTGCATATGAATTTTAATATTTTAATATTTAATGATTTTAATGTGTATTTTTGTTGTTTGATAATCACAAAATCATCGTATGACTAAATAGGTTTGCCTATTTGTTTAGTTTATAATTACCAAACAAAATAATATAAAAAATAAAAACACAATTATGATATTCATATACTTGGACATAAAAATATAACCAAGTTGAAATTTTTATTATTATCAATTATAAATTATTTATTTATAACACTTTTTCGCTCCTCACTTTGTATAAAATAACTAATTAACTTCAAAAATACTGTAAGGATTTAAGCAACTCCTCATTGTCTAAGTATATTTTAAAATAAGATTCATTGATTTCAAATGAATTATACTAAATATCTATTTACGACCAAATTTAAGTTATACAGTAGAAAAAACAAGCTAAATATCAAGTCTAAAAAAATCAACAACAAATAAATAAAGGAACTCAAAAAAAAATTATCACACTTTTCACTCGTCAGAAACACCTATTTATATGACTTAAGATCTAAAATATTAATTACTCATATTTATTAATTACAATGAATGTTTGTATTCATAAACATATTCATAAATATTCACGATTCACGAATTACTTATGATTAAATTCATTATTAACGTATAATTAATATACTAAATTCATTATTAGCGTATAATTAATATACTAGTTTATGTATCAAGACATTTTATGAATAAAAAATTAATAATGAAATAAAAACTCTGTAGCAAATATAATTTATTAACCAAAGCTCAAACCCAAACTCATGAGCCTGTAAGTTTGTTGTCCAGTCACAAAGTTTTTTTTTTTTTTTGAATTTTTTATTATCCAAATGCCGTTTGAGAACAATTTCCTAACCATCTTTGATAGTTTTTTAAAAATATATTCATATTGCATATCAAAACACTCATGTTGAAATTATAAAATTCAATATGATTTTAATTTTAAATATGAGTGACCCTCGCATTTTATAAAGTAGTATATTAATCTTATACAATGACCTGAGTTTTTAATTTGTTATTGTATTTTTAATTGATTTAATTTTATTCTTACAAAATGACTAAAATTTTAATTTATCATCTTGTTGATTTTTCGTTTTAAATTAACATAGCCAAACATGCATATGATTTAATATTATATCAAAAAATAATCCTAGTAAAGGTGGAGGGTCACCTAAGACAGGAGAAAATGGATGTTTATAAGAGGGTGGGAGATCCGGTCTCACGTGAAGTTGTTCAAAAAAAATATTTTATTTGTCGAGTGCATTATATACGATGGACATGATCATAGAGTGTAATACTTTTTTATTTTATTTTATTAAAATAAGTATTTGGATCAGTATATATATATCTTGACTAATCTCACGAGTTTTAAAATTAACGATCATTTAAGTCTTCAGTGGTCCTGAGATTTGTGAGACTCGAACTAGTGATCTCTAAGAAATAAATCTAAAGTCTGACCAATTAAGTTACACCTCTCAGAATTTATAGAGTACAATACTTGTTTATTCATGTGACTTAAAAAAATAAATTCAGCACATTAATTAATAGATTATAAACTTTCTCATTTTACCGGATAAAATTAATTCAATTAATAATATAAAATATATTGAAAATTCATCTCATTACCCTAGTTATTTTTTAGTTTTAAAAATATTTTTGAAAAATTTGGAAGATTATTTTATTTTAAATTAATTATTTTTTTATGTTTTTAGATCGTTTTGATGTATTAACGTCAAAAATAAAATTTAAAAAATAAAAAAATTATTATTTTAAAATAAAATTATTTTAAAAAATAACTGTTATTAAAATATCAAATTTATCTTTAATTACAACTGAACTATTTTGCCTTCAATATATATCTTTCTCTTTCATTTGTGTTGCTTCTGTACTTTTTTATTTTTCAAAAAATGATCACGACCTGAGAAGGAAATGTAAGTGAAATGTTTCAGAAAAATAATAATTGGATGATTAGTGTTCTTCGCAATACAATCAGAGGATGGCGACATACCCAGTCTCATTTATTAAAATGGTGTAAAATATTTGGAATAATGGTGTAAAATATTTTTAATATTTTTTATTTAAAATTATATTAAAATTATTTTTTTTATTTTTAATATTAACACTTAAAACTTTATTATTTCATTAATTTGTTTTTATTTTAATTCATTATTTTTTAAAATTTCTATACTAATCACCCCATTTATCCATGACATGGATTAGTAGAACAGACCTCAGTCGCATTAATATCTTTGTTCGGTAATAAAAAGAAAAAAGAGAGATTAGAGCGATCTTGTTTTGGAAACTCCAAGAATGTCGTTGAAACTGTGTGTGTTCCACAGTCTCGAGTAGCGCGTGAAATAAATGGAACTACTGAATTCTTTCTGCCTACGACAGAAGCAAGGATAAGTGCGTTATGTTTTTGGAGTTTGCTACTCCACTTTACTGTCTTTACTGTCTTGTCTCTTTCTGATGGTCTTCTGACCTTAGATTTGATGCGATCGCCACGTGGCAGTTGCTGCAAGATTGGCAAAAATGCTGAAGTATTTAACGAATTTTTAAACGAGGAGGGAACCTTTAGAGACTTGAAAGCGTGCAGTTTAACATTGAATATTAAAAATCACCTGACACCATAATTTCAATCGCTATCAATATCTTCAATGTTCATAACCTTTTTTTTTCTTTATTTATTTATATGAATATTAGTTCTTAAAATAAATAAAAAAACCCAGCACTCCATCAAATGTCAAATTAGTGGTGTATCCTCAACAAGATTTTAAAGAGAGATACATAGATTACGTTTGATTACGAGGAGGTTGCGTCTGCGTCTGTGTCTGTGTTTAAAGTAAAACACAGGAGTAACATGTAATGAAAAAAACATCATTTGTTATTCATGGCTTTTATTGTTATTTATGTTTGCAATGCATGGTGAGACGAAGCAGCTCTTTGTTGTTTATGTGGAGAGTGACTCTACTGTTCTAGCTGGACCGGGTCTGGTTCAAAGCTAAATACATTGAACCGGGTTCGATCTAGTAAAATAAAATAAAAAATTTTATTTTTATTTTTAATTGTGTTTTATTCAAAAAATTAGTGTTTAACATTATTCAATGACACTACATAAATTAGACGGAGATCGCTCAATGACGTAATATTTGCAGAATTTGATCGTAATCCCAATTTTATTCCTGATGTTGTTGCGCGCTTAAGAAACCAATGAAACTGTAGTCCTTGTTGGATGTATTTCATACGTGATTGTAGATAGTTTATTGGAACAATAATAAATATTTTATATAAAGTATTATTTATTTCATGATATAATAACAGTAGTTAAATCTACAATATTTAAATTAAAAACCATCAATGTTAATATATATTTTTTGAAATTATTTTACAACCTCAATTTGAAAAGCATTCTTAACCAAACACATTAAACTACTTTTTTGTTTAACCTCAATTTCAACCATAGTTTTAACCAAGTATATATAAATACCAAACCAACCTTAACCAAAAGTATTTTTATAAAATAATTTTTTTTCAAACCACAACCATAAAAACTACCACAATACCAAACACACTATTATATAGACGAATTCACAGCCACTGGCAAAAAAAAAACAAAAACAAAAAAAACTATGTATCGTTATTTATGTAAACATTCTATACTGTGCACCAATTTTGGATAACAATTTGATTACATCGAAACTAAAAAATGGAGAATCCAATTGCAAGTAAATCAGGAAACATAGTGTTTAAATTGAATTGTTTAAAAAGTAAAGGGGCTTAAATGTATATAGTGTTTCAAAATATAAAAATACCAGGGCCTGGAGATAAATTTGACAAAGCTTATATTCCGATTTGGGATAAATTATTAGGTATAAAAAGAATGTAATTGTGAAATAAATTCATACATTCCATGTTTTTTTTTCCTTGGCGAGAAAAAAGAGTCCAACTCCGAATATTCAAAATAATTCCTCTTCAAATTAGTTCGTTGAAAGCCACTCGTTATTTAATTGCTTGATTCCATCAAATCAAATGGTGATTTAGAAATTTTCATTTGTTCTTTTATAGCTACTCTTGCTACATCCAATCAAATAACAAGATAAATGTACACGTGTTATAAATCAGCAAGAGAAAAAAAATATAATCAAGGAAACCTATATACTTATTTTCAATCACATCCAAAACTTATAAATCTTTTCAATTTGGTATCAAATATTTCCTACATTTGTCAATTCTCTAACTATTCAAAGCCTATTTTGCATAGTTTTAAAACCCGGCTCGATCCGTGGCTGGAACCAGGCTGGGTTAAAGAAAAAATAGGGGAAGAAAAAACCCGGTGTGACCCGGCTAACCCGTCAGGTTGACCTGGTCAAAAACCCGGTTGCAACCCGTTCACTTTTTTTTTACTAAAACGACGTCGTTTTGATTTTTTTAAAAAAAAATAATTGACCCGGGCGACCCGGTCAAAACCTGGAACCCGGACCTTGGACTGGACCGGGTCTAAAAACTATGCTATTTTGCATATTTTATACACTAAAATAGTGTTAATTTAAAGGAAATTCGATGAAAAAGTTAATAAACCTCAATGTTTTTAGTCTAATGTCCATATTTATGTACTAAAAGGACATTAATTTGAAAATATTCGATAAAATCATCGACGAACATCGACAAAAAGATCTTATTGAAAGGTTTTTGAAATATTTGGAGCCTAATTAATAAAATTTATAGATTTGGTAGAGTGGTTGCAACTTGCAACGTGTAATTCGAGTTCGGCTCTAGCTTGTCTTTAAGGCAATTAAAGCCCAAAACAAACATAGCTTTGGCCCATAAGATTAGCCCACAGAATTTCAACACCAGCAAACGTTAACGTAGTGGAGAAGGAAAGGGAATACCAACTGCCCGTTTAGTTCGCCACTGACAAGTAATAACAAAACACGGCAAAGCATCAATTTCAAAAGAGTAGACGTGGTTTTTTTTTTTATAAATAATTTTTTTTTATAATTAAATTAATATATCTTTTAAATTTGTTATTAATATTAGTTTATTAAAATAATTTTAAATAAAAAACTTTATTTATTTTTAAATACTTTTAAAGCATCAAAATAAAGTAAAAGCTAAACTCCTACAACTCCTCCACACACGCGCACATAATATAAGAATTCCTTGTCATCGTGTTTTCCGTTCCAGTGTCGGAAGACAATTTCCATAGGAGAAAGGAAAAAGAGATACAGAAATGGCGTTGAGGCTGAGCTCAAGAGATGTAGCTGGATTCAAATTCCTCTTCTTTCTAGCGACCATCTTCAGTCTCATATCGGTTCTTGTTTACTCCACAATTCACATGAAATTCATCAAGCCTCTCGAGATCGACGCCCCTCTCGATCGCTTCTCCGAGGCCAGAGCCATCCAACATGTTGCAGTTCTAACCAAAGACGGCCGTCAAGTCAGTCCCCCCCCTCACTGTCTTTGCATGTATATAATTATTTAATTATCTTTTAATTGTCTTTGACTTTGAAAAACTAAAGGAAGGGCGTCCCGGATTAAGAAAAGCGGCGGTGTATATTAAAGAACAGTTAGAAATGCTAAAGGAGAGAGCTGAATCCAATATCAGGTTCGCCGGTATGGGGTTTTTAGAGAGAATTTAACTATGAGTTTGGTTTATTCACCCTTGTCATTTTTTTTTAACTTTGCAGAATTGAGGTTGAAGAGGCAACTGTTAATGGTACATTTAATATGATGGTTCTAGGGCACAGCATGTCTTTCTCTTATAGAAACCATATAAATATTGTTGCCAGGTAATCTCTTTACTTCTTGCTGAAATTCTATTGCCTGTTTGAGTCTGTGTTTCATGTCCTGACGTTCAATTAGTGTTAGTTAGAATCATCCGAGGAATGAGACTTTTTTCCCCATTAAGTATGAGTGTAGTTACAATTAGCTTTCATACGGGGACCGGTATTTTTCTGTGGGATTTTCTTACATCCTCCAAGGAACCTTGTGTCTTCCATTTCAATGGAATGGGCCATATACCTTTGTCAAGATATTGTGGTCCTGGAGTTATTACATATAAGTTATCCAGCACCGAATCTGGTAGGAATAATAAAAATCAAAGCCAAGGTTGGTTGGTGAGCCTGGTGACAGGAGACTATCTAGCTTGTCATTTTCTGGGTTAAAGATTTTTTTGTTTCAAAATGTCATGGCCTAAATGCCGAACTATTGACCCTACTTGTTCGGATGGGTGTTCACACCCCAAAGTGTTCTCCGACTGCATGCATACATCTGTAAGTAACTTAGTGCAACATGGAAAATTTCACTTAGAGGAATCAGACATTTAAAACTTCTCTGTTCACTGCTGGAACTAAAGCCAGGAAGCTGAATCATGTGAAGGGAAAATGTTTAATTTTTTTTTTCTTCTTACCTCAGAAAATAACAATAAAGGTATCACATTATGTTTTTTATGCAGGGTCTTCGATTACAGTTCCTAACTTTATTAGTTATAGAATTGATAGGTTAGGAAATGGGAAAATAGGCTTTAGGTGGGTAATGGGGTGTGTTTAGCTTAAGGTTGTGTTCTAGAAATGTAAATGAACAAGGAACCAGGCTCAAGTAGGCTAAAAAGGAAGAAAGCAAACCTAGCATCACACTAGGGCTCCTAGAAATCACTCCTATGAATTATTAGGCATCACACCGAAGATAAGATGCACCACACATCTAAACCTTAAAGGCTTAAATCACTTGTACTTTACATATGTGGTATTATAATTGGCTATAATGTGTATGCCTTGTGACATGACAAAGGTTGTATTTTTATCTTGCATTTT
The DNA here is from genome assembly GCF_000002775.5 of Populus trichocarpa. Lineage (NCBI taxonomy): Eukaryota > Viridiplantae > Streptophyta > Magnoliopsida > Malpighiales > Salicaceae > Populus > Populus trichocarpa. The sequence continues at coordinate 9,069,286 of NC_037294.2, read as the reverse complement.
TGGAAAAAACCATTGTGGACTAACTTTTACTTAATGACAGGATATCGTCAGCAGATTCGCAAGAAACTGACCCGTCTGTTTTAATTAATGGCCATTTTGATAGTCCTCTTGGTTCACCAGGAGCTGGTGATTGTGGTTCATGTGTTGGTGAGTAATTACATATTTTAACCACTTGGACTGCCTTAAATATCTCAAACGTACTTGTTGATTATGAATTTTCATGCCTAGTCATTTCAGTTTGCATGTTTGATTGTTTTGCAGCATCAATGCTGGAATTAGCTAGAGTTACTGCAGAATCGGGCTGGATTCCTCCTCGACCTATTATTTTTCTTTTTAACGGCGCAGAAGAACTTTTTATGTTGGTATAGGATCTATTCGCAAGCAATATTACTATGTGATTAGCTTTTTAAAACACTTCTCGTGTCGAGGTTTCCATTGTGGACCAATCATATTTCTGAAGATATTGAATGCAGTTTTCTTTTTCCTACTTTGTTAGACAACCTCGACAAATATCTAGTAAAAAAAACATTTAATAGACCATTATTTCACTAGTTATTTTCTATTTTACCTCTCTCATTTTCAAGACTAAAAGAGGTTGGTTGATTATGGTGTTTCAGGGTGCACATGGCTTCATGAAGACACATAAATGGCGTGATTCAATTGGAGCTTCTATAAATGTGGAAGCATCTGGGACATCTGGTCCTGGTAGGATGTGATCCAATTTGAATGTTACTTTTCTTCAGCCTTTTTAGAATGCATATGGTACATTGACTCAATGATTTGGAGAAAAGGGAACTGGATTTAGAGAAGAAAATGTAAAGCAGCCTGTGAACTACATGACATACAACTTCTTTCTTACATCATGATTGATCCAGGAAGCATCTTAAAGTTAGTTCAATGTAAATTCACATAATATCATAATGATTTTACCATATTCTTGACATCACTCACTTCCTAAGCTGCCAGATATGGAAATATAAGAAATGAATTGAAACTTTATCTGTTGTTAGTTGGTAACATATGTTTTCGACTTTTTCTAATGGTCCTGAGTTGCGTGTAATGGTCCTGCTACTCTGTGCTAATGTGAATACTGTTGTATTAACAGATTTAGTCTGCCAATCTGGACCTGGGTCTTGGCCTTCTCAATTATATGCAGAGTCTGCAGTATATCCCATGGCACATAGTGCTGTTCAGGTTTTCTTTTCTTTTCTTGGTTTTGAAAATTAACTTCAAAACATTCTGATGAGTGTTTTATTATATGATTACTTGTAAAGGAAACAGGCAAACAAATAACATTCATATAATTTTGTTTCACATCATTTGGGCCAGGATGAAACCCTCCTAACATATTAATGTGGCTTATCCCAATACCTATCTGCTGCGCTTGACTGCTGTTTGCATTTAATTGTTTCAATTCTAGTGATCTATTTCTCTATGTAGGACGTCTTTCATGCTATTCCTGGAGATACAGATTACAGAATATTTTCCCATGATCACGGAAACATTCCAAGCCTGGATATTATCTTTCTTCTTGGTGGTTATTACTACCATACATCCTATGATACATTGGACAAATTACTGTATGCTTTACTTCTGCCATTTCATCATATAAATATTTCATTGGAATTCTTTTGTCACTTTATTCTTAAACGCATCCTCTTATGCATCTGCATGTACTCACACCAGACCTGGGATCATGCAAGCACGTGGAGACAATTTGTTCAGCATACTGAAAGCCTTCACAAATTCTTCTAAGCTACAAAGTGCTCGAGAGAGAGAATATCTTAAAGCTTCAATCAATGACTACAAGGATGAGAGGGCTGTTTTCTTTGATTTCTTATCATGGTTCATTGTATGTTGCAAAATTTATGATATCTGCTCTATCCAATTTCATTATTTGTACTTAAATTTTAACTTATTTATGACTCACTGTGTGATCTTATTGTGACCTTGATTAATTCATAACATTGTCCTTATATCTTTAATGTTTTTTTTTCCAGATATTCTATTCAAGAAGGGTAGCTCTGGTACTTCATAGTATTCCCATTGTCATTTTTCTTGTCATGCCATTCCTTTTGCATTTTTGGGATTCTAGGTCACGTTCTTGTTTTGCAACCTTCTATGATTTTTTGAAAGGTTAACTCTCTACTGCTGATTTCTATATGAATTTTTTTCATCTGAATCTCCATGCTCTGATACCCCATACACACAACACAAGACATGCATATTGAAGATTTTGTGAATAATACTCAGAATTTGTTTACTTTCAAGGAATGCTTTTCCATGCTGCTGGAATTATATTGGCTATTATTTTCCCAGTTATCTTTGCCACTGTGAGACTGTTCTTCACTAGTTATGCGATGAGCTGGTGAGTTTGTTCTCTGTTTCTTTTCTTTTATTCTCCTTGGAATTTCAAATGGGAAAAATTTCACCAGTTGTGAGCGTGGGGTCTCCATAACTGCTGGTCATGGTCTTTTTCAGTAGTTTCATTGTATTCAACAGAAATATGAACTTCTATAGGATGATGATGTTATAATGATGAACTTCCATGGGACACCATGAATGTCTTCTGTTACTCAGAAGTAACTAGAGGATGATGTTATAACTGTTGGTCATGGTTCTCTTTGACATGCAAGATTCTAATGCAGGTTTGCACGTCCATACCTGGCATTCCTGATGTTTGTCCCAAGCTCACTTGTTGGTTTGCTGATTCCAAGAACTGTTTGGGGTTGTTCCCCCCCCTCACAAGATGTTTCAGTCATCAATAAATCAGAGGTACAATTAGATATCATATAATTTTCAATTGATTACTTATTCAGGCCATGCTTGTTACATTTAACACACATGACTAGAAGTGCTTGCAAATCGGGATTTTTTCTAGCTTTACATTCTAGGTTGCATATTCATTTGGAATATATCTTTGGTTACTAATAAGAGTGAGGATACCATTTAATATGGCATTCAAGTTGTGCAGCAACATTTACTGACTTCATCAATGCAAAGAAATTTCAAAATAATTGATCTGAATGCAAGTCTGCATCAAAATATGAGAAAATAAGATGAAAACCAATTTATTAGGAATTGAAAACCAATACAGAAACATGATCAGAAGATAAGTTGTTTTCATAAATGGGGAAAGAGGTCCTCTGATTGCTATGGATGAGCAAACATTTGATATGCGTGGCATTTAGTAGAGATCAGTGGCCAATTTATGGTCACTTTCTTTACTTTTACTACTGTGTTGTTGAGCTTCTCATTTAACAGAGCCTCATTGAAAAGCAAAGCATTAATTGTAATCTTAGGTCTAATTAGGATATTTGATAATTGTAAAAAGTTCTCCAAAATTGAATTGCTGAAAACTATTTTGTTGAATGAAAACTGTTTTCTTGAATTGCATCAGCTACTTTATATGAAAGATGGACACGTTTTACTTCTCTCTTGTAAAAGTTTGTTTCTTTCCTTATGATGTTAACTATGGGTCATTGCTTGGCACAATGGTAAAAATAAACTCGTGGCTTGCAACCAACAAGGTTGCGTTTTGAGCCCTGAGAACAGCAGGCAACTTCATGTTAAAAGGTAGAATGGCAAGATTGCTTCCAAATTCTCTTTCCAAGACTCCCCTTTAATGGGTCAAATTGCAATCTTCATAAGATAAACTTTACATAAAATATGCAATCCCACCACATTTGTTAGTGATTTGATTCATTGGACTCTTTGATTTGTGTTGTATGGCTAATCATATATTTCCCCCCTTATTTTAAATTGCTTGGTAGAATTATGCCTTACTTGGAGTTTGTTGGAGTTGTGTATGCGTCCTCTGGATGGGTGTTAAATCTAATGCAGGAGCACCATCCATCACTGAAGCTAGCAGATATCTGAAATGGAGTGTATTTTGTAGGCTCTATCTGAAGAAGCAAGGTTTTGGGGAGCATTTGGATTTTATGCTTGCATAACTTCGGTATTCAGTTTACTATTTAGAAGAAATCTTTGTGGCTTCTAGATTTTGATAGTTTCAAAAATTTGCTAACTATAGTAAAGGCAGGCCTATCTGGTAGCTGGGCTCGGTGGAGGGTTTCTGACCTTTATTGTGTTGGCATCTATGCTTCCTGCATGGATCTTCTTTTCCCTATCTGTCAAGTCCTATGATCATCATCAATCACCCAGGTACTGATTTTGATGGATCACAATCAAATTCCTTCTTGTGAATGTTGGCTTGAATTTTTCTTCCCATCTGCTTATCATGTAGAAGTTGCATGTATCTCGTTGCTGGTTTCTGATGTTGTATTTGGAGACTCCTTAAATTTGTTAAGATGTTAATATCTCTTACAGCGACTTTGAAATGCTATCTTTTCTCTAAATGTTGAAGCATGCCTCAAAATATCAGCTCTTGGGTGATTCATGTCTATTTATGTATTCCAAGTATGCGAGGCATTTACCTTTGGCGAGTTTTTAATAAATTTTAGTACACTGCAATGGTAGTAGCCTCAAAATATAAGCTCTGGCTGATTTTTCCCCATTCAAGTATGCTGGACTTCCATTTTAGTAACCCTTTAGCATTGTTTTGGAGCCTCCCTGGAAGATAGGCGTGTTGTCATCTTCAAATGTCTTTCAGATTTCTTTACAACACACATCATGTTGAACCCTAACACAACAGTTGCCATCAAGCTGTCCTTCCTTACAACGTTAACTTTTTGAGAAGAGGCTTCAATTAATTGAAAGACAATATCAAATATTCTATTGCTGAATTATTTTCAAGAACCGCTCCTTGTGATCCACTTAATTGACTGTTGATTCTGTTGAAATGCATCATGTTGTTTTCTGCTGCTCATGGTTTGGGCTGTTGTTTCATTGGATCCAAAGTGCAGCTTGTTGATGGCATGTCTTAGAACTTTGGAACATTTTGAGAATTCACACCTTGTTTCTCTGTTTTTTTTTTTTTTGTGGGTCGGATCTTTTGGCACTTATTTCCTTTATTATTTTTAAGTGTTTTCTTTCATTTTTTCTTTTTGTTTACAAGAAGACTTGAAACTGTCTTGCAGGAGATTAATGGTGATAGCATGCCAAATGGAACTATAGATTGTTGTCTCTTTGCTCTTTTTTCTCACATTAAAGTCCTTTTTTTTCTGTATTTTAGTGACTTTCTAATCGGAAAAAAGGTGGTAAATGGCAGTGAAATAAACAGAAATGGTCTGACTTATGCTCTTTCTTTCAGGCCAGCAGTTTTTTATGTAATACCTCTAATTCCATGTCTCACTTACTTAGCATATTTTAGTGGATCTGTAATCCAATTTTTGATCGAGAAGATGGGTATGATAGGTTTTCTCCCACCTCCCTATGGTTAGTATTCCTGACTATTTATTCTGATGTCATTTATATGCCTTTTCAATTGGATTATTTCCGGTTTTTCTTCTGAACTTGAGACAGTGGCAAAACTATTGAATCAATATTTGTTCATTTCTCACATTTTAATTGTAAAATTGAATTTTGTATAAATAATACTGTCAGTAAATGCAAATTGCGTACTACATGAGGTTTATCAATACTCTTTTCACCTTTTGTTGAATTCATGGACTCGGAGATCCTGGTATTTTTTTTACACTGTGCTGATTGTCGAGAACTTTTGGATAGGTGTAAAAAAGGAAGAATTGGCCTGTTAGTAATTTCGAACTGATTGTTAAATGAATTATCCTTTCTATATATTTTTTCTGTCTTAGGTTCAAATATTAAGAATTCTTGATATAACGTTTCATTTTGTTGAATAGACTTTATTATTGACTGCTTTCATTGAATATCATATGGTTGTACTTGCAACTTCCCCATGGCTAAAAGAGGATGGTGAACTTATCTCTTTAAAATTTCTTTTTTGTACTCTTGTCCCGATGACTTTCAAGTATGCCACACCACAGGGTAGTTTTATTTCCAGTAGTCAATAATCTACTGAAGAATCATTATGGTTGTTTTGTACCATTATAGTTGAGCAATCAATTATATGCTCTGAAGTGAAGAGTGGATTATGATTATTAGATCCATAATTGCAGGGTATTATGTTGCTGATGTTTTCGTGGCAGCAACAATTGGCGTTGCAACTGGTTTGTGTGTGGGCCCAATAATACCTGTGTGTAGTCACTGGTTAGCTCGGTCTTCAATCTTGCAGCTCTTGTTGCATGTTAGTGTGCTTGCTCTGGCTTTGTCATCTCAATTCTTTCCATACAGCAATCTTGCACCAAAGAGGGTTGTTTTTCAGCATACGCTTGTTACTACAGGTATGAAGATGAGAGCACTTGATCTTTAAAGCCGTTTAAAACTTTAGTGAGTTAGAACTGCTAGACAGCAATTGATGTGTGAATAGGAACAGAGTTCAATTATTAGCTCTGTTATTAGCTTCTTGATTTGTTCTGATTTCTAAAGCCCCCTTTCTCATCCATCTTGCCTGAAAACGTCTTTTTCTTGTGTTGATTGACAGATGCGAATAGGATTGTGAACTCCAGCTATGGATTTTCTGTTTTAGATTCCAATTCTTTATCATTTCTTTTCAAATATGCTCCTGAAGTGGCAAAGGGACTGCATATGGGCCAAGAGTTATCTTTTGAAACTGCTAGTATGTCTCCCCGAGAGACCTGGTTGGTAAGCAAATTTTGCCCTTGATGTGTGTTGCTAATGCTATGTCAAATTTATATTTTGAGGTGGCTCTTTTGCCTCGTCAAGATACAACAAGTTATAGAACTTGCAAGGGCATCCACAACAGATGGGTGGTTTAAATCTGGAAGCACGCGATAATTTCCTTTTAATTTGTTAATCTTTCCTCTCTCCCCAACCTGGGGCATTTTTCATAACAGCCTTGTTGAAACAAATGGGGGATGGTATCCTATTCTGAACACAGAAGTTATGTCAGGTTTTCTCAAATTCCATTGGAGCGGTAGATTTAATTTTTGTGCCCAGCAAGGGCAAGTTACTTCGTTTTCAATTACATGTTCTATAATGATTGTAAATCCTTCAAATTCATAGATAAACCTTTATTTTGTGTAACTTTCTTTCTTTCTTTAATTTCTTTGGCAGGGAATTTTTCCAGTGTCTCTTTTGTTTTCGCAAAGCTTAAAGTTCCCTGCAAGGAGTGATGGCGTTTTTAAACAATATAGATATTTCCCCTACTTATCTACTTACAAGCCACATACCATCTCCAGTGATAGATCTCGGAGAGTTTACTTGGAATTTTCCTTGGGGTAAGTAGAATGAACTAATGGTCATGGAAGTGCATGAAAAGTTGTTTTGTGCTCCAAAAATCTACTTCTTTGAGTTTGTGCATCCTCAGTTTGGAGGGATAGGATGTGGGTATGCTCATAGTTCAACTGTATGCTCAGCAAGTAACTGTTGGGCATTTTTTGACAATAGCACAGTGCACGCGCTAGGGGGAGGAATTCAAACCTGGATTATTGCAGGTGAGGGTATGCTGTCTAGCTCAGCTACACCCACTCATCTGAAACCAGGGGACCATGTTGAAAGATCTCGATGTTGCTTTAACAAAATTACTACTCTTTCAAATGAACAAACTGTCTATATGTTTCTTGCCTGATTTGAATATACATATAGCGGGTAAATATGTGTTTTTGCACTGTATGTTTAATGGATAATTGGTAGATGTTCTATAAATCCCAGACATGGGGCAAAAAACTTGAAGTGTCTACAACAGGGATGCTATTTGACTGCATAGGAGTGAAACCACTAAAAAAAGTTCAGTTTAAAATTCAAATCTAACCTTGTGTTCTCATGAATTCTTGTGTGCGTATGTTATATCCTAGAGCATAGATTTCTTTTTTAACATTTTTTATTCAGATGTGTGGGTTTTTATCTTCATACGTTGAGTCTTTTCAGTGATTTGGAGGAGGTTTGGGTTGCAGTCCTTAACATCACCGGTCCTTTATCAAGCTGGTCATTTGCAGACAACATGCTTCCAGGTATGAAATTTTAAGATTCCACTTTTGCTTATGAGCATTTTGCTTTGTTGTACAAGCAATCACCCTGGAAATCGCACAGATCCTGAAACAGTGGAAGGTGGTCCGCCATCCTACATATTGAGACTTAGTGGAACCAGCCAAGCAAACTGGACGTTCTGGTTAGAGGTAAAGTTCTGTCCTTGATTTGGTTAGGCTACAAAGATGATCTTTTTACACAGTTCAATTCTGTTTTCTGTTCTCTTTGGAAATAACAGGCCAGCAGTTCTGATGATTTGAGGGTGGAAGTTGCTGTGGTAGACCAAGTTTTAGATGATGAAGCACAGAGGTTGAAAGGCCTTTTCCCAGACTGGGCAGGTGTCACTGCTTATTCTAGCTTTATGTCCAGCTACATTTTCTAATCCTCTGGATTTTTGAACTTCCAATGTATAAACTTTGCCCGAAAATTATATAGACCCAGATGATAACCATCGCAAATATCGTTCAAAATTAAATTTGCAGAAAATTACAAAGCGGCATGGCCATGATCCTGAAGCTGTTGTGCTCCAAAACATAGCCTGAAACACCATTTTTCAGCTATCATTAGTTCGACGAACGATCGACCAAGAACTATATACACCAACATTAATCGAATCATCTTCAACTGGTTTCAGGTTCCAGCATTCTGAGCCTCTTCCACTTGCTAGTTCTGAAAATTGGGATATCAATAGTTATTTGAGTTGGCTATTTTAATAAAAAATAGAAAATTAAAAAACCAAGCAAGTAATGGATAGGATTAATGTCAGCCATGCCCTTTGTGTAAGTGTGCTTGACTATAAGCTTGTTGATCAATAAATCTCATTGGCTTATAAAAAATATTAGTAATTTTAATTTTATATATATATATATATATATATATATATATATATATATATATATATATATATATATATCAGTAGATGCTCCTTAATTGCAAGAAACTAAGGAGGCTTCAAATTCGAATGAAGTATATTTCTTTAATTTTTTTGAATTCGAATTTTGGAATCAATAATTAAATATTTTATTAAATATTCTTCAATATACTATATTGATATAGGGATGTAGCTTTAAAATCGTTCAGAAGAGAATTTAGACATAACCTTTGACATCAAATAAAAAAATATGTATGAAAGCATGAATTATCTTATGTAAAAAGAAAAAAAATTTCTTAATTAGTAGGTTATTGGATCTTTTATGTACCCTAAAAGCCTATTTGGCCTAATATTATGTTTTCTGAAAATATTTTTCTATTTAAAAATATATTAAAATAGTTTTTAAATTTTTTCTATTTTTAATATCAATATATTAAAATTATTAAAAAAATACTAAAAAAATATGTTTTTTAAATGAAATCTACTCAACACCTAAAAAAGAAAAAGAGGTGGGCTTCAGAAGACAAGCTGAATAAAAAAAAACCCCAAGCCCAAAAGGAGAAGCGTTGAAGTCAGTCTGCAGCAGGAATTAGGGTTTCTTTCACTTAGAAACCCTATATAAACCGCACTCAGCATCCTCTCCGCCTCTCCTCTGCTAGAGCCACCAAATCAACGTATCTCCAGCTTCGACAAGGCAGACGGTGCAGCCACCATGGTACGCCACCGCTTCTCTTTCCCTTTCTTTCTTACATTGAATCTCCACATCACTAAATCACATTATGTCCCTTGTTTTTCTTTTCTCAGGTGAAGTACTCTAGAGAGCCTGATAACCCCACCAAATGTAAGTCAACTAATGTTCTTCCATTTGGGTTTCCCGAGCGTGCTTATCACTGAAGGAGATCTTAACTTGATGTTATTGTGTCTGATGTTTTTGCAGCTTGCAAGGCAAGGGGCTCTGACCTCAGAGTTCACTTCAAGGTATTATGTGTAGAGTTTTGATGGGTTTTGTTTTGTATGGCTGTTGTTATCTGAAGAACAAAAAAAGTTGATTTATTAGTAAAAACCTGATGAAAAAAGCAGGGGTCTGTTGCCTGTGTGAACAGGTCTCTCGTAAACTTCAGGGAAATCAGTTTCATTGTTATTGGGTGAACCTCTGTTTTTTTTCTGTGGCTGAAGGTTCAGTAAACGATGGCACATTTTCTAACTAAAATTTTGTTTAAATGAATAGTTTTTTATAGGTTTGATTAATTAATATACGCTTTTTGGCTTATGCCGGTGTTAAATGATTTTTTGACCTGTTTTTGCTTTTGTTGAAGAGTTATTTGATGTAGAAGCTGGTGAATTACATGTTTTTTTCCTCGCTCCTTCAGGAACAACATAACAAAATTATATTTATATTGTGATTTTATCTATTTGTTACTTGGACTATGAAGTCTTAAATTTAATAATTACGAAGCATTGGTTAGGTTATCCGATCTTTCATGTATAGTTAGTTGTATCATCTGTTGTTGACAATTTGAATTAAGGATAAAGGAAATCTCTTTCCTGTTAAATAAGATCATGTGGAAGATTTGAGAAATGAGGTTTTGAATATTTCATCAACAAGAAATGGAGGCACTGGATGTTTTTCTTCATTTTGTCTATGATTGACATGTTTTGGTTGTAACTGACAAAAAAACCCTCCATTTTTTCTGTTCTGATTCTTATCCTGATGAAAAAAGCAGGGTCTTGTTGCCTTTTTGTGAACAAGGCTCTCGTAAACTTCAGGAAAATTAATTGCATTGTTATTGGGTGAACCTCTGTTGTTATTGGTGGCTTAAGGTTCAGTAAATGATGGCACATCTGTTTTCATATTGACGTTTCTCCATGCATGTTTGAAGTGTTGGTTCTCGTTTATAGCTGCATTGATTTCTATCAATTGATGCTCAGGCCATTGTTTCTGATTAGCTTTGTCCTCTCAATTGCTTGTAAGTACTGCATTTTAAAAAACTAGTTAGTCATAACATGCATTGGATGATCTTAATTGTAATTATGTTTCCTCCATTGATAGATTTTCTAAGCTTGTTTTGACATGTGCATCCATTTTAATGTCATGCAGAATACAAGAGAGACAGCTTTTGCTCTAAGGAAGTTGCCTCTGGTCAAGGCCAAGAGGTATTTGGAAGATGTTATGGCTCACAAACAGGCCATTCCATTCCGACGTTTCTGTGGTGGAGTTGGGCGTACTGCACAAGCAAAGAACAGGCACTCTAATGGACAAGGACGATGGCCTGCCAAGTCTGCTAAGTTCATCTTGGATTTACTCAAGAATGCCGAGAGCAATGCTGAGGTACATCTATCTTCTTATTTGTCTTCACTTTCTCATCATCTTCTGCTTGCCATTTTACTGACATTACTTGCTTTTCCAGGTCAAGGGTTTGGATGTGGATGCACTCTACATTACTCACATCCAGGTGAATCAGGCACAGAAGCAGAGACGTCGTACTTATCGGGCGCATGGAAGAATTAATCGTAAGCTTGTTTTGATTAGATTCGTATTAGTTAATCTTACAAGTACATTTCCATCTGTATTCACAGGAATCTTTTTTTTCCTTTCCAGCTTACATGTCCAGCCCTTGCCACATTGAGTTGACTTTATCTGAAAAGGAAGAGCCAGTTAAGAAAGAGGTAAATTCATTTCTTTCTAATTGGTAGATGGTTTAATTAATATACTAGTGTTTTTTGGACCTTTCTAATTCTGTGTACTTGTATTGCAGCCTGAGACCCAGCTAGCAACCAGCAAGTCAAAGAAGTCTCAAGCCTCCTCTTGAGTGGCGATCTTAGTTCAGTGTGGATCCCCTTTTGATTTCTGTGTTTTTTTCTTAAGAAGGATTTTGTTGCGTATCTTATAGAATGATCAGATTTTTAGATGTATTGGACGTCTTGTATGTTGATTTCGAATTATGTTTAGTTCTTTGTTCTATGAGAAATGTCTTGGCGAGTTTATTTGAAGTCTATTTTCATCACAGTTTTTATCGTAAATTGACAAATAGTCCTTGATAATGGTAATGATCGGCCGTTTGTGAACCACCGTGTAGTTTTCCATCCCTGATGTGCCCTTAGGAGTGAGAAACCAGTTTCGATTTGAAAATTATTCAGATTGTCAGACTTATGTCCCCTTGTTGTGGTAGTGGTAGTTGTATTCATCAAAGTGTCCTTGTTGACCTGGTTTCCAGGGTCTCAGAATCGTTAAATATTTATGTTTGATCTCCCTCGCGTTGTTCCTTGCTGCCTTTTCCAGCTCGGTGCTTGGGGGGATTTGGAAATGTAACGAGCCGAATGAACTTGGTCTGCGACTCGAAACGAATCGAAGTTCTTTATACCACTGAAACTGTTTTCGTACAAAGGTGGCTTTCTGCCCCCATTAGAATATAGAGTGAACTAGGTTATTTGCAGGCCTGTGTTAAGCTGTATGCCGGGGGGGAAAAAAGTCGGTGATGCAATCGCATAAACCTTATTGAGCAAAAAAAATATTGATAAAACAAAAAAGACAATGAAACTAAAATTCAAACAAATCCAATATGAAAGAACAAAATTAAAAAAAAAAACCTCAAATCGCTGACTTGAATGAGAATGCTAAATATGATAACTTGATATATCAAATATGTAAGTTATTTGTAAACTTAGTGAGCTTGAGATAAGTAAATAGGAATTAACAAAAAGAAAAGGACAAAATTGGAATAAGAAAATAAACAAGAAGTAAAAGTTGAAGCCCAATTCCAAACATCCAAAATAAAATAAAAAAGACAAAAAAATCCAAACAAACCAAGTAAGTTAACCAAACTCTACAATTCAAATCATGCAATGAGATAACTCAATAAGAAAAAATATTATAAAAACTTAATCTTAAAACAACATAATACTGAATGACAGAACGTAAAAATATTAAATTAAAAAAAAACCAAGCCAACCATTAAATTTATGATCTAAGTGATGAGACCGATATAAACAAATAGAAAGCAAACTAAAGAAAATTTATGAAGCCTAATATAAAAAAACCTCAACTTTGAAAGATAAACTAAAAAATAAAATTAATTCTCAACATATATAATGTTGAAGGATGAAATCAGAAAAAAAATATCAATTAAAATAATTTGTCAAAGTAAATTCAACAAATAAAAAGACTTAAGATAACCCGGATCAGTTTGGAAATTCACCAAAAATCCTATAGAAAGAAGATAAAAGAAAGAACAGGGCGTAATAACTAATAATGTAAACGCTGAAGGATAAAATTAAAAAAAAACATGAGTATTTTTTTTAAAAAAAACAGGCAAACATTCTAAACTTGGATTGATGTCTCAAATTCACAATCCATGAAATCCTAGACTCGGCTGAATTAAGAAGCTCAATTCCTGACCAATTTAATATTGAATGATGAACTCATAATTTTTTTTTAAAAAAAATGAGCCAAACAAAATTCAACAAAGAATGATAAATAAAAAGATTCGAGATAACCTGGGTCATTTTAAAAATTAATGAAAAGTTATACAGAAAGCAAATAAATAAAAATAACAAAGCTCAATCTGCAGTTGAATAAATGATAAAACTGAAAAATACATGAGGTTAACGAAAGAAAGAAAAAATCAAGCAAACTCAGTCGAACCTCCTCATCTTAAGCTAGTCTTTAGAACTCGTAATAGATAAATTCTAGATTCAAGCTCAATTAAAAAGTTGAATTCCCAACTAATTTGATGTTGAAAGATGAAATTGAAAAAAATATCAATTTAAAAGTTTGCCAAAGCAAAAAATAGCAATCAAAATAATGATGATCAATTTTGATAGGAAAAAAAAAACATGAGGTCGATGAAATTATAAAAAAAAATCAATTCAAAAAATTATCTCAAATTAAAAAATAACAATAAAAAGAATGAGGACTAAATTTAAAAGGTTAAAAAAATGAATGAGGATAGAATTAAAAAGACATTCTAATTCTATAAATTATTCCAAATAAAAAAACAATATTCAAAAGAATATGAATTTAATATTGAAGGAAAAAAAAATTAAAAGGGCTTCTTTTAAGTTTTTAAAGGGCAAGGCAAAAATTGAGTGAGGGTGAGATGAAGGAAAATAGAAAAGAAAAGGTTTGTTAGTGTAAAAATGAAGGACTGTTTGGAACACGTGCCTTATAGAGAAGATGCCAAGACGATTTAAACATTTTTGTGAAAGGTGATGTTTGGTGATCGAACGAGACTCCTCACACGCCTTTTGAATGGCAAAGGGGCCGCTCATTGTTGCACATGGTAGTAAGTTTTTTTTAAATAATATTTAATAAATACTTAGATACTAAAATTTTCTTAAGTCACCTTGATATTAAAAAAAAAAAAAAACAGTGAAATGATAAAAAAGATCCTGGAGAAGAGTTTAGTGGATTTTCTCTTTAAGGATAATAAAATCATTTTATTGGTTTAAAAAATTAAAAAAATCTAAAATACCCCCAAACATAAGTTAAGTAATCTTTTTTATCTGAGGGTAACTAAGTAATTTTATAGTATAAAAAAATAAAAAGACTAATCTATCCCTGTATAATTTGAAAATAAAAATTATATCATAATAAAAAAATCATCATAGTAAAAAGATCATGTTATTTTTAATACTTAGTTTAAAGATTTTTTAATTCTAAATATAATTTTTTAATTATACCATTACAATAAATAATATTCTTCGACTTATAGTACAATGAAAAAACGCTAGGAGTCTTATGTTTTTGTTAATAATGTTGCCAAAGAGGATTTTTTTTATTGAACTACGATGTTGTTTGATTAAATATGTGTCAATCTATGCTCTTATGTATCTTAGATTCAACCATCCAACATATTAAAAATCCTAGAAATTGGATTCATTTGTATCTTAAAGAATAAATTGGCCAATTAACACACAAAACTAAAGAAATTGGTGAATTGATATAAAAGAAAAACGTTTTGACGAAATAACATAGTTTGACAAAGTCGTGCTCTAGAAATGCGTCATTTACTGCATGTCGCTATTCTTAATCGCGAGATGGTCAAACCATGCTAATTCTAGCTCAACTGGTTGACCGGTTTGTAATGGTCAGTGAAACCGGTCGACTAGTTCCAAAAATAATAAGAAAAATCTCAAAACTGCCACAATCGGAAGACTTTAGAGAGATTTTTAATATTTAAAGATCTGATGGTCCGCATAGAGATGCAATGGCTATTATAGAGAAAACAACCTCCAGAAACTTATGTTAAAATTTGAGTTCGATCCAACGATCGGATAAAAAATTATGTCTTTTTTGAGCTGTTATTTGGTATGGTGCAACCAGACCTCCTTTTGGGTCTAGACCTGTCCCACTGGTTCATAAATGCATCTGCGAGGCCATCCACATAATCTGTTTAGGGCAAATTCTCATTTAGTCATGACTACATTTTGGATCCTATTTTTCCTATACTCTTAAGTGTAAACAAATCCTTTCAAAACTTAACATATTTCCATCAACCCTAAATACATATGTGAATAATATTTTTCATCAATATTAATACATATATCAGAAATGTTTTTTTCTTTAATACTATCAGGACAACATTAAGCTTTAGCCCCTCCTCTTCGTACATAGACTCATGAATTATTAATAAACCTTGAATCTTTTAACTCGAAAGGTTTAGAATCTCCATTTTTTATTCCATATTTATTTCGAGAGTATTTCTCTATAATATTATTGAATTTTATCTCAAAAAGTTACTAACTTAATCATTGGAGAGTCCATAAATTCATCAAAAGAGATATTTTGCAGGTATCAGATACCCATTTTTAGCCACATTGACTAGGGAGAATGTAACAGATTACCAGAACAAAAAAATTAACTAATTATCTAAGGCATAAATCTTACCCCTAAATTACTTGAATTTTCTGAAACATCATCAATTTAGTTAACCAACAATTTAGTTTTTGTTGATCCTTTAGACATATAAAGGGGTCCCTCACCTCATTTTTAACATTTATCATCATCATATTATTTTAATTATAGAGATATAATTTTAATTTTTAATATAAAGTTTGAATTTTTATCCTATGACTTGTAAAAGATTTTTATGATTTTATGTAAAAATTGAAGTCTATTTTATTAATTTTATGATTAATTGATGAGGATGCAGTTTTTTTAGTTTAGATTTTATTTTTATAAAATTAATAAAATAAAATAAATTGAATTGGTATCCAGAGAGTACAGACAACACAAGTAAAAGAAATCCTTAACTTGACGTGATTCAATTAGGTCAGAATCCAAAGTGAATTATAAATTTAAATACGTCAAATTAAAACAAGTAAAATAAAATCTAATTAGAAGGATAGAGTTGTATCATGTACTTTTGAGCATAGTTTTAAAACCTGGCCCGACAGGTTGACCCGGGACCCGGCTGACCCGAGGCTAAAACCGAGTCGGGTTTATGAAAGCATAGGAGTAGTTAAAAACCCAGCCTATCCGACGGGTTGACCCGATCAAAAACCCGGTTGCAACCCGTTGACTATTTTTTTATTTTTTATCAAAACAAAATCGTTTTGGTTTATAAAAAAATGAGGTTAACCCAAATGATCTGGTTAAAATCTGGTAACCCGATCAAAACTCGTGACCTTAGCCTTGTTATGGGTTTAAAAACACTACTTTTGAGAGCAAGAAAGCCATGATTCATAAGAGAAAATCCAATGCCAAACAATGGAATATTGAATTTAAAAATTATCTATTCTTCCCATGAAAAATGTTGTATCTTTGGCCTTTTCTTTTCGTGCAAGTAGTTTTTAATTTTTAAATTAGTTTTTATTTTAAAAAAATATTAAATAAATATTTTTTCAACAAATTTAATGTATTGATATTAAAAATAATTTTTTTTATTAAAAAATATTATTTTAATATATACTCAATTAAAAAATACATTTAAAAAACATATGCATTCCATTATTAAACAATCATTCCGTAAGCTCCCTGTGCAAGATCCGACCTAGACCACTTGATTGTTCATTCAATTGAACTATGCTATACAGATGGTGCCTTTTCATTGAAAGACTCAATTTTAAATGAATCAAAATCGAATTAGGTCAATTTTGAATTTTTTTTAATTGAAGAATTTATTGATTTAAAAGACGGAAAGGTTCAACCCATTTATTTTTTTTTCTTTTTTTTATCAGGAATATAATGATTTCATTGAACAGATAATAGCCAAAAAAAAACATTTAATAGCAAACTCTTTATATTTCAAAGAGATAAAGAAGAGAGAGAGAATAAAACGGAATATGTGTTTTCTTAAAACAGAAGTAAGACCGGTCCATCTTGTTTAACACTGCAGAACAGGGCAGAGAGAGATTTATCGTATTTTATAACAGCGACATTTAAATATTTTTTTTTTAAAGTGCGACAAATACCAACTAATTTAATGGTCAAATATAATTATATGACCAGTTTATTGATTTACATAAATACAATAATTTTATAATTTTTTTTTCTGTTTTATGAATACAAATTTATATTTTTATCTAACTTGTAAATTAAAAAACAGACTTAAATTAAAATCTTAAAAAGTTAGTGTTCACGTAATAGTTTTCACAGGTGATTTTATGTAGTCAGGTGTGAATCCGTCATAATTAGATAAAGATATGCTCTAAACATATTATATGGATAACTTAACAAATGTATTTATAAATCAATATGAACTTTTCTATGCTTAAAAATAGATTTGGTTGTGTCAGATCAGAATAATGGCTAAAAAAGATCATAACTTTTGATACAATTATTAAATTACATTCAAATTTTTACAGGAGTTTTTGGAAGCTATTTTTTTTTATAATAGTTAATATATCGCTATATAGACGGTCAAATCTTTAGATGCAAAAAAATCTTACTAAGACCCCGGTTTTGACAATTTTGTTATTTTCGAATTTCATAACTTATTTTGCTATTGACAAAAGCGGTTCCAAGGTAATTTTTATTTCCAAGCTAATCCAGCATGTTGGAATTGCATTACTGTATTTATGTTATGATCAATAACTTGCTTATTATCACAAATTAAATAAAGTTCTTATCACAAACTGAATATATTACGAAAGGTTTTTTTTCAATCATTCATACGGTTTACTCTTTATTAGTTTCCAGTTTCTGAACTAGTCGGAAAGAACATTCTTCTTTACTTCTCAGCTCAACGGCGCCGTCCCCGTCGTGCCTTTTTACCCAAGCTAATTGAAGCACACCACACTAAAGCAAAAGACAATGCATTTGAGGTGATCTTCATCTCACGTGACCTCAATCAATTCGGCTTTGATGAGTTCTATTCAGAAATGCCCTGGTTAGCCCTTCCATTTGTGATGCAAAGAACCGAATTCTGAGGCGGAAATTCAAAATTCAAGGCATTCCTGCAGCTGTAGCCATTGGCCCAAGAGGCCGGACCATTACTAAAATTAGAGTGCGAGCCTTGCTGAAGAACAAGTTTATGACCAATTTCTAGAGCTTTTATGATTAAGAAAAGCCTCAATTTTTGTTTACCCTCTTAATTCAAGGGCTAATGTTTTTTTTCTGATTATGCTCCACACTAATTTTAGGTTAGGGTCAGCAATTTGGTTGGGAAGATTGTGGGATTCTATTTCTCTGGTTCGTGGTGCGGGCCGTGCCGTAATTTCACTCCGTTGTTGGTAGAAGTCTATGAACAGCTATCATCCAAAGGGGACTTTGAGGTGGTCTTCATTTCTTCTGACGGAGACGATGAATCATTCAACACATACTTCTCCGAAATGCCATGGCTTGCTATTCCCTTCTCTGATACGGAGACCCGCCTACGTCTTAAGGAAGTATTCGAAGTAAGAGGAATCCCTCATCTTGTCATTTTTGATACGAATGGCAAGGTTTCATGCGATGATGGAGTCAGCACTGTCATGGAACATGGCGTGGATGGGTATCCGTTCAACCTTGATAGACTGAATTTCCTGAAAGAGCAAGAAGAGAATGCTAAGAAGAATCAAACTATAAGCTCTATCTTGGTTTCAAGCTCACGTGATTATGTGATTTCAAATGATGGAAAAAAGGTAGATGGTTCATTCAATTTGCTAGTTTTGAAATTGAATTGATGATGCCATCATTCACTTTTTTGC
Organism: Populus trichocarpa; assembly: GCF_000002775.5. NCBI lineage: Eukaryota > Viridiplantae > Streptophyta > Magnoliopsida > Malpighiales > Salicaceae > Populus > Populus trichocarpa. The sequence goes on along the minus strand of NC_037294.2, from coordinate 9,050,319 downwards.
TATTTTTAATGATGATGCCATAATTTACATTTTTGCTATCTGTAATGGCAGATCCCTTTGTTGGACCTTGAAGGAAAATTGGTTGGCTTGTATTTTTCAATCCATACGATGTGCGGTGAATTCACTCCAAAACTAGTGGAATTGTATAAGACGCTCAAGGAAAAAGGAGAGAACTTTGAAGTAGTCCTAATATCTCTAGACTATGATGAAGAAGACTTCAAAGAGAGTTTTGAGACAATGCCGTGGTTGGCATTGCCATTTAAGGACAAGAGCTGCAAGAAGCTAGCGCAGTATTTTGAACTTAGAACCATTCCTAATCTTGTCATAATCGGCCAAGATGGGAAGACTTTGAACCCAAATGTAGCTGAACTAATCGAAGACCATGGTATTGAAGCCTACCCATTTACACCGGAAAAGCTTGACGAGCTAGCTGCAATTGAAAAGGCAAAACTTGAATCGCAGACGCTTGAATCAGTTTTGGTTAATGGGGAAAATGATTTTGTGATTGACAAAAGTGGCTCCAAGGTAATTTTCTTGTTGTATGCTAACCTCGCATGTTGTTATTGCATTACTTTCAATAACTTTCTTATCATCACGAATTGAATTCATTAGCAAAGGTTTTTTTTTTTTATCATTCAAATGGTTTGTTCTTGATTAGGTCCCAGTGTCTGAACTAGTTGGAAAGAACATTCTTCTTTACTTCTCAGCTCAATGGTGCCCTCCATGTCGTGCCTTTTTACCCAAGCTAATTGAAGCATACCACACAATTAAAGCAAAAGACAATGCAGTTGAGGTGATCTTCATCTCAAGTGACAGCGATCAAACCACCTTTGACGAGTTCTATTCAGAAATGCCTTGGTTAGCCCTTCCATTTGGTGATGAAAGGAAACAAATCCTGAGTCGGAAATTCAAAATTCAAGGCATTCCTGCAGCTGTAGCGATTGGCCCAAGTGGCCGGACCATTACCAAGGAAGCTCGGATGCACTTGACAGCTTACGGGGCAGATGCTTTTCCATTTACCGAGGAACATCTAAAGCAATTGGAGGAGGAGCTTGAGGAAAAAGCAAAAGGGTGGCCAGAGAAAGTGAAACACGAACTTCATACTGAGCATGAGCTGATACGTACTAAACGCAAAGCATATGTTTGCAATGGCTGTCGTGAAACAGGATATAGGTGGTCTTTCTATTGCAAACAATGTGACTTTAATCTTCAACCCAAGTGTGCTTTGAAGGAAGATGAAGATACTGGAACTGAAAAGGGAAAGGAAGGATGGGTCTGCGATGGAGATGTGTGCCGCAGAGCTTAAGCAGGCATGCGCTACTTGTATCTTGTTTTGTGGGCTTTCTGCCGTAATAAGGTTGCGATGTAAGTGTTTGTTGCATGTGTGTGGAGATCGTGGATGCCTTTATGACATTCATTTCTATATCTATAGTTTTTTCAGTTTGTTATAATCAAGGTTTCATCCTTATATCTTCAATTATTAATGGTTCATTATAATCATCAGGTTAAGTAAGTTTTTTCATCTAGTAACTATGAATATTTAATTTAAATAATTAATAGGTTGAGTTCTTTTCAATTTAATTTTACCTTTCTTAGATTGTTTCTCTTTTCTGTGAGGATTCAAGGGTTTTTACTCTTTGAATTTGGATTAATTATGTATGATTATGTTAAAGTAAAAATTTATATAATTATTTATGGCCATGAAGCCTTTGTAATAAAATAACTCATATTTATGAAAAAATTCAATAAAAATCTTGATAAACTCAAAAATAGTAAAAATAACTTGGATGAAAAATCTAAATTGAAGTAATTATCTCTAATTTGAGTTTGAATCAGTTTTGAAACAAAAATAATTGAACCAAAGCAAATATGATAGGTTTGAATCGATTTCGGGTTCAAAACCTTAAAAAACTAAAATATCAATCAAGTTGTTTTTTTTTTTATTCAAAACCAAATCAAATAAAAAATAATCATGTCTGATGTTAACTTAAAAAACTTCTAAACTAGTTTAAAAACATAAAATTTAATATGAAAAAAAACTTTTTCAGCCCTAATTTCACCTGATTTAATCATGCAATAAATTTGGATATTTTAGATAGAACAATTAAGTAAAACTCAAAACCAACTTATTTTATTACCTTCCATTAATTATTATTAAATGAGAAATTTAAACATGCTTTGCGTGTTTAGCAAAAGAAAATGACAGAATGACAAACGTGTATTATACACTTTTGAGTGTGGTAACCATCTAGTTGAAAATGAACAAGAAATTTTTAGTATAATAAAAAAAACTCTAACTTGACATGCATATTTAATTCACTTAACAAGAACCTTAGTGCCTTAACCAGTTGGTCTCAATACTTAGCATTTGGAATCGGCAATTGTTCTAGCCTTTTGGGTAGTTCATCACTTAACAATGGCCACCGAAGACGTTTCGCACGACCTTTCATCGCTTCTTTCGTTGGAAGAGAGGGACTTTCTCATCCGCAACAATGGTGACCAGGTACTGCTTCTAGCTTATGGATTTCTCTGGTCATATGCGATCTACTTCTACTTGTCTTATTAAACTTGCAGGTTTTTCTCGTAATTAAGATGGATACCATGTTTAAATTAGATTGCGAGCCTTGCTGAAGAACAAGTTTGTGATCAATTTCTAGAGCTTTTATGATTAAGAAAATCCTCAATTTTTGTTTACCCTCTTAATTTAAGGGCTAATGTTTTTTCTGATTATGCTCGACACTAATTTTTAGGTTAAGGTCAGCAATCTGGTTGGGAAGATTGTGGGATTCTATTTCTCTGGTTCGTGATGCGCCCAATAGCTTTGCGCCCCTTATAAATGTCAGACCCAAGAGCTTTGGGTCTAGCTGCAATCCGAATCTATTAAAGTTCTAGCATCATTGGGTCATGCTTGACAGAATGACCCAGCAGCTGGGTACCCATCTGGGCCCAACATCATTGGGTCATGTTTGACAGAAGGACCCAACAACATTAGGTCTTGCTAGGCAGGTGGGGCTGGCAGTAGGGCCACCGCTGCTAGGTTCTAGTGGCAGCATGTTCCAAATTTAGTGGGTCCTGCTCGCAAGAGCATTGGGTCTGTTTAAAAAGGAAGGCCCCTGAGCTTGGGGTCCGTCCTTTCGGCCAGACCCAACGCTCTTGGGTCTGGCGTTGCAGTCAGACTCAAACTTGGCTCCAAACGTCTAACCCAAGTATGTTGGGTCAGGTGTGACTGTAAGACCCAAGGAACTTAGATTCACGCTCCTGCCTCTCCCAAGCAACTTCAATCATGTGTCCCTTTCCTGCCCCAAGTTTCTCGGGTTTAGAAGGGAATGCCAAACCCAAGTTAATAAAAATAAAAATAATTTTTAATTTTAACCTTCAAATCTATGGTTATTTTTCAATATTAATGATATTTTCTTTCAAATTTATTAATTATTATATTAATAATATTACTTGTATTAAAAATAATAATATTTATAATACAAATAATAATATTTATAATATTAATAATGATGTTAAACTTGTCTAACCCAAATTTTTATATTTTTTAATCTCTTCAAAAAAATTTATGGTTTTTCTTCGATTGTAATAATTTTTTTTCTTTAAATTTATTAATGATAACAATAACAATAACAATAACAATAACAGTAACAGTAACATAATAATATAATAATAATAATATTTCCTCTTTACCCTGTGAAAAAAAAATAAGAGAAAAGAAAAACACATTACAGTATTGGCTTATGAGGTCTTGCCCCCAACAGGACTCAACGCTTTTTGATGGGTCGTGCTAGCCGCAAGACCCAAAGCTAATGGGTTCTGGAGGACGGCCCATCGCTGCTGGGCAGCAGGGTCCAACATCATTGGGTCATGCTTCGTAGAAGGACCCAGTAGTGGTGGGTCCTGCTTGTAGGCAGGGCCCACTGCTGCCATGGGTCTGGTGACGCAGCTAAACCCAATCTTAGCATAATTGTTTTTAAAATAATATTTAAAAACATAATACAAAATTATCAAAAGAATATTAATTTGAAGTAAAGAAAAAAAATTAAATTTCTTGGGTCTTCCCTCTCATCCAGACACAATCTCAATATATTTTTTTAGAAAATATATTTTAAAAATAATACGAAAATATCAAAAAATTATTATTTTGAAGTAAAGAAAAAAATTAAAATTTTAAAATTTCTTGGGTCTGGCTTCGAGTCAAAGACAATCTCAACATATTTTTTGAAAAAAAATAATACAAAAACATAAAAAAAAATATTAATTTAAAGTAAAGAAAAAAATTAAAAATTATCAAATTTTTTTTAAAAGAATTTTTGAAACGCAAAATCAAACATGATTTAATTAGAAAATTCAACCCAACCTGAAAAAAATAATAATATCATCACTAAATTTTTCGTCAATATAATAAAAGTCGCATAAATTTATTTTCAAAAATGAATTTAAATCAGAGAAATCTAATTTTAGTGCCTATTGAAGTGTCACTTCCAAGCATTTTTGTTTCCCTGTAAGCCCGTAAGCCAGCTGGTTCTAGGAGAAATGCACTTCCTATTTAGAAAGCAATCAAGTAAGCAATCAAATTAGGATATCCCTTTTCGGTTTCAGAGCTTTTCTTTCCCTTGTAATACTGATAAGTATGAATCTCTCTCTTTCAGAGAAAAAAGGGCTTACAGGCTAAGCGTTGGGTCCTACTGCGAGTAGGGGGCCAACACAGTTGGGTCATGTTAGAAGGCAGGGGCCAACGCAGCCAGACATAATCTCAACATATATTTTTTAAAACATTTAAAAATATAACAAAAATATTAATTTGAAACAAAGAAAAAAACTTAAAAATTGTCAAATTGTTTTCAAAGAATTTTCAAAACCCAAAATCAAACATGATTTAATTAGAAAATTTAACCCAACCTGAAATGGAAAATTTTTTTATCATCACCCAACTTTTATAAAATATAAAAAAAATGTCGTCAATTTATTTTGAGAAATAAATTTAAGTCAGAGAAGGCAACAACAAAGAAATTTAATTAGGTATAACTGCTGGGTCTGGAAGCCAGTCGTCCTTATTAATCAATGATCTTCCATTAATATTCAATGGTGGTGTTATACTATAATGAAGAAGATATATATATATATATATATATATATATATATATCTTCTTCATTATATATATACACGATGTAGAGAGGCATGGGGGATTGAATTCTCACGTATATGATAACATGGATTCTCAATCCATCCACCAAAAGAAATCAATTTTTTTTTACAATCTTCCTATGCCGATGTCAGTGATCTTACTACTTTCTTGCATTGATTAACTTTAGTTCCTTGTCGACAAAGGAAAAAAGTGCATGTGCGTGCATGTGTAGATGATAAAGATGGGATTGATCTGGGAAGGTGCTATAGTGCTGTCCACAGTACAATCAATTTATTTTGAAAAATAAATTTAAATCAGAGAAGACAACAGCCAAGAAATTTAATTGGGTATGGCTGCTAGGTCTGGCTATGCAGCCATACCCGTATGAAAAAGGAAAAAAAATTACAGTCTTGGGTCCTCCTGGGGCAGGACCCAACTTTAATGGTTCCAGCAGGACTCAACGCCATTGGGTCCTGGTGGAAGCAGGACTCAAATTTATTGGGTCCTGCTGCAACGATCCAACAACCCTTTCTGACTTACAAACAGAAAAGACAACGCCCCCCACATGCACTACAGTGTCGTCCACAGTCAAATACTCTGTTGGGTCTAGCTGGGATGCAGAACCCAATGCTATTGGCATGTTTTGGAAGTGTTTTGGGTCTGACTTGTCAATCAGACCCAACAGCGTTGGGTCCGGCTACCAAAGTCAGACTCAACAGCTTTTGGCAAAGAATGTCACACCCTCAGCCGCAATTCTTGACTAAAAAAAGAGAGGAAAGGAATGCCCCCCAGGATGCTACATTGTTGTCCACAGTGCAAATACTCTATGACATAGTGTCTTTCACGGGGCAATGTGTCTGTGTCCACAGTAAATCTACAGTGTTTCTGCAGTGTTGTTTCCAAATGTTTTAATATATAGGAAAATAATTATGCAATGTTTTAATTATCTCTTCATTCATAATGCATATATATATATATATATATATATATATATATATATATATATTCTTGATTTCTAGTATATTCAATTTTTACGTATTTTAAAAGTTTTGTTAATATATTCAAGAATTAGAGACAAGTCGAGGAAAGAACCTTGACGACATCATAATTCTGGACCCACCAACTTGATTAAAAAAACACAAAACCAAACTAATATAACAATAAAATAAAGCAGCCCTGACAGGAATTCCCAATTATCAAATTGAGACATGACAGTTAAGGAAAGACAAGAAGCCACTTGGCAAGAAATACATGGTCAATAAAGCTCAGATTTCCATCTAAAAAAAATCGTACCTTTTGTGTTTATTCCCTCCAAGTCCTAAAGAACATCCACCAAAAACCATCCGGCTAGCTGGCTTGCACTCTGCCCGCATGTCATATATAAAAAAATTAACATTAACCCTTTTGTTTGCTAAAAACATATATTTTTTTAAAAGGTAATTTTTTTAAAAATTAAATTTTTAAAAAGTAAATTATTTTTTGATATTTGATAGTATCATATAAAATAAGTTAAAAAATACTTTCTTGTATTTGACTATGTCATGAAAAATAAGCTGGAAAATAAATTGTTAATTCTTTTTCAAGTTTATTAAAATAATAAAGAACAAATCTTACAAACTAAAAAGTTGAATGATAATAAAATAAAAAAAATCTAATTTCATAAATTATCTCAAATAAAATAAATAACAATCAAAATAATAGAGATCAAATCTAACAAATAAAAACATTGAAAGATGATGAAATTAAAAAAAAATATAATTTTATAAATTATTTAAAATAAAATAAATAACAATAAAAAAAATAAGGACCAGATTTGATAGATAAAAAAATTTCAATTAAGAAAATGACAAGAGAAAAGCAAATAACAATAATAAAAATAAAGACCAAAATTGATATAAAAATCAAATTAAATCAAATTCTAAATGATGAAATTGAAAGAAAAAAATCAAAAAAAAATATATAACAATTAAAAGTTTGAGGATCAAATTTGATATAATCAGCAAATAACAAGACATTTCTAAATTTTTCACAACTTCTAGAAAGTGTTTTCCACCCAAAATAAAAGAAAAACACTTTTCTAGAAACAAAGTTAAATTTTTCTTTGATTGGAAAGTTTTTTTTGTTGATTAATTTTTCTAATGACAAATAAACACAGAAAAGTTTGGAAAATAATTTCTAAAAACCATTTTAAAACCATTTTCATGAAACAAACAGGGCTAAAAAAAATATCAATATTCACAATAATTATGTTTGACAAAGTTGATTTATGTTATTTAGCATATTTGATGAAGATTAATTATTACCTATAAGTTATTATTAATTGTGCCCTAATAATTTACATTTTATGTTTCAAAGGCACTAAGGAAATTTGATGTGTTGATTCTTATTTTGTTGCAAGATTAGTACATTTCTGGTAGTATGTTTGGTTAGTTCTAGTATTATAAGTTTCTACGTAAAAGTTTTGAGAGCTAATGTAACTTATGGTGAAATGGCAATGTGCACAAATCTATTACAAGTTTGTTTTCTACCTTGCTAACTCATTTAATAGAATTTATTAGCTACGTGTCCCGCGCTTCGCTGTAAGTTAAATATTTTTATTTTTATAAAAAAATATTTATACAGGTTTTTTCAATGTATTTTGATAGTTCAAAAACTATAACAAATCAAAATATTGATGCACATAAGTAATCAAATAAACTAAGAATTATGTGCGCTAATAAATCAATAAAAAATCATTAATGACATCTAAAAACAAGATTTAAAAAACTGAGAGACAAATGTAGATCAATATATTGAATCTTGAAAAATAAGACATTAAATTAATTGAATAAATTTTTTAAAAAATAACATGTAAAACTACACATATTAAAAATATCATCTAAAAATAAACATAGATGAACAAAAAAAACTACTCCGAAAATTAAACACATAACAAAAAAATCAATATTATTTAAAAGAGGCTCCCTGAACAAAAAAGAAAGAGGTTCTTTACATTTTTTCAGTTTTTATTTTTTAACCAGTCACGTCACTTTATTTTTTTAATTGCATTCTTTAAATTTATATTTTTATTGCACCCATAGTTATCAAACCCGGCTCAGGGGTTGACCCGACTCAGGAGCCGAGACTCGGGTCACACTGGTTGACTCGGGTCAACTTGGAAAAATTTAAAAAAAATATTTGAAGTTTTAATATTTCATATGAAAAAAATTAAAAAATAATCTATGTGAATATATGTCATACATGTTGTAAATAATTAAGTTTAAAAGATTATTTTAATAGGTTTTCTATCCCACATTTGCAAGATACTATCATATTATTTTAAGTTGAAGTATTTAACCAAAAAGGTTTTTTTATCCCACATTGAAAAAACATAACTTTTTCTTGTGAACATAGAGTATATAATACTACAGTGCTTCAAATCTCACATTGAAAAAATAAAAACATTCTTCTAGTATTTATATAGTGAACTTTGAAATGAGTTATAACAAACTAAAAAATATGAAAAAAGAGGGGTCTCTGGCTAAGAGAAAAAATATATTTGAAAAAAAAAAACAGGTCTCTACCGGGTTTTGCTGGGTCACCCGAGTTCCGGGTTAACCCGATAAGATGACCGGTTTTATCTAGGCCAATTGCAGGCCCGAATTTTAAATGAAATGTACCTAGCTAAGACCCCAGGTCACCCGGGTCCTGGGTTGACCTGCAGGGCCAAGCCGAGTCTGATAACTATGATGGCAACCATACCAAACCCATGGATTGGGTCTGGCTTGCCTGCCATACCCAATCCATGCCTGACCCAAAGTGCTTAGGCAGGCAACCATGTTAGACCCAATGGTATGGCTGCCAGACTCAATCCTTGCCTGACCCAAGATGTTTAAGTCTTGTATGACTGCTTGCCCCAAACGCCTTGGATTTGGCATGACTGCCAGACCCAATTCATGATCTTGGGTGTGACAGTCATGTCCACCTGTTTCGTCCAGGTTCTAGCCACTGTGGTTGCTGGAAAATTAGGGTTTATGCTCATTTGACCCAAAAACCTGTTTTGTAACTTGTTTTGACCCAAAACATCTATAAAACACCCTGTAAACCATGAGTGATAATTTATGAGTGATAATTACGAATATTGACTCATTAATTACGAATATTGAAAACTAGGGAGCTACTTGTTGTGATGGTTAAGATTTTGATGAAAGCTTTTGTTGTCATCTTTTGATGGAGAGCAACTTTTTAGATTTCATTAACTTTTTTTTGTTATCAATTTGGATGAATTGAAGCATTGTTGCTGAAACCATCAAGCAATACCACATGATTAATTACATGTGCCAGGTCAAGAGCTAAGAAGGTTAAAGAAATATTTAGTGATTATTTCAAGATATTTGATTTTCTTTTCTATAAGACTTACAGATTCAACTTATTTTCCTCCTTACATGTGGATTGGGCTTCAAATTTTCTTGATGATTCTAAAATCCTTGTTTTATATGGAGTTGAAATATAATAGCAATTAAATATTGATAAGACCTTACGATAAAGATCAAAAGCTACTATACAAGAATTGCATTAGTCTCCCAATTAATTTAGAATTCTTTTTTCTTTTTTATTTAGAACTCTTGTTATTTTTTTAGCATTTCTCATTTTTCCTAGTATAAATATAGTTATTTAACTTATATTTAGTTTTTTTTTTAATAATTTGAGATGGATTGATTATTCAGAATATTATTGTGTGTGAAAAAGTTTACTCATACTCTTGGTTTCTCATGGAACTTTTTAAAAAACTTATCAAAGATCAACTCTCTTTATGACATCCATCCTTACACCTATAGTTCTTAGGTCGTTATAATCAACGGGTTGGGGTTTTATCCATATACCTATATATTTTAGTTTATTACAATCAACGGGTTGGGGTTTCATCCTTATACCTTTAGTTAGTGGTTCATTATAATCATTGGGTTAAGTTTTTTCATCCAATAACTAAGATTCTTGTCACACGTGTGCGGCGTCGCGGCGATCGTCCTCCACACTCATGGTGTGTATCTGGAAAATATGGGAAGACAAGGAATTCTTGTCTTTTATCAGTGGAAAAATAGAATGGAGTCGCCACCTAGTATTTTGGTTACTAGAAACCCTAACTGGTCTCAGAGATCGGGTAGGGGGATTGGTTGGATAAAGGGAAGGTATTAGCACTCTAAATACGGCCTATCTAAGGTAAGCTGCATTGTTTTATTGTCTGATATATGCTACGGTTGTATTGTATTTCTAATTATTGGTCTGCCTATGATTTAAGAAAAGTCCTCCTCGGTAAGGAGATCCTTATCTTATCGGGTAAAACCTAACCGTCCTAACGTTAATAAAAGAACTACCGTTTTAATATCGAGAATACGTTTTACGTATAAATTCATAATCCCTGATATTAAAAAAAAACAAAATAATTTTTTTAGAATTTTTGAAATTTTGGCCAAGTTCTCGTGACTTTAATAAACTGGTTATTAAAGCCAAAATGCATGCTAAAACATATATTTTTTTAAAAATACCCGGTTCTCGTGACTTTTTTTTTGTATGAAAATATGACGTGATCTTTTCTTTGAGAGACTTGGCCGTATGCATGAAAACCAAAAAAATTTTTTTTTTAAAAAAAGTTTTGACGAAAACCGGGTATTTTAATACCGGATTTGTATTTTTACGATGTAAAAATACAAACCAATATTAAGCAAAATTTAGTAGAAGAACATGCAGAAAAATCACAAATTTTCAAAAATATATATTTTTTTGAATTGTTTTAGGACCGGGCCGGACCCGGCCCGCTCATTTTAGGCTAGGCCAGACTTGTCTGGTCCAGTGAACAGTGGAGCACTCTCCACTGTTCACGCAGAACAGTGGAGATGGTGCAACGAAGAAGAAGAAGAAGGAAGAGGGGCGGACCTGCTGTGGCTTCGAGGCTGTGCTTCTGGCGGTTGCTGACCGGAGAACGGCTTGGACGGTGATCGGCCTTTCTTCTTCTTCTCTGTGTTTTTTTTCTTCTGCTCTGTTCTCCTCTGTTTTTGTTTTTTCAGTGTTTCTTCTTCTGTTTCTCACGGTGCAGGTCTGTTATCAATGACGGGGAGAATGGTGGCAGCTGGTGGTTGCTTTAGGGCGGCGCTGGTGGCAGCTATACAGACAGTAACCGGTGGTTCTTCCTCCTTTCTCTCCTTCTTTGTTTTCACTTCCAAGACTTGGCAATGGCGTTGGTGGTGCTGTTGCTGTTCTTCTTGTCCGTGTGTGTTGCCTTTGTCAACAACGTCCTCCTCTCTCTGCCGTGGCTGTGCTGCTGACAGCTCAGGGTGCTGGTGGCAATAGGGGAACTGAGGGAGCTGCTTGGCCGGTGGTTCTCCTTCCCTTCTTAGCGTTGTCCTCTGTTTCTGGCCTTCTCTGCTCCTCTTATCTGTCTTCAAAATCTTCTTCCTTTTTTCTTCTGTTTTGCCCGAGCTTCACTCCTCTAAAAAACAAACTCTCCTCTCTGTTTTCTGTTCTCCCCCCTCCTCTTCTCTCACATTCGTCCTCTGTTCCTTCTCCAAAATTTTGCCACCCCTTGGTTTCCTTTTTTTTCCTTTTCTCCCTCCGTTTCTGCAGCTTGCTTCCCTCTTCTCTCCAAAAAATTTCTCCTCCCTCTTCTTGTCTTTCTCTCTGCCTAAAAAATCGCCCCCCTTTTGCTGGTTCCTCCTTCTTCTATTTATAAGCAAGCGGTGAGGGACCCCCCTGCTCTGTCCCATCGTGGTGCAGGGGGGAGCTGGGCTACCTTACCTCTGCAGGGTAAAGTGGCCGACGTTTACAGGGCATGGTGCCCCTTTCTTGGCAGGGTATGGGTTTATAGGTATGGGTTTTATGCAAATGGGAAGGGAAACAAAGCGGGAAAAATGATTTAAAATCTTGTTCTTCCCTGCCTCTGCATGCGCAGGGAAGAAGGAGAACAGTGCCGTTCAAAACGGCACTGTTTCAGTGTTCTGTTTTTTTTTTTAGAAAAGAAATGTAATTTGGAAGAACCCAAAAATGGGTTATGACAGTTGCCCCCCTCTTTACAATGCTTACGAAGCAAAAAAACTCCTCGATGCTTTGCATAGTAAGCTTGTAAAGAAAAAAACAAAAATGGTCTTTTTCCCCGGGTGACTTGCCCATACATACTCACAGTGGTCTATTTTCAGGGGCGACCAGCCTATATATTCACAGTGGTCTATTTTCACGGGCGACCTACCCACACACACTCACAATGGTCTATTTTCACGGGCGACCTGCTCACACACTCATACTGGTCTATTTTCACGGGCGACCTGCCCACACACACTTACCCTGGTCTGTTTTTATGGGCGACCTGCCTAAATAGAAAAAGAAAGAGTGGTCTCATTGTAATGGGTGACTTACCCAGGTGGAGGAATGGTCTCATTGTAATGGGTAACCTGCCCAGATAAAAAAACATGGAGAATGGTCGAGTTGTAATAGGTGACCTACCCAGAAAAAATGTTGATCTCATTGTAATGGGTGACCTACCCAAGGAAAAAGGAAAGAGTGGTCTCATTGTAATGGGTGACCTACCCAGATAAAAAAAACATGGAGAAGTGGTCGAATTGTAATGGGTGACCTACCCAGAAAAGGAAAAAGGAAGAGTGGTCGTGTTGTAATGGGTGACCTACCCAGGTGGAGGAATGGTCTCATTGTAATGGGTGATCTACCCAAATAAAAAAACACGAAGAATGGTTGAGTTGTAATGGGTGACCTACCCAAAAATGAAAAAAAAAAGAGTGGTCGTGTTGTAATGGGTGACCTACCCAGGTGGAGGAATGGTCTTATTGTAATGGGTGACCTACCCAGAAAAAATATTGGCTTTATTATAATGGGTGACCTATCCAAGGAAAAAGAAAGAGTGGTCTCATTGTAATGGGTGACCTACCCAAGTGGAAAAACAGCCTCATTGTAATGGGTGACCTACCAAGATAAAAAAACATGAAGAAGTGGTTGAATTGTAATGGGTGACCTACCCAGAAAAATGTTGGTGAGGGCTCAAAAGCGCACTCGAAATGTGGTAGGGTTACAAAACGCATTACCTAAAAATGGTGGCTCAAAGGCGCACTTGAAATGAAGTGAGGGCACAAAGGCGCACTCGAAAGAAGGTGTAATATCGATCTATCAATGATGAAAGCAATGCATTATGATTTATATGCATGTATACTTACCTGAGAAATATAGGTCCTCATTTCTTCATGGTGTCTTTCTTTTCTTAAAAGTTTGGAGTGTTGGCAGTAAACTTCGATGGCTTTTTCTCTCTTGCTTACTCGAGTCATCTCTTGTGATCTTGATCTCTGGGAAGGGCTTGATATCATCATACTTCTTTGTCCTTCACCCTTTATCTCAAGGGTTGCCAATCTTGCCCAACATTTTTCTTAGAAAGGGAATCATGGAGCCAGCCCTACCAGGAGCTTTTGATTGCCCCCCAGCTTGATCATGCCCCTAAGTATTCAATTCGGGTTTAGGGATGAGGCTGTTTGAAGGAAGGTTTGGTTTTTGATAAGGAGTTGTTTTCATGTAGAAATTTTGGAATTTCGAAGCTATTCCAAACACAAAAATCATTTTGACATCGATTCAAAGCAAACTTATTCTGAAGAAATTCAAGTGATTTCTATGGAGAGGTTTTCAAAAGTGATGAAAAATTTTTGTTTTGATTTTGGTGAAAAATATGAAGTGACATCTGGTTGGTAAAAACGATGGTTCGAAATTCAATTTGAAGGTTACAGAGAACCGATTTTCAAAGCATTTATTTTATTTGCATGAATAATGATTTGGTTCGCATGAGAAAGCACTGCCTACCGATCCATATTGCTTGCTTTTGATCAGAAAGGGCTTGATTAGGCACGTAATGTAGGCTTGGGCTATTGGTTATGAAGAATGGGATATTTGCAAGCTCAAAAGGTGTTTAAGGGATTTCAAGACTAAGGATCACTTATGCTTGTTTCTTGATCTTTTGTCATTTAAATTTATTTTTGAAATGGTATATCGTGGCCCCCAATGTTGGGCTTGGGCTCTTTCTCTTCATTCCTCACTTGGTCGAGCATCATCATATCAGTTATTGTTTAGAAGCTCAGATCTTTTGGATTTTTCTTCATGCCCCCTAGTTTTGTTAAGGCACCTTTGATGATTGAGAATTTTTTTTTATGCCCCCTAGTGTTGTTTGGGCACTTTCAATCATTAATGGTTTTTTTTTTCTATGTCTCTCGCACTTGCCCCCTAGTGTAGGGTGTGATCCTAGCCAAAGTTATTTCTAAAAACAATACTAGGCTAAAAAAGGACATCAAAGGATATATTTTAGTTTCGTGAAAGGATTATCAAAGATGGTCTTTCTTCATTCCAAACTCATGCATTTAGGATCGGTAAGCCTTGCTTTCATGCGAGTATGCAAAATGGTTTCTCATTATTCATCCAATTAAAACTCAGTTTTTGGAGTCACTTCATGGTGTTTTTGTTTTTTTTGTTTTTTTTTCGGGTTTTCTAGGTGTATGGTTACCTCTATAAGGAATCACCTGAATTTCCAGAACTCATTTGTTTCGGACAAACACCAACATGATTTCTGTTTTTGTACTAAACTTTGAATTCCCAAAAAATCTTTGTGAATATGTGTGATCATGCATTGTTTTGGGAAGAAAAGGGAAACACACCAAAAGATTCTTAGCGCAATGGTTTCATGCTTAAAGGTTATGCTCAATGTGTTATTTGCATGAGACAGCAACAAAATGAAGGCATGTCATGAACACAAGAAAACACTTGATCTTATTAACAAGAAGGCTCTTTTGACAAAGAAAGTCTTGTTGCATTATAAGCCAACCAACAAGACTGAAACAGGTTAAAACAAAAATCAAGAAGCTTTGCAGGCATGATCAAACAGAGCTAGTTATTTTTTGGCAGAACAAGAACAGGCTCCATTCTGCAACTGTGATGCAATTCCCCTTCGGTCAGCCTTCCCACAAAAGCTTTTACAGAAATGTTGGATTGTGTTGAGGCGCTTGACCATGTTTGCCCTTTATTTCTTCGGGCTGAGTCGTTGTTAGGGTTTGAACAAAGATGAGAGGTTGGTTGGATGGAACTTCACCAGAGTATGTTTTCCAGTATTTGCTCGAGTAAGCTGGTGAGGCGAGCCACACTTGTCTTCAGAGACTCCAACTCTTCTTGAAAATGGGCGTCACGGTGAGCGCGCCCTTCATCTTCCATGTTTCTCGTTCGAAGTCGGGTGTTGTAGACTCTTTGGGGACCTATATTTCAACCTGGCATGTATGTATGTTATTTACAATGAATGGATGTATGTGTACGATGCAAATGTATGTACATGCGTATTAGGGAGTTCATACTCTAAGGATAGGTTTGGGCCATTACATGATGGTGGCTTTCTACCTATTCAAAAGGGTCTCTTGTTGTCCCAGTGATCACCCTCGTGAAGGCAATATAGGGGCTTAGTAGGTAATGGGATGACATATGCACCAATCATTACTAGTCTAAGCTCTCAGCGAAGAGTTGGGGTTTACACAAACTTAAACCTTGACTAAAAGTCATAAGGTAAGCTGCTAATCCCCCATTTAACCTAAAGTTATAATTCCCCTCAAATGTGAATGATGCATGAAATAATTTTATACAATGCATGAACAAATATGTAAAAAAATTAAAGCGTATGAGCAAATGAGAATGAAAATTAACAATAACACAAAACCAAACAATAAAACACGATGATCAGACAAAAACAAAGCTTAGTCCACAAGGTCCCCAACGGAGTCGCCATTCTGTCGCACGTGTGCGGCGTCGCGGCGATCGTCCTCCACACTCATGGTGTGTATCTGGAAAATATGGGAAGACAAGGAATTCTTGTCTTTTATCAGTGGAAAAATAGAATGGAGTCGCCACCTAGTATTTTGGTTACTAGGAACCCTAACTGGTCTCAGAGATCGGGTACGGGGACTGGTTGTATAAAGGGAAGGTATTAGCACCCCAAATACGCCCTACCTAAGGTAAGCTGTATTGTTTTATTGCCTTATATATGCTACGGTTGTATTGTATTTCTAATTGTTGGTCTGCCTATGGTTTAAGAAAAGTCCTCGGTAAGGAGATCCTCATCTTATCGGGTAAAACCTAACCGTCCTAACGTTAATAAAAGAACTACCTTTTTAATATCGGGAATATGTTTTACGTATAAATTCATAATCCCTGATATTAAAAGAAAACAAAATAATTTTTTTGGAATTTTTGAAATTTTGGCCAAGTTCTCGTGACTTTAATAAACTGGTTATTAAAGCCAAAATGCATGCTAAAACATATTTTTTTTTTGAAGTTTTCTTTGTTGTATGAAAATATGACGTGATCTTTTCTTTGAGAGACTTGGCCGTATGCATGAAAACCAAAACATTTTTTTTAAAAAAAAGTTTTGACGAAAATCGGGTATTTTAATACCGGATTTGTATTTTTATGATATAAAAATACAAACCAATATTAAGCAAAATTTAGTAGAATAATATGCGGAAGAATCACAAATTTTCAAAAAAAAAAAAAATTTTGAATTTTTTTTTGACTGGGCCGGACCCGGCCCGCTGATTTTAGGCTGGGACAAGTCGTCTGGCCCAGTGAACAGTGGAGAGTGAATTAATTCACTCTCCACTGTTCACGCAGAACAGTGAAGATGGTGCAACGAAGAAGAAGAAGGAAGAGGGGCGGACCTGCTGTGGCTTCGAGGTTGTGCTGCTGGCGGTTGCTGACCGGAGAACGGCTTGGACGGTGATCGGCCTTTCTTCTTCTTCTCTATGTTTTTTTTCTTCTGCTCTGTTCTCCTCTGTTTCTGTTTTTTCAGTGTTTCTTCTTTTGTTTCTCACGGTGCAGGTCTGTTATCAATGACGGGGAGGATGGTGGCAGCTGGCGGTTGCTTTAGGGTGGCGCTGGTGGCAGCTATACAGACAGTAACCGGTGGTTCTTCCTCCTTTCTCTCCTTCTTTGTTTTCACTTCCAAGACTTGGCAATGGCGTTGGTGGTGGTGCTGCTGTTCTTCTTGTCCGTGTGTGTTGCCTCTGTCAACAACGTCCTCCTCTCTCTACCATGGATGTGCTGCTGACAGCTCACGGTGCTGGTGGCAATAGGGGAACTGGGTGAGCTGCTTGGCCGGTGGTTCTCCTTCCCTTCTCAGCGTTGTCCTCTGTTTCTGGCCTTCTCTGCTCCTCTTATCTGTCTTTAAAATCTTCTTCCTTTTTTCTTCTGTTTTGCCCGAGCTTCACTCCTCTCAAAAACAAACTCTCCCCTCTGTTTTCTGTTCTCCCCCCTCCTCCTCTCTCGCATTCGTCCTCTGTTCCTTCTCCAAAATTTTGCCACCCCTTGGTTTCCTTTTTTTTCCTTTTCTCCCTCCGTTTCTGCAGCTTGCTTCCCTCTTCTCTCCAAAAAATTTCTCCTCCCTCTTCTTGTCTTTCTCTCTGCCCAAAAAATCACCCCCCTTTTGCTGGTTCCTCCTCCTTCTATTTATAAGCAAGCGGAGAGGAACCCCCCTGCTCTGTCCCATCATGGTGCAGGGGGAGCTGGGCTACCTTACCTCTGCAGGGTAAGGTGGCTGGCGTTTACAGGGCATGGTGCCCCTTTCTTGGCAGGGTATGGGTTTATAGGTATGGGTTTTGTGCAAGTGGGAGGGGAAAGAGAGCGGGAAAAATGATTTAAAATCTTGTTCTTCCCTGCCTCTGCATGCGCAGGGAAGAAGGAGAACAATGCTATTCAAAACGGCATTGTTTCAGTGTTGTGTTTTTTTTTTTTTAGAAAAGAAATGTAATTTGGAAGAACCCAAAAATGGGTTATGACAATTCTTTGGTTTAGATAACCACTAAGTTGAGTTCTTTTCAACTTGATTTTAGCTTTTTTGGATTTTTTTTTCTTGTGTGAGGGTTCAAGGGATTTTACTCTCCGAATTCGCATCAACTATGTATGTTTATGTTGAAGTAAAAATTCATATAATTATTTATGGGCATGAAAAGCCTTTGTAATAAAACAACACAAACCTTTTATGAAAAAATTCAAAACAAATCTTGAAAAACCCAAAAATAGTAAAAATAACTTGGATCCATTGTAATAAAAACCTAAAAAGCGAGGCCTATAAAAAATCTCAATTGAAATAATGTCGATTTGAACAAGTTTTGAAAAAAAAAGACTGAACCAAGCCGAACCCGATAGCTTTGAACCGATTTCGGGTTCAAAACCCTAAAAAACTAAATTTTCAATAAAGTTGTCTTTTTTTTTTATCAAAACCAAACCGAACAAAAAAAAACCTCTACTGTCAACTCAAAAAACTCCTAAACTGGTTTTAAAACATAAAATTTAACTTGAAAAAAAACTTTTTCATCCCCGATTTAACCTAATTTAATTAGGTCAGAGTTGGATAATGAATTTGGATGTTTTAAATGGAACAATTAAGTAAAACTCAAATCCAACTTATTTTATTATCTTCCATTGATTATTATTAAATGAGAAATTTAAACATGCTTCTTGTGTTTAGCAAAGGAGAATGACAGAGTTGTATTATGCACTTTTGAGTGTGGAAAAGTCACAACTCACTTAGGTACGTTGAAAATGAACAAGAAATTTTTAGTGTAATCAAAACACAAGAAATCATTTAATTAAGTTTATACTTTCCATTCCAAAAAACTTTTAGTAACAATCTAAAATATTTGATGAAAGATTTTCTCATAAACTATTTTTCAATATGTATAAATTCAATAATAAAGAATCTTTTTGGATAAAAATCATTTTTGTGTGAAAAATTAAATTCTTTAAAGACTTGATTACATAACTCTAAGTTTAGACATCCAAAGTTAAGTTTACATCAAAAGAATCTATTTTGCTCTAATTTGACATAATAGAAAAATCCTTATAATATCAAATCTTAACAAACATATTAAATTCACTAAATTGTTATGATCATTAAAATTACTAAAACCATATATACTAGAGATCTTTGGGCTAACAACAATGAAAAGGATTCCAACTTTGTCGAGTTCTAAACATGAAGAGGAAGGAATTCCACAGGAAACAAGAACAAAAATCAGATCGATTAAACAAATTATGATAATAGATGTCAAAGAAGAGAGAGATTATGATTTTTAGAAAGAGAAAGTAGGACAAGAAAGAGAGTGTGAGTATATGATCTGTTATTCAATTAATTTTCTCATATTTATAGATAAAGATAATTTGGATATTTTATCATTTTTAAATTTTTATTTTATAAAGAATGTAAAATATAATTTCAAAAAGTACTAGGGTAAAGTGAAACATAATGAAATCATAAGAGGTTTTTTATAATTATCTCTTAATAAAAGAAGAAACCTAGAATTCAGATTCTTGAAAAAAAAAAGGTAAAAAGTGAAGAGTGACTAAAAAAATAAAAAGAGAGAGAAATTAAAAAAAAATGAATATGTTTTTTCTTTTTCCTTTTCTTTTTCTTTTTAAATAAAAAAAGCAAGAGGAGGTGTGTTCCACGTGGATTGATGTTTTTGTCATCACCATCCAAATTTACATGTCATCGTTGACGTATGATAGTTCACTCGGCGTGCTGTGCAAGTAACTTAAAAGGAACCATCCCAGTTTGTCCCAATAAATAGCGTTTGGAATCGACAATTGTTATAGCCTTTTGAGTAGTTCATCACTTAACAATGGCCAACGAAGACGTTTCGCACGACCTTTCATCCCTTCTTTCGTCGGAAGAGAGGGACTTTCTCATCCGCAACAATGGTGACCAGGTACTGCTTTTAGCTTATGGATTTCTCTGGTCTTATGCGATCCACTTCTACTTGTCTTATTAAACTTGCAGGTTTTTCTCGTAATTAAGATGGATATCATGTTTAAATTAGACTGCGAGCCTTGCTGAAGAACAAGTTTATGACCAATTTCTAGAGCTTTTATGATTAAGAAAAGCCTCAGTTTTTGTTTACCCTCTTAATTTATGGGCTAATGTTTTTTTTCTGATTATGCTCGACACTAATTTTTAGGTGAAGGTCAGCAATTTGGTTGGGAAGATTGTGGGATTCTATTTCTCTGGTTCGTGGTGCGGCCCATGCCGTAATTTCACTCCATTGTTGGTAGAAGTCTATGAACAACTATCATCCAAAGGGGACTTTGAGGTGGTCTTCATTTCTTCTGACGGAGACGATGAATCCTTCAACACATACTTCTCCGAAATGCCTTGGCTTGCTATTCCCTTCTCTGATACGGAGACCCGCCAACGTCTTAAGGAAGTGTTCAAAGTAAGAGGGATCCCTAGGCTTGTCATTTTTGATACTAATGGTAAGGTTTCCTGCGATAATGGAGTCAGACATGTCAAGGAACATGGCGTGGATGGGTATCCGTTCAACCTTGATAGACTGAATTTCCTTAAAGAGCAAGAAGAGAATGCTAAGAAGAATCAAACCATAAGCTCTATCTTGGTTTCCAGCTCACGTGATTATGTGATTTCAAATGATGGAAAAAAGGTAGATGTTTGATTCAATTAGCTAGTTTTGAAATTGAATTGATGATGCCATAATTGACATTTTTGCTATCTGTAATGGCAGATCCCTGTGTTGGACCTTGAAGGAAAATTGGTTGGCTTGTATTTTTCAGCCCATGCTCATAGGATGTGCCGTGAATTCACTCCTAAACTAGTGGAACTGTATAAGACGCTCAAGGAAAAAAGAGAGAACTTCGAAGTAGTCCTAATATCTCTAGACGACGAAGAAGAAGACTTCAAAGAGAGTTTTGAGACAATGCCTTGGTTGGCATTGCCTTTTAAGGACAAGAGCTGCGAGAAGCTAGTGCGGTATTTTGAACTTAGAACCATTCCTAATCTTGTCATAATTGGCCAAGATGGGAAGACTTTGAACCCAAATGTAGCTGAACTAATCGAAGAACATGGTATTGAAGCCTACCCATTTACACCGGAAAAGCTTGACGAGCTAGCTGCAATTGAAAAGGCAAAACTGGAATCGCAGACGCTTGAGTCAGTTTTGGTTAATGGGGAAAATGATTTTGTGATTGACAAAAGTGGCTCCAAGGTAATGTTTTTTGTTCTATGCTAACCTCGCATGTTGTTATTGCATTACTTTCAATAACTTTCTTATTATCACGAATTGAATTCATTAGCTAAGGTTTTTTATATTATTCAAATGGTTTGCTCTTGATTAGGTCCCAGTGTCTGAACTAGTTGGAAAGAACATTCTTCTTTACTTCTCAGCTCAATGGTGCCCTCCATGTCGTGCCTTTTTACCCAAGCTAATTGAAGCATACCACACAATTAAAAGAAAAGACAATGCATTTGAGGTGATCTTCATCTCAAGCGACAGAGATCAATCCACCTTTGACGAGTTCTATTCAGAAATGCCTTGGTTAGCCCTTCCATTTGGTGATGGAAGGAAACAAATCCTGAGTCGGAAATTCAAAATTCAAGGCATTCCTGCAGCTGTAGCGATTGGCCCAAGTGGCCGGACCATTACCAAGGAAGCTCGGATGCACTTGACAGCTTACGGGGCAGATGCTTTTCCATTTACCGAGGAACATCTAAAGCAATTGGAGGAGGAGCTTGAGGAAAAGGCAAAGGGGTGGCCAGAGAAAGTGAAACACGAACTTCATACTGAGCATGAGCTGATACGTACTAAACGCAAAACATATATTTGCGATGGCTGTGGGGAAACTGGAAATAGGTGGTCTTTCTATTGCAAACAATGTGACTTTGATCTTCACCCTAAGTGTGCTTTGAAGGAAGATGAAGATACTGGAATTGAAAAGGGAAAGGAAGGATGGAACTGCGATGGAGATGTGTGCCGCAGAGCTTAAGCAGGCAAGCGCTGCTTGTGTCTGGTTTTATGGGCTTTCTGCTGTAGTAAGTATGCAATGGAAGATGTTTGTTGCATGTGTGTGAATATAGTGGGGATGTCTCTCCTGTTGTCGTTATGTATCTAAGAAGTGTGAGGCTGAAAGGGTTTTCATGTCCTGTATTTGGATACGAAAAATAAATAAACAGCTCTGTGTGTTTTTGTGAATCCTGTGACCCATTTGAAACTTGGGAATCCATGGTTGATGGTTGTTCTCATAGCTCAATCACTTGATATGAGGTTTTTGTCATTCCTAAAGGAAAATGCTATGCATGATGCCATTGTGCCGCTCTCTTTGTTTCTATGTGGCTGGATGAAGAAACAGCTTCACCTCAGGAGCAAATATTCCTGTAATTGTAATGCTGATTAAATACAAAAACTGGGCTGATTGTGACTTAACCAACATTATACAATGAAACCATTGTAACTCCACCGTAAAAGAACTAGAATTTCCAATCCAAGCAACTGGATAGTCATTTCCCCCCCTCTTTGCCTTCTCAAATTACTTGTTGAGGCGGATTTCAGAATCAAGAAAGCAGCATTAATTCGAACTCAGAACTAAGAAAGACAAATGAAATCCCAGCAGGTGGAAACTGGGTTCATGGCAGTTATTTGGAGGGTGGACACCTGCGTTTGTTGATGAACATGTCTGCAATCAATTAAACCAGAATCACGGGCAGGCTATTGCTTGTATCAGTTCATGGGACGCAAAGGACAGATAGGATTAGTGGTGAGCTTGGAGAAGTTAGCAAAGCCAACAACTACACCAAGACCACAGGAAAAGATTTCCGTAAATTTAATGCTTTTCTATTTGCTTAATTCTCGTGACACCATATTATTTGATGCCTCGAAAGAACGAAAATATCATCCATGTGATACATCCACAATTCAAGCAAGCACACTGCCAAGAAACTCGGCGACAACAATCAAGCACGCTGCCAAAAAGTTTGAAGCCATTGAAAAAACCTTCGCTTCTATGGCCCATTAATTATGTTCAGCTTATTTACTTTTTCATGTTCAAATGCGTGTTTCATGTTCTCGCTGTTTCTTTTTGCCACGTTCCATAGCTTCCCACCACTGAATCTCATGTGCTTTAAATTTGCCTTCGCCATGACAGCCACAAAACCTTATCAATTGTTGCAGTCTGAAATGGCATATTCTGAAATCACTTACTATCTCTGACCATCTCGTGTATGGACCCCTCTACGACGGAGGAAGGACACTGCTGGGCTCTTACCTTACGACGGGGGAAGAACACTGCTGGGTTAGTATAGACCCTCCAGGTTTTGGCACAGCTGCAGAAAACAAGCTGGAACTCTTACATCACTATTGATAGGTGATGGATTCTAAATAAGGTTTAGTTTTGGTAATTTGGCATCCTCACGCACAAAACAATTCTGAATGGTTGATAATTTAGAACGAAAGATTTTCAGTCCAATTATCACGCTGAACTAACTAATAACACTCCATTCATTCAAAACTAACTTGGGAAAACATCTAGGTTATAGGTTTATCCAGTCAACCTCTTACTAATATTATAAAAAGAATATTATAATTTTATTTTAAAATAAAATAAAAATTAAATGATATCTAATAAAATAATATTTCATTTATATTCTTAATAATTTAAGTATTTACTAAAATAATATCCTTGATGTGTTTTTAAATAATTAATTTTAATGAAATAAATTAAAACTCAAGGATAAAGATTCAAAAAATAATAAAATAGAGGCTAAAAACAAACTATGTTTGTGGGGCCAAGTGACTCGGCATGCTTATCCAAAAGATGAAAGAGCCATTTTATTTTTTCTTTGATGGATGACATAGAGCATGTTTGGCAGTGTGGTTGTTAGTGCTTTTCAAATAATTTTTCGTGCCAAAATACATGCCAATGATGTTTTTTCATTTTTTAAAAATTATTTTTGACATCAGCACATCAAAACGATCCAAACCATACAAACCATATTAAATTTTAGTAAAAAAAAAAAAAAAATTCAAATTTTTTAGGAACGCAGCCGCAGCCGCGTTCCCAAACATGCCGATAGTATTTGTCCTTTATTGTTTTTTTTTTAAATAAAACAAATGACAATCATTTGCTTGCTTTTTTTTTTCCACATCATTTGCTTTATTTTTTATTTTGTAACAGAGAAGTGGTTGAAGAATTGGGTTGGTGTTTTTTATTTAAAATTTTATTTTTTAATATGTTTTTATCTAAAAACATCTCATACATACTTTTAGATTTTCTTTAAATTAATCTATCAACTAAAAAGATACTCTAAAATAATTTTAAAACACAAAGTTTAACCTAAAAATAATTCTCTCAACCTTGATCTATCTTTTTTTTGACAATATAAAACTTAAAAACATTATGGTAGCACTTTTCTTGTCAAGAATAACACATTGACACACATTTTAGCTATTTTCACAAACAAAACCTTGTCAGTATATGTGTTTCTCTCTCATTCGTTATTTTCAATGAATTTTTATCTTTTTTCTAAATCTCATAGACTGAAATGTGATTAAAATAGAGTTTTGGATCAAAACATAAATCTTTCAAAGTAAAATGATGTGAAATGAACATTTATCAAATAAAAAAACCTTAAATTCTTGCTCGCTGTCAATTTTGGCCCCCTAAATCTTAAATTTTTGTATGCAATAAAATAGAATTCTATTTTGTAAAATCCAACATCACCCTAATGTAAAGACATTTAATTTAAAAAAATATATAGAAAACCAAAAAAAAACCAACCAATAAGTCCAAATTCTCGATTAATGAAATGTCAAAGTTAAAAAAAATTAAAAAAGTGTTTGGTTCCTATAATGAAAAAAATTTCAGAAAAAACTATAGCACTATTTCAATCCGTGATTTTTTAAGTTTTCGTCCACGGTGCAACAACACTAAACTAACAACATCTCTTGGTTTTATATTTAATTTAATTTCATAGTTTTATGATTCATAAATGAGGGAATATTTTATTTTTTTAGTTTTGTTTTATTTTTATAAAATTATTTAAAAAATAGATTAGGATATCTATTGGATACCTACGAATGAAGAAAGTCATCTACTTAACCTGATTTAATCAGGATAAAATTGAAAGCGGATAATGAATTTGAACATTTTAGAGTGGAAATTCATTAACTTCCCTCACTTACAATTAATTGACTAATTTAATTACATTTGGAGTGTTCGATAAAGTATAATGACATATATGTATAGTGCACTTTTGAGTGTGGAAAAGTCACGACTTATGACAACGTATTGCATTTAAAAACTCTTTCTTTTTCCCGTGGAAATATAGGTCTCTTTATTGAAATAGAGTCATGATGTGGCTCAAATACACAATATAATTTTATTTATAATTATTAAATATATGCAATATCATTATTTTTAAAATATAGGTCTCTTTATTGAAATAGAGACATGTATATAGTTTGTTTGTTTGTTTGTTCGTTCATTTCAACTATGCTTTACATATGATTATTGATTTGTATTAGAAAAAAAATTTGATAGAAAAATTCATTTTCAAATGCATCAAAAACAAAAGAGAATAATTTTTTAATTAAAAAAACCAATTAAGGATTTTTTTGTATCAAGAAATATAAAGATTTTATTAAAAAGATAAAACACAAAATACATTTAATAACAAACTCAAAAAAAATTATCAAACCATGGATAAAACTAGAATACAAAAAAAAACAAAAAAAGGAGATTAAAAAAAAAAAAGCAAGAGGAGAGTTGTAGAAGCACGTGATAATGCGAATACCACTTCAGCAGACCTACGTCATAATGTCTTCGTCATCACCCGATGCCAGCCATGTCTTGAAGTCGTCGTTGACAAATTAGAAAAATAATATCCTAGGCCGGGCGTGCAGGTAATTTAAAGGAGCCTTAGCCTGGAAGTTCCATTACATGAAGAGGTTTTTGGGCTAACACTAATGAAAATAACTCGAACTTTGTCGAGCTCCAAACATGAAGAGGCAGGAATTCCACACAACACATAATAAACAAATTTTTTATAATAATAAACAAATTATTATAATGTCTTCGTCATAATGCTAATACCAACAACTTCAGCAGACCTACGTCATAATGTCTTCGTCATCACCCGACGCCAGCCAAGTCTTGAAGTCGTCGTTGAATTATTAGAACAATAATTTCCTAGGCCGGGCGTGTAGGTAATTTAAAGGAGCCTTAGCCTGGAAGTTCCATTACATAGCAACTGGGATTGGCAATTGTTCTAGCCTTTTGAGTAGTTCATCACATAGCTAACTATGGCCACCGAAGACGTTTCCCTCGACCTTTCAACGCTTCTTTCTTCAGAAGAGAGGGACTTTCTCATCCGCAACAATGGTGATCAGGTACTGCTTTTAGCATATGAGTTCCTCGATCTGATCTTATTCAATTCTACTTCTTCTTGCCTTATTATAAGTTCAAGTCTACTTCTTCTTGTCTTATTCCGCTGTAGGTGCTCGTACTGTTAATGTAAGTTCACGGCTTGGAAGACTAAATGGCAGACGAAATGTAAGGAATACTTTCCATCTCCCTTAGCCCTCTTTCTAAGACATAGGTGCTCGTATTGTTAATGTAATTTTTTATAATATCATTTGTCTTTATTAATTTAATTTGTTATTATACCATTAATTTCGTTTGTATTAATGCAAGTTTAACTAAATTTTTATAATATGAACATTATTTTTATTTCATTTTTTTATTAGTGATGCATTTATTTTTAATATTAATTTATGTTGGT
Organism: Populus trichocarpa; assembly: GCF_000002775.5. NCBI lineage: Eukaryota > Viridiplantae > Streptophyta > Magnoliopsida > Malpighiales > Salicaceae > Populus > Populus trichocarpa. The sequence continues at coordinate 9,023,574 of NC_037294.2, read as the reverse complement.
TATATATATTCTATAATTTTTAAAATATCTATAAATAATTAATTAAACAAATTAAAATTCATAAATAAAAAATTAATTTAATAAAAATAATATATTCAGCAACGGAAAATCCGTTGTTAATTTCGTGAATCAGCAAATCCGTTGCTGACAATCAGCAACTGATAATCCGTTGCTAGAATTAGCAACGGATTATCCGTGAATCAGCAACGGATTATCTGTTGCTGAAAAATCAATAATGACAAATCTACACTAGATTTTATCCGTTGCTGATTCTGTTACTAAATTATTTTAGCAACGGATTTTAGTATTATCTGCAACGAAATAATCCGTTGCTAATTAATTCATTTTTTAGTATTGCTTGTTGTGCAAGTAACTTAAAAGGAACCTATAATACATAGCATTTGGAATCGGCGATTGTTCTAGCCTTTTGAGTAGTTCATCACTTAACAATGGCCAACGAGGACGTTTCGCACGACCTTTCATCGCTTCTTTCGTCGGAAGAGAGGGACTCTCTCATCCGCAACAATGGTGACCAGGTACTGCTTTTAGCTTATGGATTTCTGTTTTTCTCGTAATTAAGATGGATATCATGTTTAAATTAGAGTGCGAGCCTTGCAGAAGAACAAGTTTATGACCAATTTCTAGAGCTTTTATGATTAAGAAAAGCCTCAATTTTTGTTTACCCTCTTAATGCAAGGGCTAATGTTTTTTTTTCTGATTATGCTCGACACTAATTTTAGGTTAGGGTCAGCAATTTGGTTGGGAAGATTGTGGGATTCTATTTCTCTGGTTCATGGTGCGGGCCGTGCCGTAATTTCACTCCGTTGTTGGTAGAAGTCTATGAACAGCTATCATCCAAAGGGGACTTTGAGGTGGTCTTCATTTCTTCTGACGGAGACGATGAATCATTCAACACATACTTCTCCGAAATGCCATGGCTTGCTATTCCCTTCTCTGATACGGAGACCCGCCTACGTCTTAAGGAAGTGTTCGAAGTAAGAGGAATCCCTCATCTTGTCATTTTTGATACGAATGGCAAGGTTTCATGCGATGATGGGGTCAGCACTGTCATGGAACATGGCGTGGATGGGTATCCGTTCAACCTTGATAGACTGAATTTCCTGAAAAAGCAAGAAGAGAATGCTAAGAAGAATCAAACCATAAGCTCTATCTTGGTTTCCAGCTCACGTGATTATGTGATTTCAAATGATGGAAAAAAGGTAGATGGTCCATTCAATTAGCTAGTTTTGAAATTGAATTGATGATGCCATAATTCACGTTTTTGCTATCTGTAATGGCAGATCCCTTTGTTGGACCTTGAAGGAAAATTGGTTGGCTTGTGTTTTTCAATCCATACGATGTGCTGTGAATTCACTCCAAAACTAGTGGAATTGTATAAGACGCTCAAGGAAAAAGGAGAGAACTTTGAAGTAGTCCTAATATCTCTAGACGACGAAGAAGAAGACTTCAAAGAGAGTTTTGAGACAATGCCTTGGTTGGCATTGCCATTTAATGACAAGAGCTGCGAGAAGCTAGTGCGGTATTTTGAACTTAGCACAATTCCTAATCTTGTCATAATTGGCCAAGATGGGAAGACTTTGAACTCAAATGTAGCTGAACTAATCGAAGAACATGGTATTGAAGCCTACCCATTTACACCGGAAAAGCTTGACGAGCTAGCTGCAATAGAAAAGGCAAAACTGGAATCGCAGACGCTTGAATCAGTTTTGGTTATTGGGGAAAATGATTTTGTGATTGACAAAAGTGGCTCCAAGGTAATTTTCTTGTTTTATGCTACCTCGCATGTTATGCATTACTTTCAATAACTTTCATATCATCACTAATTGAATTCATTAGCAAAGGTTTTTTTTATCATTCAAGTGGTTTGTTCTTGATTAGGTCCCAGTGTCTGAACTAGTTGGAAAGAACATTCTTCTTTACTTCTCAGCTCAATGGTGCCCTCCATGTCGTGCCTTTTTACCCAAGCTAATTGAAGCATACCACACAATTAAAGGAAAAGACAACGCATTCGAGGTGATCTTCATCTCAAGCGACAGCGATCAATCCACCTTTGACGAGTTCTATTCTGAAATGCCTTGGTTAGCCCTTCCATTTGTTGATGGAAGGAAACAAATCCTGAGTCGGAAATTCAAAATTCAAGGCATTCCTGCAGCTGTAGCGATTGGCCCAAGTGGCCGGACCATTACCAAGGAAGCTCGGAAGCACTTGACAGCTTACGGGGCAGATGCTTTTCCATTTACCGAGGAACATCTAAAGCAATTGGAGGAGGAGCTTGAGGAAAAGGAAAAGGGGTGGCCAGAGAAAGTGAAACACGAACTTCATACTGAGCATGAGCTGATTCGTACTAAACGCAAAGCATATGTTTGCAATGGCTGTCGTGAAACAGGACATAGTTGGTCTTTCTATTGCAAACAATGTGACTTTGATCTTCACCCGAAATGTGCGTTGAAGGAAGATGAAGATACTGGAAGTGAAAAGGGAAAGGAAGGATGGAACTGCGATGGAGATGTGTGCCGCAGAGCTTAAGCGGGCAAGCGCTCCTTGTATCTGGTTTTATGGGCTTTCTGCTATAAGAAGCGTGCGATGTAAGGTGTTTGTTGCATGTGTGTGAAGATGTGGATGTCTTTGCTGTTATTGATATGTAATTAAGAGGTGTGTTGCTGAAGGATTTTCATGTCCTGTATTTCGATACGAAGAATAAATAACCGGATTGGCTAAGTTTATGTGAATCCTGTGACCCATTTGAAACTTGGGAATCCATGGTTGCTTGTTGTTCTCAAATCTCCATCACTTGTTATGAGGTTTTCCTCATTCGTAGAGGAAAATGCTTATCATTCCTATTGTTTTAATCATATTAATCCAATATAAAATGACTAAGCATTTTTTTCTTCCGATGAAAAAAAAATTAATCCTGCTAGCGCGTGACATGGCATGCAGGCTACCAATCTAGTGGCGATTAAAACTTAAATTTCAATCATATGTTAAAAAATCAAACCATACCTTTTTTTTGGCGAGGAAAGTTAGTTACTTTAGTGTTTAATCCCTTCAATTTCTAAAGAACATGAGACTATTAACTAGTTAACCCTATTAACTAGTTAACCCGCCCTTCGTTAAAAATTTTCAACATAAAAAAGAATATACATACATTGCAATGTGTTTTCTAATAGAAGAAATAGTAATTGTGAACTCCAAACTTATAGCACTCGTCTAATAAAATTGATGCCATCGTGCCACTCTCTTTGTTTCTACCTGGTTGGATGGAGAAACTTCACCTTTAGAGCAAATATTCCTGTAATTGTAGCAGTAACCCTTCTTCTCTTGTTATTGTGAATCTCATCTTTCGTAAAGGGACGTAAGCCCAAGCTGCGTGGTGGATCCAGCGCTGTTTGGAATAGCTTTTTAAACTGTGTTTTTAAAAATATAAATTGTTTTTTTAAAATAATTTTTTTATATTTTTTTCTATCATTTTAAATTTTAATATTAAAAATAATTTTTTAAAAATAAAAAATATTATTTTCATATAAAAATATTTTAAAAAATAATCTCCACAGTAATACTATACACACACTATAATTTGATACTAAATAGCATGCTAGCACATTATCACGAGTTTATAAAATAAATATGTTTGATGGTGTTATAACTGCGAATAAATATTAAAAAAATAAAATCAATAAAGATAATTTTAGAAAAAATAAAACAAAAAACATAAAAAAAAAGAAAAAAACCAATAACTATTTAAAGAGAATTTATTTTGATGCATATGATTATTATCAAGTCACATTTGATAGAAAATAGACTACGTTAAAAATCTAATCAAGAATTCTCTCGATATCTTTGAGAATTTAATTAACATATGAATTATATCGAGATTTGTGTTAAATGTTTTTTTCTAAGACTTAAGAAGCTTTGGATGACTGGAGCTGGAAGTACATTTTCATGATTTATTTTTCTCAATAATTTTTTTTACATTATTGGTAGTGGAGGCATAGGTTTTTATTTTACATTATTCTTGGCCTTCATCCTTTCCTAAGCTTCCTACGGAAGATGCCATGTACATAGTTTGTTTGTTCGTTCATTTCAACTTTGATTTACATATGATTATTGATTTATATTAGAAAAAAAAATTTTGATAGAAAAATTCATTTTCAAATGCAGCAAAACCAGAAGAGAATAATTTTCTAATTAAAAAAACAAATTAAGTATTTTTTTTAATCAATAAATATAAAGATTTTATTAAAAAGATAAAAGCACAAAATACATTTAATAACAAACTCACAAAACAATTATCAAACCATGGATAAAACTAGAACACAAACAAAAACAAAAAAAAGGAGATTAAAAAAAAAAAGCAAGAGGAGAGTTGTAGAAGCACGTGATAATGCGAATACCACTTGGTCCACTTCAGCAGACCTACGTCATAATGTCTTCGTCATCACCCGACGCCAGCCATGTCTTGAAGTTGTCGTTGAATAATTAGAATAATAATTTCCTACGCCGGGCGTGCAGGTAATTTAAAGGAGCCTTAGCCTGGAAGTTCCATTACATAGCAACTGGGATTTGCAATTGTTCTAGCATTTTGAGTAGTTCATCGCATAGCTATCAATGGCCACCGAAGACCTTCTTTTTTTTTTTCTTTTTTTTTTTATATTAAGCTGTTTAGAAATTTAGTTTTATTTTTTTTTAAACTGTGGATTGTTACAGTCTTTCCCCACATAATTTTTTTTATTATGGTTTTTTTTTTAAATTATCTTTGTCGCGGGGTGCGCGAGCGCCGGTGCGATGTCGTCTGGCGACAAAGAAGGCTTTCTGTCGTGCCTCCTATGTGAGGTGTGTTAGGAAGATTTTTTTGGATTTAATCATAAAATTATGATTAAGATTCAGGAGTCGCCACCTAGTATTATGGTCACTAGGAACCTATGGTCTGCGAGAGTCTGAGTAAGGGACTGGTTGTGCAAGGGGAAGACGCATCACACCTAGTGCACCCTACCTAAGGTAAGCTGCATTATTGTTTGATTGTTTTTTTCCAAGTTGGGTTTCTATTCGTTGGTCTTTTCTAAGGCTCAAGGCAGATCTCGTTTCATGAGAAAGTCTCTACCTTATTGGGTTAAATCCTAACCGTTTTAAAGTCTGAATTTTAGCATCGTATTTTTACACCTTGTATCTTTAATACTTGAGGGTGTATTTTATCGTGTAATTTTACACCCATAAATATTAAAGTCTACATCTGGACCCTAAAAAAATTAGAAAAAGGTTTTTGACATGTTGACCAAATCCTAGTGGATAATCATAAATTGGTTACGATATCCATTTTTGGATTTTTTAAACATGAAAAAGATGCAATTTTTGTTTTCATTTTTTTATATGAAAAATATGCTTGGAAAAATTTTAGGATTTGGCCGTATGCAATAAAATATTTTTTCTTTTTTAGAATGTTTTAATTTTCTTTTTTTTGAAATATTTCAGAGAAAACCAGGTATTTTAATACAGGATTTGTATTTTACAGTGTAAATATACAACCCGATATTATGCAAAATTGGTAAAAAAAATATTTGAGAAAATCACAATTTTTTTCAAAGGATTTTTGAAATTTTTTTGGAATTTTTTGTTTTTTTTAAAAGAAATATATAATATAATATTATATATTAAATAAATATTATTAAAACAGGTGGGCTGGGCCGACCCAGATGACTGGGCCAGACATAAACCCAGAAACAGTGGGCCGATATCGGCCCCAAAAAGATTGGGCCGATATCGGCCCAACATACTTTCTTTCTCTCCTTTTTGGGGGCCGGGCCGGACCCGGCCCAAACATTTGGTCTGGGCCAGAACTGGCTTGACCCAAGTGAAATGAATTATGTGCAGAACGTGAACAGTAAGTTCACGTTCTATATGCAACTTTGCAGTTGCAGCCCGCGGAGTGGAGCGGGAGGCAACCTTGCGGGGGGGAGAAGCAGTTGATGTCACCGACCTGGAGTGAGGTTGGAGGTGGTCCGAGTAGTCGCCCTGAAGCTGGTGGCGGCGTCTGTGGAGGAGTCGGTGCTGCTGTTGCCGATACTGGAGAAGAAAGAAAATGAAAATGATGGTGTTGATGGGCTGCTGCCGTTGTGGAGGAAAAAGGAGGTGCTTTCGGTGGAGAGGAATAAGTGTGGTGGAGAGGGTGGAAGACGAGCTGGTGGCGGCGTGGCTTGGAGTCGCTGAGAGCACGGTGAGAGAGAGTGTAGAGAGAGAGACTTGTTGCAGAAAAAGAAAAAAAAAACTAGGGAGGAGGCTGGTTTTTTTGTCAACTTTGGACTCGATTTTCTCCTCCATCAGGCCATCAACTCCGCCTCTATTTATAGGCGGTGGAAGAGGGCAATCTTGTCTATACCGGGAAAAAATTTCAGCCTTGATTCTGTTGGGAAGGATCCCAACCGTTGGTTCAAAGTAGCCTCCCTGAGTTGTCAAATCTGCAGGAAAAGGCTGCCTGCATTGACCTCTTCACGCCGTCCCCGGTGACGCCGTGTTGTCATTCATCCTGCAACGTTCACATGGGGTTGTAGAGGAACTGTAGGGGATCCGTTTCGTGCAAGTTGTGTTCGATTTGATGGAGAAATCAAGCAATAAAAGAACCTGCAAGACCTAATATTTTTAGATCTTAGTTTTTTTAAAAAATTTTGGGTCAGGCGTTGCAGTCAAACCCAAAACTCTTTATCCTTTGAAAATGTTATGTACAAGATCAAATGACCACAAAAGGGAAATCATTGAAGTAGCCCCAGTGGATAGAGGTTGCTTTTGGTTTAAAATTTAGGCATCTCAACTTGTAGATGGAGAAAGTACTGCTATTTTAAAGAAGTTTCTCCATAGCTACCAGATAAGGAGACAATGGCGCAAAGAAGCACTGCTTTGTTTTTTCTTCCCCTCAAAATTGTATGCAGTCTTCGTTCGACAAAATTCAATACTGATTTCTAGCAAAAGGAAGAGAACAGGGTACTGATTTGTGATCCCTTTTGACTGTGGATGACTAGTGTTCTTTAGAATCTCAATCTGTGTTTTGAAGCCCTTGTCAACATGAATATTTTCTTGTTGCACGTTGTGAACTTGACACGAATGGATTTTATGTAGAAAACAAAACCCATGCAAGGGTGTATCCTCTCTCTCTCTCTCTCTGTCGGAGAAATGCAAGTTTGATCTTTATGTTCTTTGTTTAGTTGTTTCCTGTTGGGATCTCGTATTTCTGCTGATGTACTCCCTCCACCCATGCAATGATGGTGGAAGTCCAAATGCAGTTCTAGAAAGTGAAAAGGAAATAAAATAAAAAAACATAGCTACTGGATCAATAATATTAGAATTACTAAAAAAATTTTTTGTTCCTTCAAATATAGAGATATATTTAATTTTAGTTGTAAAATCTATTTTGATCTTTTATTTAAAATTCTTTCAACTCATAGCATCATTATTATGTAGAATATAATATAATCAAATTAAATTTTTATTTTCAATATTTAATTAAAAACTAGCATTTAAATAATCATGAATTACTAGCTCTTTTCTTTCATAGATTAGAAAAACATTTTAGTTATTTTTCAGTACTTAAGATTATTATTAACTATTTTTCTATTACTTTTACATGGATTAGATTTACGTTTACTCATTATGCTCAAAACATAAGATACATTTGATCTTGTACATAACATTTTCAAAGGATAAAGAATTATAAATATTATTTTTGCGTCAGGCGTTGCAGTCAAACCCAAAACTCTTGGATATAGCTTTACAGAAAAACCTAATATTTTTAGATCTTAGTTTTTTTTTAAATTTTATTTATATATAAAAAAAATTAACCCGCATCATCGCGCGGGTCATGTAACTAGTAATACTCTAAAATGTGTGGGGAAAGTCCCCATATTTTTTTCATTTTTTTTGATTTGTTTTACATGTTTTTTTTTTCCAAGATTGTCTTCTTTTTATTTTATTTTTGTGTTTTTTTTATTTTTCCCAACATTTATTTTCATTTTTTTCCTTTTTTTGGGTTTTACATGTTTTTTTTCCTTTTTTTCCCCAAGATTGTCTTTTTTTTTGTTTTTTTTTTGTTTTTTTTGTGTTTTTTTTCAAAATTATATTTTTTGATTTTTTTTTTAAATTGAGCTGGTTGAAAATTTTGCTTCATAGTTTTTTTAAAAAAAAACATTATGGATTGCTACAATGTTTCCCCACAAGGTTTTTATTTTGCTACAGTGCTTCCTCACATGTTTTTTTTTAAATTATCTTTGTCAATTTTTTTTAATATTGAGCTGGTTGAGAATTTAGCTTTAACTTTCCCCGCATGTTTGTTTTTCTATTTTTTTTCATTTTTTTTTGCTTTGTTTTTTCCAAAATTGTCTTCTTCTTTCTTTTCTTTTTCTTTTTTTTGTGTTTTTCTTTTCAGAATGGTTTTTGTCGATTTTATTTTTTTAATATTGCGCTAGTTGAGAATTTAGCTTTGTAGTTTTTTTCTTTAAAATATCGTGGATTGCTACAGTGTTTCCGCACATCGTTTTTTTGTTCTTTTTTATGATTTTTTTTCCAGAATTGTCTTTGTCGATTTTTTTTTCATATTAAGCTGGTTGAGAATTTAACTTCATAGTTTTTTTTCTTTAAAACACTGTGGATTGCTACCGTGTTCCCCCACATGATTTTTTTTTATGATTTTTTTTTAAAATTATCTTTATCGATTTTATTATTTTAATATTGAAATGGTTGAGAATTACAACTGTAGATTTTCTCAGGAAACACTATTTGCTATAGTGTTTCCCTGCATGATTTTTTTTCATTTCGTTTTTTTTTGTTATGATTTTTTTCAAAATTATCTTTGTCGATTTTATTTTTTTAATATTAAGCTGGTTGAGAATTTAGCTTTATAGTTTTTTCCTTGAAAACATTGTGGATTGCAACAAGTTTTCTCCATATGATTTTTTTTTTTTTTTTATGATTTTTTCCACAAACCCACGACAATGCACAAGCTCGCGGTATCGCGCGGACATGGCATCTAGTAGCTTTTTAAACTATGTTTTTAAAAATATGAATTGTTTTTTTCAAAACAATTTTTTATTTTTTAATCATTTTAAATTTTAATCTTAAAAATAATTTATAAAAAATAAAAAATATTATTTTATTATATTTTTATATAAAAAATAATTTCCACAGTAATCCAGTACACACGCTATTGTTTGATATCTAACATATTAGTCTGTGCTCCGCAGCGTGTCAAAAAGAATTTTTTTGTCAAATGTAGAAATTGTTTTAAGTGTCTTGGGTCTAGTGCAAGCCAGATCCAATAGCATTGAGTCTGACAGAAAGACCCACAACTTTTGGGCCTTGCTGATTAACAGGACCCAACGCTGATAGATTCAGCTGTCAACAGAACCCATCGTCGATGGGTCTAGTTTCGCCAGACCCAAAGCTTTTGGGTCTTACTGGTACTGGACCCAACGTTGATAGGTGTTGGGTGCTGCTGGCAACAGGATCGAAGCCAATCAGGTCCTGCTATTGGGTGTAAAAGTTGGCAGAAGGACCCAATCCAATCAGGTTTATCTATTGGGTGTAGCTGCGGAGCAACACCTAATAAATAAAGGTGTGGTTGTGCAGCCATAACCAATATCTCTGGGTCTGGCTGCAGAGCCGCACCCAAATCCTACTTATAACCGTCTTCTCCGCGTAGATGATGATGATGATTATGATGATAATTGATTTTACCCTTCAAATCAAATCTATGTTTTTTTTAAATAGTAATGAAATTCATTGCAAATTTAATATATTAATGAATTTAATAAAATTTATAATATTAATAATAATATTAAATTTATTTGGCCCAAGTTTTTATAGTTTTTAATCCCTTTAAATAAAATTTATTATTTTTATTTGATAGTAATAATATTGTTTTTCAAATTTATTAATGATGATAATAATAATAATTTTTAATTTTACCCTTCAAATCAAATCTATGGTTGTTTTTCAATATTAATGATATTTGTTTTCAAATTTATTAATTATTATACTAATAATATTAACTATAATAAAAATAATAATATTTAGAATATTAATAATAATGTTAAACTTGCCTGACCCAAGTTTTTATGTTTTTAATCTCTTCAAATAAAATTTATGGTTTTTCTTCAATAGTAATCATTTTTCTCTTTGAATTTATTAATGATAAAAAGAACAATAACAATAACAATAATATAATAATAATATTTCCTCTTTACCCTTTAAGAAAAAAATAAGAAAAAAGAAAAACACATTACAGTATTGGGTTCTGCTGGTGGCAAGACCAACACTTTTTTATGGGTTTTGATTGCCGCAGGACCCAAAGCTGATGGGTCTTGCAGGATCCAACACTAATGGGTCCTAAAGGACCCAGCACTATGGGATCTTGCAGGCAATAGAACCTCACGCCAATGGGATCCTACTCGCAACAGGGTCTCACGCTATTAGGTCCTGGTGGTAGCAGGATCCATTAATCCGCCGTAATTTTTTACTTACAAACAACAAAGATAACGCGTTTTAATATAGAAAATAAAAATATGTACATATATAATATAATATATAATAAGTATAATTTTTTTAGAAATAATACAAAAATATAAAAAGAATATTAATTTGAAGTAAAGAAAAAAAATAAAAATTTTAAAATTTCTTGGGTCTCACTACTCAGCCAGACACAATCTCAATATAGTTTTTTTTAAAAAAATATTTATAATATTAATAATAATATATAACTTGTCTGACCCAAGTTTTTATTTTTTTTAATCTATTCACAAAACAATTATGGTTTTTCTTCCACAATAATAATTTTTTAAAAAAATTTATTAATGATGATAATAATAATAATAATAATAATAATAATAATAATAATTTTTAAGTTTACCCTTTAAATCAAATCTATAGTTGTTTTTCAATATTAAATTTGTTTTTCAAATTTGTTAATTACTATATTAATTATAATAAAAATAAGAATATTTCTAATACAAATAATAATATTTTTAATATTCATAACAATATTAAACTTATCAAAGAGTAAGTGGGTCTGGCTGCAACATCAGACCCAAGAGCTTTGCGCCCCTTATTAATGTTAGACCCAAGAGCATTGGATCTGGCTGCAATCCGAACGCATTAAAGTTACAGCATCATTGGGTCATGCTCGGCAGAATGACCCAGTAGCTGGGTACCCATCTGGGCCCAACATCATTGGGTCATGCTTAACAGAAGGACCCAACAACATTGGGTCTTGCTAGGCAGGTGGGGCTGGCAGCAGGGCCACTGCTGCTGGGCTCTGGTGGCAGCATGTTTTAACTTTAATGGGTCCAGCTCGCAAGAGCATTGGGTCTATTTAAAAAGAAAGACCCCTGAGCTTGGGGTCCGTCCTTTCAGCCAGACTCAACGCTCTTGGGTCTGGCATTGCAGCCAGACCCAAGCTTTGCTCCAAACACCTAACCCAAATATGGTGGGTCAGGCGCGGCTGCAAGACCTAAGGGACTTGAATCCGCGCTCTTGCCTCTCCCAAGCAACTTCGATCATGTGTCCCTTTCGTGCCCCAAGTTTCTCAAGTTTAGAAGGGGATGCCAAACCCAAGTTAATAATAATAATAATAATTTTTAATTTTAACATTCAAATCAAATCCATGGTTATTTTTCAATATTAATGATATTTTTTTCAAATTTATTAATTATTATATTAATAGTATTACCTATAATAAAAATAATAATATTTATAATACTAATAATAATGTTAAACTTGTCTGACTCAAGTTTTTATATTTTTTAATCTCTTTAAATAAAATTTATGGTTTTTCTTCAATCGTAATAATTTTGTTTCTTTGAATTTATTAATGATAAGAATAACAATAACAATAACAATAACATAATAATATAATAATAATATTTCCTCTTTACCCTGTGAAAAAAAATAAGAGAAAAGAAAAACACATTACAGTATTGGCTTATTGGGTCCTGCCCCCAGCAAGACCCAATGCTTTTTGATGGGTCGTGCTGGCCGCAAGACCCAAAGCTAATAGGTCCTGGAGGGTGGCCCATCGCTGCTGGGCAGCAGGGCCCAACATCATTGAGTCATGCTTGACAGAAGGACCTAGTAGCGGTGGGTTCTGCTTGTAGGCAGGGCCCACTGCTGCCATGGGTCTGGTGACGCAACCAGACCTAATCTTAACATAATTGTTTTTAAAATGATATTTAAAAACATAATACCAAAGTATCAAAAGAATATTAATTTGAAGTAAAGAAAAAAAAAATTAAATTTCTTGGGTCTTCCCTCTCATCCAGACACAATCTCAATATATGTTTTTAGATAATATATTTTAAAAATAATACAAAAACATCAAAAAAAATATTATTTTGAAGTAAAGAAAAAAATTGAAATTTTAAAATTTCTTGGGTCTGGCTTCGAGTCAGAGACAATCTCAACATATTTTTTTTATAAAAAATAATACAAAAACATAAAAAAAAAATATTAATTTGAAGTAAAGAAAAAAAAATAAAAATTATCCAAAAAATTTCAAAAAAATTTTGAAACGCAAAATCAAACATGATTTAATTAGAAAATTCAACCCAACTTGAAATGAAAAAAAAAATCATCACCCAACTTTTAATCAATATAATAAAAGTCTCATCAATTTATTTTGAAAAATAAATTTAAATAAGAGAAATCTAATTGTCACTTCCAAGCATTTTTGGTTCCCTGTAAGCCTGTAAGCCAACTGGTTCTAGGAGAAATGCACATCCTATTTAGAAAGCAATCAAATCAAGATAATCCCTTTTCGGTTTCGGATCTTTTCTTTCCCTTGTAATATTGATAAGTATGAATCTCTCTCTTTAAGAGAAAAAAGGGCTTATAGGCTTGTTTATAGCCTGTCTAGTTGCAAAAATGAATTGCTACTGAGCTTGTGTTTTCGATGCTTGCTACACAGTCAAGTGCCTTCAGCGGAAAGGACCCAATCGCCCAGGCTGGCAACGCATATTGGGTCCTGCTCGGAGACCGAGCCCACCGTTGTTGGGTCCTAGTTGCAAAAGTTGTTGGGCATGGAGGCAGCAGGGTCCAATTAAGCGTTGAGTCCTATTATGAGTAGTGGGCAACGCTGTTGGGTCATGCTGGAAGGCAGGGGCCAACGCAGCCATGGATCTGGCTACGCGGCCAGACCCAATTTCAGTATAATTTTTTGAAAAATAATACAAAAATATCAAAAGAATATTAATTTAAAATAAAGAAAAAATTAAAAAAATTTAAATTTCTTGGTTCTCACCTCTCAACCAGACACAATATCAATATATATTTTTTAAAAAAAATTATTTAAAAAATAATACAAAAACATGAAGAAAATATTATTTTGAAGTAAAGAAAAAAATTGAAAAATTAAAAAATTTCTTGGTCTAACATCCCAGCCAGACAAAATCTCAACATATATTTTTTTAAAAAAATACAAAAACATAACAAAAATATTAATTTGAAGCAAAGAAAAAAACTTAAAAATTGTCAAAAAAATTTCAAAGAATTTCTGAAACGCAAAATCAAACATGATTTAATTAGGAAATTCAACCCAACTTGAAATGGAAAAAAAAATTATCATCACACAACTTTGATACAATATAAAAAAAAATATCATCAATTTATTTTAAGAAATAAATTTAAGTCAGAGAAGGCAACGACAAAGAAATTTAATTAGGTATGGCTACTGGGTTTGGAAGCCAGTCGTCCTTATTGATCAATGGTCTTCCATTAATATTCAATGGTGGTGTTATACTGTAGTGAAAAAGATATATATTTACAATGTACAGAGGCATGCGGGATTGAATTCTCACATATGTGATAACATGGATTCCCAATCCATCCACCAAAGGAAATCAATTTTTTTTACAATCTTCGTATGCCGATGTCAGTGATCTTACTACTTTCTTGCATTGATCAACTTTAATTCCTTGTCGACAAAGGAAAAAAGTGCATGTGCGTGCGTGTGTAGATGATAAAGCTGGGATCGATCTGGGAAGGTGCTATAGTGGTGTCCACAGTACAATCAATTTATTTTAAAAAATAAATTTAAATTAGAGAAGGTAACGGCCAAGAAATTTAATTGGGGTATGGCTGTTGGGTCTGGTTACGCAGCCATACCCGTATGAAAAAGGAAAAAAAATTACAGTCTTGGGTCCTACTAGGGCAAGACCAAACTCTAATGGTTCCAGCAGGACCCAAAGCTATTGGGTCCTGCTGCAACGACCCAACAACCCTTTCTGACTTACAAACAGAAAAGATAACGCCTCTGACAGGCGCTACAGACAGTGTCATCCACAGTCAAACACTCTGTGTCCACAGTCAAATACTCTGTTGGGTCTGGCTGGGATGCAGGACCCAACGCTATTGACATGTTTTGGAAGTGTTTTGGGTCTGACTTGTCAACCAGACCCAACAGCGTTAGGTCCAGCTACCAAAGGCAGACCCAACGGCTTTCGGCAAAGAATGTCACACCCCCAGCCGCAATTCTTGACTAAAAACAAAGGAAAGGAACGCTCCCAGGGTGCTACAGTGTCGTCCACAGTGCAAATACTCTATGACATAGTGTCTTTCATAGAACAATGTGTTTGTGTTCATAGTAAATCTCCAGTGTTTTTTCCAAATGTTTTAATATATAGTAAAATAACTATGCAAGTTCATAGTTAATTATGTCTTGATTTACAGTGTGTGTGTCTATATATATAAAAAAATAAATCCAAATAAATTGTTTGTTGATTTATAGTATATTTAATTTTTACGTATTTTAAAAGTTTTGTTAATATATTCAAGAATTAGAGACAAGTCGAGGAAAGAACCTTGACGACATCATAATTTCTGGACCCACCAACTTGATTAAAAAAACACAAAACCAAACTAATATAACAATAAAATAAAGAAGCCCTGACAGGAATTCCCAATTATCAAATGAGACATGACAGTTAAGGAAAGAAAAGAAGCCACTTGGCAAGACATACATGGTCAATAAAGCTCAGATTTCCATCTAAAAAAAATCGTATAAAGAACATCCACCAAAGACTATCCGGCTAGCTGGCTTGCACTCTGCCCCCATGTCATATATAAAAAAATTTAACATTAACCCCTTTCTTTGCTAAAAACATATATTTTTTTAAAAAAGGTAATTTTCTTGAAAATTAAATTTTTAAAAAGTAAATTATTTTTTTGATTTTTGATAGTATCATAAAACAAAAAAATTTAAAAACATTTTCTAGTATTTAACTATATCATGCAAAATGAGCTGGAAAATAAATTATTTTTTTTTAAGTTTATTAAAATAATAAGGAACAAATATTACAAATTAAAAATTTAAATGATAATAAAATTAAAAAAATCTAATTTCATAAATTATCTCAAATAAAATAAATAACAATCAAAATAATAGAGATCAAATCTAACAAATAAAAACATTGAAAGATGATGAAATTAAAAAAATATATAATTTTATAAATTATTTCAAATAAAATAAATAACAATAAAAAAAATAAGGACTAGATTTGATAGATAAAAAAATTTCAATTAAGAAAATGACAAGAGAAAAGCAAATAACAATAATAAAAATAAAGACCAAAATTGATATAAAAATCAAATTAAATCAAATTCTAAATGATGAAATTGAAAGAAAAAAATCAAAACAAAATATATAACAATTAAAAGTTTGAGGATCAAATTTGATATAATCAGCAAATAACAAGACATTTCTAAATTTTTCACAACTTCTAGAAAGTGTTTTCCACCCAAAATAAAAGAAAAACACTTTTCTAGAAACAAAGTTAAATTTTTCTTTGATTGGAAAGTTTTTTTTGTTGATTAATTTTTCTAATGACAAATAAACACAGAAAAGTTTGGAAAATAATTTCTAAAAAACCATTTTTCATGAAACAAACAGGGCTAAAAAAAATATCAATGTTCACAATAATTATGTTTGACAAAGTTGATTTATGTTATTTAGCATATTTGATGAAGATTAATTATTACCTATAAGTTATTATTAATTGTGCCCTAATAATTTACATTTTATGTTTCAAAGGCACTAAGGAAATTTGATGTGTTGATTCTTATTTTGTTGCAAGATTAGTACATTTCTGGTAGTATGTTTGGTTAGTTCTAGTATTATAAGTTTCTACGTAAAAGTTTTGAGAGCTAATGTAACTTATGGTGAAATGACAATGTGCACAAATCTATTACAAGTTTGTTTTCTACCTTGCTAACTCATTTAATAGAATTTATTAGCTACGTGTCCCGCGCTTCGCTGTAAGTTAAATATTTTTATTTTTATAAAAAAATATTTATACAGGTTTTTTCAATGTATTTTGATAGTTCAAAAACTATAACAAATCAAAATGTTGATGCACATAAGTAATCAAATAAACTAAGAATTATGTGCACTAATAAATCAATAAAAAATTATTTATGACATCTAAAAACAAAACTTAAAAAATCGAGAGATAAATGTAGATTAATATATTGAATCGTGAAAAATAATACATTAAATTGATTGAATAAAAAAAAAGAATAACATGTAAAACTACACACATTAAAAATATCATCTAAATTTAAACATTTTTTATTTTCAAAAACATATTTTATCTATATAAAAAATAAAAACAAAACCATAGATGAACCAAAAAAACCACTCCGAAAATTAAACACATAACAAAAAAAATCAATATTATTTAAAAGAGGCTCCCTGAGCAAAAATAAAAATAAAAATGAGGTTCTGTACATTTTTTTAGTTTTTATTTTTTTAACCGGTCACGTCACTTTATTTTTTTTAATTGCATTCTTTAAAGTTATATTTTTATTGCACCCATAGTTATCAAACCCGGCCCAGGAGCCGAGACCCGGATTTCACGGGTTGACCTGGGTCAACTTGGAAAAATTTTAAAAAAATATATGAGGTTTTAATATTTCATATGAAAAAAATTAAGAAACAATCTGTGTGGATATAGGCTATACATGTTGTAAATAATTAAATTTAAAAGATTATTTTAAAAGATTTTTTATCTCACATTTAAAAGATATTATCATATTATTTTAAGTTGAAGTATTTAAATCAAAAAGGTTTTTTATCCCACATTGAAAAAACATAACTTTTTTCTTGTAAACATAGAGTATATATACTACAGTGCTTCAAATCTCACATTAAAAAAATAAAAACATTCTTCTAGTATTTATATAGTGAACTTTGAAATAAGTTATAACCAACTAAAAAATATGAAAGAAAAGGATCTCTAGTTAAGAGAAAAAATATATTTTAAAAAAACAGGTATCTATTGAGTTTTACTGGGTCAATCAAATTCCGAGTTAACCTAACAAGATGACCGGTTTTATTTAGGCCAATTACAGACCTGAATTTTAAATTAAATATACCTAACTAAGGTCCTAGATTACCCGGATCTTTGGTTGACCTGCAGAGGCAAGCTCAATGTGATAATTATGAGGGTAATTATACCATACCCATGAATTGGAACTGGCTTGCCTGTTACACCTAATCCATGCCTGATGATCCAAGATGCTTAGACAAGCAACTATATGAGACCCAATGTTATGGCTGCTAGACTAAATCCTTGCCTGACCCAGCTGTATAAACTAATAAGGTAAAAAGTGAAGAGTGACTGGGTGACTGTATGAATCTTTAAAGGAAAAGAAATAAGGATAAAACAAAAGAGAGAGAAATTAAAAAAAAAAAAATATGTTTTTTTCTTTTTCTTTTTCTTTTTTAAACAAAAAAGCAAAAGGAGGTGTGTAAAAGCACGTGGGAAAGCATGTTTAATACCAGTTTCTCGAACCTACTGGTATTTAGCATAGTTATTAAACCCGGCCCGGCCCGGCGGGTCGACCCGGGACCCGGTCGACCCGGTGGCTGGACCGGGCCGGGTTTAATAAAAGACCGGCTGTGGCAACAGCCCGGCCAAACCCGGGCGACCCGGCGGGTCAACCCGGAACCCGGGTGACCCGGACGAGACCCGGGTTTTTTTTTTTTTTTTTTTTTTTCAAATGTGGGATTTGAAACCCATTAGTATATATACTCTATGTTTCCATGAAAAAAACCATGTTTTTTCAATGTGGGATAAAAATCTTTTGGTTTAAATATTTCAACTTAAAAGGATAACATAGTATCTTTTCAATGTGAGATTTGAAGCCCTTTCATATATATACACTATGTTCCCATGAAAAAAATCATGTTTTTTCAATGTGGGATAAAAAACCTTTTGGTTTAAATACTTCAACTTAAAAGGATAACATAGTATCTTTCCAATGTGGGATTTGAAACCCTTTCATATATATACACTATGTTCCCATGAAAAAAACCATGTTTTTTCAATGTGGGATAAAAAACCTTTTGGTTTAAATACTTCAACTTAAAAAAATAACATAGTATCTTTCCAATGTGGGATTTGAAACCCTTTCATATATATACACTATGTTCCCATGAAAAAAATCATGTTTTTTCAATGTGGGATAAAAAACCTTTTGGTTTAAATACTTCAACTTAAAAGGATAACATGGTATCTTTTCAATGTGGGATTTGAAACCCTTTCATATATATACACTATGTTCCCATGAAAAAAACCATGTTTTTTCAATGTGGGATAAAAAACTTTTTGGTTTAAATACTTCAACTTAAAAGGATAACATGATATCTTTTCAATGTGGGATTTGAAACCCTTTCATATATATACACTATGTTCCCATGAAAAAAAAACCATGTTTTTTCAATGTGGGATTTGAAACCCATTAATATATATACTCTATGTTCCCAAGAAAAAAATCATGTTTTTTCAATGTGGGATAAAAAACCTTTTGGTTTAAATACTTCAACTTAAAAGGATAATATATTATCTTTTCAATGTGGGATTTGAAACTCATTAGTATATATACTCTATGTTTCTAAGAAAAAAGTTATGTTTTTTCAATGTGGGATAAAAAACTTTTTAAAATATTATTTTAAACTTCATAATATGTATAATCTATATTTACATAGATTTTTTCATATGAAATATTAAAACTTTAATTTTTTTTAATTTTTCCGGGTTAATCCGGGTTGACCCGGGTTGACCCATGAAACCCGGGACCCGGTCCCTTGGCCGGGTCAACCCCCGGGCCGGGTTTAATAACTATGGTATTTAGATAAGGAGAATGATGTTTTAATTTGGCATCACCATCCAAATTTACATGTCATCGTTGACGTATGATAATTCCCTAGGCGTGCTGTGCAAGTAACTTAAAAGGAACCATCCCAGTTTGTCCCAATAAATAGCGTTTGGAATCGGCAATTGTTATAGCATTTTGAGTAGTTCATCACTTAACAATGGCCAACGAAGACGTTTCGCACGACCTTTCATCCCTTCTTTCGTCGGAAGAGAGGGACTTTCTCATCCGCAACAATGGTGACCAGGTACTGCTTTTAGCTTATGGATTTCTCTGGTCTTATGCGATCTACTTCTACTTGTCTTATTAAACTTTTTCTCGTAATTAAGATGGATATCATGTTTAAATTAGAGTGCGACCCTTGCTGAAGAACAAGTTTATGACCAATTTCTAGAGCTTTTATGATTAAGAAAAGCCTCAGTTTTTGTTTACCCTCTTAATTTATGGGCTAATGTTTTTTTTTTTTTTCTGATTATGCTCGACACTAATTTTTAGGTTAAGTTCAGCAATTTGGTTGGGAAGATTGTGGGATTCTATTTCTCTGGTTCGTGGTGCGGCCCATGCCGTAATTTCACTCCATTGTTGGTAGAAGTCTATGAACAACTATCATCCAAAGGGGACTTTGAGGTCGTCTTCGTTTCTTCTGACGGAGACGATGAATCCTTCAACACATACTTCTCCGAAATGCCTTGGCTTGCTATTCCCTTCCCTGATACGGAGACCCGCCAACGTCTTAAGGAAGTGTTCAAAGTAAGAGGGATCCCTAAACTTGTTATTTTTGATACTAATGGTAAGGTTTCCTGCGATAATGGAGTCAGACATGTCAAGGAACATGGCGTGGATGGGTATCCGTTCAACCTTGATAGACTGAATTTCCTTAAAGAGCAAGAAGAGAATGCTAAGAAGAATCAAACCATAAGCTCTATCTTGGTTTCAAGCTCACGTGATTATGTGATTTCAAATGATGGAAAAAAGGTAGATGGTTCATTCAATTAGCTAGTTTTGAAATTGAATTGATGATGCCATAATTCACATTTTTGCTATCTGTAATGGCAGATCCCTGTGTCGGACCTTGAAGGAAAATTGGTTGGCTTGTATTTTTCAGCCCATGCTCATAGGATGTGCCGTGAATTCACTCCTAAACTAGTGGAACTGTATAAGACGCTCAAGGAAAAAAGAGAGAACTTTGAAGTAGTCCTACTATCTCTAGACGACGAAGAAGAAGACTTCAAAGAGAGTTTTGAGACAATGCCTTGGTTGGCATTGCCTTTTAAGGACAAGAGCTGCGAGAAGCTAGTGCGGTATTTTGAACTTAGAACCATTCCTAATCTTGTCATAATTGGCCAAGATGGGAAGACTTTGAACCCAAATGTAGCTGAACTAATCGAAGAACATGGTATTGAAGCCTACCCATTTACACCGGAAAAGCTTGACGAGCTAGCTGCAATTGAAAAGGCAAAACTGGAATCGCAGACGCTTGAGTCAGTTTTGGTTAATGGGGAAAATGATTTTTTGATTGACAAAAGTGGCTCCAAGGTAATGTTTTTTGTTCTATGCTAACCTCGCATGTTATTGCATTACTTTCAATAACTTTCTTATGATCACGAATTGAATTCATTAGCAAAGGTTTTTTATATCATTCAAATGGTTTGCTCTTGATTAGGTCCCAGTGTCCGATCTAGTTGGAAAGAACATTCTTCTTTACTTCTCAGCTCATTGGTGCCCTCCATGTCGTGCCTTTTTACCCAAGCTAATTGAAGCATACCACACAATTAAAAGAAAAGACAACGCATTTGAGGTGATCTTCATCTCAAGCGACAGAGATCAATCCACCTTTGACGAGTTCTATTCAGAAATGCCTTGGTTAGCCCTTCCATTTGGTGATGGAAGGAAACAAATCCTGAGTCGGAAATTCAAAATTCAAGGCATTCCTGCAGCTTTAGCGATTGGCCCAAGTGGCCGGACCGTTACCAAGGAAGCTCGGATGCACTTGACAGCTTACGGGGCAGATGCTTTTCCATTTACCGAGGAACATCTAAAGCAATTGGAGGAGGAGCTTGAGGAAAAGGCGAAGGGGTGGCCAGAGAAAGTGAAACACGAACTACATACTGAGCATGAGCTGATACGTACTAAACGCAGTGCATACGGTTGCGATGGCTGTGGGGAAACGGGATATAGGTGGTCTTTCTTTTGCAAACAATGTGACTTTGATCTTCACCCTAAGTGTGCTTTGAAGGAAGATGAAGATACTGGAAGTGAAAAGGGAAAGGAAGGAAGGGTCTGCGATGGAGATGTGTGCCGCAGAGCTTAAGCAGGCAAGCGCTGCTTGTATGTGTCGGGTTTTATGGGCTTTCTGCTGTAGTAAGTATGCAATGGAAGATGTTTGTTGCATGTGTGTGAATATAGTGGGGATGTCTCTCCTGTTATCGTTATGTATCTAAGAAGTGTGAAGCTGAAGGGTTTTCATGTCCTGTATTTGGATACGAAAAATAAATAAACAGCTCTGTGTGTTTTTGTGAATCCTGTGACCCATTTGAAACTTGGGAATCCATGGTTGATGGTTGTTCTCATAGCTCAATCACTTGATATGAGGTTTTTGTCATTCCTAAAGGAAAATGCTATGCATGATGCCATTGTGCCGCTCTCTTTGTTTCTATTTGGCTGGATGAAGAACCAGCTTCATTCATATTATTTGATTGTAGAAGTTAGCAAAGCCAACAACTACACCAAGACCACAGGAAAAGATTTCCGTAAATTTAATGCTTTTCTATTTGCTTAATTCTCGTGACACCATATTATTTGATGCCTCGAAAGAACGAAAATATCATCCATGTGATACATCCGCAATTCAAGCAAGCACACTGCCAAGAAATTCGGCGACAACAATCAAGCACGCTGCCAAAAAGTTTGAAGCCATTGAAAAAACCTTCGCTTCTATGGCCCATTAATTATGTTCAGCTTATTTACTTTTTCATGTTCAAATGCGTGTTTCATGTTCTCGCAGTTTCTTTTTGCCACTTTCCATAGCTTCTCACCACTGAATCTCATGTGCTTTAATTTGCCTTCGCCATGACAGCCACAAAACCTTATCATTTGTTGCAGTCTGAAACAAGGTTGTCAATTCTGTTTTGATAGATGTTTCGTTTTTCAATTGGAATGGAATGTTTCAGTTTCGGAGTGTTTCGGCGTGCCGTTTCGGGGTTGTACTGTTCATATATATATATATATATATATATTCAACAAACATAATTCAAATTCAAGATAAATTAATTATAAATTATGCAATACAAACACAATGCCAAACAAATATAATTTTAAAATTTAAAATATTTCTAAATAGTCAAGATTAAATAGATCTTTAACTTAAAGTAATTCAACTTAAACAAAATATCAAAATATTATGAAAATAAAATGTTTTAACACAAATATTTTAAATATAAAGCTAGGTTAATATTATCAAGGCTAATGAAATCTAAAGCATCCTTTATTTTGCTCAAATTCCTACAAAGTATAAACATGAAAAAAACAACATGAATATAAACCATATATATTAGTGATAAATCTAATTTTAAAAAATTAATATCATTGTTAATGAAAATAGTAATAATAATTTTCAATATTATTATTAATATCATTGTTATTGAAAATTATAATGAAAAAAAACTTTTTATAATTGGGTGGTTTAATTAATTAAATTGAACAAGGTTCAATTTGATTCAATGACTTTTCAAGAGCGGAACGGAACATGTGGAATGAAACAGGAACGTTCCGGGTGGAATTTAGCCGAAAAATCCGGAACGGACCGAGATTTAAAATGAGATGAAATTTGTTCCGTTTTGTTTCGTTTTTTGAATTGGTATAGAATGTTTCGGTCATTCCGGGCGAAACGGAACGGAATTGACAACCTTAATCTGAAATGTAATATTTCGAAATCACTTACTATCTCTGGCCATCTCGTGTATGGACCCCTCTACGACGGAGGAAGGACACTGCTGGTGCTGGGCTCTTACCTTACGACGGGGGAAGGACTGCTGGGCTAGTATAGACCCTCCAGGTTTTGGCACAGCTGCAGAAAACAAGCTGGAACTCTTACATCACTATTGATAGGTGATGGATTATAAATAGGGTTTAGTTTTGGTAATTTGGCATCCTCACGCACAAAACAATTCTGAATGGTTGATAATTTAGAACGAAAGATTTTCAGTCCAATTATCACGCTGAACTAACTAATAACACTCCATTCATTCAAAACTAACTTCGAAAAACATCTAGGTTATAAGGCTATCCAGTCAACCTGTAAATTAATTTTTATATTAAAACAACAGTGTTTTATTTTGGTATACTCTTAGCATACTCTGTCACTTCATTACAATAAAATTTTAAAAATAAAATGTTAAAATTAAGAATAAATCATTTTGAAATTTTATATAAACAATAATTGTGCCAGTTCACTTGTGGGGATGTCAATAGCATCATATTTGTTTCCTGAAGTAAATTATAATTGAATCCTCGTATTCTCAATAAACCAATATGTTAGTCCTTCTGTTTTTTTTTAAAAAAAAAAGTTAATCATCTAGTAGGTGACCAAGGGGTTTACTCTCCCTGTGGTCTCAGGTTCAAATCTTGTGGTTGCTAATATAATAGTTACTGGAGGCTTACATGATTATTAACTTCAGAGTTTATGGGATTAGTCAAGATGCGCGTAAACTGTCCCGAATACCCATGTTAATAAAAAAAAATAAAAAAAGTTACTCAATTGAGAAGGTTTGACCGTCAATCCGTTAATATATACTTTTTTTGTACTAATACCTAAAGTAATGGTTTAGCACTTTTATAATGTAAAACTAAAGGAAGAACTAAGTTATAGTAAATGGAAATGATAACATGGGAGGTAAAATATGGCTTCTTTTAAATAAAGGGAGTGAGCTATTAATTTCTTAAAAATATAGGGATTACGTTATAATTTGATCAATTTGGTATGATGAATTTAAAGTGTCACATGTGATTCCTACATGGTGGTGTTTGCTAATTAATGATCATCATGTTTCATGATGTGACAAATAGATTAAAAATTTGATTATTTTGTTTATAGCTCAATGAAGCAAAATATTATTTGTTTAAAATTTAATTTTTTTTTTTAGTATTGTTGAATTGTTTTATTATATTGATATCAAAAATAAATTTTTTAAAATTAAAAAATATATATTTTAATATATTTCTGAGTAAAAAATATTTTAAAACTCAACTTCTATCACATTTTTAAACATGTCTTGTTTGGGAGCGTGGTTATGATTGCTTTTCAAAGTGTTTTTCATTCTGAAATGTATCAAAATAATATTTTTTTATTTTTTAAAAATTATTTTTAAAATTAATGCATTAAAACAATCCAAAATATAAAAAAATATTAATTTTTATTAAAAAAATTAAAATATTTTAAAAATACGGGTGGACTCCAAACACTCTTTTAGTCGATTATCATTTAGTAGTTGAATCACACCCTTAATGTTTTCCATGGAATCTATTATTATAGTCTTTGACAGCGAATATGCGAAGATAAGAAATATCAGTCCAAAAAAATCTCTTACTAATATTATAAAAAAAACATTATAATTTTATTTTAAAATAAAATAAAAATTAAATGATATCTAATAAAATAATATTTCGTATATATTCTTAATAATTTAAGTATTTACTAAAATAATATCCTTATGTGTTTTTAAATAATTAATTTTAATGAAATAAAATTAAAACTCAAGGATAAAGATTCATAAAAAAAAAAAAAGAGAAGCTAAAAACAAGCCATGTTTGTGGGGCCAAGTGACTCGGCATGCTTATCCAAAAGATGAGAGCCATTTTATTTTTTCTTTGATGGATGACATAGTATTTGTCCTTTATTTTATTTTTTTTATAAAACAAATGACAATCATTTGCTTGATTTATTTTTTTGTCGCATCATTTGCTTTATTTTTTTTTTATATAATAGAGAAGTGGTTAAAGAATTGGGTTGGAGTTTTTTATTTAAAATTCTATTTTTTAATATGTTTTTATCTAAAAACATCTTATAAATACTTTTAAATTGCCTCTAAACTAATCCATCAACTAAAAAGAAACTCTAAAATAATTTTAAAACACAAAGTTTAACTTAAAAATAACTCTTTCAACCTCGATTTATCTTTTTTGACAATATAAAGCTTAAAAACATTATAGTAGCACTCTTCTTGTCAAGAATAACATATTGACACACATTTAAGCTATTTTCACAAACAAAACCTTGTCAGTGTATGTGTTTCTCTCTCTTTCGCTATTTTTAATGAATTTTTTTCTTTTTTCTAAAACTTATAATCTGAAATGTGATTAAAATAGAGTTTTGTATCAAAACATAAATTTTTCAAAGTAAAATGATGTTAAATGAACATTTATCAAATAAAAAACCTTAAATTCTTACTCGTTAGAGAATAATATAAATCATATTCTGGGACCTCACATGAAAGCTTAAGCTATTGGGTTGAGATGGTTCATTGACATGGTATCAGAGCCTTGATAATCAAGCGGTCACGAGTTCGAATCTCACCATCCCTATTTATTTGATAAAAATTAAGCACAAGGTAATGTGGGTCTGTGCAAGTTTCAAGCCCAAAGAGCTTTTACTTGAGGGGGTGTGTTAGAGAATACTATAAATCATATCTTGGGACGTCACTTGAAAGCTTAAGCTATTGGGTTAAGATGGTTCTTTGATATTGCTAACTGTCAACCCCCGTCTTAAAGTCTTAAATTTTTTTATGCAATAAAATAAGATTCTATTTTGAACATCACTCTAATATAATGACATTTAATTTTTCAAAAAAAAAAAAACAGCATTGGGGATAGGTGAAGAGATAGTGGGGATGATAAGAGGTTGCATCAAAACCGTTACACGTGGCAAAAAGCTTTCAAGAACTGTGAAAAACAACTACTCCTACAATGTCATCAATAATAATGACCTTTCCAAACCCGTCCCTGTTTACACCAAAGTTGCTTACATTTTAGGCCTTCGTGTCTCTCCTTCGCACCGGTAAGTGCTCCTAGCCTCCATCTTCATCTTAGCACACCACTGTTTTTTTCTAATTATTTTCCTTTTCCCTGAAATATCCCAATCAAGAAATGACCCCACATTCTCACATCTACTTGTAATTCCAAACAAATCAACTTGGATGCTAATGCTATGTTTTGTTCTTTTGCATTTTGTCGTCAACTTGATCGGATTGAAGAGATGGGTTTACTTTACGTTATGAAAAGAAAGTTGTACAAAAAAAAAATGCTGATTTTCGTTCCCATATACAGTGAAAGACTGGGTGTAATTGATTATTATAATGAAATGTCAAAGATAAAATAAATTTTAAAAAGTGTTTGGTGACTATAATGAAAATTTTTTTAAAAAAAAACTAGAACACTATTTCAATCCGTGATATTTTGAGTTTTTGTCCACATTGCAACAACACTAAACTAACCAGATCTCTTGGTTTTATATTTAATTTAATTTCATAGTTTTACGATTCATAAATAAAGGATTTTTTTTTTTAAATTTGGGTTTGATTTTTATAAAATTAATTAAAAAATAGATTAGGATATCTGGTGGATACCCGCGAATGAAGAAAGTCATCTACTTAACCTGATTTAATCAGGATAAAGTTGAAAGCGAATAATGAATTTGAACATTTTAATTAGAGTGGAAATTCATTAACTTCCCTCACTTACAATTAATTGACTAATTTAATTACGTTTGGAGATAAAGTATAATGACATATATGTATGGTGCCCTTTTGAGTGTGGAAAAGTCACGACTTATGACAAAGTATTGCATTTAAAAACTCTTTTTTTCTCCCCTGAAAATATAGGGTCTCTTTATTGAAATAGAGTCCTGACATGGCTCAAATACACAATATAATTTTATTTATAATTATTAAATATATGCAATATCATTATTTTTTTAAAAAAAAGAAGTTAAGAGTTTTATTATTGAAAAACTCTATTATAACCCAAGAACTATATCAAGTTTGGATTTTAGCCTGTCTATTAAATTGCATGTGATTATTATCAAGTCACATTTGATAGAAAATAGACTACGTTACAAAAATCTGAATTTAATTAGCATATGAATTTTATTGAGGTTTGTGTTAAATGTTTTTTTTTTCTGAGACTTAAGAAGCTTTGGATGACTGGAGCTGGAAGTATATTTTTATGATTTATTTTTCTCAATAATTATTTTTACATTATTGGTAGTGGAGTCATAGGTTTTATTTTACATTATTCTTGGCCTTCACCCTTTCCTAAGCTTCCTATGTAAGATGTCATGTATATAGTTTGTTTGTTCGTTCGTTCATTTCAACTATGCTTTACATATGATTATTGATTTATATTAGAAAAAAAAATTGATAGAAAAATTCATTTTCAAATGCATCAAAAACAAAAGAGAATAATTTTTTAATTAAAAAAACCAATTAAGGATTTTTTTGTATCAAGAAATATAAAGATTTTATTAAAAAGATAAAACACAAAATACATTTAATAACAAACTCACAAAAATTTTTATCAAACCATGGATAAAACTAGAATACAAACAAAAACAAAAAAAAAGAGATTAAAAAAAAAAAAAAAGCAAGAGGAGAGTTGTAAAAGCCCGTGATAATGCTAATACCAACAACTTCAGCAGACCTACGTCATAATGTCTTCGTCATCACCCGACGCCAGCCAAGTCTTGAAGTCGTCGTTGAATTATTAGAACAATAATTTCCTAGGCCGGGCGTGTAGGTAATTTAAAGGAGCCTTAGCCTGGAAGTTCCATTACATAGCAACTGGGATTGGCAATTGTTCTAGCCTTTTGAGTAGTTCATCACATAGCTAACTATGGCCACCGAAGACGTTTCCCTCGACCTTTCAACGCTTCTTTCTTCAGAAGAGAGGGACTTTCTCATCCGCAACAATGGTGATCAGGTACTGCTTTTAGCATATGAGTTCCTCGATCTGATCTTATTCAATTCTACTTCTTCTTGTCTTATTATAAGTTGACGTCTTTTTTTATATGAACTTGTAGGTTTTTCTAGTAATTAAGATGAATATCATGTTTAAATTAGACTGCAAGCCTTGCTGAAGAACAAATTTATGACCAATTTGTGAAGCTTTTATGATTAAGAAAAGGCTCTTTTTTTTGTTGCTTCTCTCACTGGCAAGAGAAAGAAACCATGAATAAGATTTTGATTCGTCAAGGGCTGATGTTTTTTTCTGATAATGTTCGACATTAATTTTTAGGTCAAGGTCAGCGATTTGGTTGGGAAGATTGTGGGATTCTATTTCTCTGGTTCGTGGTGCGGCCCATGCCGTAATTTCACTCCATTGTTGGTAGAAGTCTATGAACACCTATCATCCAAAGGGGACTTTGAGGTGGTCTTCATTTCTTCTGATGGAGACGATGAATCCTTCAACACGTACTTCTCCGAAATGCCATGGCTTGCTATTCCCTTCTCTGAAACCGAGACCCGCCAACGTCTTAAGGAAGTGTTCAAAGTAAGAGGGATCCCTAGACTTGTCATTTTTGATACTAATGGTAAGGTTTCCTGCGATAATGGAGTCAGCACTGTCAAGGAACATGGCGTGGATGGGTATCCGTTCAACCTTGATAGACTGAATTTCCTTAAAGAGCAAGAAGAGAATGCTAAGAAGAATCAAACCATAAGCTCTATCTTGGTTTCAAGCTCACGTGATTATGTGATTTCAAATGATGGAAAAAAGGTAGATGGTTCATTCAATTAGCTAGTTTTGAAATTGAATTGATGATGCCATAATTCACATTTTTGCTATCTGTAATGGCAGATCCCTGTGTCGGACCTTGAAGGAAAATTGGTTGGCTTGTATTTTTCAGTCCATGCTCATAGGATGTGCGGTGAATTCACTCCTAAACTAGTGGAATTGTATAAGACGCTCAAGGAAAAAGGAGAGAACTTTGAAGTAGTCCTACTATCTCTAGACGACGAAGAAGAAGACTTCAAAGAGAGTTTTGAGACAATGCCTTGGTTGGCATTGCCATTGAAGGACAAGAGCTGCGAGAAGCTAGTGCGGTATTTTGAACTTAGAACCATTCCTAATCTTGTTATAATTGGCCAAGATGGGAAGACTTTGAACCCAAATGTAGCTGAACTAATCGAAGAACATGGTATCGAAGCCTACCCATTTACACCGGAAAAGCTTGACGAGCTAGCTGCAATTGAAAAGGCAAAACTGGAATCGCAGACGCTTGAGTCAGTTTTGGTTAATGGGGAAAATGATTTTGTGATTGGCAAAAGTGGCTCCAAGGTAATTTTTTTTGTTCTATGCTAACCTCGCATGTTGTTATTGCATTACTTTCAATAACTTTCTTATTATCACGAATTGAATTCATTAGCAAAGGTTTTTTTTTATCATTCAAATGGTTTACTCTTTGATTAGGTCCCAGTGTCCGATCTAGTTGGAAAGAACATTCTTCTTTACTTCTCAGCTCAATGGTGCCCTCCTTGTCGTGCCTTTTTACCCAAGCTAATTGAAGCATACCACACAATTAAAAGAAAAGACAACGCATTTGAGGTGATCTTCATCTCAAGCGAC
The DNA here is from genome assembly GCF_000002775.5 of Populus trichocarpa. Classification (NCBI taxonomy): domain Eukaryota; kingdom Viridiplantae; phylum Streptophyta; class Magnoliopsida; order Malpighiales; family Salicaceae; genus Populus; species Populus trichocarpa. The sequence goes on along the minus strand of NC_037294.2, from coordinate 8,993,757 downwards.
AGAGATCAATCCACCTTTGACGAGTTCTATTCAGAAATGCCTTGGTTAGCCCTTCCATTTGGTGATGAAAGGAAACAAATCCTGAGTCGGAAATTCAAAATTCAAGGCATTCCTGCAGCTGTAGCGATTGGCCCAAGTGGCCGGACCATTACCAAGGAAGCTCGGATGCACTTGACAGCTTACGGGGCAGATGCTTTTCCATTTACCGAGGAACATCTAAAGCAAATGGAGGAGGAGCTTGAGGAGAAGGCAAAGGGAAAGGAAGGATGGAACTGCGATGGAGATGTGTGCCGCAGAGCTTAAGCGGGCAAGCGCTCTTTGTATCTGGTTTTATGGGCTTTCTGCTATAAGAAGCGTGCGATGTAAGGTGTTTGTTGCATGTGTGTGAAGATGTGGATGTCTTTCCTGTTATTGATATGTAATTAAGAGGTGTGTTGCTGAAGGATTTTCATGTCCTGTATTTCGATACCAAAAATAAATAACCGGATTGGCTAAGTTTATGTGAATCCTGTGACCCATTTGAAACTTGGGAATCCATGGTTGCTTGTTGTTCTCAAATCTCCATCACTTGTTATGAGGTTTTCGTCATTCGTAGAGGAAAATGCTTATCAGTCCTGTCAAAAAATTGGGAAGAGGTGGCATGCATGGTTCCATTGTGCCACTCTCTTTGTTTCTTTCTGGCTGGATGAAGCAGCAGCAGCTTCACCTCTGGTGCAAATATTCCTGTAATTGTTTTGCAGATTAAAAAAAAAAGAGGGCTGATTGTGACTTAAGCAACATTATACTATGAAACCTTTCTATCTCCACCGTAAAAGGAACAAGAGTGTCCAATCCAAGCAACTGGATAGTCTTCTTCCCCCCTCTTTGCCTTCTCACATTACCTGTTGAGACGGATTTCAGAATCAAGAAAGCAGCATTACTCTAAACTCAGAGCTAAGCAAGACAAATCCATCCAATAGAAATGTCATTTCTTTCGTAACTGATATGTCCTTGATAAATGAAATCGAGCAAGTGGAAATTGGGTTCATGGCAGTTATTTGAAGGGTTCTAGAGGGTGGATCCTGTTTTGGTGGAAGAACATATATATATATATATATATATATATATATATATATATATATATATATATATATATATAGTGTTTGTTTTTGTATTTTAAAAGTATTTTTAATAAAATTTTAATTTTAATTTTTTTAAAATTAATTTTTTTTAATATTTTCAGATTATTTTGATAAATTAATATCCAAAATAATTTTTAAATAAAAAATATTTTTAAAAAAGAACGCATGTTCACGAGAGGCCAAAGACGGATAGGATTAATGGCTAGCCAGGAGAAGTTAGCAAAAGCCAACAACTGTACCCAGACTGCTGACTCGTTCCCCTCACATGCCAAGAAAAGATTTCCATAAATTTAATGCTTTCCTTCTTAATTCTCGTGAAATCATTAGTTGATCTGTAAAGTATAACTGGATTTCCATTTTCTGGTAGCAAAAGCCAACAACGTTGCTTCGTGGTCTCGCGCGTGTATGTGCCAACCTCCTCGCCTTTATTATTATCTTATAGAATCTTTTTTGATGTGCATGAATTAATAATTGTTTTTTATAATTCCATGGATAAGATCGAAGTTTAGAATCTACGGCCTTTCTCGACAGCATCAAATTTTCTAGACCCACTTCTCAATGGCCGGCCCCACCAGGTTGATAAGAAAAATTCTAAACAAAGTTAACAATAAAACAAAACAGCCCTACCAAAGGATACCCCATTATCGAATGAGGCGCCACCGTTGACGACCGGGAAATTAGGCAGTGCGGGTATCCTTGTTAATTTAGACAGTTCGAGGAACGAGGATAATAATAAAACAGCCCTAGGAGGTTTTGTTTTTTTTTTCCAATTAAATCATGTTTTTTAAAAATTTTATATTTTTTTGATATTTTTAAATTATTTTAATGTACTAAAATCAAAAATTAATTTTAAAAAATAATAAATATTATTTTGATGTATTTTTAAAAAAATATATTAAAAAATAACTGAAGTCAGCATTGTCATGGAACACTTGGTCCACTTCAGCAGACCTACGTCATAATGTCTTCGTCATCACCCGACGCCAGCCAAGTCTTGAAGTCGTCGTTGAATAATTAGAATAATAATTTCCTAGGCCGGGCGTGCAGGTAATTTAAAGGAGCCTTAGCCTGGAAGTTCCATTACATAGCAACTGGGATTTGCAATTGTTCTAGCATTTTGAGTAGTTCATCGCATAGCTATCAATCGCCACCGAAGACTTTTTTTTTTTTTATATATATATTAAGCTGGTTAGAAATTTAGTTTTTTTTTTTTTTAACTGTGGATTGTTACAGTCTTTTCCCACATAATTTTTTTATTATGGTTTTTTTTTTAAATTATCTTTGTCGCAGGATGCGCAAGAGCCGGTGCGATGTCGTCTGGCGACAAAGAAGGCTTTCTGTCGTGCCTCCTATGTGAGGTGTGTTGTGTGTTAGGAAGATTTTTTTGGATTTAATCATAAAATTATGATTAAGATTCAGGAGTCACCACCTAGTATTATGGTCACTAGGAACCTATGGTCTGCGAGAGTCTGAGTAAGGGACTGGTTGTGCAAGGGGAAGATGCATCACCCCTAATGCACCCTACTTAAGGTAAGCTGCATTATTGTTTGATTGTTTTTTTCCAAGTTGGGTTTCTATTCGTTGGTCTTTTCTAAGGCTCAAGGCAAATCTCTCTTCATGAGAAAGTCTCTACCTTATTGGGTTAAATCCTAACAGTTTTAAAGTCTGAATTTTAGCATCGTATTTTTACACCTTGTATCTTTAATACTTGAGGGTGTATTTTATCGTGTAATTTTACACCCATAAATATTAAAGTCTACATCTGGACCCTAAAAAAATTAGAAAAAGGTTTTTGACATGTTGACCAAATCCTAGTGGATAATCATAAATTGGTTACGATATCCATTTTTGGATTTTTTAAACATCAAAAAGATGCAATTTTTGTTTTCGTTTTTTTATATGAAAAATATGCTTGGAAAAATTTTAGGATTTGGCCGTATGCAATAAAATATTTTTTCTTTTTGAGAATGTTTTAATTTTCTTTTTTTTGAAATATTTCAAAGAAAACCAGGTATTTTAATACATGATTTGTATTTTACAGTGTAAATATACAACCCAATATTATGCAAAATTGGTAAAAAAAATATTTGAGAAAATCACAATTTTTTTCAAAGGATTTTTGAAATTTTTTTGGAATTTTTCGTTTTTTTTTTTAAAAGAAATATATAATATAATATTATTTATTAAATAAATATTATTAAAACAGGTGGGCTGGGCCGGCCCAGATGACTGGGCCAGACATAAACCCAGAAACAGTGGGCCGATATAGGCCCCAAAAAGATTGGGCCGATATCGGCCCAACATACTTTCTTTCTCTCCTTTTTGGGGGCCGGACCCGACCCAAACATTTGGTCTGGGCCAGAACTGGCCTGACCCAAGTGAAATGAATTATGTGCAGAACGTGAACAGTAAGTTCACGTTCTATATGCAACTTTGCAGTTGCAGCCCGCGGAGTGGAGCGGGAGGCAACCTTGCGGGGGGAGAAGCAGTTGATGTCACCGACCTGGAGTGAGGTTGGAGGTGGTCCGAGTAGTCGCCCTGAAGCTGGTGGCGGCGTCTGTGGTGGAGTCGGTGTTGCTGCTGCCGATACTGGAGAAGAAAGAAAATGAAAATGATGGTGTTGATGGGCTGCTGTCGTTGTGGAGGAAAAAGAAGGTGCTTTCGGTGGAGAGGAATAAGTGTGGTGGAGAGGGTGGAAGACGAACTGGTGGCAGCGTGGCTTGGAGTCGCTGAGAGCATGGTGAGAGAGAGTGTAGAGAGAGAGACTTGTTGCAGAAAAAGAAAAAAAAAACTGGGGAGGAGGCTGGTTTTTTTGTCAACTTTGGACTCGATTTTCTCCTCCATCAGGCCATCAACTCCGCCTCTATTTATAGGCGGTGGAAGAGGGCAATCTTGTCTATACCGGGAAAAAATTTCAGCCCTTGATTATGTTGGGAAGGATCCCAACCGTTGGTTCAAAGTAGCCTCCCTGAGTTGTCAAATCTGCAGGAAAAAGGCTGCCTGCATTGACCTCTTCACGCCGTCCCCGGTGACGCCGTGTTGTCATTCATCCTGCAACGTTCACATGGGGTTGTAGAGGAACTGTAGGGGATCCGTTTCGTGCAAGTTGTGTTTGATTTGATGGAGAAATCAAGCAATAAATGAACCTGTAAGTAAGGCTCCAAAGCAGTTTTTTTCATGTGAAAGAAGAAGACAATGAACAGTGACCAGACGACGCGTCGTCTGGTCCTCTTTTTTTTTAATATAAAACGGCGCCGTTTTAGGTTATACCAGGGATTTAAATTGATTTTCAATTTAGTCCTCAAGCTTTCAATTTCTTTCAATTGAACCCCTAATTGGCTATAAACTTTGGATTTAATGCAATTAAGCCCCTACTTAATTTTAATTGGAACCCCGAAGTTACGCGCCGTTTACAATATGGTCCATGGTCTCGGATTTTGTCAATTTAACCCCTAATTGACCATTAAACTTTCAATTTCTTCAATTTCACCCCTGGGTTTTGTCAATTGAATCCTCATAGTTTGTCGCCTGTTGCATATTGGTCCCTGTTCTCGGATTTCTTCAATTTAACCCCTAATTGACCCCAAAACTTTAATTTTCTTGCAATTTGATCCCTAATTTCAATCAATTAACTTGGAAAAAATTAAATTTTCTCTTAAAATTCCAATCTTCTCAATTAAGTCTAAATTAGGCTCCCAAACTTAATTTTTCACCAATTAAGCCCCAAATAAAATTAATTTGACCCATTTAAAGTATAATTAAGTCCTTGCACTTAATTAAATCCTTTAATTTGACCCAAATTAATTCTTAAACATAATTAAAATTTAATTTGACCCATGATTAAATCAAATTGGCCTATTAAAAATTTAATTATGTCATTGGACTTAATTTTTATGCAAATTCTTCCAATAATCATTTAATTTGACCTTGAATTTGCATTTTTTCTATATTTTGGGGCATAATGGGGTACAATTAGGCCTTGAATTTCCTCCAAAAATTGCAGCTTGATTTCCCGGCTTGCTTTCTCCACGTTGCCAGCCTTTATTTATTTTTATTTTTTTATTTTGAAAAAAAAGTGAATTTTGGGGAATAACCCAGAATTGGGTTATGACAATCTTTATCGATTTTATTATTTTTAATATTGAGCTGGTTGAGAATTACAACAGTAGATTTCCTCATTGAACACTATAGATTGCTATAGTGTTTCCCTGCATGATTTTTTTTCATTTCGTTTTTTTTTTCTTATGATTTTTTTAAAAATTATCTTTGTCGATTTTATTTTTTTAATATTAAGCTGGTTGAGATTTAGCTTTGTAGTTTTTTCCTTGAAAACGTTGTGGATTGCAACAATTTTTCTCCATATGGTTTTTTTTTTTTGTTATGATTTTTTCCACAAACCCACAACAATGCACAAGCCCGCGACATCGCGCAGGCATGGCATCTAGTAGCTTTTAAACTGTGTTTTTTAGAATATGAATTGTTTTTTTCAAAACAATTTTTTATTTTTTAATCATTTTAAATTTTAATATAAAAAAATAATTTATAATTTATAAAAAATATTATTTTATTATATTTTTATATAAAAAATAATTTCCATAGGAATCCAGTACACACGCTATAGTTTGATATCTAGCATATTAGTCTGCGTTCTGCAGCGTGTCAATAACAATTTTTTTGTCAAATGTAGAGAATCTTTTAAGTGTCTTGGGTCCAGCGCAAGCCAGATCCAATAGCATTGGGCCTAACAGAAAGGCTCACAACTTATGGGCCCTGCCGATTAGCAGGACCCAACGCTGATAGATTCAATTGGCAGCAGAACCCATCATCGATGGGTCTCGCTGCGCCAGACCCAAAGCTTTTGGGTCCTACTGGGTACTTGACCCAACGTTGATAGTTGTTGGATCCTGCTGGCAGCAGGACCAAACCCAATTGGGTCCTGCTGTTGGGTGTAAAAGTTGGCAGGAGGACCCAGCCCAATTAGGTTTATCTATTGGGTGTAAAGTTGGGTGTAGCTGCGGAGCAACACCTAATAAATATGGGTGTGGGTGTGCAGCCTCACCTAATATCTTTAGGTCTGGCTGCAGAGCCGCACCCAAAGCCTACTTATAACCATCTTCTTGGCATAGATGATAATAATAATAATAATTGATTTTACCCTTCAAATCAAATCTATGTTTTTTAAAATAGTAATAAAATTCATTGCAAATTTAATATATTAATGAATTTAATAAAATTTATAATGTTAATAATAATATTAAATTTATTTGGCCCAAGTTTTTATAGTTTTTAATCCCTTCAAATAAAATTTATTATTTTTCTTTGATAGTAATAATATTGTTTTTCAAATTTATTAATGATGATAATAATAATAATTTTTAATTTTACTCTTCAAATCAAATCTATGGTTGTTTTTCAATATTAATAATATTTGTTTTCAAATTTATTAATTATTATATTAATAATATTAATTATAATAAAAATAATAATATTTAGAATATTAATAATAATGTTAAACTTGCCTGACCCAAGTTTTTATATTTTTTAATCTCTTCAAATAAAATTTATGGTTTTTCTTCAATAGTAATAATTTTTTTTCCTTTGAATTTATTAATGATAAAAATAACAATAAGAATAATATAATAATAATATTTCCTCTTTACCCTTTGAGAAAAAAAAATAGAAGAAAAAAAAAACACATTGTAGTATTGGGTTCTACTAGTGGCAGGACCAATATTTTTTGATGGGTCTTGCTTGCCGAAGGACCCAAAGCTGATGGGTCTTGCAGGACCCAACACTAATGGGGCCTAGAGGACCCAACACCATGGGATCCTGCTGGCAACAGAACCTCACGCCAATGGGATCCTGCTCGCAACAGAACCTCACGCCAATGGGATCCTGCTCGCAACAGGACCTCACGCTATTGGATCCTAGTGATAGCAGGATCCATCAACCCAGCTGTAATTTTTTACTCACAAACAACAAAGATAACGCGTTTTAATATAGTAAATAAAAATATATACATATATAATATAATATATAATAAGTATAATTTTTTAGAAAAAATACAAAAATATGAAAAGAATATTAATTTGAAGTAAAGAAAAAAATAAAAATTTTAAAATTTCTTGAGTCTCACCTCTCAGCCATACACAATCTTAATATATTTTTTTAAAAATATATATTTATAATATTAATAATAATATATAACTTGTCTGACCCAAGTTTTTATTTTTTTTTAATCTATTCACAAAACAATTATGGTTTTTCTTCCATAGTAATAATTTTTTAAAAACATTTAATGATAATAATGATGATGATGATGATGATGATGATGATGATGATGATGATAATAATAATAATAATTTTTAAGTTTACCCTTTAAATCAAATATTAAATTTGTAAGTTGTTTTTCAATATAAAATTTGTTTTTCAAATTTGTTAATTACTATGTTAATTATAATAAAAATAATAATATTCCTAATACAAATAATAATATTTTTAATATTCATATCAATATTAAACTTATCAAAGAGTAAGTGGGTCTGTCTGCAACATCAGGCCCAAGAGCTTTGCACCCTTTATAAATGTCGGGCCCAAGAGCTTTGCACCCCTTATAAATGTCGGATCCAAGAGCATTGAGTCTAACTTCAATCCGAACCCATTAAAGTTACAACATCATTGGATCATGCTCGACAAAATGACCTAGCAGCTGGGTACCCATTTGGGCCTAACATCATTAGGTCATGCTTGATTGAAGGACCCAACAACGTTGGGTCGTGCTGGGCAGGGGAGGCTGGCAGCAGGGCCACCGCTGCTAGGTTCTGGTGGCAGCATGTTCCAACTTTAGTGGGTCCTGCTCACAAGAGCATTGGGTCTGTTTAAAAAGGAAGACCCCTGAGCTTGGGGTCCGTCCTTTCGGCTAGACCCAACGCTCTTGGGTCTAGCGTTGCAGCCAGATCCAAGCTTGGCTCCAAACGTCTAACCCAAGTATGTTGGGTCAGGCGCGGCTGCAAGATCCGAGGGACTTGGATCCGCGCTCCTGCCTCTCCCAAGCAACTTCGATCATGTGTCCCTTTCCTGCCCCAAGTTTCTCGGGTTTAGAAGGGGATGTCAAACCCAACTTAATAAAAATAAAAATGATTTTTAATTTTAACTTTCAAATCAAATCAATGGTTATTTTTCAATATTAATGATATTTGTTTTCAAATTTATTAATTATTATATTAATAATATTACCTGTAATAAAAATAATAATATTTATAATACAAATAATAATATTTGTAATATTAATAATAATGTTAAACTTGTCTAACCCAAGTTTTTATATTTTTTAATCTCTTTAAATAAAATTTATGTTTTTTCTTCGATCGTAATAATTTTTTTTTCTTTGAATTTATTAATAATAACAATAACAATAATATAATAATAATATTTCCTCTTTACCCTATGAAAAAAAATAAGAGAAAGGAAAAACACATTACAATATTGGTTTACTGGGTCCTGCCCCCAGCAGGACCCAATGCTTTTTGATGGGTCATGCTGGCTGCAGGACCCAAAGCTAATGGGTCTTGGAGGACGGCCCACCGCTGCTGGGCAGCATGGCCCAACATCATTGGGTCATGCTTGGGAGAAGGACCCAGTAGCGGTGGGTCCTGCTTATAGGTAGGGCCCACTACTGCCACGGGTCTGGTGACACAGCTAGACTTAATCTTAGCATATTTTTTTAAATAATATTTGAAAACATAATACAAAAGTATCAAAAGAATATTAATTTGATGTAAAGAAAAAAAATTAAATTTCTTGGGTCTTCCCTCTCATCCAGACACAATCTCAATATATTTTTTTAGAAAATATATTTTAAAAATACTACAAAAATATATATAAAAAATATTATTTTGAAGTAAAGAAAAAAATTAAAATTTTAAAATTTCTTGGGTCGGGCTTCGAGTCAGAGACAATCTCAACATATTTTTTTAAAAAAAATAATACAAAAACATAAAAAAAAATATTAATTTGAAGTAAAGAAAAAAATTAAAAATTATCAAATTTTTTTAAAAGAATTTTTGAAACGCAAAATCAAACATAATTTAATTAGAAAATTCAACCCAACCTGAAACGAAAAAAAAAATCATCACTCAAGTTTTGGTCAATATAATAAAAGTCCCATCAATTTATTTGGAAAAATGAATTTAAATCAAAGAAATCTAATTTCAGTGCCTATTAAAGTGTGACTTCCAAGTATTTTTGGTTCCTTGTAAGCCCGTAAGCCAGCTGGTTCTAGGAGAAATGCACATCCTATTTAGAAAGCAATCAAGTAGGCAATGAAATCAGGATATCCCTTTTCAGTTTCAGAGCTTTTCTTTCCCTTGTAATATTGATAAGTATGAATCTCTCTCTTTCAAAGAAAAAAGGGCTTATAGGCTTGTTTATAGCCTGTTTAGTTGCTAAAATGAATTGCTACTGAGCTTGTGTTTTCGATGCCTGCTGCACAATCAAGTTCCCTTAGCGGAAAGGACCTAATCACCCATGCTGGCAACGCATATTGGGTCCTGCTAGGAGGCCGAGCCCACCGTAATTGGATCCTGGTTGCAAAAGCCCCCAACGATGTTGGGCATGGAGGCAGTAGGGCCCAATTAAGCATTGGGTCCTCCTGCAAGTAGGGGGCCAACATTTTTGGGTCATGCTGGAAGGCAGGATACAACGCAATCAGATCTAATTTCAGTATAATTTTTTTAAAAATAATACAAAAATATCGAAAGAATATTAATTTAAAGTAAAGAAAAAAATTAAAATTTTTTAAATTTCTTGTTTCTCACCTCTCAACCGTCTACAATCTCAATATTTTTTTAAAAAAAATTATTTAAAAATAATACAAAAACATGAAGAAAATATTATTTTGAAGTAAAAAAAATAAAAAAATTTATTGGGTTTGGCGTCGCAGCTAGACAAAATCTCAACATATATATTTTAAAAAAAATACAAAAACATAACAAAAATATTAATTTGAAGCAAAGAAAAAAACTTAAAAATTGTCAAATTTTTTTCAAAGAATTTTCGAAACGCAAAATCAAACATGATTTAATTAGGAAATTCAACCCAATCTGAAATGGGGAAAAAAATTATCATCACCTAACTTTTATACAATATAAAAAAAAATTCATCAATTTATTTTGAGAAATAAATTTAAGTCAAAGAAGGCAACAACAAAGAAATTTAATTAGGTATGGCTCCAGGTCTGGAAGCCAGTCGTCCTTATTGATCAATGGTCTTCCATTATATTCAATGGTGGTGTTATACTATAGTGAAGAAAATGTATATATTTACGATGTACATAGGCATAGAGAGGCATGGGGGATTGAATTCTCACGTACGTGATAATATGGATTCCCAATCCATCCACCGAAGGAAATCAATTTTTTTTTTACAATCTTCCTATGCCGATGTCAGTGATCTTACTACTTTCTTGCATTGATTAACTTTAATTCCTTGTCAAAAAAGGAAAAAAGTGCATGTGCGTGCGTGTGTAGATGATAAAGCTAGGATTGATCTGGGAAAATGCTATAGTGTTGTCCACAGTACAATCAATTTATTTTGAAAAATAAATTTAAATCAAAGAAGACAACGGCCAAGAAATTTAATTGGGTATGGCTGCTGGGTCTGGCTACGCAGCCATACCCGTATGAAAAAGGGAAAAAATTATAGTCATGGGTCCTATTGAGGCAGGACCCAACTCTAATGGTTCCAGCAAGACCCAACGCCATTAGGTCCTAGTGGAAGCAGGACCCAAAGCTATTAGGTCCTGCTGCAACGACCCAGCAAGCCTTTCTGACTTACAAACAGAAAAGACAACGCCCCCCCACAGGCGCTACAGTGTCGTCCACAGTCGAACATTATGTGTTCACAGTCAAATACTCTGTTGGGTTTGGCTGGAATGCAGGACTCAACATTATTGGCATGTTTTGGAAGTGTTTTAGGTCTAACTTGTCAACCAAACACAACAGCGTTGGGTCCGGCTACCAAAGTCAAACCCAGCGGCTTTTGGTAGAGAAGGTCACACCCCCACCCGTAATTATTGACTAAAAACAAAGGAAAGGAATGCCCCATGGTACAACAGTGTTGTCCACAGTGCAAATACTCTATGACACAGTTTCTTCCACAGGGCAATGTGTCTTTGTTTACAGTAAATCTATAGTATTTCTACCGTGTTTTTTTCAAATGTTTTAATATATAGTAAAATAATTGTGCAAGTTTATAGTTAATTATCTTTTGAATCACAATATATATATATATATATATATATATATATATATATATATATATATATATATATATATATATAAAATCCAAATGAGTGTTTCTGGACCCACCAACTTCATTAAAAAAACACAAAACCAAACTAATATAACAATAAAATAAAGCAGCCCTGCCAGGAATTCCTAATTATCAAATGAGACATGACAGTTAAGGAAAGACAAGAAGCCACCTGGCAAGACATATATGGTCAATAAAGCTCAGATTTCCATCTAAAAAAAATCGTACCTTTTGTGTTTATTCCCTCCAAGTCCTAAAGAATATCCACCAAAGACTATCCGGCTAGCTGGCTTGCACTCTACCCCATGTCATATATAAAAAAATTAACATTAACCCTTTTGTTTGCTAAAAACATATATTTTTTAAAAAAGGTAATTTTCTTGAAAATTAAATTTTTAAAAAGTAAATTATATTTTGATATTTGATAATATCATAAAAAATATATTAAAAAATATTTTTAAGTATTTGACTATGTCATAAAAAATAAACTGAAAAATAAATTGTTAATTTTTTTTCAAGTTTATTAAAATAATAAGGAACAAATCTTACAAATTAAAAAGTTGAATGATAATAAAATTAAAAAAAAATCTAATTTCATAAAATATCTCAAATAAAATAAATAACAATAAAAATAATAGAGATCAAATCTAACAAATAAAAAAGTTGAAAGAGGATGAAATTAAAAAAAATTACAATTTTAAAAATTATTTCAAATAAAGTAAATAACGATCAAAAGAATGAGGACCAGATTTGATAGATAAAAAAATTTCAATTAAAAATGATAAGAGAAAAGCAAATAACAATTATAAAAATAAAGACCAAGATTGATATAAAAATCAAATTAAATCAAATTCTAAGGGTTGAAATTGAAAGAAAAAAATCAAAACAAAATATATAACAATTAAAAGTTTGAGGATCAAATTTGATATAATCAGCATATAACAAGACATTTCTAAATTTTTCACAACTTCTAAAAAGTATTTTCCACCTAAAATAAAAGGAAAATAATTTCCTAGAAACCAAGCTAAATTTTTCTTTTATTGTAAAGTGTTTTTCGTTGATCAATTTTTCTAATGACAAACAAACACAGAAAAGTTTGGAAAATAATTTCTAAAAAACCATTTTTCATGAAACAAACAGGGCTAAAAAAAAAATCAATGTTCACAATAATTATGTTTGACAAAGTTGATTTATGTTATTTAGCATATTTGATGTAGATTAATTATTTCCTATAAGTTATTATTAATTGTGCCCTAATAATTTACATTTTATGTTTCAAAGGCACAAAGGAAATTTGATGTCTTGATTCTTATTTTGTTGCAAGCTTACTATATTTCTGCTAGTATGTTTTGTTAGTTCTAGTATTATAAGTTTCAATGTAAAAGTTTTGAGAGCTAATGTAAAAGTTTTGAGAGCTAATGTAACTTATGGTGAAATGGCAATGTGCACAAATCTATTACAAGTTTGTTTTCTACTTTGCTAACTCATTTTATAGAACTTGCTAGCTACGTGTCATGTGCTTCACTGCAAGTTAGATATTTTTATTTTTCATAAAACATTATTTATGCAGGTTTTTTCAATGCATTTTGATACTTCAAAAAATATAATAAATCAAAAAGTTGATGCACACAAGTAATCAAATAAACTAAGAATTACGTGCGCTAATAAATCAATAAAAAATCATTAATGACATCTTAAAACAAAACTTAGAAAACCGAGAGACAAATGTAGATCAATATATTGAATCTTGAAAAATAAGACATTAAATTAATTGAATAATTTTTTTAAAAAAATAACATGTAAAACTACTCATATTAAAAATATCATCTAAAAATAAACATTTTTTATTTTCAAAAACACAGTTTATCTATATAAAAAATAAAAACAAAACTATAGATGAACCAAAAAAACTATTCCGAAAATTAAACACGTAACAAAAAAATCAATATTATTTAAAAGAGGCTCCTTGAACAAAAAAAAAAAAAGAGGTTCTATGCATTTTTTCAGTTTTTATTTTTTTAACCGGTCACGTCACTTTATTTTTTTTTAATTGTATTCTTTGAAGTTATATTTTTATTGCATCCATAATTATCAAACTCGGCCCAAGGGTTGACCCGGCCCAGGAGCCGAGACCCAGGTTACACGGGCTGACTCGGGTCAATTTAGAAAAATTTTAAAATAATATTTGAGGTTTTAATATTTCATATGAAAAAAATTAAGAAATAATCTATGTGGATATGGGTTATACATGTTGTAAATAATTAAGTTTAAAATGTTATTTTAAAAGGTTTTTTATCCCACATTTGCAAGATACTATCATATTATTTTAAGTTGAAATATTTAAATCAAAAAGGTTTTTTATCCCACATTGAAAAAACATAACCTTTTATTGTGAACATAGAATATATATACTAAAGGGCTTCAAAACTTACTTTGAAAAAATAAAAACATTCTTCTAGTATTTATATAGTGAACTTTGAAATGAGTTATAAACAACTAAAAAATATAAAAAAAAATGGGTCTCTGGCTAAGAGAAAAAATATATTTGAAAAAAAAAAAACAGGTCTTTACCGGGTTTTACTGGGTCACCCGAGTTCTGGGTTAATCCGACAAGATGACCGGTTTTATCTAGGTCAATTGCAGGCCTGAATTTTAAATGAAATATACCTAGCTAAGGCCCTAGGTCACCCGGGTCCTGAGTTGACCTGCAGGGTCAAGCCGAGTCTGATAACTATGATGGCAACCATACCAAACCCATGGATTGGGTCTGGCTTGCCTGCCACACTCAATCCATGCCTGACCCAAGGTGCTTAGGCAGGCAACCATGTCAGACCCAAGGGTAACGCTGTCAGACTCAATCCTTGCCTGACCCAAGACGCTTAAGTCTTTTATGACTGCTTGCCCCAAGTGCCTTGGATTTGGCATGACTGCCAAACCCAATTAATGCTCTTGGGTGTGACAGTCATGTACACCTGTTTTGCCCAGGTTCTAGCCATTGTGGTTGTCGGAAAATCAGAGTTTATGCTCATTTGACCTAAAAACCTGTTTTGACCCAAAACACCTATAAAACACCTTATAAACCATGAGTGATAATTTATGAGTGATAATTACGAATATTGACTCATTAATTACGAATATTGAAAACTAGGGAGCTACTTGTTGTGATAATTTATGAGTGATAATTATGAGATGGTTAAGATTTTGATGAAAGCTTTTTTTGTCATCTTTTCATGGAGAGTAGCTTTTTAGATTTCATTTACTTTTTTTGTTATTAATTTGGATGAATTGAAGCATTGTTGTTAAAACCATCAAGCAATACCATATGATTAATTACATGTGCCAGGTTATGAGCTAAGAAGGTTAAAGAAATATTTAGTGATTATTTCAAGATATTTGAGTTTTATTTTCTATAGGACTTACGGATTCAACTTATTTTCCTGCTTACATGTGGATTGGGCTTCAAATTTTCTTAATGATTCTAAAATCCTTGTTTTATATGGAGTTGAAATATAATAGCAATTAAATATTGATAAGGCCTTACGATAAAGATCAAAAGCTACTATACAAGAATTGCATTAGTTTCTCAATTAATTTAGAATTCTTTCTTCTATTTCATTTAGAACTCTTTTGTTATTTTTTTAGCATTTTTTTATTTTACCTAGTATAAATATGGTTATTTAACTTATATTTAGTTTTTTTTAATAATTTGAGACGGATTGATTATTCAGAATATTATTGTGTGTGAAAGAGTTTACTTATACTCTTGGTTCCTCATGGAACTTTTTAAAAAACTTATCAAAGATCAACTCTCTTTATGATATCCATCCTTACACCTATAGTTCTTAGTTCGTTATTTATTACAATATTTAACGGGTTGGGGTTTCATCCTTATACCTTTAGTTAGTGGTTCATTATAATTATTGGGTTAAGTTTTTTCATCCAATAACTATGATTCTTTAGTTTAGATAACCACTAGGTTGGGTTCTTTTCAACTTGATTTTAGCTTTCTTGGATTTTTTTTCTTGTGTGAGGGTTCAAGGGGTTTTACTCTCCGAATTCGCATCAACTATGTATGTTTATATTGAAGTAAAAATTCATATAATTATTTATAGGCATGAAAAGCCTTTGTAATAAAACAACTCAAACCTTTTATGAAAAAATTCAAAACAAATCTTGAAAAACCCAAAAATAGTAAAAATAACTTGGATCCATTGTAATAAAAACCTAAAAAGCGAGGCTTATAAAAACTCTCAATTGAAATAATGTCGATCTGAACAAGTTTTGAAACAAAAAAGACTGAACCAAGCCGCACCCGATAGCTTTGAACTGATTTCGGGTTGAAAACCTTAAAAAAGTAAATTTCAATGAAGTTATCTTTTTTTTTCCCAAAACCAAACCGAACAAAAAAAAACCCCTACTGTCAACTCAAAAAACTCCTAAACTGGTTTTAAAACATAAAATTTAACTTGAAAAAAAAACTTTTTCATCCCCGATTTAACCTAATTTAATTAGGTCAGAGTTGGATAATGAATTTGGATGTTTTAGATGGAACAATTAAGTAAAACTCAAATCCAACTTATTTTATTACCTTCCATTGATTATTGCTAAATGAGAAATTTAAACATGCTTGGTGTGTTTAGCAAAGTAGAATGACATAGTTGTATTATGCACTTTTGAGTATGGAAAAGTCACAACTCACTTAGCTACCCACTTAGTTGAAAATGAACAAGAAATGTTTAGTGTGATCAAAACACAAGAAATCATTTAATTAAGTTTATACTTTTCATTCTAAAAAAAATTTAGTAACAATCTGAAATATTTTATGAAAGATTTTCTCGTAAACTATTTTTCAATATGTAAAAATTCAATAATAAAGAATCTTTTTGGATAAAAATCATTTTTGTGTGAAAAATTAAATTATGTAAAGACTTGATTACATAACTCTAAGTTTAGGCATCCAAAGTTAAGTTTACATCCAAAGAATCTATTTTGCTCTAATTTGACATAGTAGAAAAATCCTTATAATATCAAATCTTCATATACATATTAAATTCACTAAATTGTTGTGATCATTAAAATTACTAAAACCATATGTAATAGTGATCTTTGGACTAACAACAATGAAAAAGATTCCAACTTCGTCGAGTTCTAAACATGAAAAGGAAGGAACTCCCCACAAAACGAGAACAAAAAACAGACCGATTAAACAAATTATGATAATAGTTGTCAAAGAAGGGAGAGAATATGATTTGTAGAGAGAGAAAGTAGGACAAGAAAGAGAGTGTGAGTATATGATCTATTATTCAATTGATTTTCTCATATATTATAGATAAAGACAATTTGGATATTTTATCAATTTAAAAAAATTTATTTGATAAAAAATATAAAGTATAATTTCACATAATCAAATCATAAGAGGTTTTTTATAATTAAAGAAGAAACCTAGAATTCAGATTCTTGAAAAAAAAAAAAAAGGTAAAAAGTGAAGAGTGACTAAAAAAATAAAAGAGAGAGAAATTAAAAAAAATATATGTTTTTTCTTTTTCTTTTTCTTTTTCTTTTTCTTTTTCTTTTTAAATAAAAAAAGCCAGAGGAGGTGTGTTGCACGTGGGAAAGCATGTTTAATACCAGTTTCTCGAACCTGCTGGTATTTAGATAAGGAGAATGATGTTTTTGTCATCACCATCCAAATTTACATGTCATCGTTGACGTCTGATAGTTCACTCGGCGTGCTGTGCAAGTAACTTAGAAGGAACCATCCCAGTTTGTCCCAATAAATAGCGTTTGGAATCGGCAATTGTTATAGCATTTTGAGTAGTTCATCACTTAACAATGGCCAACGAAGACGTTTCGCACGACCTTTCATCCCTTCTTTCGTCGGAAGAGAGGGACTTTCTCATCCGCAACAATGGTGACCAGGTACTGCTTTTAGCTTATGGATTTCTCTGGTCTTATGCGATCTACTTCTACTTGTCTTATTAAACTTTTTCTCGTAATTAAGATGGATATCATGTTTAAATTAGAGTGCGACCCTTGCTGAAGAACAAGTTTATGACCAATTTCTAGAGCTTTTATGATTAAGAAAAGCCTCAGTTTTTGTTTACCCTCTTAATTTATGGGCTAATGTTTTTTTTCTGATTATGCTCGACACTAATTTTTAGGTTAAGGTCAGTAATTTGGTTGGGAAGATTGTGGGATTCTATTTCTCTGGTTCGTGGTGCGGCCCATGCCGTAATTTCACTCCACTGTTGGTAGAAGTCTATGAACAACTATCATCCAAAGGGGGCTTTGAGGTGGTCTTCATTTCTTCTGACGGAGACGATGAATCCTTCAATACATACTTCTCCGAAATGCCTTGGCTTGCTATTCCCTTCTCTGATACGGAGACCCGCCAACGTCTTAAGGAAGTGTTCAAAGTAAGAGGGATCCCTAGGCTTGTCATTTTTGATACTAATGGTAAGGTTTCCTCCGATAATGGAGTTAGACATGTCAAGGAACATGGCGTGGATGGGTATCCGTTCAACCTTGATAGACTGAATTTCCTGAAAGAGCAAGAAGAGAATGCTAAGAAGAATCAAACCATAAGCTCTATCTTGGTTTCCAGCTCACGTGATTATGTGATTTCAAATGATGGAAAAAAGGTAGATGTTTCATTCAATTAGCTAGTTTTGAAATTGAATTGATGATGCCATAATTCACATTTTTGCTATCTGTAATGGCAGATCCCTGTGTTGGACCTTGAAGGAAAATTGGTTGGCTTGTATTTTTCAGCCCATGCTCATAGGATGTGCCGTGAATTCACTCCTAAACTAGTGGAACTGTATAAGACGCTCAAGGAAAAAGGAGAGAACTTCGAAGTAGTCCTAATATCTCTAGACGACGAAGAAGAAGACTTCAAAGAGAGTTTTGAGACAATGCCTTGGTTGGCATTGCCTTTTAAGGACAAGAGCTGCGAGAAGCTAGTGCGGTATTTTGAACTTAGAACCATTCCTAATCTTGTCATAATTGGCCAAGATGGGAAGACTTTGAACCCATATGTAGCTGAACTAATCGAAGAACATGGTATTGAAGCCTACCCATTTACACCGGAAAAGCTTGACGAGCTAGCTGCAATTGAAAAGGCAAAACTGGAATCGCAGACGCTTGAGTCAGTTTTGGTTAATGGGGAAAATGATTTTGTGATTGACAAAAGTGGCTCCAAGGTAATGTTTTTTGTTCTATGCTAACCTCGCATGTTGTTATTGCATTACTTTCAATAACTTTCTTATTATCACGAATTGAATTCATTAGCTAAGGTTTTTTATATTATACAAATGGTTTGCTCTTGATTAGGTCCCAGTGTCTGAACTAGTTGGAAAGAACATTCTTCTTTACTTCTCAGCTCAATGGTGCCCTCCATGTCGTGCCTTTTTACCCAAGCTAATTGAAGCATACCACACAATTAAAAGAAAAGACAATGCATTTGAGGTGATCTTCATCTCAAGCGACAGAGATCAATCCACTTTTGACGAGTTCTATTCAGAAATGCCTTGGTTAGCCCTTCCATTTGGTGATGGAAGGAAACAAATCCTGAGTCGGAAATTCAAAATTCAAGGCATTCCTGCAGCTGTAGCGATTGGCCCAAGTGGCCGGACCATTACCAAGGAAGCTCGGATGCACTTGACAGCTTACGGGGCAGATGCTTTTCCATTTACCGAGGAACATCTAAAGCAATTGGAGGAGGAGCTTGAGGAAAAGGCAAAGGGGTGGCCAGAGAAAGTGAAACACGAACTTCATACTGAGCATGAGCTGATACGTACTAAACGCAGTGCATACGGTTGCGATGGCTGTGGGGAAACGGGATATAGGTGGTCTTTCTATTGCAAACAATGTGACTTTGATCTTCACCCTAAGTGTGCTTTGAAGGAAGATGAAGATACTGGAACTGAAAAGGGAAAGGAAGGATGGGTCTGCGATGGAGATGTGTGCCGCAGAGCTTAAGCAGGCAAGCGCTGCTTGTGTCTGGTTTTATGGGCTTTCTGCTGTAGTGAGTATGCAATGGAAGATGTTTGTTGCATGTGTGTGAATATAGTGGGGATGTCTCTCCTGATGTCGTTATGTATCTAAGAAGTGTGAGGCTGAAAGGGTTTTCATGTCCTGTATTTGGATACGAAAAATAAATAAACAGCTCTCTGTGTTTTTGTGAATCCTGTGACCCATTTGAGCAAATATTCCTGTAATTGTAATGCTGATTAAATACAAAAACTGGGCTGATTGTGACTTAACCAGCATTATACAATGAAACCATTGTAACTCCACCGTAAAAGAAACTAGAATTTCCAATCCAAGCAACTGGATAGTCATTTTCCCCCCTCTTTGCCTTCTCAAATAACTTGTTGAGGCGGATTTCAGAATCAAGAAAGCAGCATTAATTCGAACTCAGAACTAAGAAAGACAAATGAAATCCCAGCAGGTGGAAACTGGGTTCATGGCAGTTATTTGGAGGGCGGACACCTGCGTTTGTTGATGAACATGTCTGCAATCAATTAAACCAGAATCACGGGCAGGCTATTGCTTGTATCAGTTCATGGGACGCAAAGGACAGATAGGATTAGTGGTGAGCTTGGAGAAGCTAGCAAAGCCAACAACTACACCAAGACCACAGGAAAAGATTTCCGTAAATTTAATGCTTTTCTATTTGCTTAATTCTCGTGACACCATATTATTTGATGCCTCAAAAGAACGAAAATATCATCCATGTGATACATCCGCAATTCAAGCAAGCACACTGCCAAGAAATTCGGCGACAACAATCAAGCACGCTGCCAAAAAGTTTGAAGCCATTGAAAAAACCTTCGCTTCTATGGCCCATTAATTATGTTCAGCTTATTTACTTTTTCATGTTCAAATGCGTGTTTCATGTTCTCGCTGTTTCTTTTTGCCACTTTCCATAGCTTCTCACCACTGAATCTCATGTGCTTTAATTTGCCTTCGCCATGACAGCCACAAAACCTTATCAATTGTTGCAGTCTGAAAAGGAATATTTCGAAATCACTGACTATCTCTGGCCATCTCGTGTATGGACCCCTCTACGACGGAGGAAGGACACTGCTGGTGCTGGGCTCTTACCTTACGACGGGGGAAGGACTGCTGGGCTAGTATAGACCCTCCAGGTTTTGGCACAGCTGCAGAAAACAAGCTGGAACTCTTACATAACTATTGATAGGTGATGGATTATAAATAGGGTTTAGTTTTGGTAATTTGGCATCCTCACGCACAAAACAATTCTGAATGGTTGACAATTTAGAACGAAAGATTTTCAGTCCAATCATCACGCTGAACTAACTAATAACACTCCATTCATTCAAAACTAACTTGGAAAAACATCTAGGTTATAAGGTTATCCAGTCAACCTGTAAATTAATTTTTATATTAAAACAACAGTGTTTTATTTTGATATACTCTTAGCATACTCTGTCACTTCATTACAATAAAATTTTAAAAATAAAATTTTAAAATTAAGAATAAATAATTTTGAAATTTTATATAAACAATAATTGTGCCAGTTGACTTGTGGGGATGTCAATAGCATCATATTTGTTTCCTGAAGTAAATTATAATTGAATCCTCATATTCTCAATAAACCAATATGTTAGTCCTTCTGTTTTTAAAAACCAAAAAGTTACTCAATTGAGAAGCTTTGACCGTCAATCCGTTAATAGATACTTTTTTTTTTTTTTTACTAATACCTAAAGTAATGGTTTACCACTTTTATAATGTAAAACTAAAGGAAGAACTAAGTTACAGTAAATGGAAATGATAACATGGAGGTAAAATATGGCTTATTTTAAAAAAAGGGAGTGAGCTATTAATTTCTTAAAAATATAGGGATTACTTTATAATTTGATCAATTTGTTATGATAAATTTTAAGTGTCACACATGATTTTTTGTTTTTATTAATGTGAATGTTCGGGCTAATTTATACATATATCGACTAGATTTACGAGCCCTTCATACTTGATTTCTACGTAATGGTGTTGGTGTTGTGTTTGCCAGTTAATGATCATCATGTTTCATGATGTGACAAATAGATTAAGAATACGATGATTTTGTTTATAGTTAAATGGGGCAAAGTATTATTTGTTTAAAATTTATTTTTTTTTATAGTGTTTTTGAATTGTCTTAATGTATTGATGTTAAAAATAAATTTTAAAAAATTAAAAAATATATATATTTTTTAATATATTTTCGAGTAAAAAATATTTTAAAACTCATCATCTACTACATTTTTAAACATGTTCTTAATTCTTGTTTGGGAGTATGGTGACGATTGCTTTTCAAAGTATTTTTTATTCTGAAATGCATCAAAATGATATTTTTTTAAATTATTTTTGAAATCAGCTCATCAAAACGATCCAAAATATAAAAAAAAATTAATTTTTAATAAAAATAATTTTGAATTTTTAAAAAATACAGATCGGCTCCAAACACTATTTTAGTCGATTATCATTTAATAATTGAATCTTACCCTTAATGTTTTCCATGGAATCTATTATTATAGTCTCTGACACCGAATGTGCAAAGATAAGGAATATCATGATAGGTTGTCCAAAAAACATCTCTTACTAATATTATATAATGAATATTATAATTTTATTTTAAAATAAAATAAAAATTAAATGATATCTAATAAAATAATATTTCGTATATATTCTTAATAATTCAAGTATTTACTAAAATAATATCCTTATGTGTTTTTAAATAATTAATTTTAATGAAATAAAATTAAAACTCAAGGATAAAGATTCATAAAAGAAAAAAAAGAAGCTAGAAACAAGCCATGTTTGTGGGGCCAAGTGACTCGGCATGCTTATCCAAAAGATGAAAGAGCCATTTTATTTTATCTTTGATGGATGACATAGTATTTGTCCTTTATTTTTTTTTTTAATAAAACAAATGACAATCATTTGCTTTATATTTTTTTTATAATAGAGAAGTGGTTAAAGAATTGGGTTGGAGTTTTTTATTTAAAATTCTATTTTTTAATATATTTTTATTTAAAAACATCTTATAAATACTTTTAAATTGTCTCTAAACTAATCCATCAACTAAAAAGAAACTCTAAAATAATTTTAAAACACAAAGTTTAACTTAAAAATAATTCTCTCAACCTCCATTTATCTTTTTTGACAATATAAAGCTTAAAAACATTATAGTAGCACTCTTTTTGTCAAGAATAACACATTGACACACATTTAAGCTATTTTCACAAACAAAACCTTGTCAGTGTATGTGTTTCTCTCTCTTTCGCTATTTTTAATGAATTTTTATCTTTTTTCTAAAACTCATAGTCTGAAATGTGATTAAAATAGAGTTTTGGATCAAAATATAAATTTTTCAAAGTAAAATGATGTGAAATGAACATTTATCAAATAAAAAAACCTTAAATTCTTACTTGTTAGAGAATAATATAAATTATATTCTGGGACCTCACATGAAAGCTTAAGCTATTGGGTTGAGAAGGTTCTTTGACATGGTATCAGAGCCTTGATAACCAAGCGGTCACGAGTTCGAATCTCACCATCCCTATTTATTTGATAAAAATTAAGCACAAAATAATGTGAGTCTGTGCAAATTTCAAGACCAAAGAGCTTTTACTTGAGGGGATGTGTTAGAGAATAGTATAAATCATATCTTGGAACGTCACTTGAAAACTTAAGCTATTGGGTTAAGATGATTCTTTAACATTGCTAACTATCAATTTTGGCCCCCCTAAGTCTTAAATTTTTGTATGCAATAAAATAGGATTCTATTTTGTAAAATCGAACATCACTCTAATATAATGACATTTAATTTTTCAAAAAAAAATTTATAGAAAACCAATCAAAACCAACCAATAAGTCCAAATTCTCTATTAATGAAATGTCAAAGATAAAAGAAATTTTAAAAAGTGTTTGGTAACTATAATGAAAAAAATTTCAAAAAATAACTAGAACACTATTTCAATCCGTGATATTTTGAGTTTTTATTCACATTGCAACAACACTAAACTAACCAGATCTCTTGGTTTTATATTTAATTTAATTTCATAGTTTTATGATTCATAAATAAAGCATTATTTTGTTTTTTTAGTTTAGGTTTGATTTTTATAAAATTAATTAAAAAATAGATTAGGATATCTGATGGATACCCACGAATGAAGAAAGTAATCTACTTAACCTGATTTAATCAGGATAAAGTTGAAAGCGGATAATGAATTTGAACATTTTAGAGTGGAAATTCATTAACTTCCCTCACTTACAATTAATTGACTAATTTAATTACGTTTGGAGATAAAGTATAATGACATATATGTATGATGCCCTTTTGAGTGTGGAAAAGTTACGACTTATGACAAAGTATTGCATTTAAAAACTCTTTCTTTCTCCCCTGGAAAAATAGGGTCTCTTTATTGAAATAGAGTCCTGACGTGGCTCAAATACACAATATAATTTTATTTATAATTATTAAATATATGCAATATCATTATTTTTAAAATAAAAAAAAAGTTAAGAGTTTTATTATTGAAAAACTCTATTATAACCCAAGAACTATATCAAGTTTGGATTTTAGCCTGTCTATTAAATTGCATGTGATTATTATCAAGTCACATTTGATAGAAAATAGACTACGTTACAAAAATCTGAATTTAATTAGCATTTGAATTTTATTGAGGTTTGTGTTAAATGTTTTTTTTTTCTGAGACTTAAGAAGCTTTGGATGACTAGAGCTGGAAGTATATTTTTATGATTTATTTTTCTCAATAATTATTTTTACATTATTGGTAGTGGAGGCATAGGTTTTATTTTACATTATTCTTGGCCTTCATCCTTTCCTAAGCTTCCTATGTAAGATGTCATGTATATAGTTTGTTTGTTCGTTCGTTCATTTCAACTATGCTTTACATATGATTATTGATTTATATTAGAAAACAAAATTGATAGAAAAATTCATTTTCAAATGCATCAAAAACAAAAGAGAATAATTTTTTAATTAAAAAAACCAATTAAGGATTTTTTTGTATCAAGAAATATAAAGATTTTATTAAAAAGATAAAACACAAAATACATTTAATAACAAACTCACAAAAAAAATTATTAAACCATGGATAAAACTAGAATACAAACAAAAACAAAAAAAGGAGATTAAAAAAAAAAAGCAAGAGGAGAGTTGTAGAAGCACGTGATAATGCGAATACCACTTCAGCAGACCTACGTCATAATGTCTTCGTCATCACCCGACGCCAGCCAAGTCTTGAAGTCGTCGTTGAATTATTAGAACAATAATTTCCTAGGCCGGGCGTGTAGGTAATTTAAAGGAGCCTTAGCCTGGAAGTTCCATTACATAGCAACTGGGATTGGCAATTGTTCTAGCCTTTTGAGTAGTTCATCACATAGCTAACTATGGCCACCGAAGACGTTTCCCTCGACCTTTCAACGCTTCTTTCTTCAGAAGAGAGGGACTTTCTCATCCGCAACAATGGTGATCAGGTACTGCTTTTAGCATATGAGTTCCTCGATCTGATCTTATTCAAGTCTACTTCTTCTTGCCTTATTATAAGTTGACGTCTTTTTTTATATGAACTTGTAGGTTTTTCTAGTAATTAAGATGAATATCATGTTTAAATTAGACTGCAAGCCTTGCTGAAGAACAAATTTATGACCAATTTCTGAAGCTTTTATGATTAAGAAAAGGCTCTTTTTTTTGTTGCTTCTCTCACTGGCAAGAGAAAGAAACCATGAATAAGATTTTGATTCGTCAAGGGCTGATGTTTTTTTCTGATCTTAATTTTTAGGTCAAGGTCAGCGATTTGGTTGGGAAGATTGTGGGATTCTATTTCTCTGGTTCGTGGTGCGGCCCATGCCGTAATTTCACTCCATTGTTGGTAGAAGTCTATGAACACCTATCATCCAAAGGGGGCTTTGAGGTGGTCTTCATTTCTTCTGATGGAGACGATGAATCCTTCAACACGTACTTCTC
Organism: Populus trichocarpa; assembly: GCF_000002775.5. Taxonomy (NCBI): domain Eukaryota; kingdom Viridiplantae; phylum Streptophyta; class Magnoliopsida; order Malpighiales; family Salicaceae; genus Populus; species Populus trichocarpa. The sequence goes on along the minus strand of NC_037294.2, from coordinate 8,968,326 downwards.
CGAAATGCCATGGCTTGCTATTCCCTTCTCTGAAACCGAGACCCGCCAACGTCTTAAGGAATTGTTCAAAGTAAGAGGGATCCCTAGACTTGTCATTTTTGATACTAATGGTAAGGTTTCCTGCGATAATGGAGTCAGCACTGTCAAGGAACATGGCGTGGATGGGTATCCGTTCAACCTTGATAGACTGAATTTCCTTAAAGAGCAAGAAGAGAATGCTAAGAAGAATCAAACCATAAGCTCTATCTTGGTTTCAAGCTCACGTGATTATGTGATTTCAAATGATGGAAAAAAGGTAGATGCTTCATTCAATTAGCTAGTTTTGAAATTGAATTGATGATGCCATAATTCACATTTTTGCTATCTGTAATGGCAGATCCCTGTGTTGGACCTTGAAGGAAAATTGGTTGGCTTGTATTTTTCAGTCCATGCTCATAGGATGTGCGGTGAATTCACTCCTAAACTAGTGGAATTGTATAAGACGCTCAAGGAAAAAGGAGAGAACTTTGAAGTAGTCCTAGTATCTCTAGACGACGAAGAAGAAGACTTCAAAGAGAGTTTTGAGACAATGCCTTGGTTGGCATTGCCATTGAAGGACAAGAGCTGCGAGAAGCTAGTGCGGTATTTTGAACTTAGAACCATTCCTAATCTTGTTATAATTGGCCAAGATGGGAAGACTTTGAACCCAAATGTAGCTGAACTAATCGAAGAACATGGTATCGAAGCCTACCCATTTACACCAGAAAAGCTTGACGAGCTAGCTGCAATTGAAAGGGCAAAACTGGAATCGCAGACGCTTGAGTCAGTTTTGGTTAATGGGGAAAATGATTTTGTGATTGGCAAAAGTGGCTCCAAGGTAATTTTTTTTGTTCTATGCTAACCTCGCATGTTGTTATTGCATTACTTTCAATAACTTTCTTATTATCACGAATTGAATTCATTAGCAAAGGTTTTTTTTATCATTCAAATGGTTTACTCTTTGATTAGGTCCCAGTGTCCGATCTAGTTGGAAAGAACATTCTTCTTTACTTCTCAGCTCAATGGTGCCCTCCTTGTCGTGCCTTTTTACCCAAGCTAATTGAAGCATACCACGCAATTAAAGCAAAAGACAATGCATTTGAGGTGATCTTCATCTCAAGTGACAGCGATCAAACCACCTTTGACGAGTTCTATTCAGAAATGCCTTGGTTAGCCCTTCCATTTGGTGATGGAAGGAAACAAATCCTGAGTCGGAAATTCAAAATTCAAGGCATTCCTGCAGCTGTAGCGATTGGCCCAAGTGGCCGGACCATTACCAAGGAAGCTCGGATGCACTTGACAGCTTACGGGGCAGATGCTTTTCCATTTACCGAGGAACATCTAAAGCAATTGGAGGAGGAGCTTGAGGAAAAGGCAAAGGGGTGGCCAGAGAAAGTGAAACACGAACTTCATACTGAGCATGAGCTGATACGTACTAAACGCAAAACATATATTTGCGATGGCTGTGGGGAAACTGGAAATAGGTGGTCTTTCCATTGCAAACAATGTGACTTTGATCTTCACCCTAAGTGTGCTTTGAAGGAAGATGAAGATACTGGAACTGAAAAGGGAAAGGAAGGATGGAACTGCGATGGAGATGCGTGCCGCAGAGCTTAAGCAGGCAAGCGCTGCTTGTGTCGGGTTTTATGGGCTTTCTGCTGTAGTAAGTATGCAATGGAAGATGTTTGTTGCATGTGTGTGAATATAGTGGGGATGTCTCTCCTGTTGTCGTTATGTATCTAAGAAGTGTGAGGCTGAAAGGGTTTTCATGTCCTGTATTTGGATACGAAAAATAAATAAACAGCTCTGTGTGTTTTTGTGAATCCATTTGAAACTTGGGAATCCATGGTTGATGGTTGTTCTCATAGCTCAATCACTTGATATGAGGGTTTTGTCATTCCTAAAGGAAAATGCTATGCATGATGCCATTGTGCCGCTCTCTTTGTTTCTATTTGGCTGGATGAAGAACCAGCTTCACCTCTGGAGCAAATATTCCTGTAATTGTAATGCTGATTAAATACAAAAACTGGGCTGATTGTGACTTAACGAACATTATACAATGAAACCATTGTAACTCCACCGTAAAAGAAACAAGAATTTCCAATCCAAGCAACCGTTATGGCACCGTTTCGGAACGCGAATAAATTGTGTTTCTAGAAATTTCTATTTTTTTATTAAAAATTAATTTTTTTATGTGTTTTGTATCGTTTTGATGCGCTAATTTTAAAAATAATTTTTAAAAAATAAAAAATATATTATTTTGATATATTTCAACACAAAAAAATATTTTTAAAAATAACTACAACCACACTTTAATAGAAAACAGGAAAAGTTAGCAAAGCCAACAACTACATCAAGACCACTAACTCCTTCCCCTCGCAGAACAGGAAAGGATTTCCATAAATTTAATGCTTTTCTATTTGCTTAATTCTCGTGACACCATATTATTTGATTTCTAAAGTATAACATTCCATCAATCAATGAAACTAACTTCTCCGGTAGCAACTAGCAACCCTTCTTCTCTTGATACTGTGAATCTAGTACAAGGTATGTAAAAATACTTTAAAATAATATTTTATTATTATTTAAAATTTATTTTGATATTAACTTATTGAAATAATCTAAAAATAAAAAATTAATTTTAAATAAAATAAAAAATTAATTTTTAACAAATCTTTATTTGTACCCACTCTCAAACAACATATAGCTAGGTGAATATATGGGGCTTATAAAAATATAATTACAATTGTTTTTGAAAATATTTTTATCTTGTAAATATAATAAAACAATTTTTTTATTTTTAAAAAATTATTTTTAATATTAACACATCAAATCAATTCTATAAACACTAAAATAAATTAATTTAAAATAAAAAAATAATTTTTTTAAAAAATATTTTAAAAACATAAAAATATCTATACTAATAATTTATTCTTGAAGAGCCAGTGACGCGTCGAGGAAACTACAAAGACGACATCGATATTATGTATGCTAATAATTTATTCTTGAAGAGCCAGTGACTCAGGAAACTACAACGACGACATCGATATTATCTAGACCAACCACTCAATGGTCCCAGTGAAGAGTAGCGGCTAGTAGGCTTGCGCTCCGGCACATGTCAACTTAATTTTATTTTTTTTAATTTTAAAAAAGAACATTATATATTTTCAATAAATTTTCTAATAAAAATAATAATTATGAACTCCATATATTTATCTAGTAAAATTGATTGAAAATTATATGCAAATAAATGTTAAAAAATCATTAACATTAACTAAAAAATAATTTAGGAAGCTAATAAATATATATATATATATATATATATATATTAAAATATCTTATTTTAAATCATTGATAACTCTTTAGTTTTTTTTATTTGATTATATGGCAATAATGTTTTTAGAAGAAGAGAAACAATTTAAATTCAATTGAAACAAAACATAAGAACAACATACTATTTGCGTGTTATTATGTGAAATTTATTGGTGATGTTTTTCTAATATTAAGATGATAATATTTTGAATTGACTTGGTTCAACCCATATTAAACCTAGCTTGGTTTAATAAATCTATTTTTTAAGCTTATTTTTCATTTAATTATATCATAATAAAAATAATTACTCGTCGGAATAAATTAAAAAAAATCACGATAGGTTGTATAAAGAAAAGTAAAAATTGAATGATATTTAATAAAATAATATCCCAAATATGTTCTTAATTAATTTAAGCTAATATATTTTTAAATGATTAGTTGTAATGAAATATAATTAAAATTTAAGGAAAATATCCAAAAGATAAAAATAAAGACTAAAAACAGGTAAAGCTTGTGGGCTTGGGTGGCTCGGCAAGCCCGCATGTTTAACCATCTTATTGTTTTCTTTGCTAAAGGATTTACATCTTACTAATTCAGCACGTTGTAACATGGTTGATGAATATAGCTTCCAAATGTAGCCTTTAACTTTCCTTTGTCAATATCAGGACTGGTTATGGCATAGATCAATTTTTATGGCTTATATTGTCTTTTCTTATGCAGATGTGATTCACGTGGACAAGTTGTTTCAAAGGAGAAAACCATATTGACTCATTAATTGCGAATATTGGAAACTAGGGAGCTAATTGCTGTGATAATTCATGGGCGATCATGTAAGCAATGTTATAGCAAGCTTGCCGATTTGGATTTATAATAATGCATCAAAGTGCTAGATCTTTGCGAGTTTTAGGAAATGGGGATTTTTTTTTTCATATGTAGATTTGAATAAACGCAAGTCTAATTGCCCTAAGATTTCTTCATGCATGATAGCTAAAGTTGCATTGGTGCGTATGTTTGGCAGTGTGGTTGCGGTTGCTTTTCAAATAACTTTTCGTACCGAAATGCATGTCAATGATATTTTTTTATTTTTTAAAAATTATTTTTAACATCAGTACATCAAAACGATCCAAAACATATAAAACATATTAAATTTTAGCAAAAAAAAAATTAAAACGGTTTCTAAAATTAAGAGTATGGAGCTTTGACTTGTTAATTTCAACATTTTAAGTAATTGTTACCAAATCATATCCTCATTTCCTTAAAATCAAGATTTTCTTTTAGAATAATATTCAATGTGTTTTGTAGCCTTGGATATTTACTGAAATCGAAGACCAGAGGCATTGTGGAAAGTCTTGCATCTTTTGAGTTTACCAATTGCTAGTTTACTGTAATGCATTGTCTATTAATCTTATTATGTTCTAACTTTTAAATGACTAAATACACACACACAAAAATACCAACCTCTTACTTTATTTATTGCATGAAAAATGTTCCTGGAAATTACTCTATGAGATCTTTCTTTTATGATTTCATTTAGCATCGGGGATTTCACATGTATATATCTATGGAGTTTTAGTTTGAAAAACTCAGTAGTTATGCATTGTTTTGTTGACTTGTCAACATAACATACATAACTTTTTAATAGATTTATTTTCAAAATTATGAAGATGAAAGATCAAAATTTCTTAGTCTTGTTATCTATTAAGTCATTAACAACAAGTTTGACATCAAGTCATGTCAGGGATATTGATTGTGCGAAAAATTGACAAAATAATGGTATGAAATTTGAGATAACTGCTTATGCTATGTTTGTAAGGGTGATAAGTGCAAAATATACATATGTTTTTATTCCATTTGCACTATGCTTTTTAATGTATTTTGAACTTATTTGAGTTGATTGGAAGTTATTTTTATGAGTTTGACATGCAGAAGAGACTTCGTGAATTAATCGTTAAAACATAAGAAATTTTGCATTTTATGTTTTAGACCTAGCTTCTTGTGACAAGTTTTTTGTCAAGTTAGAGTTCTAAAATGAGAAGGTGGGCTATTCTAAGTTGAAGTACACGTGTCAAGCTTTCCAGGAAAGTATTATGGGCAAAATTCCGATCTCATTTGGACCTCGAATCAGACCTGCAAACTCGGGCCAGAGTTCTTCTCGCAGCAGGATTCTCTGCTTTTACACTAGAGATTCAAACGGGAATATCTTGAGTTTTTGATATCGAAAGTAGGTGATTCAAAAACCAAAATTCATCTACACATCCAGGATTACAACTTTCATGAAGGACTTAAAGTTAGATAAAATCGTTTTGAAGGACAGAATATGGACACAATCTGGTTGGTCAAAATGGGTCCCCTGATCTGATTTGGAAACTAATGGTGCCGAGTATCCCAATAAGGCTGAGAGTCTGACATAAAAAAGATGGGTCTTAGGACCCAAGAAAGGTGCAGATCAAGCCTTTAACATGTCATGAATGAAAGAATATAGTTGGAATGGTCGGATATTACAAGAAACCAAGTCAGAATCGAAGTCTAAATTACAACAGAGTTGGTATTACAATAAAATTATGATAGCAGCAGAAGCAGATTTCAAGATAAATTCTGAGAGATTTATCCAACCTTAAAGACCAGATAAAGAAGGAACGAATTTAATATCATGAAGACTCCTAATTAGTTTAAGAATCCTGAAGATTTCGGTAGCATATGGGGAGGATAAAGAAAGCAGAACACAGCTGAAACAAGAGTCGAAAAACATTCCTTTCTTCTCTGCTTTTGTCAATTTTTCAGCAACTATGAACTAAACTCCTGAATTAGGTTCAAGAGGGATACACACCATCTCCATTAACATGTTGTGAGAAGTAACATTATCATTGTAATTCTATCATATTCAAGTATTCATTTTTTCTTGTTCAAAATTATGTTATTGATTGTTATTCAAGCTTATTGAATTGTTTTGAGATGGCATGTATGCTTTCTAGTTTTTTTCAATCTGTAATTGTTGTTAGGAACTAGAGTAAGAAGCAAAAGAATTATTTTGATTGCTGTAACTCTCATCTTAATTTATTAGAGAAGAATAAACTAAGTTAAAATTGTCAATCTTTTGAATGTTTGCTTAGAATAAATGCATAGATTTTATTTCTAAGACTACTACCGAGTAAATGAAAATTGCTTTCAATATTACATTCCTTTGATGGTAAGAAATTAATTAAAGAGCTTTTTCTAATTAATGTACTTATAATCTCATCGATTTTCCTCAGCTTTAAGGGATATCGAGTTTATTTGTTTGATGCGAAAGAATATTTATTTTACTTCGATGATCAACAGATTTATAGGAATGAATGTGTGGACCCTTGAACTGATTTAACGACATCAATTTATTATTTTCAGAATTATTGTTTCTTGAATTTTTCATCCAAATCTCTCATTCTTTCTCATTTCAGTATATTGTAGGAAGATTAAACAAAATTTTCCTTGAGTTTGACCTGGTTTTCACGATCATACTATAAATTTATTTTGTTTGTGATAATTAAGTCAGAATTATATTTTGGTGGTTTCGACGACCGACGAGAGGGTTTTTTGCAATGAGATGGTTAAGAGTTTAATGGAAGATTTTATTGTCATTTTCTTTATAGAGAGTGGTTTTCCATATTTCATTTATTTTTCTTCTTATCAATTTGGATGAATTGAAAAATTGTTGTTGAGACTTATCAAGCAATACTACATGATCTAATACATGTGCCAATTGGATCTATTAAAAAGTTAGGAGTTAGGAGCTAAGAAGGTTAAAAAGGCATTTAATGGTTAATTTAAGATATTTGGGTCTTATTTATTACAAGACTTATGGATTCAATTTTTTTTCCTACTCACACGTGAATTGAGCTTGTTTTTCTAATATATAGTTTTATGTTAATAGATATAACTTTTGATTTGATTATTGAATTGAGTAAAAAATTTCATATAAAGTTAAAATATAATATCAATTAGATATTGAGAAGGCATTACGAAAAAAACCATAAGCTATTATGCTTACCTAATTGAATTAAGATATTTTTTTTATTTTATTTAGAATTTTTTTGTTATTTTTTCAAAATTACTTAGAATTTATTTTGTATTTAATTTTTTTTAATAATTTGAGATGGATTGATTATTAAAAATATTATTGTGCGGGTGAGAGTTGAAATTTTTAAAAAAACTTAATAAAAATCAATTGTGCTTTTGATTGCGGAAAAGTCACAACTCAGAAGATACCGTTAATTGCCAAATGATAGTTATTGTATTTAAAAATTCTATTTTCCTCCCCTCTAAAAACAGGGTCTCTCTATTTGGCCATTGCCCTTTCCTAGGCTTCACGTGCAAGATCCCACGTATAAAAGTTAATTGTTCGTTCATTTAAACTAGGCTTCACGGTTTTAGCTCGATTTTTCTTCTCTAATAAATTAAGATGAGAGTTGCAGCAATCAAATTAATTCTTTTGCTTCAAATCATTTGTAACATAAATACAGAATCACAGAAAACTAATCTCTTCAATCTTGTAAAACTTTGACTCTTCACAGAAAACTTGGTCTTTGAGGGGAGATTTCCGGTTCTCAAGAGGGATAAGAGAATAGAGAATAAATTAGGGTCTCGATTGATGAAATAGGGAACAAGTTGATTCAGCTTGGAGAGTTAGGAAAAGAGGGATTTCAGATCTGCTTGAGTTAGGGTTTAGTCTGTTGTTTGAAAAATTCACCCACCAATTGTGACTATGTTTGATTGTGTTTTTGGGTTAATCTTGAGTTTGTGGAGACTAAGGTTGCTGCTTTGAGATGACATAATAGTTGTGGTTGTGAAGGTAGGCATTGCTCTTGTATTTCGTAATCTCTTCTACGCCTTTGAGAAGGAACTTTGAATCCCAAAATTGAGAAGGTGATGGTGGGCTTGTGGTGGCTGTGGAGGTGGCGGGAAGGTGGTTTGTAAAGAGCGGGGTAGGGATTTGTGTGTACTGTGTTGTGAGGGTGATTGTGCTAATTATATAAGGGCAATCAATGTTTGGTTTTGGATCTGGTCAAACATGAGTGGCAAGCAGGGTTATTCTCTAGAAACTTTTCTTTTTTTCAATGATGCTTATTATTATTATTAGTCCAAGGGCAAGCAAGAAATTCTTTTTTTTTTTATTAACCCGAGTCAACCCATCTGACCCGTGACCCAATTATTATACTGGGTCGACCACCAGGTCGGGTTTAAAAACTATGATACAAACGGAAAAAAAAAAGATTACAAAATGGAATATGTTTTTCATTTTTTTAAAAAAAAACAAGAGATTTATATAAGCATCTAATATACATCATAATATCTTTGTCATCACCTGACACCAGCCAAGTCTTGAAGTATAGTTGACTAATTATAAAAAAAATACTAAAAAAAAAGGCAAATTCATTATGGCTATAGAGTCATATTACTATCCATTACAATAGTGAAATAATGTCTATAGCCTTAAAAAAAATTATTTACCTTTGATTCAGAGGTATTTTGGTAATTTCACACAGAATATTAATTATTAGAGGTTTGTTTGAGGGCATTTTTATATTTTTAATATTTAATGAAAAATAAAATAAAAAAAATACCTCTAGGAGTAAAAAAAATCAATAGTTTCATATAGGAGTATATAGGTATTTTTTATTTTTAATACATAGTGAAATTACACATGTACCCTTGGATCTAAAAAAATTAATTCATTGGGATCAAGGGTATTAGGGTCTTTTACTCTTGTTTTTTTTTTTGTTAATTGTTGATTTGGTTGAGGATAGTAATGCAATTTAACATTTAAATAATATTTTTTTATTTTAAAAAAGTTGTTGCTACGTGCACAACACGAGCCATCACATGGGAGCTGTTGTGTAATTTGGACGGTGCATGCAGCGACTCCCAATGATAAAAATTGTCCTTCTGCTGTGTAATTTGATGTCTCACTATCTCCTCTTTTATAATAGGTGGCTTGTGTAGTTAAAATATATTTGGTTTATTGCTAGTGATCCTTTTTTTTTCCTTTTGTTTTTTTTCCTGCCCCCCGAAAAGCACTATGGACCTCATTGTTATTGGTATTTCAAATTCAGTTCTTTTAGTTTTGATTTTGGTATTTTGATCATTTTTCCTTTTGGGAAAGTTTTTTTTTCAATTTAACCCTTGATTTTTAATTTGTATATATTCGGTCTTCTTTTCTTTTAATTTTTAATTTTTTTTCTTTGTTTTTTTATCAAAGTTTTTATTACTTTCAGTTTTATTCTTCAAATCAAGTTTATAATTTTTTATTTTGCCAATGATAATAATAATGATTTCAATTTGGTCCATATTCTTTTAATTTCTTATTGTTTTTCCTAGTCTTTTTATAAAAAAATTTATAGTTTTCAATTCTATTCAAATCAAGTTTAAGGTTTTTTCTTTTTCAATAATGGTGGTGGTGGTGGTTGTGGACTTGTGGTGGTGATGGTGGTGATAAAAATAAAAATAATAATAGTAATGTTAGTTATAAAAATAGTGATGATAGTAGTAGTAATAAAAATAATAATGAAAATAACAATATTATTTATGATGATGATATTAATAGGTGTGATAATATTATTGATGATGATAAATTTTTTGATAATAATAATAAGAGTAACAATAACAGCAATAAAAATAAAAATAATAGTTTATTATGATGGTAATAATGGTGATAATAATAATTTTTATCACAGTGACTGCGGTTGCGTTTTATTTAAAACGTAATTGTAGTTGTTTGATTAAAAAAAAAAGATATACTGTTTACTGGATCCTATTTCTTTTTTGTGTTGGAAACGCAGTATTTAAAAAGCAAGAATTCCTTACTTTTTTTGCACTATTCATGTTAATTGCACTGTTCAATTAACATGAACAGTGCATAGTGATGCACTGTTCATGTGAACAGTGCAAGAAAAGTGCACTGTTCACTTAAAAATAGTGAACAGTGCAATTCTCTTGCATTGTTCACTTGCACTGTGTGGACACTTTTTTTTTAGTGTGTTAATTTTTTTAACATTTTTTTTAAAAAAAAACTAGTTTTATAAATAATAATATTTTATCTAATTTTATTACACGCTAAAAAATTATGGAAACTGTAGTTCTTGTCGGATGTATTTCGTACGTGATAGAAATGTAGATGGTTTAATGAATCAATAAAAAATATTTTATATAAAGTATGATTTATTTCATGATATAATAATAATAGTTAAATCTACAATATTTAAATTAAAAAACATCAATATTAATATATATTTTTTAAAATTATTTTATAACCTCAATTTCAAAAGCATTATTAACCAAACACATTAAACTACTTTTTGTTCAACCTCAATTTCAACCACAATTTTAACCAAACACCTATTTTATTAAACCAACCTTAACTAAAAATAATTTTTATAAAATAACTTTTTTAAAATCACAACCATAATAGCTACCGCAATACCAAACAGGTTCTTAGTATCTCTAGCCATCTTGTGTTTGGACCACCCTACGATGGGGGAGGACACTGCTGGGCTTTTACCCTACGGGAGAAGGACACTTCTGGCCCCCCCCTCCCCCATCACTATTGATAGGTGATGGGTTATAAGCAATAATTGTGCCAGTGGACTTGTGGACATGTCAATAGCATCATATTTGTTTCTTGAATTAAATTATAATTGAATCCTTACATTTTCAATAGACCAACATGTTAGTCCTTCTGTTTTTTAAAAACAAAAAAGTTACTCAATTGAGAAGCTTTGACCGTCAATCCGTTAATAAATACTTTTTTTTTTTACTAATACCTAAAATGATGGTTTAGCACTTTTACAATGTAAAACTAAAGGAAGAACTAATTTATAGTAAATGGAAATGATAACATGGAGGTAAAATATGGCTTCTTTTAAATAAAGGGAGTGAGCTACTAATTTCTTAGAAGTATAAGGATTATTTTATAATTTGATCAATTTGTTACGATGAATTTGAAGTGCCACACATGGTTTCTACACGGTGGTGTTGTGTTTGCTAATTAGTGATCATGATGTTTCATGATGTGATAAATAGATTAAAAATATGATGATTTTGTTTATAGTAAAATGGGGTGTTTAGGACTGCTTAAAATACTATTTGCTTAAATTTTAAAAAGATAATATATTTTTAAAGTATTTTAGATCGTTTTGATATATTGATATCAAAAATAAATTTTTTAAAATTAAAAAAAATATTTTTTAATATATTTCCAATAAAAACTATTTTAAAATACAATTTCTATCACATTTTTTAATATGCTCTTAATCAATTATCATTTTATAGTTCAATAGTATCCTTAATTGTTTTTTAGAATCTATTATTATATTTTTTGACAACGTATATGTACAGATAAAAAAAAAAATCATGATGGGTTGTGAAAAACAATTCATACTAATATTATAAGAATGATATTATAATTTTATTTGAAAATAAATTAAAGATTAAATGATATTTAATAAAATAATATTTCATATATAATTTTAATAATTTAAGTATTTACTAAAATAACATCCTTAATTTGTTTTTAAATAATTAATTTTAAGGAAATTAAATTAAAACTTAAGGATAAAGAAAAAGATAAAAAAAAAAAAAGAGGCTAAAAACAAGGCATGTTTGTTGGGCCAAGTGACTCAGCATGTCTGCGTTATTCAAAATAAAAGCTAAAAAAGCAAGAGGAGATTTCTAGAAGCACGTAATAATGCGAATTACCACTTCAGCGGACCTACGTCATAAAGTCTTCGTCATCACCCGACACCACGCCTTGAAGTTGTCGTTGACTAATTAGAATAATAATTTCCTAGGCCGGGCGAGCAGGTACTTTAAAGGAGCCTTAGCCTGGAAGTTCCATTACACAGCAACTGGGATTGGCAATTGTTCTAGCCTTTTGAGTAGTTCATCACATAGCTAGCTATGGCCACCGAAGACGTTTCTCTCGACCTTTCAAAGCTTCTTTCTTCAGAAGAGAGGGACTTTCTCATCCGCAACAATGGTGATCAGGTACTGCTTTTAGCATATGAGTTTCTCTGATCTTATTCAATTCTACTTCTTCTTGTCTTATTATAAGTTGACGTCTTTTTTTATATGAACTTGTAGGTTTTTCTAGTAATTAAGATGCATATCATGTTTAAATTAGACTGCAAAGCCTTGCTGAAGAACAAATTTATGACCAATTTCTGAAGCTTTTATGATTAAGAAAAAGCTCTTTTTTTTTGTTGCATCTCTCACTGGCAAGAGAAAGAAACCATGAATAAGATTTTGATTCGTTAAGGGCTGATTTTTTTTCTGATAATTTTCGAAATTAATTTTTAGGTTAAGGTCAGCAATTTGGTTGGGAAGATTGTGGGATTCTACTTCTCTGGTTCGTGGTGCGGGCCGTGCCGTAATTTCACTCCGTTGTTGGTAGAAGTCTATGAACAGCTATCATCCAAAGGGGACTTTGAGGTGGTCTTCATTTCTTCTGACAGAGATGATGAATCCTTCAACACGTACTTCTCCGAAATGCCATGGCTTGCTATTCCCTTCTCTGATACGGAGACCCGCAAACGTCTTAAGGAAGTGTTCAAAGTAAGAGGGATCCCTAATCTTGTCATTTTTGATACGAATGGCAAGGTTTCCTGCGATGATGGAGTCAGCACTGTCAAGGAACATGGCGTGGATGGGTATCCGTTCAACCTTGATAGACTGAATTTCCTGAAAGAGCAAGAAGAGAATGCTAAGAAGAATCAAACCATAAGCTCTATCTTGGTTTCAAGCTCACGTGATTATGTGATTTCAAATGATGGAAAAAAGGTAGATGGCTCATTCAATTAGCTAGTTTTGAAATTGAATTGATGATGCCATCATTCACTTTTTTGCTATTTTTAATGATGATGCCATAATTTACATTTTTGCTATCTGTAATGGCAGATCCCTGTGTTGGACCTTGAAGGAAAATTGGTTGGCTTGTATTTCTCAATCCATGCTCATAGGATGTGCCGTGAATTCACTCCTAAACTAGTGGAATTGTACAAGAGGCTCAAGGAAAAAGGAGAGAACTTTGAAGTAGTCCTAATATCTCTAGACTCTGAGGAAAAACACTTCAAAGAGAGTTTTGAGACAATGCCTTGGTTTGCATTGCCGTTTAAGGACAAGAGCTGCGAGAAGCTAGCGCGGTATTTTGAACTTAGAACCATTCCTAATCTTGTCATAATTGGCCAAGATGGGAAGACTTTGAACCCAAATGTAGCTGAACTCATCGAAGACCATGGAATTGAAGCCTACCCATTTACACCGGAAAAGCTTGAGGAGCTAGCTGAAATTGAAAAGGCAAAACTGGAATCGCAGACGCTTGAGTCAGTTTTGGTTAATGGGGAAAATGATTTTGTGATTGACAAAAGTGGATCCAAGGTAATTTTTTGTTCTGTGCTAACATCGCATGTTGTTATTGCATTACTTTCAATAACTTGCTTATTATCTCGAATTGAATTCATTAGCAAAGGTATTTTTATCATTCAAATGGTTTGCTCTTTGATTAGGTCCGAGTGTCTGATCTAGTTGGAAAGAACATTCTTCTTTACTTCTCAGCTCAATGGTGCCCTCCTTGTCGTGCCTTTTTACCCAAGCTAATTGAAGCATACCACACAATTAAAGCAAAAGACAATGCATTTGAGGTGATCTTCATCTCAAGCGACAGCGATCAATCCACCTTTGACGAGTTCTATTCAGAAATGCCTTGGTTAGCCCTTCCATTTGGTGACGAAAGGAAACAAATCCTGAGTCGGAAATTCAAAATTCAAGGCATTCCTGCAGCTGTAGCGATTGGCCCAAGTGGCCGGACCATTTCCAAGGAAGCTCGGATGCACTTGACAGCTTACGGGGCAGATGCTTTTCCATTTACCGAGGAACATCTAAAGCAATTGGAGGAGGAGCTTGAGGAAAAGGCAAAGGGGTGGCCAGAGAAAGTGAAACACGAACTTCATACTGAGCATGAGCTGATTCGTACTAAACGCAAAGCATATGTTTGCAATGGCTGTCGTGGAACAGGACATGGTTGGTCTTTCTATTGCAAACAATGTGACTTTGATCTTCACCCTAAGTGTGCTTTGAAGGAAGATGAAGATACTGGAAGTGAAAAGGGAAAGGAAGGAAGGATCTGCGATGGTGATGTGTGCCGCAGAGCTTAAGCGGGCAAGCGCACCTGGTATCTGGTTTTATGGGGTTTCTGCCGTAATAAGTTTGCGATGTAAGGTGTTTGTGGCATGTGTGTGAAGATAGTGGATGTCTTTCCTGCTATTGATATCTAATTAAGAGGCGTGTTGCTGAAGGATTTTCATGTCTTGTATTTCGATACCAAACATAAATAACCGGATTGGCTGTGTTTATGTGAATCCTGTGACCCATTTGAAACCTGGGAATCCATGGTTGATGGTTGTTCTCAAATTTCAATCACTTGTTATGAGGTTTTTGTCATTCCTAAAGGAAAATGCTTATCACTCCTGTCCAAAGAACGAAAATATCATCCATGTGATACATCCACGTTTCAAGCAAGCACACTGCGAAGAAATTCGGCGACAACAATGAAGCACGCTGCCAAGAAGTTTGAAGCCATTGAAAAAACCTTCGCTTCTATGGCCCATTAATTATGTTCAGCTTATTTACCTTTTCATGTTCAAATGCATGTTTCATGTTCTCGCAGTTTCTTTTTCATGGAATCTATTATTATAGTCTTTGACAGCGTATGTGCAAAGATAAGAAAGATCATGATGGGTTATGCCAAAAAAACCCTTACTAATATTATAAAAAAAATATTATAATTTTATTTAAAAACAAAGTAAAAATTAAATGGTATCTAATAAAATAATATCTCATGTATATTTTTAATAATTTAAGTATTTATTAAAATAACATCCTTAATGTGTTCTTAAATAATTAATTTTAATGAAATAAAATTAAAACTCAAGGATAAAGATCCAAAAATTTAAAAATAATGGCCCAAAACAAGCCATGTTTGTGGGGCCAAATGGCTCAATTATTCAAAAGATGGAAGAGCCATTTTATATTTTTATGTTTTCTTTGATGGATGACATAACATCTATCCTTTATTGTTTTTTCTTTAAATAAAGTAAATGACACATCATTTTACTTGCTTAATTTTCCTATCATTGGAAAGGTGGATGAAGAATTGGGTTGGAGTTTTTTATTTTAAAATTTATTTTTTAATATATTTTTATCTAAAAATATCTAATAGACACTTTTAGATTGTCTATAAACTAATCCATCAACTAAAAAAACCCTAAAATAATTTTAAAACACAAAGTTTAACCTTAAAAAAAAACTCTCCAAATCTCGATCTGTTTTTTTTTTATATATAAAAAGTCAAAAACACCATAGTAGCACTCTTCTTATCAAGAAGAACACATTGACACAAATTTTAGTTATTTTTACTAACAAAACTTTGTCACTCTATGTGTTTCTCTCTCTTTCATTATTTTCAATGAATTTTTATCTTTTGTTTAAAGCTAGAGACTGAAATGTGATCAAAATAGAGTTTTGGATTAAAATATAAAATTTTTAAAGTAAAATATGGAGAAATGAACATTTCTCAAATAAAGAATCTTGAAATTGTTGCTAACGGTCAATTTTGGCCCCAAGTCTTAAATTTTTATATGCAATAAAATAGGATTTTATTTTGTAAAATCAAACATGACCCTAATGTAGAGACATTTAATTTCCCCCACATAAAAGATTATAGAAAACCAACCAATAAGTCCAAATTCTTGATTAATAAAATATCAAAGATGAAATTAAAAAAAATATTTAGTGATTATATTGAAAAAAAATTTTAAAAATAAAACTATAATATTATTCTTATCCTTGATATTTTGAGTTTTTGTCCACTTTGCAACAACACTAAACTAACAACATCTCTTATTTTTTTATTTAATTTAATTTCATAGTTTTATGATTCATGAAGGAGGAATTATTTTATTTTTTTAGTTTAGGTTTTATTTTTATAAAATTAATTAAAAAAATAGATCAAATAGAATATCTAGTGGATACCCACTAATGAAAAAAGTCATATACTTAACCTGATTTAATTAGAACAAAGTTGAAAGCAAACAATGAATTTGAACATTTTAGAGTGGAAATTCATTAACTTCCCTTATTTACAATTAATTGACAAATTTAAATACATTTGGAGTGTTCGATAAAAGATAATGATATATATGTATAGTGCACTTTTGAGTAGGGAAAGGTCAAAATTATGATAAAATATTGTATTTAAAAACTCTTTCTTTCTCTCCTAAAAATATAGGGATTTTTTTTATTAAAATAGAGTCATGACGTGGCTCAAATACACAATATAATTTGATTTATGATTATTAAATACACGTAACATCATTATTTTTTAAATCAAAAGGAGTTGAGAGTGTCACTATTAAAAAACTTTATCAGAAGGATAAGAAGGAATCTATTAAGTTTGGATCTTAACCAATTTATTAAATTACATGTTGTTATCATCAAGTCACATTTAATAAAAAATTTATTAAAGAGATAAAAACAAAAAATATATTTAATAACAAACTCATAATTTTTAAAAAACTAGAATACAAACAAAAAAAGGAGATTAAAAAAAACATGTTAAAAAAAAAAAATGAAGCAATAGGAGATTTATAGAAGCACGTAATAATGCGAATACCGCTTCCGCGGACCTACGTCATAATGTCTTCGTCATCACCCGACACCAGCCAAGCCTTGTAGTCGTCGTTGACTAATTAGAATAATAATTTCCTAGGCCGGGCGAGCAGGTACTTTAAAGGAGCCTTAGCCTGGAAGTTCCATTACACAGCAACTGGGATTGGCAATTGTTCTAGCCTTTTGAGTAGTTCATCACATAGCTAGCTATGGCCACCGAAGACGTTTCTCTCGACCTTTCAAAGCTTCTTTCTTCAGAAGAGAGGGACTTTCTCATCCGCAACAATGGTGATCAGGTACTGCTTTTAGCATATGAGTTTCTCTGATCTTATTCAATTCTACTTCTTCTTGTCTTATTATAAGTTGACGTCTTTTTTATATGAACTTGTAGGTTTTTCTAGTAATTAAGATGAATATCATGTTTAAATTAGACTGCAAGCCTTGCTGAAGAACAAATTTATGACCAATTTCTGAAGCTTTTATGATTAAGAAAAAGCTCTTTTTTTTGTTGCTTCTCTCACTGGCAAGAGAAAGAAACCACAAATAAGATTTTGATTCGTTAAGGGCTGAAACTTTTTTCTGATAATGTTCCACGTTAATTTTTAGGTTAAGGTCAGCAATTTGGTTGGGAAGATTGTGGGATTCTACTTCTCTGGTTCGTGGTGCGGGCCGTGCCGTAATTTCACTCCGTTGTTGGTAGAAGTCTATGAACAGCTATCATCCAAAGGGGACTTTGAGGTGGTCTTCATTTCTTCTGACAGAGATGATGAATCCTTCAACACATACTTCTCCGAAATGCCATGGCTTGCTATTCCCTTCTCTGATACGGAGACCCGCAAACGTCTTAAGGAAGTGTTCAAAGTAAGAGGGATCCCTAATCTTGTCATTTTTGATACGAATGGCAAGGTTTCCTGCGATAATGGAGTCAGCACTGTCAAGGAACATGGCGTGGATGGGTATCCGTTCAACCTTGATAGACTGAATTTCCTGAAAGAGCAAGAAGAGAATGCTAAGAAGAATCAAACCATAAGCTCTATCTTGGTTTCAAGCTCACGTGATTATGTGATTTCAAATGATGGAAAAAAGGTAGATGGCTCATTCAATTAGCTAGTTTTGAAATTGAATTGATGATGCCATCATTCACTTTTTTGCTATTTTTAATGATGATGCCATAATTTACATTTTTGCTATCTGTAATGGCAGATCCCTGTGTTGGACCTTGAAGGAAAATTGGTTGGCTTGTATTTCTCAATCCATGCTCATAGGATGTGCCGTGAATTCACTCCTAAACTAGTGGAATTGTACAAGAGGCTCAAGGAAAAAGGAGAGAACTTTGAAGTAGTCCTAATATCTCTAAACTCTGAGGAAAAACACTTCAAAGAGAGTTTTGAGACAATGCCTTGGTTGGCATTGCCGTTTAAGGACAAGAGCTGCGAGAAGCTAGCGCGGTATTTTGAACTTAGAACCATTCCTAATCTTGTCATAATTGGCCAAGATGGGAAGACTTTGAACCCAAATGTAGCTGAACTCATCGAAGACCATGGAATTGAAGCCTACCCATTTACACCGGAAAAGCTTGAGGAGCTAGCTGAAATTGAAAAGGCAAAACTGGAATCGCAGACGCTTGAGTCAGTTTTGGTTAATGGGGAAAATGATTTTGTGATTGACAAAAGTGGATCCAAGGTAATTTTTTTGTTCTGTGCTAACATCGCATGTTGTTATTGCATTACTTTCAATAACTTGCTTATTATCTCGAATTGAATTCATTAGCAAAGGTATTTTTATCATTCAAATGGTTTGCTCTTTGATTAGGTCCGAGTGTCTGATCTAGTTGGAAAGAACATTCTTCTTTACTTCTCAGCTCAATGGTGCCCTCCTTGTCGTGCCTTTTTACCCAAGCTAATTGAAGCATACCACACAATTAAAGCAAAAGACAATGCATTTGAGGTGATCTTCATCTCAAGCGACAGAGATCAATCCACCTTTGACGAGTTCTATTCAGAAATGCCTTGGTTAGCCCTTCCATTTGGTGATGAAAGGAAACAAATCCTGAGTCGGAAATTCAAAATTCAAGGCATTCCTGCAGCTGTAGCGATTGGCCCAAGTGGCCGGACCATTACCAAGGAAGCTCGGATGCACTTGACAAGTTACGGGGCAGATGCTTTTCCATTTACCGAGGAACATCTAAAGCAATTGGAGGAGGAGCTTGAGGAAAAGGCAAAGGGGTGGCCAGAGAAAGTGAAACACGAACTTCATACTGAGCATGAGCTGATACGTACTAAACGCAAAGTATATATTTGCAATGGCTGTCGTGGAACAGGACATAGTTGGTCTTTCTATTGCAAACAATGTGACTTTGATCTTCACCCCAAGTGTGCTTTGAAGGAAGATGAAGATACTGGAAGTGAAAAGGGAAAGGAAGGAAGGATCTGCCATGGTGATGTGTGCCGCAGAGCTTAAGCGGGCAAGCGCTACTGGTATCTGGTTTTATGGGGTTTCTGCTGTAATAAGTTTGCGATGTAAGGTGTTTATTGCATGTGTGTGAAGATAGTGGATGTCTTTCCTGCTATTGATATCTAATTAAGAGGCGTGTTGCTGAAGGATTTTCATGTCCTGTATTTCGATACCAAAAATAAATAACCGGATTGGCCAAGTTTATGTGAATCCTGTGACCCATTTGAAACTTGGGAATCCATGGTTGCTGGTTGTTCTCAAATCTCCATCACTTGTTATGAGGTTCTCGTCATTCCGAAATGAAAATGCTTATCACTCCTGTCAAAAAACTGGGAAGAGGTGCTATGAATGGTTCCATTGTGCCACTCTCTTTGTTTCTTTTTGGCTGGATGAAGCAGCAGCAGCTTCACCTCTGGTGCAAATGTTCCTGTAATTGTTTTGCAGATTTAAAAAAAAGAGGGCTGATTGTGACTAAACCAACATTATATAATGAAACCATTGTAACTCCACCGTAAAAGAAACAAAACTTTCCAATCCAAGCAACTGGATAGTCATTTTTTTATTCCCTCTCTGCCTTCTCTCATTACCTGTTGAGGCTGATTTCAGACTCAAGAAAGCAGCATTAATCTCAAATCAGAACTAAGCAAGACAAATTCATCGAATAGAAATGGCAATTCTTCTGTTGCTGATGACTGCTTGACAAATGAAATCCCAGCAAGTGGAAACTGGGTTCATTACAGTTATTTTAAGGTTGCTAGAGGGTGGAACCAAAATCACGAGCAGGCTAGTGCTTGTACCAGTCAATGGGAGGCAAAGGACGGATAGGATTAATGGCGAGCTTCTAGAAGCTAGTGAAGCCATAAGCTGTACTAATTAGGGTATGTTTGGGAGTTTAGTTGCGGTTATTTTTCAAATAATTTTTCGTGCTGAAATGTATGCCAATAATATTTTTGTATTTTTTAAAAATCATTTTTGACATCAGCACATCAAAACGATCCAAAACATACAAAACATATTAAATTTTAGCAAAAAAAAAATTTGAATTTTTTGGGAACGCGATGCAATTTCTAAGAACACTGATGATGGTATGAGATTATTTTGTAATTAACTATTGTTTTTTAAAGTTTTTTTATTTTAAAATATATTAAGATAATTTTTTTTATTTTTAATATTAACATATTAAAATAATTTTAAAACATCAAAAAATATATTTTTTAAAAATATATTTTTCAACCTAAAAAACAAACAAACAAACAGAGCTAAATAATCTGTTTTTCTTGTCTGTAGATCCATAAAACAAAAAACATGGGTTTAGAAGAACCAACATTTGGGAGAAGGCTAAAATGAGAATTGCATAGAAAAATTACAAAAGAAAAATTTTATAAAATATTTTTCAATAATTAATAGTGAAATAATAATAAAAATAAAGAAAAAAAATTATAATGAAGAAGAAGAAGATGATGATGAAAGTGATAGTAAGGAAGATAACGGTAAAATAATAATACAATTAGTAATTATACTGAGTGAGATGATTATGATTATGGATTGATAGTCATGAGATGGCAGGGATAATGGTCATGAGGTGGTTACAAAAATGATAAAAGAAAAGGTGGTGATGATAAAAGAAGAGGACGAAGAGATGACGATGAAAGAGAAGATAATAGTGATGAGATGTCGATAATAATTAAAATAGTTGAATGATATTTTAAATAAATTATTATTTAAAAAATATTTTGTAGGATCTTATGAATTTATAATATTTTTTAATAAATAAATCAATTTTAAATATTAATTATAAAATAATTATCTTATAAAACATATTATGATAAATAAATATAAAAAATATTTTTTACAAAATAAATAAAATAAGAAGCATAGAATTTGCATACAACGAGGAACCTCTTTACTAATAGAAAGCGTTGCGTGAGGCTACATTTACTTTTAAAGTTTAAAATGTCTCATTGGCTACAAAAGTTTTATCTTTGCGCTTTGTGCAATGATATGGCTAGTAGCCTAGTAAGGTGCTAACTTTGGTGTGTTGGTTGATTCTAGTATATTTTTTTATTTTAAAGATATTTGTAAAAATTAAATTGTTTTTAAATTAATAAATTTTTAGTGTTTTTAAATTATTTTAATGTGTTGATATTAAAAATAATTTTTTAAAAAAAATTAAATTTTTATATATTTTTTTTGCTTTAAATTAATATTTTTTTATATTTTTATATAATTTTAATGTGCTGATATTAAAATAAATTTTTTAAAATAAAAAAAATTATTTTAATATATTTTCAAATAAAATACACTTTAAAAAATACATACTAAAAACTATTTGCAAACTCTTCATGGGCTGGGCTCGGCCTGGGCCTTTGAGAATTTCTGGAAGGGCTTCCCTCGGGATAAAGCTTTACGATTCTAGATCTCAACTTTGTGTTATATAATCTTAAAGAATGAGAAATATGATATTCTAGAAGTTCCATTTAAAAAATATTGCCCATGTATTATATTAATATATAACCTACATACGGTAAATATTATAAATATAAATGTGATTTGAAAATTAAAACATTAAATATAAGACGTTGATGATCTAGGACTGGAACTAAACATGTTTATAAACAAAATAGAGAAAAGCAAAAATCAAGGTGATTCATTCAAAAATTCAAGTTGACTCAGTAACTCGATTATTCGGTAAAACTCTATCAAAAACTCAATTGTAACCATTTGATTCTTTTTAACATAAACAATATTATTTTGTTTTATTAAAAAATTAGAGTTGATTTAGAATGACCCAATAACTCGAGTTTTGAGTTGAATAGTTCACCAAACCGAGTTTAAAAATTCTACTACTTACCACAAAATTCAAATGAGTTAATGTTGTTTTAAGTAAGAGTAAGAATTTTTGTTTCTTTATATATATATATATATATATATATATATATATATATATATATATTTTTGTTTAGAGTTTTGTAGATATACAAAAATATTACTATTTTTTTTAAAAGGAAGATTTGGGAATTATCTCTATTTTCAAATAAACTACAAAAAGGTAAGGTTATGAAATAAAAGGTTAGTTAGAAAATGCAGAAGAAATTTTATTGTTCGTTTTTAAATTTTAGATTGTAGAATTTTAGGTGATTGACTACCAATTCATATATATTAGCAGTACCCAATTTTTTATTTATTCTTTACAACTGAATTTTTATTTACCCTTTTTTGCGATTAAAAAAAATTATGTTTTCTGTAACAGTTTAATTTCATAGTGAAAATAAAAGTATAACAGGATATAATTCTTTTTAGTTTTTTCTCTGTTTATTTATTTATATATATAAAAAAACCATAACAATAACAAGAAAAACTAAAAGGGGTGTAGCCTAATCTCCACCGTTAATCATACCGTAACACCTTTCCTTATGCGTTACGTGTCCCATGAGTCTGATCGCACGGTTTTTATAACATCTTCTGTCTTCTGTCAGTATATCCCAATTTTGCAGATCAAATCATATCTCTCGCTTTCTCGGTAAGATTCTTCCTCTCTCTCTCCCCTTAAGCCATGTGATCTGCGTTTAGAATTATTACTTCAATCCTTTCGTTAATTCCTTAATTATGATCTAGGGTTTTGGGGTGTTAATTAAATTGAATTGTTATGTTTGGGTGATCGTTGTAATTTTTGGTGGTTAGATGGATTGGCAAGGACAGAAACAAGCGGAGCTATGGATGCAGATACTGCTGTTAGTTTTCGCGGCGGTGGCTTTAGCTACAGGTTATATAATAGGATCGTTTCGAATGATGATGCTAATTTACGCCGGTGGAGTGGTTTTCACCACGCTGGTTACTGTCCCTAATTGGCCCTTCTTTAATCGCCATCCTCTCAAGTGGTTGGACCCAAGCGAAGCTGAGAAGCACCCTAAGCCACAGAAGGCTGTGGTTTCCAAGGACAAGAAGAAATCGTCCAAGAAGTAGGTTGGTTTTGTTAATTTTGACTGGTTTTTTAGTCTAAGCATTTGTTTGCTAGGGTTTTTAAATCTTCAATTTAATGGATGGAGTGAAACATTATGGGATGAATTGGGTGTTAGAATAACTTTGTTTTGCTATAAATTCAATACCTTTTAGACAATGGCATTCGAGTTTCAGTTAGTTTTTTTAACTTTTTTTATGCTTGTTTTCTTGTTGGTTTTTCAGAGTGACAGCAGCAGGTTAATCTGATTATTAGAATGGATAGCCAATGTTAAGAGTACTGCATTTCGAGAACTAGAACAAATTCATCTTACTGGTCACGGAATGCAAGTTCCTGTGTGTGCAGATGTTTCTTATCTGTTGGATTTTGAAAAGTTAATTGCTAAACTTTTAGAAAAATGATAGACATTGTTTTATCCAGTGGCCTGAAATGGGCGTTACATGAGACAGATGCTTATAGTGATACGGGAGATGCATCCTGCTTATGTTCTGGATGAAGCGGGTTTGCCTTTTTATGAGGGTCAGTTGTTTTTGTTGATAAGTAATGCTATAGACTGTTGCTTCTTTTAAATATAATTGAGTTGATTATTAAGAGAGAATGCTGATGATAAAAGCGAGGTATATAATTCTTTCAATTCTAGTTTTATGGATGAGTAAATTTCCATTCCACTATCAAGAAAGCAGCAAGGCTAAACCTGCTGCATTTGCTGAAGTGGGTGTGCATTTGATACAATTCTCAGTTAAAGAATCTTGAGGAAAGGGTTTACTGTTGAAGCTATTAACAGGAACTAAGAAACAAAGTATTGCATTATATCCATGAACAAAGTAGAGTTGCAATAATTTGATTCTAGTTAACGTCATATACTGCCCCATTTGAGCTTCATTTGTGAAGAAATTGATCTTATAATTGTAGGACGAGTCATATGCTTTCTATCTGGTCTGGTATTTTGCCCTTGGAAAGAATTATGATATTGCTCTTCTATTTGTTTTCCTTTTCTCGCTATTGACATCCAACTCTTGACTTCAAAATTTTAAATGACATCACAATGTTTACAGTGCATCACAATTTGTTATACACACTAATTTAGCACTTTGAACAGTTTTCGTTCTTTCTCCGAATTTATGTCATCCTGCATAATTTTAAGAAATGCTGAAACTTGTCGTTGTGTTTGGTTGAAAATGTATGATTATTTACGAGTATAATTTTCTGAAGGGAAAATGATATCAAAATTAAAATAAGAAACTAATTCCCCATGTATGATTCATTGCTCTTTTGCTTGGATGAACATTGTTTAATTGATGGAACTAGTGGGTGGGTTATATGGCATGGCTGGATGAGAAGTGAAGGGCCTTTCAAGTAATAACAGTGGAGTACCGTAGACTGCAGCTTTGGGTGACGTGAGATGAGATTTTTTGCCCAGAAAGTGGTAGGGGATGCTTCCCTTTAATTTTTGGCTTCTCTTGTGGTCAATTTGTGTTTAACCTCTCGTCCTTGTTTTGTCGTGATGAACCTGCCATGTTCTTCCTGGCTGCCAGAGTTATGTCAACTTCGCCAAACCTTTCTCCAAAATTTTACTAAACTAGCCGGACCTTTTCCTTCTTTGGCCCTATGATATAGTTGGTTGATTGAGTTTGTAGTTCGAAGCAGGGTAGGAGAGTTTTAAACCTTCGAGCTGGAAATTGGAATATGAAACCTAAAGCTGACAATAAATTATGTGCTACCAGCCTACCAACGGCCATTTGGTTCAAAAATTCAGCCATGGAATAGACACGGATAACATCCCTTCGAACGCTCTATATGAAGGGAAACGAGTGGTGAATGGGTTTGCTATACGCGGTGATTAGTTTAAGCTGATTTCAACAAGACTTGCTGCAAATCAATACAAATGGAGCAAAATTGAATAAAGCCGTAGGACGTCTTATCTTTCAGAAAGACTGAGGGAGTGCATTCATAGGATAAACTCAAAGCGAGGACAAAAAAATCTTTAAACGGCAACAGGTGCAAAAGTTGTCCATCATCAGATGAGCGTTTCCGGTGTGGCCTCTTTTCAGCTTTAGCTAAAAGCTCCAAGCCGCTACAGCAATGATCAAGGCCATAACTGCCTTTGTTTCTATTCCATATCATAACACAGCTCGTTGTCATTTTTTCATAAGCCCAACTGGGCTCCTTGCTATAGATTCCTTCGGTTAACAATTGAGCCACATGTGGTCCATTCCTAAACACAGTATTGTGGTTCCAAATATTGACTTTCCATCCCAATTCCCTCTTCTCATTCAAAAAATTATTTCCAAGATATTGCGTCAACTTCATATTCTTGAACCCTTGTTCTTGTGCTTTACACCCACTACAATTGGCTTCAAGCTTCTCTATAAAGTCACACGTGGAATTTTTTGTTGAAGAGGAGAAAAACCAATAATTTCCTCAGTTGGTCAAAAATATATTTTATTCTTGAACTAGATTAAAAAAATAGTTAATGTAGTGACATACTAAATAAGTGGTTTGCACTACGTTTCAGGTTGATTTATTTTTTTTCTAGTGTAAAAAAAATGCCAATACAATGCAAGTGTTCTTAGAAAAAAAATTATGATCATTAACTTAATTGAGTTTAATAAGCTCAACTAATTTAATAATATGATTAGAAAAAAAATATTGATAACAAATAAAAAAAATTCAACAATGATTCATTGCCAAAGAATTGTAAAAACAAAATAATTCCCAACCAACTAAAATAATTATAGATAAAATTGAAAAAATAAATTCAACAAAAAAAAAGGATCACAAAGGGAAAAAAATCGAATTGAAAAGAATAGGGACTAAACTTGACAAAAAAAATGAAATCAAAATGCGAGGGATAAAATTGAAAAAATGATTCAATTAAAAAAGAATAAAGAAAAAAAAACAAATAACAATTAACATAATGAAGACCAAACTTAATATAAAAATAAAATGATGAAATTGAAAAACAAAATAAGTTCAATAAAGAATTCAAAATCAAATATATTGCAATCAAAATAATGAATATCTAATTTGATTTAATGAACAAATGACCAGACTTCTTTGATTTTTTGCGATCCCAATGTGTTTTTTTAGAAGAGGAGGAGAAAAAAAAACTATACATTGTCGGAGCTCAACTTCCTCTCATCTAGAGGCATGATGAGGGCAGCGAGACACATTCAACGCCTCCCTAGAAGGCAGTAATTAAAGGTTGGACGACGCACCACCTGAAAGACATAGATGACTCCCATTTATTAGTAAGTACATTGCATGTGTCAATTATTTTTTTATTTAAATTATATTTTATGTATATTAAAAAATTAAATTACATTGACCTCACATAATAATAATAATAAAAAAAAAAACAAAATGAAACGACTTGTAAGCAAAGCCAAGAAAGTGTAATTTGAAGGGGCAAAAATCTTCTTCAATTGGATAAAAAAAAAAAAGAATACGAACAACTAGAAATTAAAAATATATATAAGAATATGGGAAGATGTCCCATATTCTTTGGAATATGGGAATATGGGGCAAAAAGCTTCAGCCGCTACGACCTTTTCTTTTCTTTTCTTTTACTTTTTTTTTTTTTTTTAAAGTTAGCGAATTATTAAAGTCGTTGTGGAGGGTGACGACATATTTTGGTCAGTTTATGAAGCAACAAACAATATCCCTTAGATTCGTCCCAGGCTTCTTTATTAAATCATATCTCAATATATATATATATATATATATATATATATATATATATATATATATATATATATATTGAATAGACTATATATGGATTATCATTCACTAAATTCAACCCTTGCCCATATTCTTCCATATCTTATAATCTCTGTAGCTTGGCATGTTGGACGGTGCGGACGGTGCCTTAAGAAATTAATCATGAGAATCAGCTCGCATAGCTTCCTATACACCAATTTGACTATATCCAATCTTATCCATTAATTAATTACCTTCACGAGGAATGTGATTCATGTTACAACGAGTCAGCTTACCAAGAAGGATACTAATCAAACTTAAAAGGTGTAATTTAACTGGTTAGGTCCTTAATTTGTTTTTTAGAGGTCATTAGTTTGAGTGCCATAAATCTCATGGTTACTAGAATTTTATCTGATCATTAACTTCAGAATCCTGGAGGATTAGTCGAGGTGCATGTAAGCTAACCCAAACACCCACAATTACCAAAAAAAAATTCTCAATATCATAAATAAAATGAAAATATGCATAAAACTTACATGTTACTACCAGCAAAAATACCTAATGGTTGTAGCTAAAACACACATAAAAAACCCTGTGACTTGACACAAAATATCTTATAAATCTCTACACGGTTTTGTGTTTTTTTGTTTATTTCTCTTAAAAGAAGAACTAAATTCACTTTAAAAAAAAATAAAATTTACAAAATATCTCGTCATCTATCCACAAGCAAATGGTTCGGAGAATACCTTTATTGCTAAATAAAAAATAGTTTTTTATATTATTTTTTTTATAATAGTTGATGTATTGTATCATCTTTGTCTTCTTCTTAAATTTCAGGTGAACGATGAATGGACTTGTTGCTCATGATCATACCCTTTATAGAGTTGTTGAAGAAAAAGAAGTCGACTTCTTGCTTTTTCCATATTGCACCAACTTTGTAATAGTCACACCATAGACTCCGTCAATGGAGCTCAATATTTAGTCCTTCATCAAGTCATGGGGTTTATACTTTACATGCCACGCACGCATGCTGCTCTCTCTTTCCTTGAAAATACAGCAAAAAAAATAAATAAATCTGCCATACCTAACGGGGAGGCCAAGCTAGTCACCAACCATCATTCCACGTTATTTCCCTCGTCTTCCCCAAGATTCAAGATGAGGAGATAGGAACAGCCCATGTTCCAGCCGTCAACTTCTACTCGACTCCACATTTTGACCTAAACAAATAGATTTGTATTGTTATAATAAATGTTTTTTAAAGTATTGTTTTTTTTAAAATATATTAAATAATATTTTTATTTTATTTTTGACACATGAAATCAAAATAACTTAAAAATATATATAAAAAACTTAATTTGAAAAAAAAATTATAAACAATTTCAAATTCTTTTTAAAAACACTTTAAAAAAAAAAAAAAAGAGATAGTCTTAAATTCAACCTATCTACCCCCGCCGCCAGCGCACCACTAGTTCCAGCAGTATTGACAATAACCTAACAACATTGAAAAAACTAATCAATTGACAAGTGACAAACCCTTGGAATGGGAATTAAGTCTTTCAAAAAATAAAATGTTGAAAATTATTTTTTGGACTACGCAACAACAAAGTAGCTTTCCAAAGTCATACACCAGTGGATTGCAATTAAAAAATATACCATGGATTAATTTCAACTAATTGATTTTTTTAAAAAAATATTAAAATAATAATTTTTTATTTTAAAAATTATTTTTAATATCGATGAAATAAAAAAATATTAAATTTTTTTTAAAATACTTTTAAAATATAAAAATAAACATGTCATGAAGCAATGGGAACACAAGGTATCTGTCCCCGATTCGTAGCCACCAGTTGATTTATCAACCAAAATGTTGTTATTACATGGATTTGTCCTTCGTCTATGACCATTAAGGTAGAAGCCACGGACTTCCCCGGCAAAATCTAGGCATTACAGACAATATCTCCAGCTTACCGCATTGCGGAATTAATCCTTGACCAGACACGTCGTCACTGACGTTGAAAAGTGCAACCTCCGTAGGTTACATTCAACTAATTACAACGTCCATGGATGATGATGGACCCCACTTAAATTGACAGCTTTAGCCAACGATTCCACAAATCCTAGTCGTGGTCCACGACACTTACAACACCACTGCACCTTGATCTCTCTTGTCCAAGTCCACCAATATTTATCTCCTAGTACGGCGTGTTTGGATTTATATTAACGATTATCTTACAATGTTTTTTTTGTTAAAAAATAGATTAAAATAATATTATTTTTTTACTTTTTAAAAAATTATTTTTAATATTAGTATATTAAAACAATAGAAAAAATAAAAAATAATTTTAAATAAAAAATTTAAATTTTTATGAAATGCTGTTTTGGCTGACTGACGTGGAAAATTTGAACAGAAGGTAACAGATATCATGTGACCGCAAATGAATTTAAGGTGAAAATAATGATGCAATACAAAGTGTAATCGGTCAGTCGTCTCTATCTCTCTCTTATCACACTTTAGCGGTAACCGGTAACTACCTCACCTCACATCAAATTACTAATTTTTTTTAAAATATTTTTAGATTATTTTAATATGTTAATATACAAAATAATATATTTTTTTTAAAAAATATTTTGAATAACAACCTTACCATAATTATTTTTTAATAAAAAGGTTTTTTTTTCAAGTATTTCAAAAATAAACTAAATTCATATCAATCCAATGCATTCAAAATAAATATATATTTTTTAATACTAAAAGAATAAAATCAATACAAAAAATGAAATATAAAAATCCTTTCTTTACTCCTTTGAACACTTTTTTTTTATATTCAATATTAATCCAATAATACATGTGGGTTAAGAGTTGGTTATCCTATTTTCAGCAGATCCTATGACAAGAGATTCACATAACTAGTAGTGTAAGAAAATCTAAAAATCTTACAAACTTAGTGATAAAATCTAAATAACCCATGGTCTTAGGACACATTTAAAAAGAAATCCATGTAATAATCAGTCACACGCATAGTAATAATACTAAAGAATAGTAGCTGTCCTTTCTTAATACTTACCGGTGGCATTCACTCCGAGGAATAGAAATCAGAAATCTAATCCTGACGTGGTGGCGCCCTGTCAGTTTTATCTTGAAACTGGCAATCCGGGCGTGTCTCTATAAAAAGCCTCATTTTATGCTTCTTTCTCAAAGACCAAATCTCTGCATCCATACCAGCTCCCTTGTCCACTTCTCCACGCGAATTTCCTATTTTTTCCTTTCTTAGCCAGGTTAATTCTCTCTCTCACTCTTAACACCTGTTTACATAAACTTCTGGCTCCAGTTTTCTTGGCTTAGATCTGTCAGCATTAGTATCCATCATAGTTTTTCTTTTGTTTAATCCTGATGATGTTTTACTGCCTGTCTTCTTTCTCATTCTAAGTTGTGGTGTCCTGTTATAATTTATTAACGTAAGGTAATGATAACCTGTTTTCGTCACCCCATTTTCACTCTCTGCATGTCTTGCTTATTGCCATCTCTCCGTTCTTCTGTGAGTTTACTCTAGGATTTGAATTCTTTGGTTTGCTTTTAATTCATGCTCTGTATTTATCATCTTCTAGCTATTGACCTTGAGATATGGTTCTTTAAGCTTCTGCTTTGTGGGTTTTCGGCAATTATGTATATTTAGATCTCTGTTGATACTACCTAAATGTTTCTCCTGTTTGTTAATTTTTCTTTTCTATCATGACTGAATGATTGGTTACTGTGATTCTGTAGAAAATAGAAATCAGGGGTCCGGTGCAGATTTTTATTTTGAAATCCAACCTGCTTGTTTCGAGTGTGGTGTTTGCATTGAGAAGCTTGGTTTTAGGTGCTGATTATTATCATCTTTTCTTCACTATAATAGTTCATGTTCGGTAATTTTTTAATCAACTAATGTTTTTTTCATGCGATCCAGGCAATCAATTATCAACTTCAATATAACAATTGAAGTCGCAGCAGGCTGAGGCTTCCTAAGTTTTATGGTTCCTGAGTCTTGACAGGTATGTATAAATATAGATATGCATGTACTTGGATTTCGAACTTTTGATTCCATGGATGAATGTTGTGTTTTTAGTGTTTTTTCTCCTCTTCATCCGCAGGGATTTGGGAAATGTTTGGGAGAAGAGACTATTTTTAAGGCTTACAAAAACCTCAGCATAAAACATCTGAAAGAAACTGCTACAAGAGAAGAACTTTTTGTATGGAATCAAACTGGGCAAGATACAGGAAACCCTTGGCATTTACCGCTCAAGTGATTCGATCTGCAGCTTCTTCCATGCTCTTTTCTCTTAAAATCCCTATAGGGGATAGTTAGCGTGAATTTATTTAATCAAGTACCAATTCATTGTTTCCAAGGTTCTGCTAGATTCTAGGGAGATATAATAAACTACATGAATCATCTCCATCTCCGTTCAATTATAGAAAATGTCTGGTTTTACGAGTAAGAAGAGATTCTTAGACACAAGCATGTCTTTCTGCACTTTGATTACACATGAAAATCATCAAGTGTATTCAAAAAGCAACCTTCTACTAGCTTCGCGGGGTTCTGATGATATTGATAGCTCCATTCTACCTGGATTGCCTGATGATGTGGCAAAGTATTGCCTTGCACTTGTTCCTCGCCGCTACCTCCCAGCTATGGGTGCTGTTTGCAAGAAATGGAGGTCGTTTCTTAAAACCAAAGAGTTCATCACTGTGCGAAAATTAGCTGGCTTGCTTGAAGAATGGCTTTTTGTACTAACTATGGATTCTGAAGGAAAAGAAAGCCACTGGGTGGTTTTGGATTGTTTGGGACTCAAACGTCAGCTTCTTCCACCTATGCCTGGTTCTACAAAGGCTGGGTTTGGGGTAGTTGTTCTAAACGGAAAGCTTCTTGTCATGGCTGGCTATTCAGTGATTGAAGGGACTGGCACTGCCTCAGCAGATGTTTACGAATATGATTGTTACCTCAACAGGTTTGTTTTTTGTCAAGCATGGGAATCTCTCTCTACCTCTTGGAATTATTGTCAGATTGATTTGGATTTTTTTCTCTGAAACTGACATCTCGGCCTCGTGGATTGTTCTAGTTTGCTAGCTAGGAGCCAAAATCTTTTTGTTTGATATTTCTGAAATCTTAGTTAGGTGGGTTTATGAAATGTTTGGCTCACAGGGAAGTCTAAATGAAGCCTATAGTCATTTCTGTAACCTTGTGAACTGGGACCCTCCACACACACAGGCACACAGATTTATCAACAGGGTCAGTGATTTTATTGATTTTTTGGAGAAACTGCCTGTTCAAATCAAACAGGAAACTTGTACAATTTACAGAGCCTTTTTCATGTATTTGAAAATGAGACATGTCACCTTAATCTGGCTGTTCTAATTAAAGTAACTGTAGAAGTAGGACGCACCAAAGAAGTTGATATAATTCATGTCCGGGTTAAGGGCCAGTCACATATTAAATTTATTTCCGAGCACTGTTACAGCAAACGATTTCGTTTGAGGCCACCTCTGCAGACTTCAGTCTGAGATTTACACTGTAAATGTAGGCAGGGCCAGGGTGGTTGGCATGTAACTGGTCCCAGAATACTAGTTGGGCCAAATGGTCCCTTACCTTCTTTTGCAGTGCTTTGTCTGTGTCTGTGCCCTGATTGTTATAATGCATTACCTTTCTATAGTTGGAACTCTTCATTAAAACATTTTCTTTGTAATTGCAGTTGGAGCAAATTGTCAAGCATGAATGTTGCTCGGTATGATTTTGCCTGTGCAGAGGTTAATGGCAAGGTTTATGCTGCTGGGGGGTATGGAACGGATAGAGATAGTCTCTCCAGTGTTGAGATGTATGATCCTGAGACTGACAGATGGACCCTGATAGAAAGTCTTCGCCGCCCAAGATGGGGTTGCTTTGCCTGTGGCTTTGAGGGCAAGCTTTATGTCATGGGAGGAAGGTCAACCTTCACTATAGGCAATTCAAGGTTTGTGGAGGTGTACAATCCTGAGAAGCACACCTGGTGTGAGATGAAGAATGGTCGTGTGATGGTTACTGCCCATGCTGTTCTGGGAAAGAAGCTCTTCTGTATGGAGTGGAAGAACCAGCGGAAATTATCAATATTCAATCCAGAGGACAGTTCATGGAAAACGGTAGCAGTTCCGTTGACTGGGAACTCGATCATTGATTTCCGGTTTGGAATCCTAGATGGAAAACTTCTATTATTCTCGCTGGAGGAGGAGCCAGGTTATCGTACTCTTTTGTATGATCCTAATGCTTCTCCAGGTTCCGAATGGTGCACTTCTGAGATAAAGCCATCTGCACGCTGCTTGTGCTGTGTGACCATTAAGGCATGACAGGGTGCATCGATGAGGACAGGTCTGTACATATAACCAGACAGGCAGGGATTTGTGGTTTCTATTTCTTTTTTATATCTGCAAATACTTTTTTTTTCTCTTGTGAAAGTTACCGAGACGGCTGTGTTGCTATATGCTGTCTGTGTTTTGCCATTGATGTGCCTAAGGTCATTTAAACTCTCGACTAATCCCAGCCCCTGAGAACTCATATTGTCATTAGACGACGTGTAATCCCTGAATATTGCTACAACTTCCAGATTAGGGATTCTGCGCTAGCTGCCAACCTCCGAGGTGGTAGTTTGTTTTCATGTATCCCTAGCTTTTCAGGTGGAGGCAGACCATAACTGAAGTTACAAGTTACCGGTAGAGCATAGAGCATAACGTGAGCTTAGGCAATGAGATTAATGGTAATTGGACGGCACCTTAGCGGTCTAAGGTTGGGTCTATGTTCAATCGATAAGGCAGCCGCTTTAGAAACACCAGCACGCCACCACGAATGTCTTTAGGTTTGGAAAACTCCTCCATGATCCAGTAGTAGATTTCAGAATGGACCAGTGTGATGATTCCAAAGTCCTGCGCTCTCAGGGATGAAGCATATTTACACCACCACCAGGCAGCAGGAACATAGCCTATGAACCCTCCACAGTCCACACCCAATTCAATTTTCCACCATTAGATGTCTCTAATGCCTTTTTGAACGAAGCATTTAGTGAAGATGTGCATATGGAACCATCAAAGAATTTGATGATCGTTCACGACCAGCACACTTCCGTTCAGAAGTTCATTGGGAGAGTAGAATAAGAGGCTCAGAGCAATTTATATAATTACTTGAAGGTATATTTTACTTCTTTATATTGAAAAACATTATCGTCCTATTTTGTAACTTAGAAAGTATAGTTACCGTTTGCCTCGGTGTTGGACTATTATTTTTACATAAAAAATAATATTCATTTGCTGTAATTGTGTGTTTTTTTTAATAAAAAAAAATATGGCTTGAGTTGTAGATTCGATGAGGTCGCATAAATTGATTTTATTTTAATTAGATAAAAAATAGTAAACAAAAATAGATGAATCAAATTTAAAAAAAAAAGTGATAAGAATAATATGATAATAACTTTTTTTTTTAAAAGATAAATGATATATCTCAATTTACAACCTGTTAAATACAGAAGAACAAAATAAAATAAAAAAAGAACATAAAAAAACAAGTTCTGATCAACCTGAATTAGCACGAAAAATCTGTAACTCCGGTAATCAAGATGAGCTAGCCCGAGATATCCTGTCAAACCCGCGATCCATATAATAAGATTGGAATAACACATTTAGAAAGATAAAAGAATTATATAACATTTTTTTAAAAAAATGTGTTAACTTTTCAAACTCGTAACTTAGGTCATTAGACTCGAAACACTCTATCTAAAAAGATTATGAAGTTCAATTCTCAATCAATCAAATATTGAATGATGAAATTAAAAAAATAATTTTAATTATACAAAAGGATTAAGAAAAAATAACAATTAAAAAAACGATGATTGAGATTGAAATACAAAATAAATTTTATATTAGATTTAATGGTGAAATTGAAAAGAAAAATCAATTTAGTAAACCTAAAAAAATAAAAAAAATAAGAATCAAAATTAACATGAAAAATAAAAAGAAAATTTTGATTGAATGATGAAATCGAAAAGAATAATAACTTTTACAAAAAAACCAAGAAAAAAAATTAGGATCAAATTGAAAAATATAATATCATCAATTTGGATTGAAGAATAAAATTAAAAGCTAATAAACCTTTTATAAAAGGGCCAAAGAACAAAATTATAAATAAAAAAATAAGAACCAAATTGAAAAATGATATGAGCCAACCCGGATTAACTTGCAAAACTCGCAACCCGAGTCATGAGACTGTGATAACCTCATAGAAAACAATTCAAATAAATTATGAAGCTCAATTTCAAATAAACTCGTTATTAAAAGATGAAATTGAAAAAATCAATCTAAAAAGAAGACATAATAAAACAACTCGAGTTAACCCCATAGAACACGTGACCTGTGTCATAAGACTAGGATAACCTCATAAAAAAGCAAACGAAAACAAATTATGAAACTTAATTTCAAATCAACCCAATGTTAAATAATGAAATTGAAAAAATAATAATTAAAAAAACAAAAAAAACTCGAGTCAACCAGGTTAACCTGCCAAACCGTGACTCGAGTCATGATAACCTCATAGAAAACAAATTAAATTAAATCATGAAGCCTAATTCCTAATTAATTCAATATTAAAATATGAAAATAAAAAAATTATTAATTAAAAAAAATTAAAAAAACTCGAGTTAATTGAATTATCTTGTCGAACTCACAATACAAGTCATGAGATAAACTAATCACATGTAAAGCAAGAGAGAGTGCAGTGATGGCTGGTAGGTTCTGACTGAAAAATAAGAGTTAATTTGAAAGTATTTATATTTTTTATAAACTTGTAAATTCAAGTGTAAAATCATGATTTTGTTTGATTTTGATCGAGTTTACTCATACAATTCATTTTGTATGAGTCAAGTATAATTTTATTAATTTTAAAGTTTTTAATTCTAATTTATATATTATACACATGTTGACTCATAAAATCTTATAATTTTACAAGTCAATTCATGATTTTAATAATAATAATAATATGCAACATGTTATTTGAGTGTGTTTGAGAGTAAAATTAATTTTGTGTTTAGATTTTTTTAAAATTATTAAAAAAAATTAAATTATTTTGATATAAAAAATAAAAAATAAATTATTTTAATAAAATTTTAAATTAAAAATATCATATAACACAATGCTTAAAGAATGATGCATCGATGGCTGATTTTTAAAAAGATTAAAGTGGGCCTATTAAGCTTGGCCTAGGGGCCAGAGGCAACATGCTTTATTTCATTTTTCTTTTTTCGATGTATTCAGTTTTTTTATTATTTCTTTATAAAAGGTCTTTTTTTTATGATTAACATTTCGTTGAGGCTCTACAATTAATTCATAGACTCTATTTTTCTTATATAAATTTATGATATTATATTTTATTTATCTTTAGTGATATATAATTTTAAGATTATGCTAATTTTTTTACACAGCTTGGAATATATTACTAAATATAAATAAAAACACATTAAAAATAATATTATTATAGATGAATTGAGATTTTTTATTTTCGAAACTTATTAATCTACAAGGTATGGCTTTAAAAATATTTATATAATATAGCATTGAAATTTAAATATGCACCAAAGTTTATTTTTAAAAATATTTTCTCAGCTACAAATAGCCTAGATTCACATTATTTTTTTTTAATTATTTGTCAATTCAATATTTATCAAAATTAATTTCGAATTATTTCAAATTTAATTAGATTTATTTGAAATTCAAACTTTTTTTCTATCCTAAAAAAACTAGTTAGTTCTTAACAACCCGCTCCGCTGTCCTTAGAGGATCCCTTCTCCGTAAAACCAAACTCCACAAACCTAAACATCAATTCTTCTTGACTCAAAAATTAAAAGAAAAAAAAAAAAAAAAAACTCAAAGCGGCAAAGAGTCAAACACTTGAGCTACATAAGGCGCTGGTACTGTCATTACATGACTTGAAAATCACCATCAATCAAATATTTCCTCTCCTCTCCGTTCTCTCCCAACGACAATAATGTTCGGTACTCCGTCTTCCACTCCTGCCTTTGGCACGCCGTCTTCCACTCCGGCATTCGGCACCCCCTCTTCTACTCCCTTATTCGGCACTCCATCTTCCACACCAGCATTCGGCACCCCATCTTCCACACCAGCATTCGGCACTCCTTCAACGCCGGCTTTCGCTTCTGGAGGATTCGGCTCTTCTTTGTTCTCTACTCCATTTACTTCTCAAACTCAACAGCAGCAGCAGCAGCAGCAGCAGCAGCAGCAACAAACTCCGTTTTTTCAACAACCGTCTGCTACTGGTTTCGGATTTCAGCAGCAACAGCAGCAGACTCCGTTCGCTACGCCACTTCAAATGACACCGTTCCCTACTCCTCAATTGACTACTCAGATGGCTCCGGTTGCTCCTCTTCCTTTCTCTCTCGCCGATCGCGACATTCAGGTTTGTTTTCCCTTTCTTTTCTTTTGCCTAAAACCCTAATTTAGATCGGTTTCTCTTTGTTTTTTACTTTTCTTTTTTAATATAGATATAATTGTGAGTTTTGATCGTAGGCAATTGTGGATGCTTACAAGGAGGAGCCTGGGAACCCTAAGTATGCATTCAAGGTGCATTTCGTTTTTTTTTTTTATGACTTTATGTGTTTGGTTGCATAGAAAGTTAAGGATAATTAAAATGCATCCTTTCTAGGTATAGAATTCCGTGCCTTTTTTTTTTCTTGAATCCGATTGGTAATTTTCTTGCTGTTTCAAAGTGGTCTGTCTGATTAACGAATTAGATTTTTGGAGGTTGACATGGTTGTTGTGTTGGTTCTTTTATTGGCAGTATTTGCTGTTAAGTGTAACTGATCCACAGCATAGAGTGAAGCCTGCTGGTGTATCAGAAGTGAGTCTATCACTTTAATTTTAGTTTGCTTTTATCACTGCTTTGTGGCTCTCGTTGATTTTATGTCTGGCTAAGTTTGGAGAATAGTTTGCTTTTGCTAGATCATGTGGGCGGAGGCTATGGCAAAGCTAGAGGGTATGGACAGTGCAGATAGAGAACGCCTTTGGCCTCAGCTTGTTCAAGGTTTCAAAGATCTTTCTAACCGCCTGAAGGTAGTTTGTTCTTAATTTGAGGCGATGTTGTATTTTTTTTGTTGAATAGGATTTTTTATTTAGCAGTTTGTCTTGTGAGTGATTAACAATTGGCCATCAACTTCTTTAAGATTCATAAGTATCAAATTTGGAGGAGTTCTAAAAGCTAGAAGTTAGAGCTTAGAAGAGGATTCATAAGTATCAAATTTGGAGGAGTTCAAATTTGGCCATCAACTCATATCGTTTAGATTTTTTTTACTTCTTTAATGCGGTTAGTGATAGTTATCATTTGATTTGCTCTGCCAACTTATATTGTGCTACTAAGAATATGCTGTATATTTTATGAAGTTCCTTGGTCCTTTATGACTTGAAGAGGATTTTGAGTTCAAATAATGTAACTTAGTTGGTTTAAGGTTCTCAGATTGGTTTCTACCTACCAATCTCAATCAATGATTGTATACCTATCTATATGCTTGATAGTATAAAAAATTTAGGTAATCAGATGACCACACACCTGTTATTGAAGAACTGTTGAAACACAACTTTCCAGTTGAAAGAGTGGCTAAAGTAGCTCAAGAAATGTTTTTGTGAAGGAAAATTGACACAGATCATCATTTTAAGGACTGCTAAGAACGAGGTCATATATTTATATACAGAAGGTGTAGTCTAATTCAGGCTGGATTAGGTAGCTTACTTTTACTCGCTGCATATTGCAATTCCTCGTATAAGGAAAATATACTAGAAAAAAAATTAAGGTTCTATCTTGGAAGGCTTTATGCATTTTGCAGTTCTCCTTGCAGTCAGTTTTTTCTGTTAATGGACCATGCTAACTGAATTTTATAACATTAGAATGCTTCTTGCTAATTTGATGCAGCTCCAAGATGAAGTAATTGTTTCAGATGCAGAGAGATTGCGAATGACCCAAAGCAATGTAAAAATGGTACTGTCTGTCTGCCTTTCCACTCCACACATCATATCTTCTGGATACTGTTTTGACATGCAAGTATTCTTTTCAGCTTCAAAGGCATTTTCAAGCTGAGACTCTTCCATGGATTGAAAGAATGAGACAAAAAGAGCAAAGTCTTCAGAGGCGTCTTTTAAGGGTGAGAATGGGTGCTCCCTCTCTCTCTGCACCATAAAATTAAATTTATTTGTTCCACTTGGTCTGTATGGCTGTCATCTTCTGAATTACTCTTCAACATGAACAGTATGCTCTTGTGAGATAAGCTCTCAGAATTTGAAATCCCCTTTAGCTTTTACATTTCTTTAACATTCAAGGGGAGAATGCATTTTGCAACCCTGAGTTCCAATTTAAAATTGTGCATGAAATAGTTCCATGACACTTGTATATCAAAGTCAGATAAACATTTATGTTAAGTGTATGCACTAAACGAAAGGAATGTAGGAAAGGTTAAGGGTTTTTCTTTCCCTAGATTCATGAGCAGGTGGTGCGGTGAAATATTTTATTTTTTGTATTAGATTCTACTTGTTTCCTTGAACTGCCCTCTTATCCATAATCTCTCAAGAAATCCTATTTGATTTGAATGCACAACTTCATGCCACTGTTCTATCCATTATTTTTATGTGAATTGTAGATGGTTAACGTTGCATCAATAATTGCTACAAGATTAAAATTTTCGGTTTAATTACAACTCGGTCGTTGTAGTTTAATGAAATTAATTAATTGGTCCTCAAGGGTTCAAAAAGTATTGCTCAATCCCTATGAATTTAAATCCATTAACAACTCAGTCCTTTTGTCAATCCATGTTCTTTTTTAATTTAATTTTTTTTTCGTTTTTGAAAAATAGAAAAAAGAAAAGAGATACACGAGATTAGAAAAAGAATGTATTGTCGGGACAAAAACCTTCTTTGAATTGAGGATGATCAACTTTGGTCAATAGACTATACAATCATTTTTATACTAAAGGGACTAATTAATTAGCTCCAGTAAACTACAGGGACTAAGTTATATTTAATTCTAAACTCGTCAAATTTAAAGCCCAAGGTCCAAAGTGATATTGTAATCAAACTGTGGGGTATCATAATAACTGTTTCTGCTCCGAAGCATTATTGTGTAGGAAATTTATGCATCCAGTACTGGATAACTTATTCTAACATCTACCTTCCCCTATCGTATGCTTGAAGGTGATGAGAATAATGGAGGCATTGGAGGGCAAGGGTTGCCGATTGCCCTTAACAAAAGGGGAAGCTGAATTGGCTGAGAAGTTAGTTGCGATAATCAGGCAGGTAGGTGTTTCTTGTCCTCACCCTCATCTTTACACTTAGCATTATCACTTAACCTGCATCTGGAGATGTTATTAACAAATTGACACCATTTCAGCTAAAAGGATCTGGAGCAGAATTTTCCAGGAGAGTTCATAACCTACTCACTGTATCTCGTGTTCAAGCGAATGGAATTGGTGCCGGAGGTTCTCTTTATCTTCCAGGATCAACCAAAATACATGAAGAGAGTCTTGCTGATATGCAGGAGGTAAGAGTGGGACAAGTAGGAAGTGATGTGGGGTATAGACGTTACTTTATCAGTTGGGATCCTTATTGCTAAGCTCGTTGCTTCTCTCTTTACCCATTGATGTATTTTACAACCATGATGATATAGTAAACACTTAGTCTGGAGTAATATTATTAATTATTGTCCTTCAAAATAAAGCAGGAATGGCACTGCAACAAAACCCTTTTTTGTGCGAAGAGATGATCATTTTTCTATTTTGATGAATTATATGGTCCTATACAGTTTGCAATTACAGTTATAATACGCCTGTTTTGATCTTCAAAGGAATATGTATGATAAATAACAAGTGACTGGTTTTGTGGGCAGGTTTTACAACAGCAGACTGAAGCTATTGCAAGGCTTGGCAATGTGTTGAAGCGGGATATTAGGGACATGGAAATTATGATGGCCGAGGACACATAAATGACACAATAATTGAACTAGAGATACAAGCACCTGCTGATTCTTGGACATGTTGCCATTTTGTTACTGATTCAATTAAGAAGTGATCTGTGATTGATACAATTCAACTCCGACAAGAGCTGTCATAAACTAATCTCAAAATTCTCTCCCCTCCCTGTTGTGTCCGTGTTTTTTAGCGCCACCCCTCCCCCATCCACCCCTTTTTTTGTCTTAAATTTGTTAGTTTCTGCTTGTGACGTCACACCACCATCAGTGATGGCGAGGGTACCAGATGGATCTTGTTAGCTGTCACTGCATTTGTCAAAAGGGGATTTCAATTGATCAAGGAGTCTCACAGCTCTCGGGAGCAAGGGTTTCCCTAATAGGCTCCTTATTTTGCTGGTTGTAAAGATTAGTAGTTTGGAATTCAACTATGTGCAAGCTTAGTGTAACGTGACTGATTTCTAGCCTATCCCTTCGTAGTTTTAGGTTTTCAACCCAGCAACGGGAAGGCCATTCATGGTAGAACTTGCAAGATATGGCGAGGGCTCCAGGATTCGAATTCTCAGGTTTTGATTCCTCCAGTTTAACTGAAATTACTTATTGGTTCGATATCATTATGCCCACGCCATCATGTTTAACTCTCCTGGATATTTTTAAGGTTACTATGGACATGAAATTTTCAGTGTCATACGTTTCGCCATGCGGGATATTATATAGACTTTGCTTCAAATCTCAGCTTCTCAGTATTGTAAATTATCATGTGCATTTCATGTGATGTTAATTTTAATAAAATAATTGACAGAGTGCTTATAGAATATGAATATACTAAAGGGTATATTTGAAAAAAAAACGTGGAACAAAATAGCTTATAGAATATGAATATGAATATGAATATACAGCTCAATTAAGCTTCCGAGTTTTCTTGCAGCTATGACTGCAAATAGCTTCCTGATGTGATTTTCGAACAAATTACCCCTAATTCCATGCCAAAGGTGCATCCGATTACTCGAGTTTTGCTGAGGGACGAAATACAGTAGTTTTGCTGAGGTAAGTTAACAAATAAATACCTTATTGTTTAACCAAGAACAAAAGACCAGGTAAGTTGGAAGGAATTTGGGTATTTGTACAGCAATAAGACGACATTTGCAGAGTGCATGACCATTGTATCCAAAATTCAACCTCCTCAAATTGTGAAGAAACCACATTCGGGGTGCCCGTGCTTGCAAATGTATCGTACATTATATTTCTCGGGGTTCGTATTTTAATTTCCTTCCATGGATAAATAAAATTATACATGTTTAGGTATAAGCTTCTGCCATGATTAGGAGGACAAGTGATGTCCAGCCAGTAAACAGGCGTGCACCCTTTCCTTTACCCTTCTTCTGGTCATACTGTTCCCACAGAAACCCAGTTTGGTGATAGTTGCGAACCACATTCCTGCAGCAAGGCGGCACAAATTCTTGAATAAAGTGACAAATGTATATAGGTTCCAAGAAAAAAAAAGAGAAATAAAACGTGGGGCAACAATCTTGTTACATAGGGTTTGCACTTTGCAGTGTACATTACCTAATCAAATTACCCCTCAAGTCATCATAGATTACTCTGGCTCTGTCACTATACGGTCCACTCTCTGCAAAAATTTAAATTAAACATAAGCATGAACCTTAAGAGGCCAAATAATAATAATAATAAAAACCTCACAGCCAAAAGGCTGCCGGTTGTTCTAGTCTCAAGAGCAAAACTTCATGCAAAAACTGCATTGGACCATTTTTCCTAGTAGATCGAGTCGGTGGATGATACCTTTGGAATAGTGGTAGAGTG
Source organism: Populus trichocarpa (assembly GCF_000002775.5). Lineage (NCBI taxonomy): Eukaryota > Viridiplantae > Streptophyta > Magnoliopsida > Malpighiales > Salicaceae > Populus > Populus trichocarpa. Next base: position 8,925,366 of record NC_037294.2, on the reverse strand, counting down.
CAGATAGAATCATGTAATTCATGTTCATCCAAATTGGGCCTCTCCAGTAAGGTGGGTCATGCTCTGTGTTGCGCTTCATGTACATGGAACTGTTGCATACAAGATTAATGTCACAGAAATATTTCAGTATCTAGAAGTAAAAGGACTACAAAAGAGATAAAACATTCACCTTGTTTTGGAAAGAGAACGGAGTCCATAGTCTGTCCAGAAAACGGTACTGTTTGCAATGAGGTCAAGCTGTTTTTCCAGAATCCACGAATCCTGCATAAGGAAATAAATAAGAAAACTACAACAAGCTCAACTGAAAGGAAAAAAAAAAAAGGAACAAAGGAGAGGCATAGCTACACCAAGCTGCAAGGAAGCAAAGACAAGTGAGCCAAAGAAACTGGTGAAACAATTTTTTTCAGTGACCAACGTTCCATGATAGGTGAAACTTACAGATGGAATAATTTTCCCCATGAATGGAAAAAGGCTGACATAACCAATATGAGGAACAAGTCTTGATACTGGCCTTCCTATTACATCACGAACAAGCTCTCGAGTTCCCACCCCTGTCTCTTTCCAACTTAAACGAACCTAGAATGCTCAAAGCAATGTTTAGCATCAGTGAGAAAATTTCACAAGAAAGAGATGCTATGTTCAACTGTACAAGAGCAAAATATTGATTCCAACATGGCATGCACCTCGCATAACAAAAATGCCCAAGGATTTAGCTAAAGTCAATCATTACAATGGGAGCATGCTACAATTCTAAGCCTGTAATTTTAACATCATAAAATATAATGGCAGAACTAGCAAATTGTTGTCCGGCACCAATTTGATAAAAAAATTAGAGCATTCATCCAGAAGGATGAGCTCAAGATGTTTTTCAAGTTTAATTAAATATTATCCTCAGAGTAACTTGATAGACAACATAGATGATACTGATATATTGAGGAGAACATAAATAACTACACAAATAAGCAAATCTGAGCATCATTGACATGTAATCCAGTGTGTCAGTGAACATACGTTAGAGGTACCAAATTCTAAGAAAACAGAAACAAAGGAGTGTACCTTTTCTGTATGATTCCCAAAATCAAAATAAGCTCCAACCAAAGGATCAAGGTGCATCTGTACAACATTAAGCATGTGGGATATAAAGAAACAGGAAGTCCCAGCAATAAAAAAATATCTCACAAGTATTATGCAGTACTAGTTGAGTAGCATTAACAGAAAAGGAATGAAATGCACTATACAAACCTGATTCAGCATGTCAAAATCTGAAAGTAGCTTAGCTGTTGAGCCATATTCCTGCATTCAAATGCTCAAGGACTATAAAGCAGTGAATTTGATTTTAAGTTTTAACAATGTTCCAGATAACTAGTCTCCTAGGTATACCTTTTCAGGCTTATTATCCTTCTTAAACAACTGAGTAATGGACTGCATGCAATTCGCAGCGAGAAGCATCCAACACCTAAGATCCAAGTGTCGTTCTTCGTCACTTGGGTGTGAAGCACGAGGATAATCATCCAGCCCAGAGGACAGTGTCTAGAGGACAGAAATAATGTCAGACTAGCAGTGTTGTTGATGGGAAGAAACAGAAGCATAGCTACTAGCAATAATACAACGTAAATTTAGAAACCACCATGCATAATATTTGCATAAAATTTGACAATCATACTCTCAACTTCTTTGACTCCAAAGGGAAAAGTAGGGAAATCACACATTAGTTCTTAAAAGATAGGGCCCCGGGAAAAAACAAAAACCCTACATCCTCAAAGTTTCTTAGTGGTTTCAATTAAGCTCTTTCTTCCAATTCCATTGGTAACAGTTAACAATCTGTTAAGAACGAAAATGCCAGGCACCTGCCATGTCACTTTCTTTGACATCTTTAAAGCTAAAAATTATTGAAAACATTTTTTTTAAAGTCCTACCTATGCATTTATTAAAAGAAAAGGAAAAATACTTATTTTCCTATTGTCTTCATCTTCCATACATCTCAAGTTTACCTCCTTTTATTCTAATCCAGATCTATGGTTTCTGTTATTGATATTTTAGTGAAATCAAGCTTTCTCTTTGGCTTTATGTTCCCCTTTCTTTTCTTTTAACATACATTATGCTTCTATTTATTGTTTGTTTCTATTGTTGATTTTTCTGTTAATTTTGTTTTTAATTTTATGACAATTCTCAATCTCTTGTGTACCGTTACCCCTTGAATTAAATGTGTGCCAAGCCCTTTACCATAACATGATTTCCCAACTTCTTTCATGGATTCTTCTCCTACAGATACTTTAAAGAGAACACAGGGATAAGGAAAGCCAGTCATCAGTGAATTATCTCATTTGCAAACATTAACGCAAAAGGCTCTCTAAATGGTACAAGTGGCTATCTGTTGGACAATTTGAAAAGACAGGGAAGAGCAAATGGTTTCCAAATTTCTATTTTCAGAGAGAAGTCAGACTAGCTCTTGGCATTTCTTTGTTTAATTGTTATTAGCTCTTTATATAATTCCTTCAAATTGAGAACATTTTCATGTTGGTTTATAAAAGATGAAATAATATCATCCTCTAGTAAAAGCTAGAAGTGTGAGAATTCAGGGTTTTTTTGAAAAGAAAAGTTCAAATAATTTTCCTGCCTGATTTAATTTTAACAAAATAGTAAAATTCACTTTAAACAATTCTTTTCTCTAATTTGTATGTTTTTCACTTTCAACATTTTTCGGCCAATTAATTGGATACTGTGCAAGCATTTCTCCATCATCTAACAGTGCATATGAGTTGTAACATTTGTTATCATGTTTTTACAATGAAGTTGAACATAAGAGCATAATTGAAACTACTAGGAAATAGGGGTCCAATTGAATTCTTCTAAAAATCCAACTGTCACCACCATGGCACCACTATAATCTTTAGGACTTATTTGTACTTTTCAAAGTTTTTGAAAAGTAGAAAACTGTAAACTCACCTTTGGGTTTAGTTCCCGAGTTACTTTGTTGTCTCTCCCATGCCAATAATAGCTGCCCATCTCTTTCCCTGCATCCACAAAGATAAAACAAGTAAAGTAAGCACCTTAATTTTAAAAAAGGGTGTTAGTATACATCTCAGGCTAAGGGCATATTTATCTTTATTTTCCATCAACAACTAAGCTGAGCTGCAATTTATAAAGCATGTAATTGTTGTTATAGTTAACTGGGCAGGGGAGAAAGTAAATAACAAATCCTTATGCCAACCTTTTTTGGTTGTGTACTAATCTCTCTCATGATCTGACAGCTGATTTTTGATTTACAGTTAACACTCATAAAAAACCTCCAGCTGCTTAAACCTATTTAAAACTCTGACATAAATTAATACAGTGCAGAATCGATAGCTGTAGAAAAATGGAATACCTTTCTGCGTTGTGTTGTACCACTGGAACCAAGCTTCCAAGCGAACAAAAGCCCGTTCAAGGAAGGAAGTGATCCCATTTCTTTCAGTGGCAGTGAACTTATTTTTCTCCATCCCATCAAGTAGATCTGGAGATGGCAACACCACATTTGCAATCATCTTTAAACAATTTGACTATAAGTGCACATAGAAAAACATTTACCAAATAATTTAATCTTTGGCAAGTATCTGAAAGAAAATGCACATCATAAATTATTAGAAAATGAAAAGAAGTTGCTTGAACCACCCCAAGATCTAGCAAATGAGATAGAAGAAAATAAGTTTCTTTATAGTTACATGATTTGTACTTTTAAGGAAGATGGTGTCTCATTAAATTAGAAGACTTTTCTTGCTATTTAGAAAGATAGGTGTTGCTCTCTACCTTAAGACTAGCAGAGCTAAAGCAATTCTATTACACAAGAAAGAAGCGTGCAAAATTTGTACAATACGATGATGAAAATGTAATTGCAAATAGCCTTACCACGAATAACCAAAAATAGGGTGGGTGGATTTCCATTAGATGGATACTGAACAACAAATTCCTCTGGAACCTTACTGCAATTACAACAGAAAAGACATTGCAAAATTACTTCAAGGATGACTGTGGCAAATAATCTCTCCAGCCAAATTTTAGGATTTTTTTTAAAGGAGGCAGCCAAATTTTAGGATTTAAATTCACTTCAAAATATTTGAACAATACAATTATGATACCTTAGAGCTTCAGAACCCAAAATCTGCTCACGTGGAATCCATCCATCTATGTTCATTAAATCTAACCAGTGACCAATAATATCCAAACAAATATGGATATCCCAACGCCTGCTCGTGCCCAAAAAAATTATTAGTTAGCCCGACAGCAATACAAATTAACTCCATACTGTAATAGGAAATTGGACCTGACCAGATCAACAGTTGATGAAAACCTTCATCCCATAAAAATCCCCTTGGAAAGAATGGTCGGCTAGGAACAGCTGTATACAGCTCAGCTGGCCAATATGAAATAAAATTATCTCTAAGCTGCAAGGAAAATGGCCAACTGTATGACTTTGCCAGACATAAAAAAATATGACAGGGATCATACATAAAAAGAACACAATTAGGATGAAAAGAAACAGTCAGGCCGGATGAATTGTGAATGCAGAAAAACATCACTTTAACGAGATAAGTGTAGAAGAAAGAGAGCTCCTGGCATCTAATGAACTGATATAGATAATGCTCACTCATAATTTAATATTTCTTTCTTACTACCAGTCCACGCACTACATGGCACATGGAATCCTAACTGCAAAGACATGAACAAGTACACTTCACATAAGTTGGACCCATATGAGCACTGATTTTAGCATTTCTAAGACGGCGAAAGACTTCTCCTATCAAATAGTGCCCTTATGTCACAATTTTGGATTAAATGTGACACTCTCAAAAGCCCTTTCCTATCAAATTGTGCTTTTAGAACAACTGCAGCAATTTTGAAAGCAAAAGGAGTAGCCAAGTTAAACAACTAAGAACCAGAACCTTAAGAAGTATTCAACTTGAGACATGAATCAGTACTTGAAACACAGAGAGTAGGAATTTATGCTATTAATGAACAGCAGGATTTTAAATTGAGCATTTAACTACTGCACACTTATTAAAGAGATTATAGGTTGCACTAAAAATAGAAAATAAAAAACAAATGCATACAACTTACATTAGAATTTTCAGGGAATGAAATCTTTGATTGACCATAAAAGTAGCCAATGCCTCCCAACATATTAGCAATAGCAGCCTTACCAACAATTGTGGATTCAGGTTCAAGCTGAGCAAACAATTAGAAGAAGTCAGAATTCTTTTAATTCAAAGGAAATATATATTGGGGACTTTACAATTGCCACTTCATCATAATCCTAAAAAAAAAACTTCTTCAATGCCAGCGAATAATGTCTATAGCCTAGTGAAATGCATGCTTTATTGTGCATAGGATAACATTTTAGTATTCATCAATTAGTGCTGTACTATGCCATGTGACCTCGGCTGATGTCCTCCTGCATAAGTGAGAAGATCCCCAAAAGATGAGCATGTGCTTCTAAAAGCTTTGAAGTTTATAGAAGGAGAAAGGATTTGAAAGAGACATGTGCAACATTTCAAGAGTCACTTTTGGAAGAAAGTAAGATAAACCACTCAAATAAGAAATTCCAGGAAGAGTGATGAAGAAACCATTAAGAAAGAGGAAACAAGGTCTTGGATAGGCTCCACATCCACTTACGACACCACGAGCACTCACAATTAAACAAGATGCCAAAATAGCACAAGATTTTTCAGTTATTGAATTTGAATCATTTTAACTCCTACATTCATTATTCCAAAATGTATTCAAAATTGAAGTACATCATAACAGAGAATCATGACAACTCTTATAACACATCACCTACATGACAATGAAAAGGACATCTAGTAGTAGCAAAGCACTCATTACTGAGCATGATGATAAAATTTGAGAAATAGAACATGTTGTACTTTCCCTAGATATTTACCTTGTCAGCAACATTAAAGCACCGCTGAAATTTGATATCAAACTCTGTTTTCCTATCTTGTAATAAACTTGTCAGCGAGGCACCTGAACAGTACATATAAAAATAAGAATTTTTTTATGGCAAATATAGAAGTCATGTGTAATAAAGGATGCCATAAGAATTATAATTATGCAATGACAATAGATCACCCTACATTACTAGGATTCTCTACTTTCCCAGTTTGTCAGGACAAAGAATCACGTAGAGGAAGTGGTAAGAATTATAATACAACTAAGAGAACACTTCAATGGTTAGGAGTGAAGGGCATTTTTTTTATGGAGATGGAATTGATATGGACAAAACCTGTAAGCCTGCTCACACGTTCTTCTACTTTTGAATTTTTCACTTCGGTTCCAGATACAAAAGCAATATCTGCTTTGAAAGGAATACTTGCAGAAATCTGCAAAATTTAGAAATCTAACGTGATGTAGAGTCTGTAAACAGTCCCCTGTGTTTTAGGACAAGAATTATGATGAGCACACAATACCTGAAAAACTAGAATGTTTGGAGAATCTTCAGACGAGTCAGATAGAAGCAGTTGGCCAAACTCTCTTGCCTGGCAAGATGCAGCAAAGCAACACAGAGAAATCAAGACAAACCAGAATAGGAACTCAAAACATGCACACTTCCTTTAAGATATTAGACACCAAGGTATTTTTCAATAAAAACTTAAACAGTGCAATACTTGGGCTCCGAGATTGTGCTGGACAAGATCAGATAAATTGTGAATATGAGGTGTCCTGAAACCAGAATAGTGGAGCTCCAAAACATCCTAAAAAACAACAAAGTTGGCTCCAGATCAAGACTCGAGATAAAAAGAAACAACATCACTAGACAATTAACAGTTGCAAATGTTCATGACAAGGAAAAACGAAGATTGGTGATACATAATTCACAAAGCAAGGTGAGAGATGATAGCTGTCAATCCATTTCCATATTACCTTGGATTCCAAATGTAGCTGCCAATCCCCAATATCAGATCGTGAACCTGATGCTAAAAGAGAATTCTTATCGATGTCTAAGGTATCTCCCGCCAAATTTAGGACATGTCCACTTTCATCAGCCAAATAGAAGAACAAATGCCCATGTCTCAGCATTTCATTATCCCACTCGGATCTACAAAATCACCATGAGGAACACCAACTGCATCAGGAAGCTTAAAAAACCAGCTACCAGAATTTTCTCATTTGAACACTCTATCCAACTAGTGGCAAAAAAACACACATAGAACGCACCATACAAATTGAACAGAGAAATCATTCAAGTGACGAGTAAGGCCAATTACTTATCAGTTTGCACATCAATTTGAACGGCCCAATCACCTCCATATCCACTTCCTTCACTCTTGGATTTCAAGAAACTCGTAGCTAACTTCAATCCCTGATCAACCAACACCTGATGTCCAAAATCACGACCATTATGCTGCGTCCAGCCATACGTGTTAAGCCCGTCAGAGTCTTGACACACATGTCTCATATGATACATCCCATCCTTCACACCAATCCACATCAATCCAGCTATCAAAGACCGAGGAGTCCTGCCAACCAATTCCGCATCCACCATTTCCAATTCAAAAATTATATGCACAATGGAATAGCCTAAAAACGCTAAAAAAACTAAATAAATTAGAAAGTAATTATCACATAATTAATTACCTTGCGCGAATTCCAAAATAAACATGAGGACGATAAGTTCCCCAATATAAGCTCTCTCTGTGCTCTCCTTGAAACTGAAACCATGAGAAATTAATCTAATCAACAGAAAGTAAATTAAAAACATAAAGAGATTAGTTGAGGAATCAATTACTACTTACTTGAGGAAGGTCCATGAGTTTAGGAGAAGGAAATGGAGTGATAACCCTAGGTCTTAGTGCTTTTCCAGCAGGCTTTATAATAATATTATTAATCAACAAAAAAATTACGAAGAAAGCCAATACGCTAATTCCTAGCATGATTTTGATATCAACGTTCAAAATCCGAATTGAATTCTGGTTTTTATTTCTATCTCTCAGTCTAGGTTTTGTGTTTCCAAAAGAACTGTCGCCTCCGTCGTTTGGTTCGGTGGAGGACGACGTTCTGCTTCGCGCATTCCTCCGGCTACTGCCTGGAGTCATTTTCTGCTTCTTCTTCGTCTTCTGTTTTTTTCTCTTTTTTTTCCCACTGACTTGTATTGAAGTCAGTTCAGTTCAGTCCTGAAAGTAAAGGCCTGGGCCCTGGGTCGAAGGAAAATGGATATGGACTCTGACCGAGAGTTGAAGCCCATCATCTAAAAAGATTTATAAGCCCAGGGATATGAAAGATTTCCATTCACGACGTTGCACCATGCTTTTATCAAATACGACTTTACATAAAATATTGTTTATGCATCCATGAAATTTTGTGTATAAAATTTTATTTATTTACATAAAATTAGAAATATATATATATATATATATATGCACACACTTGATTGTTTGGAACAATTAGTATGTGCATTAATTTAATTGTATTTATAATTTGGAACAATTAGTATGGCTTAATATAATTTTTTTATTTATTAACGTGGGTGTCCGGATCAGCTTGTACGCACCTCGACTAATCCCACGGGCCCTGAAATTAACAACCATGGAAGCCTCCAGTGACCATCATATTAGCAACCACAAGGCTCGAACATAAGATCACATGGGAAGCAAATCTCTTAGTCCCAAGTTTTTTTTACTGGGCCACCTATTAGATGGTTATATAGCTTAATATAATTGAAACAATCAAGTGTGTGTATATATGTGAATATATATCCTAAATCAATAAATTTGGAACAATTAGTATACAATTTTCATATTTTTTTTATGTTAGCAGAATATGATCTGGTGAGTTTTTTTTAATAAAAAAAAGTACAATTATTCCAATTATAAAGCACAGTTCAAGCCCCCCTTTTATATGATTAGAAAGGCCAGATCTGACGGATTATAATGATTTTCTTGATTTTTCTACGTATAAATAATAGTATCATTGCCATTACTCGACTGATGTACTGTTTTTCAACGGTCATACACTTGTAATAGTCATCTTCACTTCGTTGTTGACTTATGGAGTGCGTAAATGCTGACAGCTTAACTCATCTATGTGCATACCAGACGCCACCTTCCTCGTCGTCATAATCTATAAAAACACTTGCATTGAGAGGTCTTTGTCAGAACGTTTATGGCGAAAGAGAGAACCTGCTTCCAGCTTTCATTTCTGATTTTCCTTTCCTTGTTTTCAAAGTTTGTTTCCCTCGAAGCTACTAAACCGAGTCCCAATTCCAGCATTTCCAACGCTGCCGGATGCGTTGAGCTTGAGAGGAAAGCACTTCTTAGGTTCAAACAAGGTCTTAAAGACAGGACATGTCAATGAGCTTCATCTTGGGTTGGCAAAGATTGCTGTGATGGTCCGGGCTAGGCTGCAGCGAGCAGACAGGACATGTCATTAAGCTTCATCTTCAAAATCCATACAATTCTACCTTTATTGATCCTGGTGATTCAACAGAGTTAGCGGGTTTTAAGTTTTCATGCTTAAGCGGTAAGATAAGCCTTTCTTTGCTTGAGCTCAAGTACTTAAATCACCTGGATTTAAGTTGGAACGATTTCCAAGGAAAAACAATCCCAGAATACATTGGTTCACTCAGTGAGTTGAGTTATCTTGATCTCTCTGGTGCATCGTTTTCTGGACTAGTTCCCCCTCATCTTGGAAATCTGTCAAACCTCCGTTATCTAAATCTGTATTCTGATTCCTACCAATCATCTGTTATTGATAGTACTGATCCCTATTAATACATTTGTTTCTGATCTGAATTTGATCACTAGACTCTCTCATTTGGAGTACCTGAATCTAGGATACGTTAACCTTAGTTTGGCATCAGATACTTGGGCAATTTGCTAATATGCTTCCTTCTCTGTCGCAATTGCATCTGTCGAGATCTAAGAAGAAACTTTCCTGATTCTCTTCCAACAACGAATTTAACTGCTCTTCGCATTTTTCGCCTTGGATATAATAATTTCAGCAATTTTTTGCCTCGCTGGTTGTCCAATATTAGTACTCTCGAGGTCCTCGACCTTAGTATTTCTAGAATGAAAGGCCCCATAGACCATATCTCCTGGAGAAAACTTTGCAAACTGCAGCCTTTATATCTGTCAAATAATGATATTAGTGGTGAGATAGTTGATCTTGTTGCGGGTCTGTCTGGATGTGGTAATGCTAGTTTGGAGGCATTACAACTGGTAGGTAATAAATTGAGTGGACAGATACCTGACTCAATTGGACATTTCAAGCATTTGAGATCTCTATATCTTCAGAGCAACTCCTTTTCCGGTTCAATTCCATCATCTATTGGAAGCTTGAATGATTTAGAGACATTGGATTTGAGTTCCAATGCAATAAGCGGGACGATCCCTGATAGCATTGGACAGTTATCAAAAGAGTAATTTGTTGTCAGGTCCCATCTCTCTGAATTTCTGTCAAGAAATGTCATCGTTAACGGGCCTAAACCTTTCTGGTAACTCACTTAACGGAAACATTCCCCCATTCATAACCAGCCTAAAGAATTTGGGAACACTTGTTCTTTCAAATAATCTTTTGTCTGGAAATATCAATATTCCTTGGGAGGAAATGAGTTTGAGTCACCTTGACCTGTCCAGAAACAATCTGTTTGGGGACATTCCTGATTCAATTTGTTTTTCACCCTACCTTCAAGTTTTGAAATTGCTAGGCAACAACTATTCTGGAGAACTCTCCCCGTCCTTACAAAACTGCACAGGTTTGATCCTTTTAGATGTTGGGGAAAACAGGTTGTCTGGAAGTATAACAGAGTGGGTTGGGGATAATCTATCTATACTGTCAGCGTTAGCACTCAGAGGCAGCATGTTCAGTGGAAACATTCCTGGGCAACTATGTCGCCTCCCTCATCTCCATATCTTAGATCTAGCTCAAAATCATTTATCCAGTTTCATTCCAACGTGTCTTGGTAATTTAAGTGGCTTGCAAGCTCCATCTTTTTATGAGCAGGATCCTCCAGACTTCACTGTTTCCTATCGTCAGAGTATGGATTTGATCGTGAAGGGAAGACAACTTGAGTACAACCTCACACTTGGCATTGTAAATGTCTTAGACCTGTCAAGCAATAACTTAAAGGGAGAAATCCCAGAAGAGATAATTAATCTCACATACCTGGGTACCTTGAATTTGTCTTGGAATCAATTGACTGGAAAGATTCCTGACAAGATTGGAAGCCTACAACGGTTAGAAACTCTTGATCTCTCAAATAACCATCTTTCAGGTCCGATTCCTCCAAGCATGTCTTCCATGACTTTCTTGAATCACTTGAATTTGTCATACACTAACTTATGAGGACTAATTCCATCAACCAACCAATTCCAAACCTTCGATGATCCATATATATACGAAGGTAACTCTCAGCTTCGCGGGTCTCCATTACCAACCAACTGTTCAGTTCCAGAATTCAAGGATGATGAGGTCGAGGATGGAGATGATGGTGAAATGCTGTGGTTTTACATAGGCATGGCAGCAGGATTTTCCCTAGGGTTTTGGGTTGTTTGTGGGACATTGATAATGAAGAAGTCATGGAAACGTGCTTATTTCCAGTTCGTGGACGAAACGAAAGACAAAATCTTTGTGGCTATTGCTGTGTGTGTAGCTCGTTTAAGAAGATAGAGCACGAGATGATGAGCTCCTGCTAACAAGTACACGGGTAACATATGCCATTTTTATTTCGCTTTTCTTTTCTAAAATTTTCACTTTGCATTTTATGTTCTAACATTCATGGTTATTGTGGCAACGCAGTCAATGCAGTTCATTGGCTAAACATGAGGAACCATGGAGGAAACAAAATCCAAGAGTCTCTGATGGAAGATCTCTTCATGTCTACTCCGGTTTTCCATAAGACCTGGAGAGGAGATTTCTTCACATTTTGTTTTCACTAGTTGCGCCATGTCTAGCTATCTCTCGGTGTCATCTGATAAACAAAAATCTTACATTTGTCATTCTTTTTCTGTTCAAATACCTGCAGACGAAACTATATTATTGAACATTAGCTATTTTCTTAGTCTATGGATCAAGGTCATATAACAATACAAGCACAGGCAAACGAAAGGAATCATTTTCGTTTTTCTTGATTTTGGAAAAGCTCAACAAGCTCTTGCACAATATATTAATATATAAAACCCAGTTCGCAAATTGCTTTCTTCAGAATAAAGACAAGTATAGTTGAGAAAGTATTCTAGTTTCCATTCCTTGCAGTGTGCCCATACAGTTCTGCTTTCAAGAACAGAAAAAAGTTGACTGGGGAAAAGCTTATTACTGTCCACCACCATAGGCATGGCTCAGCCTCCTCTTCCTCTCAGTGAAGCTCAGGCTCCGCACAACATTTGGAAGGCAGCAGTGTGCAGAATGAGTTGGTTTCTCTTTCCCAGATTTGGAATCTCTGTGTGGAGTTGTTTCACTGCTGCGGACAGAGCTTTCTGCAGACTGATATGGACTTCTACTTGTATATTTCGGAGAGAGGTAAGCAGCTATAGGCTTGCCATTGACTTTGTCTTGGAAACTTTGGTTGTTATTAGCCAGATCGCTACTGATGTTCTCTCGAAAGAGCTCGATTAGTTGCTTCTTCATATCAGCTGGAGAAGGTTCAGCTATTGACCTGGCTGAAGTGATAATACAGAGAGATTCTTCACGTGGAGGGGTTTCTATATAGCTGCCTTGGTGAATAGGAGTAGTGCCACGTGAGGGAGTAAAATCTGAATAAATGAGTTAACCTAATTGAAAACCAAAGATGTACGCATAGAAATCTCAACAATGATTTATGTTAAAAGTAGGAGTTTCTTGGAAGAAATTAAGCCACGGAAAGAAATTTAAGGAAAACTCACCACCATCGACACTGAGGTAATCTTCACAATCAGACTCTATCCAGGGATGAGAATCAAAAAACATATCCTCTTGGTTACCTGAACAAGTAAGAGGCATACTTAAGACAAATGCTCAACGGGTTTAGAGAGCAGATCAAGAGGAACAGCGACATAAATTCAGACGCAGTCTAAAACTCGATACGAAAACTGCAGGAGTTAGCACATCACTTGAGGACCTTAAGTAAAATGATCTTCAATGATGCCAGATTACATCTTGATGAGTAAACATGCACAATTTTCAATTTTATATGCTAGTCGAATATGGATGATCAGTGTTTCATGTTCAAGACAAAAATAGGGCGTAGATTAATGGAAGATCCTCAGGATGTTCATATTAACCAGAGGTTTGTTAAGGACAATGTCCTTAGGATGCCATGGCCTTAAACGACTATCTACAAGCATGAAGTTCCAGAATCATATGGAGTTTTATCCGATTAAGTTATCATATATTTCATGCTTCTTAAGATTAATTCATAAACCAAAACTGCAGTTTGTTGAATGCTTTGCAGACATCATGGAGATTTCAAAAAGACTGCCTGGCGTCTACTCAGACTGTTAAATGGAATACTCACATAGAACTTAACCTAATAGCTAGGATAGACAAGGCAACTGAAGTATTATTGGAAGACCTACTTAGAATTAAGCACGAGCAAACTCCAGAACCCAACCATTATCATGAGGGCAATTCATATACATTTCTTATATAGGAAGAACTTGTTATTTGCAGCTGAAACGTCCCTTTTCATTTTCATCATCAGATAGATGATCAGAGGTAGATCAACGAATTTCATGGCAGATAAGTATTTCATCCAATAACCAAGATGCAGCCAGCTACATTCATCGAAATTTAGGTTGCAGCCTAACGAGGGACATCGTTTGCATTCCATTTCAACATTTACAGGATCAACATCTATTCAACATTTCACATCCACAAACCTTTCAACTGGAAAGCAAATTAGAAAAAAGGATAAATAAAGGACAGGAGGTGATAATGGCCCACAAAAGATGGACATTTTACATGATAAAATAAAGTTAGAATCGTACCCATGTCATGAAAACTGGCTTGACAAGGCTTTGGAGACAAGGACTGGGGCTTGGAATTGAGTTTTTCAGTCATGGAGTGATCACCGTATACTTTGCTGCTGCCCTTCACTGGTGATTCAATATGGATACAGTTTCCTCGAGAATCAATGGGGCAACTGAATTTCATAGCAGGGCCGGCTTTCTTACGAACTGAAGCACAATTGCCCATGTCTGCAACTATACTCTATCAATCCGTTACTGAACAAGCATTACTTCGACTTAATGTTGTTTGGGGGAAAGGTTGGTCTCTCTCCAACTAAAATCTGGGAAAGAAGTTGATTGGTCTTGAAAGCGAAGTAATGGCATTTGCAGAGGGACCCCCTCCCCTTTCTTGAAGTTTCCTGTTCTTGTTTTCCTTTGTACCACTACTACTAATAGTTAGTGGCAGCTGCAAGACAAGGGGAGAAAAGCTGCTTTTTGGGTGGTTCCCATGATTTTTACTTTGAAATGAATAGACCCTTTTGCTACTACTGATCTTTTTTGGTGTTCTATCATTGGATGTTTATTGACTTCAAATCAAGTGGATTTGAAAATGAAAACCATTAGCTAGCTGAACTTAAAATAAATGAACAAGGCATTCAGAAATCCCAAGATCACCCCCACAATTTCCCTGTTACAAGGCTCCATCCAAAGAATCATTTTCTTACTAGCTTTTATTTTATTGTTTTGATTAATATAGATATTCGAGTCAGTTTGCGCATACCTCAATTAATTTTATAGGTCTTGAAGTTAACAATTATTAGGGGTGAGCAAAAAAATCGATAAACCGATTAAACCGAGAAAACCGGAAAAAAAATAACCAAAAAAACCGAATCGAAAAAAAAAACTGAATTAACCGATTAAAAAATCACAAAAAAATTCCGGTTCGGTTCGATTTCGATTTCTAAAGCCTGAAACCGATTGAACCGAACCGGTTCAACCAGCCACCACTTAAAAAAAAAAAACAAGTATAAATACAATCTTTTCTAATTTCTAACCCTAGACTAACATTCAGTCGTCACCCCCCCTCTCCCCTTCTCTGCATCTCTCCCTTTACTCTCACTTTCTCCCCTCCCTTGCCCCCCCCTTCTCTTCTCTGCATCTTACTTTACTCTCACTTTCTCCCCTCCCTTTACTCTCTGCTTTGCTTTGATTTTCCTCCCCTTCCTTATGGATTTGGTTCCTTTAGGTTTTCTTCAGATCTTAGTTCTCTTGTCGAGTCTGTGGTTGGCTCTACTGAGACAGAGAGCGATGAAGAAGATTACTGGCACCAAAAAAATTAAGGTATTGCTTCTTTTATGTTTCTTTTTAAAGTAGAACAACCAGCTGGTTTTTGTGATTATGTTTTTTGGGGCTAATGTTCGGCTCTTGGGTTTTTTGCCTGATTTGCAAGGTTGAGTTTTGTTTGGATCGCCTCAATCAACGCTATGTGTAGTTGGACGCAGGTGAGGTTGTAGACAAGGGTCTAGCCGTGGAAGCCCGAATGGGTCTTCAACTCCAGTAACTTGGGATCTGCTATACGAGGCTGCAGGAGAAGTAGAGAGGACCATTGGGTTTGAACCGGTTTGGAAGGGAAAAAAACCGAACCGAAATTAATCGGTTTGAACCGGTTTTCGGTTCGGTTCGGTTCAAAAAATTAAAAAAAAAAATCGGTTTGGTTATTTATTTTGGTTCAAAACCGGACCGAACCGGAAATGCTCAGCCCTAACAATTATATAAGCCTCTAGTGGCCATTATATTAGTAACCAGGACTCGAACCTGAAATTATAAAAAAAACAAACTCTTTAATCTTAAGTTTTGATTACTCCATCACATATTAGATGATTGGTGGGAGCTTTTATTACCTCGCTGGGTACTAGTTCTAAATACATACCTAATAATGTCTGTAGCGGTGATGGCACATCTTAACTGTTCAAGAGATGAGCACTGATGCGATGCGATGCAACCGTATCTTTCATGACAAAGGAAGGATGAATTAATAACATATGGGTGCTTCATTATTGAGGTAGATTTATCTTAACTTCACCTGGTCTGCAAATTTAATCCTGGATGATGTCACAGAAGGACAGGAAATTTAAAAACACGCAAGAAAGTAATTATGTCATTTCTTTCTGGTGGAAAAGATAACTTCAACTTATGAGATGAAATTGACGTTTGCTATCCCTCTTCTGTTATCAGCCAATTTTGGTCCCAATATCGTCCACTTCTCTTTCCATTTCTTCTTTTGGGTCGCTTTGGAAAGGAGGGTTGGTGCCTGGAGCATGTGGCATGTTAACATATTTTGAGTTAACTGCTAGATCAACAATTTGTTCCAATTAGTGGAAGTTTTCAGACATGATACAACATTTGCATGCTAACAGAGATCTTATGCAGTTCCATCATGTGGAGTTAGTGTTATGCCAGTCGGAAAATTCCAAATCTAAGTTAGTCAAACTCCTATACTCGCAGCTAATTTCATATTTGGCTTCTCTCTTTAGAAACATCATGAACCCTGTTGGGCCACTCTAGCAAAGCTCCATTTGGATTGAGTTTACAGATCCAACAACATGAACAAAAAAGTAATGATAACTGCATGTATAGTCAACTAGGAATTATGATCCTTAAACTTACAAGTAATGCTCCAAACTAAGCTATCAAAAGATTCAAAACAATGAATTTGTTGTTTTACTGATTAGCCGACAACTGGGTTCCTATGCATAAACTTCGAAATGAAAAGTTTGTTTGGATCTGGATTCTTGTGTCACCAAACTCTCTGTTTCAGTGTTGTCTTCTATAGATATCTGTGCTTTCAAGGCGCAGCCTAAGAAAACGAAGTACCATCACAGTAAAAAATTCTGAAAAGAGAAGAAGCTTTTCTAAGTTTAATAATTCCTACCATTCAATAACGGATACCAACACACTTCTACACCTTCGCTACCATGATAGGAGAGCTTGTCACTTGTGGAAAGAGGCTTCTAATGTGTAGAAAAGCAACTTCCCTGATTTTAAATAAGGTTCTGTATGAACCTAAATAACCCAAAATTTCATTTAGAATATGGTAATTGGGACGATCATTTAAATTATAGAATACATAGCACTTCGCAAATTGTCACCTAAAACCAGCCACTTAGTCGCCCTATATTTCTTAGATTCAAAAATCACTCTCTTGGCTTTTGTGGGGAGAAAAAGGGAGCATTACTCAGCAGAAACTTCCATCACAGACAAACTAAAGAAATAATTTGGGAGTTGTTGCTATGGCGTACTGCTGTGCACAGTGAAGCAACATGCAGGTCCTAGGATGTCATCAGCACCTTGTGCAAGTAAAATCTACTAATCAAGAAATTTAGAGTGGAGACCATACCAAAATACCAGAGCCATAGAGCATTTACAAACAACTATCAATGCTGAAAATGTAATTGAAGAGTCTATTCAGATGAACCATATAAAATGCCAAATACAATAATTCATATTCATCATTTTCAACAACAGAACAAATTATTCTTACTCTTTAGTCTCTACTCCGAGTCTCCGAGGATCATCTTGTCCTCTACTGATATCTCTCTCCCTCTCCCCCAACCACACTATCCCAACTTTCTCCTCCACAATCCCATAAAAGCCACCATTGTGCAGAAATCACTAGTGCTTCTGAAAGTATGGATTGCAAAGAAATAGTAGAACATGGGTTGAAGATGAGGAGTGTCCACCATGAAGACTACAATAACAGAAGGGTATTCTTGAGGAGCTATCCTCTTCATTGTGGAGCAGCAGACAAGACAATCACTGAAGAGATGGTCAGCGCCACTAACAAGAACACTGAGAATAAACCCGTGAAGAGGATAAACTGAAGTGAAGGAAAGGTTCTGTTGCTGCGGAAAGCATAAGCTCCAGATCAGCTTTGAGGCCATGGGGCCCTAATTCAGAGGAAATTCCGTCCTTTTCTGCCTCCTCTTGGCAATTAGCCAATTGAGCACTTGTCAGAGAGGCACCCAATAGTGGAAGTCCGGTGCTTAGTTTTGCAAAAACTTGATTTTTGATCCATACCATCATCTTGCTAGATTAAAACGCTGCAAAACATTCCACGAGCTAAATTTCAGACACTTAGGCACAAGTTGGTGTAACAGAAACCACGATTTTTAATATCCTAAAGCAGACGCTAATCCTTGGGGCAAATTATCATACTTCTCTTTGCTAATCTAGCACTCATTCAATGAAGAAAATGGCAGCACCAAACCTAGTATAGAAAACACAAAATCCACTGGTTTACAAGAAATGAAATCAAGCCTAAACTATAAAAAAGATAATTAACTTTTAAACCACAAACACATTCTCATTGTCATATTAAAGCCCTAATATGCATGGCAATGCACAAACCAGACGGAAAGCTACTAAAGAAAGCACTCATTCAAGCTCACATAGAAACATGCATCCAAATTGCATAAGCAAATCAATGGTACAAACAAAAAAAAACAGAGAAATGAGATAATAAAAAAGAAAGACTTTTTGCCCCCATCTGCAAGATGCTATCTCATAAAATCAAAAAAACCCTGATTAACAATTAAAATTTTTTAAAAAATAAAAATTGCTAATGCATTATATTGATGCAATATATGTGTGTGTGTGTGCGCGCGCGCGCGCGCCTGTGGGTCTTCGTCAATCATCATAGGCATACTCTGATGATCACTCATAACCTTATTACGCATAATCCCAGCTTCTTTTATTAGAGCCAAAAGAACGCACGAAATACAGCTGAGCGAGCGGAGGCGCCGAGTCTTTCCGCATGGAGAGAAAGCCTCCCGTGGCCGCCGCGGCGATGACGGAATTCAAAGGATCCTCTTTCTGGCGGAGGTATACCATCGAACAGTCAAAAGCGGAGACGAAGCCTCCCTCTCTGGAAGCCTCTGGCGTCCCCGTCGATCAAAATTGCCCGCCTGCCGATTTAGGGTTTTTAGTATTAATTAATAAATTGATAGGTTTTTCTTTATTTGGGCCTCTTTTTTCAAGTCCCTGGGATTATTCTGGGCCTAGCCCACGCTTTAGGCTTTGGTTTTGGACTTTTATGTCAAACAACCGGTCCATTAGATCTGCTTAAATTAAAATAGTGCTTCTATATACTAATACTACCACTACTACTATTACTAATAATAATAAAAAAAAAATTCTGATGGATATAGCTTAACTGATCAAATTCTAAATTTGCTCCCTAGAGGTCACCAGTTTGAGTCTCACAAACCTCAGGGTCACTGAAGGCTTACATGGTAGTTAACCTAAAGGCCCGTGGGATTAGTCGATGTACACGCAAGCTGACCCGGATACCCATGTTAATAAATAATAATAATAATAACAATATATTATTATTATTATTAATTAAATGATAGGGTGGTTTATTAATATTTATTATATTATGACTTACGAATGCTTGTATTTCCTAATTTTTTAAATATCTTTGGTCAAAATCAATATTTATTAATATTGTATTTCCTAATTATTAATATTTATTATATTATGACTTACGAATGCTTGTATTTCCTAATTTTTTAAATATCTTTGGTCAAAATCAATATGGAGCAAATCCTTGGAAACAAACTAGTTTAAAGGTGGATTGAAAAATAAGTTACTGATATATGATTAAAGTAAACACTAAGCATGTAAAATTACTATGGAAGGGTGTGAGCTGCTCTAAATAAAGTCTAGGTTCGTATAAAAACTATATATAATTAAGCAATAGTAGTTGTTTTCTCTAATTTTCACTGATGGAGTTGTCAAGACCTTTTTAAATAGCTAGATTTAACTCTCATATTTGTTACCTTTTTATAATTATAATGTAAAAATAATAATGTATCTGTGCCTTATGAAATACTTTTTTTTATTCTAAAGAAAAAATAAACAGAATCTTCACCCCCCAATTCAGTACTCCTACTAGTTACTTTTGTATATTTTTTCTTTCAATAAAATTTTTGGATATATAGGCTTGACTTGTGTGTTTTTTAGCATAAAAAATAAATATAAATCAAAAAACTTATATAAATATTTAAAGAACGTGTAAAACAAAATAACAAAATTCCTATTTTCCCTACAGCAAATTTCTGGTTCAGTTCCCCTGTGATGCTAAGATAATCCAAGAAACTTCGACCAGACTGAGAACACAGTAGGCCTATTTGGAAACATAGTTGCGGTTATTTTTTAAAATGTTTTTTTTATCAAAATACATCAAAATAATATTTTTTTTATTTTTAAAAAATTATTTTCAAAATCAGCGCATCAAAACATATAAAAATAAATAAATTTTTTGCAAAAAAAAAATTGAATTTTTTTAAAAAACAAGTTGGCCAACATTTCTAAATGCTCCCAGAGTCCACGACCAGAACAAGGAGATGCTATGATAGCAATAAGATGCCACAAGCATTTCTCTAAACTAAGTTATCAGAATAATAAAAGTCCTTTTCATGTTTCATTGCTAAACCTTGACCAAATCAACATCGTTTCATCAACAATTTCACCTCTTCTGTCCTTTTGGCACTGTCTTTGCTTTTGACGTGCCTTCACGGGGATATCAGTATTCCTGTGCAGTAACTTGAAAATGAAAGTTCATATGGATGTAGATCCCCCTAACGGCAAACTATCTATTCTGTCTTCTACAGGCACCATAGCTTTCAGGAAACAATAAATAAAGGATGAAATGATATAAAGAATAGTACTGAATATGGCAGATATGATTGTCTATATGTTTTGCAGAAGTTTTGATAGCAATATACACCAACAGAGACAATCTACACTTTCCTAACCATGATAGGGTTTGGTTGTCTTGTGGCCGTGTGCGTGCTAATTACGTGTTGAGTAATCTAAATGAGTTTACGGATGACCTTCTGCGATGCAGCAAAAAATTTCACCGCAAATATTTAAATTGTGAAAATACTTAATACTTTCCAAATTGTCACCTCAAACCTTCTACTCTGTTCAATTTCCACGCCATATTTCTTGGATTAAAACAAGATAAAATCCATTGCAGACAAAAAAAAAATAAAGAAAATGAGGAGCATATTCAACTGATATGATCCATGGCAGAAAAAATAAAGAAATAATGATAGAGTTGTTGCTATAGCATACTGCTGTGCATGGTGACAAGCTCGGTTAAGCAGCATACAGGCAGGTCCAAGGATGTCATCAACACCTTGCACGAGGAAAACCTATCAATCAAGAAATTCAGCGAGGACACCGAAACAAAATATCATAACCAAAGAGCAATATTAATGATAAAATATATTTGAAGAGAGACTATTCATCTGGACTATATTAAAAGCCAAATACAACACCCCAAAATCATTTTCACTGATTGAATTAATTAATCGTACTCCTATGTCTCTACTCCCAGAATCATCCTGTCCTCTGTTGACAATTCTCTCCCTCTCCCCCAGCCACCCTACTCTCATTATTTCTCAATGCAATCCTATAAAAGCCAGCTTTGCAATCAGTAACATCATAAGCATGGATTGCAAAGATATGGAGGAAAATGGGACGGGGATGAGGACAAGGAGCTTCCGTGATGAAGATTACATCAACAGAAGGGCATTTTTGAGAAGCTATCCTCTTTATCACGGAGCAGAAGATGAGACAACCAATGAAGAGATGATCGGTGCCACAAACAAGGAAACTGAGAAGAAACCCATAAAGAGGATGATCATATCAGTAACTCATTGGGGTGAAGGGAAGGTTCTAGTACTGAGGAAATTCAAGCATAAGATCCAGGTTTATATCATAGCTTGTATGCCTGTCAGCTTTAAGCCCCCTACGGCCCTAATTTCAGTTTAAATCCAGTATTCTAGCCTTGTCTTCTTCAAAACTATACTGTTTGCATAAAATATATATATTATGTATGTAACAAATTACAAACATCAATACAGAATCTCTAATTTCTCAAAACGTGCAGAAAACAGGGTTCCTCTATTCATTAGCAGCAGCCTCTCTCGATCATTGATGTATAGATGAAAGAAGTCTGGAAAAAAAAGGGAAAGAAAGAAAGAAAAAGTCCACACATCAACATGGTTCAGTGAGTGAGAGCAAGTCTCAGACTACTTTTGGGTAACATACACAAGTTATCACATAACTAACAGCACTAGAAGTTAAAATTTTCAGGTGAAATCACTTTCTAAAATCCCCTCCCACTGCTCAAGGCATGACATAATTTCAACAAAATAAAAGAAAGAGCCCAAGGTGATATGGCATACATCGATGATTTTCTATAACTAATTTTAGCAGAAAGTGCTTCAGAATCTGGCGATCAATCAGTTATCAAAGAGAATGTACCATCAATAGACATTTACCAAAAAAAATGCCATGAAAACAAGTTTATAAAATGATGCCAAACAGTTTTTATCAATTCAATTTCATCACATAAACAATTTCATCACATGGGTGACATTTTACCCACAAGAAAGAAAGATGGAGCTTACTTCCACATACAGAGGCAACAAATTTCTATCTCAGAAAAAGATTATCGACACGCCCATCGTGAAGCATCCTACAGCAACCCAGGGGCTCAAACGTTCACCTATTTCAGCATCACCGAAGAAAGCACCAGAATGTCAGATAGTTGATCACTGAATTGCCAAAGACCTATAACGATTTATTTGCCGTTCTAATTTTCTTCTTCATGGTTTGCATGATCATTAGTTTCACAGCAACACCGACTAAATAAGGATTTTTTGTAATATTGCTCCACAGTTTTAACAATTAAATGTACAACTTGACAGTAACTAACTTAAAAGTTAAAACATTTAAACTTGATTTTTAATCCTAATCCAAATCCCAATGCTGTGAACTTGAAAAGTTTTAGTACCCGTGCCAGAAACCCACTTTGATTAACACCAACTGCTAAGAGATCCAATTATCAAGATTCCCTTCCATTCTTTTTAACTCCAATACTCCTTCATCCCCCTACCAGCATCATCAAATTACAACTGCCTGTATCTCTATCTCCTTACTATGAGTCCTATCCCTATTCGCACCCAACTTTTACCAGGTGAACCAATACCTGGATAATTTAACCCTCTACATGATTAATTTCCCTCATTTTATTTATTGATAATAAAATTATTATTTTTATCTTGCTTGCACTTTGTTAATTTTTAAAAAGGGAAATGGCCCAGCCTATCCTTATATAATGGGGTAAGTGCCTAATCTGTCATTATATCCTAAATGAGCCAATTATGTCCTTATATATTAAGTGAGTTTCCAATCTATCTTTATGATGACTTTTTTTCTAGTAAAATCATCAGGTGTGATCTGTCGAGTGATCCAGCCAAGTACAAGCACCAAACCCATTTTTTTCTTCTTTTCTCTTCTTCTTATTTGTTCCCTCTATCCCTTCTTCCTCTCCTACCCCATTAAATAAGAACAGGCTGGGTCATTTCCCCTTTTAAAAAATGTTGTTAGGGAACTTTGTTTTTGCATCCAAAGTCCAATATGCAAATGTTCCATATGACACTTCATCTCTGTTAGAATAATATAGAACAACATTGATCTCTTTATATACTTTGTTATATATATAAAAGGCTTCTTGAAAAATTAAATCCATACTGTTAACTAATTGAAAATGGAGAAAAATAAAGAGATGTTATGCCCAAAGAAAGCAAAAGAAAATATTCCACTAATTGATGGTAAGGAATCTTGGTAAGGAAGCCTACCTATTCTAGCTGCCTTCCAAAAGAAACCACGAAATCTGTCAAAAAGTATATTACACTGGTTAGTTCCATAATCATCGATACATGTTAGCCACGCACCAACAAAACTCCTGTTAATATAATTATCTCTTTACAATGCTAACTCGCACCATACATAGAAAAAGAATATATCGATTGTATAATCACATGTATTTTGGGTGAAACGAGAACAAATGATGACCTGGAGGATTAGAGATAACTGATTTCACAAAGTTCTAGGATAATACGCTCAGTTAAGCATGTAGATAAAGAAGATACTTTTTTTCTAGGGGTGGTAATATTCCAGAGATTTTGGAGGCCCCTCCCTGCTGTTTTATGTGGAGGGGACTGGGCATAAGTTTTCCCAGGCTAAGCAAGGATGAAAATTACTTTAACTTCAAGCAAGAGTAATCATTCATTCATGCCCATGACCTATGCCTGATTATGAGGTTCCAAATGATATGATCATTGGATGATGACAGAAAATTGGAAGCACATAAAATCTGCTCTCTTGGTTGTCGCTTTGTTTACAGTAGCAATTCTCTAATCTCTTGTAACAGATTCTACAATAACAAAACCATCTAGTTTCGTGTGAAATAGGGTCGTGTTCAGCATATTATTAGCTATGGTATCTGTGATGGTTGTCGAAGTTGTCATTTAAAACTTTCTTTTTCTTTTTTATCATGGTCATTGGTAGACTTTTAAGCTCAGGGAATCAGGTGTTATAAATCAAGTGCTCCCATTTTCATACAATGTTATTACATGAATGAACTTGAACAGAACAAATTAATGTACAGTGCTTTAAAAAAGAAGTGTTTTTTCCTACTTCACCTCTTGTTTTGGATTGGATACCAACCAATTTTACAGCACCAGGAGCAGGGATAAAATAAAATTGTTAGCTGAGGCATAGATGCCAGAGCCATCTCCAACGATTCCCAACATGTTAACAACCCCACTTATTTTGTCTTGTCCCATTGACTGGTGGAAAGGAAGTGATGGGGATTCTCATGTTCCACTCACTGAAATTTACCCTACCGAAGAGACTCAATTTAAAATGTTCTCCACAAGAACAGATAATCAGCAGGTTCGGCACTGCTATTAAACATGTTTCATTGAGGACAACATAGCACGACTTAAGAAATAGCACTAAGCAGGCCTTATGCTTTCAAACTGATGCTATAGATCTAAAGTCTCTGTGAATCTTAGACCCTAGAAGTCCCTTGGGCAGTGCCCTCATAGAATCTGCATCACCAAGGCTCAACATTTATTTTGTGCAGAAACTACAAGCTATAGTGATTGGCCTTTCGAGAGGTGTACTTTTAGGTGATTGAAAATTCCTCTTCAAACCTTATCGTTTTTGCTGGATGCTAACATGCCTGAAATAATTACCGTGGGCTTAGAAGACCATTATGAAAATGTAAAACCTAATAGCAGAGCAAGAGTATATAACAGCATAACAGTTTCAAGATGGGGATGGTTAAATTGTAAATCCAGTAACATTATTGAGTTTGGAAGATCCAATGGACTTTCAGTTCATCTTTGTTAAGCTATCATTGGTTTGGGTTATGCTCAAACTACACAAAAGACTGGTGCCACTACATTTCTGCAAATCTTATCACATGCTAAATGAGAAGATTTAGCAGATAAGAGTGTCCAAAGCTAAGAGAAGTTCAGTTATATGTGCATCTATTTTATACAGCATAAAAAACGACTGATGGAAACCTAGTACTATTTGATGGTGAAAATTGATAGAATTCAGGAGGTTAGTGCCACCCACTTGAAACTAGTTATCAAAAACAGAAATTTTCATTAAAAAACCAAAACAAAAGTATATGCATAATCTTAGATTTCTAAAAAATGTTGAAAAGAAAGAGGGAAAAAACAGCCGACACAACCAAACTTTACATAATCTAAGTTTTCTAAACTACATACATAGCTAGACAACGTTGCAATACAAAGCAACTAATTTTTAGAGTTAACGAGCAATCAGCAATACACTCTTCAATCATCCCCTACACATTTAATAAACCCACAAAATAAAATAAAAAAAGTGAAAAAAATGGACATACCCATTTCTCTGTTCAAGGATTGCTGGAAAGTGCATCTTCACAAATGTGCATGTACAAATCCCCAACAGCACCACTGTCAGAAACGAATGGAAATTGAACAGTGCAGACTGAAAAAAGAAAGAAAACCCACGTCAAGAAAACAGAAATAACAGGTTAACAATAACAAATTTTGATTTAAGTTACCATGTCTTGCTTCTTATTTTTGAACCGACGCTGATGGCTTCTCTTCCTTCAAATCTAAAAGTTACAGTGCAGCTGCCTAGCAAACTAAATCAATGAACGAAGAGCATCAATGTTTGGGCAGATTAGATTAGGGCTTTGCGACAGAGAAACTTGAGTTAGGATTACCATGCAGCAAATTTTCCAGATTATGGATCTTCAGAAAAGTCGTTAATAAGAAACCGCGAGGAACCGCTTTTCTTGCTTCAATTCAAAGCCAAAAGGTGTTGTAACGGGCTATCAGCAGCAGAAATATCAGTTCAGTAAGTGAATGGAGTTTTTTTGTTTTCAAAAAATGGTAAAGCAACATATTTAAAAAAAAAAATCGGTGCCTAGCATGCATTCACATATTATATACTTTCGTACTGAATCAATATAATTTTTTAAAAAATATAAAAAATATTAAGAGTAATTGTTTTAATTTTTAATAGTGTTATTAAATTTAATTAAACATTCATTCAATTCTTTTTTTGTCAAACTCAAGTAATATAAGTCTAGCAATCATATCCAACTCAAGCTCCTTGAGTTTGAAATCAATGTCAAACACAAGTATTTTAGATTTAGTAATCATGGCAGACCCAAGCTCCTTAGGTCTGACAGTCATGCAAGGTCTGAGAGCCTTGAATCTGGCTTGTTTGTCAGATTCAAGTAAACATGGGTTCGATGCAGCTTTTTGAATTTAAAAATAATAAAATAATACCAAAATACCAAAATATCCCCCATGATTATAGAAAATTACACAAAAAACAGTGTGAAAAAACAAAACTACTCTCGTATGCAAAGCTTATTTTTTTCTTTTCTAAGGCTAAAGATGTATTTTAACTATTTAACAATTTGTGAAATGTCAAAAAAACCCTTGAACAACATATATTAATTTTGTTAATCTTGGAGGTAGAATTGTATTTTTACTATGCAAATAATCGTGAAAAGAATACCAAACCCCCGCTCAAACGTTTAATGACCAATGAGCCTATGAAAAATACTAAAATACCTCCACAACTAGGGTTTTAATTTTTTTCAACCAAATGACAAAATGATAATTTAATTTTATGTGAAAAAACAACATTAGCCCCATTTTAAGCTTCCAGAGCTTGGAAAATCCATTATGAAAGTCTATTATGGATCGTGTCTTGTTTCAAGGTACACTTACATAGGGTTGTCAGACCTAAGCTATTTGGACAACAAATTCTCAATGTCGACGTTGTTTTAACCCAAACTAGAGTTAAAAGACTCCATGCCTATAATTCATCTTCATAGTGCCTTGAATCGTTACAACACTCGCACTTAACTCCCTTTTCACAAGTGCCAACATAATCTCGACAATTCTCAATGTTGTCGTTGTTTTAACCATTACCTAACTCTAGCGCAAATGTAAAACAATGAACTGTCAAAAGCTTAAATCGCAAAAAAAAAAAAAACCAGGGAATGAAATGAAAAGATGGTAACACGTGGAGTTGACCTATATAACCTGCAAAATCGATGACTTGGATAATGGATATAATAACCACAATGAGTTAATCCGACTGGAGAATCTACCTCTTTCCTTTTTCTTCATTTATTCCCCTTCAGGTTGGGCCTTGACTAAGTCTAAATTGACCTCGAGTTTGATTAAAGAATGAAGATAAAGTTTTAAAAATAAATAAACATTTAAGAATAAAATTAAAAAAATATTAGGTGAACCTCCTAGATCGAGGTCATTTATCTCAACTCGTAACCCATGAAATCATATACTCAAATTCAATAAAAAAGCTCAATTCCCAACCTATTTCAATGTTAGAGGATAAAATCGTAAAAAAAAATCTAAATTAATAAAAATTGCCAAAGCAATAAGAATTGCAAAAAAAAAAAAAAATGAGAATCAAATTACATAAGAAAAAAAGGGAAGGGGAATAAAATTGTAAAAAAAATTAAATTCTAAAAATCATTAAAACAAAACAAATAATAATTAAAAGAATGTGAACCAAATATAACAAATAAAAAAAATAAAAGGAGGATAAAATTGAAAAATAAATAAATTTTAAAGGATGAAATTGAAAACAAATTAACTTAAAATGGGGGATCATGCAAACCCATATGAATTTTCTAAACCTAGATTAATCCCCTAAACTCGCAACCTGTAAAATCCTAGACTCAAATTCAATTAAGAAACTCAATTCCCAACCAATTTAATGTTTGAGGGTAAAATCATAAAAAAAAAATCCAAAACAAAAGGAATTGCAAAAAAAAACAAGAAGGGTCAATTTACATAGGAAAAAATATTGAAGGATGATGAAATCATAAGTAAAAATTATCCAAAATAAAATATGCAACAAACAAGAGAATAGGATCCAAATCTAAAAGATAAAAAAAATTAAAGGAAAATAAAATTGAAAAACAAATCCAATTGTATAAACCATTTTAAATAAAAACAAAATAGTAATTAAAAAAATATAGATCAAATCTAAAGAAAAAACAAATTGAAAGATTGGTTTGAAACTCTAAAGGTTGGTTTGAAATTCTAAAGTGTCACGCATGAAAACCAAGGTGAAGAGACAAAAAAAAAAGAAACAGAAGTTTATCAGTGCCAAACTAGAGTTCAAAAAGCCACATCCGATGATGTGAAAGGGAGAGGCTATCGAGACGAATCCAATCACACCAAAAAAACTCATTGTTGATTGTCGTAAGCCTTTGCACATGTCACTCGAAAGTGAAGAAGCGCCTAATGCACTATGTATGCGTCAATAATTTTTTTTAATATTTTATATCTATTAAAAGACTAAATTTTCCTTTAAGTCAACATAAATATAACAAAAAAAACATAGTGAAAAGACAAAATAACTACTGGACAAGAGTTTTGATTTTTTTTTTCTTTTTAGGGGTATCATTGTCATCTTACTATGTTAAATAAAAAGAAAAAATGAACATGACCCTGAATGATAGTTTGTTTATTTTTTAAAGGTAATTAAGTAATTTTACCGTGCTAAAAAATAAAAAAAACTAAATATTTCCCGGTCAATATCATAATAACTAATGAACTACGTGGAAAGATTGAATTACCCCTAAAAAAAATTTATTTATTTTTCTAGAAAAGATAAAAAAAAAAAAAACATTGCACTACCGGGATGAATAATAAACTAAACCTTTGGCCACAATGTATTTACCTTCTGTTTTAGTTTTTTTTTTTTTTTTTTACAAATAGATATTATATATTTATATGTGATATCAACGAACACGACATGTTAATTTTACATATTCATAATTTATAATCATCAATGGATATAATTATCATATTTTTATAACTATATCTTAAACTTTAATCATACATTAAAATTAGAAACTTAGATTTTTAGAATTTGAAATATGATATCAAAATAATAAATATATATCATGTTTTTGTTATTTATAAAATAAAATTAAAGGGTTAAACAATTAGGTTTGCATAATAAGGTTTAAAATGATTAAATAAACAGTAAAAACACTTGGAACCTTGACACAATCGGATCCCTTTTTCATCATGTTCGCTCCGACTCCAATTCCAACGGACAATCTGTCCTCCGACAAGTCCACTTGCAAATTGCAATTGCTTCAGGAGCCGCCAAGCAGAGGCTAAAGGCAAAAGAGAATTTTAGTTGATCCTGAGCCCCGACAATGGAGTTCTGTCCTCTATGAAACGACAACAGATTACAATAACACCGTTGGTTGTCAAGGCTTTGCATGGACTAATTTGTGTCACTGAATTTTCTTGATCTAAACCAAAACCCATTCAAGAGAATGCCGAAAGAAACTCAGGAGCCAAGCAGAAGAGGCAAGGAAATGAAGAACACAGAGAGAGAATAAGGTATTTTTTATTACAACATCTCCCGTAGAAACAGGAAATATAAATTTTTAAATTACAAATTAAGCTACTTCCCTCAAAAGAAAAGAAAAGAAATTGGATTTCTCATTCCATCTATGCTATGAAATCTTGCTGGACCTGCCCGAAAATTTTAGGCCAGGTTTTGGAGTCAATGGGAGTCTAATCCGAAGCAATCTTTAACCCACCTGACCTTTCAAAATCTCACCTTAGCAAAAAATGAAGTGCTCGTTGCAAAACCAAGAACTTTTTTTCCAAAGAATAGGACACCTAGTGAGTGAAAAAGCAGCGTTCCTCCTCCTATGTTCCGATCCTTTCAAGATTTTCAGATACAATTTTCATCCTAGGGCGAACCTCAGAGTCGGCTTCGGTGCAAGCAAGAGCAACATGAAAAACCGCTAGCACCTCCTTTTTTGCATGTACTTCTTGGAGCAACATTGAATCAACCATGTCTGATAAAGGGTTTTCATCTGCAAATCCCTTTCTCACCCATCTCACCAGGTCTGGAATTTCTATCGAAGTGGACGTGGTTGGTGAAAGCTCAGGAGATTTTCCAGTAAGCAACTCGAGCAAAACAATTCCAAATGAATACACATCCCATTTTTGGGTAGGTCTGTTGCCCGAAACACGAGCCTCTGGAGCACGGTAGTTGTTTGTTCGCTCTGTTTGAGCTGATTTTAAGTAAGGGAGTGCTCCGCCCATAAAGCCGCCCGAAGAGGAGGGATTGTTGCCAGTGATGCTGATCAGTCGGTTGAGGCCAAAATCAGAAATGTAAGGTTGGAATTCGTTGTCGAGGAGAATATTAGATGGCTTGATGTCTCCGTGGACAAATTTTCTCGGGCTGCATTCGTGAAGGTAGGCTAAGCCCCTGGCTGTCCCCTTGGCAATTCTCAGCCTGGTTGACCATGACAGACTTGTTGAAGGCTGACCATTTTTCCCTGTCAATTAATGCTGTTTATTAGTGCCTATACCTTCACGGTTAAATTGTAAGTGAGGATTCAGAAAATGATCATTACAGAACTTAGAGATTACGCAAAATAATCAAAACTATAACAAACACCTAGAGAAGGTGTCATCAATGCCTGCTATAGCAGATAAACCAGATAAGACGTGATGCAGATTCTCCATTGTTCTGGCATTTATTTACAATCATGGACCCAAATCAAGAAAATAAAATCAATGTCTAATTTGTTTAAGTATTTTATTCTTCATTTTTCTAACATTTATTATCCTTCATGGACCATGCCAAGGATATAAGAACAAAAATGATCACCCATGTGGATGCTGGATGCAGAGGAGCCACTGTTAACTCGAGTAAAAAAGGACTGGAAAAAAATAAACCATGTTTGGTACTATATATTATATCATAAATTTGTAATGGATCATGAATGCCATCTGCTTCAACATATGCATTTGCAGACTACTAGCTGAATGTATGGTATACTGCATATTTATTTTGATGGGTCTTGATCAGAGTTAAGAATCTTAAATGTCTTCTAGTTCTTCTGACAGCAAGCACAGAGCACCCAGGAAGGTGCTACAGAGAATGATCATGAGTCACAAATTTACAGTAAAGGGGACTTCTATCAATTGTTTGGAGCAAAAACAAGAAAGATTATAAAGATCACTCTTTTGGGATAAAGTTTAACATTCAGATAAAAGTGGGAGAGAAAAAGGAACTTTTGACAAAGTTGAAGCATGCACCTATGAAAGAAACTTGAGGCGTCGAGATTGATTTCTCGAATACATGAGCTTTGAAAAAAATCCTACAGGAGGAACAAGATGGAGGACATACTGTAGTTTTGACTGCATGCTAGCATTTATGGAATCTCGGTGAATGCTCGCCTAAAGAAGAATCGGTGGGGTCAAACTGTACTAACGCATCGCATTGTGATTGGAATGCTAAATCCCCCACCATCATCGGTACTCCATCAACCACTTCAGGTAATGCGTGGCCAATGATGAGGGACCTACCAATTCGGTGCATCTCAAAGGCAAGCTACAGTGTCATCGTAACCCGCGAACCCACGACAAATAGAAATACTCCTTGAAGAGAGAATCATATCCTTCCTAATACTAGTATTATATAGTGAGAATTTGCCTGGGATATGTTGGGTCAAAATAATTTTTAAAAAATTAAATAAAAATATTAAAAGTAGAGAGATGTTTTTATAATATTATTAAATTTAATCAAGTAATTTGATTTTGAAATTTGCTAACCCGGTTTCATGCCTAGTTTAAGTTTTATTAAACCATATGAGAGCTGATTCAAAATGAATCAATCAATTTAATGTGTCTAAAAAAAACTTGAATAACCGGTAAAAACATGACATAGCTTTTAAAAAAACTTTAAGATGATATTTTTTTTAAATACTCAGACGATGCTAGATTGAATTGACCTCGATCACCCACATGGATCATGGATTTCAATGAGTTTAATAACTTTTTTGTTTTTTAAAATTATTTTTATTTAAATTTATGATAAAAATAGATGTTTGCAAAATCAAGCATCAATCATAAAATAAAATGTTTATTTGAGATTGTGATAACCTTATAGAAAGTAAACAAAAATAAATCATGAATTCTATTTTCCATTCAATCTAATATTGAAGAAGAGTGAAATAAAAAAAACAATTAAAAAAAATTAAAGGACCAAAAACTAAAAAAAAAACAAATTGAATTTGATAGGTAAACCAGTCAAACCTGTGAATCGGGTAATCCAAGTCAATAAGTAAACCCGCAAACCAGGTAATGGACTCCAATGAAACTAATAATTTGTTTTTTTTTTCTAAACTATTGTTTATTTAACTATATGATAACAAAAATAGACGATCATGAAATTGAGCGTCATACCAATATTGAAACTTTTTTAAAAGATTATGATAACCTCATAGAAAGTGAAATAGAACAAATTATAAAACTCAATTCTCAATCACAATAAACACATGATATAAATACAAAGTTAAAAAAATCAATAACCAAAGAAAAAAAAGATATAAAAAAAAACAATATAGATTATTATTGTAATCCACAATACTAATGATGTGGGGAAATAATGTTTTCTCCACGACTTTTAACTTTATATTTAATTTAATATAGTCTAATCATTTTTTTTGGATTCCACGGAATTCTCTCTTTTT
Organism: Populus trichocarpa; assembly: GCF_000002775.5. Lineage (NCBI taxonomy): Eukaryota > Viridiplantae > Streptophyta > Magnoliopsida > Malpighiales > Salicaceae > Populus > Populus trichocarpa. The sequence continues at coordinate 8,892,480 of NC_037294.2, read as the reverse complement.
TTATCTTTTTTTAAGGTGTTTAGAAGTGTAGTAGTAGTTGTTTTTTAAAATATTTTTTTGCTTGAAAATACATTAAAATTATATATTTTTATTTTAAAAAAATTATTTTTGACATCAACACATCAAAATATTTTAAAAAAACACACTTAGTAGCTAGACACCCCCGATAACACCCGGGTTTAAACCCAGGGCATGCACCATGGGAGCATGGCGGTGATCCACAGCGCCAAAAGCGAAGATCTGACTTTCCTAGATTCCATCTAGCTCAATGCATAAAGTCAAATATGAAATACTAGTTTTTGAGATTCTAAATCCAAGATTTGTCACTTCCCATTCCATTGATTACTGAAAAATTTAAGTAATAGACAACAAAAAATAAAAACCCTCAGCCCTCGAACCCCTTTTTTACTCTAAATTCCTCTCCCAAGTTTAAATCCAGCAAGATGGGACTAGTCTGGTATGCAATGGAACAGTATTTCTCTTTTATTTGTGAATGGAAAGGAGAGACCAGGCATTGCATTAACAAAGGGAAAGAGACTAGTGAGTGAGAGGCACTGCCTGCCTACATAAAGCATGGCCTGTAAAAAGCAGTGCACTTGACTACTTGAGACGAGGCCAAGGGGGAGTGAGTGGGTGATATACATCCCAACTGGTAGGCCACACGCCCAATAATGTCCGAGTCATAATGGCCATTCCCATTCCCATTATTTAAGCCCATTTATGATCCCTAATTGATGTTCCCTCTGCTGAAAGGAACAATAACTATTGCACCAGTACCTCCCTTGTCTACTAACTGTTTGAAAGGGAGTTTTAATACACACACACACACACACACTTTGATTCTCAAACATCCTCTTGACTCTAGCTTTTCGTGCTTACAACTCCCCTCCTCGTCCGTCCCACAACAGTTAGATTAGCCGTCAAGTCAATTAGTTTATCGAGAAATCTCAAGTTCGAGCTGGTTTTTTTTCATGAAACAGAAGGTCTTAAAAATATTGTGTTTAAAAACAAAGGTATTGAGTTTGTGTTCAAATCGGAATAAAGTTGGACAAAATGTTAGAAACATGTGATCCAACTTGAACCTGATGTTACAACTTTCGGTTAAAAGAAAAGGTTTGGTTTAGTACAAAAAGTCAATGGCTTTTAGGCTCTAGCAATGAATAATTCATGAAGGATCAAAGATAATGCAACTTAGACATATTGTAAAAGGAACAAAGAGAAAAAGGAATACAGACCTCGAAGAGCATTAGCCAAGTTGCCATTGGAGATGAAATCACTGATGAGAAGCTTTTCATCTGGAGCCCAGTAATAAGCTCTCAACTTGACAACATTTGGATGCTTAACCTTCCCAATAGCCTGCGCCTCCGTTACAAACTCTTTGTACCTCTGCTCTCCTCCCTCGCCAAGCCTCCTCACCGCCACCGGAATGCCATTTCCGAGCACCACTTTATACACTATCCCCAACCCACTCTTCCCCAACACATAAGCAGATGCTCTTAGCAATTCATCAAGCTCAAAAGTAAAACCTTTATCGATCGCCACCAGCTCTCCTTCCGGCTTCCCTCTTTCTACTTTTTCCAGATCTTCCAATTCAGAGTCATCGTTTCGAAGCCCATTACCACAATAACATAGTGAACACGAGTGTGATTTCTCATTGCCACCAAATTTGCTTTTCCCAGCGCAGCTACAACCATTAGAATCATCCTTCTTTTTCCAGTAAATATAAACTATAACTAGACCAAGAAACGCCACACCAGCTGCGTCAGCTACTGAGATTAATATTATCAAACCGGGACTTAATCCTTTTCTAGGACTGTTATCAGAAACCGGTGCTGAATTCTGAGTTTCAGACGAGCTATGTGCGGGGTCCTTGCAAGATTTCTGAAGAGGAAACCCGCAAAGCAAAGGATTGCTGAGGAAAGCAGTCGGTCCTTGGTTAGCAAAAGACCCTGTTTGAGGTATCTCGCCGCTGAAATTGTTGTTTCGCAGATCAAAACTCACAGTAACAGGCAAATTTCCCAGTGATTTCGGAATCCTACCCGATAAATGATTGAAAGAAAGATTTAAAGTATTGGACAAAGACTTAAGCTCTCCCATATCGTTAGGAATGGATCCATTGAAATCATTAGCAGAAAGATCAAGCTGCATTAAATTATCCAATTCAGGCCAAATCCCAGCTGGAATTGGACCGGAGAATTTATTTTTCGCTAGGATCAACCTCTGCAACTGCTTGCAGCTATTTAAATTTTGAGGCAAAGAACCCGACAGCGAGTTGTTGGAAAGGTCAAGATTTTGAAGACGAGGGAGGTTACAGATGAAAGGAGGGAGAGAACCAGAAAGATTGTTACCGTAGAGAAAAAGACTGTGAAGTGAAGTAGCGTTAAGCAGCTGGTCAGGTATTGAACCGTAGAAGTTGTTGTTGTGGAGATTAAGTCTCCGAAGATAAATTAAGGTGCCAAGCTCGGATGGAATGTAACCGCGGAGATTCTTGCCGGAGATTGCAATGCCAACAACACGAGGGTCCGGTAACCCGGTTATGTTCATGCAGGAAATGCCAGTCCAGTGACATGGATTTTGGTCATCTTCGTTCCAGTCAGAGAAAGCAGAGCCAGCAGAACTTTGATCAACGGCTGATTTTAAGGACAGGAGGGATAAGCCATCAGCTGTGAGGGAGTGGCTGGGTTTGGTGCTGAATAGGAAGTGAAAGAAGAGAAAGAGCAGCGTTAACGAGAGGTTTCTCTTCATCACGGTGTTTTTGTTTCGGAGAGGAGTAAAATGAGAGAGTGGCATATACTTACAGTGGAAACTATAAGAAGGAAAAGAAAGGCAAGTGATGCTGGAGGGTGTGGAGGTGGTTGGGAGTGAGAGATTTATGAGAGGAAGAGACTTGAGAAAGACGAGATTTTGATTAAAATGGGGTCCACCTGAGAAAGGACTTCCGAGGGGAGTAGAAGAAAAGCAATGACGCAAGTGCTTTCTGATTAGAGAGTTTGGTCTCATGCATGACACTGATGTTTTTATGCGTCTATGTTTCTCTTCTTGTCTACATGACCTGGAAGGAGGAAACGGTGGAAATTTCCTTGGATAATTTTTTTGTGACTTTCTGCCATTTTTAAGGCCTGCTTTTAGTTTGCTGTTGAGCTAATCATGGGGGTGCACCGATCATGGCCTGTTCTCGAGTGATTTGTTAGCCGAAAGAATTCGCGAGCTGAAGGTGATTATTACGAGACTACAGATAATTCTTGATGACCAGCTGGTGTTTTTGATCGCTTGATCACCAATTAGTTTGATCCTTAATTATTTTAATCTCTTAATGGAGAAACCACAAAAAGGTTTATTTTCATGAGAATTGAGAGAGGATTTAAATAAAATATACATTAGAATGCATTTCTATATATATATATATATATATATATATATATATACACACTTTGAAAAAACTGTTGTCTATTCAAGTGGAGTTTTGGGATTTGCAAGAATTTTGGGGTCTTCTTTCGCAGAGATAAACGGCATTGTATCATGTCAAGTAGTTAGTCTCTATGCCTATATTTCTTGACAGAGACCTACCTAATCTGCTCCCATCCTTGTCAAGAAGAGAAGAAACAAGATTTAACAAGTGACTAAAAGGGACCTACGATCGATCTGTAAGGTACAGACTTTTCGTCAAGTTACAAATACTTCATCCGTAGGCAACTACTATACTGGACAGACAACGTAAACAACACAGAAAACATACTAACATAGTGACTACCTTGTTGGGATATTCAAGCAATCAACCACACACCAATTTACGTGGTTCGGCAACTTGCCTACTCCACGGAGCTACTGGTTTGTATTAATCAAGCTTACAAACAATACAAACAAGAGGAGGAGAAAAACTCAACTCAACTCAACACTCTCAAGCTCTCTCTTCTCTTCTTTCTCTCTGTGTTTTCGCACACTTTCACTTGCTCTACATCTCAGCTCTTCATCTGTCTAATTATAGGCAGAGCTATGGGAAGAAGTCAAGGCCAACAATTACGGCAAAAATGGTTGCCACCTACCAACCATTGACTCTAGCCATGCAGCCATGTTTGACATGGCTGCCAACAACCATTTGTGTCCATACACAACAATCTCCCACTTGGACACAAATGGTGCTATATCTATCTTTTAATCTTTGAGACCAACTGAAGCTTTACATAGCTTCAGTTTATCAAGAGTAACTCCTTTGGTTAACATGTCAGCTGGATTCTTGCTTCCGCAGATCTTTTCTAGCATCAGTTGCTCCTCGTCTAGCAATTGTCGGATGAAGTGATATTTGATCTGAATATGCTTCGTCCTTGAGTGAAATGCTGGATTCTTGGCAAGGAAGATTGCACTCTGACTATCGCTATACAAAGTACCCTTTTCATTCATCTTGCCCAATTCTTTCAGAAAACTCTGCAACCATACGATCTCTTTTGCAGATTCTGAGACTGCAACATATTCAGCTTCTGTTGTTGAAAGAGCGACGATCTTTTGTAAGGTAGAACTCCAGGAAATAGCAGTTCCTCCTAGAGTATATACATATCCTGTAGTGCTCTTTCGGCTATCAACATCTCCTGCTAAATCAGCGTCTACAAAACCTTCAAGTTTCAGACCACCAGCTGTGAATGTGAGACATGTCTCTGATGACCCTTTTAAGTACCTCATGATCCATTTGACCGCCTCCCAATGCTGCTTTCCAGGATTGCTCATATATCGGCTTACAACTCCCACTGCATGGGCAATGTCTGGTCTGGTACAGACCATAGCATACATCAAAGAGCCGATAGCTGAGGCGTATGGAATCTTATCCATGTATCCACTTTCTAGCTCAGTTTTTGGTGACTGGTCTTTGCTGAGCTTGAAATGATTCCCCAGTGGTGTACTTACTGGTTTAGTATTATCCATACTAAACCTGCTGAGAACCTTCTTGACATACTCTGTTTGTGAAAGCCTTAGTACGCCTTTGTCTTTATCTCTGAAGATTCTCATGCCAAGTATTTGTTTAGCAGCTCCCAGATCCTTCATTTCAAACTGTTTTGACAACTGTTGTTTCAGCTTATCAATCTCCTCAATGCTGGATCCTGCAATCAACATATCATCTACATATAATAGTAGAATGATGTAGGAGTTGTCAAAATGTTTGACATAGCAACAATGATCAGCTTGGCATCTTGTATACCCGGAACTGCACATGAAGTTGTCAAACTTCTTGTACCACTGTCTTGGAGCTTGCTTCAAACCGTATAGGCTTTTCTGTAGCTTGCAGACTTGATTCTCCTTTCCTTGCATTGCAAACCCTTCTGGCTGTTGCATGTAAATATCTTCCTCCAAGTCACCATGAAGGAATGCTGTTTTTACATCTAACTGTTCAAGATGTAAATTTTCTGCAGCTACTATCCCCAAAACAACTCTGATTGTTGTGAGCTTCACAACTGGAGAAAATATCTCAGAGTAGTCAATGCCTTTCTTTTGTTGAAACCCTTTGACAACAAGTCTTGCCTTAAACCGTTTACTTCCGTCATGCTCAGTCTTCACTCTGTAAACCCACTTGTTTTGTAAAGCCTTCTTTCCTTCAGGCAGTGTGGTTAACTCCCAAGTCTTGTTCTTCAGCAACGAACTCATCTCATCCTTCATGGCCAACTCCCACTTGCTTGAGTTTCCATCTTGTAAGGATTCTTCATAAGTTAGCGGTTCACCACCATCTGTCAACAAAATGTAATTCAGTAAAAGAGTGAACCGTTGCGGGGGCTTTATCGTCCTCGAAGACCTGCGAACAGCTGGTTCAATTTGCTCCGCATCTTCTTGTGTAGTAGCGGGTACAGATATGCTTGAGTCTTCTTGTAAAGACTCTTGATTGTTGTTCTGCTCAGTAACATCGGGAAGGCCTTCTAATCTTATGAATTCAGATCCTTGTGGCCTTGTATCTGAATCAGCCCTATCTGTTTCTGCACTTGATCTGTCTTTGTACAGAACTTTCTCATTGAAGATCACGTTCCTGCTTCTGATAATCTTTCTATTCTGATCATCCCAGAACCGAAAGCCAAATTCTTCATCTCCATAGCCGATGAAGAAACATTTCTTGGATTTGGCATCCAACTTGTTGCGAGCATCAGAATCTATATGAACATAGGAAACACACCCAAAGACCTTTAAATGAGAGAGTTGTACCTCTTTTCCTCTCCATACTTCCTCGGGCAGTCTGAACTCCAAAGGAACCGATGGTCCACGGTTGATCAAGTAAACTGCGGTATGAACTGCGTCGGCCCAGAATGTTTGAGGTAACCCTGAATGCAACCTCATGCTTCTAGCTCGTTCATTGATGGTCCTGTTCATCCGTTCAGCAATGCCATTCTGTTGTGGTGTGCCTGGAACGGTCTTTTCCATTCTGATGCCATTAACAGCACAATACTCTTTGAAGCCTCCATCAATGTATTCTCCTCCATTATCGGATCTCAAACATTTCAACTTCAGGCCTGATTCAGTTTCAACCATAGCCTTCCACTTCTTGAATGTTTCAAACACATCAGATTTATTTTTCAGAAAGTAGACCCATACCTTTCTGCTGTAATCGTCAATGAATGTGACGTAATACCGAGAACCTCCAAGAGATGCTACTGGAGACGGTCCCCATAAATCTGTGTGTACCAGTTCTAGCTTTCTTGGTCTTAAGGTCCTGCCAACCTTTAAGAAACTGAGCTTCTTCTGTTTTCCAAGAACACAACTTTCATAAATGTCTAGATCAACATTTTTGAGCTCTGGCAGCTTTCCCTTTGATTGAAGTATCTTCATCCCCTTTTGACTCATATGGCCGAGTCTACAGTGCCATAGATGTGCTTGATTTTCTGATTCAGTAGAGGCAATAATGTCTTCAAATCTTGTGGTCATATACAGGGTGCCGGTTTTCTTTCCACGAGCCAAAACCATTGCTCCCTTTGATACCTTCCACATACCTCCAGAAAAAAGAATTGAATGACCATTATCATCAAGTTGTCCGACTGAGATCAACTTCTTCTTTAGTCCAGGAACATGCCTTACATTTTGCAAGATCCATGTAGATCCATTCATTGTCTTGATTTGCACATCTCCTATACCCACAATCTTCATTGGTTGTCCATCGGCCAGATAGACTACACCGTGATCTCCAGCAACATAGTTTTGCATCATCTCATGATGTGGTGTACAGTGGAATGAAGCACCAGAATCAAGAATCCAATCATCAATTGGACTTTGTACAGCAAGAATCAAAGCGTCTTGCACCTCATCTGTGGTAGCGTTTGCAGAGTCAGCTTCAGGTTTTTTCGGTTTTATGCAATTCCTCATGAAATGACCAGGTTTGCCACAATTCCAACATTCAACCTGCTTTCTGGGTCCGAACTTGCTTTTACTTCTGTATCTTGATTTGGATCTACCTCTGGATAAGCCTCTATCCTGTCTCCTCCCTCGAGTGTTAATGTTGAGAGCTGATCCTGAACTTGAACTTTCACCTGAGTCTTTCCTTCGCACTTCTTCAGCTAAAATCAAGTCTCGAATGTCATCATATTTCAGTTTGGATTTTCCAGCTGAGTTGCTCACGGCTGTCCTCATACCTTCCCAACTGCTTGGAAGTGAAGCCAGCAAAATGAGTGCACGGATCTCATCATCAAACTCAATCTCAACAGATGACAATTGATTTGTGATGGTATTGAAGTTGTTGAGATGTTGTGTCACAGAGGTGCTTTCTGTCATCTTCAAGTTGAACAGCTTCTTCATCAGGTGCACTTTGTTATTTGCTGAGGGCTTCTCATACATCCCAGACAAAGCTTCCATTAGTCTTGCAGTGGATCTTTCTTTTGTAACATTGTGAGCTACTCTTCTCGACAAGGATAGCCGGATAATGCCCAAAACCTGTCTATCAAGAATTTGCCAATCTTCTTCTTGCATATTTTCTGGTTTGCTCCCCAACAAGGGAAGATGAAGTTTCTTCCCATATAGATAATCCTCAATTTGCATTTTCCAGTATCCAAAATCTGTTCCATCAAATTTTTCAATTCCCGCAGCTTTTATTTCATCTGCCATTTTAATATGTCTCGGATTTAAATCTGTCAAATCTGACCTTACAGATGTGTCCGGAACGGCCAAAACTATTGGAAACGACACTGAGATCACCCCAATCGGACTTCGGATGGCTCAGATCTTAACAGTCAAAGTTTTAGGTCAACAGACGGTGCTGATAAAGCCACGTGTCAGGCCGAAATAGTGTCTGCGAAACACTGAATCAAAACCCACTGTGATGACGTGGCTAGATGACGTGTCATCCACGTCAGAAATCCGGGCCCACCTTTGATGACGTGGCAAAAGGCACGCACTTTTTGGCTGACGTGGCAGGTGATGACGTGGCTGCTGACTGGTCTGATGACGTGGCGGATGACTGTGCAGAATTGCTGGCGTGGCTGATGACTGGCTGCTTGCGTGGCGGGTCAACCCGGTTCACTTGCAGACAATCGGGTGAAGACGACGCGTGGAGAGCGTGGCGCGAGTGGTCGCGCGTGGGCAGTGCTGTCGTCGGCGCGTGTTGGCGCGTGCGGTCATGCAGGACGTCGGTTCTTCGCCGGTTTTTCAACAGTGGATTCGTCCGGTTGTCCTCTACACGATGGTATGTTCAAAAACACGTTTGGAGAACTTTGATTTTTGAGTTTGGATCAAACACCCTCTTTGTCAAGAACAAGCTCTGATACCAGTTGTTGGGATATTCAAGCAATCAACCACACACCAATTTACGTGGTTCGGCAACTTGCCTACTCCACGGAGCTACTGGTTTGTATTAATCAAGCTTACAAACAATACAAACAAGAGGAGGAGAAAAACTCAACTCAACTCAACACTCTCAAGCTCTCTCTTCTCTTCTTTCTCTCTGTGTTTTCGCACACTTTCACTTGCTCTACATCTCAGCTCTTCATCTGTCTAATTATAGGCAGAGCTATGGGAAGAAGTCAAGGCCAACAATTACGGCAAAAATGGTTGCCACCTACCAACCATTGACTCTAGCCATGCAGCCATGTTTGACATGGCTGCCAACAACCATTTGTGTCCATACACAACATACCTAACTGTTTCTGTTGTTCATATTACTTTTTTGTTTTTACAATGTTTCAAGTTGTTGTCGATGTATTATCCCAAATAATAAATACTACAGATAAAGAGTATTTTACAGTACATGCTGCAAAATACATTTTCCAGGACGATGAATTAGATCGGTTGTGTCTGGGAGTGTAGTTATGGTTCCTTTTCAAAATATTTTTTACTCAGAAAAGTATGCCAATAATATTTTTTTTATTTTTTTAAAATTATTTTTGAGATCAATACATCAAAATGATTTGAAAACATCAAAAAATTATTAATTTAAAATAAAAATTTTAATTTTAATTTGTCTAAAAAACACTTCAAAGATAATAGTGTCAAACACTTTTATTGAATGTTCGTGACCCAACTTTTATAAACAAAGTTTAGAAAAAAAGAGCTCAGTTTGGGTTCAGCTTGCAGAATGAACCCAACTACCACCATAGACTAACCCAATATATTTTGAATTTTATTTTCTTTAAACCCTTAGGTGTCACTGGGTCATTAAAAAAGGGTGTCGATGAAAAACAAGATAATATACTTTTTTTTTTATAATATATATGTTTTTTTTAATTTAACGTAGGTGTCCGGGTCAGCTTGCACGCAACTCGACTAATACACTTGATTTGATAATATACTTGATTTGATTGGTAGATGGTTGGTCTCGCCTCTTATCAAATATACATGCATTTGGTGAGATTTTCTTGTGCCACTAATCGAAGTATAATCCATAATCCGTCCAAGGATTAACGCAGCCGTTCCATCTCTAAATTCCTCCTCGGATCAATCTCTTTCATGTAACCACCTCCACTCCCCCACACTAACAAAAATTAACATGGTAATGATAATAATAACTTGACTGACACTCCTGGTTCACATTTTTCATGTACTTGTCCGATTTGTTAGCTTCCAGTAGGGGCATTATTAGTATTATTTTACAATTCTTTTATCGAGAAAGAGCTGAATGATTATATCCCACTCTCAATCATGAAAGCATGCTTCGAAGCTAATAAAGAGAGAGACAGATGCTCTTTCCAGCTCCTATTATTGTTTTCTTGTGACTTGTTTCAAGAAATCAAGAGTGATCGAGCTTGATTTTGAGAATAAATACAACATAATTTACACATCTGCATTGCATGTCAAGTGAAGGCAGGTATTTTAGTGATAGCTCATACAGCAATAATATGTCGGCCGTTGATCTTTACTCCAACTGGTCCCTTCATACACAAGAAATGAACATCAGGAGAGATGAATAATTTAGAGTCGGAAACCGCTTGCCTTTCGAGTTAGGAAGCAGAAATACCTTGTTCTTTTCTGTAGTACGAAAATGTAAACAGCGCGTGACGGCAATTTCCTACCTATAGAACATAAACATAGAGTTAGGATTGGATTACAAAATCCTTTGCTTTGCATTTAAGGAATGCGATTGATGTGGCATGGCATGAAATCTTTCCCTCAAATAGCATTTGGTTTGGTTAATCAATGTGATCATGAGAAACTTTGATGCCATTTATTACCCCAAAATAGGTTTCAGTTTAACACTCATCGCACACACAATAGCACACACCAGCCGAGGAGCCCCCACATTCTAAGCACAAACTTCTCAAGTTGTTACTGTGTAAGTGTGTAAAAAGGCATATCTAGAATCGCATTCCTCAAGTACCGAATCCAAAATATTCATTTTCAAGATTTTAAGCACACGAGAATTTAAAAATACCAGGATTCCATGAGGAAAGTCTACTTGACAATTTGAAATGCGATGGACAAAAAATAGAAACAGAGCTACATTTTGGAAACAAGAGCAGTGAGGCCCCTACTTTATGCTTCAACCATCTGGTCCGGCTCTGAAGTTTCAGCTGACACAACTGGATAGTATTTGTAGTGGAGCTCTGAGACATCATCGCCAGATAGTTTCGTCCATCCATTTGCTCCCACATAATAAACTGTATGCAAAGCACAAATTGAAACCACAAATTAGCTCATGAAAGCATGCATGTACACAGACATGCACAAGCAAACAAATGTGAGGAGAGACTCGAGAGGGGAGGGGGGGTACCGCTTGCAACTCCACCACTGGCCCCATCACGGAACGTTGCATGATAAATAGCTCTTCTACCTAACTCTGCAGCTTCTTCAATTGACATATCAAATCGGTACCTGGCACAAGTGTAAGAATATGTTAACAAAAAGTGTGAACTACATTTTACAGAACTGCAGGGAAATGGTATAAAACTTCAACAATACTGCTCCGCTGGAGCAATGAAAGAAAGATAGAAGGCGTTCTTTTGTTGTCCAATGCACCATGTCTTACCCTACACCATGTCAACTTATTTAACATCTAGGATACATTATCAAAAATCACAAGCACAAAAACTATTGTTGGGATCACATATTTTCTCACTTCTTACCAGTGTAATGCAGCAGGAGCCTTTAGACTTTAGAGGCACTTCTCTAGTTGATATCCAGAGGCATCTGAGGACTTTTCTACTTATATTTGAGTCTCTTTTCTTCTGTACCAACACCTATGTGCTCCATATTTAATTTTTTTTACATTTTACTCCACAACATTTTCTTCAGCGGAAAAGGGGAGGGAGGCTAAAAAGATACATATATAACCACCTAAACACTGGATGAAATGTGTTGGACCATAGACAATCCACTTCCCAATCATTTTTTTTAATCATGAGTGAAATGTCCACAATGAACAATATGCTTCTTACGCTCTCACAGCCAATCCTACAATCTTGTCTTCTCAATTCTTGAGCATCTCTTATAAGTTGTTTCTTTTTTTTGCAAACACATAATTTTTACAGGGGTATTAATCATCCTCAACATTTATTTCAGCATTTGCATGCGCTTCTTGCTCTTTTCTTTCTTCTTCACTGTCCTATTTTCCAAGTGTTTCCATGAGATGTTTCGAACAAGACAGAGACTCAAGCTAAAGGCTAGTTAACTAATCAACAAATGCTTAAAAACTTATTTTCCAGGAATACTTCTGTCAGATGACAGTCAACAATAAGAAAAAACAATTAACAGGAAAGTGCACTCACCCACTATCCAGTATACCATATGCATATGGAGAACCAGATCCAACAGAGAATCTTGTTCCTTTCAGCCTTCCACCTTCACTGTCCACATAATATAGTCCAGGACCCTGCAACAAAGAGAATATAACACAGGTTATGCAAGTCACTAAAGGAAAACATGGCAAGGTAACATTCACATGCCATTACCGTTTCATCCCAACCAGCAATCATTGTCCCAACAGACAAGCCCATTCCACGGTAAGAGAACAGAATGTTTGCCAGAAGCTTTGATGCCCCTGTAACTGAAATTCTACGCTTGTTTGCCAATTCATGTAGTCGGCACTGAATTATACCCAAAAAAAATCCAATAAGCAATGAGCATAAAAGCACACAATTACAAATGAACATCAAACAATCTATGTAGCCTAACCCATATTCAATGTTAGGAAGCAAATACATCCAAGCACATAGAAGCACTCAAACTAAATTTCCACGACTTTGTGATTATGTAACTATACTTCATTAGACTTGGCTACTCAATAAGTATTCTGGAAGGATATGCCTATGCCTAGCCTGACAAATCATTTGCCTAAGGTTTTCAATAGATAATTTAATTGAATGTGGAGTTTTCACGTAGAGAAAAACATGTATCTTTATCGTACAACTTCACTTCATCTACTATGAAACAGGAAAGTATTAGCAAAATAAAACAGGTCTCAGTTTAAAAATTTCTAAGCATAATTTAGTTACATTTGCATTGGACATTGAAAGCAATGGATGGGGCATTGATAGAAATTTTCTGCGATTAAATTGACAACATTATCAGATCAATGAATAAAATTTTCCACTGCCTTCCCCATTTTTCCTGACATAGATTGGCTAGGTGTGGAGAGCATCTAGCTGGGATGTTATTATTTGACACCCTTATTTCAAAAGATATTTTGAACTAGTTTTACAGTCTTGACAGTCCTTGAGTGACAGAGGAACACAAACTTAGTAACAAAATTGTAAGACCATTGAATGTGCAAACAAGAGAAAATATGATAATGCAAATGTCACCTAAAAAGCCATGAAGCTGTCAACACTAGCCCGGTGAAGCATGAACCACTACCGACTTCACTAAGCAATCTAGTGAGCTGTACTTAATGCATCTATTAGGGAGAAAAGGAGAGGTGGTTTGGCCAATAGAGCCTGGTTATTACCAAAGATTTAAAACACCACATATGCTGTTTCCTACGAGGTCAATAGACATAACTCCAAAATCTTTACAAACAGGAAAACTTTGCCTATGAATTCTTCATGCCCATAGGTTTTGCCTTGCCCACGAGGATATCTATTATTAGTTAACAATTCTAGCATTGCAGGAGTTCTTACTAATAGATAACAGGTCCGTGGACGTAGGAAAACTGTAGAGAAACAAACACAGGTATACAACCTTAATGCCCAAATTTCTGTGCCAAAACTGGCAATCAGCAGCTCCACCAGCCATTGTACCAAGCATGTAGGGATTGATTTCAATGATTTTTTTAACTGACTGTGATGCTGAAAAAAAACCAAGGAAAGATTAAAAAAGTAGCACTGGAGAAACCATGGGAAAGATCAATATTAATGCTGGAAACATCTATCGATGGCATGCAAGCGATGTCAATGGCGTGCAAGCGATGTCAATGGCGTGCAAGCGATGAGGATGGCTACACAACATAACTTGAAATAAACCAAGACAATGACCAACACCAAGTGGAATGCATATTCATCCTACAAAAAAATTTGCAACATGTCCAGGTTTCCCTATTACTAAAGCTAGTAGATCCGATGGAACACTTTACACCAGCAGCATTTAATCTAAAAAAAAAACACAAGATTCCACAAACAACCACACATATATAACAATACAGTAAACCACAACTTTACCCAAACATAAATTGAATAAACATACCCTCCCCCACATACATATAACAAAACAATAAACCAGAATTTTATCCAAACAAACAAATGAATAAACATACAAATATAGCCCCCCATGCTAGCACGAGAATCAGCTGCAACAATGACACCCTCCTTAAAGATAAAGGCCAGCGTAGTTGTCCCCTTAGCCGGCTTCACCATCTGTACAGCTTCCTTCTGGAAGCCATCAAACTGGAACCAAAACGCAAAATAAAACTCAACCCACTAACAATTCTGACTTTCTCCACACAAATCGCAAACATAGAATAGTATAGCAAATAAAACTAAAACTTACATCCTTAGTCGTGGGTAGCTCAAAAGCTGGAGCAGCAGCAGCAGAAAACCCATCAACAAGCTCCCTACCGGCCGTTCCAAAGACCGAAGAAGTGGATTCGAGACCACTAGTATCAAACTTCATTATCTAAAAAAGCAAGCAACACGATAACTTCAGCACTAAAAGCCCTAATTCCCGTCACTGAAAAATCAATTCGTCAAAATTAACCGCACAAATTTAGAAACATGAGATCGCAAACTTTAATCTCTTGTTTTATCACATCAAAGCTATATAAAGCTTAGAATTATCGAATTAAATGTTGCTAAAGGTGCTAAAAAATGTGATTGGGATTTTGTAAAACCCTAAAAAAGTGATGCATGTTTGTGTAACATACCTTCGGATTTCGCGAGAAAGAGAAGAAATATGTGCAGAGATCGAGTATGATTAGTGATTACTGGATCTCAAGTTTAATAGTACTAAGATTGCTGGGTTTTATAAAGCTAGAACCTTTTCTTGTTCAACGGGCAAGAGCGGGGACTCTGAGCCTGGCTTTTCTTTGGGCCTTTTGCAATTCAGTAACTTGAGCTTTTGGACCGAGTCTAAGCGGACTTGGACTTGGACTTGGACTTGAATTTGGAATTGGGTTTGGGTTTTCACCCAATTATTTAGAAATAAGTCTATGCTTTCCAGTTTAAAACCCTTTCTCAGTTTATCGGCTTGTCATTCTTAGGAGCACTTCAATAATCATATAAAATAACATAAAATCACCAAAATTATTAGGAAGGAGAAGAGTCCATTTTTAGAGTTATTTCCCCACTGCACTGGGTTATCTGTACAACCATTTTTTAAAACTAGAAAAAATTGAGTATAGAGATAAATTATTTAAAATATTCTAGTGTTCATTGGGTGCATGAAAAGGAACTAAAACTTGGAAAGTATTGTAGCTCTTTTTTTTTTTCATGGTTTATCTGTCATTACCACATACAGTGAGGACAAATAAATATTTTCTCTTTTTATTATGCGGTGAAATGATTCAGATTTTCTTAAAAGCAAAAAAAAAAAAACCTAATATTAAGGGGTATTTTTTGAATTTTCACAATATTTTTTAGAAGTTGAATGGAAATTTGGTATTTAGACAAATATAAAAAATAATAAATAATTAAAATTCATGTTGAAACTACAAAAATACCATTACAATAAAAAATTTAAGCATGGGGTTAGGGGGTGTTTTTGGCTTTTCACAATGGATTTCTTATAATTACAAAGTCAGTTTGAGGGGAATTTGATGTTTGGCTAAATAAAAAAAAGGTGAGTGTGCTCGAGGGCGAGTAGGAGGTATCCGCGCCTTTCAGACAACATCTCCCAACATCCAAAAATGTTCTTTCATCGTGTCGTTTGAAGCACCACCATCTTCTCTTCTTGTTGGTATAACACGTATCTACGTTGGTGGTCCGATTTGATACTGGTGGGCCTTTCTTTTCAATTTCACCCTTTAATTACAACATTATTTATATTTTTTATATCAATTTTAATACTAATTCTTTTAAAATGTTTTTGGTCCTTTTACTAGATAGATTATTTTTCACTTTCACACTTTAAATTAAATATAAAATTTATTTTCTATTTTAAAAAAAAAAACTGTATGATTAAAATTCATTTTTCAATTTTGTCATTTAACATTTGATTAATTGAGAATTAAACTTCATGGTTTTTTCATATTAGGTGCTTCAAATCTAATGAATCGGTCATTTTTTTTTAAAAAAAAAAAGCTTTATAATCCTCTTAATTTTTTTATCAAGTTATTTGAATTTTATGATTTGAATCGCTAGTTTAACGGGATATCCAGAGTTAACTTAGTTTTGATTATCAAAGTTACAAATTTATCATAGCTATTTATTATGTTATTTTCTATCTCATTTGAGTGCTTAACATTATTTTTTAAAAATAATAATAATAATCAAGCACGCAATAAAACACGAGCATCAGGGCAGGTGCTAATCTAAATACGTAAACAGACTACATACATACAACGGGGGAGATGGCTCCTAGTTGAAACTTGAAAGTAGAGGCATTTGCATTTTCAAGTTACAGAGTTGTGTTGATGATTCTTTGATTTAGAATATACCATGAATTGAGTTTTATTTCAAATTTGTGTTAGTTTCTTTACCAAAACTAATATTATTTTATTTTTTAAAAATATAATTCGGGTTAACTTTATAAACCGTGGCCAGGGTAAATCTCAGGTTAGTTCTTATTTCCTTACCCTTATTCTCCAAAGAGACCACATGTGCATTTGAAGGATAGAGCAGGCAGATAAGATTGGCAGTCCGGACCATAACAACAGTCATTTTACTGTTCAGCTTTGCGCAGTCGTTGTCATGCGAAGAACATGGACAGACACTGCCAAAACTTGAAGATCACCTCACATGCATCAAGTGACTGTTCATAATTTTATTTTATTATTATTATTATTATTATTTGCATCAAGGGACTGACCATAATTAATATTGTGGTGGTACAACCATTTCACTGCCCCCACCGATAATGCCCGCCGCTATAAAGAGTCAAAGCTTTCTCCACCCAAAAAAATAAATTTGGTTACTTGTTTTCTGATAACGAATATTCGACCACTCAATTTGTAAATACTAAGAATTTGGGGGTATGACTTGTAATAAAAATAAATTAAATTATCATTATGTTTGATAAAAAAAATAATTTGAAAAGGCAAAATTTTAAAAAAACTTCATTTTGTTACAAATGTTTAATTTAAATAAAAAATTATTCTTAATAGAATATATTTATGATTTTTTATCCGTCAAAATATAAAAAAATAAATATAAATCAATTTACAACAGCTATATCAAACAGAACCTAAATTAATAACAGGTTTTACAAAATTCTACCATTCAAGGCCATAATCTCACATCTCTTCCATCTCTCAGGTTCTAACCAAGACGTATGCAGATAGTCTACACCCAACCCAAGCCTATCTTGAGCAGTTTTTGAAAAATCTGTCTGGAAACTGATATTACTAATAAATAGTTCTAACCCCGGGAAGGTTAATCTAAGCTAATTTAAAAAGATTTTTTTTTTTTAAATCTTGAAACCAAGTTTTAAAAAAATAATAAGTAGATTTTAATTGAGTTTTTTCTGGATTACAAGTTGATTCATTAAATCAATTCAGTCAATTTATAAATTAATTATATATAAAACTCAACTTAAATCAAATATCGGATAAGTGACTTAACAAGTTAGCCTTAACAAGTTAGGTGTGTTTTGCATTGCGTTTTGGAAGTATTTTTGATAAAATTTAAAAAAAATTATTTTTTTAAAATTAATATTTTTTATGTTTTCAAATCATTTTCATATACTGATGTCAAAAATAATTTTTTTTAAAAAAAAAAAATTAATATATTTTAAAATAAAAAAACACTTTAAAAAAAAACAATTATCACAATCTCAAACACACAATATTTCACGAGCTAAAGAGTTAATTCATTAAAAACATATTGAAATGTGAGTACTAGCATTTAAATACATTTCACTGGTCCAAGATTGTAGCCAGTCTTGATTTCTTGCTATTACTGTTGTTTAATTTATTTAATATATTTTATAATAAAACCCTTCTTTTATTTTTTTAGAGAGAAAACAAAACATCTTGATTTATCCCAAGAAAATAAGAACAGAAAGATGGCCTTTATTTTCTGTAAATGCTTATAATTTACATTACACAGCTTATTGCGCACAGTGAGTATGGTAGCACAGAGTCATTTAAATAGGTAATTTAACTCCTCTCTTCTTTTAGATCTAAATTTAAATACACAGAACCACAAATTTGTAATGAAGCAGCTATCCATGTCATTTGAATTTTTTGGGTAAACTTCATTTTTACCCCTAAAAATTCCCCAGTGTGAAAGCTCAACCAATTTTACTTTTTTATATAAAGTGCGCTCATCATTAAAGGAAATTTTAAATTATAAAAGTGATCAAGGCAAAATTGAAATTCAATTTCTTTTAGTTATTGACAATGTTACTAGAAACGTGAATTGTCATGTCCAGGAATAGTGTGTTTGATATTATGATGTGGGGTGCTTTTTAAAATAGATTTTTTAAAAAATAAATTAAAATATTTTTATTTTTTTATTTTTAACATTGGTGTATCAAAAATAAACATGAAACATTAAAAAAATCAATTTATTATTTTTTTCAAGCTAAAAGCACTTTTAGTACTAAAAACAAAATCCCTCCTCAGCATACATATACTTAGGGAGTGTTTTGGTAAATTAGCACATTTAAAAAAAAAAAATTGTAAAGTAACACAAGCACATAAATAATTAGGAATCTAACATAGTCGAGTAAGTCGCAAATGCCATCTGCGACTCGTGTTTCGCAGATGGTATCTACAACTCCTCTAACATAAACATCCAGGAACAGTCTATTATGTCATTAACTCCCTACAAGAAAAAAACAGCAATTCGCACAATCACAAGTAACCAATTCTCCACTATTAAAACACAATTCACATAAACAACAAATAATTTATTAAATCACAAATAACAAATATACATTGACATTTAAAACAACATAACATTTTATTAAAAATTAAACTAACTATATATATATCCACAATTATCATAACATATAATAATATGTAATTATATCTAATAATCTCCCTTGTTGTCTAACTCGAGGTCGGTTCTGTAATATCCATATAAGTTCAAGAAGGATTAATATCATCCCAGCTTTTGGACGGACTTAGACGCTCGTGAATGTGCATGAGACGTTCGTGGACGGGCTAACATCTCCAACGCTTCCACGATAAGCGATTTCATCTTCCTGTTAATGCTGCCTCAAGATGCTCAATCTCTTGAAGTCCGCCACAACATAAATTGAGCGTGGTGTTGGTTACAACACATCCCATATCATCGACGCCTTCATGGATAACTATTACTGCTTTATGAGCTCCTCTAGTCAGAACCATGTCTATCTCAAGGTCTTGTATAAAAAAATTATTAACATTTGCAATTTAATTAAAGTTGACATAATTTAAAACAAATATATAAAAAATAACATACGCTGTCTATTTTCGCAAGTTTCTATGCAAATTGGTAGACCTACATAATAAGCTTGAGTAACCCCGGTTTGCAACATCCTTCAAGTAATTTCAACTTTTATTTCAAAAATATTTCAGCCAAGTAGACCACATAACATTCTCGATAATTTGTTAAGGAACATGTTTGATGTAGCACATAGAGATGCATGACTTCCTCCATTATAAGTAATATCATTGTCGGTATTAACAATGATACTACAATGGAAATATAATATTCCTAAATTACTAGAGATTCTGTTAAACAGCACAACTAAACATGATTATATTTTATTAATATCTTGGGGTTAATCAAAGTACATCAATTATCAACAGAACATTAATTGATCAGCAAACACCTACTTTCATCAAATTAATCGGCGAGCCCTTACATTCATCAAATTTCGGTACCATAACAAAATTATCAAACAAATTCATGTATTTCATAGCTAGTATTATTATTTTATACAAAATTCAATATAATTCATAATTTAACCAAAATCAACACCAATTATCTCATTACATGATTATTTTAAATCACAATCAACAACAACAACAAAACATTGATTATTTAACAAAATAATCAAACTATCAACTAAGAAATATCTAACTAACCTAATCCATAGTCTAACATAAATCAACACTAACATTGCAAACACATAATTTTGTTAATTCACAATAAACAATAACCTAAAATAATTGATAATAAAACAAAATAACATAATTATATCTAATTTACAACTTCAATTACATCTAATTAACCTAATTCCTAATTCAGAACCCTAACATTCAATAAAACCGAAGTAATTAAACATAAATTACATCAAATTAATCGAGGAAAAATGTTTGATATACTTTTGTGAGTGAAATGTGAGTGGTGAGGGTGATCGATGGTGGTTGGCTTGACCGGAAAATCCAACATCGACCGCTGGTGGAGAGAGAAAGCTTGGTTGTCGCGGGTTTTGCTAAAAAGAGAAAATGATAATTATTTTAGAGAGGAATGTTTTAGGGCTAGTAAGAGGTATTTTTAGTGGTAGAGAGAGATCTCGACCAGTGGTGAGAAAGAAGAAACAGGTGACAGAGAGAGAAAAAGGAAAGAAAATAAAAAAGAAAGAAGATGCATGGTTTTAATTAGAAATGAGTCGCAAATATCATCTCCAACTTGTTCATGTATGCTAATTTATTGAATATTTTTTTAATTATGTTATTTTATCAATTTTTTTATTACCGTGTTAAAAAAGAAAAAATCACGTGCTCATGGGCGATGACATTGTGAAATCTAATAAAAGAGTCACGGTGAAATAGGACGGCGGCAGGGAGATTTTAACCTTTGAGAAGAAATTATTGGGTTTGGAGGATGAGTAAAAGCAGCAGACAAGTTAGATTTTGAAAAGTCGTAAGAACCACTCATTTCCACTTTCAAATGAAAGCAGTCAACGCGAATCCAGTACGTGTAGGGCTCACCCCTAGTCCTCCTATTAATGATGCTGTCTAAGGAATTAAGTTTGCATATGCATGACCATGAGCACCATCCATGCATCATCATACCTCTCTTTTATTATTTAATTGCCTTGAAATCGTGCTCTCTTTTATTATTTTATTATAAAAAAACAGATAAAAAATATTTCTATATGTTTTAAAATAGTGACGCGTGTCTCCATGTCTATTTTTTATAGACATTAATTAAAAAAAACTATCTTAATTTCATCATCATTACATTTACAAGCAGTGGATGGTGATTGCCGATGGTAATTAATTGTCGAATAAAAAGCTACTTCACACTATTTTCTTCACAATTTATATTCCTAAAATTTTTTTTAAGTGAAATATATTTAACTTAACAATTTGTTTCAAGATAGAATTAACAAACAATATATTTTTTTTTCTTAAAATGTTTTACTTCAAAATCAAAGATCAAAAGCTAATTTTTTTAAAACATTTCTTTAAATAATTCTTGCTTGTAAGATCCTTTTTGTTTGCTGAAAAATAATTTTATTTTTTAAAGTGATTTTTTTAGAAAATGGATTCATTTTAAGTGAATTATTTTTTTATATTTGATAGTGTTATGAAAAATAAGTTAGAAAACACTTTTCAGTATTTGAATATGTCATGAAAAGTAAGTTAAAAAATAGTTTATTAATAATTTATTTTTTCAAATATATTAAAATAACGAGGAATAAATCTTACAAATTAAAAAATTAAATAAGAATTAAATTGAAATATATATATATATATATATAATTTTATAAATTATTTCAAATAAAATAAATAACAATCAAAATAATAGAGATCAAATCTAATAGATAAAAAAATTAAAAAATAATGAAATTAAAAAAATATATAATTTCATGAATTATTTTAAAAGGACCAAATCTGATAAATAAAAAATTTTAATTAAAAAATGATAAGAAAAAAATAAGTAATAATTATAAAAATTAAAATTAAAATTGATATAAAAATCAAATCAAATTAAATTTTAAAGGATAAAATATATAAAAATCAAATTTAACAAATTTAATTGCTAATTACTTAGACATCAACTGTATATATTTTGTACCAATAAAAATCCCTCTAAGAATCCTTGACAAATTTACTCGCTATATATAGCAAGTCCATCACCTGAGCTAAACTTCAAGGGGAAAAATCTCTAACTTAATCAGAAAATGGAATGATTAAACGATGGCTAATGATAGGGTGAATCTTTTCTTCTCGTGGCAAATTAGGTGCTTAAAATGTGGTCAAAGGCTCTGTGTGACTCAACGTACTGTAGAATTATGGAGCCGCACGTTAATTAGATGCAATTTAGACGCCAAACACCTTTTGGATTCGAAGACTAATCATGCATTTGTTATCCATGCCCCCAGGAGCCAAGACCCACCTGTTTCAGCTTTCGGCCATATGCATGATGCTTGCTGGCCCTACTTCTCGGAATCGCTGTACCATTTTGCTCACCAACCCGATTCATGGCATCCACTTGTATATATCATCTCGCAAATTAACTACTTCTTTTTAATTATTATTAATATAAATATCTAAAAAATTTGACGTTTATTTTAATCATTTCTACATCTTTTAAAGTTAACGATTATATAAATTTTTAATAATCTTAAAAAGATTCAAACTTATAACTATTAAAAAATAAATTTAAAACCCGATTATATATTCATACCTCTTCATTTAATAAGTGAGTAATCTATATGTTGATGCTCATATGAAAAGGGGATATAATTCAATTTTTGAAGCCAAAAACTAACGACAATGGCGTTACTTCTTAATATATTAATTGAATTTTAATGCCTTAGAAGCAGCAGCAGCAGCAATATGATTTATCGTGCATTTTTTACTCTTTTTTTTATCGTTGTTTATTTATCCTGCATTGACTGGTCTTCAATCCTCGGAGACTATAATAATCTTAATATATAGTATTATGTTTACTCGACCATGGATATACGAAAGAACTCATTGTCTGCTCCATGGAATTCTTTTTTCTAGAAGAGATTAGTGCTCAACAACCTGAGACGATGACATGCGTAGAAGTTTGTGGGCAGTAGAGTTGACTCACACTCCTCTTGAAAACCTGGTGGCACATTGTTACGCGAGTGGCAAGAATGTATTCCCATTTTTGCTGAACAGTCCCCACTCAATAATTGCAGTGCTAAATGTTTTCGATTTATTTATCATTCTCGTTACTTGGGGAAAAAAATATCTTCATGCCAATGGAAAGATAAAAAAATTGTTCTCTCGTGTGCTTGGGAATCTTTTCTGGTAAAAGAAAATACATTCCCTCGAACGCTTGAGTTTACTTCGAGAATGTTCAAGAATGTACGTAGTAGCAATTACAATCTAAAATATTTTTTATTTGAAAATATATAATATTTTTTTATGTTTTAAAAATTATTTTTGACATTAATGTATCAAAATAATTTAAAAAATAAAAAATTAATTTTAAATAAAAAATTAATTTTTTTTAAAATATAACTTCAACCACCTTTTCAAAAACTATTTTCATATGATATGGAATGGCCGCATGGTGTTTTGACTCAAAGACGTGTTGCGGGTGTTCCTTGTGCGCCATAGAACTATGTTCAACGTTTTTTTTTTTTTTTTTTTTTTATAATGCTGTATCAATTAGCCAACTGAATATTTAATATAAAATTATAAATCACTCCAAGTCCTCGTCCATTCATCTTAAATAGTTCCTTTTTTTTTTTTGCAAATTTATTACATCATGTTCATTTTGATTAGTTTAAAGTTCAAGTCACTTGACCATTTGCTTTATATTCCTTGTGCTAATCAATCCCTTCTACACGCTCCCGTGTGTGTGTAGAAATACAAAAGTAATATTTTTTAATTTTTTTTTTATCTTTGACACCTTCTTCACAACTTGTACTTAGTGTATTTCACTATTTATTTCTACCTGTTGGTTTTTACATTTTTAAAATATTTTATTTATTTTTTTACTTCAAATTAATATTTTTTTTTATGTTTTCATATCATTTTAATATATTTCCAAGTAAAAAACAATTTTAAAAACAACCACAATCATACCTCCAAACACGTTTTTTATCGCGCAGGAGTCCTTCTTGGTATGTATAACACTTTTTTCCTTTCCTTTTCTTTTTTATTTTTTCAGAGAAGAAGTTTGAATCCGAAATCTATCAAGGAAAGAAAGGATATTAATACAGATTGAACTTTCTGTATTAAAATTAATTCTGGAGAACTTTCTGTAGAATTCCTCAAGGATTTGACTGATAAAGATAAAAGGCCGAGAAGATTTTATTAAAGATGTTTCTAGGAAAAAAAACAAGAACAAAAAAAACCTCTTGTATCAGATATGCTTAATTAAGCAAGTTCGGGAGCTCAAGTCAATATATAGATTGCCGTATAGGGTAAAAAGGATTGATGTGAAGTAGAAGCAACGAAAGCAAGGCCACTGATCCTCAACCTGTGTAGAAGACTTGCTTAAAATCACACATATCTTGCATGAAAGGCAGAGAGATGCGAACAGAAAAAGCTTACAAATCAATCGGTGGTTAGATCGATGCCTGACTTCGGAGGTAAGATAGAACAAAATTTATCCCATATCCCATGTGATTGAAATGATAAAAAGTTACGTGATCAGGAAAAAAAAAGTTTTCACAGTTCTTGCTACTTTACTTCTCAAGTTCAATTTGGAATTAGTGATTATTATCACGAGTTTTTTTCTCTCTTGTATAAAGCAAAATATTACTGATAGAACACATCAGAGTTATTGAAAAAAAAGTTTCAGGCCAGACCCCATGACCGCACCAAGCACCTTTGGGTCTAGGTCGAGCGCTTGGACCCGATACATGTTCTAACAACTCGTGTATGTTGTCTTGTGGCCTGAGCTAAACACTTAGCCCTTATAATTTTTGTATGACCCAAGTTTTTTTAGCTTGGATTCTATTCCGTTTACACTCCTAAATGTATAAAAGTCTCTCATGACCTAGATATTTATTATTTATTAATTTTTATATAAAAAATATTTATTTTTTATTAATGCATGTATAAGTTATATTTATTTTCTAAGCAAGGGATTTATAATTTTCATTCGTAACGTAACAACATTTTTTTTTTCAAAACACTTATTTCATATTAAAACAAGAATAAATAACTTTATCTTTAGAATTAAATACTCTTTTTATTTCATATTAAAACAAGATAAATAACAAGAATAAATAACTTTTGAGTATTTTTTACACTTTCCCTCTGCAAGTGAGCATTCAAGGGTCCCAAATCCATAAAGAGAGGACTATTTTGCAGGTGTCAAAATTCTTACACCAAGCTATCACCTTTCTTTATTATGAAGTGTGGATTTAAACACTTAATTAATTTTGTTATCCAACCACCAAAAAAACCATAGTTCCAAGCAACTTGACTTTTAAAACATTGTTAGTTATAAAAGATCTTACTGCCAGATATTGAAGGTTAGTTTAAAAAATACAGGCAGTCTTAATTTTATCATTAAATAATTTTATTGCGTCCATTGTACTTCTTACTTCAATTTTTATTAAGAATTCTCATCCATTTTAAAGTTTTTCATCCATATTTTTGTTCCTTTTTTTTAAGAAAAGATTTAAAAAAAAAAGATTTTCATTTGGCGATTTAACAACATTCTTTAATTAAAAAATAAAATTAGTATAGAAAACAATTTGGATGTAAAATATTTTTTACTGCAATGACATCGTTGATGGTTGCCCCGAAATTGAATTAAAAGACAGTAAGAGATGTTATTGAATTAGAAGACACCAACATGTGAGAAAACCATCTTGGAGAGAAACCTTTCTTTTTTAGCTCAATTATTGAAATAAAGTAAAAGACACACAACTTGTGTTCCGGATTTATGCAAAAATTGAAAAAACAGGTGGAAATTTTTATTTTTTCACTTGTGGAGGCGTATTCGGATATTTATTTTGTACACATTAGAGAATAATATAAATAATATCATGGAATTTCATCTAAGTTATTGGGTTAAGATGATTTTTTAACATGGTAATGGAATCTTGATAATCAAGCGATCACGAGTTTGAATCTCACCATTCCTATTTATTTGATAAAAATTATACACAAGGTAATATGGGTCTGTGCAAGTTTCAAGCTCAAAAGGCTTTCACTTGAGGGGGTGTGTTAAAGAATAATATAAATCATATACTGGAACCTCACCTAACAGTTTAAGTTATTGGGTTGAAATTGTTTTTTGATAGTACATGTAATTAAACATTTTTAACGATCATTAGAGGTTTAGCATGATTTTCATATTATCAATTACTTTTGAAACATATAAGTGTTGAAAAATATTTTTAAGATTAGATTTTTAAATTAAGTGACAACTAGGGATTAGAATCCATTAAATTTTAGTAGTAAGGCAAACACATCTATAAATAATGAAGATGAAAAAAATTAAGTTATATACAAAGAGTTTTTAGTCCGGTCAACATAAATAATTAGTGAAAGTTCTATGTTTTTTTTTATCAACACGCGATAATTTAAAGGATCCAGTATGGATTAAAAGATGCTTAATTCTTGATGAAACTAATTTTCTGAATAATTTCTTTAACACTTACGATGTATTTAGAAACGCGGTTGAAACCAGTTTTTTTAAAATTTAATTTTTTTCATTAAAAATTATTTTTTTATATTTTCATATCGTTTTGATGTGCTGATCTCAAAAATAATTTTTTAAAATATAAAAAAAACATCATTTTGATGCATGTATAAGCGAAAAACACTTTAAATTGCTACCACTATTACAATTTCAAATAAGCACTTAATCAATTATAACAAGAAATATGTATTTTATTAATTTTTTATCGTGTTTATATGCTTGTCATATTAAAATTATTTTCAAGTAAAAAACTATTGTGAATGTATATATGAGTGTGAAAAACATTACTTCGAACATTCATAGTTCTAAAAAAATCAAAACTTATTTAAATACATGTATAGTTTGATGCTTTACACGAACTAATAAATTGGTCCTCACAAGTCACAACAGCATGGCATGGGACTTACCGGAAAGTTGAATAAAAGTGAGCTAGCATGCAGAACTGGGGTCGAACTAGGATCAAGTTCTTCTTCCTTGGCAAATGACTCCTTGTATTTAGATAGAAACACTACCATTTAATCGACACGTGTACTCCTTGCATTATTACATTATTGTTTTTTTTTTAAATCGATATATCTTTGAATTAAGTTAAGTGTAAATCATGGCTAGGTTAAGAAACATGACAGATTAAAATGTGCCACATGTCTAAAATAGAATTTTGAGACATGTTTTTTTATTAACATTTGTATTTCTTATTTATTTATAATCTTTAATTTTATAATAAAAATTACTTAAAAATTTTAGTTTTGAACCTGAAATATCTTTTAATCACATCACATATCCTAAACCGACCATGATTTGTAATAAAATATAGTAAAGAAACATAACGTATCGAAATAATAGTACCGAGACACACAAACATTAATATAATGTATAGATAGTTTAAACTTCAACTTCTTCTTTTTCATAATTATTCCAAGAAAAATACAAAAATAAAAATTAATTTTTATTTATGATAAGACAAGGATGTGCAGTCATGTAAGATTTGATAAACCAAGACCATCCAAGTTAGATAAAGTGTAAAAAACCCAATTCAATTGAAAATCATAATATGTTATATGATATGTTAAAATATGATTTATATTATTTTCTAATACAATCTCTTAAGTAAAAACTCTTTAAACTTGAAACTTGCATATATTTATATTGTCGTGTGTTAATTTTATCAAATAAATAAAAATGATAGAATTCCAACTCGTGACTGCTTAGTCATTATAACTCTGATATTATATTAATGAAATATTTTAATTTAAAAATTTAGACTATAAATAAAATTATAAAATATAATTTATGCATTCTTTAATATAAATTACGAAACACGAAAGGCTAGTTAGAAATTAATTTGATTGGACAAAAACCACATTGTTTTCTTCCGAGAGAAACGAGAAACAATAGTAATTTGTTTTCTTTCCAGTTAAATAATGGCAAGGCACGAGGTGTACCTTGATTAGCTTGGTTGTCTTTATATTATCTAGGAAGTATTATTCTAATGAGATTTTAATTAATTTAACTTGTATTGCCACGTACACAGTTCATGTACTTTGATTAGCTTGGTTGTCCTTGTATTATCGAGGAAGTGTTACTGGGTTTTAATTAATTTAACTTAGTATTTAAATTTATTCGGCCATCGATTTTCTCACCACCCCTCGATTCGATTCAATCTATCTTTCATATATATATATAATTTTACTAGGATTCTTCATCTAAAAAATTTATTTTTTTCTTTGACAATATATAAAACTAATATTTTATTTAATTATGATATAGTTGTTGTCCTCGCGTATTCATATCCCTTGTTGCTTCTTCTCGAAAAAAAAAAAGATTTAACTGGCAGCAAAAAAGCTGGCTCATATTTCAGCTACGTACGAGCAACCTCTCGTATTCCATGGTGGAGCTAGAATAATTTATATTTTCGAAGAAAAAACACAATTACTTTGATCTAGGAGGTAAAATATATTTTCAATATACTTGAAATATGGAATAGAATAAAAATAAAATAAATTAATGGCCACCCTTTTCGTGCTATGAGCAGCACGTGCAGCTTGTCTCTCTGGGTATTTTCTGTTCTTTCTTCTATGTATGTGGGCCTAGTGATATATTTTTCACCGTCGACAGGGGAGAAAACTACAGAAGATTCCGTGAAGTATGGATCTGGTGGCGAGTAATTACTGTCATGTTAAAATCGATGGTGAAAAAATGACCACGTGGCGTTTCATAACTGGGGAATTCTGTTTCCGTACTCCAGCAACAGAGACATCCGCTGCCAATCAAGTCAGAAGTGTTTTTTAATGACAAAAATACCCTCTCCCCTTCTTAGTTTTCAAGCCTATCCCTCTCACAAGCCGTCTTTTGCCAAATTAGGAGGCATGCCGTCGCGTCTTGGGCGGCAGAACCAGACTAATTTAAGACACCAGTCATGGAGGAGGTTAGGTTCAAATTTAAGACCTCTGATATGGTTTGACGATAAGAGACAAGAACCGATCAAGTTCATTGCCTTATCTGTAAAATGGAGACTGCTATTATAATTAATTAGTGATGTGAAATGACCTTGAATACTTGTATGATGTATCCATGTCTCTTGGTGTAAGCAAATTTTGTAAATTGGACACCAATTTTCGCTTTCGATTGCATGATTATCATTTGAGATGTTTACATCATAAGATGGGACCATCATTTATTTTTATCTATATATTATATATTTATTGTTGGTGTTTTGGGTTAGGTCTGATTCGTTCATAAAAAATATACCCGATCCAAGTATTCAGAAGAGTTAAAAAACAGTTATAATTACTTCTCATGGTTGCTAAAAAAAAAAATACTTTTTCTATTAAAAAACATATTGAAAAAATAATTGTTGTTTTTTTAATATTTGTATCTTTGAATTAATTTGACAAGATTTAAAATGATATTTATATTATAAAATATCTTTTTAGTTCTAATAATTAAAATAATAATGAAGTAATTAATCTTGAATTTTCAGTAAGTTTTCTTTAATACTTCATTTATTAATCTATTTCATATATATATATATATATATATATAGTACACTGAGTTTATATTACCTTTGATAGCTAAGGATTCATGTGGTGTTGTTTTTTCTTGCGTTGATCAAGACTCTGTTTTCTAAACTTTTGCTTCTATTTTTTATTTATTTATTGAAAAGCATGTAAAATAATGATTTTCTATTCAAAAAGCAGAAACAATAGCTTGAAGAAACAGGCTCTAAGATTGCTTCATTGTTCTGTCTATACAAAATATATATATATATATATATATATATATATATATATATATATATATATATATATATATATATATTTGATTAATATAACTAACGTAGGTTTAACAATAGTACGTGTAATTGCTAAATAATTCATTCTTGTTAATTTAAGAGGGTTTTTTCTATGTTGTTTTATAAAAATTTGTTTGAATTAATGTTTAATCTTAAAGATTGTTCGGGAACACGTAGAAATGTTTTCATAATATATGGAATTAATGTTTTCATAATTTGTTTGAATTAATGTTTAATCCAATAGTACGTGTAATTGCTAAATAATCCATCTTTTATAACCATGTTTTTTAATAATTTAATATTTGTTGGATTGTTTTGATATAATAATATTAAAAATAATATTTAAAAAATAAAAATTATTTTAAAAAATAACCAATATCACTTTTAAATATAGCATCCGGAGAGAAATCCAAAAATTTACTTGGATTCTTAAGTATATTTGGATAGCAGAGCTTGACTTTCTGTTTCTAAATAACATAAATTTCCTTCAAAAACATTTCAATGCAGATTTATTTTTATATTTATATTTTTATCTTTCAATTAAAAATATTTTTAACTAATATATATTTATGTTTTCTATTATAAAGCACTAGCTAATTATAATTTAATGGACACACGGTGAAGCAGATTTGCTAGTTGCCTCATGCAGGAAAGGAAGTAAAAGCGAAGCCCAGCAAAAAGGGAGGAGAGATCAGATTACTGTGGGTTTAGCTGCTGAAAAAGAGGACAATATGGTAATCTGATAGCATCCGTGACAGATCTGTAACCGACAAACAAGGAGGTCGGCATTGTCGGCCGGTGAACTTGGGAGAAGACATTAATAAGCGGCGAAAATTCCCAAACCCCCCATTTCCCCTTCCCCAATTTCAAAAAACAAATAAACTAACTTTTATTTAATTCATCTTATAAACAAATATACTACTTGGATTCTCAACTATATTACAGTCACAGTTACTATTTTTATTTATGTATTTCTCAGCAGTACGTTACGTTCCATTACATTATTATTTATTTATTCCTTTGCCATTGACACCCACTTGAGCCAAAATATAAAAATAAAAAAAATCCCCTTATTTTCTTCCTCCTCTCTTCAAAACGCAACCGATTTGAGCTCCAGCTCTAACGAGATGGGACTGTACAGATCATCATAGAAACCTCACCCACAATCCTCTCTTTCGTTACTTTTTTTTTCTTTTTTGTAAATGCTATTCTATAGAGCCTCCCTGACCCGCCCCGATTATCCCGGCAAGGTTTTTCTTATCCTCTATTTTTTAACGAAACCCTAATTTTTAGCTGTTGGTTGGTTATTACTATTTTCCCTCTCGAAAAATAATAATTACAATTGGTTTTTCTGTTTTTGGAGCGTTTCTGTTTTGTGCATCCGTGGTCAAATCGTGTTTTATAAAGTTATTTTGTGGTTTGTTATGATTGGTTGGCTGTGTGTTTTCTTTTTTTAGGAAAATGAAATGATATTATGACTCTCGTTTCTGTGTTGCTTTTCCTGGTAAAAGGATTTCCAAGTCATTTTCGAAATCAATCTTTAAGAAAAATATTTCGATTCTGATTTCATTTAGTATCAGGCAAGGTCTTTTCTTTTTTTTTTTCTCTATGCAATGTCTAAATCTATTCGTGTTTATTGTTTTTAAATTCTTTTCCTCTGCTTTGTGATCTTTTTATTTTTATTTTTTTGTGTTCTTGAGGTTTGATAAAGTGTCTTAATCAAATGATATTCTTGTTTCTTTTTTCTTCACAGAATGATGCTACATGTGTCAATTCATGTTTGAGGATGTTATTATATTTATTTAATATTTGTTTCCTCCTTTTTTTTGGAAAAAAATTTGAATGATCTCTTATCTCATTTTCTTAATTCGTTTCTGGTGGCTGAGGTGTGTTGAGTTTAGAAGAGAGTTTATTCGAATGGGTGGGTTTGCTAATTCGTGCTATCATTTTAATGGTCTTCAAGTCAGTTTTTTTTTGGATTTTCTTATCCAAGAAAACGGGAGTGTGAATTTTGGCTTCTACTTCTATTTAATGATGCCAAATTGTGTGTTTTTGATTTGGAAACTACACAGGAGGGTTTGTTTTGCCTTACTAATGTGTTTTGTTCTTGTTTCAGTCGATATAAATTTGTATTGTAATTCTCCACGGTGAATGTGAATTATGGATATTACTGAGGTTGAAGAAAATTTGTTTGCAGCAAGCGATGCCAAGGTATTGTTTTTTATTTCTTAAGAAAAATCTTGGATTCGGTGTTTTTGTGTACTATTCTTAAGGAACCCCCCGATTCCATCTGGGCTGAGCAGCCTACTTATTTGTTTCTCTAATTTTTACGATCCTGCTCGTTTCCTGATGTATACGGAAAATGCAATGCCTGCTTTTAAATTATGGCGGTTGCTGTTTATGGTGATTGCCTTGTAGACTTGGGTTTGATTGTGTTGAATGTGCTTCTGTTTTGTTTGCTTCTGGTGCTTGCTGTTTTCTCTCTTTGTGCCAGAAGTTATTCCATCTAGGCTGACATATTTTTTCTGTTCATCTGGGGGGAGTCTTATTTACAATATAGTTATTTGTAATGTTCACATTGTTACCCTTTTGTTAGCCCATGAAAACACTTTTTCTCTAAGGTCTTCAATGAACTTAATTTAATTTAATTGACAATATTTCTACCTGTATTCAGCTGCATGGAGAAATGTGCAAGGAACTCTCTGTAATTTATTGCAAAATCCTGTCCATTTTCCCTTCATTGGAAGCTGCAAGACCTAGGAGTAAATCTGGCATTCAAGCATTATGTTCGATGCATATAGCCCTTGAGAAAGCCAAGAATGTTCTCCGGCATTGCTCAGAATGTAGTAAGCTTTACTTGGTAAGATAATTCTTTTTTTATAGATGCACTAAAATTTGCTTTTCTTTTTCTGTTTTTATTTATTGTTTTCCGTGATATTAGTTTTCTGATGGAATTGCATTTCTGACACAGGCTATAACTGGAGATTCTGTCCTTTTAAAATTTGAAAAGGCAAGATCTGCTCTTGTAGATAGTCTTAGGCGTGTTGAAGATATTGTTCCACAATCAATTGGATGCGAGGTAGTAATTTCCCTTCTGAACTCTATTTCTTGATGGTCAATTTGAAAATGATATCAGTCATAAATTGGGTTGTCTAAACAAAGTGAACTTAGAAATGACGTATCAAAATTTTGAGTATTCATGTCCTTGCTGTATATCAACAAGAATTCTATCATTTCTATATGTTAATATTTCATCTCCAATGGTTTCATCAACATCATATGTCATTTACGTTGAATTAACCACAATGTTGTCCTGGAATTGTTATGTGGTCTTTTTCTAGCCCTGTTCCTTGTGCCTGTATTATTTAGAAACACCTTTTGATCCCCTTTGTAATTTGAAATCTTGTCAGATTTTGGAGATTGTAAGTGAACTCGAGGGTACTGTATTCTCTCTTGATCCGTTAGAGAAGCAAGTTGGTGATGAGATAATTGTATTGCTTCAGCAGGGGAGAAAATTCGACAACTGTAATGACACTAATGAGCTAGAATCATTTCATGAGGCTGCTACTAAACTTGGTATTACCTCTTCTAGAGCAGCTCTTACAGAGAGAAGAGCTCTTAAGAAACTTATAGAAAGAGCTCGTGTGGAGGAAGACAAGCGGAAGGAATCAATTGTTGCTTATCTCTTACATCTCATGAGGAAATATTCCAAGCTATTTAGAAGTGACCTTACAGATGACAATGATTCACAGGGTTCAGCACCTTGTTCACCCACTGTTGAGGGTTCTTTTGAAGATGGAGGCCCTGGTGGTGATGGCCATGCCTTTGAGCGACATTTATCAAAGCTTAGTTCATTAAACTTCAAGCCAAACTTTAGGAAATCTGGGCAAATGCCTCTTCCACCTGAAGAATTGAGGTGTCCTATATCATTGCACCTGATGTATGATCCAGTCATCATTGCTTCTGGACAAACGTATGAAAGGATCTGCATTGAGAAATGGTTCAGTGATGGGCATGACACTTGTCCAAAGACTCAACAAAAGCTTTCTCATCTCTGCTTGACTCCTAATTATTGTGTCAAGGGTCTTGTTGCTAGTTGGTGCGAACAGAATGGAGTCCCAGCACCTGATGGTCCACCAGAGTCTCTTGACCTCAACTATTGGAGGCTCGCAATGTCTGAGCTTGACTCTGCAAATTCAAGATCTGTGGAGATTGTCGGTTCTGGTAAGTTGAAAGGGGTAAAGGTAATTCCTTTGGAGGGGAGTGGTCTCATTGAGGAGGCAGAAGAAACTGAAACTGAAAATTTATCACCGCAACAGGAAGATTCTGTTCCAGAAGATGACTTTGAGGATAATGTATTTGAAAGATATCAGAATTTTCTGACCATCTTGAATAGTGACGAAGACTTGAAGAAAAAATGCAAAATAGTAGAACAAGTGAGGCTTCTTTTGAAGGATGATGAGGAGGCCAGGATTTTTATGGGGGCCAATGGGTTTGTTGAAGCACTATTGCAGTTTCTAGAGTCAGCTGTGCATGCTAGGAATCCAATGGCCGAGGAAATTGGAGCAATGGCTCTTTTCAACCTTGCCGTCAACAATAACAGGTGTGTGAAGTCACTAAATATCAAATTAACACGGAGTAGGTGTAGTAGTAGTACTATGATATGCTTCATTAGGTATTAGAATCATTATTAAAATCAAGAGGTGTTAGTAATAATTGAGTGACATGCTTTTTATTACTGGAACCGTTGTGGATCTTCTTGTTGACGGAGAAAATTCTGCTAGAGATAGGGAGTTAGGTTCTTGATTCATTTTCCATAGAACTATGAAGTGTGAAGATGTGCCATGAATTTTAGTGTAATTGATCTCCTTTTCTGTTACTCTGTTCCAGAAATAAGGAAATGATGTTGGCTTCTGGTGTTATCTCATTGTTGGAGGATATGATTTCCAACTCTGACTCTGATGGATCAGCAACAGCTCTCTATCTAAATCTCTCCTGCCTTGAAGAAGCGAAGTCCATCATTGGTTCAAGTCATGCTGTGCCTTTTTTAGTCCAAATCCTTCAAGGTGAAACTGGAGCGCAATGCAAGCTTGATGCCCTTCATGCCCTCTATAATCTCTCCTCCCACCCCACCAATATTCCGAATCTCCTTTCAGCTGGCATCATCAGTGGCCTCCAATCCGTTCTTGCAGTCCCTGGTGATCATGCATGGATAGAAAAATCTATAGCAGTGCTGATAAATTTAGCTTGTAGTCAATCAGCAAAAGATGAAATGCTGTCTGCCTCTGGCCTTATTAGTGGGCTAGCGACTATATTAGACACTGGCGAACCCATAGAGCAGGAGCAGGCTGTTGCTTGCCTTTACATTTTGTGCAATGGGAGTGAGAAGGGTAGTCAATTGGTCCTACAAGAAGGAGTTATACCTGCGCTGGTCTCAATCTCGGTGAATGGGACCACAAGAGGGAAAGAGAAAGCGCAGAAACTTCTGATGCTGTTTCGGGAGCAGCGGCAGCGAGATCAACCATCTGCTGAGGTGCACTTTCAGCGAGATCAATCATCTGCTGAGGTGCGCTTTCAGCGAATTGAAAGTAGTTCCATGTCCATGCCTGCTCCTGAAACAAAGCCGCTATGCAAATCTGTCTCAAGAAGAAAGATGGGGAAAGCTATAAGCGTTTTTTGGAAGAGCAAGAGCTACTCAGTTTACCAGTGTTAAGTTGGTGTTGTAAATTTCTTCTGTGTCTTTTTCCTTTCTTTTGTCTTGGGGGCATTATTTGTTTTTCTTTTCATAGGGAAGAAGAGATGTACAGGCCCTTCTAAGCATGGATTTTGTTCTTTTCTTTGCCTTCCTGTTCAGGTAGGAATGCATGTACCATATATGCAAAATTATAATGGAAGCCTTAGTAGATTAGCCTTATAGTAAAACAACTTTGTGGCGTCTTCATACCCCTAATTTTTTAAAGGCTAAAATCCCACATCACCACCAATTATCTAATATTATAGAACGTTGAAGAAGCTGCTACAATTTGGAATTGTAATTAGAAGTATAATTACAGTTGTTTTTTAAATTTTTATTAAAAAATATATTAAAAATAATATTCTTTTAGTTTTTTAAAATTATTTTTGAAATTAACGCATTAAAATAATTTAAATATCTCAGAAATATATTAATTTAAAATAAAAATATAAAAATAAATAGTAACTTCATCCTTATTTCCGAGCCCATGGACGAGCTTTCATTTAAACAAGAATTCACACCAGAGTCCATTATCAAAGTCAAAATCTCAAAGAAATCAATGTTGGATTCTTCGATATCAGAAATATATTAATTTAAAATTAAAAATATAAAAATAAATAGTAACTTCATCCTTATTTCCGAGCCCATGGACGAGCTTTCATTTAAACAAGAATTCACACCAGAGTCCATTATCAAAGTCAAAATCTCAAAGAAATCAATGTTGGATTCTTCGATATCAGAGTTCAAGAATTTAATGCAATGATAAGTTCATATTGCCTTATTAATTATTGTCAAAAGGTTACGTCAACAAGCCCGTCTAGCTCAGTTGGTAGAGCGCAAGGCTCTTAACCTTGTGGTCGTGGGTTCGAGCCCCACGGTGGGCGTTTTAATTTCTTACTGTTTTATATAATTTTTTTACTTTCGTGCAGCTCTGTGACTGCAGTATCAAAAGCTTCACGGGTTCTTCTGCAACCTCTACAGGAGCGGCTTCCACTTCCATTATCAACAACAGTTTCAGTACATACAAACTCCCAAACAAGTTTGATTCCTTTAAACGTGTTAGTAATCTGCTGACCCTTTCTGATTGTTATTTTGTGACCGCAGATCTTTGAATCTACGACCGGCATATAGATAATATCTTTCATGTTTTGTTATCTTCATGTTTCTTTATTTATGTAAACTTAGAGAAACATATAAATTTTTTGTAATAATCAAAACAGAGTTCCACACAATATTGATAACATAATTAATTTCATAATATAAGTTGATTGTTTTAATATAATTTCAGTATTGTGTGCAGCACTAACTAAGAATAATAAAAAAGTACTAATTACCATAAAAAAAAAAAAGATTATGAAAGTCTAACAAAAACAACTTGCTAACAGAGCTATAAACCTGATAAAGATAAATAACGAGAGGGTGAGTTCAACAATTCAGTGAATAAATAACGTTCAATATATACATAAGAGATAATATGACAACCAAAATAAATCTGAATAAAAAAATAATCAAAAGGAACTCAAAATGAACGTAAAATCAATTTAATATATTTAATTTAGTGTCTAACTGATAACCCTATATGTTTAGGAATCAAATCGGTTCTTTTTTCAAAAACCCATAAATCAAATGGTTTCTGAAATTCTAATTCAAAAGAAAAAAAATATAAAATTTGATAATATTTCAACAAAAAAACCTCAATTACTATTCATGACCCATTTGAAAAACTAAAATTACTCTTCCCAACAATTGTAATTTTGTCAAATTTAGAAGACCAAACTGAAAATATCATAAATTCATAACTATACTGAAATCTTACTCATAATTCATTTTTAATTATATCCAGAATCTCTAATTATGCTCCAAGGGTCCATTTGCAATTCCTTTCAAAGTTTGAGAACTAAACTGTAATTTTCAAAAATAAGAGGACCACATTGAAATTTCACCATCCTCAACTTCAAGACACTTCTATCTAGTATGTCCAGCAAGGGTTTTTTCATAATTTCATACACCCAATACATCAATTAATTTCAAAATCATTATTCTTAACAAAATCATCTAAAAACCAACCAATTAAACCATTACCCATAACAATTAATTCATAACATTTCAATCAACTCATCAATCTAACTCAAAACATAAACTTCAAAACTCTAAATCTTAACAAATTTAAAATCTTAATTAATACCAATAATTATACACATCAAAGCATAAATCTTACCATATAAACTTATTTTCTCCAATTCTTTTCCCTTTTCTCTTATTCTTCTTTTTTACTCTCGGTTTTCTCTCTTCAAATTTGATTCTTCTTGTTTTTTTTTTCTTTTTTCTATTTATATTTACCAATTGTTAGGAAAATTACCAAAGTATCCTCCAATCATTTATACCTAAAACTTACTCTTTCAAGGGTATTGTTATCATTTCCCTATTAAATCCTTTCCTTTTCTTTTCAAAATATTACAATCTCTCCACTTTATAAAAAGTTTTGTACTTGAAACTTGACAGACATCACTAACAACTCACAATGACCATACTGAGTTCTAAAGGCTGTCCTTGGAATGCCTTCCTTCCTTATCCTCAACTGATGATACCTAGATCAAAGATCGATCTTAGAAAAGAATCGAGATCCGTATAATTGTTCAAACAAATAATCTATGTGAGGAAATTGGTATCTACTCTAAACTATCACCCGATTCACTTGTCTGTAAACTTTACACAATCTCAATGACCTATCCTTCTTCTTGACAAACAACACCGGGGCTCCCAAAAAATACACACTCGACTGAATAAACTCTTTGTCCAACAAATCTTGCAATTGTTCCTTTAGCTCCCTCAACTTTGCTGGCACCATTCTATATGGTGCCATTGATATTGGTTTAGTACCCATAACCAAATCAACGCAAAACTCAATCTCCCTATATGAAGGCAATCCAGGTAAGTCATCGGGAAAGTCATCGATGAACTCTCTAACTATAGGGACTTAGTCTAACTGAGAAATTTCCTTCTCTACATCCACCATATATGCTAGGTAACACTGTACCTATTTTCTGCGTCATTCATCTTGAGATAGGGGATTCTAATAGAATTGGTTGCCTATTTAATATCATGGCAAAATACAGGAACATAAACGAATGACTTGCACCCGTGCCAAATAAAACTTTTGCTTTAAAAGAGCAAACATGAAGATAACTGAAACAACCATGTTGGATGCCTGAGCATCCTACTGAGTCAATGAAAAGACTTTGGCATACTCTTGACCCTATTATATTTAGCCTCTATCACCTGCACCTCAGCCTCTCTAACCTCGACCACCAAAACCTCTTCCACCATGAGCCACAAATTGTCCCATTTATAGTACTTGAATAAGAGGTTGAATTGAAGCAAATGCTCCTAAAGCTGACGGCTGTCTCCTGAGACATTCTCGAATCTTATGACCTATCTGGCCATAACCAAAACAAGCCCCAGTCCTTCTTTAACACTCTACACTAGTATGGCTTTCTTCACAATGCTGACATGAAAAACCATCTCCAGATGGAACAAAAAAGCTACAAGGTGCAGTCTGATCTGAACATTGACTACTGAGCACCTCTACCACCACTCTGACTGCTTAAGCCACTGGTTGAAGATATCCGTCTAAACCTCCTCGGAACCCATGAGTCCTGATGACTACTTCGTTCCCTAGAAGGACTTGTATTCGGTCCCTGCTGTCTAAAAGCTTGACCTTCTTCCCTGGACCTCTTAGATTGACCTGCAACCATGTCCTCTAATTCTCGTGCCTCAATCAACCTGGCCTTATCAACAGCTGAGGAGTAAGATGGAAACACCTGAGACACCATCACCATATACATCGAGGATTTGAGTCCTCGAATGAACCTCTTCACCCTCCACTCCTCAGTAGGTAGAAGATGTACAGCATACCTTGATAGCTGAGTAAACTTTAGATCATACTCATCCACTGTCATGTTCCCCTGAGATAGCCTCTCAAACTCATAGAGTTGAGCATCCCTAACACTCTGAGGAAGAAATCTATCCAAGAACATAGTGCTAAACTCCTTCCATGTCCACTGAGCCTCCGTTGACCTCTCTCTCTTTCTAGACTCAAACCAAGAGATGGCCATATCGCCCTCTAACCTGAATGATGCTAGATTCACAGCTCGATGGTCTGTACACCCCAAAGCTTCACACCGTCGCCATATATCATCTAGGAACCTCTGAGGATCCTCTGAGATATCCATTCCAGTAAAGGTAGGAGGTGCTAACTTCATAAAGTCATTCAACGAAACATTGACTCCCTGAACAATGTGGGATGATGATGGTACATCTCTATCCCTTCTCCGATCTCTTTCCATACTAAACTCCATCCAAGTCCGCATAGCCTTACTAAGCTGCTGAAATTCTGTAACAAACTCAGGGTTAGCTACCCCTATACCTGTTTCACCAATAATATTTTCCACTTTTAACTCTCGAGATTCCTCCTTTACTGGTGGATGTATCTCCTCAACATGTCGAGGTGCGGGTGCACCGCCCCTCCTTCTCTGCCTTGTAGTCCTCAACTGCACAATAGTGACATCATCTTGATCGTCACCTACTCTACCAGTACCAGCTATTTGTCTATTTCTCAACATTTCCTATAAGAAATTAAAGCACTTAAATTATGATAAAACTATAACATGATAATTATCATAGAATTATAGGAAAACATATCTATTATAAAGTTTAAAGAGTCGAAGAAAACATGCTTGATAAGAATTCAAAATTTCAAAGAAAATGGATAAGATGATATAGATCCTAATGAGCCAAATATTATGAAATTAAGTGTGCTACTGTTTCTTTAGCCTAAGGCTCCGATACCAAGTTTGTCACGACCTGATCCTCAAATACATGACTGGCATATAGATAGGTCCTCTTTCTAGGTTTTCTTATCTATGCAAACCTAGACAAACATACTAACTTTTTTCTTTATAATAATCAAAACAAAGTTCTACGCAACATTGATAACATAATTAATTTCATAAAATAAGTTGATTGTCTTAATACAATTTTAGTAATTTGTGGAGCACTAACTAGACATGAAGGAAAAATACTAATTACAATAAAAAAAAGCAGGTTCTGAAAGTCCAACAAAAATAATTTGTTAACAAAGCTATAAGCCTAAAAAAGATAAATAATGAGAGGATGAGTTACAACTCAGTGAATAGATAACATTTAATATACACATGCGAGTTAATATAACAATTGAAAGAAATCTGAATAAAAAAATACTCAAAACAAACTAAAAAAGAATGTAAAGTTAATTTAATACACTTAACTTAGGATTTAATTTATAACCCAATACGTTTAGGAACCCAATTGATTTTTTTTTCAAAAGCCTAAAAATCAAACGGTTTCCAAAATTATAATTCAAAAGAAAACAAATTATAAAATTTGATAATAGTTTACCCAAAAAACCTCAAATATTATTCAAGACCCATCTGAAAAACTAAAATTACTGCTAGGGATCAATCTGGAATTTTCAAAGATTTTTAGGGGCCAAATTGTAATTTTATCAAATTTGGAGGACCAAACTGAAAATATCATAAATTCATAACTATACTGAAATTTTACCCATAATTCATCCTCAATGCTGTCCAGAATCTCGAATTATGCATCAGGGACCAATTTGCAATTTCTTTCAAAGTTTGAGGACTAAACTGTAATTTTCACAAATAGGGGACCAAACTGAAATTCTGCCATCTTCAACCTCAAGACACTTCTGTCCAGCATTTCCAGCAAGGGGTTTTTCACAATTTCTTACACCAATACATCAATTAATCCCATTAATCTCAAAATCGTTATTCTTAACAAAATCATCTAAAAAACAAACAATTAAACCATTACTCATAACAATTAATTCATAATATTTCAATCAACTCATCAATCTAACCTAGAACATAAACTCCAAAACCCTAAATCTTAACAAATTCAAAATCTTAATACCAATAATTATACACATCAAAGCATAAATCTTACCTTATAAACTTATTTTCTTCAATTCTCTTCCCTTTTCTCTTCTTCTTCTTCTTTACTCTCGGTTTTCTCTCTTCAAATCTGATCTTCTTGTTTTTTTTTTTTCCTCTTCTTATTTATATTTTCCAATTGTTAGGCAAATTACCAAAGTATCCTTCAATCATTTATGCCTAAAACTTACTCTTGCAAGGGTATTGTTGCCATGTCCTTACTAAAACCTTTCGTTTTCTTTGCAAAATATTACATACTTTGTCCCCTGGATCTTTGGAAACATTAAGCTGCCTGATTGCTCTGTTGATTCTAGTGATTAAGTAGACTTTAGAGGCCTGGTAGATTTCATTGCGGACGAGTCAATTGCATTCGTTGGTGATGAGAGTCAACAGAGACAAATCATCTCCAAGAAAGCCTCCAAGTATATTGCGATCCCTTGGAGTTTATGGGGAAGTATTAAATTGTGGGTCATGGTCTGGACTTCTTTGAGCACAGTTCGGATAAACATTACTGATGCTGCAAAGGCGGTGTGTGTTAATAAAACTGATGTTGTTGAAGGCATAGTTGGTTCAGAAAAAATGTTTGACACGAAGGATTTGTCACCAAAGTGATGGTTTTGGAGTGAGTGAGCTTTCTCTATTTGATTTGCTCACTGTGCTGCCATTGTGAGAGGAAAGAATTGGGAATATAACTTGTACAGGCCTCTGACCAATATCAGAAAGCTTCTGCAGAAAATCTTAAGCCACAGGTCAATTACAGTGTGGACTGGTGACATAAAAACATGAAGCTTTATGGTATATGTTTCCAGTCACGGGTCAGCGATGGTTGAAGGATTGCATTAACCTGGTCAAATGCGTGGTAGAATGGAGGGGCAATCTTCTCGAGCAATATTTCTTACAGAGTAGGTGAACGTCTTGTCAACAACTTGGCCCATCGCATGCTATTGCAATTCTTCTGGAACTTCTGATACGTACCACGTCCTTCAATTCCATGGAAGTTGATCCATTCTATGTCACAAAAATGCTGTGATAGATGGGGTTTGTTTATTAAACTTCAGCGTTTACTGTTAAGAGGTCGGTATTATGGAAGTTGATCCATTCTATGTCACAAAAATGCTGTGATAGATGGGGTTTGTTTATTGAACTTCAGCGTTTACTGTTAAGAGGTCGGTATTAATTAAGA
The DNA here is from genome assembly GCF_000002775.5 of Populus trichocarpa. Classification (NCBI taxonomy): domain Eukaryota; kingdom Viridiplantae; phylum Streptophyta; class Magnoliopsida; order Malpighiales; family Salicaceae; genus Populus; species Populus trichocarpa. The sequence goes on along the minus strand of NC_037294.2, from coordinate 8,849,714 downwards.
ACAGGCAGTGTAGGATTATCAATTGGAACGTGTTCCTGTACTAAATGTAAATGCTATTTCGTTGGCTACTTGCCCAGTAGTGAAGTCATGGCTGATCGTAGAAAGGTGAAAATATGTCCTGAGGAAGCTGACAAAAACCACAACGAAAAGACTCACAAATTTAAGCAGCTTTTCAAGGGAAAGAACATATACATGTCTGCCTTCATTGGTTTCTCATGAGTCACGGTGACCGTATCCTAGCAACACCATTTCCCAACAGCTACCAATTTTTATATCAGAAAATAGGAGATGTTGGAAAACTGTGTTGCTGGGATATGGTCATCATGACTATGAAGGCAACGTGTATATGTTATTTCCCTTGAAATGCTGCTTAAATTTTCATTTTTTTTCTTCACTTTACCATGTACTCAGTTTTGGTGTCATTCCACATGCTATTTTTAGATAGAAGTAAAATGTATCGGGCGAGCTTGCATGTACCAAACTAGATCTCTACATTCAGTAATAGCAGGTAAAGAAAGTCAAACCGAAAACCACATAAAAAACATACGCCCTAACCATCCACTTTATCAACTCAGCCACTTTTCATCATCAATTCCTACAAATACTAGCTTATTTCAACAATGTCTAAATTCACTCGTGTAAAATCTAGGATACCAAAACTAAGATTAATTATTTGTGCTATAAGTACTTGTTGATATACTTGAGAATTTTGGATACAACAGTACCAGACTGACAGCTTTTAAATCAACCTTAACTTCTACAGTATTAAAAGAGAGCGCGCGCGCGCGCACATATATGACAATTCAAGTTCTTCCTTTTGGTTTCCTTGCTCTCTTCCTCCTACTTGGCTCGGCTTTCTTCTTCTCACATTTGTCCTCCATATCCAGGCTTTCGTTTTTGTTGCCATTTTCTTTCTGATTTTCATCCACTTCCTTTTGTTTTTCAACATCAGGATGTTTGCGTTTCATTACCTTTTTGCTTTCTAGAAATCCAATGAGCCCTGTAAGCGTAGTATCAACATCTTCATTCTTCATGAGCTCTTCTGCAACCTCTGCTGGAGTGACTTCCACTTCCATAATCAACTCATCAATCTCACTGAAAAGGCTATGTTCTTTAACGTTGAGGTAGTTAGAAGCAAGAATCTTGAGTCCACAAGGAGTGCAGTACGACATGTGTATGTGCATGTCCATCCTGCCTGGTCTCAGCAGTGCAGGATCTAGTTTGTCCTTGTAGTTGGTTGTGAACACAATTATCCTCTCATCTCCACAGCTTGACCATAAACCATCAATGAAGTTAAGCAGTCCAGACAAAGTTAACTTCTACAAGAGAAGAAAAAAAAATCTTAATTAGAGGACCACAAACAATATCCTGTATAATTTTAGTACAGAAGAGAAGCAAACATAATGAACTCACCTGGCTCTTACCCTGGTTGTACCCTCCATTTTGTCGTACTGCAACTCAATACTACAATCGATGTCCTCAATTACAAGTATAGATCGATTTGTTGTCCTGGTTAGCAATTTCCTCAGATCTGAATTGCCATGCAAACTTGCAAGTTCCAGGTCATAGATGTCAAACTTCAGGTAGTTAGCCATGGCTGCTATCAAGCTCGACTTGCCTGTTCCAGGAGGGCCATACAACAAGTACCCACGTTTCCATGGTTTTCCTACTTTTAGGTAGAAATCCTTTCGCTTCACAAATCTGTCCAGGTCATCCATTATCTCCTTCTTGAGTACAGGATCCATTGCCAACGTGTCGAAAGTGGACGGATGGTAAAGGTTGACACCCCGGTAATTTCCAAGTGATTGCAGCTTGAGCACTTTTTTTTCATTTTTTATACTTTGGATCTTTCTAGTACACATGGAAGAAAAGTGTTCAACACCTTCTCCTTGTTATTCTTGTGGAAGCAAAGCAGAATTGATCTATGTTCTGTTTTTCCTGATGACTGGGATCAGCTTTTAACATCAACAACCGTTTGTTGGGTTTCAGTACATGCGAATTCCCAAGCTAGCTCCATTCCCTCGAATCTGTCAATAACCTGTTGGCCCTTGTTGATTGTGACTGAAAGGCTTTTGTCCCCTGGATCCTTGGAAACCTTGAGCTGTCCGACAGAGGGAGTGATTCTTGTGCTCAAGTAGACCTCAGAAGCCTGGTACATTTCATTGATGGAGTGACCATTGTATTCATTGATGACGAGAGTCAATTGAGAAGAGATACTTCCGAAAAGGTGTCCGAGACTTTATGAAAATTTATGTTGCAGTTTTTGGGGGATTAATTGGCTAGTCATGGTCTGAACTTCATTGAGTACAGACCGGAGAAGCATTGCGGATGCTGCAAAGGTGGTGTAAGTTGATAAAACTGATGTTGTTGAAGGCATGGCTGGTAGAGAAAACATGTTTGACATGAAAGATTTGTATGCAAGCTGGTGATTTGGGATGGACGAAGATTTCTCTGCATGGTTTTTTATGGAGCAAAAAATAGTGAAAATAGCTTCTAGTTGAAGCCACCTGATGCAATCTTCTCGAGCAATTCTTTCAAGAGTAGATGACCTGTCTGGGTCAATGACTTGGACCATTCCATAGTCTTGCCATTAACTTTACCAGAGATGGCAAAGAATAACTATTAGTAAAGTTTCTACTGTAACCATATCTTATTTATCATCTATTAAATAAAAAAATTAAATATTCATACTCTATTATTGTATTTCAATTATTTTTTCCCAAGTTCTATTTATTATTCAACATAAAATAATTTAATGATATATATTTGAATAATATAATATAGAGAAAATATAAGTGTAGAATAATGTTAGGTATGACAAAATATGACTAGTTAAGTTTACTTGGTGATCATTGGTCAAGAAAAGAAATGTCTGATTGCATAAGAAGCTATTAATGTTTGAACTGTAAATCGTTGGCTATAAAAAATAATGCCAACCGTGCATAAAAATGTATATTTATAGAGAAAGTATCAATAAATAAATAAATAAAAACTGTGCGCATGGATTGTGTCGGTGCTACGTTCTGACTTCAATGATTAGCAAAAGTCTGGTTGTTGGGGCTTCAACCCAAACAACCATCTATTATTTTTTTTCTTTCCAGGGGGCGTGCGTTGAGAGGAGGCAGCATTGCCCTGGATGTAAATCCAACTCTGTTGACTATAAAGTGGCTCACGAACTAGCACAGAACCATGATCTTCTTCCAGATGACCATCACCATTAAAAAAAAATTATAAGAACAATCCATAGTAAGTAGTTATAGGGCTCGAAGATTTGTCCTGTTAAATTGGTTCCATGAGATATCTCTAATCTTCAAAAAGGAAAAGAGAAGAGGGAAAAAAGGACATGAAAAGACAAACTGAACTTCAGATAATTAGCTGCATAGTAGGAAGAGGTGTTCTCCATGAGATCAAGGAATGTGACGTATCTGTAGATTCACAGGAGAAATGTTCTATAGATTTTCATATTGTTTCTGAGATTATCACCGTCTACTTTTTGTTAGAAGTACTTGCAGTCATCATTAGAATTTTCAGGATGGATTCCCAGAAACACCACTCATTTCAACAGAGCCAAAACCCAAGTACAAAGCAAGGATCAGTGCCCCAAGTTCTGCACTCAAATATACCGTGAACTTGTCCCCAAATAATCATGTACAAAAATGTAATGCAGCTTGTACGATCGCCTAGAACAAAAATATTGGGGCAGAACCTACAAACAACAAAAATATATGCAGCATGAACTTACTTCAATGCTGACTCTTCAACAATGTCAGACCAAGATATAGAGATTCCCCCTTTTCTTAGTCACTTGGATCAAGTAGAACATCACATAAGCTTCCTTTAGCATTGGTATGAAGTAGAACGTTTAGCAGCAGTTTTCGTTGCCGTTTTCTCCAGGTTTTATATGTGCCAAGCAGACTCGAAAAGCGCTAAAATAGGATCTCCCTTGTTGATGCATTCTGGCGTCTTATTTGTAGGTAAACTGACTGGATCATCTTCCATGACCGTAGTATGATCCCCTCCTTCTCCAGTTTCTTCCTTGCTAGCACTGGCTTCTTCTGTCTCCTCGTCAGCAATGCATTCTTTCTCTTTCGTGCTCTCATTTTTCTCACCTTTAGGACTAGTTGCTTCACTGCTAACAGTGGATCGGATCATCTGCTTTGGGCTCCCCTCTGTGCTCTGTGTGCTTTCACTTGTCCCCTTCTCTAGTGCATCCTTATATGTGGATTTCACAACTTTCTCCAGTGCGTCCTTGTATGTGCATCTCTTAGCATTCGGACTACTTGCCTCAGTTTCCGAGCCTGATGTAGCAGACATAGGACCGAAACATCCCTTTGTTTCATTTTGGAACTCTACTAAGTTATTATCTGCTTCTTGAACATTTGTTTGTTCAATACAGCAGTCGTTACAGTTTATATCGACCATAATCTCCTTTTCGTGAGTGGTTCCTGATCCCCAATGAGTTAGGATAGATAGCCAAAAGTTCAGCCATGAGATAGCACATGACAGTGCCCAATCTAGAATTGGAATTTGGTGGAAAATAATGGGTAACTTGTTAACAGCAAAATCAAATTTTGCTGGAAGGGTTTCTACGATTTGGACGAGCTTGTCAACCATGTTGAACACATATTTCGATGGTGGGAAAATAGCCTCAACCTTTCTTTCAAGGGCTAATATTATATGATCATCCACAAAAGAGAGGATTGCCAAGAAGAGGTACTCATACTGCAGCACATAGACAAGAAGGGAAGCAAATGGAGCTAACCTGATTATCTTCTTTGTCACTAGACCTAACGGCCCAATGAATTCTTGGGTTTCTGTGTAAGCTTTGCGAGCGATTTCCATGAAAGAAACTCCACATGTATGCAGCGGACGACGCCTAGCACTCATTCTGCAGGTTCCTTCTCTGTTGATTCCTGAGAAATTCAATCCAAACATGTCAAAGGTTTGGTTTCCCATTTTTTAGGCTCAAAATGAAATATTCCCCTTGAAAGAACCCATCAGACACTCCAACATTTTGCAGGAAATGGAAGAAAAAACAGAAAACAATTTATGTTAAATAATTTGACATGGGAAATCAGAAAACAAATTTAACAAGAATATTTCCCATATAATTAATAATCTCAAAAGCACATTTAATCATTTCCTAAATCTTTATGAATTGAAATATAAGAATGAAAAAAGAATTGAAATTAACAGTTATTAAGATACCGTTAACTAATTCAAGTTAAAACAAAAATAAGAAGAAGAGAAAAACTAACGTATAGAACGAACTATTACCAAAGAATAAAGTGACGCTGAGGAAGAGAACGCTGGAAATGAGATCCGTCTATTAGCGGGGCCAGATACTGAACAGTTGTCATCTATTTTAGAGGGAGAATATATCGTTTGACAGTTCTTGGAGTTTCGTATTTTAGGCCTAGAAATTAGAAACACCTTTGAATTATTTTTTTAATTAATTTAAGCTGTTATTTACTTACTGTTTTGGGACAAAAACAAAAAAAAAAATGTATTTTTATCGTTCCTATTTTGAAAATACAAAATTCTCTTTAACCAAATATATATTTTTTTATATTTATTCTCTTTTTTAAAATACTAACCGGACACAATTTTAGCAATGCTTATGATACGACTACACAAATAAACTTTACGTATCCTGGGAAAAAGAGGAACTAAACTACAGTATCATTCCCTCGCGAAGCATCAACAGATATTAAGCATGGCCACTGTGATCGATCGTGCTGCAAAAGAACCCAAGAAGAAGAAAGATTCTTGCTATCACACCCCACAATTCCAAGAAAAGTTCCCCATGTACATTGTCACCGGAGATAATTCTGTATCTGACTGTGTAAAGGAAGGCGCAGATCTATGAAAAGGGGATTTTTTTTGGCATTTGATCACTCGTGAAGATGACATGAAAGACAACTTACAATAACAACTGATGCAGTGGCCAATGTAAAATAACTGGCATGTATTTATACACCATCTTTTATCTTGCTATGTACCAGATTGATGCGTTATATATATATATGTTTGATCTGTGCAGGCATGCCAGGAGGTGGAAGATGTTTGTTCCGGTCCCTGGTTCATGGTGCTTGCCTTAGGGCTGGGAAACCATCTCCAAGCGAAAGCCTCGAGAAAGAACCAGCTGATGAGCTTAGAGATAAATAAATAGTAATAAAATAAAAAAATTTAAATGAAATTAAAAAAATCAATAAAAAAACAAAATAGATAGCAAATTGTATTAAAAAAAAACGACATATTTATATTTTAACAAAGAAAAGAGAAACGAAAAGAAAAAAGTTTACTGAATCTCAATCATTATTTTATCGTATATATGTGCAACACCAACAGAAAAATAATAGTGAGAACTGAGACGCTTCCAACACAATCATAGAAAAAAAAGTTTGGACGTGGAATGAAACAGCACACACCAATAACTTTGTTTTATAAATAATATTTATATTTGTCAAAAGATAATTCTCTTTCCAGTCAACTTATTAATAACTAAAAATTCATTTTAAAAATATAAAAAAAACCATGAATGCAAGCTTGATGAATTTTGTTTTTAAAGGTAATATTGTCTTTAAGATATGCTTTTAAAATGTTAAAAAATCGAATTGCCCCTTATCAACCTTTTAATAATATTTACTTGTAAAGATGATATAGTATTTACACTAAGCATATAAGAGATTAAAATTATTGAATTGTCCCCATCAACATTTTAAAAATTTGTTTTTAAAGGTATTATAATCTTTACATTGTATATTTAAAAGATAAAAAGACTGAATTATCTCTTATCAATCTTATAATGATTAGTGGCTTCTATGAAAAAGATTATATTACACCTAATAGCAAGCTCATTAATTGTTTTTGTTGGAAGGGGAAAATGATAATTAACTATTATGGTGCATAGTGATTTGTGTAAATTGATACTTAACTATTATGGTGCACAGTGATTTGTGTAGTGTCTGTTTGAAATTGAGGTTGAACCTGTTTTTCGTCAAAATATAAAAAAAATTGCTTTAGATTAATTCTTTTAGTGTTTTTAGATTATTTTGATGTGCTGATATTAAAAATAAAAAATAAAAAATAAAAAATAAAAAATAAAAAATAAAAAAAATAATATTTTAATACATTTTCAAATAAAAAACACTTTAAAAAATAGTATCTTACACCATCTTAAATAATCCTCAAAGACACAGTGAATTCTCAACGCCAAACAATTTTATTTTTTTGGCTCTGTTTTGATTTTAATTTTAATTTCTTACTTTTAGTTAGCCCATGTTACTTAAAGGAATATCGATGTCATACATTTTTTTCTTTTCTAGGATGCCAAACACTGTATACATGAGAGATAAAAGTTCCGGTAGCCTTAAAATTATAGCTGAATACGGTCAAGATTATGGTAATGAGAATCAAGATTATCATGGTTACGGGCACTATGATGCACCGCCCAGTGTGATAGGTGGTGCGCCACCCAAGCAGTAAGATCTCTTGCTTCCTTCCTATTACTTTCATTTCTTTCAGAATGCACACACTTCATCAGCATTCTCCTTAAGAGTTTTACGATGACTGATGTGTGTGCTTGTGAGGATATATTTTCGAAGGATGTTGAGCATCTAGCGATTAAGTTTTTTGAAGAAAAAGGTTCAACTTCTGTGCCAATAAATTTGAGCTTTGTTGGGATCTTTGTTTAGCATAGATTAATTTGTCGTCAAATTTGGCATGCAAGGCTTATTGGGAATCGAACACTTGTTCTTGTAGAGACTGGATTACCTGATTTGTCAATATAGAAGACTACATTTTGCCTCTAATTTTGCTTCTCATGCCGTATAAAGCTGTTGAAGAACTGTGAGATGCAAATCTGATAAATGTTCTGCATTTCTGTACTTCGCTGGATTTTCCTCAACTTTGTGAAGTTCAAATTTTACTAATCTCTGTTAAGTTACGAACTGTTATGCTAATGGGAATATTTCTTTGGGGATTCTTGGCAGGTCCAAGAAAAGATGAAGAAATGGTTTGCATGCCATTCTCACAATAGGGGATGTACTTTCTGGTCTTTAGATTCCTCTTTGGTACTAGAAATTATCTTATTCCTTGATGAACTTGAAGCCAGTCGATGTGAATCTTACATACAAAAATTCGATGCAATCGCAAGCTGCAGTTGCTCCTGATTAACCTGGCTAAAATTTTATTAAGAAAAAATGAAATGGAGAAAATTAGATGAACTGGTTAGATATTTGCACTTGTGAACTGTTGTTTTTACCCCTCTTAAAGCCCTCCTTGAACTCTTCCTAAAAGAGTATCTCAAAAATAAATAAATAAATAAATAATCACCACATTCATTAATCTCCTTCCCTTAAACTTCATCAAGCTAGTTTCTTGTTTTCATATTAAAGTTTCTTGCTGGTTAAATCTTTGATTAATATCTTCCATCATTATTTTTTCTCAGAATAATCTTAGATTAGTTTTTGTTTTTGTTCATAAATAAAGTTGTCTTTAGACTTCCAACTTTTGAGATTTCAGGTTTAGATCATGTAGAGATGTGATTGGCTCGGAACTCAGACTTGCAAGTGATTACTGGAAAATTTATTATTGCATGCTCTAATGGAATCACCATACAAAATTCACTGACGTTAGTTAACTTAACCAACCCGCTCAAGTTTCATGCGTGTATACACCATATGCATATGAGAGAATTGAGGGAGACTATTCACCATCCTTCCATACTTCCCGGAGGAGTTGATATCTAACAACTTTCCGGCCCGCCTTTCCCTTCTGCATCCAATTCCATGCTGTCGAAGAGGGAAAAACCTTGGAGTTTTCAATGATAGAAGTCATAGGTGAATCCAACTCATCAAGCTCATCATCACTAGTGTACGACTTTCTAAGCATTGCTGATCCACTCCTCTGCAGAGTTTGGCTTCCCACCTCTCCTATAATGTTTGTTAGAGACGCTGCAGGAGGTGGAGAATAGATTGTGGGAACAGCAATACATGGAAAGTTTGTGATAGACTCCTCCCCAGCCTCAGCAAAATCCTATATCAATATGAAGCCCAAAAAAAATATTGAGTGAGTTTATTGCATATTTAAGAAATGGGAAAGCAATGTCTTTTTTTGTTTTCGAAAAAGCAAAGGCTTCTTGGGGATGGAATAACCTCAGAATCCAGGGCCTCAAAAATGGTCTCTGGGATTGGGTCAGGGTTGAATTCATCTGGGACAAAATTGTTAAGAACCCTCTTGATCATCGGAGCATCAAATGAAGGGCATACCTTCAGAAAATCAAATTTAAACAACGAAAATGGAGAATGTCATTTATAGAGAAGAAAAAATCTAACAAGAGGGGAGGGATCCAGCAGGGACAACTTATCACTCAAAATATTTAGGATTTACCTCTTTTCTAGTGGACCTATCTGCAAGCATTTCAAATGGAAGCATCATGAGATCACTCAAAGCATTCAGAAGTTGGAAAGCCTTGAAGGATGTCTCACTTACACGCCTGATGCTACAAAGTTCATCCTTCTCTTCTGAAGAGTCACTATCATCAATACCAAATAAATCCGTGAGCCATCTGGACCAATTTCCAACCTGGTGACATGAAGACAAGAAAGCAAGATCCTTCCATCATGACAGAGAAAAATAAACTAATACAGTTGATGTGATTCATGGTGTTAAACAATAAGCATCCAGAAAACTAATTTGCAAGTATATAGCGCCAACTTAAAGAACTGATCCTGCATTGGAAAGAAGCATATATTTATCACAAACTTTAGCAGATTTCTTACATGCTTTCAGTAGCTACTACTAAGTGCCAGATACTTTTCCGATTGAAGAAGCACGCAAACAGAGTACTACCCAATGAACAGTCCAATGGATACCCGGAAAGATCAATTATCCAGAGTTAGATTCTTTTGAATATTTTCTCAGTGGTGAATTCTGTGAATAAAGCTTTTTGTAGGAAAATAGGTTACTAGTGTTGCACACACTGACCACGTGATAATATTGCACAAATCAATTTCAATGACTGCATGCAGCCTGAGGCAACAAGCGTCTATTACTCACAGCATTTTTCAATTGTGCACCAGCCCCGAAGCTTGAATTTCCAGCTGGGATTGGAAGAACCTTAGGATCACTGATCGGGTCGGAAACAGGATCTGTCGGCATCTCTTCAGCTGATTCACGAAGTATAGCATTGAACATGGCCACATCTAATCTACTCACCAACTGTTCCATCACCTAGAAAACAGAACTGCAACTGTCACATTTCTATGGTTCTAAAATTATGTAGCAAAGTTCGTTTAATTCAAGGATTTGGATTGTTCTTCAGCGATGTTAAAAACATTTCAAGGTAGGTATCTTGCTGCAGATTGCATTCACACCTCGTGAATTGGAGCACTAATAGTTATAAGAAATGAAACAATGGTACTACCATATATTATATAATTTATATACCTGGGTACTTGTTATTTCATTAACTAAAATCATTTGGACCAGAATATGTTGTTGATGGGACTAAACCAAGCATCATGCAAATAATACGATGGATTTATGATTGTCAACACAATTTGACATAGATTATATCCCTTGAAATGCATGAAGACAGAAAATTCAATTCCACTTGGAAAACAACAACGAATTATTCAAGGAGTTTTACTCTAATATGAATTAAGAAGATCACCATTTTAAGTATAACATACCAATCTTGACAGCACAGGCAAGCAACCACATTCATGACCCCCAGCTCGAACAGGACAAAGCCTTTCACATGCATCCCTGAAAGCCTTCTTCCATAAATCAATAGCAAAATTCCCCTGTTCTTGATCACCCAATCCATGCCTCTTAGCATGGGTCTTCCTGGAGTTTGAGCTCTTTACAGCTGTGGATTGCATATGTGGCGTCAGAGTCTGAAATGCATAATCAAAAACCAATATAAGCACATTCAGCTACACTAAATCCTCATGATCAAGGACCTCAATTGCTCAGCAATGAAGAAGTAGAGACCTGCCACCAAACTGACTCAACAATTCGGGAGAAGATCCAAGCTTCAACCTTCTCTAATGCTGCTATATATGGTTGAGGTTCTGCCCATTCATCGAGACTTTCTGTTTTATTAGTTTTCTCTCCTTCAGTTAGAGTCGACTCCTGCCTGCCCTTTGGACCTCCATTATTAATGCTGGATGGTACTGAAGCAAGTTGCAACTTCTCAACAGCTTGGCTTACAATTGCTCTTAGCACAATCGAATTTGACAACCAGAAAGTTAACCTGATTATAGGAGATGGAATTTTCAACATAATGTCGAAATGAACATAAAGCTTTTGATAAATCCAGGGAATATTTAGGAAAATGATGAATAATTTATCAAGCGGAAAGAAGAAAGTTTCCTAAATGGAACCCATTCCATGGTGAAATTAAGTTATCCCGTGATATTATTGAATCATTTCCATCACTGTAAAGACACATATCACTGGTTTTGGTGTCACTAGTTATTGGTGAATCTACTATCGATTTTGTAAACCATGATAAACATTTCCATCCATAATGGTTATTGTCAACTAAAATCAGTTGAAATTAATTTGCTAGGTTTGTGGAAGGAGACGTTACCTTGGAACATTTCCATCCATAATGGTTATTGTCAACTAAAATCAGTTGAAATTAATTTGCTAGGTCTGTGGAAGGAGACGTTACCTTGGAACATCATTTCCATCCATAATGGTTATTGTTAACTAAAATCAGTTGAAATTAATTTGCTAGGTTTGTGGAAGGAGACATTACCTTGGAACATCATTTCCACATGCTTTAGAAACCAAAATTAATCCTGAGATGATAGCTCTAGCTGCATTTGCCCTCTTGGCCCAGGACCCTGCCTCGCAAGCATAAAGATAGAACCTTGAAAGGCGCCTTGCTGGAGCTAGGACCTTATTTATAGAACTCCCATGCTCAGCAACAACTGAGTAAAGGCCAACCTCAACAGCTGCAGCTTCCATCAATTCTTCCTCAAGCATTTCAACTTTAGACTCCAGTTCAACTTTGTTTCCTGAAAAGTTGCCTTTTGTTTCTTCTTCCCTTTTACTTTGTTCATAACTCATGTCAACTTTATTAACATTTTCAGGAAGATCAATTTCCTTTTCCTTCTCCATCAACTGGAACTTTATTTTAGAATTTCCTTGCTCAGCAAGGCCATCCTTGGCAGCAGCTCTGCTTAACTCTTCCTTGAGTATTTCAACTTCAGAATTTGATTCACCTTGGTTGTCATAAGACCCTTTTGTTGATTTTTCTCTTTCACTGCGAGGATAGCCCTTGGCACCTTTATTAACATTTTCAGAAATATTAATCTTCTTTGCCTTCTCTATGAATTGGCTATTGATGAAGGGATCCTCGCCCTCAGCTGAGTTAAACTGTAATTGAACAGACTTCAGATGCTTCAGTTTATCTCTACGGGTGGTACCCTGCACTCCAATTGCTGTTCTGTTGAGTGCAAGAGTATTGCTCCTTAATTTGGCTTGCTTTTTTGATGCATCTTCAGGTAATTTACCGGGAAACTTTTCCTCTAGAGCAGGTTTCTTTAACTCTAAAATAACTGTACCCTGTCCCTTGTCATCCAGCTCCCTTTTCTCTTTCACATCCATAAGATCATCTTTTAAATTATCAGTTGTAGCATTCTCTAGTCCATTTATTTCATGTCTCCAGGGTTTTCTATCAGCATCTTGTTTAGTTTGAAACTCTCCCAAGCCTCCGTTCAGATGTTTGAATTCTTGAGCTGCTGATTTCGCTTCTAGGTTTGAAGGCGCTACACCTGAGAGCAATGCAGGCTCCCCGTCAATCCTTCTTGTGCCAATGTTTGCTGTTCCTGATCCCTTCTGCAATTTAAGGCAACTGGTAATTAAGTTTACAAGGAAATGGCAAAGCTTCATGCTGGCAAATATCAATGCCAGCAATATGTGATAAACATGATGACAGGAAATACACTTCACAAATATGGATAACGTGAAAATACATGTATAGAATGAACTATAAATTGATTAATATCACCAAAAGCTGCGAATAAAGATGATTAATTGAAATTGAATCCATTCAATGCTACAAAGCTATCTTCAACAAGTAGAAAATGAGGATATGCCCACTGGAATGGGAATGCACATGGAGCTTGGTCATAGTTTGGTGGTATAATACACCAAACTAGTTGGCATATGGATCCTGCGACATTATGCACTATCATACACCAAATCCACCTTCGTATAATATATTATGAATTTAAAAAATGGGATTTAATGGCAATCGATAAATTAGAGTTCCAAATCCATTCTAGTTTTATCCCGCTAAACGAAAGATCTTAATTTTCAGTCACGTATCCATAACTTTAAGTATTGTAAAGAAATTAAATAGAGATGAATCAAAGAATAAAGAAATTAAAGAGTACCTTGTCAGATTGACCTGGTGAACCTCTTCTAGACTCCAATTCAGAAGAGGAAACGGGTAGTGATGAATGTGAGGAACCGTCGTTCGTCGTCGTCGTCGTCAGTAAATGAGGCAATCTCAACTTCATCATCATTCCCTTCATTTGTCACTTCTGAAACAGTTTCACTTCCATCCTTGTCTAGTGACACTTGTTTTGACAAGCTGGACCTATCTCTATCAAATGGTTGAATACTTACATAAAGAACTGCCGGCACCATGCTCCTAGAAGACTTCTTGAAATGAATTGGGGCATTTATGGTTACAGCATCCATGATGATTCCATAATCTGCAAGGTTTATGACTGCAGATCCCAAGAGTTGACCTTTCATTGCCTTGTCCTTTCGAGATTCATACAAGTTAAACTCCAGGTAGTTCTTCAGGAAACTGTCTCGGGCAGTGCCTTTTCTGGATACCTCCTTGCATAAAGTAGCTGAAAGCCTAAAAGACTCACTGAATTCAACTCTCCCATCTCCAACATTAGAAGTGAAGGAACCAGAACTCTGATCACCATTTTCCCATTGAAGCAACAAGGATTGAGCAGATTTGAGAGACTGTGATGGGGGCCAAGGCTTGATTTCTTGTACAAGAATGAGGTAATCAAGCTGCACTGAAGAACCTTTTCTGTTCTTTGATCTAAGCCCAAGAACCATTTTTTTATGAAGAATACGTGTTTTTCTCTTAACGGGTCTAATCAATTACATACCTGTACATTGATCAAACCTTATGCAATTACAAGCCAACACAAAAACACCCAGAATTCAGCAAACATACTCAAAACAAGAGCACACACAAAAAAAAGAGAAAAACAAAATCCAATTTCAAATAATCATGTAATGCATGCGGGTGAATTTGAAATAACAAAAATAGAAAGAAAATGGTGTATTGAGCTTATATGGGAAACGAAGAAAGAACGGCATAGAGAACGTGGGCAGGTCTCAACATTGCAGGTTAATTTGAGACTATGTGACCCACCATATTCATGCACTCAAAATTATAATAGATACTCCATATCCCCGAAGAGGGCCTCCACAAATAATAACAATAATAAAAGCCAATTAATGAAGAAAAATCTCCCAGTTCATTTCAAGAGAGAGAGAGCCAGAGGGTAGGAAAACAAGAACAGTACTCCAACCCTTGAGAAGAGAATTGATTAAAGAAAATGCAATATTTTCAACACAAGTTAGAGAAAAATGAAAAAATAAATCAAGATGAAAACAAATAAATATTACTAGAATCCGTTGAATGGTAGGCGAGCATCAGAACAGAGAGAATCCAAGACAAGAAGAGCACAAAAAGACAACCACACACTTCATCATGACATTAAAGTAATACTTACTAGTCATATTTAAATCATTGTCATCGTCATCGTCATCATCAGATCCAGATAAAAGATAGCCAAAGCACGATCAATCAAGACAATGCAATCAGTAAACAAGAACCAAAGTAGTTAAGACCAGAGTTATGTAACAAGATGGGCATTATTCGGCGCACAAGGTAGTGCTAGAGTACCTTCCTTGCAGTACATGAAGCTGAACAAAGAGGTTGTTGGGTGCAGAGGAATCAAGAAACACAAAGACAGTTGTAGTAGTTGCTGGTGAAAGCTAAGAATGTTGTTTGTTTGTGAGATATTTATGAGTTTAGGTTTTAGTTGGTGAGTCAAATGTGAAAATTCTCCTGTGTGAAGATACCGAAACCTTTAAGAAAGCAAAGGTCGCACAATCAGGAAAGGAGCATGTCCAAGCAACTGCCCAAAAAAAACAACCATGCCTGGTTTAACCAGGAGCGAACCGCGTCATCCATTAGTCAACTCAGCTTATCTTTTCTTCTTTTGTTGGGCCAATCGCTTTGTACTAATTAAGCTAAGTACCCTCTTTTTTTTTTTCTTTTCTTTCAGGTGTGCCGTTCAAACAGATATTTGTCTAAATTTAATTTTTTATTAATTAATTTTTATATATTTTTAGATATTTTAATATATTAATAACAAAAATAAAAATAAAAAATATATTATTTTAATATATTTTTAAATAAAAAATATTTTAAAAAATAATTATTACAAGTTCAGAGCTGCTGTTTGTACTTTGTACCGACCAAGCATGGCATTCTTCAATAAAATTTTCACCTGCTGTAAACTATAGGTTGTCATCATTGTATCATAGAAAATATTCTGTTATAGGTAGGATTAGGTAATGATTATTTTTTAAAATAATTTTTTTTTAATTTATTTATAATATCAATATATTAAAACAATTAAAAAAATATTAAAGTGATTTTTTTAAAAAAAAAATTAGTTTTTTTTTAAAGCATGATGTGGCAGCAAAATCTAACATGCTCGGGGCCTGCATTATATATGCTTTACACCGGAGGCTGTAGAAGCAGACGAGCTTTGAGAAAGAAAATATAGAAAAGTCTTTGCCTGAAAATAAGATAATTAAAGAATAAAAATAACTTATCTGTTCAGAAATCAAGTATAAATGATTAATTGTTCGGAAAAGAATAACAATCACCTAACATTATCTTCTATTTATGCTGAATTATCTAGGATGTTTAATGTTCGGTGGAAAGAGGTAGCAAGAAGAGGAGAAAGAAAAATGAAGGAAACCGATCCACTATCCATGGAAAATTGGTGGCCTCGAAACTTGATGGCACAAATAAAGAATTAAACATATAAGTAAACGAGTTTTTTTTTTATTTTTTGATGTTAGGGTCAATTTCACATTCAAGTTTATGTCTGATTCATAGTTTTAAAATTCAGCCCGGCTCCGCGGGTTGATCCGGAACTCGGCCGACCCATGATTGAAATCAGGCTAGGTTGAAGAAAAATAAAGGAAGAAAAAATCCGATATGACCTGGCGGGTTGACCTGGCAATCCGGTCAAAAACCCGATTACAACCCGTTGACTTTTGTTTTTTTTTTTACTTGAAACGATATCGTTTTAAATTTTTTTAAAAAAAAAAATTGACCCGATCAAAACCCGGAACCCGAACCTTTAACCAGACCAGCCACCAGGCCAGATCTAAAAATTATGGTCTTATGAACACATGTCGAAGTCTCAAACCAAATAGAACTGAAACATGGAAACATTCATAATATCATCATTAGTCAGCCATTTCTCTCGGCTCTAATGTAGCTTTTCATATAGTATATGCTAGTATATTCACCTGCACTTCAAGTCGGATTATTCTTTTTCTAAATTTAAAAATAATATTAAGAGAATGCAGTTTTTTTTTTTGTCAACATTATTAAATTTAATAAAGCAGATCAATTTTGAAACCTGTTAACCCGATTTCTTATCTAACTCGAGTTTTGAGTTAAATTACATAGGAGCTAATTCAAAGTGAATTGTTCAATTTATTAAGTTCAAAGACAACTTTAATTACCAGTAAAAATATATCATAACTTTTAAAAAAATTAAGATTGTAATTTTATTTTTTTATATTGAGACAATGTTAGATTGTATTGATGTCGGTCACTCTGCGACCTGGATCATGAAGTTCAATAAGTTTAATAAATTTGTTGTTTTTGTAAATTATTTTTATTTAATTTTATGATAACACTAGATGCTTGTATCAACCCTAAAAAAAAAATATTTATTTGAGATTGTGATAATTCTATATAGAGTATAAAAAATAAACCATGAATTTCATTTCTAGACCAATCCAATATTGAATAAAAGTGAAATTAAAAAAATTAAAGGACCATAAACTAAAAAAAATATCAGGTTTGATGGGTAAACCCACTACACCCGTGAATTAGGTAATCCGAGTCAATACGTCAAACCCGCAAACTAGGTAACAGATTTTATTGGGATTAATAATTATTTTTTTCTAAACTGTTGTGTATTTAACTATATAATAACAAAAATAGAACATCAAACCAACACAAAAACTTTTTTTTAAGACTATAATAACCTCAAAGAAAGCAAAACAAAACAAATTATGAAAATCAATTATCAATCAGTCAAAATATCAAATGATAAATCAAAAAAATTGAATTTATAAAAAAAAAAAGTTAAACTCGCTATACCTGTCAATAGGTTCCTAGACTTTCTAAAATTCAATAACATTTTTTTTCAAAATTATTTTTTTAATTATATGATAAAAAATAGATTATCACATAATCGAGTTCAATTAAAAAAAAAGAACCTTGTTAAACCTGCAAACTGGAGCAACCAAGGTTACCTAGTCAAATTCGCAAACCGGGTCATAGACTCCACAAAATTTAATAACCTAGTTTTTTTCAAAATCATTTTTATTTAACTAAATTTTTTTAAAAATAGACCATACCGCGATGCTAGTATATTTTTTTGATATCAACTTAATGCTGAGATATTTTTTTGATATTGCAATAACTATATATAAAAAAAATTATCAACTTTAAATCCTCATAAATATATTATATAAGTATTAAATTAAAAAAAAATCAATAATCAAAGAGAAAAAAGGGATTAAAATGAAAAAAATAAAATTATGAATTACTATTATAATCCATCATAGTGTTAAGTGTTAATGGATATGAACAAATTGTAAGAGAAATAATTTGAAGGTCACCTTAAACAATTGATTTTGAAATAAAATAAAAAGAAAAAATCACAACAATTTAAACCCGTCTCCCAATAATCTGTACATCAAAATAGAACACATACCAGTCAAGAGTTATTTGTAAAATATACATGACGTATGATAAAGATTCAAGAAATCATTTAAAAAAAAAAACCTTGAAACAAGCAAGAGCAAGTCAACGACATTTAAAACAATTAAGTTCACAAATAAATTACTTTAAACAAGCATAAACAATTCGATAATTAATTTTAAAAATCATCTGAAAACTCTAGTTGAAACGAACAAGATTAGGTAATCAATGATTTTAAAAACAATTCAGAACTTTGCTTGAAAATAAGTTGTAACAATTCAGAAAGGAATTGAAAAATTATTTGAAACTCCACTTGAAAATAAATATTAACATGTCAACAACAATTTCAGTATTTCAAGACAATTAAGAACTCTACTGGAAAACTGCTTGAAAGTAAACAAGATTCGCGTCAACATCACTATAAAAACAATTCATATCAATTTTATTATTTAATATATCACTATCTTAATATATGTAATTTTTTTAATTAATATAGGTGTTCAGATCAGTTTGCGTATACCTCGACTAATCTCATGAATCCTGAAGTTAACGACCATGTAAGCTTCCAATGACTATCACATTAGCAACTACATGATTTTAACCTGAAACCATACGAAGAAGAAACTCTTTAATCTCGGGTTTTTATTACTGTAGCATAAATAGTTAAAATATAATGTAATATCTCACTAATTTAATAATTAAAAAATATCCTGTCCATACCTGTCAAGTTTTCTATGCCTGAATCTTGTCACAATGCCAAAGGGCGGTCTCGTGAATAGAACTTCCATGTGCTGAGATACATTCTTGGGTTTAATAGAATAGACATTTTCAACTCTTAGGAAACAGAGCAGGTTTTAATTTATTTATTTAATTAAAAAAGGGTTTTACTTTCTATTTTAACTGTATGCGTATTTTACTGCTACAGTCAGTTTCTTTTAACTCTATGCGTATTTTACTGCTACGTCCAGTTTTTTTTTAGAACATACCACATTTCTTTTAACTCTACGCGTATTTTACATTATATTTTAAGAAACTAAAAAAAAGGATCATCTCTGTTTTCCGATTACAGTATTTATATTTGAATATTGCAGTACATGCATTGAAAAAAATGTCACAAATCACAACCGTTTGATTTTATGATTATCTCAAACAAAAATAAATACAAAATAATTAATCGAGGAATTAATTTGCAAGTCTCTCAAAAAATGAATATTACTAGTAGAGAAATAAATTCATAGTTTTGAGAGCCAACATGCATATTTATCAAAATTATACCATCTAGTAAGTGTCTAGTGATAAGAGTTTGGGATTAAGAATTTTGCTCTTCTTGTGGTCTCATGTTCGAGCTCTATGGTTGCTAATATGATGACCACTGGAGGCTTACATGCTCGTTAACTTCAGGCCCGTGAGATTAGTCGAGATACACGCAAACTGATCCAGACACCCATGTTAATAATAATAAAAAATACATACATTTTCAAACGATTTAAAAAAAAAACTCTAAATCGGTTAATATATTAAAAAAATAATAAAATAACTTTTTTTCATATTAATTTTAAATTCTGAATAAAAAAATATAACATCCCTTTTTAACTACCAAATCAACTTTTATTTAATATTAATTTATAAAAAAACTATACAACAATCAACCCTCCTCGTAAATTAATCTTTAAGGATGATAAAGGTCCATTATATTAGTCAAATATCATTATTTTTATTTTCTCTTTCAATTAATAATTTAAAATAGTATGTATTTGTACAGATTTTGAATTCAAAATTTTTTTAAATAAAGGAATATATTAGAAAATAATTTAAATTATTTTAAACTTTTAGATTAAAAAATTATTCTACGTAACCATCCATTCAAAAGAAAGAGATGAACAAATCATAAGAAAAGGAAAGAGATAAATAAATAAAGAAAATGCTATTGTAAGTTTGTAACTACGTAAAGCAACTGCACAAGACTTCAACATCGAGATTTGAGAGTGGTGCGTGGACTCAGCTGGAGCTGTGCACTGCACCGAGCCACCGACCCTCCATAGGAGTCCATACTGGGCCAGTGGAGACTTCAAATTTATAAAATCTCGAATTAAACGTCGCCGATTCAGTTTTATTCTCACTACCTAGGGCCTTGCCTATTGCCCCATCTAAACGCTAACCAGGCGCACACAGTCTCTCTCTCTGCTAACAGATTGCAAGATCCACACCACAGGTATCTTTTCTTCCTTTCCTTCGTTGATCTGATCATGCACACCCTTTTCTCTTCTGCTTTGTTGCCGGGAAAATGTGGTTTTAGAAATGTGCTTTAACTCCCTGCCTGTAGCTTGTTGAAGGCTGGTTATAAGCTTGGCAATTCAATACATTAAGTAAAAAACGAGTTGTTCATCAAATTGGAATTCTGGGTTCATTGGCTATTGGTGATTTGGAGAAAATGTTATTAATTACGGAGATAGAAGATTTTGATTTGGTATGCCTAACCAGTTTCTGATTCAATGTAACTTGGGTTTTATTCATGTTGACAAATTGAAGTTTTTGGAGTTGGATTTTTGTGTTTTATGGCTCAATTTGAAGTAATTTGCTGCTTCTTTGCGGAAACCTAGCCCTTTTTTGCTGTCTCTTGTTTTTTCCCCACTCTTTCTCGATTTTAACTGAATTTGTTTCCTTGACGGATCTAGATAGAGGTTAAAAGATGGTGCTTGTTCACCTTTTCTTTGTGCGATGCACCATAAAAATGTTTAGGTATTCTTTTTGTTGTTTTGTTAACATGAGGCCACCTTTGGGATAAAAATCCTGAATTTGAAGGAATGGGATAAAAAATTCTGAAGTAACTTTCTGATTTCTTCTCCACTTGCTTGATCAGTGTTCTCTCAGATGTCTGCTGACATGGAGAACCCTAAAGCTGAAGAGGAACAGAAAGGTACAGGATCCGCCTCTCCTGCTAATGAAACCCCGGCAACCTGGTATAGTGGCTTACTCAAGCAAACATCCATCTATGGCATAGCTGCTGGATATTGCATCTCAGCATCCCTGCTCTCCATCATCAACAAGTGGGCCATCATGAAATTCCCTTATCCTGGGGCACTAACTGCATTGCAGTATTTCACTAGCGCTGCAGGTGTACTTGTCTGTGGGTGGTGCAAGGTTTTAGAGCATGATTCGCTCGACCTTTTGACCATGTGGCGGTTCCTACCTGCAGCCATTATGTTCTACCTGTCACTCTTTACAAACAGTGAGCTCTTATTGCATGCTAATGTTGATACCTTCATTGTCTTCCGTTCGTTAGTCCCCATCTTTGTTGCAATAGGAGAGACCTTGTTCCTACACCAGCCATGGCCATCATTGAAGACATGGTTGTCTCTTTCTACCATCTTTGGTGGAAGTGTGCTATATGTGCTAACAGATTATCAGTTTACAGTTATGGCTTACAGCTGGGCTCTAGCTTACTTGGTAAGCATGACTATAGATTTTGTCTATATCAAGCATGTTGTTATGACCATTGGTTTAAATACATGGGGTCTCGTGGTGTACAACAATCTTGAGGCCCTCCTACTCTTTCCGCTAGAATTGCTTATAATGGGGGAGCTTAAGAAGATAAAGCATGAAATTTCAGATGAGTCGGATTGGCACTCATTTGCTGTGGTTTTGCCAGTTGGTTTGTCTTGTTTGTTTGGTTTAGCCATCTCTTTCTTTGGGTTTTCTTGCCGGAGAGCAATCTCTGCTACAGGATATACAGTTCTTGGTGTGGTGAACAAGTTGTTGACAGTTGTAATCAATCTGGTTATTTGGGACAAGCATTCAACATTCGTTGGGACAGTGGGACTTCTTATTTGTATGCTAGGTGGCATCATGTATCAACAGTCCACAAGCAAGCCTAAGGCTGTGCCTGAAGTAAAAGCAGAGCAAACCGATGAAGAACAACAGAAGCTACTAGAAATGCAAAGCAACAATAATGAGAAGGAAGTTACCCAGTCAAATCAGGGGAAATGAGGTAGATTTTTCCTGTATTGACTTCTGGTTAAATATCCGGGTGAAGTTTTTCCGATTAGTAAATTGTTCGGATGGCAAATTCTCATCTTAGCAATCTTGATGGTTTGTGCTTGACCAAAATGTTTCTAGTTGGATATTGGGCTTCACTGAAATTACTTCTTTATGCAGCAGAATTTAACCTGGAAAAACAAATTGGGTGGAATGCTACATTCTTGTTAGATTACCTCCAGTTATCTGAATAGTCACAGCAGTAATATTCTGAAGTCCAAGTTCCTGCTGCTACTGGCTGAATGCATCCAATGAAGCCGGCTAGGTTATATTGATTGTAGTATCTTTTGGGTCACAGAACATGAATTTCTTTTTTACTCCATTCTTTTGCAAATGTTAGTACTTTTGTCAAAGGTAGAACTTCATTCAAAGCCAGACCCTAGCATCTGCCTCCAGCATTACGATCGGCAGGGTTTTGGTCATTGTCTGTATTTCTTTCTCTTTTTTCTTCGTAACCCTCAACCTGTATTTCTTAAAAACAACATTTACTTGAATCATTTTACTCCCTTCTTCCTTCTTATGGAGCTTCATTTATCTCAATCATAATGTTTCAATTTTCTCCTGCTTGTTAATTGGTATGTATTGACTTGGTGCTGAATGCTAAAATGCAGAGTGGCACAGACTCGTTCGGTATTAGAGGGGGAGGAGGAAAAGGAGTTGAGATGATTAAACATCCAAAATATATCACCGTTGGGGGACTTTTAACACAATATTACAGAAATCCCGCTAGCCCGCCACTCCTCTTCATTCTTTTCTCCCCGAATCTTTTCGGTTTTCTTCTTTCCATGATTCTTGAGGATGCTCTTTAACTCGATCAAGTTTATCTTATTTTTCTTAATCTTCATTCTTTTCATTTCTCTGTCTACTTGTGTGTATGGATCTAATGACAACAATATACATTTACCACGGGTTCAATACTTTTAGAAAAAACTCTGAGATATTTTAAGGGTTCCACACCCGTACTAGAAAAAAATATATGAAATTCTCTAAAACATTGGTACAAATCCAACACCCACATTAAAAAAATATATGCACGACCCAAAAACCCTAAGAAAATTGGGAAATTGTTAAATATTTATATGGGTCCTATGACAACGCTTAGAAAATTATTTATCAAATTTGAACTTTAAACTTTGTCTAACCGTAATTAAGATTTAGAAAGGATCTGATTTTTGTCTGGAATTAAGAAGAAATCTCAGTTTCAGGTAAATTTCTGTCAATCTGGATAGTAGATTATTAAAAATTTGTTAGGCAAGAGGTTAATTTTTCAGATTTTGATCGATATTTAATTCAAATTTGCTCTTAAAAATTTATGATATTTTGATTTCATGTTAACAATGAACAAGACAAGAAAAATTAATTATTTTTTTGATAAAAAAAGGAAAAATATTGATAACTCACATCTTAGTAAACCAACTTCAATGTGTAATGTTAAAACGGTGATTGAGCAACCCATTCTACTTCACTTGCTTCAGTTTGCAAAAAACCTACATTGATTATTAAGCAATCTTCTACTAGAATTGTAAGAATTGAACAGGAAAATATTAACATTATTTATTTAATTTGAGATCCAAGTAATCGTCTTCGAATGTGAAAATATCCAGTTAATCAACAAGATGAAATTTAAAAGGCATACATTAACCCGGGGCCATATACATTATTCTTAACGTAATGATGCAGCTTTTGCAGTTAAGTTGTTAATGTCATTTGGTTATGCAATCATTTTACATGTAATGAAGAATGTTATGAGAATTAATGATGTGCTTTGTCATACCTTACAATAAAAATCTTAAGACATTTTAAATGCTATGCATTTGATGTCTAGCCCAAAGATTTTTATTCATAAGTTAAGAGATGATGATTGAGAAACTCATTTAGAAGAAGTGACATAATTTTATAAGCATCAAGACATTAACGTTTCTAATATGGATACTTGTTTTTCTAATATAGGACGATCTTACCATAAAATAAATCAATAATAGTTTAGCATCACTACTAAGTTGATATATTTACAGTTATCATTGATTAACAGTTGTAAGAGCTAAATAATAGAGTCGATGAGCAGACAATCGAGCTTTTTATGATGAGCATTGCTTTGAATCCTAAAAATACCTACAAATTATTCAATATTGAATTGAAGATATGTATAAACTTATTGATAAGTTCTATCCAAAAAAATTTTCTGACCAAAAAAAAATTCATTTAAAATTTTAGTTGCAACATTATGAGCTTGACGTACCCAACAAAAGTTAAAGAATTTGTCAATGATTGCTAATTTATGCAAGGACCGGTAGAAATTAAAAAATCAATAATTTATTCGCTAATTGACGGATTGATTTGGCTTATTTTGACTCTTCTTGTCTCGACGGTAACTAGTGAACGAGTTTTTCAACAATGAAGATTGTTAAAATAAGACTTCACAATCAGATGGATGATTTTTTTTGCAGATTATTTGATTGTTTATATATATAAAAAATTGATGTAAGATTCACAATAGATATGATAATCAATGATTTTTATTTCAAGAAAGAACAATGAACACAATTAAAATAAATATGTAAGAATCTTTCTTTATTATTTTATTTTAAAAAATTTACCAAATATAAATAATGCTTCGTTTTAGCTAATGTTTCTTATAAACTTTGTATGTGTTATATTTGATATGAATAAAGACCAATAAATTAAAATGATAGATGCTTTGGGAAGATGAAACTAATTTCATAACTTGATTAAATTTAGTATTGCTCTTCTTATAAAAGGTTGTTTTATGTTTATAGTAAGTTCTTTGTCTAAAACTAAATTATATTTTTTTTTTGTGTTTACAATTTATGTGTGGTAGATTAGAAAAAAAAATATTATATCTTATTATATTAGTTTTTACCCTTTAAAAAATTATCATAACTCCAACTTTTTTCAAAACAAAATTTTTTTATGTTTATAGTAAGTTATTTTTACAAAACTAAATAATGCAGTCTTTGTATATTTACAGCTCATACACGATAGATTAGAAAAAACATTGTCTTGTTATATTAGTTTTGGCCTCTGAAAAATTATTCTAGCTTCGGCTCCGCCATGGCCATCGTTGATCGTTGACGACATGGCTGCCTTTATCCACCATCTTTGGTGGAAGTGCGCTATATGCGCTAACAGATAACCGGTTCACAGTTATGGCTTACAGTTGGGCTCTAGCTCACTTGGTATAAGCATGGTTATAGATTTTGTCTATAACAAGCGTGTTGTTATGACCATCGGTTTAAATACATGGGGTCTCGTGTTGTACAACACTCTGGAGGCCCTCCTCTTTCCGCTGGAATTGCTTATAATGGGCGAGTTTAAGAAGATAAAGCATGGAATTTCAGATGAGTCGGATTGGCACTCATTTGCGGTGGTTTTGCCAGTTGGTTTGTCTTGTTGGTTTGGTTTGGCCATCTCTTTCTTTGGGTTTTCTCGCCGGAGAGCAATCTCTGCTACAGGATATACAGTTCCTGGTGTGGTGAGCAAGTTGTTGACAGTTGTAATCAATCTGGTTATTTGGGACAAGCATTCAACTTTTATATATATATATATATATATATAAGAGGACACCGGAAATCTAGATACCTGGTGGTGGTGGAATGCAATGTAATGTTCAAGTTTAAAGAACTCGAAGCAGGACGGGTAATAGAGAGAACCAACCGGACCGTCTCCTCTTGAACGACCCCATGATCGTTTCCTTCGAGTAATACTCGAGAACATCTTCCTCGTGCATCAAATCTTTGACGTCCAGGAAATCATTTGTCCCGTAAAATATATCTCCTAGCATATCACGTTTTGAATAGTAGTAGTTGCGAGATAACCCCCTCGTACTGTTTATTGGCTCGACAAATGAACAAGATGGCGAAAAAATATCAGAAAAGGGAATCAAGTCTTCACCACCTCCTCCTCGGCTGCAATCACCACCATGGAACTCCTCTGACCATTAACGAAACAGCCCAGAAGAGAGACTGCTAAATAAGGAAATGAGATCGAGTGGTGATGATAATAAATAAATGAAAGTGATATAAATGAAACACAGATTATTGACTACATTTTCCAAAAGTGTCCAAAGACATGTTAAAAGCACATGAGCAAACATCGAATTATCCTTCCCAGAAGAATCATAATCTCTATGGGACAGTGAATCTCAGTTGATACAGCTTTGAAAAAAAAAATAGCAGGACTGCTGGTGCCTTTAGGTTACTAACCACCCACACTATTTCGGTAGTTTCTTCATTTATTTCAAGATGTTCACCAATTAAGCATTCCCTACACAGAAGAAAGAAAACTTATTATAGCTCGGGTAAAAAACCTTGGAAATTTATAGCACTTAGAATTAGAAATAGCTAAAGAGAAACCTAGAAAACACGTCAGTATCTAAATGCATTCTCCACCTCCCAAAAAGCGTGCTTGCAATGCCTGGGTGGGTCTACTCGATGTAGTGCTGGATGTTTTCACTATCAGACTACACAACCCAATTATTTAGCCTCTCGATGATTTTATCTTTCAGGTGCTAGAAAGGACAAAATTGAGAAAACAAATTAAAAAATGTATCAAGATCCTTATGTTTGAGGGCATTCGTCCTACAGAGTTGTAATCAGATGTCTTGGAAAGTTGTTCATCCAAAAATTCGATACCACATATTCTAATGCTGTTGAAATTTATTGCTGCAACAAAAATCACCTGAAACAGAACATGTGTTGATGCATATGCATATAGGTACTATTTTAGGCAAAAGCATATAGAGTATCTACTTCACTGACAAATCCACCTTGGATTCCTTTAAAAAGGTCAGTAGCTCTTGATAATCCTCAAACACTATTTCTGCATTGTTATCCTGTGTTTTCCCCCTTATAATACAAAATGCATCGTCCATTATTGTTATTGGAGGGGATAGTAACCCTTATACTTCCTTCCTTATCACCGCATAAATGGGTTGTCAAGGTTTTGTACTAGTTGGAGGGAATTTATCACAGTGAAAAACCCTCCAATCCTCTTAGTCAAAGGTTCCGATATAGATTGAATGGTTTATTCCCCTCTTCCCCCCAACCCCCTTCAAGGAAAAATAAAATCCTATACATAGTGCAAGAGGCTGCTAAGGAAAAAATTTCCTTCCTTCATTTCTGGCATGCCTTCCCTATTTCGGTTGTTCTTCTTCAAGAATAAAAACAGTTCTAACATCCTCCAAACAGGGAAACGAGACAGCATTGTAGTGATCACCTTCCAACATGCCTAGCATAAATCAAGCTTCTTTTCTTTCTTTCTTTCTTTTCTTTTCTTTTCTTTCCTTCTCTTTTTTGTTTTTTTTTTTCTGGTGGGAAATTACAGCCTAATTTGAATAAACAAGCAAAACCTTGACCATCAATCTGCCCAAACTTTATGAGCTTTTATCCATGACACTCCTAACTTTGTGCAAATAATCACGACAACCCATGTACATTAACTGACCATATAGGACATCATACTATATTTTCTTTTTAAAGTCTACTTAAGAAGAATAAGATGTAAGTAGAAACCTGTATAAAATTCTTAAGCAGCAGCCTCCAGCAATTCCCTTTCTGCACGCTCCTTAATCCTTCTCTCAAGCTCTGGCCTAAAATGCCTTATAAGACCCTGTACAGGCCAAGCTGCAGCATCACCCAATGCACAGATGGTGTGGCCTTCAATCTGTTTGGTCACCTCCTGAAGCATATCTATCTCTTCCAACTTTGCATTCCCAACCTTCAACCTTTCCATGATCATCCAAAGCCATCCTGTTCCCTCCCTGCATGGGGTGCACTGTCCACAGCTCTCGTGCTTGTAGAAGTAAGACAGCCTTGCAATTGCATCCACGACATCAGTAGATTTATCCATCACAATCACCGCTGCAGTCCCTAATCCTGATGTGACAGCTTTAAGTGCATCATAATCCATAAGCACGTCATCACATATGTGCTTGGGAAGCAGTGGGACAGAAGAACCCCCTGGTATCACAGCAAGTAAATTGTCCCATCCACCTCGAACACCTCCACAGTGCCTCTCTATTAACTCCTTCAGTGGTATGCTCATCTCCTCTTCAACTGTGCAAGGCTTGTTCACATGACCTGACACACAAAATAATTTAGTCCCAGAGTTGTTCTTTCGGCCAAAACTTGCAAACCACTCTGGACCACGCCTTAAAATGGTGGGAGAGACAGCCACTGTTTCCACATTTGTAACAGTGGTGGGGCAGCCATACAGCCCAGAATTAGCTGGGAAAGGAGGCTTCAATCTTGGTTTCCCTTGTTTTCCTTCAAGGCTTTCCAAAAGCGCTGTCTCTTCACCACAAATATAAGCACCAGCACCGTAGTGGATATGGACATCAAAATCATAACCAGATCCACATGCATTCTTGCCCAACAGCCCAGCTTCATAAGCTTCTTTTCTGGCTCTTTCCAGATTTATTCGTTCATTCACATATTCACCCCTAATGTAGATATATGCAGCAGAAGCTCTCATTCCTACCCCAGCAATCAAGCATCCCTCTAAGAGCTTGTGTGGATCATGCCGCATGATTTCCCTGTCTTTGCAGGTTCCAGGTTCACTTTCATCAGCATTGACGACAAGATAGGAAGGGCGACCATCAGATGTTTTTGGCATAAATGACCATTTGAGACCAGATGGGAAACCAGCACCACCGCGTCCTCGGAGGCCAGATTTCTTAACTTCATTAACAATCCAGTCAGTACCTTTGAGCACCAAGTCCTTAGTTCTATACCAGTCACCCCGTTTCATGGCACCTTTGAGGAAAGGGTCATGCAATCCGTACACGTTAGTAAAAATTCGGTCCTCATCTTTGAGGCCTCCAAAATGAGTTTTCTCCGGAGGTGGGGGAGGTGGCGGAGGCTGAGGAGCACCAGCATTTGTTGGAGCTTGGGTACTGAATGACCTGAAGCCAACTCCCAACCTCTCACTTTGACGCACCAAAGCTGTTCTTTGCAAAGAAAAAATACCCCTAATGGGTGCCTATGCAAAAAAATATATATATATATTAGGATATGCCATAGCATTATGAAGTTCACAGGTTCATTCAAATACCTAATTTAACATCCATGTCCAGTACCTAATTTTTTTTGTGATTTTAATGGTTATTAAATCCTTGTTGGTACTTAACTGCTTTCCATGGTTAACAATATTTAACAATAGCAGTATAGTAGGATTGAACAAGACCTTCGAGGCTTTGGCTTTGGACATTGAATGGTTTTTTTGATTTTTTTTAATAGAAAAATTTGAATGTTTATTGAATTAAGATCTCGATAATTAAATCTGAATTTTTTCCAATAAAATTTGACATATAAAATAATCTTTAATTTCACTAAAACAAAATTAGGAACATATAACTAATTTTTCAATATTGAATAATTGAATGATAAAATCTGAATGTTCAATACAGTAAGACTCGTGTCTTTTTTCCGCAAATCATAAACAAAGTATTTGACCCTTTTTTAAAATAAAGTTACTTAATATATATATGATAAAAGTATAAGTAGTCAAATATCAAAATAAAAAATAATCAGATATCTTTGTTTTGAAGTTTAATTTTGACTTCTGATATTTAGTAAATATCTAAATTGAAAATTCTAGGAAAAAAATTTAAAAATTAAAATTCAATAAATCACGAGGTATAAAATATTAATATTTTAATATTATGATTTTTTCTTTGTCATTTACAGTTGCATGTCAAGTATTATACCATTAAAAAAAACTGGAGTAAAATATATTATATAAAACAAATATCATGTGGAATCTTTCTGTTAATTAGAGATAATTAGTAGCTAGTATTATGTGTTAATATTGGAGCATGATGAACAAAAAATATTAAAGGTTTGATATATGGATTAATTTCTTAAGAAAAAGGCCAGTAACATTTCATCCAAAAGAAAAAGGCCAGTAACATTTCATCCAAAATTAACAAATTCTACCACAAACAAGCAAAATTTAACTTTCAAAAGCAGCGTAAATTTTTTTCAAGATCATGAATTCAGTAATTTCATTTTACAAAATTCTTGAAATTTAGACTAACAGAGAATTACCAAAACACTAAGCACACACTCAAAAACAGTTTATCACAGAATAGCCCTAATAAGCTTAATTAAAGCTTCTAACAAACAACAAAAACAAACACAGAACTTGTGCGCACTAACAAGTACAGATGCAAAACCATCATCAACGAAATATGATAGATTTAAACACGCCAGTCCAATAATATAACTCAAATATACCAGTCAAAGCCAGGTCGATGCCCATTCCAGAGCTACAACAAGGCCAGTAACATTTCATCCAAAAAAAGGCCGGCAAAAACCAGAAACTACAAATTCTACCGCAAACACAACCAAAACTTAACTTCCAAAGGCAGCATAAATTTCGGCCAGGATCATGAATTCAGTAATTCCGTTTTACAAAATTCTTGAAATTTTGACTAAGACGTACAAACAACACAATTACCTAAACGCTAAGCACGCACTCAAAAACAAATTATCACAAAATATCCTTAGTAAGCTTTAATTAAAGCTTTTTTAAAAAAAAAACTGGATCTAACACAAACATGCGTTCGATAATCGTTCATACAGTCCGCTGAAACATGATTATCTACTGTAATTAAGAAAAAAATCAGAAAGATTAAGTGAAACCCTAAGACAGTGAGAAATGAATTTAAGAAAGAAAAAAAAAAGGACAGAGAGAGCTTAATACCATGGAAAGAAATGTGGCAGGTAAGCTTTGATGATTCGAGTCGATTCAGCTGCAACAAATCCAGATGAGAAATGGACTCTTGAGAGAAAATATATCGAAATCCGACTGTCGCTAAGTATGCAAGATGGACGGCTATGATTTTCGATCTTAATGGGGTGCTTGTGATGACCACGGGTAACACGTCGCAGAGACACCCGACTGCTGTGACTGCCAAACTAGTCGGTTCTGATTCTTGGATCGTTTGTAATCTGCCAAGCGTTTGGGATTCGACCTGGGTCCGAATCACTGTCTGCAAAGCTCGAGTTTTGTTCGAAACATAAGCCCAGGCTCAGTTACCTTTTATCGCAAAATAGTTTGGATCCAAGCCCAGGTAATTAAGGCCTCATTTTATTTAATCCTTCTCTTTAATTAATATCATCGGTCATTTTTGAAAAATAATTTTTAAACAAAAAAAATTATTGATTTTTCTAGGTATTGATCCTAGAGAGTTTGGCTTTGAACGTTATCTTCGAGTATTTCTAAGATACAAACGTAAATAAATCACGTTATTTTTTTTAGCTTTAAAAAAATTCAAAAGCAATTCTTGTTATTTTGAGGACCTTTAGCCTTGTTTAATTAAAAAAAACGATAGTTTGATATATCAACCTCTTCTCTATTCTATTCACTTTTTTTTTTTTTTTTTTTGCTTCTAATGAGTCGGCTTGTAATTTGATAAATCTAACAAATCTTGATTGATTTAAAAAAATCACATATTTTTTTTAAAATAAAACATCATCATGAACAAACATAATAAATTTAGTTGATTCAATAATTTACGTTTTAACTTGATAATTTAGTAACCCGAGTTATTTTAACTCTATATTGTATCTAAAAACTATGTCTTTTAATTTACATGAATTACGCATAACTTTAATTGAAATATTTTTTAAAATAATTTAATATCAATTGATATATAAATTAATTCAAGAATATGCTTTATCATCACAATAAAAGGAGGGAGAGAGGGGGGGTACAAAGCGCAGAAGAAGAAGAAGTATTCTCTTCAAACTGCTGCAAAGTGGAGGGATCGAAAGCCTAGCCTATATATCCATTTTACTACTTTGAATACATTTAGCTCCATAATATTTTTACAGTAATATTTAGCTCCACGGGTATAATTATTATAGCTAGAATCAAAGTCACGGAAGCTATAATAGCTAACATGCCAAACGAATCTGGATACGGTGTACAGCTCACCTACCTCTCTCAATTTGTGCGATACACCATCTGCAGTTCAATAATTATCATAAAGTGTGTTCGGAAGTGTTATTATAATTATTTTTAAAATGATTATTATTTAAAAATATATTAAAATAATATTTTTTATATTTTAAAAATTATTTCTGATATTAGCGTATTACAATAATCAAAAAATATTAATTTAAAATAAAAAAAATAAAAAAAATTAATTTTTTTAAAAACACTTATAAAACATAAAAAAAATAGAATAAAAAAAATGATATTCAACCGATACGACTCATCACACCCAAGTAAAAGTACATTTTGATACTCAAAGTTAAATAAGTTTAATTATTTTTTTTGAATGTCTCTCAATATTGTTTTGATTGTATTATTTTTTAAATGTGTGTTTGAAAATGTATTAATTGTTAAGATACTGAAGTCATTATAGTATGTATAATTTTGATTTTTTTTTGGCATCCACATTCATCAGCGTGCAAATCAATCAAAACCTTCTTTATTATTCGAGTCTTTTTTTATTTACTATTTATTTTGAAACGGAAAGGATGTTCATTGTTTCACACATGGTTTATTATTATTATTATTATTATTATTATTATTATTATTATTATTACAACTAAAAAATATAGGGCCGGTTTAAATATTTACATGAACAATAAACCTACTTGATATATTATTTTAAACATTTAATTAATAAATTTATATTGTAGTTCATAGGTGACCTGCGAGGCCTTGGCTTCAAATTCCTCTGGGAGCAATTAGATTATTTTTTATGATAGATAACTTGTCGTTAATGTTTTTTTTTTAAAAAAAAGTGTACAACAATAAAAAAAGCTCGTGCTAGTATGTTTTTATCAAACCCATGTGCCTGAGCTTTTTTTAAAATGCTCGATGCTTTTTTATAGGTCATTTTATTTTTTTGCCTCTTTTGATATTTTGGGTTTTTTTTTTCCTAAGTGATTTTTATTTTATTTGGGTTTTTTGACTTATTTTTTAATTTTCATTATTTTATATGGAGTTTTTTTATTACTTTGGGTCTTTTGACCCTTTTTTATATATTTTTTAATTTTACTATTTAATATAAAATTTTTATTTAATTTTATCTTTCAATATTAATTTTTTTCTTTGAATCTACCTAGTAAACAAGATTATGTTAAGCAATCATCACACAGTTTAATTTAAATCCAAGCTATAAAAAGTCAAGTTAAATTTTTTAAAATTTAAGCTGTTATACCAAATTTAATAATAAAACCAATATTTTTTTGACAATCTAAATATTACCTTTTTTGTTTTTTGTTTTCGTCCAAACCATAGGAAGAGCACAATCAATAACTAGTATGTTAATAATAAAAAAAAAAATGTGTAAGGAATGGAGAAAGGTCTTGTCAGCTTTTATAATTTCTCAAATGTGATTTTATAAGTTTTTCTTAAATAAATCAACAGCTACATGGTGTCGTAATAACTAGTTCATTAGCCCGCTTTGTACTGTGGGTTAAAAAAAGATTCTTTTAAATCACAAAAAACTATTCAGGTATTGGTGACACACCTTCTAGAAAAACAAATAGATTTTAATCATAAATAGAATAATATATTAATCTAATAATAAGATAAAAAAACATTTGATCCATTTAGATTAAGTTAGGTTGATTTGCGAAACTCACGAAAATAATCTTAAAAAAAATAAATTAAAAGCTCAATCTCAAATTAATTAAATGTTAAGAGATAAAATTGATAAAAAATAACATTTAATTAAAAAAACAAAATGAACTAGAATCAACCAAGCAAACTTACAATGCAAGTCATGTACGTCATCAGATTAAATTTTTACCCATAAATTATTTTTCATTTAATTATGCAACAATAAAGCGCATGATATTTTTTCTGGTATGAAACAACATATTTTTAAAAGTAAAAAAACAATGATAGGCATATGGAGTCAAGATAACAAAGGTAGATTATTGACAACAAATGGTAAAATTGCATTATTTTATGTTTGAGTTAAATAAATAAAATAGTTCACCATAAAAAAAATGATGGAATTGTATTTTTTTTTTAAATTGAGGGATATAAAAAGCATTATACAAAAAAAAAAAAACAATAATAGCTTGGATGTTGTGCATTAATCTTGGATTAATTTGGGCTGACCTGCAAAACTAGCGGGGATAATTCTAAAAAAAATAATTTTAAAAGCTCAATCCTGTATTAATTCAATATTGAGGTTGTGTTTGTTTCTCGAAAATTGGTTTCCGGGAAATCACTTTCCAAACTTTTCTGTGTTTGTTTGCCATTAGGAAAGTTGATCAACGGAAAACATTTTCCAGTCAAAGGAAAATTTGGTTTGGTTTCTAGAAAAGTGTTTTTCTTTTATTTTGAGCGGAAAACACCTTCCGGAAGTTGTGAAAAATTTAGAAATGTCATATTATTTGTTGATTATATCAAATTTGGTCCTCAAACTTTTGATTGCTATATATTTTTGTTTTGAATATTTGTTTTTCAATTTCATCCCTTAAAATTTAATTTTTATATTAATTTTGATCCTTATTTTTATAATTGTTATTTGCTTTTCCCTTGTCATTTTTTAATTGAAATTTTTTATCTATCAAATTTGGTCTTCATTATTTTGATTGTTACTTATTTTATTTGAAATAATTTATGAAATGTTAATTATTATTATTTTAATTTCTTCATCTTTCAATTTTTTTATTTTTTAGATCTGATCTCTATTATTTTGATTATTATTTATTTTATTTGAGATAATTTATGAAATTAAATTTTTTTTCAATTTCATTCTCATTCAACTTTTTAATTTGTAAGATTTGTTCCTTGTTATTTTAATAAACTTAAAAAAAAACATTAATAAGTTATTTTCCAGCTCATTTTCCATGACATAACCAAAAACTGGAAAGTGTTTTCCAACTTATTTTTCATTACACAACCAAACATCGAAAAATAATTCACTTTTCAAAAGGAAACTATTTTCCAGTAAACAAACGGGGTCTGAATAACAAAATCGGTAAAAAATGTATTTGATTAAAAAAAATAAAGTGAACTTAAGTCAACCTAGCATACTCGCAACACAAGTCATGCATGTCATCAGATCCAATAATTTCTTCATCTCAATGATTATTTTTTATTTAATTGTATGACAATAAAGCACATGATGGTTTGTTTGAATGAAACAATATAGTTTTTAAAAGTAAAAAAAGGGCGATAGGCACGTGAGGACGAGATAGCAATAATAGATTATTGATAACAAAATGTTAAATTGTATTCTTTTAGGCTTGAGTTAAAAAAAAATAGATCATTGATAAAAAGAAAAGGTGTTAAAATTAATATTTTTAAAAAAAATTGAGGGACACAAAAAGCATTATACAAGTAAATAAATAAATAAATAATAGCTATGATGTTGTAGATTAACTCGTTCAATCCACTACTTGAGTAAAATATTCTACTTGGTTCAATAATTTGTTTTTTTTTTAAATCAAACATGAAATAGAAAAAAAAAAAGACTAGCTGCGTGGCCCTAGGCAATAAATCAAAACAACCTAAACGCATGGGCCTTCTAGCTCAACCCGCGTGCTTAGGCCTTCCATCATAGCCTTCGTGCTTGGGCCTATCCATTGTTTTTTCTTAAAAGGGTGAATGGCTAATTTTGTTTTTGTTTTTAAATAAAAAGATAGCAAAGGACATGCCTTCTGTGATAGTCGACAGCACGCTGTATGCTACAGCAAACGACGTATCGCCTGCTTTTGAGTTAAATAAAAAAAATAGATCATTGATAACAAATGGTTAAATTGATTTTTTTTAAATGGAGGGACATAGAAGCATTAAACAAGAAAAAAAGAAAAGAAAAGAAATAATAACTTGGATGTTGTGGATTAACTCGTTAAATCTGCTGCCCGGATAAAGGATTTAATTGGGCTTAATGATTTTTTTTAATATTATTCAATCATGTTTATGTGTATGAAGTACAAGGGATGAATTTTTTTTTCTTTGATTTTATTCAATCACTTTCATACGTATGTCTATTTATATTATCGTCTGATTAAATAAGAAAATGATTATAATAAAAAACATTATTAAATACAACATGAAATATGACCCGTGTTGCGATATCAAATATCTTAAACTACATCTATCTCTTGATTTTTCTAATTTAGTCTTTAGTTATCTTAAACATTGGATTGATTTGGAATCAAGCTTCATGATTTATTTTCTATAAGGTTATCTCAGTCTCGTGACCAGGTTTTGGGTTAACATTGGTAGACTCTGTCATTTTACTGTCTTTTTTTTTTAGATTGATTTGTTTATATATAATTTCATCACCCAACAATTGATTTATTGAAAAATGAGCTTCATAAATTGCTTTGATATGCTTTTTATGGGACTGTCCCAGTCTTATTACCTGGGTTGTTGGTTTGAAAAATTAACCTAAGTTGTTTTTTTAGTTCATTTTATATGAGGTTATCTCACTCTCATGACCCGAGTCATGAATTTCACAAGTTAACTTGGGTTGACTCAGCTTGTTTATTTTTATGTGTTTTTTTATTGTTTTTTATTTCCTTTCAATCTCATCCTCAAGCATTGAGTTTATTGAAAATTAGGCTTCTTAATTTATTTCAGTTTACTTTTTATAAGGTTATCCTAGTCTCATGACCTGAGTTATGGATTTAGTAAGTTGACCCGGGTTGACTTAAGTTATTTTTTTAATAATTTTTAATTGATTTATTTTTCAATTTCATCTTTCAACGTTAAGTTGATTTGAAATTGAGTTTCATAATTTGTTTGGATTTGCTTTTTAAGAGGTTATCATGGTCTTATGACATAAGATATGAATTTAACAGATTAACCTGGGTTGACTCGAGTCGATCTAATATGTTGTCGTTTCAATAAATTTTTTTTAAAAAGATACTGTCTTAAATTTTTTAAGTCAAACTATATTTTAACCGATCATTCAAATGATTTTTGAATTCATCAAGTCGATTGTATCTATCAAACTCCAACACATTTTTTTTTTACTAGAAAAAAACTAACAATGCTTGAATGTTTGTATTTATGTTCAAATAAATTTGATACTGCCCGTAATAGTTTTGCTCTAAATATTTTGGCCAGTTGATTGTCATCATCCATGCAAACAAACATTCTTATACGATCTCTCTTGTGATGCGCACAAAGTCCATTGCAAGCAAAACATGCAGGCCAAATCCAGCCGTTAGTGGAGATTTAACCTAGAAGTTCGTCCGATGGACACTGTTTGAATAAAATACAGAAATTTTTCTATTTGCAATGGCCCAACTTATTTTTTTATGTCGCTACTGCTGTATATGCATGGCCCTTTGTAAGCAACGTTTTCAAGGAATACAAATTAAACTGTACTAATCGAAAAAGAAATAAAAGCAGCACAGACTTTAAGCATGACATGAAATTTGAAATCTAAAACTTCATCAAGTAATTAAGCGGTAATTAATCTCTGCTATCGATTAATAAATGCCCTTTCTAAGCATTTTATGAGCAGATTAGTAAGAGATTATTTTCACCCATAAATGTAACTAGTGTTTTTAAATCTGATCTGGTAGTTGATCCGGTCTAAGGCTCGAGTCATGAGTTTTATCTGGATCAATTCTAATATTTTTTATAAATCAAAACGATATCATTTTAGTTAAAAACAAATAAATAGTCAACGAGTTGTAACTGAGCTTTTGACCGGGTCTTGTCAGGTCAACCTACTAGATTAGCAGAGTTTTTAACTTTTCATATTTTTTTATAAACTCGGTCCGGTTTCAATCTCGGTTAGCCAAATTCTAGATCGACCTGCTAGGCTGGATTCAATCTCGGTTAGTCAAATTCTAGATCGACCTGCTAGGCTGGATTTTAAAATAATGAATGTAACTATCTCAAGAAGTTTTAATCTCAAATTGAACCCTCTTTCTTCCCCTCAAATTGATATATGACGGAACAGAATCCATGAAATCCACATACATTCAGCAATTTAAATATATCATTAAATATATCAATGATTGTGATTTTTAAATAATTGCATGCATATATCGCTCATAATCTAACATTCCAAGGGAAGGAAGGTGGCAATGTTTTGTCTTTTTAATTTTTGTTTATTGGTTTAATTTGTTGTTATTTTTATTCCTTTGTTTTTGAACTCGAGAGAAGGGTTGTCTAGCTTGAGATTTTAAATATTTCCTACAGTATTTCTGTTTGTTTTTTTATGTTTTTAAAAATAATTAATTTTTTTATTTTAAATTAATAGTTTTTTGATATTTTCAAATTATCTTGATGTGCTGATGTCAAAAATAATTTTTAAAAAATAAAAAAAATATTATTTTAATGCATTTCCAAGTAAAAAATACTTTGATAAACAACCGCAACCACACTTTCAAATAAATAATAAATATTCCCTTAATAATAATAATAATAATAATAATCTCTTTCATGTGATCAAAATGATCCTAAATAAATTTTCCAATTCAACTACCAAAGAATTTCGGGTCAACATATCTTATAAAAAAATTATAAACACACTTACCGTAGACACAAAAAAAAAAAAAAAAAAAAAAGAGCAATCATCCAAATGGCACAAAACAATGCTATAAAGACTTTTTTTAAAAAATTATTTTCCCCTCGTTAAATAGAGAGAAGAACATGTATGATAGAATTAATTAACGGACCCCACTCAAGAAGGTCCCACAATCAGGTGACGACGTGGTCCTAGCGAAGCATTTAACCACGGTTAAGCCACTCCCAAAAATAAATAAAACGCTTCCTTTCCCTCCTTTCCCTCCTTGACCACCCTCTCCTCTCCTCTCTTCTCCTGCACGCAGGCGAGATCGAGACGTGGAGTCTTCCACACAGAAAAGTGAGAGAAATGACAGTATTTGGGAACTCCGGCGCCGTATTTCTAGCCGGAAAACAGGTGTTTCCAGTTGATTACCAGGCAGAGGTTTCACAGAAACTCGTCGATGCTTCGCATAATAATGATTTAAAACTGGCACTTCAGTGTCTTGAAGATCCTTTTGTGGACGTCAACTTCATCGGAACTGTCAGCTTGAAGTCAAAGAAGACTGAAGTCTTGTTGCACGATGAGGCGGCGCATGAAGTTCATGTTGAATACGAGGAGTTCAAGACCGACGTTACTGCTCTCTTCCTCGCTGCTCATGCCGGGAATTTAACACTTGTCAGAAAGCTACTGGTAATAAACTCACTGACCCTCCCATCATTTTTTTTTCCTGGTGCTAGACCTTCGCTTCATTTTCAGACAAAACAGAGTTTGATTCGTTTTTCGTGTCAGACAAAAACAAAAAAAATGTTGTTTAACATGTTTTAGAATTTAGACATTATCACTGCTCTTTTTATTTTTATTTTTATTTCAGTGACGAAATAAATCATCTTGATGTATATTTTTTCGCATGTAAATGATAAAACATTTTGATTATGGAGATTTTTTTTTTAAAATTTGAACTTTGATCATTGTGATTCCAGCTAGAAATAGGGCAATAGCATCAACAAAATCCTTAAATTAGTAACGGTAAAAATCTAAGAAAAATTAATCCTCACAGTTACTTGAGGATTGCCATAATGAGGAATGATTTGGGTGTAAAAATGTGTAACTGGGATAAATCTGTAAGGATGTGTATAAATTTATTTTAATTGTTTTTTTTTCACTTCAATTCAGCATAATGCGTGCACTGAGAAATATCTAGGAAAAAAAACCTGACAAATAAGCCTCCGAGAGATCACGTGACGTATGCTGCAGATTTCATGATCTTCTCAACATTCACTACAAGTAAATTATTCTCTGGTCCCTGATTTTGAAAAAAACTATAATTAGCCCCTCATGTTTATAAACCTATAACTTAGGCCCTTGGATTTTAGTGCTTATCAGAATATGATAGAGGTTGCGTTTAAATATGCTTTTTACTCAAAAATACATATATATATTTTAAAATTTATTTTTGATATCAACACATCAAAACGATCCAAAAACATTAAAAAAATTAATTTTAAACAAAAAAACCTTTAAATTTTTGGCAAACGAAGTTTTGGCCGCAAAAACAAACATGATAGAGGTTTAGAGAAAACCAAGATGCTTTAGAAAGTTAAGAGTCAACAAGAGTTAAGGGACTAAGTTATAGGGTTTCAAATATAAAGGACTAAGTTATAATTGTGTTCAAAATCCAAATACTAGAGAATAATTTCACTCCACTATACAGAAGTCTGAAAGCTATTTCAACAACTGCCTGCTTTGGATACTCGGAATCTTCAACGTAACAAATGCCAAGTACAATCCTGCTCACCAAAATCCTGCAGAGAGCTTATCTAAAATCTGGGCTCAACCAAACATAGCTTTTCCCTTTATAATATTCCATCTGCTATACTGTCCTGTTAACTGCAGAGGGTGAGGTCAGATCATAGATTTGATTCATTTGAGATATCGGGGCCAGGACTTTTTCCCTCTTCTACTGGTAGTTTCTGTCATGACTTTTACCATTCTATACTATTACACCTTGCGCATATTACTTTTACGTTACAAGAACCTTTCTGTATTCATGTTCAAAAAACAAAAAAAAAAAGAATAATTGTGTGTGTGTGTGTGTGTGTGTGTGTGTGTATAAAGTACTTTCTTGCTTGCTGAATCATATTTCTGACTTGTTATATTCTGGCACTGAATGGACTATATATTAACTTAGTAATTGATGATGCCGTTTCAATTTATTGAATTATATCGTAGCTGGATCTTGCTGTGCTTGATGACGCCACCACATTTATCTTTTTCACTGGCAGTATAGAATACCTATGCCTTTTTGCTGCTTTAAAATTTGTCGTCCTGCGTGACAGAGTCTTGGAGCCAATGTAAATCAGAAACTGTTTCGAGGCTATGCCACAACAGCAGCAATAAGGGAGGGGCATTTGGATATATTAGACATACTAGTGAAATCTGGGGCATCTCAGGAGGCATGCGAGGAGGCTTTATTAGAGGCAAGCTACCTTGGGCAGGCCAGGCCTGCAGAGCTGCTCATGGGGTCTGACTTGATACGCCCACAAGTTGCTGTTCATACACTTGTATCTGCATGCTGTCGAGGGTTTGCCAATGTAGTCGACACACTCGTCAAGGTAACCACTCATGTCACTTCAAAAGCCCCGCATAGTAGACTTGCAGATTTCTGAAACGGTATAACTTCAGTACTTCAAAACTTTGAGTTGATCAATTTCACACTAGAAACGGGTACTGATTTCAAGGGTTTGACGAGTTGAGAAACTATGACAGGATTCTGAAGGATATTAGATTCCTTGACAACCCTTTTAACGGATCAAAATAATGCACCTTTACCAGATTTTTACTTTGTTTCTAATGAATGTTTGATATAAGTTGCAGCATTTTAGACATCGATTCACCTTTTCTTCCAGCAAGTATATCACTTGTCAATTTGACTTGCTTTTATCTGTGAAGAGAAATAGTAACATAACCCAACAGTGAGAGCATTTATGGTCCGCTGTATTATTGTTATGAGAAAATCGCTTCAAATTTTTATCCAAGAGCAATATTTCTGACTAAAGGGTTGTTCTGACTTTGCTTTGCATAGCAGTGTTGAGTTTAAGCGCACCAATTTGATATTGCGAATTTACACTGAGACTCTAAAGTTGTGACAGTGTGGAGTAGATGCCAGTGCAATCGATAGGGTTCTGCTTCGATCATCTAAGCCACCACTTCATGCTAATGTTGACTGTAATGCACTTGCTGCTGCCATTGTTAGTAGACAGATCTCTGTTGTTAGATTGCTGCTGCAGGTAAACATTTTGGTTCCTAACTATCACAATTCACGAAGCTCATCATAAAAGATGGATCTTCTAGAGATCCTAGTCAAAATGGCATATATCAAGGATAACGACATGTTCGAAGTGTAGGACCAGTGAAGCTATGCAACCTGATATTGTTGCTTGAAGTGTGAATTGTGCCTTGTCAGAATATTTTCATAAAATGGAGTTATTAATGGAAGAATTGAACCATCAGTCGGAGCATTTACCTCCCCTAACTAGATTTAATGTATTTAATTTTGTCCACACATGAGAAATTCTATAGGCACCGAAGAACCACGCTTTGCTTTGTGTATGTGCTTAGCAAGTCCTTAGGTTTATAGCTTTTGAAGATTAGTCTGGTTTCTTCTTGACGCATGAGGGTGTACAAGATATGTAAAATTATTCTGTTGCTTGAATGGTGTCATTTTTTGAGTATTTAATCTGGTCATACATTCTTACAACAACAAAGGTTCTGTTCCCAAGTATTTGTATGGGTGGGTGCGGAGTATGGGGTCCTTAGGTATGTTTCAGTGAAATGTGCTATATATGAATGAAATCAATATACTTTTATGGTGGTCCTCATGTTTGCCATTTTCTGACATGACCTTACTTTGTCGGTATATTAGAGAGTAATTTATTGATTAAACATTCTTATTTTAGCACAAGTACTGCTGATCATTCGCCATGGTTTTTAACTTTTGGAAACTGGAAACAGGTTGGAGTTGGGACGGACATGAAGGTGAGACTGGGAGCCTGGTCTTGGGACATGGACACCGGGGAAGAATTCCGAGTTGGTGCAGGACTAGCTGAAGCGTATTCAATCACCTGGTGTGCTGTGGAGTATTTTGAAGCCAGTGGTGCTATATTGCGCATGCTCCTTGAGCACCTCTCTCCTAACATCCCTCACTTTGGGAGAACTCTCATCCACCATGCCATTCTATGCAGTAATGCACGAGCGGCAGAAGTGTTACTAAATTGCGGTGCAGATAAAGAACTTCCAGTGAAAACAACTTTGAAAAATGATTTACGTCCTGTGCATTTAGCTGCACGGCTTGGAACACTGAAAGTTCTTGAACAGCTGGTCTTTGCTAGCTGTGATCTCAACTCTAGAACAGATTCCGGAGAAACTGCCATAATGATATGTGCTAGGTACAGGCAAGAAGAGTGCCTAAAAGTTCTTGTCTCAGCTGGTGCTGATCTTGGTCTGGTTAATTCAGCTGGTCTGTCTGCTAGCTCAATAGCAAGGTCAGCTAGATGGGCTCTTGGCTTTCAGCAAGCTGTGGTAGATGCGATTCGAGACGGGAAGAGTGCCAAGTCAAGCAATGCTGCAGTGTTTTCCCCTTTAAAGTGTGTGGTTCAAGCAAATGCTGTTGAGGCCTTGAAAAAACTTATTGAGCAGTCCTATATTGATCTTGATGAACAAGATGATGATGGATTCTCTGCTGCCATGACTGCAGCAGCTAATGGTTACATCGAGGCTTTCCGGTTGCTTGTCCATGCCGGAGCTAATATAAAGCTTCAAAACAGATTTGGTGACACGGCAATCAGCTTATCAGAGTTAAACCAACATGGCGAGGCAATTGAAAAGGTGATGATAGAGTATGCACTCAAAGAGGGATATAACTATTCCGCCAGCATTCATGCTCTACATCGTGCAGCACGCAGGGGAGACTTAGATTTGGTTTGTATGTTAGCTAGAAAGGGTTACGATGTCAATGCATCTGATGGCGATGGATACACTCCACTAATGCTAGCTGCAAGGGAAGGGCATGGTAAGGTGTGTGAGCTTCTAATCTCTCGTGGGGCTCAATGCGATCTTGAGAATGAAAGATGTGAAACTGCACTGTCTCTTGCAATGAAGAATGGTTATAAAAACGAGGCAGAGCATGTAATATTGGATGAGCTTTCTCGACAACTTGTTCTGGAGGGGAATCGTGTCAAGAAGCACATAAAGTGTGGGAAAGGGGCTCCTCATTACAAATTATTGAGGATGGTAGATGCTTCTGGGACTCTGCGATGGGGAAAGTCAAGCAAGAGAAACGTAGTTTGCAAGGGTGCCGAGGTTGGTCCAAGCACAAAATTCCGCTGGAATCGTCGTAAAAAGCTTGATGTCGAGGACCCAGGAATGTTCCATGTGATAACTACAAAGAACAGGGAGGTGCACTTTGTGTGTGAAGGTGGGGTTGAAATGGCCGAACTGTGGGTGAGGGG
The DNA here is from genome assembly GCF_000002775.5 of Populus trichocarpa. Lineage (NCBI taxonomy): Eukaryota > Viridiplantae > Streptophyta > Magnoliopsida > Malpighiales > Salicaceae > Populus > Populus trichocarpa. The sequence continues at coordinate 8,805,613 of NC_037294.2, read as the reverse complement.
AATCAAGCTGATCACGAGAGAAGCCATTTTTGGCAAGAAAAAAGAGTAACCTTTGGATCGTAAATAAAATAAAATGCTTTGCTGCATGTTTACGCGAATAGGCTGTGCCTGGAAAAATTATTACTTCTTCTCCTAGTAATTTCTATAGTAATTCCTCTGCACCTTGGCATTGTAAAGCTTTTGGTCTCCAGTTGCTCCACGAAATTTGCTTTGCCTTCGAGGGCTACCGGTACCCTGGCAGAGGGAAAACAGGTGTTTTGAGGAAGCTAGCTTCCAATGATGCACGGCTTTTCAACATGGGAATTTCACTAATAATCTAACTGGGTGTAAATATGAAACTGCTAGGCGTTTTTTTTTTTTATAAAAAAAAACAAACAAACAAGAAGATGCTTAGCCTTACTGGGTTCGGCGATCAGTGTTGTTAAATTCGGCCGAGTTTAATAGCAAAACTCGTCCTTAAGTCGTTATTGAATTTTAAATTAAACTGGATAAAAATTTACCTGGTTAAAATTTAATTAAATTTTTCTAAAACAATATTATTTTGAATTCAAGCTTAACTTATAACCTGGTTATTAGCCGACTAGGTTTTATATTGTTTTTAATATTTATATAATGAAATGATATAAAAAGTGGGTTTGAAAATATAGTTGGTGTAGTTTTTAAAGTTTTTATTCTAAAACATATTAAAATAATATTTTTTTATTTTTAAAAAATTATTTTTGACATTAGAATATCAAAATGATTTAAAAACATCAAAAGCATATTAATTTAAAGTAAAATAAAAAATAAAAAAGTTCTAAATTTTTTCAAAAATATTTTTGAAACACAATCAACATTTAATATTGTATTTTATTAAAATAAATTTATTATCAAATTAAATTTGTTATCAAATTAAATTTGACAATGTAGAATACGGTTTTATAATCATCTAACTTAGTCTAACTTAGTTTGGTGTATCAAGTTGATCCAATGTATTTAAATTAAAAAAAGAAGTGATTAACACATGAATATATCCAACAAATGTTTTTCATTTTTTTTTGGTAAGAAAGGGTGGTCTAAACAGTTTGGTAAGAAAACTATTATTTAGCCCTGTGTTGTAGCAAAATAATCAGTTAAATCCCTTTGGTTGTAAAACCTCCATATCTAATCCCTATTTGTTTTTTTTATTTTTATGACTTACTTATCCGCTACAATTAATTACTTGTTTTCCTATTACCTATTTATTTGTTACCTATATAAAACAAAATATAAAGGGTGTTTTAGAAAAACATTTTGTGGACATCTTGATTTTTTAACCATTTTCAAAACCATAAGGACTAACCTACAATATAATCATAAACCAGGGACTAAATAAGTAATAATCTGCTGTTTATAAGAAGCTAGACGCCATATTAACCGGTGGGGAAAAGGTGACACGTCGTTAAGAAGGCAATTAGACCGCTAATAAGGAGACGACGAGTCGGTCCCAGATATATTAAACGACATTCCAAAAACGAGAAGGGGCATGTTTTGAAAAGTAGCAAGCAGCAGAGACAGAGTTGAGGTTCAAGAAGAGGGCACTCTCTTCCTGTCAAGCTGTAGGTCAATTTCTTCTTGTTTTCTATCAAATGGCGAGTCATCTGCCTATAGTGCAATTCGAAGACAAAATAATGAAAACCGTGGAAGATAATGCTGTGGTAGTGATAATTGGAGAGACTGGTTCAGGAAAGAGTACTCAACTCTCTCAGATGCTTCACCGCAGAGGCTACACCAAATCCGGAATTATTGCCGTCACTCAGCCCCGTCGAGTCGCCGCCGTCTCCGTTGCAAGGTCTCAACAACAGCTTCCAACAAACTTCTTCGTGTGTTTGCTAACTTTGTTGCTGCTGACTAAACTTGTACGTATGGTTCTTTAACAGACGCGTTGCGCAGGAGCTCGGCGTTACTCTTGGGGAGGAAGTGGGTTATGCCATTCGATTTGAAGACAGAACTTCAGATTTGACCCGGATCAAGTAATGGAGCTCAATCCTACTATATATATTTTTTAATTTCTTCGTTTGTCATGTCTTATTAATTATAGCACGGTGAACTGCGCAGGTACCTTACTGATGGAGTGCTCCTTCGCGAATGTCTGTCTAACCCGGAGCTTAATCAGTATTCAGTGATCATATTGGATGAAGCTCATGAGAGGAGTTTGAACACGTAAGGAAGGCCTTTGAAATATGCTTTGTTTGGTAATATTGCTTCTTCTTCTTCTTTTTTTTTTTTTTAATCATATGTCCACTATGTTTATCAACTGATCCTCCCTCAGGGATATTTTGATGGGACTGGTGAAACGTTTGGTTAAAATGCGTGCCTCCAAATTGAAGGTTCTCATCACTTCAGCTACTCTCGATGGTGAAAAAGTATCAGAATTCTTTTCGGACTGCCCTGTATTGAATGTCCCTGGAAAGTTATACCCGGTGGAAATATTGTACAGTGAGGAGCGTCCTAAAAGCTATATCGAGTCTTCTTTCAGAACAGCTATGGGTATGAAAAGACAATATTCCTTTGTGTTTGGCTTCAATTAATGCCATGTTTCATTCCCCTAGAGATTCCTACTATACATCCCCATCATTTAATATTCATCCATAGTACATAGTGGGAAATCGTTAAATGGACATGTTTCTGGTGTTATTCATCCAAAAATATCTCCTTCTTTTTGCCAATTCTATAAACAAACTGGGTATTAATTAGGTAGCTGCAGCCGATATGGATTAATTAGGTAATTGCAGCCGATATAGGTCCAGGATTGACATTTATAGAGTGTAAGTTTAAACAATCTTGGCACTGATTTTGATTGAAATTTTGTTCAAATAGAAAAAATGAGCATATGTCAAGAATTTGTAGCTATTCTTCCACTCGTTTCCAGATGCTTATCATTCAACACCACCAATCAGGTTTTCAATCTTTATTGTGCTCTGTTTTGCTACAGTATAAATTAACTTTAACATCTCTTGCGCCTTAATATAGGATGTCAATAATACAAATTTAAATTACAAAGTGGGTTGCAATCTTCTGTTCACTGTTCAGAGTACTAAAGGAATTTTAAGCTACCTTCAATGAAAAGTTTCAGTTGCCATCTTAATTAGGGTGAAATTGAGGGTATTTTCATTTTCAGTGCTTATTTTGTTATTTTCGTATTCAATTAGCTGTAGACATTATACTGCATCCAGCACTGCCGTTCTGAAGCTCAGATACAGGGGTGTTGTCATTGGTTGACAGCAGCATTAAGTTAGTTACATCTTATCTGACATGGATCAAACAATGAAGGAAATGAATAACTGACCCTAAATGTATTGGGATTGGGATCTAATTGATTTGCGTAAATCTGCAGTAAAGTTGTTTGGGTAGATAAGTAGGTGGGTAGAATTTGTTTTTAGCTGTCCGCTTTGTTTTCTGCTGGCAGCTAATGTTTCCAATATCTACATATACTATATAGGAAATGACAGTGATGTATTTTTTGAGTGCTTCTTGCTAAATACATCTGAAATACCTCACATTCCTAGTAACCATACGCTCCTCTCTGGTTTCAATATATTGAAAAGGGCAGTGACTTGCAATGTTTTGTGAATTATATTTTTTGTTTGATAAGTTAGCTTGTTGATGAGGTTTTTCTGCCAATTGTTCCTCTCAGATATACATGTTCGGGAACCAGAAGGTGATGTCTTAATTTTCATGACCGGACAGGTGATGTTGAATTCGGCTCTACCCTTCTGCTTTGATGATTAAAATTTTTGTGTTGCTATTGATTGTAAAAAGTCACTTTTGGCCTTGTGCAGGATGATATAGATAAATTGGTTTCAAAGTTGGAGGATAGAGTTCAAAGCCTAGAGGAAGGCTCCTGCATGGATGCAATTATCCTTCCACTTCATGGTTCTTTACCACCTGAACTGCAGGCAGGTCTTTCATTTTTGCTTTTTGTCCACAAATGAAACCAAGTAGGCTTATTTATTGAACTCTATGCCTGCAATCGTCGGGATCCCTTTTGGGATCATTCCATTTCATATTGATACCTTTCAGATTTTTGTCTGTCTTTGAACTAAAATTTTGAGTCTTTCACACCGTTTAATCAAGCGAAAAAGAAACTAATGAATTAACAAACCTAACAGGAATCTTACCCAGCATTTCCTGTTGGTCTTGTGTGGTAGAAATAATCCCAAAGTGCATATCTTCCTTTTGAGATGTCATTGTCTTCTCATTCTCACTTACATGCACAACTTTCTCTCTCAACTATTTGAAAGTCAGGCTGGAGTCCATTTTAATTTCTTGAGATGTAGATCACGGGGCTTAAAATCTCATTATACTTTTGTGTTTGACAGCCATGTGTTTCCCATGACTCTTCAGGTGCGTGTATTTAGCCCTCCACCTCCAAACTGTAGGCGATTTATCGTTGCAACAAATATTGCTGAAACTTCTTTGACTGTTGATGGCGTTGTGTAAGGACAATCAGACACTTATCATGTACAAGTGCCTTTTGTTGTAGTTGTATTCTTTATGCAATTTGTGCATGTTTATTTTGTTTAATGCAATTTTCATGTCAAGATTGTTGTTCTTTCACTGATTCATTTGCCTTCTTTACTCTAATCTGTTATTTTGGTTGCAAATTATGTTTCAATGACAGATACGTTATTGATTCTGGATATGTAAAGCAACGGCAATACAACCCGTCAACCGGCATGTATTCTCTTGATATTGTTCCAATTAGCAAGTAAGCAGTCTAATTGAATTTTATTTATTTATTTTTTACCTTATACTTGAAAATATTGTACTCTTTTGTTTTTCATGCTTGAGTCAGTCTTGTTTCTAACGACAAAATCTTGTTCTGAGGCTCTCTTTCTCCCATTGTGCAATACAATTTTATTTGTGTTAAATGGTGGTCATTGAGATCGATGAGAAGGTAAAGAAGAGATTTGTTCTGCCAGCCTCACTCAATGTCATATATCTGAGCAAATGCATTTTGCAATAAATTTGTTTACTCAAATTGGTAACTATGGTTTTGCATTCTTACTGTTTCCTTTTTTCTTTTTCTTTATTTGTCTTTGTTTGCTTTTAACTATATCCAAAGAAGTTGGGGATGAATTGGAAAAATGTATCTAGAAACCTTTTTTGTTACAAGACCATGCTTGTCATTATCAACAAAGCTGTGTTCTTACAACAACCTCTTGTCATCATTCTTCATTTTATGTTTTGAGACATACATTACATGACCACTAAGCTGACACAAAGTGTTTATATAAGTGTTCTGGTTATTACTTAGTAGATTCTCAATCTTTTTATAGGCACGCTTGTGCCATGAGAAATTGGATTCAGAGTATTCTGGGCACCTGATTCCCATATTTTGCAGGGAATGCTTATTTTTAGTGTTAGGTATGGCTAATAAGTTGAAAATCATCTATTTTTTGTGTCTGTATATGCCGCTTAAAAGCAGCAATATTACCATAGTTCTATTACATTAGTGCTTCTGTGCAATGGATTTAAGCCTGCATTTCATCACTGACCAGCTATACAGCGAGAAAAGTACCTAAGGGTTTCTCCACCCCTTCTCTGGGATTTTTTTTCCCATATTATTTTATTTACTTCCAAAAGAAAAGGAACAAAGTTATTGAGATATCATAGCACCCATGCTTCACTTTACCCTCCCAGTTATCTTTTTGTAAATACTAAGGGTTGTTTGGTAAAGTGTTTCAAGTGCTTCTGGGTTGAAAAACCAACAAATTGATGTTTTTTGGGTGCTTCTGGATGGTTTTGATATGAAGATGTCAAATGCATGATGCTTTTTCCTCCCAAAAGACTTTTGCAAACGTACTGGAGACGCATCACCAAACATACCAATTCTGCAAATATTTTTCCTTTGGCAATAAGGTAACTTTTCTGGCTTACTTGATTGCAGAGTGCAGGCAAATCAGCGTGCAGGACGAGCTGGAAGAACACGACCTGGAAAGTGCTATCGGCTATATTCCTCTGAGGTTTACCAAGAAGAATTGCTTGATGTAACAGTTCCTGAAATACAGCGGTCTTCTCTTGCTGGGAGTGTTCTTTACTTGAAATCATTAGATCTGCCAGATATTGACATTCTCAAGTTTGATTTTCTCGATCCCCCTTCATGTAAGCAATTAACATGTTCCTGGTCTAAAATCCGAGTTCTCAACCAACATCTATATCTCCTCTCCCTTCTGCTAAGAAAAAACTAGACCCTAGAGAGCATAAGTGAACCATTTGTGTTTTCTTCTATATAGTATATGAAACCTAAATCTGATTATCTTTGTTTCAGTTGAGTCACTAGAAGATGCTTTAAAGCAACTATATCTCATTGATGCCATAGACGATACTGGTTTGATCACAAGTGTTGGACAAACGATGGCTGGTAATGGATTTTAATCCCTCTCATTATTTGCTCCTATTCACTAAATTCGTGAGTGTGCCCATAATTTAGAGTGCTTTATTGGGGTTTTGTCAAATTTGCTTTGAAAAGTTGAACCAATATCAGTTGCTCTAATGCATCACAGCCTTCCATCTTTTCTGTTATATCCATTTTTTTCCATTCCAGTGAGTATTGCCTTAATCTTCTTGCTATCAACAGCTGCCTACTCATCATCTTATTAGACCTTCTCTTGTTTGAGTGAACTATATTTGTCATATCACTTGCCATCTTGTGGTGGTGGTCAGGGTCCACTTATTAGTGGTAGTGTTTACTTTATCCACATGCAGTTATTTGGAAAGGATTGAATCTCCTCCCATCAACTACAAACTGAATAGCTTTGGAGTTAATTCTTGGTCTTATTGAAGTTCTGGTGGGAAATCTGCAAATTGTATTTTTCGTTTTCTTTTTTTACAAGTTACAGTTATGTAAGAGTAGAAAAGGAAAGACTTTCAGAACTACCAACACAAATTTCCACACAACCAGTGTCTTGATGCCCAATTACCATGAGCATCCACAACAAAAATGTTGGAATATCTACCGCCATTAGTTCCATAAACTTCTAATGCTAGCTAATCCTTCTATTTTTCTTGACTTCTAATGCTCACTCATCAGCAAAAATCTTGTTATTCTAAGCAGTTTTAAAATTTTGCATGCTTTTGATATCTATAAAATAAAATTTTATGTCACAAGTTTGCTGACAATATTATCTTCTTTTGACTCAGAACTTCCACTAGAACCCTCACTTTCAAGAACCTTGATGGAGGCAAATGAGAATGGTTGCTTATCCCAGGCTTTGACTGTTGCAGCCATGTTGTCAGCGGAAACCACGTTACTTGCGGGACAAAGGTTAGTTTGTATCTATGCACTAGATGGTCCTTTTTGGCTTTTTCGAAGCTGTTATTATTTCAAATCATGTCTTTTATTTTGGAATTGACTAATGTCAGTATAGGTAACATCTCAACTTTGCGAAGCCAAAAAAAATAGAGAAAAGGAAAAGGAAAAGCTAAATGAGTAAAATAATATAGCTGCTGCCTATATTCCTTTATATGTTTATTTGCTTGTCTCCTGATCTTTTGTTGAGCTGCATGTTTTGTGACCCCATTGCCTTCTGCATTTTTTGTGCTACTAATAACCTAAATTATGCTTGTCTTTCTTATTCCTACTTTGAGATATTATCTTGGATCACTAAAGATGCTGGATCCTAATATCAGTGATCTGAATCTAAAAATTGTTTGAGAACCATGTGCCAATGCTAATTTGTTTAACTAAAGGAACACCGCTTGTGGATAGTTATAGGTTTCTGTTGGTGTCTAGAAAAGTCAAGATGTTAATAATTTTTCCACATGCTAAACAGTTACTCGAATCAACATTCAACGCTGGGTGTGGCACCTATCTGTGCTTTTCTGATGCTAAAAAAAAGAGTATTTTCTGTATTCAAACTTTGCCTTCTTAAATACCTAAACTATTGAAGGCTGAAAACCGGCATTGATAATTAATTGATCCACTTTAATTAACTGCAGATTGAACTTGAACCTTTGACTCACAGTAATGATGTGTGTCTGTGTGTGGCTTTTGACTCACAGTAATGATGTGTATATATGCGCCTTTGACTCACAGTAATAAAGTGTACATACACCTCAAAGCTTAATTAAGGTTTTGACTCTGCAGTAGCAAGAGTAATGAAAAGAAGAGGAAACACCCTCCCCCCGACCTTCCTGATGGTTCTGGTTATGGTGATCATGTTCAGTTGCTACAGATTTTTGAGCAATGGGATCAAAACGAATTTGATATTGGCTGGTGCAAAGACAAAGGTTTGCAGGTAATTTTTTCTTCTGCTTGTAAAAGCTTATATTTTGACCAACTTCCAAATCATCTTTGCTAGACTAAGGTTAAGTCATACTATTACATGTTTTCCTATCTGATAAAAAGTTACTTCTAAATCAAGTGTGTTTTTTCAAGTATTTATTTCTTTTATTGGGCTGAAAGGCAGAGGAATATGCACTGTCTGTGCTACAGATTATTCATATCTGCCCTCATTTTCTTGCAAATGCCTGGGCCTTTTGGCAGTAAAAAGAAGCCAAGGCACCTAGTTTTTTGCAGAATTCATTTATAGATACCAGCAAACTCAGTCTGGTATTTAGCTTTAATAATGTATGTGGTTTACAATCTGTAGGTGCGAGGGATGATGTTTGTCAAAGATGTGCGAAGACAGTTGTCCCAGTTAATGCAAAAAATAGCAAAGGGTTAGTAATTCTATTTTTAGGAACATTGACACCTATATTGTGATATGGTATCATACAGATATTTTTTCAAAATAGATCCTTTATTTCACATGTCTAAATCGCCTTCATTGGCAAGATGTCATTTTCATGTTTAGTTTTGTTGTCCAGTAACATTGAAATTGTTGGGGGCATAGTTATAGATGTTCTGCTGGTTGCTGGCTTTTCTTTTTAGAGGAACTAATTTATTTTTTCCTTCATATTTATAGCAACTCAATTTCTTAGCTCAATATTGAATTGAAGATGATTGACCTCCTGTAAAATAAGTCCTTCAGTGTAAGGTGGAAAGGCTATCAGATGGGAGAACAATGCAAAATAAACACAAGGAATTTTGTAAGAGACAAATTAGCTAGGCAAGTACCTCCCATGCCCAATGCTCCATGAGAAGTGCAGGCCTGCAATACCTTAGCAAACTGCCTTGCCTATTGGCATTTGAGGTTCTAACAGTGTGCCTTGACCTGGTACCTCAGCAAGCACGTTGTGACATCACTGGTGTTGACACTTCAAATACAGTCACAGAACATGTTTGGTATTTAGTGAGGACAATTTGACATGAAGTGATATGGTAACTGGTAAGAAAATTTGGGGCTTCATAAATGTGGAGATGGAGATACAGAAGGAAACAAACAAGCACAAATACAAGTGCAAAGTAGTCAAGTTCATAGCAAATGTTAAAAAGGAAGAGGCTGATTCCAGAGGAAACAAAGGATGAGATTGAAGGCTATGAATCTAGTGATGGAGGAGAGGAGAGAATGGATGTTGATGATGATGATGCAGTGGATGCTGATGAAATTAACCCCTTGGGGTTTTGCCTTCCCTTGAAAACCACCAATTAGCAGCCACATTCGGGATTAACCACAACTCTCTACCCTACCCTGCACTTCATATGATATTGATGTGGTGATATTTAAATAGTGTTTGTGGTGTGATATTAAAATGAATTTTGTTCACTTCATAATGGGTTTACAAGGATGACAGTGTTAAACTTTTATGTTGAACAAATGCTTTTATTTGATGATGATATTAGTGTTTCTGTAGTTGCTTAATTACTTTCTAGTGCGCGTGTGAACATCTATAAAGTCTGTCTATATATACATATCAGTAAACTAGCTCCTAGCTTCATCCTGGTGAGAGTCCAGGCTGGCACATTTTGTGATGAAGCATTTAGCAACCTAAAGTGCCTTGCACTTTTAACCACACTGTAGTTGCCTACATTCTTAATCATCTTATGTATTTTTAGCACAAGTTAAACACAAATGAACTTGATCATTCTTCATCTGTGTGGAGTAAGAGAACGTGTGTAAGATCTTCTGCATTTTACACTTTGAATTTTCTGTCTAGTTAGTTGGGAGGTATTCTTCCATGTACATTTTTCTGCTTCACTATCCTAATGGATTATGTTTATGCTGTGTGTGTGTATTTTGAACTGAAATTGTGTTTATGTGGAAGCAGGGTCATTAAATGTACGAACAATTGAAAGATATAAAGAAAGACAACGGGATTACAAGAATTTGAGGAAGGCTTTGTGTGTTGGCTATGCAAATAAGCTTGCCGAGAGAATGGTACAACACAATGGCTATAGAACTATAGGTTTCAAGCCACAACTAGTTCAGGTATTGAAGCTCTTATATGGTAGTTATTATATTCTGAATCCCAGCTGTTGTTCATATGGGCATAATAATGAATTTGGTCAATTTGATTCCACATGTTGCATGACTGAACTTCAGAGTTTAGTGCAATCATGTTTGATAACCTTGTGTTTAATTCATGAAAAGAGATTTATAAAAGCTTTATTTGGTTTATGTTAAAAGGAGAAGAAAGGTGAATTGTTGGTTGAGGCATTTGGTACGAAACTAAAGGTCCTCATGATAAATAAAAAGAAAAAGAAACAGAAACTGAAGGTCCTAAGTTCCTCTCTTTCGAGATATAGATACATGTTTTTTGCGACAATTGCATGTGTATTCTGAAAAAGGAAAAAAACAACATTGAATTGATAACAGTAAAGTTGATCTGTAAATTTATTTATATCACATCTACTATTTGTGATATTTAAAGTCAGCTTCCATTTCAACTGAAAATTGTGGTTTCAGGTGCATCCATCCTCCACTCTGAAAACAGATGAAGATGGAATGTTTCCAAACTACGTTGTGTATCATGAACTCATTGCCACCTCCCGTCCATTTATGCGCAATGTATGTGCTGTAGAGATGCCATGGGTCAACCCCATTTTGAAGAAGCTTGAGAAACTGAATATCGACAAGCTAAGGTAAATTTGATAAATATGCAATTTTTATAATAAGAGGGTGGGCGTAGTTCTAGTTCCAACCTCATTCTCCAATTAAAATATCCCTATATCGTTTCCTTTCATTTTTTATTTTCCTTTCTCCAATCTGAGATCTATGGATCACAGACAGTATCTCCCCATGGCCTTTCACCATAAGCCAGGAAAAGATAATTCTTATCTGGTCTCCTTCAACCCCTCTTTCTTAGTAAGATTGCTAGTTTTGTTTTACCAATCCCTCAAGCCAGCAAGCAAGGACAGAAGACAATAGTGGTGACAATATTGAGTTATTATTTATTTATTTTGCAGTGGGGGATCTGGTCATAGTATTAGAGAGGAAAGTGAGACAAAGGTCTCCTCCTTGCCAAAGAAAGAGGAGGCTGTTACTGGAGTTCCAGATGACCGTGAAAGTAGAATTCAGGCAGCTAGGGATCGCTTTCTTGCTCGTAAAGGAAAGAAATGAGCTAAGCAATGCAGATAGAGTAGGATTGGCATAAAATACTGCTCCTGGGTTCTCCCCGTCGGTTGTGTGGGGCCTGCCAAATGAAAATACTGTTGGGGACACATCAGGTCAGTGACTCCCCCTCACCCTCCCTCTCATTTTCAGCGGCCTCCTGTCAACATTTTCAGATTTATGGTCAACAGGCCCTTGGAGATGAGATACTGCACGCTTACAAAGTGGAGTTATGCACCACTGACCCGTTATTTTGGTCTTCAAGACCCATGCTATTCAGTGTCGTGGCTTAAATACTGTGTCAGCCATTTTTGTGTTCCTCATCCGTTCACAATATCACCACTGAGGAAGTTTCTAGTGGTTCTCTAGAAGCAGTTATAAATCTTGAAATTTGAGATTCAAACTACTTGCATGTTGTGTTTAATTTCTAATAATAGAAATTCAAAGCTGAAAGAGACCTAGTTCCATCCATTATTATAATTTATATAATTACAATTACAAAATTATTCATCCCCACCCCCCCCTAAAAAAAAACAAAAAACAAAAGAAACCTAATAATATTTCTTTAGAGGCTCAAGAATTATTGGGAGAAAAAATTGATTAAATCAACTATATTATATTCGATTAAACGTTGAGAATTTTTAAAATGTATTGATTTCAAAATCATGGAGTTATTTAAGTTTCAGAACAACATTCCATCAACAACATTACCATCTCAATCAGGACACGCATAAACGACATATGTTTCCATCCATGCCGGTTGGTGCTTGGGATAAGAGGGTGTTTGGATAAATAATAGACATTGTTTTTAAATTTCTATTTTTTTTATTAATAAAAAAATTTAAAACATCTAAAAATATAAAAAAATAATTTGAAGCAAAATAAAAAAAATTAAAAATTTTAAAAATATGGTTGAAGTGCACCCCAGGCTAGTTTTTTCCATTATAATAGTGTGTTAGAAATATGCCATTTTTTCTAATCATGGAAATGGAGGTAGAAACTAAATTAATGCCCCTGAAGTTTTTTTTTTTATTATTATTATTATTTCTTTGAGCATGTGAGACTGATGAACACAATTACTTTTTTTATTTATTAGCAATTATAGAAGTTGCCCTGCCAGCTAGGAGATGAGGCTCACAACTGGGTCATTGAATCAAGCACAAGAGGTTGGATTACCAATAAGAGTTCATTAAATGGTCACTTTCAAACAGTCTGGATATCAAGGAAAGCGATCTTCTACTATTAGTTATGATAAGCATGGATTTCATGTGTGTTTAAAAGTAAAATAATAATTATTTTTTAAAAATTATTTTTAATATTAATACATTAAAATTATTTAAAAATACTAAAAAGTTATTAATTTAAAGCAAATAAAAAATAAAAAAATATTTTTTTAAAAAAACAATCTTTTAAAATACAAAAATAAACAATAAGTAACGGATATATTAAAATTATTTGAAAATACTAAAAAGTTATTAATTTAAAGCAAATAAAAAATAAAAAATATTTTTAAAATACAAAAATAAACAGTAAGTAACGGACATATTAAAATTATTTGAAAATACTAAAAAATTATTAATTTAAAACAAATAAAAAATAAAAAATAACTTTTTTTAAAAAAATACTTTTAAAATATAAAAATAAACAGTAAGTAACAGAAACATTAAAATTATTTAAAAATAAAAAAAGATTTACTAACATAAAATAAAAAAAAAATAAATATATAATTTTTATAAAAAATATTTTTAAAATACAAAAACAACTCTTAACCAAACAAATTATACGTTTGTCGTGATACCAAAGTCGAAGATCTCATGATTAATTATTTTCGTGTTCCACGTGCAAGTTATGCCCATGGTCTTAACTCTTGATTAAGTTATTGCAGGCAAGTAGTCAAGTAGAGCAAAGTTCATGTGGAAGTGTGAAACAAGTGTTGGGAGGAGCACACCTACGCGCTGTTGATTGCTTGAAGAGGAGGAAGGGTATCAGACCAATCATCTTCCACCATCACTAATTTGAGAAGCTTGGTGTTTTTAAGTATATAATAGCACATCGTGTTCTATATTTAATTCGTGGTAATCAGGTTTTTTTAAAAAAAAATATAGGTATTCGAGTCAGCTTGCGCGTACATCGACTAATCCCACGAGCTCTGAAGTTAATGACCATGTAAGCCTCCAGTGACCATCATATGAGCAACCACATGGCTCGAATCTGAGACTACAGAAAAAACAAACTTCTTGATCCAAGCTCTTACCATTTTGCCACCACCTATCAGGTTTTAAAGTATAGTTTGAATGCCATACATTGCCTGAAAATCGATGCGCGCGTGTGTGTAATAATTAATCTATCACGAGACATATTCTGCTGGGCAATGCCGCATTGGGCGCCAAGAAAGAGAGAATCACACGGCACTACCCAACTGAAACCTAACCCTTTTACTATTTTATTCAATAAATAATTATATATAACTTAACCCTACTTGACATCTCTCATGATCTAACTCTATAAACTTTTAATTAAGCTTCATAAATCCCTCTTCTAAGCTTTGACCATATAAACCCGGTCCATGTCATGTCAAAATAATTTTTACTTGCTTTATTTTGTTTTTCTACTATCTATTTCCACTTTCAAGTTTGAACGGATGTGTATATATATATATATATAAAAGTTTATAGATATTAATTTGCTTGACTTCTCACGCAAAATGTTTGCCAATTTAAAAGTGTGATTGCGGTTGTTTTTTAAAGTGTTTTTTATGTTGAAATGCATCAAAATAGTATTTTTTTTATTTTTTAAATATTATTTTTGAAATCAGCGCATCAAAAAGATCCAAAACACAAAAACAAATTAATTTTTAGCAATTTTTTTTAATTTTTGTAGAACGCGGTTTGTACTGTGTTTCCAAATGGTGTATTTTTTTAAAAAAATCTTAATTTATTAATTTACTAATCCATATTCCCAAACGGTGCCTATATTTCTTGTTCTGCAAAACCCTAATAAATCTTAATTTATTTATTAATCCATGTTGATTTCACACTATGCTGATTGGTTTCTTCTAAATCTTGCTCGATGTATATATGAAAACAAAGTTCTCCATTTATTGACATTAACAAGTGCCTTAGGACTTTAATTATTTGTAGATTTTATTTCATGATAATTAGAAAATAAGTGAAAAACATCTATTATTTCTCAAACCGGACGGACAAAAGGAAACCTAGCAGACAATGGCTTATAGCTTATTTTATTTTATTTTTCGAGCTTTCTTTTTTTTAAAAAAATAATGAGAAATGTGTTTGGTAATATTTTAAAACTGTTTTGAAAATTATTTGAAAGCATAAAAACCGACAAATAAAGCTTTTGAGACTCTTAAATATTATATAAAATTTTAAAAAAACCAAATAATTTCTTATAACCATAATAATTAATAACAGCCACAAGCAACATGCAAAAGCCACCACATCAAAAAAGCTATACCTTTCTCAAGCATATCCCAAAGAGAAAAGTACTAGCATTTCATAGCATACCAAAACTAGAAAAAGAAAGGGAAAGAGAAAGGTGCAGTCATCTTATCCGGGTATCCTCACAATCTTTTAAAGGATAAGACTAGTGTCGTTTGAGGTAAATGCGCTTCGTAAAAATTAAACTTGTATTCTTATTTTTACAGAGATATAACAGTGTCTTAACCATTAAACCAACACTTTACTTGTCGTTGATATATATATATATATATATATATATATAAAGGAAAAAAGAAAACAAAGATAACAATCCTCGTAAATTTTCTTTCCTTTTCTTTTTTAATATATACTTTTAAAATTTATATTTCTCATGTGTGAATTTTTCTTTTGCTTACTTAACCTCCTTTTTTAATATATCTTTTTTGAAATATTTTTCAAATAATATTTCTCATCTTTGAATTTTTTTTCTTATTTAACTTTTTTTGACAAGGAATTTTTTGAATTTTTTTATGTGTATTTAATTTTTAAAGATATTATTCTTATTCATCTATATATTTTTTTATTATATATAGATGAAATTTATTCTTGAAAATAAAAAGATATTTATTTTCAAATAATTTTTTTAATATGTGTAGTATTACATTATATTCTTTTTCTTTTTCTTTTATTTAATTGATCAATGTGCATGTCTATTGCTATTATTATATGGTTGAATAAAAACATAAATTTAATAAATACAATCAAATAAATATTTCATCTTACGAGATTAAATATTTTAATCATCACATGTAACTTAATTTTTTTTAGTTTTTATTTAACACATAATTTTTAATTTATTCAAGTACATGTATATATAAATTTTTTATTTATATTTAGAATTTTTTTATCTAAAAAACATGTGGCTATATATATATATATATATATAGTAAGTCCTGAGATTCTGCAGTATTATACTATTTGTTCTGCTTGTAAAGTCCTATCAGAAATTGACTTGGAAGCCTCTCACACTCCAGCTACATCATTGGCACGTGTCTCCACGCTCAATTAACTGAGTCTGGGAGTGTGCATCTCAACTTCATCTTCACAAACATTATTAATGAAGACATCCTAGGATAGAAAGAAAGGAACCATAGTACGTAGTAGACCTTATAATTAAAGACTGGCTCTCTCACTCGGACACTTACTCAGTCCACGCAGTTTATACAGGCAGAAATCTCTCCTTCCCTCCCTGTCTCAGGCAGGGCAGCTCCATCGGTTCTTCCAGCACCAAGCAACATCATTTTTTTGCCTTATTAGTTGTCTGTCAACTTTCTTTTCATCACTATGTATGCAGTGAAACAGGTATATTCTCCTTTCAAACCAGAGCTCACTTTCCGGCGATCTACAGCGGCATCCAGGACCTGGAAACATGGGTTTTTCTGGCAAACCTGGGTTCCATCTGGATCAAAGGTCATTTGTACGCCCGGTTCCATCCGGGCAGTGATAAGCAATGATGACAAGGCTCTGGAGCAACCTAATAAGGAAACTGATAATAAAGAAGTCAATGGGACTGTGTTATCGAGTACTAGTGATAAATTAGGGAGAGGAGGGATAGATGTGAGGGCAGTGATCACTATAAGAAAGAAGATGAAAGAGAAGATCAATGAAAAGATTGAGGATCAATGGGAATATTTCATTAATGGGATTGGTAGAGGGATCTCGATTCAACTTGTCAGTGAGGAGATTGATCCTGGTAATTGGTAGTACATATTCTATTACTTGAAAGAACTCCTTTTTTTTTGTGATTTTTGTTTGTTTTAATGTTATTTGTGTGCTAAAAAGTTAAAAGCTTGGATATTTTTGAAATGCAAGTACATGAGCTGTGGGATTCTGGGGTGCATTTCAAACTTTGCTTTGCAGTTTCATTACATCGCTACAGATCTTGAGTTGAAGTACTGTTTTTGGGATTTTTTTAATGCTGAGTGGTTGTTACTTATTTTTAGTGAATAGTGATCAAAGCTTCTTTCTTTATTTTTTTTATTCATATGGTTAGACAAAGCAAAAAAGCCTGTCTGTGTAACTAAAGGACAGATCATGATCTGTTTTTTTTTCTTTGTTTTATTAGATTTGGGTACACAAGGATTTATGACCATGTTATAATATGTCATGTTTTTAACTTTCTTAATGTTTGTGGCTTTGTTGTTCTTGCAGAAACCAATTCAGGGAAGAGTGTAAGGGCATTTGTGAGGGGGTGGTTACCAAAGCCATCAAATAACGAGCATATCTTTGAATATGCAGCTGATTTTACTGTTCCCTTCGATTTTGGGAATCCTGGAGCAATTCTTGTTTCCAATCTTCATGGCAAGGAGGTATACTTGATGGAGATTGTAGTTCATGGTTTTGATGAAGGTCCCATTTTCTTCCCTGCAAATACATGGATTCATTCGTGCAAAGATAACCCTGATGACAGAATTATCTTCAGAAATCAAGTGAGTGTTGTTTACCAGGGTTTTTTTTCTCTCTACTAAATTTTTATGTTTCATTCTGCTTACGCGATGTGCACGTTGTTGTGTACAGGCATATCTACCATCACAAACACCACCTGGTATTAAAGATCTACGGCGCGAGGACTTGCTCAGCCTTCGTGGTAATGGAAAGGGCAAGAGAAAGCCTCATGATAGAATTTATGATTATGCTCTTTATAATGATTTGGGTAATCCTGACAAGGATGAAGAACTTGCTAGACCGGCCCTGGGCTGTGAAAAGTGGCCTTATCCTAGGCGCTGTAGAACTGGTAGATCTCCAACCAAGAAAGGTATAATGTTCTCCTGAGAATTTCATTTGAACAACTTCCTGACATTTTTTCAATGCTATTCTGATTGGTTATGCATTGCCTTGAATGAATTGATTTAGATCCGAATTGTGAAACTCGAGTTGAAAAACCACATCCAGTGTATGTGCCTAGAGATGAAACTTTCGAGGAGATCAAGCAAAACACGTTCTCTACTGGAAGGTTGAAAGCTCTGCTTCACAATCTTATTCCAGCAATTTCTGCAACATTGTCTAGTTCAGACATTCCCTTCACGTGCTTCTCCGATATTGATAAGCTATATAATGATGGTTTTGTTTTGAAATCTGACGAGCTAAATGAAATAGCTCAGAATCCCTTTTTGGGAAATCTTATGAAACAGGTTCTTAGCGTTGGTGAAAGGCTGCTGAAATATGAAACCCCAATTGTTATAAAACGTAAGCTCCTTTTCTTCCTCCGTCTTTTCTGCATGCTTTTTTTTATACCACAGCGATTAGGCTGTTATCTTAGAATTACATCTGAAAAGCACTTTGTAGTCTCAAGTCAATTCTATCCTTCTCTTTTTCACCTTGTCTGTTATATCTGCTCAGGAGATAGATTTGCATGGTTGCGTGACAGTGAGTTTGCACGCCAGACTTTGGCTGGGGTGAATCCAGTGAACATTGAGATTTTAAAGGTGGTATTTCAAATCACATGCAACTTGTCACTTTTTACAGGTTGAATTTTTTTTGCCATGTCCCTTATTCTGTGAGCTGTTTGAATTTTACAGGAATTTCCAATTCTCAGCAAACTGGATCCTGCTGTTTATGGCCCTCCGGAATCAGCACTCACAAAGAGATTAATAGAGCAAGAACTTAATGGAATGAGTGTGGAAAAGGTACCTGTATCATGCATTATTCGCTGCATTCCTACTACATTCACAGAAAACTGTTTCCATTGTTCTGAATCTGGAGAAAGAATAAACATGTGGTGATTCATGCCTTTGATTTTCATCTTCTTTTTTCTGGTTGAAATTCCACAAAATTAAAAAAAAAATTGAAACCAGTTTGCGCTGAAAAACTGGATTCCTCTAATTCTGGTTTCTGATACTTAATGATACAGGCAACTGAAGAGAATAGGTTATTTATACTCGATCACCATGATATGCTTTTGCCATTTATGGAGAAGATGAACTCCTTGCCAGGGAGAAAAGCTTATGCATCAAGGACTGTTTTCTTTCATGACCGAGCTAATATGCTAAGGCCAATAGCTATTGAGCTTTCACTTCCTCAATCACCCTCTTCACCTGGAGAAAAACGTGTTTACACTCATGGGCATGATGCCACAACACATTGGATTTGGAAACTAGCCAAAGCTCATGTCTGCTCAAATGATGCTGGTGTCCATCAGCTAGTAAATCACTGGTAGAAGAATGGATTGTACTTGATGAAATTTTAAAAATCAAGGCATGCGCATCTCTTACCTGTGTGTTTTTTTGAATTCTCAGGTTGAGAACTCATGCTTGCATGGAGACTTATATAATTGCAACTCACAGACAGCTTAGTGCAATGCACCCCATTTACAAATTGCTCCATCCTCATATGCGCTATACTCTTGAAATTAATGCAATTGCACGGCAAAGCTTAATAAATGGAGGAGGAATAATTGAGACTTGTTACAGTCCTGGAAAGTATTCCATGGAGATTAGCTCTGCAGCTTACCAGAATATGTGGCGGTTTGACATGGAGGCATTGCCAGCAGATCTTGTTCGCAGGTAAAACTGTAATGCATTTTAATTTCATAAACCCTTTTGTTTTTTCATGCATTTAGTGTATTACTGTTTCTAAACATCACTTGCTGTAATCTTATTGCCAGCTTTCTTGTAGAATATATGATCAAAAAGATGTTACTTGTGATGAAACTTTCAGGGGAATGGCAGTGGAGGATCCTTCAATGCCTTGTGGCGTGAGACTTGTGATAGAAGACTACCCCTATGCTTCAGACGGGCTCCTCATTTGGTCAGCCATAAAAGAATATGTAGAATCTTATGTTGATCACTTCTACTCTGAGCCTAACTTTGTCAAGTCTGATATTGAGCTCCAAACCTGGTGGGATGAGATAAAAAATAAAGGTCATTTTGACAAGAGGAACGAGCCATGGTGGCCTAAACTCAATACCAAAGAAGATTTATCTGGCATACTTACAACAATAATCTGGATTGCATCAGGGCAGCATGCTGCTATAAATTTTGGGCAGTACCCCTTTGGAGGGTACGTGCCTAATCGTCCTACCCTCCTGCGAAAACTCATCCCACTAGAAAATGAGCATGATTACGAAAAGTTCATCCGAAATCCTCAGCTCACTTTCCTGTCTTCTTTGCCAACTCAACTTCAAGCCACCAAAGTAATGGCTACTCAGGACACTCTTTCTACGCACTCCCCAGATGAAGAGTACTTGGGTCAGGTGAGCCATTTGCACAGCCATTGGATAAATGACCATGACATAGTAGAGTTGTTCAACAGATTTTCTGCTCGATTGGAGGAGATTGAAGAGATAATACATTTAAGAAACAAGGATGTCCGCCTTAAGAACAGAAGTGGTGCAGGTGTTCCGCCATATGAACTGCTCCTTCCCACTTCAGGCCCTGGAGTAACGGGTCGAGGAATCCCCAATAGCATTTCTATCTAAAAGGTTAGCCTGGTTTGAAGTCATTATAGCCTTGGCTTAGCAAATGCCATTTTCTTTCTCGAAGAGCTTGTTTAGTTAGCGTCTGTAATAAAATGTCAAGCATGGAAGCAATTTCTATCGATCCATATTTAGAGCTTTGCAAACATAGGATATGACGTAAAACCAACGAATTAGAAGCTTATGGGATTCATATTTAAAGTTTGAGGACCAATATGTATGTGTGGTATCAATGATTTTAGATGTGCGATGGTCAATTAAAAATGGAAGTTCCTTGCATGCTGAGGGCTTGGTGATGGTACGAATACACTATTATCTGTACAAGGATTTCATCAGAGTTGTTTGTATGTAAATTAATAGGCGATTATGTGCGGAATAGGCTAGGTATTTTTGGATAATTGGAGCTTTTTAGACTTTAAGATGGTAACACTTCAATCCATAACTTTTCAAAACCAGCACAATGATCCTTGATACAATTGCAAGGTTCATCAATTACATAATGAAATTTACAGCTTAGAGGTGGCATTCGATAACGCAAGATTGATTAGTTCCTTTTTCGGCACCTTACCGGTGGCATTCCTAGGTAATGATTCAATGAACATCACTCGTCGTAATCTCTTGTATGGTGCAACCTGCAACAAAATTATTTGGAAGATCAGATGAAAGATAAAACATGAAACAGGGTTTTTAATTCTTCTGGTATCATATCATCGTGTATGAGATTTTAGCGAGCACCTGTCTGGCAACAAAATCCTTGATTTTTGATTCGTCAATAATGCTTCCATTTTGTCTTACCACAAAGGCCACAGGCACTTGACCTGCTTCCTCATCAGGAATCCTGCAATGTACAAGATGAAACTTAAACAGCCCTAGCACAAAAATGATTTTCAAAAGGTAAACTGTAAACCTTGAACATTGTGGTGGTGATAAAAATGAATGGCTTACGGGATTACAGCTGCCTCAATGATATCTGGATTCGATTGGAGCAGATGCTCAAGTTCTGCTGGGGCAACCTGATGCAATCAAAAATTTGCACATGTAGCATACAACTATTGATCAAAGTTATGCGAGTTATAGAGACCAAAAACAGCTTAAATTTATCTTTTGACGTCTGAATTTCATGTGCAGTTGTAATAGTAATGAGCCCAACAGAAAGATAGAGGTATAAACCTGGTAGCCTTTGCATTTGATCAGTTCCTTAATACGATCCACGAAAAACAAGAAGCCTTCATTGTCGATATAACAAAGGTCCCCAGTTCTCAACCATCCTCCGGAATCCAAAGTTGCAGCAGTTGCTTTGTCATCGCCAATGTAACCTACGCTAGAATGATGCAAATTCATGCAAACCAAGGTGAAAACTACATCCTAGTCGACCAGGCCTGATCTCTCGCAATTTCATCCATCACAACAAAATAGACTTAACATTGGTGCTCTGTACATCTAATGCACTAAAACGAATGTATGAGGAAGACGAACGATTACCTTTCATAATAGTGTCTCCTCTAACCCAAAGCTCCCCGGGACTGAAAGGGGGAAGAGAGACACCAGTGTCTGGATCAACAATCTTTGCCTGGCAATTTGATATAAGCTTTCCTGTTGCTCCAATGACTTCACTTTCTTTAGGCCCTACTGTTGCAAATATTCGGGCCGTTGTTTCTGTCAGCCCATATCCCTTCATGTCATTAAGGTTAATCAACAATTAACATCATCAGCATCAGCATAAACTACTGCTCCAATAAGCTCTTAACAAAATAAAAATAAAAATCAACAGCAATATTACAAAATTGTGTTCATTAAGTCATTAATTATCCAATCTCAATTCTTCATGCATATATACTATTCAAAATTCAAATAAAATAATAACAATAATAATAACCTGGGCAATATGCACATTGGGAAACCTTTCCTTGAACAGCTCAAGGACACTTTTCCTTAGAGGAGCTCCCCCACATGCCACCACTTCAAGAGAGCTCAAATCATAGCCATCCATTGCTCCAACATTTTTAACCATCGCCACCACCACCGGTGGTGCCACTGCCACGTGGCTCACCCTATAGTCTTGAATCGCACTCAGCATCGCACTTAAATCAAACCTCCCCATGGACACCAGCGTGTTCCCCATCGCTGCCAATCTTAAACAGTATACAAAACCGTACGCGTGGAAGTATGGCACCGTACACAAAGTGACAGCAGTGATCTTATTCTTCACGCCACGAGTCGCAATAGTAGCAGCCAGCATGGATATGAAGTTCCGGTGTGTCAGCAACACTCCTTTGAATCTCCCTGTTGTCCCCGAGGAGTAGAGAATCGCTGCCGGGTCCGATTGATAAACCCTTACTCGTTCCAATCCATTAACTGTGCCTTGAGTCTGACTCGTCATAAGCGATTCAAACTCTGGCGAGTCGAGGAGGATCGTTTTCTTAACCGAGTAAGGGATTTTGTGAGCAGTCTGTGACGTGACAAAAGCGATGACAGGTTTAGAGAGGTTGGTTTGGTGGAGAATCTCCTGTTCAGAGGAAAGCGGATTTGAAGGGGAGATAACAACGCCGAGAGAGAAGAGAGAGAGGTAGAGGATCGGAATGTGGATAGAGTTTGGAGAGAGAATAAAAGCGGTGTCGCCTTTTTTGAGGCGAAAACGGTTGAGAAGAGAGGAGGCTAGGGTTTCGGTAAAGTGAATGAGTTCAGGGAAGGAAATGCGGCGGCCAGTGACAGCGTCGAGGAGAGCGGTGGTTTGTGGCGGTGAAGGGGAGGAATATAGGAGGAGAGAGATGGCGTATTCGGTGGCGGAAACAGGAGTGGTGATCGGAGGGAGTTCGAGGTGAGGTCTGAGGGAGTGGTAGGTGTTGGTCTTTGAGCAGAAGCCGCTTTTTGGATCGATTAACGTTGCTGGTTGATTCTCCATGTTCAGTTCAAATGAGTGTTTGGTTTGGTTTGGTTGGAGTCGTGGACTGAAGGAGGGTGAGGTGCAATGAAGTTATTAATGGAGGCCTTAATAGTTTATTAATTAATTAATTAGTTAGTTAGTTACAGTGTAGGATTGGAATAAACGACGAGTAGCTAGTGGTCAAACTCAAAGGGAGAGAATCTTTGATTTTGACATTTTATACTGCATATAGCCATCGGGGATAATAATAATAATAATAATAATAATAATCTTAATTCACTCTGCCAGAGACAAGCGGCATTGCCAATTTAAGAACACCTTCAGTGACAAAGAACCGGTACTGGATTTTGACCGGATTATTTAGGTTAATTTATTTAAAAAAATTTAAAATGACATTGTTTTAGTAAAATATAAACAAAAATCAACGAGTCGCAACCGGATTTTTAACCGAGTCTTTCCGGGTCAAGCCAGGTTTTTTCTTCTTCTATTTTTTTTCAACTCGGTCCGGTTCTAGCTCCGGATCGACCTGCCGGACCAGTCCAGGCCAGGTTTTAAAAGTATGTATAGCATCTAGATAGTGTAATTTAGCAGCTTTTTATCTCACGTGACTCTTCAATGGGAAAATGCATTTTAATATTCCATTTTGTATTTTATATAAAATGTGGAAAGAGAGAAATAAAATTTAAGGAGGAAACGTAGTTAAGATTTCCCCTTCATTCTATGGTTTTTCTCTTAAAAAAATAAAATAGAAATGATTGCGATTTATTAGGATGAATTAATCAGAAATTTTTTTATATTATTTTATTAAATACTATGCGAATTTTGATTTGTTTTCCAATAAGGTTACGTTTCAAAGTGAAAAATGACCGTGCCGCCATCATTTTTTTTGTCATGGATCAAGACAAAGCAAAACATGGACCGTTTTCCTCTTGAAACACGGACACAAGAGATTGCATTATCTAAATTGGAGATTTTGACATCTGTAAGCTTTTTGAACAACTTCATGTGCGCCAGCAACAACGTTGTGAGAGAACAAGAGAACCAAGTTTTTAATTCAAACACGCCGTCTGTACCTGAAATTTCCAACCAAACTTGGACTAAACTCTCCAGTATAGCACACTTGCTACAAAAAGTTTCCTAGCAGTTAGCCAGGGGACCATAGCATACCAACTAACCACCTAACCAATTGCCTAAAATGTTACTTCATTTACCAACCTTGTTTTGCCTCATATTTGATTTTGTAGTCCTTGAGATCAACACAAGAGGACCAACAATCATGATGTGGGTTTTATTTTGTTGAGATATAGGTTTGGCGGATTGATTCGAGTTTTTTTTAAGTGATATATGTTTTTTAATTTTATCTTTTAATATTGTGTTGATTGAAAATTAGATTTCATGATTTATTTTAATTTATTTTCTATAAAATTATCGCGATCTCATGACTCGAGTCGCTGGTTTGACAAGTAAAGTTTTTTTTTTGTCTTTTTTAATTTGTATTTTTTCAATTTCGTCATTCAATATTGAGTTGATTATGAATTATAATTTATTTTGGTTTGCTTTTTTAGGTTTTCCCGGTCTTATGACTTGAGTAACGTGTTTTGCAGATTAACCCGGATAGACTCATGTTGTTTTATTGTATTTTTATATTGATTTTTTTTTCAATTTCAACCTTCAAAATGAGTAAATTAAAAATCAGAGTTTATAATTTATTTTAATTTGTTTTCAATTGGGTTATTACAGTCTTATAATCTTGGTTGCGAGTTTGGCAGGTTAATCTAAGTTGACTAGGATTATTTTTTATATACTTTCTACAAGATTATCCTGATCTCATTACCCGGTTCATGAGTTTGGAAGGTTAACTCAAGTCAATTTTTATTTATTTCTTAATCTATTTTTTTTCAATTTCATCCTTCACATTTGATTGATTTGGGATTAAGTTTCATATTTTTTTATATATATTTTTCTTTATATAAAGTTATCTCTATGTCATTACCTGAGTTGACTCAAGCTGTTTTTTATCTTTGTTTTAATTTTATCCTTCACATTTGATTGATTTGGGATTAAGTTTCATAATTTTTTTATATATATATTTTTCTTTCTATAAAGTTATCTACATTGAAATTGTTTATCCCGACTCGGGCGTTAGCTCACATTTTTTATCCTTTTATAGTTTTTTTTTTCAACATTTGATTGATTTAGAATTAGACTTTAATTTTTATTTTTACTTTCTATGAAGTTATATCAATCTCATTACTTTATCACAAGTTTGGATAGTTAACCCGAGTTGATCCAGTTTTTTTTAATTGATATTTTTTCCTAAGCTATATAATTTGTTTCAATTGAGTTATTCTGGTCACACAACCCAAGTTACAGTTTTGACAAGTTAATCCAAATTAACTCGAGTTGTTTGTTTTTTTATCTCATTTTTTAATTGATTTTTTTTCGATTTCATCCTTCAACATTTTTTATTGAAAGTTAGATTTCATATTTAATTTTGATTTATTTTCTATGAAGTATCACAATCTCATGATCTAGCTTGTGCATTTAACAGGTTAACTTGGATTAACCCAAATTAATAGTCAAATTTACTCGAGTTGTTTTTCTTCTCTCTTTTTTTCATTGATTTTTTTTTTCAGATTTTATCCTTCAACATTTTTTTATTGGAAGTTAGATTTCATATTTAATTTTAATTTTTTTTCTATGAAGTATCACAATTTCATAATCTAGCTTACGCATTTAACAGATTAACTTGGATTAACCCAGATTAATCCAATATGTTTACATCTCTAATGTTAAAAAAACATATCTTGAATTATTTTTTAATCGAACTATGTTCTTTATGATTTTCTAAATTGTCTTTAGACTCATCAAGTTAATCAAGTTAACTCCGATCAACCCCCACTCAATTTAAATTGTTTTCTACTAGAAAACATGTTATTAATATCTAAATATTTTTTTACATTAAAAAAATTAATATAACACGTAGCAGCATAGCGTATACAATTATCTAGTACATGACTATAACATTCTTTTTATAACATTAACATCCTACGAGGCACTTGGCAATGATTTAAAACGTTGCAGGTTTAACTTGCAAAAGTTTACACTACAAGAACAGAATCTCTAAGGGATTCAAATATTGTTTAATCCTACCACTGGAGCGAAAGGAAAACAATGAACAACTGCCGCCATGCGATCGCATAGATAAGGACCTCTACTGCTCTCCCATTATCGCTCCCCACTTGTTCTTCCTTTGTTTCTTTAAGACTATTCTAGGCTTTATTTCCCAGTTTAATTAATATGGTTTATTGTTTTTAAATTATTTTTATGGGTTGATATAAAATTTAAAATAAAAAAAATATTATTTTAATACATTACTGAATAAAAAACACTTTAAAAAACAACCGAAACTTCATTTCCAAACAGTTACTAAATATAGATTCCAGTTTACGATTAGTTTGGAGAGATCTTGCAAAGTTCTATTCGCTGCTAATCATTTAAATTTTACTTGCATAAAGATAAATGCAATAGAAAAGATACAAATGGCGGGCTTTATTTTACTTCAAAAGGCAATGAAACAAAAAACCATACCCCTAAAGGACTGAACTGCATCATCAAATGCTAAACGCACCGTAACAAATCAAACCCCTTGGAGAATTGTATGAGTGGTTGGAAAATCCTTATGATGACCATCACATCCTTGTTGCCTGTGACATCTCAAACAATAGTAAAATGTATGCGACGCCCACAAATAAAAAGTAAAAAACTTGTACCGTAAGGTTGCTTGGGGTCAAGTTCCAGAATGAGAAGTGGATGCTTTGAAATCATTCATTCTGCCTGCGTCATCTATTATATGCATGCATGCATCTAGGCATGGATAACAATATAACTAGTTATTCCCAACACAAAACTGCACCAGTGAGCAAAGAAGACTGCAAAAGACTCTCCTAGGATGAATCTCTTTTCTATGTGTGTGCATGGATTGGTGGAAGGAACCAGAGTTCAGCCGCAACAAATGATAAAAACCAAATCAACAGGAACATACTTTTGTAGTTGACATTATGCGAAATTATTGGGCAGGAAGATGCATTGTACCATGAAAGTTTTTTTAAACACTTGGATTCAAAAGGTCACCAAAAGTTTGGCAACCAAACAGAAAAACCAAAACAAATACTTTAGGTAACAGATACACTGGCTCAGTATACGCTCTACCTGTTTGATCACAAGCTTCACTTGGAATATTAGCTAAACCACTAACCAGTTTCATAAACTTGAGCTCGTCTAACAACTAAGAAGAATATAACGCAAGGAAGGATGAAAGTTGGGGACCCTTTGAACAAGCTATGCATATGACAAGCACCACATCAGCTATTCAACTAGTGAACCAAGATGACAAATCAGTTGAGGTTACAGTCGCTATTCTTAAGCAACTGATACCCCATAACCAATACGCATAAATGCAAACAGTTCACCGGCCACTTAAAAGGTAATGTAAATTTTGTTTACTTGATGTCCCAAAAGATCCTTATTCTGCATAAATGTAGTTATATTAAAAATTCATCTAAAAGAAGCTTGAACATTTACTTGAAGGAAGAAAAAACTACACAATCCCAAATAAGCTGGGACTCCTTACCTTCTGAACAAGCTTGCCAGTTCTAATTACCATTTTTTT
Source organism: Populus trichocarpa (assembly GCF_000002775.5). NCBI lineage: Eukaryota > Viridiplantae > Streptophyta > Magnoliopsida > Malpighiales > Salicaceae > Populus > Populus trichocarpa. The sequence continues at coordinate 8,777,691 of NC_037294.2, read as the reverse complement.
ACTTGAAGGTAAATGTGTACTTTGTCCCACAATATCAGTTGCCAAATCTTGAAGATAGTAGAAAGTGTATTGCACGAACATTGAGGGTTGCTAAGGGGTTTAGGATTTTGGTCTAATACAAATACTGAAACCCAACAAAAGAATTGCACTTGATTTAAAATGTCATTAAATTTCTTCATGATAGTTAACGTCCAACAACACCATATTTTTTCTATAAAATTTTATAAGAGCTACCATAATCTCAGACTGACTTAATTTGTCCTAGATGAATAAATCAACATGTGGTAACAAACATAAAATGTCCTAATAGGAGCTTTCATCTTTTCTTACTATAAAATGGGTCAGCATAAACAGGATGCGATTTAAAAGTGGAAAAGGACCCCTACATAGCTTGCAGTAATAAATGAAAGAATTTCCAAACATTTGATGAAGTGCATTGCTAATTGATCAAAAATGCAACCCTGCCCCAGTTGTGCCCAAGTCCTTGCCTAAATGCCATATGGATGGAATTATCAGAAGAGTAAAACCCCCCCTCCTCCCAGCGTCAAAACAATAAAATAAAATCCAACCCAATTGAGAAGCAGGCCCTAAAGATTAGAAGTGCCAAATCCTACAGAAGATTACCATCACAGGAACAAAACTGACGGAGAACCGTGAAGAATAAGATCGCCTGAAGTACATTGACATCTAAAGGAATCAAATATTAAGAGATTAATCAGATGAATCTGAGGTTTGTGTTGTACCTCTATTGAGCCTGAAGACAACTAACTGAAAGTTCTATAAAATCCACATCAGGTAACCTCCCCGACCTGCTAGCTTTGATACTGCAGTGACATCCACAGACAATGTCATAAAAGCATTCTGATGGGTCAAATCTTCATCTTTCACATCATCAAATGTAAAACAGGATGAAAGGCTTCATATTTGCTCGCGCATGCTGCTCAAATTTTGATACTCAAGAATTTCAATTTAAGAAACTTGATGGGGAACAACTAATGGCAGCATAAAAAACAACGAACAACTAAGACAAAATGACTGTTTGAATACACCAAATGATATATTCTTCAATTAGAGAGAAGCATACAAAAACAAATCAAACAATTGATATCCTTTAACAAAGTAAAAGTTCTGCAAGACCTATCCACTATCAATGAAAATCAGGCAGGTAAAGGGAAGAACTAGTCAATTTTTTATGCGATGGCTTCACCCTTCCTCTGAAGTTCGAAATTACTACCTATTGCTTAGGAAAAAAAACAAATCTTTTAGCGATTAAAAGACATCAAACTAAAAACAGCATTTTCCAAATTGTTAGCGAATCATCAACAAATGAGTCATTGCCATTAGTCAACAAATTTTCAACTAATAACATAGAAAACTAAGTTACATTTTTTGCTAGGGAAACAAGGCTAGCAACAGTAGGGAAAGGATAAAGAGTACCACACTGCAACTGCAACTATCAGCAAGATTAGACAGAAGCTTGCACTACACAATTCTTTCCTTAGATTACTGACAGTTGCTTTCTTTTTTTTTAGTTTCTCCTTTTTCTTCAAAAAGTAGAAGAGCTATTTCTTGAAATTCTGCGGTTCACAGGGCCACACTTGTGACTGAAAACTTAATATGCAATAGCATATTCATATCAAGATAACAAGGAGGCCATCCACAGGCAGCAATATTGAAGGGTTACAGTAAAACAAATTAAAACAATAGACAGACTAAGAATCAATTGTTTATGAGTTTTCACATTATGGATGGGAAGCACAATCCAGATTCTGGATAACATTCCGAAGATAATCAAATCAACAAATTACCTTTGACATTCTATGTTATTGCCTATTTCTTCATCAATGAAAAGCTAAGAACGTCTCCAGGACTTCACACCAACTGTTTCTTGCAAACACAATGTCAATATTAAAAAAACAAGAGAGAGAGAGCGAAGAAGAAGAAGAAGAAGAAAATAGAGCTGGCAGCGGGCAATAAATCAATATTGTTCTAATCACCGAAACCAAATTTAAATATAATGTTTAGTTTACAATGTACCAATGAAAATATGTTACATACATGGTTTCAGCTGGAACTGATATTTTAAAATGAAAAGCCATTATGCCACACCTTGCGATGAAAGCAGGGCCCCAGGCACATCTATATGTTAACAAAGCTGGAGAGCAGAGTTAACCTGAAACATAACTGGTTGATGGCAGGAGGCAAATATTTTCTTCACCCAAATCACCACAGAGGCCTGCTAAGAAAAGTACAAATGATCGTCTCAGAAACAATGTTCGCAACTTCCTTTCAATGGAAGTCTCTCACCTCAACCTCATCTTGTGTCAGTAGCATGCAAAATGGAAGAATTAAGCTCAGAGCCAAGGTTGACCAACTAATCTCTCAGCCAAACAAACCACCAGTCCCTAACTCCCCTTGTTGCAACTCCTTTCTCCGCTGCTCTTCTAAAGGATCTGGACTCTTCATCATTCTTCGGAGACGCCTAATTATAACAAGAAATAACCTAAATGAATAAAGAAATAAAATACAAGGACTGGATTGATAAATAAATACTCAACTGTTTCTCATTTTAGATACCTGTCTTGAGCATGCTGAGCAGGAAAAGTAGGCATAAAATCTTTAGACTTTGGAAGAGGAACTTCACGAAACCAGTCATGGTTAAGAGCAGCTTCAGCAGTAATCCGCTACAAGAAAAATACAATGAGCCTTATTAAGTCATTATAGCAATAAACTAAACTATTTCTGCTAAAAAAAATAAAAGCAATCAACTAACAGTAAAGCAAATCTACCTTCTCAGGGTCATAGGTTAGAAGCTTGTTCAACAAATCAAATCCAGAATCAGAAAGCACCGGTGATCCAGTGAAGGATGTTGCTGGAAATTTCTTACGGAGTAGGTTATACCTGAAAGGAACATATAAGGTGGTTAATGATAAAAAGAATTAATGACGTGTAACAGAAAAGTATCACCAATGGAGGCCAGATAACCAGACCAGAATCACCCAGCTGGAAGCCTGGGAAAACAGCAGCAAACATAAGAACAGCTGCATGTTATCATTAACTTGAAAAATAAGTTCATGCAAAATTAGTACTTACTGCTGCTTGACAAAATTGACCTTCACTCCAGGTAACTTGGAAAACCCAGGCCAGATTGTCTCATTAGGTGTACCAAGGATTCGGAAAATCTGCAATAATAAAGGGCCGTGGAGAAGTAATTAGACTGCTTGCTCACTAAGCAAAGCAGTGGAAGTTTTAGTGATCACAGGCAAGTAGAAACCAACTGAATAAGTCTACCTTGTATTATCTTTCTGGAAATTTAATTTACCTTGTCAAGTTGATCAACTTCTGTTTTGCCATTAAACAGAGGGTCCTTTGATAACAATTCAGCCATAATGCAGCCAAGTGACCACATGTCAATTGCCGTTGAATATTGTTTGGCTCCCAAAAGTAGTTCTGGCGCCCTGGATAAATGGAAGAGAACATCAAACACATGACACCAAGGTGTTGATGCATGTCTATATTACGTGTCAACATCAAAAGACATAGAAGCAGCAGCAGCCAAAAAGGTTCCTATGATAACTGGCTGCAGAGACAAGACAATCTACATGTTCAATGCCAAATAATCGATAAAGGTTACATCCACAAACAAACAAGCCATCCTTCTATCATACATTTATACATGGCTGAGGAGTTGACTGTACTACTAGCAAATAGCACTTTACTCATATGACTATATATGACCAGTGTTAATAGAAAAAAAATGATTCGAACTGATAAAAAGTTGCAAATAGTGCCAATTTACAATCATCAATATCAGACACCACAGAAAAAGTTGAACACTAATAGCACAGAAATACTTTGAAAATAAAGACACCACAAGCCTATTGCAAAAACAGTAAGAGATCAATTCGAAATAATCCAGGCCTATACAAACAAGAAAACACAGAGGATATCTAACACAAACAAAATAAATCAAACAAAACAGCTAGCCAAAGATATTAACTATGCAAGTGGGAGTATTATATGTGCAAGTTCAGCTTACCTGTACCACAGGGTAACTACCAAATGAGTATACGGTTTCAATGGGCTCCCATATTGACGAGCCAACCCAAAGTCACAGATCTTCAACTCACCACGATTGTTCAGAAGCAGATTTGATGTCTTCAGATCTCGATGAAGCACCCAATTATCATGAAGATACTTCGTACCTTCCAACAACTGGAGCATTAAGCATTTAACCTCACTCTGACTAAATGGCTGTCTCATAGACTCCATGAGTCCTTTAAGGTCATGTTCCATGTACTCCATCACCATAAAAATGCTATCAAGGTTACTCCCTACCACAACTTCTTTAACATCAACAATTGACGGATGATGAAAAGAAAGAAGAATGTTTATTTCCCTGAGAGAAGTCAGTGGAAAACCTTCCCGTTCTTTCTCCATCTTTACCTTCTTCAGTGCTACAATTTCCCCAGTTTTCTTGTCCCTAGCTCTATATACAACACCGTAAGTGCCTTCATCTATTTTATTCAATCTCTCAAACTCATCAACACTTCTACATCCCTGAAGCATGTTTATACTTCTTTGAGGTGGACCAGCAGGTTCTGGTGTTTCATGCGAATCATTTTCATCTTCATCCTCAGGATCTGTATCAGAATCATTGTTATCATGTTCGTCATCAATTTCCATGTAGTCATCCCTCCCAGAATCATTACCAGGATGATCATCCCCACTTGAAGACCTAGCACAGGTGCCTCGCTCATCAGATTCAGATGACCTCCCTCTAGCTGCGTCAGATCCTTCTCTTCTAAGATCCCCCGGATCAGGCGTCGATGACTTGTTGCGAACTCTGAAATCCAAGGACTCCAAATGAGGCATCTTCTTCCTCCTTTTAGGAACTTCTTGATCCTCCACAATTTCACCCTCATCAACAGGAGAATTGTTCCCATCTGCCCATCGTGAAGATGATATATTCCTCATTGGAGCATAATCTTCATCTTCTATGTGCTGTGCTTCCTGGTCATTACCCCATTGCTCCTCCACTGGTGAGGAAGCCAACTCTATCGAAGACTCAGGTGCAGAATTGCCAACTGACCCTTTAACCACCGAACCCTTCAGCGAGAAAGCCAACTCTACTGGAGAGTTAGATGCAGAATTGCCAGCAGACCCTTTAACCACCGAACCCTTCAGTGGTGAAGAAGACTGCAGAGTCAGGTTTTTACTGCTTATAACAGGAGAAATCTCTACACCTCCATCTGGAATAACATTAGGTGACTGGCGGTATGCCTTAGGCAGGGGTGGCGGTGGAGGGAGAGCGGCCGCTGCAGGGGAACTCCAACTTTTTGATAAGCTACTGGTAGCTTTATCATCTCTATCCCAAACTACAGGAGAAAACTTCCTCTTCTTCTCCACTGGTGTTACTTTCAAAACCTCACTACCTTTATGAGCATGTGACTCAGGGTCAATGGCATCATCAGACCCACTCTCACTGGACAACTCACCTGGCTCCTTATCAGTGGCCCTGACAGAAAACCCACACCTCCGTGACCTTAGGGCACCACCACCACCACTACTTCCTGAATCACTCCTGCTGGAAGAGGACCGATACCCACCATTAGTCACGCCCGTCTCCTTAATATCCTTCTGCCTAACCCTAGCACTATCTCTTAAGTGATGAACTTGACCCCTATCATTTTCAGCATTACCATTCCCAATTCTATCATATTGATCCTTGGAATAAGCAAAATCCTCTTTTAATAGTTCAAAATCAGACTCCTGGTCCTTGAATTCATTATCGTGATAACCCCCGTGTCTCCCAGCGGCCATATATCCAAAACTCAAAGCTTCACAATACAAAACCCTAATTGCAATCCAACTACCCTTTATTCACGCCTATAGAACCCTAATCCCGCCACTTTTTTTCAAGCTATCCCAAATTCACGAAAACTAAATTACCTAACCCTAAGGCAAGTAATTTGAAACCCCAAAGTAGCACAAAAGCTAAGCATTAAAGAGGTAAAAAACATCAATTCGAATACCCTAAAAATAATATATTAAGTTCCAAACTTGCTCGAAAATCAAAGGGATATAAAAGATAGAGATTCGAAACCCTGGAAATTAAAAAAACGAGAAAGAGAGAGAGCCAAGTGATAAAATCTCGATCTCGAAGTGGGGATAGAGCAGCTGGCAGCAGCCAGAAAAAGATAAATTACGGCTTACCGATGAGAAAGAGAAAACGCCGCCGTTTCTGTTATGTGGAGATAGAGGGAGCGAGGATGCAAAGTACACTCCTCAATCGGAAAAGAGAGAGCCCAGACGTGATGGCGAAAGAGTGTTTTTAAAGTCTTTACATTTCTCAACTGTAAATTACATTTTAGACCTTAGTAATTTTTCAATGTTATAATTAGGTCCTCGTAGCTGGAAAATTGTGCAATAATGAATTGATAAACTTCTTCTAAATTTCTAATCTGGGCAGTCATTGTAATTAAACCCGACATCATGTAAATTCGAGATTCATATCTTGGTATGAATTAGATTTCAATTTAAATCAGTTTTGCTATTGACTCAGTTACTTAACAGTTTGACATTGTCAAGACCGGATCAAATTCGGCAAGACTTCTTTTTAAAAAGAAAAATTAAAAAAACAATTGACTCAGAACCCAATTATCCCAGCATTCTGAGGGTTGTTTGTGAATGTAATAATACTTGTTTTTTTAAATATTTTTCGATCAGAAATATATTAAAATAATATTTTTAATTTTTTAAAAATTATTTTTGATATCAACACATTAAAATATCTGAAAACAACAAAAAATATTAAAAAAAATATTTTTTAAAAGACATGGGAAACTCAATGGAGCTTCACTATTTATAAGCTCCTCTTTTTTTTTTCACTTTTAGTTCACCCTTTTTTTTTCACATTTCCCTCCTTTTTTTTCTTTTAGTTTTGTCTTTTTTTTTAACTTCATCTTAAAAGATTTTTAATAATTGTTTGCTTTTAAACGAACAAAATCAACTAAATCATCTAAAAGCAACTCTCACATAGTTTAATTTTAAATTCAAGCAAGAAGTTGAGTAAATAGATTTTTTTTTTTGTTAATTTCATCTATTTTTCTCAATTTTATCCTTATACATTTTTTAATTGGTCAATTGGGTTATTTTTGGATTTGCTAAGTCGACTGGATCACGTTTGACCACTCCTACAAGTTTTAATTTTAAGCTCGAACTACGTAAGAAGTTGGGTCAAGAGGGTTTTATCACGTTTGGCCACTCCTACAAGTTTTAATTTTAAGCTCGAACTACGTAAGAAGTTGGGTCAGGAGGGTTTTTCTTTGTTAATTTCATTTTTTTCTCTCAATTTTATCTAAAAATATTTTTTCTAGTCAACCAGATTATTTCTGGATTGTCCAAGTTGAAGGAGTTATGTCGGACCAATTCTCATATTATTTAATTTTAAATTCAGATTAAATAAAAATAAAATTAGTAAATTTCAAAATTAACATTTAATAACATCATCGAATATTTCTTTTACCACCAAGATATTTTTTTGTCAAGATAAAAAAAAATATTCATCCTGGAGCGCAGCCCTGCGCTCTAAATTTGTAAACTTTACAGAATCAGACAATTGTACATGAAACAATTAATAAGTGCTGTCTTCGAGAAAATTCCTGTGTCCTAAAACACTCTCCCATTATCATGTATTGTCATACTCCCTTCGTTATGTTGGAATTTGAAAGGACGGAGTGGTGGGGAGTGGTGGTGGGGAGTGGCGGTGGGGTTGTGAAACTTTTCGCGGGGATTAATAGTTTTGGGTTTTAAGGTATAAATTGGAAAGGTGATGTGTCCAGTTTTCATTGGTGAATGCATGGAGTTTATGGTAGACCTTGTCGCACCAAACCAAGTCCTTGATTGTTTGGAGAGGTAAACCGAGATATCTTTTCCTATTTTTTATTTAATTGTTTATACATTTTAAAAATATTTTTATAAAAAATTAAAAAAAATTATATTTTTATTCTAAATTAATATTTTTTTAGTATTCTCATATTTTAATATTAAAAATAATTTTTAAAAAATAAAAAAAAATTATTTAATACATTTCCAAATAAAAAATATTTTAAAAAACAATTATTATTATGTTTTTAAATACTTTATTTATGTCATGTTTAAGACTTGATTTTCTGGGAAAGTGTTAGTTTTGAGATGGAGAGATTTAAGTTTTTTTAAAATATTGTAAGTTATCACATAAAAACCTGGTGATATTTTGTTGATTTTGCTTTATGTTATTTTTTTTAATATTATCAATAATTAGTCACCTTTTATATTATATTATTTTTCAATTAATTGAAATTATATGAAACATGGGTTTAATTAGATTATTGTGATAAAATGTGTTTTTTATTAAAAAAAAATTAATATCAACAGTCAGAAAACACTTAAAAATATTAATCTAATATTTTTTAAAATAAATAATTTTTTTTTAATCCAAAAATAAAAGTTACCCCTATCCACTATATTTGATGTGTTTCTTTATTTTAATAATAGTGAGATCGTCGTTCATTTTTGTTTAAATTTATGTGTTATTTTTTTTCCTTTATATTTTCTTCTTTACGTTAAATTTGACCAGACAACTTTCTAACAAACTGATGTTAGGGGGCTTTGATTTGATATAAGAAAAGGCGTCAGCATTTTGCACTTGGGGTGTGTTCGTTAGAATGCCTAGCGAGTTGGATATTAGTTTTGCAGGGACAACAAATTTTTATTGTTGGGTCTAATTTTGTGAAAAATTGATAATTATTTTTCTTGGAAAAAAATTGAAAAGACAAGTAAATTATTCCATATTTTATAGCTGAAAGCATTGCATTTATATGACCATCATTTTATATATCTAAAAAAATCTCATCGCACTTGCATCAAGTAAAAAATTTAGGATATTTTCAGAAATAACTACAATTAAACTAGTGATGATACTCACTGTATTTATCAGTGTTTTTAAACCCGACCCGGTCTAAGACTCAGGTCACGAGTTTTGACCAGGTCACCCGGATCAACTTTATTTTTTTTATAAATCAAAACGATATCATGTTGGTAAAAAAAAATAATCAACGAGTTGCAACCGAGTCTTACCGGGTCAGCCAAGTCAGCCGAGTTTTTAACTACCCCTATTTTTCATAAACTCGGCCCGGTTTCAACCCTAGGTCAGCCAGGTCGACCCACCAGGTTGGACCAAGTTTTAAAACTATGATATTTATATTGGAATCAGGCTCAAATACCTTAGCGAATCATTATAATTAACTCCATATATAATAGTTCTACCTCCTAGTTTACATAATTGCACTAAGTTTGCACTGCATTGTGGCTTGAATAAAAAGAAATTAAACATAACAAAAACTATATATCCTAGCCAAAGTAAGGTTAAATTCAGATTTTGACATAAATTTTTTTATTATCTAGTTTTACGTTATAGAACATAACTCCAAATCAAACCATTGCATCGAGTTAAAACTTTATCAGAAGATTTTAAAGAGATTTTTCTATATTATGGTAAACTTTCAAGTCAATCGGAGTTTGAGAGGCCTTGCGATATAGGTCATAACAGACAATACAAGTTTTGTTATATATTTTTTTTTTTACTTGTGGACTTTCCATTTGACAATGATTTTTTTTTCAAGGATGTGACAGCTTGTTGTTAAAATCTCTTGATTCTACAAGGATCTTCAATGGATTACAATATAATTTTCAAGTGTCGCAGTGATTTATTAATGTTTCAAAAATTTTCTTTTGCAATGATTTTTTATTCATCATACCTATACAAGAAAAAAAAAACCGGTAATATTTAATGACAAATTAATTAGCTTATTTTAAAGAGTTTTTTAATCCTATAAAGAAGGTTAAAGAAAATCTAGAAAGGAATTTTTATATTTTAAAATAATTCTTTAAAACTATAATTAATTATCCTAAATCAAGAATAACCAAGAGGGAAAAAAATCCATAAAATAATGTTAGGGTTTTTTTTTTCCCCGGACAGTGAAGTTTTATAATAAAAATATTAGTTTTTCCAGGCCTTCTCTTGTTGACCCGGTCTTTATTGCCAGGCTTTTTCCTTCCTTTGCACTTTTAGGCTTTTAGCCATTGGAAGTTCCCTTCACTTCAAAACTTACTTCTCGAATGGTTTTCTTTATTTTTTCTTTTTTGTTTGTTTGCTTAAAAAAATCATTATAATTTTGTGAGCATTTAATTTCTCACTTGTAAAATTTTTTGAGATTGCAAGATATTTTTTTCCTGCATTATATTTTAAATACTGATTAAATTCAAATAAAATTATGATCATAAAAACATAATTATTAAACATAGCCCGGAGTGTCATACGGGTTGACCCATATCAACTCGAGAATTTTTTTTAAAAATATGTTTAAGGTTTTAATATTTCAATAGAAAAGTTTTTGAAATAATACATGTGGATGCAAGTTATAAAAAACAAATGTGAGGCGTGAAGTATAATATAATTATTTCACATCAAAAAAATTAAAAAAAAATCCACTTGAATGTAGATTATAAAGAAATGCAAGTTATAGAGTGTAATATAGTTACCTCAAATAAAAAATTTAACAAACAATTTATTTAGGCTATAAAAAAAAAAAATATGAGGCATGAAGTGTAATATAATTATCTCATATCGAATAATTAAGAAACAATTCATGTGGATGCATGTTATATATAGTTATTCCCATCAAAAAATTAAGAAACAATTTATATAGATGTAAGTTATAAAAAAACATGTGGCTAAATATTTATAAATTAATTTTATATTTTCAGAATTTATTAAAAAATAAAAATATTAAAAAAAATCAGACATCACTCAATTAACTTAATCACCCTGATATAAGTAAATTACATCTTTGAATTTATTTGGTTTAAAACCTTGCTAAGACTCTAGGTCTCCGAGTCTCGGATTAACCCGTGACGCCGGGCTAGATTTTTTAATTATGTATAAAAGTGAATAAAAGTGAAAAATATAGTTCTTCTTATCTGTAAATCATGTTTTTTTATAAGAAAATGTCCAGGAAGTGCTCTTTTTCCTTTTCAAGTACTGTGCTAATCAACAAGAATAAAACTTTTCGATTGTGATTCCTTAATTTTTCCATAAAAAATTTAAAAAATTATAGGCTAAAAAGCCAAAAACAAATTATAACTGCAAAACAAATAAATATTAATCACCTGTTTTGCATTATGATAGCTTATAACTTATTTTTTAAAATTATTTTTCACATAAAAATATATCAAATTAATATTTTTTAAATAATTTTAATATTATAATATAAAAAATTAAAAAAATATTTTCAATTACACTACCAAAAACACAATCAAAGCGTGTTGTAAAGTTTTATTCAAGAAAAATAATAAAAAAAGATAGATAGCAGTTTTTCATATGCATTGTTAAGATACTATAAGAAATATAATAAAACTCGAAATTTATAACTTATTAGTCATTTATTTAAAAAAATGAACTTATTAATCTATACTTTTTTTATTTTCTTATTTCCATCTTGAACACGCCACTTGATTCAATCAGGATTCTGCTCCATCACTTTTTCAAAACCTATCTCTATCCATTGATCACAGGCCAGGACAAAGGGAACAGAGAAGAACATGCAGGCACACCACTGTTCTTCATCTCCCCTCCCATCCTTCTGTTGAATACAATGACTGACATAAATCATAAAACTAATGAATTATTATTATCGCACTGCCAGGCTGCATACACTGTGTTGCAGTGATTTTTTTGGCACATGAAGAAATTTTTTAAGAATCGTGGAGGATATGTCAAAAATGTTCTTCTCAAAACCAATTTATTTATGCTGAAAATATCGTTGGGTTTGAAAACTCAAGAGAAGAAGTTGAGAATTGAATTCATGACAAGAATGTAACGTTCATCATCGTTTATAAGTCTTCTTCTAAAAATAATTTCCTCTGATTCTGATACAAAGCTAGACGCCAATGGAATCTTATGAAGTTGAAGTGGGATTGGTGACAGAAAGCTTGTTAAATTGAAACTAGCAGAAAAGGGGCTCTGCAGCCTTGCTTTAAGCTACAAATAGAACAGCCATGGAAGCAAATTTAAGAAAAACAAAATGCGTAATGGCATTTGTTCTGCTTTCCTGAATCATTTGATCGACTATTGTCTTCAGCTTTTCCATTTTCCAAGCAACTAATTATTGTAAAGAAGGATCACTCCAAGTGGGCAGTTCAAGTTTTTTTATACTAGAGGAACCAGGCCCCATGAATGCAATCGCAGAATTTAACATATAAAATGAATCCACAAGTTCAGTTATGTATGTCAAAAAAGTGAGATGAGAATGGTTTGCTAGCATATGTTACATGTAAACATAGTGCTGTGCTGCTACCAGCACAGGGAAGGAAACTTGAAGGAGAATGAAGAGGGCAAGTGCCCGGTCCTCCTTATATAATCTGCCGTTTCAGAAGTCTTCACGGCTTTCTCATTCAGTGTGGCCTCCGCATTTGAACGCTTCTCTTCAGCTATTCTCGTAGTCGAGGCCAGTTTGTTTGCCAACCGTTCTTGTGCTCGAGCTTTCAGCCTCTCAGCCTTCACCTATATATAAAGATTATGCACCAGTAAGCAGAATAGCCAAATCATAGAGATAGAGACCAAGGTGAAACTTGAGCTGTACTCTTCACAGCAAACTAATGTAGCCAGTGGGCATCGTTGTTCCCAGAAATTAAACAAGACCCCCTGAACAACAATATCAAGGCGTGAATTTGCAGCCCACATACCAAATTGCCGTTTCTTTTGTGATTCAGTCTCCATTTGTATATTTTCAAGCCTGTAAAAGGGCCTTGCCTGGATTTCACTGACATGACTAACCTGGGTTAACTGTTCAGGGGCAATGTAGACACTCATCATTTCATGGCAATAGGAACCCAGGCCATGAGAATTGAGATATGTGTTGATGTAGGGTTCTTGTTATGAAGAAAAGCGAAACTATAAAAGCTATTGATGCAGTTGGAGTTAGGTTAATTAGGACGTGTAATCAACTACACCCTAATTTTTTGCAGTTTGGATATGGAGGAAGTCTTTGTTTAAAATTAGCCACTTGTTGGTCTTCATTTCTTCAAGCAAGATGGCGATAAGGGCAACACAACTTTTTGGGACCCTACTTTTTGTTAAAATTGTAAGTACAAACAGAAACATTTCAGAAAGCAACGGATCAAAAATAAAGTAATTCTGTCTTGAATGGACCAGTAACCATACCTCCATTTTCCTCTTTTCCATTTCTGCTTTTCTCTTCTCATGATTTTCCCAGGCTTGGATCTTCACCTCTTCACGCTTATACCTACATATTACATAACGAATGACCAATCTCAAGTGCATGAAACTCAGATATAAAGATATTGAATTAATCGAGATTAAAAGAATGAGCAGAGGTAAAAGTCACTGTGGATCACCTCGCCATGTATTTGGCTCGCTCTGCATCATCCCAAGCCATTGCTCTTGTTTCTAGAGTACTCACCTTTCTTACTTGATCCGATTCCATATTCTCGTGTATCCTAGAACCATTGGATTCTTGTCCATAGTAATTTCTTGTTGCACTAACCCCTCTGGGAGCACAACTGGCCTCACCTCTACTTTCAGTCATTGCTAAACCTGTTTGATAGCCTTCATTGCCCGGCAACCCGTTCAGGCCCCTCACTGGGGTGCAAGATCCTGAAGATACAGGGCTCCTCGCCGCCGGTGTAGTAGCTCTAATCGGTGTTGTTGTTCTTGAAGGCTCTTGGCTAGCAATGGGGGTCATCTCAGTCCCCATGTCCCTAACACAGATTGATCTAACAGCACTCATTGTTGAGTTCTGTGCAGGCTTATTAACTCTCCACACTGACTCATCACAGTCTACCTTCTTTGTTTCTACTTCATACTGATTTGTGATTGAAATAGAACACCCATTTGCTGCTTCTCCTCCAACTTCATCTTCTCCACTTGAATAGTCATGTTCCATTTGAGGAACTGGAGCTATAAGTCTCCTATCGTCGGCATTTGAGTTTCGTGGCTGGCTTTCTTTTCTATCTCCTCCCCCTCCTCTTGACAATCCCACTAACCATTTTTGTGCATCATCCCATTTGGATGGTGTTGGTTTGCCTAAAGCTGTTCGGTGATGACCACCGCGACTAGCTCCATTGCCTTTATGAAACTCAAAGCTAGTTGCCTTACTACTTGGAATCTCCTGAGTTGGTCCATGATTGTAACACCCTTTATCCTCCATAGATCTCATTCTCTCAACAAATCTTCTCACTCTCACAGTTACACACAAGGACAAGCAAAAATATGGCGCGTGACCACTAAAAAGCACAGAAGTCCCACTTAACTTGCCATGTGAGTCATGAAGTCTAATTCATATCTTTGAACAGTAGATCCTTAGTCAGCAAAATGGTCCAGATCCTCTCTGGAGATGTAAACCGTATTAGATCTCTAACCCTGTACAGCAAGTCAGTGAACTGACTTGGGACAAATAAATTGAAACATTAGCTAATAGCAAAAGAAATATTATTTGCTTGACATTAGCTAATCCAAGGATTGATAAATAGATTTTTCAGTGATTAAAACACAAAAGACATTGAATCTAACCACCCACCCTGTGCTGTATGGTCTACTTTTACAAGTGATTAAAACACAGATGCCAAAATGGCCATATCAAAAAAATAAAAAAAATAAAAGCTCAGCCAGAACCTCTCAGGGTCCAAAATATCTCCACCTTCCTTTCCTTCATTGCACAGCTAGGGACCATTTAAAGATATCCAAATGGATAACTACTTCCCCATCTAAAACTCTATCTGAAATCAGCAACACATGAGAGAGAGAGAGAGAGAATGGAAAAGCTAATAATAATGGTAGCTTATAAAACCCAAGAAGCGGAAAGCATATAGTAGTGGTGCACTTTATGTTTAGTGTGTCTAGCTAATATCAGAAACTATCAAAGCTTGTTAATTGTCTGGAGCCACCAAAAAGATGGAGCGGAGAATTCATCTTGGTTATGCAAAAACAACAGGAAAATCAGAGATGGACTGGATTTTGCAGGGAAAGAAGAGCTCATCTGCAGGGAATAATACCTTGAAAGTTGAAACCATGAATTTTTGAGACTAGCAGAGTCATTCATGAAAAGTTCAGATCCATTGCACACCAAAAAACAATATAAAAATTAACCTGCACGGTTGAAACTCGAAATGTATGGCTGTAATAGTAAGAAAAGGTTAACTACAAAGAGGTTTCCAGTCGTTTAATTACATCTCAAACCAGTCCTCTAACTACAAAAACTAGCATGTTACATCTCAACATGGATACATCGAAGGATTCCTCCATGTATAAAATGAAAACAATGCATCTTTCATTTAAGCAATGTACACAGCTGTCGTTGTCTTCACATCTACAGAGACAACTCCAGACTCCCTATTATTCACACGAACAAGTTAGCTTTCGTTGTTGCAAATACCTGTGAAAGGACTAACATGGATAACCAGTGAGAGCTTGGTGATGTTCTTTCGAGTTTTTGTAATTAGGGGACTGGTAGTGGTGATCCAAAAGGAAAGATCGTAAATTTACACTGTCTCGTGTAATAATTAATGCATTGATTCTTGTGTACACTGTCTTATTGGTGAGTGCTTCTTTTAAAATACGGTTGTCCTCCTAACGGTAACTGGGATGGTGAGGTGGGGGGGTGCTGGGGACACGTGGACAGCAGAGATTTGACTAAAGTGCCAGCTGATGAGGAGGATGGTGTCGGGCTAAGATTAAGAATGTGGGTTTTCTGACTTGTTCACGTGACTGTGATGGGCTGGGTCTGTGGGGCTACAGTTTCTGGGTTAATGAGATGAATTGACTGTTCTTTTTTATTAATTGTAATTGTGTACGGTTTGACCAGAGCGGCGGAACTACATGGCTGGTGTTTTTTAGAGGGTGATTGAGAGGCATGCGGCTTTGTCATTTTTAAAGTTTTTTCTCATTTACAATAATATTTTTAAAAAATTATGTTTAATTTTAGCTAATTAAAATTATTAAAATACATTTATATTAAATAATTTTAAATTTTTTAAAATCACTTTTTCAAAGACATTCTCTTGCGGAATCAAAGCATTGTGAAAAGTTGAAAGAATTAGATAATATTAATTTAAGTGTGTGTTTAATATCACATAATATTATGAAGAAGTATTTTTTATTTAAAAATATATTAAAATATTCTCTTTCCAGGTAAAAGTATCATGAAAAGTTAGGGGAGTTGAATAATATTGATTTAAATGTGTGTTTGGAGTCGTAAAGCATGATACTATGTAAAAATAATTTTTTTAAAAAACATATTAATGTAATTTCTTCTTTATTTTTTATATTAGCATATTAAAATTATTGAAAAGCTATAAAATAATTATAAATTTAATGATTTTTAAAACACACAAAAAAACAGAAGATATTACTTTTTCAAACACTCATTAATTAAATTTATTCAACCCAACCAAATTTTTTTGTGACATAATTGATACAACTAAGTTCAATATAAACGTGATTAGCATGTAGAAAAATAATAATTATTGTGTCCTGTTTGTTTTGTGGAAAGTAGTTTTTTTTGGAAAGTGAATTATTTTTTGATGTTTGGTAGTATAATGGAAAATAAGTTGGAAACTATTTTCTAGTGTTTGGTTATGTCATGGAAAATGAGTTGGAAAAAAACTTATTAATGTTTTATTTTTTTTCAAGTTTATTAAAATAATAAGGAACAAATATTACAAATTATAAAGTTGAATGGGAACGAAATTGAAAAAAATATAATTTCATAAATTATCTCAAATAAAATAAATAATAATCAAAATAATAGAGATCAATTTTAAAAAATAAAAAAATTGAAAGATGAAGAAATTAAAATAATAATAATTAACATTTCATAAATTATTTCAAATAAAATAAGTAACAATAAAAAAAACTGAGGACCAAATTTGATAAATAAAAAATTTCAATTAAAAAATGATAAGGAAAAAGCAAATAACAATTATAAAAATAAGGATAAAAATTAATATAAAAATTAAATTCTAAGGGATGAAATTAAAAAACAAATATTCAAAACAAAATATATATAGTAATCAAAAGTTTGAGGACCAAATTTGATATAATCAGTAAATAATATGATATTTCTAAATTTTTCACAACTATCGGAAAGTGTTTTCCGCCCAAAATAAAAGGAAAACACTTTCTTGGAAATCAAGCTAAATTTTCCTTTGACTGGAAAGTGTTTTCTGTTAACCGGAAAGTGTTTTCCATTGATCAACCTTTCTAATAACAAATAAACATAGAAAAGTTTAGAAAGTGGTTTCTTGAAAACCAGTTTCCGAGAAACAAACAAATCCTTAATTGAAAATAGATTGGGTTTTCAAATTAGATTTAACGATACAATTTTCACATAATTAAATATATTTTTGAGATTTAATTAAAGATAAATTATTCATACAAAGTTTACTTGTATAACCTAAGTTAGATTGAAGTTGTAATAATTGAGAACCCTCAATCATGCATGTAACATATCCATCGTACTCTACAAAAGTATTTTGTATGTCTTTTCCTTTTCTTTTTTTAGTTTATTGCAAAAGAAAGATTCGAACTTTAAGATTTATTGTATGAATTGAAGTACTGCAGGGGGGGGACGCTGTTTCCCATCATGTCGTGTCCTTGTTGTCATGGCGTTAGAAGCTCCAATTCGGCGTCGTGTGAGGAGGGACCACATGGGATGTCCTTGGGCCTACAAAAAGGGTGGTCTTGTCAGACCCATATCAGGAGTTCCAGTTTCATGGGTGTCATACTAAATGGGCTTCGCAAAAGTGAGCCCAAAAAATTATATAAGGTTTTTTTTTCTCCAGAAAAAGATGGATTATGAAAGTCTAGATAGATAATGTAATAATGATTATTTTTTAAAATAATTTTTATTTAAAAATAAATTAGAATAATATTTTTTTATTTTTATTAATATCAATATATTAAAATGATATAAAAATATCAAAGAAATAATTTGAAACACAAAAAAAATTAAATTCTTTT
The DNA here is from genome assembly GCF_000002775.5 of Populus trichocarpa. Lineage (NCBI taxonomy): Eukaryota > Viridiplantae > Streptophyta > Magnoliopsida > Malpighiales > Salicaceae > Populus > Populus trichocarpa. The sequence continues at coordinate 8,759,612 of NC_037294.2, read as the reverse complement.
AAAAATATTTTTAAAACACAAAAATAAATTCTAGATATTTAATAAAAGCACTCTCATATCCCCTTTCAAGTGACTAACAATTAATTTTTATCTTTTATTTTTTTTTATTATTAAGGTTTTAGAGACAACATTTGAAACAGGCCATAACTACTGTAATTGTTTTTTTAAAAAAAATCTCATGATCTACAATACAAATCCTATATGATTTGTATTAAGTTTTTATCTTCTAGGCGTGTTTTTTTTTTTGTTTTTGCAATTTAATTTGTTTTTTAAACTATTTTTCACATAAAAAATATTAAATTAAATTTTAAGTGTTTTTTAATAATTTAATACACTAATATTAAAAATTTAAAAATATAAAAAATATCATTTTAAAATTAATTGGAGTACAGCTAAAGAAGCTAGAAGATCTCAACTTCCATTTCTGTAAACCTGAAGGCCTTGATGATGAGCCCTTCAGGGGTGGGGAATTATTAATGGGGCATGAGTGTGTTAAGATCAATGCCACTGGTCGATCTGTAACTGTAACTGCTTCTCATCTCAAGGAAGGGAAGTACACAGAGAGGAATATTAGCTGCAATATCCTTGTTGGAACAGATGGTGCAGGAAGTAGTGCACGGAAGGAAGCTTGCTGGAATAGATCGAACTGAGAGGTGAAAAAGACCTGCAAAAGCTCGTCAGTGTTCATTTTTAAGCAGAGACCTTGGACAATACTTGCTCAATGAGAGACCTGGAATGTTGTTCTTTATCTTCAATACCGAAGCTATTGGGGTCCTTGTTGCTCATGATCTCTAGCGCCCCAGCAGAGCCTTGAAGATTTCAGCCCGGAGGTAACTTTCAATTCATTTAAAGATGGACTTCTGGACGAGATTTTTCAATGACCTCAATGTTTTTCTTATTGTACTCGAGCATAAAGAAAAGGGTAGTAAAGCTGGTTCAATAATAAGAGCTTGTTAACAATGATGGTGCTGTAGAACTAAAATGATGCTAGGAGATTAGTTTCTGTGGTGGTAATATTTAGGGTGTAATTTCGGGGTGCCTTCTCCATGCCAGTAATACTTTGAAATGTTCAGCCTGTAGACATGCAAAAACCTCATCTTCAAATTGGTTGGCCAAGAGTTTTCAGACATTGATGTGATCGACATAAAGCCATGGGTGATGCACGCTGAAGTTGCAGAAAAGTATGCGAGTTGCGACAATCAAATAATACTTGCTGGGGATGCAGCTCATCGATCTCCCCCAGCTGGTGGTTTTGGTGAGTTCCGCTGTTTTGTGAAGTAAACAAATTCAAGTTTGTCTTTCACCCCGTAGCTTATGATAATAATAGCACCTTCTTGTTTAATAGAAAGTTAAAGAGATCAGCAATCCTTGGCTCTAAACTTGGGAGAACTATATAGATGTTGCAGAATCTAAGAAATCGTCAAACTCATTTTCATGGTGGAGCATATGTCAGATGACTAACGAAGGAGCAATTTTAGTTAGGCCTGACGAACACATTGCTTGGCGTGTGAAGTCAGGTCTTGACGGCTATCCAATTTTAGAGATGAGAAGGGTTTTTTTCTGCAATATTGAAGGTAAAAAAAAAACATGCATAGAAGACATAGGATATCTGTGTATGTGGGGTGAAGTCCTCCACCTGAAACCACGATTACACCGGTGCTGCGTCTATTTTGAATTGGAATGCCGTATTCTGATCTCCTCTTCATTATGGGAAAATATTTCGGACAATTGAAGAGAGATTGGTTGTATACAGAACTTGCCATGCCCCAGACAGCTCTCATGGATGCCAGAGCTCCAGAATTTTGCCTGCTTCGGTGTGAGTATTTCAGGGCTTCACAACATTGTTCTGAACATGAACACGTGCCATTTTAGAAGACTATTTTTTTTTTCCTTTCAGTTGCTTTCAGATTGAAGGGCTGAAAGACGAGTCCTGAGACAAATACAGCAGTGGACTGAAGTTTAGAGAAATGCTTGCCATGCCTCTGAGTTGACGACGATGGGAAAAATCTGCAGTACATTCTGAGCTTCAAATTGATAGTCTTCTGACACCATGAGTGCTCAGTTTTTTTTCTAATCTTCCTCATAATTAATTGGATAACTGATATCTATTCTAGGAAAAGAAAGTTTACGAGAGCTAAGGATAACTCAAAGCCTCCTCTATTCCCACTCCCGACCTTTTCTTTCTCCTCCCTAATTCTTAACCATCATATCTCCTGCACCATAGTTGAAGCATAGCTTCCAAACACTGAATAATTTTATAAATTACTGGTTATTTCTTATACAACTACAAAGATACATTAATTAATAAACATTATTGGAGTTGATAATGATTGTTTAGAGATTCATTATTATCTAAAAAAACAAATCTAGATTGAGGAAAACAAATCTAATCCGGTTTGGTTTTAGGATTTTAGATTTTTTTTTTTTTGAATTTAGGTTAGAAGACGAACGTATACTCTAGTTAAGTAAAAAAATAAAATAAAATCAAGGGCCTGAGTTTGAAAACCCACACGCTTGGGCTCTTCCTTACAAAGGCTAAGGCATGTTGGGCTATAGACCCATACGTCTAGGCTTTTTTCTTTGTCTTTTTTTATGTTGTTTTTTTTTAATTTTATATTTAGGTTAAATATAAAATTAAAAAAAAAATTATTAAACTTGGTTGAGTCCATGGCCCGGGTCATAGATTTGACGAGTTAAGCCACAATATTTAGGCTGTTATTTTTTTCTTTTTTGTTGTTTAATGCATTTTTTATCCCTCAATTAAAAAAAAATAATTTTACCATTTGTTATTGATCATCTATTTTTTTTATTTAACTTAAAACTAAAAAAAATATATCATGTTTTACCATTTTTTGTTTCTCTTTGTTGTCGGTGATCTACTTTTGCCTTCTCAGTCCCAAGCATCTATCATGTTTTTTTTTCTTTTAAAAAAGGTATTTCATACAAAAAAAATTTCATGAGTTTTATTGTCATATAATTAAATGAAAAATAATTTTTGGAGATAAATTTTTTTTTATTGAATATGATAATGCATATGAATTGCATTGTAAGTTTGATTTGTTGACTCGAGTTCACTTAGTATTTTTTTTCCTGTTGAGTGCTACTTTTTACCCCATTTGTTTTTTGTTTTTTTGCAAGATTATCCTTATGAGTTTTGTAGGTCAACCCAGGTAAATTCAATATGTTTCTACCTCAATATTAAATAAAAAAATATTTAAAATCTATTTATTTTGTTAGAAAACACATTAACAATGCCTAGACTCTTTTTTTTTTTTGCATAAAAAAATGTATTTTGACTCACAACATAGCACAGGCCAATTCTATTATCATTTAATTAAATAAAAAATATATTCTATGAAAAACAATTATTAGACACAACTGGGTACATGCTCCGTATTACGAGATCAAATATCTTGAACTATATCTATATCTTAATATCTCAAGTTTAGTCTTTACTTATCTTTAACGCCTTGTTTTTTTTAATTTATTGACATAGATAATTCTTGATTTACTAAGCTTTAATTGAGAATTTCTTTTTATAGCCAAAAAAAATATATATTGGAAAAGCTTCCATATTTATTTTTTTACTAAAACATAAAATTATCTAACCCGTCGCAAAACGCGTATGAAATAGCTAGTGCAGATCTGACTCCTGTAAAATTGCTTTTGCAATCTGCAAGAATTATATACCGGTAAAAACAATGGGATGAGTTCAACATGCATGATGATTACATCAGATACTGCAATGCTGCAACTAGAATGAATATAAGGTACGTTCAATGGAAGAGCAACTATGCTGCATTTGAGACTACACAATCTCGAGTTCTCAGCGTTTGAGCTTTTATGCACCACTACAATTACAGGTCTCCAAGTTTCTGTCCTTTCAGTGATCTGAACTTTAGAATCAGCTATATGGTGCGTTGTATCTCTGATCTCGTCAGGTATCAACTTCGACTAGTTGTCAGGATCGTGATCAGATGGCCAATAACTGCTGTGACAAGACCAAGCAAACCGCCAGCAATAACCTATCATAAAAAAAAGGATTATCAGACATTGGTACATGGACAGCTTCCTGAGATCTATGTTTCTTGGAAATAGAAAATGTAACCTGCAACTCACTGCTATTCAAAGACAGGGAAGGGTAAGGCCCAAAGCTGGGAAATATTTCTGATGGACGGGTGTTTATTCTCGAAGTTAGAAATCACAGGGAAAAGAGGCATTTCCATTATTTACAATTTCACCATTTAAATTCTCGAAAGCTAGAACTTTCACATGTAATTTTAATTCTATGTATGCTAGAGAACACTAGGATCGCAGACATTTACATGATGATGGTTGTTCTTTAAAGGAATCAATGCTATGAATACAATTAACGCTTATGATGATTTAACAGCATCATCCACTCTATGCAGTACCAAAAACTGATTGTTAGGAGCTGCGTAAATAAATCATAAATAAATCAAAGGAATCCGATAGGTGATGACAAGGGATTTGTCTAATGCAATCATACAGACCTGAGGCGGGGTGTGCCCAAGAAGTTCACGCAGCGGTCTGCTGTCAGAAAGAGGATGTTCAGCAGGGAGTTCATACAGGATTTGATTCAGGACCTGAAGAAAAGAAATCCTGTTTGAATACACGAAACAAGGAAACGAAGAGCCGGCATTTCAAATGTGAAAAAAGGATAGAGAAGCATCAAACCTCTGCTTGGCGTCCAGCCTGTAGTCTTACACCTGTTGCATCATACATCACCTGCCACCAAAATCCTTGTACATTATAGGCAAGTATTCATCCACGATGAGTAAAACTATAAAGAAGAGGGATGGGAAAAAAAAATCATACAACGCATGCTAATATCAATGCAATCGAAAACAACGATCCTCCGAAGCCCTCTTGGAATCCAACGGCCATGGCAAGAGCAGCAACTGTAGCAGAATGTGAGGATGGCATCCCACCAGATCCAACTAGTTGCTTAAGATCCCATCGTCTTTCCTTATACCTGCAAATCTAGGTATGCTTAAGGCTCTTAGGGGGAACTAATCAACGTGAAAGCATTACAAATGCTTTCTCTATACAAAGCATTCCACAATTTTCGTAATTTATCACTTTCCCTCGATTGAATTTCGCAATCAAAGACCGCCCAATAACACGCTTCCAAGAATTCCAATTTGGGCTATATATATATATATTCCGTTAAAAGAAGTTTGATTCTCTCTCCCATACATTTATTTATTTTGATTTTTAGAGAAAAATGGACAGGGAAAAAAAGATGGTGTAATCGGCACTCTTAAGTCAAAGACTTTAGCTGAGAGAATCGAAACTCATTACAAGATTATCGAAAACAAGCGCGTACGCAAGTACGTACCAGGAGGTGAAAAACTTGATAGATTGGGCAATAGCGAAGGCAAGAAATGCAGAGATCAGTGGATAATTCGTCAATCTTGACTCCGACGACGATAAAGAAGCCCCCGAGTTTTGGATCGTCGTCGTCGACGACCCAGTAGCCATCTCAACCATCCTCCTTGAATCGATCTCTCTCTCTATCTTTCAGAAAGGAAATTAGAAGACGAGTCTGGTTTCTCGGAAGGAGAGAAGAGAGTTAGTTTGTTTTCTTGTTAAGACAGAGCATAACCTCTTACGGGGCAGTTTGGCTTTGCTGCTTCCTTTCTTATGCTATCAACTAACGGTCTTTGTTTTTTTTTCTTCTTCTTTCTCTCTCCTGACTTAACTGAATATGCTTCTCTCTCCTTCAAGTGGTGTCTCGAATATACCCTCGGAAGCATAACCTGCATTTATATACCCTCCTCCTCCTTTTTATTTACTATTTTTTTTTTCTTTTTGTTGCTTTGACTTCTGGAATTTTCTTTGGTGTTCTTTATTTATTTGCAATCATCTTTATGCCATGAAGATTGATGGAAGATTATTTTGATTTTTAAAATTAAAAATATTTTTTAAAAAATAAAAAAATATTTTTTTTCAAAAAAATACTTAAAAAATCAATTATTATCACAATCTCATTCACTCTTGAAATTCAAGATAAGTAGTAATAATAATAATTAATGTAAGATAATTTCACCATTAAAATTAAACTGTCAATTGAGTTATAGTTAACTGGCATTATCAATGTAGTTTGAAATAGAATAGTATATATCCTCTCGCCATAAATTGAGCATTTACAGAAAATGGAAACATATTTCGTACTTTTCAACAAGGGCTGCTGAGTCCTCCTTGGGAGGCCAATACTTCTTCGGGTACCAAAACATACAGTACCCAGCTCTCATTGTTGCTGCTGTTATTGTTACTATTGTAATTATAAGTATTTGGATCAATTTATATGTATTTTAATTAATTTTTTAAGATTTTAAAGTTAATAATTAGATAAACCTCTAATAATATTAAGATTTATATTCTTAAAATTTATAGTAAGTTAAATTACACTCTTAAAATTATTTATTATTAGGTTATTTATTATCATTGAAGGTTGTGACCTGACTACTAGAACTGTTATTATTATTCTTGAAGGTAGTGCCCGTGATTTTATCCATGGGAGGAGAAAAATAAACACACAGGATAGAACTGTCCTTGTGGCATGTTTCAATTACTTGCATCCATTTCAATTTAACTTGTGGAGCTTGTATCCCCTCACGCCATCCTCTTGCTTGTACGAAACCACTTGCGAAAGGTTTTGTTGACTGGTAATTGGCTTGATTCATGCTCACGTTCTTCATTAGCTTCTTCAAGCTTTGATAATCCAGATCAGCCTGTGCCCTGCAGCCAGATTGTATGAAAATGCATGGAGTGATGATAAAAACACAGGTCCTTCACTTATGTAGCTAGCACTTAGTACTCCCGAACTAAAAGATAACGTGGTCACGCTCAGCAGTCCCCAATGGAACTCTAGTCTCTAGCCAGTTTCTGTAAAATCCTTTCCCTTTGACACGCTCCTAGACTCGACCAAGCAGAAAAAATCAGATCGTGCACAATGTTCACTGTTGTTGATAGCAGACTATCCAAACCAGTATTGAGACGTCTGTGACATTATTGATTTACCACCTTTAAATCTTTCTCTCTCATATAATTGATGCACAAAATACCTGCTCCAGTCTGTAATTGAAAAGAATCTGAGTGTGCAGTGCAAGCAGGACAAACAGAAAAAGGTCAACAATCATGTGGGTTGTATAGCTTGATTTATCTGAAATTTCACTCGTTCCTTTAGCTGTTACAAAGATTAAACCCCCTTGATTTGAAACAAACTATTGACCTGGCGAAGCCTCACTAAAATCAGCTTGAGAGATGAAGAAAGCTTACCTATAATAACTCCGTAGTCATTGCAATTTGATTTCTGAAGTCATGTATTGACATAGACTGGTTTGAGGATGCATGCCTTTTCGTAATCCATAGATCCAACCAGACCACTAACTATCTGCAAGGAAACAACCAAGCAAACGTATCTCGTTATTGAACAAAAGCTTAGCTTGGCAGAGCAAAATACTCTGAATAACTAAAGATATCTCAACATTTTATACCCTTCAGTCCCCTCCAAAATAGTTCCATGCGACATGAAGCCTGATCCTTAAAGTCTAGAGGGCATCCTTCCCAACAAAATTCATGAGTTCCACCTTCGCAGCTTCCATGACCACTTGGAAGTCAATCTGCGTATACCTTCCCCTGCAATACGAGATTAGTGAGAAGCACATTTCTCATTGATGAAGGAATTCAAACAACTGTCATGCACTATACACACATATATAGCCAGGGACACAGTAGCAAGGAAGTGGGTCAAGTGATTTAAAATAGATTAGAAGCTACAGTCTCCAAGTATCATTGCTCATCACTCACATTCTCCAAGAGCTACATACATTAATCTACTCGAATGACAAGCATGACGGAAGAAAGGAATAAAACTAAAGCTGTGCATGAGTAGTTATCTGTTAAAAATAGAAACTGGCTTCCCCGCACACATTTTACTTGTCAAGGACTGGACACCCTAGAAAACTAACTAATGCATTCCAGTAATTTTGTCAAAAATGTAAAGTAGTTTTAAGATACCAGAAATGAGTTCTAGACCAAGTTGCAGATGGATAGGCTGGGCTAGCAATGCCATGCATTATTCTTGCAATGGCTCGGGGGGTAAATTTGGCCTGTGAATTGCCCTGCAGAAACACCTGTATTCCAAGAAATGAGCACATAAACATAAGTTGCTTTGAGATGGAATATTAGTACACCTGTGGTCTGTGCATCCTTACCTTTATATCTGCTCGTAAAAAAGGGCTGCACAAAATAAATGACACTTCAATTGGTATGTAGTATTACATTTGCCAAAAAAAAACACAACAAAATTAAGTGTATGAACAGGCAGAGAGATAAGCATGATTTATTTTTCAATATCTAAGAACTATCTCGCTATTGGTGCTATTGAAGGCAATAAAGATCCAGTCCCACCTGCTTTGTCCCATCTTGTTAGGGATATCACGTCTACCATCATCCTTGAAGTAATCCAAGATCTTTCTTTGCAAACATGGTGTGTGCTGGGTACCATGGCAGCCTTGCATCTTCTCGCAATCATTCACAGCAAAGATTGCTGCGTTAAACATTGCATCTAGTTTTTGTACCTGATTTAAGAAATAGACAGGTGTTATAAGTAGATAACAAAGAAAAATATAAATACTATAAGAGCATGCAGTATGCGTCATTAGTCTGATTGATTAAAATGGACAACACTTCAATGATTCAACAGCTATATTGCATGATCTCAAAGTTAACTGACTTAGTGAAAGTAAATTTGCATCTAACAAGTACGAGGATTTGTATAAAGTCATCTCTTGCATTGGAATATGTTGCTATTGAGAAACATATTAAAGACAGACAACATAAAAAAGTCAATTACCTTAAAACATTCGACCTCCAATAACCATTTTGTAAGATGCCTTGAGAGAGAACAAAAATCCCTTGGGACTTCCACGATTGAATAACAATAGGCAGGATCCTTGACGTCATATGTTATTTCGCCCTTCAACTGGTATGGTTTAACAGTCAAGAAAAAAAGAGAGTTTTTAACAGTGCAAACCACAGTTCTGAACCAAGGAAAACATCTATAATCTTAAATGTAGACTAATTCTGCACGTAATGAGCATTCCAATCTCTTCACACGGAAAAATAAAGAAACAACTCAGAAAATGCTCCAGGTAGGATGGCAATGTTGTCATTCAAATTGAAAGAACGATATTCATACCTTCAAAACAAGCTGCAAGGAAACAAAACATGATTCCAATCACAAAAGCCAGCACGTAGTTTTGTGGCTGAATTTCAGGTTAATTACAGCTCTGTTTGAAATTGCAATGCTGTGGTTGCTATTATGACATTTAATCATTGTAATTCATACTTTGCAACTATATTCAAGAACCAAAATATCTACTGCGGGTATCACCAATGTCCTAGGTGTCTTGAATTAGTGAAAGTACAGAAGTTAATATGTGATCCACAAATATTAGGTCTTGCTATTTCAATAGAGAACCTGACCACTTTGCTCTGGCAAAACCTTGATATTAGCATAACATGTTCTCTTTCACTTTCTTTTTTTTGTATTTATTTTCTGATGTTTAAAGCATGCAGTTAACTTAAAGATGATAAAACGAAGGTTCTATTCCAGGAAATCACTATAAGGAAGTAATAGATATATGATTTGACTTCATGTTCAACACCTTTAAATTCTGTAGATGATTTGATAGCTCAGTAGTTGTAACCCCGATGCTATTTGCCACGGTAGGTATGTCAAATACATATTGACCTTGCTTAGTTTCAGACCTGAAACATCATGAACCATAACTCAGCACAAAGAATGACCTAATTGAAAGTGACAGTCATCAGAAATTAAGAGAAAGTCTATACTCACTTTTTAAGAATTGCTGAAACCACATTATCCTTGTCAGAAAGCAACATTGGAGAAGTCTGCATTTACACATTTCAAGCATCAGTAGATGTAACGAGAATACTATGAGATGGTAAACAGATGTTTGCACAGCATCTTGAAATTTTCTTCTACTTCAAACAAAGTTCTAGCAAACTATTTGAGGTTCAAGCTTAATCAATCCGATAGATAGTGGATTCATTCGGCTTGTATTCTTTCTCAAAGCTAAAAATGGTAGTGTTGAGGCTTTGGTTAATACATTTTCAATCACCCCCGCCCCCGAGCACAACCCACCAAGCCACTATAACACTCAAAAAAGGCAATAGAGAGGGGGGGATACATGGAATTTAAGTTGCACTGCCAACCAACCTTGTAGAAATTCAAAGTGCAAGTAACATTTAGCTGTGGAAGTAGATGAATGTATTGCACTTCACCCAACTCCAACTGTGTTAAGAGTGTGAGCATAACCTGTCAAAGTCAGAGCAACAATACAGCATTTCAGGAAATAAAATATACCAGATGAAATTCAGCAAGAGTGTGTGTGACTTCCTCCTGTTCGTGGTTTTGGGGCATTGAGAAAAGGTAGTGTTTATCATTTAGCATTGTGCATAAAATTTAACAGGTGATACTGGTAAGGCAGCCAAAGCAATGATTCTAACATGCCAGGAGCCTCAGACTGAAAATGTAGAAAATTAATGCAGCATTAGTAAATAGGCAGAACCTCTTCTTTCATATCAAATTTGCGAGATGAAGATTCTTTGATTATTGCATGGATTTTCCCCGGGTGCTTCATGTCAGTGGAAAATATTTCGCAGAGGAACTTGTTTACTGCATATTCATCTACTCCTTCACTGAGAACACAAGGTCACCAGTCAAGTCCAGATCTTGCACTTAAAAAATAACAGCAACAGAATATACAGTTTATACATGACCACCTGTGCATAAGACTTCGAAGCTTGAAATAGGTGGTATCATCAAAAAAGAGATGGCAATGGGACAATCTCCCATCTCGTCCAGCACGTCCAATCTCCTATAAAAGTATAAAATTTATTTCATTGAGTAAAATGTAACATAAGGAACACTTGTTCTAGCAACCAGTGTTGGAACCACCTGAACATACTCTTCCAAGCTTTCTGGCATACTATAATGAATTACCTGAAACAAATGCAATAAAAAAATTCACAACCTTTTCTATTATTATATGCCAAAGGAGATGCGTGTGTATGGTGATTGTAAATGTAGGTCCACCAAGAGCACCCAAACTTAAGTACAGAGTGATGTCAACATAATATCTATAACTATGGTATCGGTAAAACTTCCATAGGAGATCAATTGCTACTAGCTGTGGCCAAAGCAAACGCAAGGATGGAAAAGGTCTTTGATACCATGTCACAAACTAGACAGCATAATCCCCGTTAGTGAAAACAGTTCCTTCTGTAAATCAAAAAACATCTTGTTTTCCTATGAAATCAGATTTTTGTATGAAGTAACAAGTCTAGAGCAAAAACCAAATGCAGGGAACACACAAATTAGAGTTCAAGCACCAAAGTGCTTCCCTATATGTCCATCATGGTTACTATTATTGGCAAATCAGCTTCATGGTTTGCTTCATAAATGCATCAATACTAGAAAAGGTAACACGAATGCAGGGAACACACAAATTAGAGTTCAAGTTTTTTTTTCCTTACGGCTCCAACATCCCTCTTGTCAAGACCCATGCCAAAAGCCACAGTTGCAACAACCTTCAAGTATAAATGCAAGTCAGTAATCATGAAAGTGACATGTACCATCAACCTGCCTATCAATCTATACATACATACATATATATATAGCAAGACAGAGAGTGACAGAGTGATTTTTCTTACCACTCTAATCTTGTTTGAACAAAACAGTTCTTGTATACGGCTGCGATCTTTTGAAGTGATAGAGCTATGGTAACTCTAAGTAGCCATTCAAAACCATCTTGTCAGACTTTATAGTTATCATCAAAGGCACAGTAACTTGAAGAAATCTATGTGATGCAAAGCAGGCAAATAGAATACTAACCTTTGCTGAGATGTTGTTATCGCATAAGTATCTGCTTATTATATCAGTTTCAGACTGCAAATCAATAACCAATTATTAATCTTGTGAGTTATAACAGGAAGCTTTTAACACTGTATACCCAATATAATGGAAAATAAACAAACACGTAGACACACATAAATGGAGAAAGTGAGTGAAATTGTATTAACTGATTATAGAAACAACTCTATGCTCACAACAATTTCAACTATATTTTATTCCTTTCACAGCAATGACTTCGGTGCATAGTAAGCTGATCAGGAAATTCTAAATAACCTGGGGAAGATCTCATCCACAAGTCAACAGCAGTGTAACAATGCATTTAAGCTGTCAAATTTTTTATCTTAACAAAGTATTAGAATGGAAACATAAAAAGTCAGAAATGCATATGGCTCATTACCTGAAATTTGCAGTATATAATGATGCTTTGAAGTTCTACGAAGGGAGGAGACTTAATTAATGTCAGCAAATCTTTCGTTCTGTTAAATTCAAGGTAATGGTGATAGGTGAGCTTTAAGAAATTGACTTAAATTCAAAAAAATATAGAATAACCAAAAAGAAAAAAGGTCATTTGCACTTGCCTATTTCCACTCAAAGATACTGACAATTGCATATTATCCCTCAACTTGGCATTTTGAATGAGGTTGGTGGAAGGAATCTCTAGAGCAGACATGATAGCATTCAAAGTTGTTGTAGTAGCAGTTGCAGTCATTGCAAGAATGCATCCAATATTGAGCCTGGTGCAAAGTAAAGATGCACGGAGCCTCATATATGAAGGCCGGAAGTTGTGTGACCTGTTGACAAAATGCAACTTATAGGGTAAGCGTAGTACATAAGAGAAACCCAAAGAAAAAAGAGGTAACATCCCAACTCACCATTCGGAAATACAGTGAGCTTCATCTACCACAAGAAGTGAAATGGGAATAGGTGAGAGAATCGACAAGAATTCCGCATTTAAGAACCTCTCTGGTGAAACAAAAAGCACCTGATAGATAACCAAAGAACCACAGCCGTAGCAATGATGCAAGAGGTAAGAAACACTGAAACATGGAGCCAAATGCCAATCAAAATTAACCAAAGAAGCGAAATTTAAAAATAACACGAGCATTAACCAACCAAAAAGAATACATAAATGCCAAAATATCAATTGGCATTTAATAGCCGAACACTCAGATCGCAAAAACTTAAAAGAAAAAAAGAAAAAATAAATCAAAAACCGCATCCAAGGCTTTCATTGAACTCACCTTTATGCCCCCTTCTTGCAGCAACCTTAGTGTCTCACTAACTTCTTGGGGTGTCTAGAGCAATTGACAAAACAATTTACATTAAACAACACAGTAAAATTTATACAAGTAATAAGAACAAAAACAGAAGAGAGCACAGAAAGTACCTGACTGCTGCACAAAAGTCCACCTTGAATCACAGGAGGCAGCTGTTTCAACTGATCAATCATCAATGCCACTAAAGGGCTCACCACAAGTGTAACTCCTGAGAAAACCGTTGCTGGTATCTGATAACACAGTGATTTACCAGCACCAGTAGGCAAAACAAGCATAGTCGATTTTCCATCTAGCACCATCTTGATTGCCTCCAGCTGCCCTTCTCTAAATGAATCATATCCATACATCACGTTCAGCAACCTCGCTAAATTCTCATCCGATGCCTCATTTTGCACCTCCAAAACCGCCTCATCAATTAACTCACACCCCTTCTTCGGCTTCTGCTGCCCAATTTCCGTGACCAAACCTTCCTCGTCGCACACGCTCTCCATCTCCACATCACCTTCACCTTTCGATTTTCGCTTACTTCTCCTATAAAATCCCCTGCTGCTCGACGCATAACTGCTTTTCTTTTTCCCTTTTCGGTTCACAAACTTCCTTCTACCGTGATTCAAATTTAGCTTCACAAAATTACCTTCACTGCATTTACGCAATTTCGCAGGTGGTAAAGGCGCATTAGCTCCTATTAAATTAGGATGCTTCTTAATGAAATTATTCGGTTTGTTTTCCGGTGGAGCCCGATCAGCGGAAACCGGCGGGCAAGTAAAGCTTTCCGACGGCTCGAAGTTTAGGGAAGGCCTTTGGATTTTGGAAAAGAATGTAGATTTTGAGAAGTAGCCGGCGGGGAGGGTTTCGATCAGATTTGGGCGGTGAAGATTGGAGGAGCAACGGATCTGGAAAGGTAGAGTCGAGAGTGGGGGGAGGTTGAGTGAAGTGTCGTCTAGAGAAGGTTGTGGAGGCGGTTCGGCTGGTTCAGATGGTAGTTTTCTTTGAGATTTTGAGCTAGAGGAGGAGGATTTTAGCCTAATTTTGGATTTGTGAGAGGAGAGCAGAGTTGGTCGCCGCGGCGGCGGCGGCGGAGGCGGCGGCGGCATGGGGTTTCTGGGAGGAGTAGAAGAGATGTGGGAGCTGTCGGAGTCTGAATCGGATTCCATTTGGTGAGGAGTGAGAAGTCGGGTTTTGGAGGGATTATTGAAAAGGAAACAGAAACGAGACTGCTTTATTCATTTGCTGATTTTCCCGCCAAAACTGTTGCGCTTTTATTTAATCTCTTGTAAAATGTCCGAAAATCTTTATTTATTACTGCCGTGCCATTACTATAGATTAAAATCTCGATCGCAACGACTTGAACACGATATGTCAGTCTAACCGAAACAATTAGAATTTAAATCGATCTTTTCCACGTGATTAGATAGTGTGTTGAAAAAGTGTTTTTTATAAAAAAATAAATTATTTTTACTTTAAATTATTTTTTATATATTATTTTGATGCAAACTATTCCCATATGGTAATATTTTTTTAAAAAAAATATTATAACATTCTTTTTTATGAGCAGTATTTTAGCCATACAAAAACTATATTCGGTCATGTACAAAACTCACCTCGTGCGATGTCATTGATTTTTATATTAAAAATTAATAAAATTTATATTATCTCATGTCATACTTGTTTTTGAATATTCTATTTCATTTAACCTTGTTTGCTTGCTTATAAATTTTATTATGATAATCATGTTTAAATTAATTATAGTTAGGTTCCAACAATCTTATTTGAATTGATTACAAGATGAATTTAAATTAATTCTTAAATTGTTAAACACATGGCATTTTAAAAAATATCTTTGACAATAAACTTTATATGAGATAGCAACATAATATGGTTATAAATAAGAATTTAGGAAAAATTCAGTATAATTATTGTGAAAGATAATGAGTCAATTAAATCTCAATTTTATTAACTAGATTATTAGTTTGTGTCACGTTATGGATCAGATCAATTGTGTAGGAATTGATTCAATGCGACCTAATCAATCTGGATGATCTAAAAATAACCCAAATGATCAGTAAAAACATAAGTTGACTCAAAACAGATATTTAATATGAATTTTTTTTATAAATATTGAGACGACAGCACATTTAATCGATTCAAGTCAACTCATGTTAACTTGTTGATCCGCATGTTAGGTCATGATACCATAATAACCTCATATAAAACAAATAAAAACAAATTACGAAACTCAATTTCTAATTAACAAGTGTTGAATGATACAATTGGAACAACAAATTCAATTAAAAACAAAAAAAAATGATCCATGTTAACCTACCAAACTCATATTCAGGTCATAAAACCGAATAACCTAATAGAAAATAAATTAAAATAAATTATGAATTACAATTCACAATCAACATAGTATTGATATATGAAATTAAAAAAATATCTAGTTAAAAAGGACATGTAAAAAAACAACTCGGGTTAACTCATTGAACTTATGACTTAAGTCACGAGACAGGGACACCTCGTAAAAAATAAACCCAAACAAATCATAAAATATAATTCTCAATCAACCCAATATTAAATGATGAAATTGAAAAAAAAGGAAAAAAACTCGAGCCAATAGAGTTAACTTGTCAAACTCGTGATTCGGATTACAAGACCGAGACAACCTAGTAAAAGTAATTAAAAAAAATATATAAATCTCAATCCACAACAAACATAAAGTTTAAAGTTGAAAGATAGAATTGAAATTTTTTAAAAAAAATTAAAGGAATAATAAATAGTGTTTTCTGATGAATGATATTAAGAGCATGTTATTCATGACCACAGACTAAATTGTAAAATCTCCATAATTTAGAAGCAAAATCATAATTTACAAAATTCAAGAACTACACCAAAAACACCACAAATCAATGAACAAACTAAAATTCATCATTCTTAATTTCACAATCATTACGTGCAATGTCTATAATTTCAAAATATGTTTCAGAGGTCAGAATACAATTTTAAAAAGTATAGGATTTTCGCAAATCAAAGGCTATATTGAAATTCCACCATCTTTTACCTAGAGATAATTTTTTTTTCCCCGGACGCAACGCTAATTTTCTCCACATAATAAACCTCATAATTTAACAAGTTTATATAAATAAATAAAACCATTACAAAATAAACTAAGAGTCCTCAGTGATTCATCGTTAAAAAAGACTAGTTGCACCATGAATTGCAACAATGCAATTACATTTTTGTTCTTCGTGGCACAAGCCATGGAAGCACAAACTAAGGGGAAAACTTGTCTTGTCACGAAGCTCATTCAACATCATCTAATTGATCAAAGTTAAATTGAACATTTCAATTTTTTTTTACACGGTTAAAATTCTAAATTACTCTTAAAAAACATAAAAAAATCACATGATATATAGTGGCTTTTTACTTAAAAAACACAGTAAAATGAACAAATTACCTCTAATAACAAGAGCTCCTAAACTTATTTTCATGGTTTTTTTTTATTATAATTTTTTATTGTCATTGCATGGGTCAAAGGGTGACTTGATAATTTATCAAATTAAATATTTTTTTAAAAAATAGCTAACACGAGGGTAAGAGACAGGAAAATTTACAGGTGGGGTTAGGACTAGGATTTTTTTAAGGGGTAAAAACTCAATTTTTTATAGCTTTGGCTCTGAAATTTTAAATTATTGAAGGGGGAGTTAGTAATTTTCTTTTTTTGCAAGGGCCAGGACAGACCAATGCAGGCTTCCCTTGGCTTGGGCTTTTTTGACACCCATTTATAGATATGGATTTTAAAGATGGTTTGGTTTAAGTTTTTTTTATATATATATATATTTTTTTTTAATTTTTTTATTTGATATTATAAAACTCGAAACTTTCTTGGTTTCTGGCAAGCACTTTCAGTGGGGCAATTGTTTTTTGGCGTCATAGGAGAGTCCAGCTCTGGCTAGAGAAACATGGTACAAAAGAACCAATTTCTGGAAACATGGCTATCTGTTGGACAGAGAAGACGAAGCACTTGAAAGATATAAGTTGATTACAGGAAATATAGTTTTGTTTCCCAAGTTTCAGGTCCCCGGTAAGCACAGCTTAGAAGATGACTGGCTTTTCAGCTTCACCTGATGGGCTAGTTGACAAGTGTTCTGGGCTGAATCCCAGAGGAGTGCTGGAGCCTGGAAATAGAGTGTCCATTTTTTTAAAGGAGAAAAGATTAGGGCTTCACCTAGGCATGAATCTAAAAAGTGTTCTTTTTTGTTATTTTTCGCTTGGCAGTCACGAGAAAAGTCAAATGTATCTGATATTAAACAAACCATGACCCCTTCTTGTTGGTGGAGGTTGCGTTGCATCTTCTCCACCGCTCACTCTTTTTAAAATAATTTTTGAGAAGAACATCAAAACTATCCGAAAACTTAAAAATAATTAATCTTAAATAAAAAAAAGAAAAATTTCCAAACTTTACCTAACCCGGTTTGCAATGCAAAGCCAAAGAGAAATCATAATTGGCTATCATTATTCTTGAGCAAAGAGATGATATATGCAAATCCATAGCAAATATATAGTAATAGGGAATCGAGGTAGCTCCTCCTACCTAACTCTTTTATGTAAAATATATTATTTTGCCAACAAATTAAGTAAATTTGGATGCTAGTTTCCTCGGAAGAATTTATTTCGTTTCAGTCCTGATCAACATGATACGATATCCAAGAAATGAAGTTTCCATGCAAAGAAAATGAAATATGGTTGTTTAAACACGACCTGGATTGATATGGCCAGCCTCTGATTTAATTAGCTAGCTAGGCATATACTTCCAAGCCCGCCCCTCTCCAAACAGACCTGAAAGTCAAGATGGTTTTCCAAAACATCACGCCTGCTAACATTGTCAAACACTAAATCAATATTCTGAAGCATTAAGTATTAAATATTAAGTATTAATAGTAATCCACATTTGTTTATTTTTTGCATTTTGACCTTTTTGTTTTCTTTGGTTATTGATTTTGTTTTTTAATTTAGTCTTTATATGATGTGTTTATAGGGATTTAGTGTTGATAATTTATTTTAATTTGCCTTTTCTATTATTATAGCAATATCAAAAAAATATCCTAGTATCGGGTTGGTATGAAAAAATATTTTAGCATCGCGATATGATCTATTTTTTTTTAAAAGTTTAGTTAAATAAAAAATAATTTCTAAAAAAAACTAGAATATTAAACTTTGTGGAGTTAATGACCCGGTTTGCCAGTTTGGTGAGGTAACCCTAGTTGTCCATGTTCGCGGGTTTAGCGGTGATTTTTTTTTTATCATATATGTTGCACGTGTGCGACGTCGTAGCGATCATCCTCCCGGATTGGGATAGTCATCAATGATGTGGGCGGAAAGGACAATGAATTCTTGTCATTTATTAGTAAAAAAGAGGGAATGAGAGTCGCCACCTAATATTTTTATCACTAGGAACCCTAACTGGTCTTAGAGTCTGGAGAAGGAGACTGATTGCTTAAAATTAAGGTATTAGCACCCATAATACACCTTACCTGAGGTAAACTGCATTGTTTATTTGTCTGATACAAACTAAGGAAATGTTGTGTTTTCTATTTGTTAATCTATTTAAAGTTGAAGGAAAGTCCTTCTCAGTAAAGAGGTCCATATCTTATTAGGTTAAAAACCTAACCGTTCTAAGGCTAATAAAAGAAATATATCTTACGTATAAGTTCATAATCTTATATGTCGCGGGGCGCACGACAAAGAGCGATGACGGGTCTGCCGCTTGAGATGTTGGTAAAAAAAAAAGGGGTTTTGGGTATAATCATAAAGTTATAATTATAAAATTCAGGAGTCGCCACCTAGTGTTATGATTGCTAGGAAACCTATAGTCTACGAGAGTCTGGGTAAGGGACTAATTGTGCAAGGGAAAGACGTATCACCTCTACTGCACCTTACCTAAGGTAAGCTGTATTATTGTTTGATTGTTTTTCTAAGTCGTGTTTCTGTCCATTGGTCTTTTTTAAGTTTTAAAGTAGATCTCTCTTCGTGAGGAAGTCTCTACCTTATTGGGTTAAATCTTAATCATTCCAAGGGCCAAACTTATCTATTTTTGTATTTTTTAAAACATGATAAAATATGATCGTTATCTTTTAGAAAATATGCATGAAAAACCTTTTAGGATTTGGCTGTATGAACGAAAACAAAATATTTTTTTGTTTTTTTAAATAGAAAATTAATTTAAAAATTTTTGAATTTTCAAAAAAAAATTTAAGAAAATTTTTGTAGAAAACCAGGTATTTTAATACTAGATTTGTATCTTATAGTGTAAATATACAACCCGATATTATGCAAAATTATTGGAAAAACATGCGAGAAAATCAAGAATATTTTGAAAGGCTCTTGGAAATTTTTGGATTTTTTTTTTTTAAAAAATATTATTATTATTATTATTATATGGGCTAGGTCTGGCCTGACCCGACCATATGGGCGGGACCCAGCAAGGTCGGTTGGGTCAACTACGACCCATTAGACCTATACTCTCTTTTTTTTTTCTTTTTCTTTTTTACATTGGACGGGCTGGACTCGACCCAACCATTTGGGTTGGGCTGGAAAGGGTCTAGCCCAACCCATGTTAGTGGCATTTTGCCATTTGCATGCAAAAAGTATTCTACATGCAAATGGTTATGGAGGAGTTTTAAAGAAGAAAAATGAGAGGAAGACTTGCCTGGTCGAAGGAGAAAAGAGGCTGGCGGCGTTTCTGGTGGTACAAGAAAGATCGACGTGTGGTTGGTGGCGGCAACGTCGATGAAGATGCGGTGGTTACAATGGCGCAAAAAAGGCTAGTGAAGGGGGAGAAAAAAACTGGGGAAATGCTGTTTTTTCCCAACTTTAGCCTCTGATTTCTTGATGCTCAATACATCGAATTCACCCTTATTTATAAGGGGTGAGAGGGACATTATTTCTTTACTGATGTCAAATCTTGGCCTTTGATTCGACACGGAAGGATCCTAACTGTTGGTTCAAAGTTGCTGTCAAGGCCTGAAAAAGTTGGCAGCTAAAGGCTGGTCGGGTTGGGCACTTTGGAGTGGTGCTGCGGTGGCTGTAGGGCCTGTTGGCCGACTAGACCTACTTTAGGGTGTAGTACAATGTTAGGCTATCATGGCGGTGTATTGTCTTGTTTGATTGAGAGATGAAGCATTAAATGCCCTTGAAAAGTAGCCACCCGATCAGTTTTTGGGGTAAGAAGTTAAAAGACAATGAGCAGTAACCAGATCACATGTCGTCTGGTCCTCTTTTTTTTGGGAGAAAATAACATCGTTTTTCAATCTTAGGGTTTTAAATTAAGGGATTTGGTCAAAGTTCAATTTGGTGATTCGACTTCTGATTTCTTTTAATTACACCCTTAATTGACTTCAAACTCTTAATTTTGTGCAGTTTTGCCCCTATTAAACTTAAACATCGCCCCCGCATTTCGGCGCCTTTTTTATTTTGGTTATTGGTCTTGGATTTATGCAATTTGACCCTCAATTGACCATTAAACTTTTAATTCTCTTCAATTTCACCCCTGATTTCAATCAATTGAGTCCTCATAGTTCGACGCCTTTTGAAAAATGGTCATTGGTTGTGAATTTATTCAATCTAGCCCTTAATTGCCCTTAAACTTTTGATTTTCTTGCAATTTTACCCTTGATTTGCATCAATTGACTGGATAAAAATTAAATTTGGTCTTCTAAAATTTCAATATTCTTAATTAAGCTCAAATTAGGCTTGCAAACTTAAATTTTCATGAATTAGGCCCCTAATAAAATTAATTTGACCCATTTAAAGTATAATTAAGTCCTTGCACCTAATTAAATCATTTAATTGGACCCAAATTAATTCTTTAACATAATTAAACTTTTAATTTTGTCCATGATTAAATCAAATCGGCCTATTAAAAACCTAATTATATCATTGGACTTAATTTTTATACAGATTCGTCCAATAAACATTTAATTTGCATTGTCTCTTCAATCTTAGGTACAATGGGGTACAATTAAGCTCTCAATTCATCCAAAATTGAAGTGTGACCTTCCTCTATATTTCATAACCTTTCAGCTTGCTTTTACCCAAATGTCAGTCTTCTTGTAATTATTATTTTATTATTTTATTTTTATTTTGGAAAGGAAAAAGGGTAAAATTTAGGGAGTAATCCAAAAATAGATTATGACAGTTTCCCCCCTCTTTATAATGTTTACGATAGAAAGTCTCGTAAGAAACTTTAAATATTAAGCTTTATAAAGAAGAAAGTGGAATGAGATATAACAGACTCACTAGATGAAGAAGTGGTTAATCATTCTGAATGCGTTTGAAGTGAGGGATAAAAAGCGCACTCAAAGGAAAAAAAAAAGATAGGGCTAGAAAGCGCACTGTCTAGGATGAGGGCACAAAGACACACTGATCAAGAAGAGATGAAAAATAGAGATAGGGCTAGAAATCGCACTACCTGAAGAATTGAGGGCCCGAAGGCGCACTCAAGAAAAAATATAGGGCTAGAAAGTGCACTATCTGAGAGATGAGGGTTAGAATGTGCAACCAGTAAGAGATTGGGTTTGTAAAGAAAAAGATGATCTTTGAAAAACTGAAAGATTTTTAGAGTAGTATAGTTGTACCATGCAACATGCCTAAAGATTTTTGAAATGGTCAAATTGTCATGGGTGACCTGCCCAAGTGAAGAATATAAAGATTTTTTCAAATGATCTTATTGTAATGGGTGACTTGCTCAGGTGAAAAAAGGCAAAGATTTTTTAAAATGGTTTCAATGTAATAGGCGACCTATCCAGGTTGAAAAATACAAAGGATTTTCAAAATGGTCTCATTGTAATGGGTGACCTGCCTAGGTGAAGAATGCAAATGATTTTTCAACTGGTCTTATTGTAATAGGCGACCTGCCCAAGTGTGCAAGATTTTTCAAAGTGGTCTCATTGTATTGGGTGATCAGCCCATATGAAAGATGTGAAGATTTTTCAAAATGGTCTCATTGTTATGAGCGACTTGCCCAGGTAAAAAATGCAAAGATTTTTCAAAGTAGTCTCATTGTAATAGGAGACCTGCCCAAATGAAAAAAATACAAAGATTTTTTAAAGAGGTATCATTGTAATAGGTGACCTATCTAGGTGAAAAATTCAAAGATTTTTCAAAATGGTTTCATTGTAATGGACAACTTGCCCAGGTGGAAAAATTCAAGATTTTCAAAGTGATCTCGCTGTAATGAGCGACTTGCTCATGTGAAAAATATGAAGATTTTTCAAAGTGGTCTCATTGTAATGGGCGATCTGTTTAGGTAAAAAATACGACTTACCTGGTGAAAGGATTTATCTAGAGATGCCTTGAAGGGACGACAATATAAAACTTGAGGCGCACTATTTAGGAGATGAGAGCTTAAAAGAGCACTCACAAGGAAAAGAGATAGGGCTTGAAGGTGCACTATCTGAGAGATGAAGTCTCAAAGACGTGCTCAAAATAAGAAGATAGGGTCTGAAGGTGCACTATCTAAGAGATGAGGGTTTAAAGACACTCTCAATAAGAGATGAGATATAGAGATAGGTAGAAAGCGCACTATCAGAGGGATGAGGGCTAAAAGACCCACTCAAAGGAAGAGAGATAGAGATGGGACTAGAAAGCGCACTATTTGAGAAGCGAGGGCTAGAAAGCGCACTATGAAGGAAAATAAAGATAAAGCTATGAAGCGCACTATCTGGGATGTAAGGGCTCAAAGACACTCTCAAAAGGATGAGACATAGGTCTAGAAAGCGCACTATTTGAAATGATTGAGGACTCAAAGGTATATTTTAAAAGATAGGGTTGGTAAACTACAAACCCATTAAGGATTCTTCTTAGATTGTCAATAATGACCCAATTGCAATGTATACTTACTTGAGAAATATAGGTCTTCCTTTCTTCATAAACTGCCTCTTTCTGAAGTTGGATCTCTGTTAACTAGCTTCAGTGGCTTCTTGTTTTTTACTTTCTCGAGCCATTGTTTGTGGTCTTGATTTTTGGAAATAACAGATCTTTAGACTGTATCTACATTGCCCCTTACTTAAAGACCTATATCTTCAGTTTTGTTCAACATCCTTTGTCTTCTCAGAAAAGGCATCTTAA
This sequence comes from Populus trichocarpa, assembly GCF_000002775.5. Taxonomy (NCBI): domain Eukaryota; kingdom Viridiplantae; phylum Streptophyta; class Magnoliopsida; order Malpighiales; family Salicaceae; genus Populus; species Populus trichocarpa. The sequence goes on along the minus strand of NC_037294.2, from coordinate 8,736,239 downwards.
AGTCAGTCCTATTATGTTCCTTGGATTGCTCCAGCCTGATCATATCCTTAAATGTTCTGGGCTTTGAGTTTTTTTTAGGCATAAGGTTGTGTGAAAGAAGATTTGATTATTTATAAGGATTCCTTTCTCAGAAAATTTTTGGAACTTTAAATATTTACACAACATTGTAATTAAACATAAATCATAACAAAAACAAAACAAAAATCATCAAAATCTTTATACTTTAAATATATTTTAAGTTAAAAAAAAAATAGTCCGACACACAGCGAAGCGCGAGCGAATTTATTAGTGATATATTGAAACAAGACAAAAGAAGAATAATTATAGTACATTTCATGACATAGTGTGTGGAAAACCAGAGTTTTCAATCCATAAAATTACAACCCTAACATGGCAGGGAAAGAAATAAAATTATATGATATTTTATAAATATCTTAGTCTTAATTTTTTTTTAAATAAACTAAACATGTCTATTTATACTAGTTTTAGATCTAGAATTTCTATAGAAAAGAATTCATAATAAAAATTTAGTAACTAATACATTTCATCTAGCAGGATTATCCATCATGTCTGTGCCACTGAGAATCGAGATCATGCAGAGAGAAACCATCAAACCATCCTCTCCAACGCCCCTTCACTTAAGAAGTCTCAAGCTCTCTCTTCTGGACCAGTTCATGCCAGTAGTTCACATTCCACTGCTGCTATTTTACCCCAGGAATGGAAACGACACAGATCACCTTGCCAAAGCCACTGAAAGGTCACTGCTACTAAAGACCTCGCTGTCTGAAGCCTTGACTCATTTTTATCCGTTCGCAGGCAGACTCAAAGACAACTCGTCCATTGAATGTGATGACCATGGGGCTGAATATATTGAGGCTCGAATCCATTGTATTCTCTCTGATATTCTCAAAAAGCCTGATACTGAAGTGCTAAAACAACTCCTGCCTGCAGCTCTAAGTGAAGCCGCCACGGCCAGGGATAGTCAATTACTTGTCCAAGCTAGTTTCTTTGATTGTGGTGGCTTGGCAATTGGAATGAATCTTTCTCACAAGGTTGCAGATGCAGCCACGGTAACAACATTCATCAAGTGCTGGGCTGCAACCGCTCGCAGGTCGAGTACTGAGGTGGTGATCAGTCCAGTGTTCATGGGTGCTTCTATTTTCCCACAAATGGATTTACCAATCCCAATGCTTCCAGTAGATTTGATTCAAGGAGAGTCTGTCATGAAAAGGTTTGTGTTTGAAGCTCCCAAAATTACTGCTCTCAAGGCTAAAGCCATCAGTGCAAGCGTACCAGATCCAACACGGGTGGAATCTGTAACAGCGTTGATCTGGAAATGTGCGATGAGCGCATCAAGATCAAACTTGGGGGTTCCTAGAAAATCTGTGTTGTCTCTTAGCGTGAATATGCGGAAGAGGCTTGTGCCAACCTTACCAGACAACTACGGTGGGAACTACGTGGGTAGAATATCAGCGCGGATGGAGGATCATGATGATTTAGAATTGCAAGGTATAGTGAGCCGTATAAGGAAAGATCTTATAGAGTTTGGTGAAAATTATGCTAAAATAACCCAAGGGGATGATACTTCGTTAGCAATTTGCAAGGCGGTAGAAGAGTTTGGAAAGATGGCCATGAGCAAAGATATTGACTCCTATAACGGCACCAGTTGGTGTAGATTTGAACTTTATGATGCTGATTTCGGATGGGGAAAACCAACATGGTTGAGTACTGTTTTCACTAGAAAGCTGAAAAATCTTATGTGTTTGATCGACACAAGGGATGGTGATGGAATAGAAGCGTGTATAAGCTTGAGTCGAGAAGACATGGCCTTGTTCGAATCCAACAAGGAGCTGCTTGAATTTGCTGCTGCATATCATAGTGTATCAGTTTAGCTCAGATGGAAAGAACATGTTTGTGAGGTCCAATGTGTGATGTAATGCGCTTGAATGATCGATTCATTACATTACATTCTTTAGTTTGCTGGTGGTGAAATTTCTTTTCTTTTTCTTTTTTCTTGTTGTCTGGTCATAAAATTTTACAGTAATGTAATAGAGTTTATCAACAGTATCATTTAGCTGCTCTAATTTTACGAAATGCCACCACAGATGAGCCGTTGAACAAAAATCAAGCTGTATTTTTAAAAAATCATAACAAATATGAACACTTGGAGGTTTAATTCACACCTTTTCTACCGGAGCACTTGAATCGGACGGGATAACTAACAAGAACATGGCACCTGGAGCAGAGCAAACACAAATCTCCAATGCCTTGCGCCTAATGACAATAAAAACTTTACATTTACGTCACCAACACATGTTGGTGCTTCTTACAAATAAATTGGAATCAACATAAATGAATTGGCAACAGTCCATACAGCCCTTCAAACACAAAGCTATTAGCATATAAGCACTTGGCATCTCTCCATGTGGCTGGAGAGAGTAGTCACACAGAGTGAATGAAAGACTTCCATATTATTGTGCAATTGCACTTGGATTCCAACTTCGGAGGCTTCATACTGTCCATCTTCGGAGGATTTCACATTATCGTGCAATTGCACTTGGATTCCAACTTAGGAGGCTTCATAATGTCCATCTCGTTCGGAATTCCAACATTACGCACCATAGATTCATTGGCATTCTCATCGTTCTTGGTCTTGTTGACAAGTGTTCTGGGCTGAATCGCAGAGGAGTGCTGGAAATAGAGTGTCCATTTTTTAAAGGAGAAAAGAGTAGGGCTTCACCTTGGAAGCAGATCCCTCTTTGTCGTGTTCCACAATGTAGAAGAACAAGTCAAAGAGAAAAAGCATGCTGCAACAACCACCAAATTTGCAGGAACGTAGCTATCCAATATTCAAAGTTTAAAATCAAATAAGATTGTATCTGCTGTTTAAAATTCAAACTATCAGATATACATGCACATATGTGGGACATCAGTTAGTATTATCACGTATTTAAACCCTCTGTACATGCATACAAAGGCAATGAAAAATATATACAAGACAGTCTTCAAACACTTCTTCTTTAAGTGATAAAAGCTTATATGGTATCAGAGCCCCTACAAAAACAAACGTCTTCTCTTCTCTAAATTCTAAATGGCATCTTCATCATCCTCAAACTCCACTACTCCTGCAACTATCGTAACCCTTTCCAATCTCCCATTCACTATTACTGTTAAACTACACTCCTCTAACTACCCTGTGTGGAAAGCTCAAGCTATGCCATATTTTCGTGGTCATGATCTTTATGGCTATCTTGATGGCACGATCCCTATTCCACTAAAAGAAATCGACATCTCTGACTCTACCACAGGTACAAGTCAAACAATTCCTAATCCTCTCTATAACCAGTGGCTTCGTCAGGATTCCTTAATCCTAGCCACCATCAACTCCTCCCTAACTGAAGATGTACTCACTCAAGTCATGTCCTACACCACCTCACGTGAGGTATGGCTTGCACTTGAAAACAATTTCTCCTCCCTTTCTCGTGCTAAAGTAATCTAGATTCGAACTCAATTAGCAAATGCTAAGAAAGGCGCCATGACAGCTAATGAATTTTTCCTCTCTGTCAAACGCATGGCTGATGAACTTGCCCTTGCTGGACAACCTCTCCCAAATGATGATATCATCACTTATATTCTTGCTGGACTTGGCCAGGAGTATTATTCCCTGGCCTCCACCATTTCCTCACGGCGTGATCCTGTTAGTTTGGAGGAACTCTTCTCTCTGCTTCTCATATATGAATCACGGATCAATCATAATAATCAACCACTTCTTGCTTCTGCCAACCTGGTCACCACCTCACCCCAACAATTCCATCGCCAACCTGGCACCGTTCAACACTCAAATCGTTATCGGGGTAACTATCGTGGTCGGGGACGTTCTCACTTTCATGATTCCACCCACTCTTCATCCCTTATATGTCAGGTATGCCTCAAACCAGGTCACAGTGCTCGCAAATGCTATCATCGCTTTGATTTATCTTATCAGGCTCCACCTCATTCCAAGAACCAGCCACAGGCTCTACTTGCTGCACACTATCTGCAACCAGATAAAGAATGGCATCCCGACATAGGGGTCACTCATCATCTCACCAATGACGTAAACAATATTCAGATTTCTCATGCCAACCATGATACACAAGATCATGTTCAGGTGGCTAATGGTGCAGGTCTGAAAATTGTGCGTAGTGGCACTTCTACATTATCTTCTCCATCTAAATCATTTACTCTTAATCAAATTCTGCTTGTTCCTGATATTCAAAAAAATTTGTTACCTGTTCACCGTTTTTGTCTAGACAATAACGTTTTCTTTGAATTTCATGCCTCTTTCTTCATTGTGAAGGACTACTCGGGGAATACCCTACATCGCGGCCCCCTCAGTAATGGACTATACAACTTCTCAGCTTCCTTAACTCATCTTCAGCCGCAGGCTTTTTCCAGTGTTCGTGTGTCTTCCCAAATCTGGCATCGTCGTCTTGGACATGTTTCCTTTCCTGTTATTCATAAAGCTATTTCTTTACCAATTCCAAATAAAAATCACCCCATCTGTTCTGATTGTCAGCTGGCCAAGAGCCATGCTATGCCCTTTATCAAAATGCATGTTGCTGTTTCACAACCTTTAGAATTAATTTATTCGGATGTTTGGGGGCCAGCTTTTACATTATCGACCTCTGGTGCACGCTATTATATCAGTATTTTGGATGATGTTACTACATATTTATGGCTTTTTCCCTTAAAACTCAAATCTGACGCATATCAAACCTTTCTCAGCTTCCAAACTGTTGTTGAACGCCAGTTTGACAACAAAATTAAAGCTTTTCAAAGTGACAGGGGGGGAGAATACCACAGCTTAAATAGATATCTACACAATCAAGGCATCAATCATCGTATAACCTGTCCCTATACCTATCAACAGGCTGGTGCCATTGAAAGGCGTCATAGACAAATCGTTGAAATTGGACTAGCCTTGCTTGCTCACTCCAATTTGCCTTAAAAGTTCTGGGAAGATGCGTTCTTAACAGCAACCTTTATTATAAATAGACTTCCAACTCCCATCTTAAATCATAAATCTTTATATGAAATGGTTCATCATCAAAAGCTTGATTATAATTTTTTACGCACCTTTGACTGTGCATGTTGGCCCTATTTACATTCATATAATCATCACAAACTTGATTTTCGATCCAAAAACTGCATTTTTATTGGGTATAGTATTGGTCATCGAGGTTACAAATGTCTAGATGTGTCCACATGCAAAATTTTTATTTCCCGTCATGTTGTCTTTGATGAAAATCTCTTCCCATACACTGCACCAAACTCTCCCAGTCCTTTATCACCAACTACTTCTGTTACTCTACCATCCAATCTCAATTTATGTTCTGCAGGTTCCTCTTTTTCTACAGGTGCCACTCCTCAATCTCTTGCATCAAACACTCTGCATGTGGCTTCTCCATCTGGTCCTCAAACTGATCATGGTGTTCATTTGATCTCTCCAGCAATCACTTTCAATGAGCCTCAACATACTGATCCTCCACCCCATATTCCTTTACCCTCTGCCTCTGCTCCACCCATGCAAAATTTGCACCCAATGACTATAAGAAGCAAAAACAACATCCATAAATCGAAGTTGCCACCTGATTTCCACGTCAAATATCCCATTCCTAAAGCTCTTCTATCTACAATCCAAACACCAGAGACAGAACCAACTTGTTACACAGAGGCTGTTAAATATCCATACTGGCGAACTGCTATGAACACAGAGTTTGATGCCTTACTACAGAATGGGACTTGGAATTTAGTTCCCAAATCACTTACTGCTAATCTAGTTGGATGTAAATGGGTATACAGAATCAAAAGGAAAGCTAATGGGGATATTGACAGATTTAAAGCAAGACTTGTAGCCAAAGGGTTCCATCAATAAGAAGGTGTTGATTTCAGCGAGACATTTAGTCCTGTGGTAAAGCCAACCACAGTGAGGTTGGTTCTCTCATTAGCTGTTTCACGTGGCTGGCCTCTTCGCCAAATTGATATTCAAAATGCATTTTTATATGGTCACCTGCATGAAGATGTTTACATGGCTCAACCTCCCGATTTTGCTCATTCTCAGTTTCCAAATCATGTTTGCAAACTCGAAAAATCTCTCTATGGTCTTCGTCAAGCACCACGAGCATGGTTTTCACATTTGACAGATAAGCTCAAATCTATTGGTTTTCTTGGAAGTCAAGCTGATCACTCACTCTTTGTTTATCATCACAATTCCATTCTTATTTATTTTTTGATTTATATCAATGACATAATCATAACTGGCAGTGATATTGGTTCCATCAACCGAGTGATCACATTGTTGCAGGGTGACTTTGCAGTCAAGGATATGGGTAAACTAAGCTTCTTTCTAAACATTGAAGCTATTCGCACTGATGATGGTCTGTATCTATCACAACGACGTTATATTCTAGACCTCTTAATGCGCAGCAAAATGGACAAAGCCAAACCTTGTCTTACTCCAATGTCAACCTCGCTGCCATTATCCAAATTTGCTGGTATTACTTTTCATGATCCTTCTTTATACAAAAGTATCGTTAGAGGGCTTCAATATCTTTCATTTACTCGGCCAGACATTGTGTTTGCCATTCATAAAGTTAGCAAGTTTATGGATAATCCTATGGAAATGCATTGGGCGGCCGTCAAACGCATATTGCGTTATTTGAAGCACACCATTTCTCATTCTTTACTCATTCAGCCTACTGCAAATGTTACTTTACAAACATTTAGTGATGCAGATTGGGCGTCCGATCCTGATGATAGACGTTCCGTTGGTGCCTATTGTGTATACTTGGGCAATAATCTAGTTTCATGGAGCTGCAAGCAACAACAAACCGTTGCTCGCAGCAGTACAGGATCCGAATACAAAGCCCTTGCCAATGCAGCAGCAGAGCTTCAATGGATTAAGTCAGTGCTCAATGAACTTGGTGTTCCATCTGTGCATTCTCCTATTCTATGGTGCGACAACATAAGGGCTACTTACTTAACAAGTAACCCCATATTTCATGCTCGCACAAAGCATATTGAAATTGATTTTCATTATGTTCGTGACCAAGTTGTGCGTGGGCAACTTATCGTTCGCTTCATTTCCTCTAAAGATCAGTATACCGATGCTCTCACAAAACCGCTTCCATCTGTCAGATTTCATACTTTGCGAGACAATCTCAGAGTTCGGTCCCTACCCTTTCGATTGCAGGGGCGTGTAGAAGAACAAGTCAAAGAGAAAGAGCATGCTGCAACAACCACCAAATCTGCAAGAACGTAGCTATCCAATATTCAAAGTTTGAAATCAAACAAGATTGTATCTGCTGTTTAAAATTCAAACTATCAGATATACATGCACATATGTAGGAAATCAGTTAGTATTATCATGTATTTAAACCCTCTGTATACATGCACACAAAGGCAATGAAAAATATATACAAGACAGTCTTCAAACACTTCTTCTTTAAGTGATAAAAGCTTATACACAAGCTCAAGGTTTAGTGGAAATGCTCGACAAGGATTGGATGGATTTCTATGTTTAGACTCCTAATGGAAGCAGTCTGTCTGCGTTATAATGGATGCTCTGAAAACAACACTTTCTGATCTCTGGATTAATCATGTCCTGCCAGCAAAGGAGGTGTGCAATAAAAGAGATAGCAGATCCCCTGAAAGAATTAGGATCATTGAAGCCCGAAGCCTGCACCTAGGCATGAATTGTATAGCTATATAGTTTATTAGCGGGCAACTTCAAAATTGATGCAGCTAGGACTTGATGAGCTGAGGCATTCATTACAGTTTGAATAGGTTTTTTTTTTTGGTTGAAAATCAGGGCTTAAAGACCAGAGAAAAAAAAACTATATTAAATGAGGAAAAGTGGATGCAATAATATCATAATACAAGGTAAAAAACAACCTGATGGTGGATCTGAATAATTCAATTATTTCTATTAATTGGATTTCTAATAAGATTATAATTTGCTAACCAATCTGCTGCTGCGTTAGCCTCCCTGAATATGTGCTGAATTTGGACCATCCGGTCCTTGGTTATAAGCTCTCGTGCTTTCATAACTAGGGTATAATTTGCATCTATATTAATAATTGGCCTTGTAATTAGCCGAACCACCAATAAAAAATCCAATTCCAATTGATCTTTAAATCCCGATCGCAATGACTTGAACACGATATGTCAGTCTAACCGAAACAATTAAAATTTAAATTGATCTTTTCCACATGATTAGATTGTATGTTGAAAAAGTGTTTTCTATAAAAAATTAAATTATTTTTACTTTAAATTATTTTTTATATTATTTTGATGCAAATTATGGTAAAATGTTTTTTTAAAAAATATTATAGCATTCTTTTTATGAGCAGTATTTTAGCCATACAAAAACTATATTTGTTCATGTACAAATCTCACCTAATGTGATGTCATTGATTTTTATAGAAACTTAAATTATCCTATGTCATACTTGTTTTTGAATATTCTATTTCATATAATCTTTGTTTGCTTGCTTGCAAATTTTGTCCTAACAATCTTGTTTAAATTGATTATAGTTATGTTCTAACAATCTTGTTTTAATTTATTATAAGGCTAATTTAAATTGATTCTTAAACTGTTAAACACATGACATTTAAAAAAGTATATTTGACAATAGACTTGATTTGAGATGGCAACATGGTATGGTTATAAATAAGGGCGAAGGAGTTAAGGAGGCTACGGTGGGCTATAGCCTAGGTTAAAAAAAATAGATTATAAAAAATTCAATAACCCACTCACCTTGATTTTTAGTAATTGGTCATGAGACAATCATATAAACTTTCCAATAACCCAAAACTCAATAAAAACTTTCTCCTTGTCCTTTACTAAAATCCACATAAATCCTAAACACAAATAATTAATTGGTCGTGAGACAATTAGATTCACATGCCTTTGTAAGTTAGGGATTTAGCTACCGCAGAACATGCAGCTTAATAAATATGTATGGTGCAACTTATGCTTGAAAGTATGGTTCAAGAAGGATCTTCTACCTCTATACGTGGAGAAGCTGGTGATTGTTTGATTGTGATGAACTCTTTTGAATTTATATTCATCTTATATTTGATGCATAAAATAATAAGGATTATTGATTTATTTTGTCGAGTTTTGCAGCAAAAATCTCTTGACATCTTAAATGCAATGGATTTTGTATCAGCTACTAAAGCATTACTTTGAATTTTGAGAGATGTCGAATTTGATCTTTTCCTTACACATGTGCAATCTGTTTGCACACAATATGAAATTGACATACCACATATGAATATTTCGTATAAAAAGGCTAGAGGTTGTTCATGTCAGTAACAAGGACCAGTGACACTTTACCAACATTATCATTATGATATATTTAACTCAATATTAGATTTTCAATTGGAAGAATTAAATTTTAGATTCAGTGATGGGACAGTGGAACTCCTTGCACTTAGCTCTCCTTTAGAACCTAAGGACAACTTTAAATCATTTAAAGTTGATGTTATTTACAAGTTTGCTGAGAAATTTTATCATGAAGATTTTAATGAATAAGAGATGTATGATTTGAGATCTTAACTAGAGCATTATCAGATTGATGTGATTCATCATAAGAGCTTTCATAATATGTCTATCATTGCTGAATTATGTCGAAGATTAGTTGAAACTAATAAGTCGCAACACTATCATTTGATTGACATGTTGATTCGTCTTGTTTTAACTTTGCCTGTTTTCACTACCACCACAGAGCAAGCATTTTCAGTTATAAAACATGTTAAAATTGTGCTTCACAATAAAATTAAAGAGGAGTTCATAGCAGATTCTATGATGATTTCCATTGAACGAGAGCTTGCTGAAGATATCGATTCGGATTCGATCATAGATGAATTCTATTTCACAAAACATCGAAAGGTGCAACTTTGATAGTGTAATTTTTTTATATATATTTTGTGTTATGTATTTGGATTGAAAATTTATTGTTAACTTGACACAAATTTATATATATGAGTTAATGATTGATCTTGAAAAATAATTTATGTTTATTTATTTTGTAGCTCATGGTAGAAAAAATTCCTGGCTCCGCCCTTGGTTATAAATAAGAATTCAAGAAAAAATCAGTAAAAGTATTGTGAAAGATAATGAGTCAATCAAATCTCAATTTTATTAACTAGATTATTAGCCCGCGTCACGCTGCGGGTTAGATCAATTTTATTTATTTTTTAACATAAAGAAAAAAGTGTAAGCATTGCTAATGTTTTTTCTAGTAGTTTTTTTTTTTATCAAAACCGTGTAGGAATTGATTCAATGTGACCCAGTCAATCTGGATGATCTAAAAATAATTCAAATGACCAGTAAAAATATAAGTTGACTCAAAATAAATATCCAATATGAATTTTTTTTTTATAAATATTGAGACGACAACACATTTGATCGATTCGAGTCAACTCGGGTTAACTTGTTAATCCGCATGTCAGGTCATGAGACCATAATAACCTCATATAAAGCAAATAAAAATAAATTACGAAACTTAATTTTTAATTAACAAGTGCTGAAGGATATAGTTGGAACAACAAATTCATTTAAAAGAAGGACAAAAAAATGACCCATGTTAACCTACTAAACTTGTACTCGGGTCATGAGACCGAGATAACCCAATAAAAAGTAAATTAAAATAAATTATGAAGTACAATTCACAATCAACATAGTGTTGATATATGAAATTAAAAAAATCTAATTAAAAAGGACATGTAACAAACAACTCGGGTTAACCCATTGAACTTGTGACTTAGGTCATGAGATGTTGATACCTCGTAAAAAGTAAACCCAAACAAATAACGAAATCTAATTCTCAATTAACCCAATATCAAATGATAAAATTTTTTAAAAATCAATTAGGAAAAAAGGAAAAAAAACTCGAGCTAACCGAGCTAATTTGTCAAACTCGTGATCCGGGTCATGAAACCGAAACAACCTAGTAAAAGTAGTTGAAAAAATATAAATCTCAATCCACAACAAACCTAATATTGAAAGTTGAAAGATAGAATTAAAATTTAAAAAAATATAAAGAAACAATAAATAGTGTTTTGTGATGAGTGGTATAATAAAATATTTCAAGAGCATGTTATTCATTACTAGAGACTAAATTGTAAAATCTCCATAATTTAGAAGCAAAACCATAATTTACAAAATTCAAGAAATACACCAAAAATACCACAAATCAATGAACAAACTAAAATTCATCATTCTTAATTTCACAATCATTACGTGACAATGTTCATAATTTCAAAACATGTTTAAGAGGTCAGAATACAATTTTAAAAAGTATAGGGACTAAATTAAGATTTTCATAAATCAGAGACTATATTGAAATTCCATCATCTTTTACCTATAGATAATTGTTTTTTTCCGGACGCAACGCTAGTTTTCTCCACATAATAAACCTCATAATTTAACAAGTTTATATAAATAAATAAAACCATTACAAAATAAACTAAGAGTCATCAGTAATTCATAAAAAGTATAGGGAAAAATTATCTTGTCACGAAGCTCATTCAATATCATCTAATCGATCAAAGTTAAATTGATCATCTCAATTTTTTTTTACGCGGTTAAAAATCTAAATTACCTTTAAAAAACATAAAAAAATCACATGACATATAGTGGTCTTTTTACTTAAAAAACATAGTAAAATGAACAAATTACCTCTAATAACAAGAGCTCCTAAACTTATTGTCATGGTGTTTTCATGTTTTTTTTTTATTATAATTTTTTGTTGTTATTGCATGGGTTAAAGGGTGATTTGATAATTGATCAAATTAAATATTATTAAAAAAATAGCTAACACGAGGGTAAGAGACAGGAAAATTTATAGTGGGGTTAGGAGTTAGGAGTTAGGAATATGATTTTTTTAAGGGGTAAAAACTCAATTTTTTATAGCTTTGGCTCTAAAATTTTAAATTATTGAAGTGGGGGCTATTAATTTTGTTTTTTTGCAAGGGCCTGGACAGACCAGTGCAGGCTTCCCTTGGCTTGGGCGTTTTTGACACCCATTTATAGATATGGATTTTAAAGATGGTTTGGTTTAAGTTTATATATATATATATATATATTTTTTTTTTTAATTTTTTTTATTTGATATTATAAAACTCGAAACTTTCTTGGTTTCTGGCAAGCACTTTCAGTGGGGCAATTGTTTTTTGGCGTCATAGGAGAGTCCAGCTCTGGCTAGAGAAACATGGTACAAAAGAACCAATTTCTGGTAAGATGGCTATCTGTTGGACCAATGCCAAAGAAGAGGAAGCGCTTGAAAGATATAAGTTGATTACAGGAAATATAGTTTTGTTTCCCAAGTTTCAGGTCCTCGGTAAGAACAGCTTAGAAGATGACTGGCTTTTCAACTTCACCTGATGGGCTAGTTGACAAGTGTTCTGGGCTGAATCCCAGAGGAGTGCTGGAAATAGAGTGTCCATTTTTTTAAAGGAGAAAAGATTTGGGCTTCACCTAGGCATGAATTGTATAGCTATATAGTTTATTAGCTGGCAACTTCAAAACTGATGCAGCTAGAACTTATCACTTGATAAGCTGAGCTATTTCGTTACAGTTTGAATATTTTTTTTGGTTGAAAATTGAGGCTTAAAGCCTGGAGAAAAAAAATTATATTAAACGAGGAAGAGTGTATCCAACAAAATCATAATACAAGATGAAAAACAATCTTAATGGTAGATCTGAATAATCCAATTATCTCTATTAATTAGATTTTTAGTAAGATTATAATTTGCTAATCAGTTGTTGCTGTGTCAGCCTCCCTGAATACTAGTTGAATTCAAACCTTCTAGTCCTTGGTTATAAGCTCTCGTGCTTTCATAACTAGGTATAATTTGCATCTATCTTAATAGTTGGCCTTGTAATTAGCTGAACCACCAATAAAAAATCAAATTTCAAAATGACCCGTCTAATCCTAAAAGAGCAGGCTAGTTCCAAACCAGTGATAACATTCCACAATTTTACCTTGACTGATGAACAAATACTCTATCATTTTTTGAATAGTTGAAAGTGTCTTTTTTCATTATTTTTCACTTCCAGTCACGAGAAAAGTCAAATGTATTTGATATTAAACAAATGATGACCCTTTCTTGGTGGTGTAGGTTGCGTTGCATTTTCTCCACCACTCTAATTTCTTTTTCAATCGGGTATTTGAGAGTGTAGTAATAATTATTTTTCAAAGTATTTTTTGTTTGGAAATATATTAGAATAATTTTTTTTAAAATAATTTTTTATAAGCACATCAAAACTATTCGAAAAAATAAAAAAATTAATCTTAAATAAAAAAAGAAAAATTTCCGAACTTTACCCAACCCGGTTTGTAATGCAAAGCCAAAGAGAAATCATAAATTGGCTATCATTCATTATTCTTGAGCAAAGAGATGATGCATGCAAATCCATAGCAAATATATAGTAATAGGGAATGGAGATAGCTCCTCCTACCTAACTCTTTTATGTAAAACATATTATTTTGCCAACAAATTAAGTAAATTTGGATGCTAGTTTCCTCGGAAGAATTTATTTCGTTTCAGTCCTGATCAACATGATACGATATCCAAGAAATGAAGTTTCCATGCAAAGAAAATGAAATATGGTTGTTTAAACACGACCTGGATTAATATGGCCAGCCTCTGATTTAATTAGTTAGCTAGGCATATACTTCCAAGCCCGCCCCTCTACAAACAGACCTGAAAGTCAAGATGGTTTCCCAAAACACTAAATCAATATTCTGAAGCATTAAATATTAAATATTAAATATTAAGTATTAATAGTAATCCACATTTATTTATTTTTTGCATTTTGACCTTTTTGTTTTCTTTGGTTATTGATTTTCCTTTTTAATTTAGTCTTTATATGATGTGTTTATAGGGATTTAGTGTTGATAATTTATTTTAATTTGCCTTTTGTATTATTATCGCAATATCAAAAAAATATCCTAGCATCAGGTTGGTATGAAAAAATATCTTAGCATCGCGATATGATCTATTTTTTTAAAAAAAGTTTAGTTAAATAAAAAATAATTTCTAAAAAAATTAGGATATTAAACTTTGTGGAGTTAATGACCCGGTTTGCTAGTTTGGTGAGGTAACCCTAGTTGTCTTGGTTCGCGGGTTTAGCGGTGATTTTACTTTTTATCATATATGTTGCACGTGTGCGACGTCGCAGCGATCATCCTTCTAAATTGGGATAGTCATCAATGATGTGGGTGGAAAGGACAAGAAATTCTTGTCATTTATTAGTAAAAAAGAGGGAATGAGAGTCGTTACTTAATATTTTTATCACTAGAAACTCTAACTGGTCTTAGAGTCTGGAGAAGGGGACTGATTGCGTAAAATTAAAGTATTAGCACCCATAACACACCTTACCTGAGGTAAACTGCATTGTTTATTTGTCTGATACAAACTAAGAAAATGTTGTGTTCTCTAACTGTTGATCTATTTAAGGTTGGAGAAAAATCCTTCTCAGTAAAAAGGTTCGTATCTTATTAGGTTAAAAACCTAACCATTCTAATGCCAATAAAAAGAATATATCTTACATATAAGTTCACAATCCTATATGTCACCGGGCACACGACATAGAGCGATGACAGATCTACCGCTTGAGATGTTGGTGAAAAAGAAAGGGGTTTTGGGTATAATCATAAAGTTATAATTATAAAATTTAGGAGTCGCCACCTAGTGTTATGATTACTAAGAAACCTATGGTCGACGAGAGTTTGAGTAAGGGACTAATTGTGCAAGGGGAAGACGTATCACCCCCAATGCACCCTACCTAAAGTAAGCTGCATTATTGTTTGATTGTTTTTCTAAGTCGTGTTTCTGTCCATTGGTCTTTTTTAAGTTTTAAAGTAGATCTCCCTTCGTGAGGAAGTCTCTACTTTATTGGGTTAAATCTTAATCATTCCAAGAGCCAAACTTATCTATTTTTTTTATTTTTTAAAACATGATAAAACATGATCGTTATCTTTTTAAAAATATGCATGAAAAACCTTTTAGGACTTGGCTGTATGCACGAAAATAAAATATATTTTTTTATTTTTTTAAATAGAAAATTAATTAAACTTTTTTGAATTTTCTAAAAAATATTTAAGAATTTTTTTTTAGAAAACCAAGTATTTTAATACTAGATTTGTATCTTATAGTGTAAATATACAGCCCAATATTATACAAAATTATTGAAAAAACTTGCGAGAAAATCAAAAATATTTTGAAAGGACTCTTGAAAATTTTTGGATTTTTTTTGTTTTTTTTTAAATATTTTTATTATATAATAATAATAATAATATATTATTATTATTATTATTATTATTATATGGGCTGGGTCCGGCCTGACCCAACCATATGGGCCGGACCCAGCAAGGTCGGTTGGGTAAACTACGACCTATTAGACCTATCATCTCTTTTTTTTTCTTTTTCATTTTTACATTGGGCGGGCTGGACTCGGTCCAACCATCTGGGTTGGGCTGGAAAGGGTCTAGCCCAACCCATGTTAGTGGCATTTTTCCATTTAAATGCAAAAAGTCTTCTATATGCAAATGGTTATGAAGGAGTTTTGGAGAAGAAAAATGAGAGGAAGACTTGCCTGGCCGAAGAAGAAAAGAGGCTGGCGGCGTTCCTGGTGGTACAGGGAAGACTGACGTGTGGTTTGGTTGGTGGCGGCAATGGCGACAAAGATGTGGTGGTTACAGTGGCGCAAAAAAGGCTAGCAAAGGGGGAGAAAAAAAAACTGGGGAAATGCTTTTTTTCCCAACTTTAGCCTCTGATTTCTTGATGCTCAATGTATCGAATTCACCCCTATTTATAAGGGGTGGAAAAGGGACACCATTTCTTTATTGATGTCAAATCTTGGTCTTTGAATCGACCCGGAAGGATCCTAACTGTTGGTTCAAAATTGCTGTCAAGGCCTGAAAAAGTTGGCAGCTAAAGGCTGGTCGAGTTGGCCACTTTGGAGTGGTGCTGTGGTGGTTGTAGGGCTAGTTGGCCGACGAGACCTCCTCTAGGGTGTAGTACAATGTTAGGCCATCATGGTGGTGTATTGTCCGGTTTGGTGAGAGATGAAGCATTAAATGCCCCTGAAAAGTAGTCACCCGATCAGCTTTTTCGGGTAAGAAGTTCAGGGACAATGAGCAGTAACTAGATGACATGTCGTCTGGTCCTCTTTTTTTTTTTTGAATAAATTGAGTCGTTTTTCAGTCGTAGTGTTTTAAATTCAATAATTTGGTCAAAGTTCAATTTAGTAATTCAACTTCTGATTTCTTTTAATTACACCTTTAACTGACTTCAAACTTTTAATTTTGTGTAGCTTTGCCCCTATTAAACTTCAACATCGCCCTCGCATTTCGACGTTTTTTTTTTATATTTTGGTTATTGGTCTTTGATTTATGCAATTTGACCTTCAATTGACCATTAAACTAAAATTCATCATTCTTAATTTCACAATCATTACGTGCAATGTCTATAATTTCAAAATATGTTTCAGAGGTCAGAATACAATTTTAAAAAGTATAGGGATTAAATTAAGATTTTCGCAAATCAAAGGCTATATTGAAATTCCACCATCTTTTACCTAGAGATAATTTTTTTTTCCCCGGACGCAACGCTAGTTTTCTCCACATAATAAACCTCATAATTTAACAAGTTTATATAAATAAATAAAACCATTACAAAATAAACTAAGAGTCCTCAGTGATTCATCGTTAAAAAAGACTAGTTGCACCATGAATTGCAACAATGCAATTACATTTTTGTTCTTCGTGGCACAAGCCATGGAAGCACAAACTAAGGGGAAAACTTGTCTTGTCACGAAGCTCATTCAACATCATCTAATTGATCAAAGTTAAATTGAACATTTCAATTTTTTTTTACACGGTTAAAATTCTAAATTACTCTTAAAAAACATAAAAAAATCACATGATATATAGTGGTTTTTTACTTAAAAAACACAGTAAAATGAACAAATTACCTCTAATAACAAGAGCTCCTAAACTTATTTTCATGGTTTTTTTTTATTATAATTTTTTATTGTCATTGCATGGGTCAAAGGGTGACTTGATAATTTATCAAATTAAATATTTTTTTAAAAAATAGCTAACACGAGGGTAAGAGACAGGAAAATTTACAGGAGGGGTTAGGACTAGGATTTTTTTTAAGGGGTAAAAACTCAATTTTTTATAGCTTTGGCTCTGAAATTTTAAATTATTGAAGGGGGAGTTAGTAATTTTCTTTTTTTGCAAGGGCCAGGACAGACCAATGCAGGCTTCCCTTGGCTTGGGCTTTTTTGACACCCATTTATAGATATGGATTTTAAAGATGGTTTGGTTTAAGTTTTTTTTTTTTTATATATATATATTTTTAATTTTTTTATTTGATATTATAAAACTCGAAACTTTCTTGGTTTCTGGCAAGCACTTTCAGTGGGGCAATTGTTTTTTGGCGTCATAGGAGAGTCCAGCTCTGGCTAGAGAAACCTGGCACAAAAGAACCAATTTCCGGAAACATGGCTATCTGTTGGACAGAGAAGAGGAAGCACTTGAAAGATATAAGTTGATTACAGGAAATATAGTTTTGTTTCCCAAGTTTCAGGTCCCCGGTAAGCACAGCTTAGAAGATGACTGGCTTTTCAGCTTCACCTGATGGGCTAGTTGAAAAGTGTTCTGGGCTGAATCCCAGAGGAGTGCTGGAGCCTGGAAATAGAGTGTCCATTTTTTTAAAGGAGAAAAGATTAGGGCTTCACCTAGGCATGAATCTAAAAAGTGTTCTTTTTTGTTATTTTTCGCTTGGCAGTCAGGAGAAAAGTCAAATGTATCTGATATTAAACAAACCATGACCCCTTCTTGTTGGTGGAGGTTGCGTTGCATCTTCTCCACCGCTCACTCTTTTTAAAATAATTTTTGAGAAGAACATCAAAACTATCCGAAAACTTAAAAAAAATTAATCTTAAATAAAAAAAGAAAAATTTCCAAACTTTACCTAACCCGGTTTGCAATGCAAAGCCAAAGAGAAATCATAAATTGGCTATCATTATTCTTGAGCAAAGAGATGATATATGCAAATCCATAGCAAATATATAGTAATAGGGAATCGAGGTAGCTCCTCCTACCTAACTCTTTTATGTAAAATATATTATTTTGCCAACAAATTAAGTAAATTTGGATGCTAGTTTCCTCGGAAGAATTTATTTCGTTTCAGTCCTGATCAACATGATACGATATCCAAGAAATGAAGTTTCCATGCAAAGAAAATGAAATATGGTTGTTTAAACACGACCTGGATTGATATGGCCAGCCTCTGATTTAATTAGCTAGCTAGGCATATACATCCAAGCCCCCCCCCCCCCTCTCCAAACAGACCTGAAAGTCAAGATGGTTTTCCAAAACATCACGCCTGCTAACATTGTCAAACACTAAATCAATATTCTGAAGCATTAAGTATTAAATATTAAGTATTAAGTATTAAGTATTAATAGTAATCCACATTTGTTTATTTTTTGCATTTGACCCTTTTTTCCTTTGATTATTGATTTTTTTTTAATTTAGTTTTTATATGATGTGTTTATAGGGATTTAGAGTTGATACTTTATTTTAATTTTCCTTTTATACTATTATCGCGGTATCAAAAAAACATATCCCAGCATCGGGTTGGTATAAAAAAATATTTCAGTATCGCAGCATGGTCTATTTTTTTAAAAAAAGTTTAGTTAAATAAAAAATAATTTCTAAAAAAAACTAGGATATTAAACTTTGTGGAGTTAATGACTTGGTTTGCTAGTTTGGTGAGGTAACTCTGGTTGTCCCGGTTGGCGGGTTTAGCGGTGATTTTTCTTTTTACTAATTGAACTCGATTATGTGATCATCTATTTTTCTTTTTATCATATATGTTGCACTTGTGCGGCGCGCGTCGCAACGATCATCCTTCCGGATTGGGATAGTCATGAATGATGTGGGTGGAAAGGACAATGAATTCTTGTAATTTATTAGTAAAAAAGAGGGAATGAGAGTCGCCACCTAGTATTTTTATTACTAGGAACCCTAACTGGTCTCAGAGTCTTGAGAAGGGGACTGATTGCGTAAAATTAAGGTATTAGCACCCATAATACACCTTACATGAGGTAAACTGAATTGTTTATTTGTGTGATACAAAATAAGAAAATGTTGTGTTATCTAACTGTTAATCTATTTAAGGTTGAAGAAAAGTCATTTTCAGTAAAAAGGTCTGTATTTTATTAGGTTAAAAAGCTAAGCGTTCTAATGTCAATAAAAGAAATATATCTTATGTATAAGTTTATAATCCTATATGTCGCGGTGCGCACGATGTTGAGCGACGACGGGTCTGCCGCCTAAGATGTTGGTGAAAAAGAAAGGGGTTTTGGGTATAATCATAAAGTTATGATTATAGAATTCAGGAGTCGCCACCTAGTGTTATGATTACTAGGAAACATATGGTCTACGAGAGTCTGGGTAAGGGACTAATTGTGCAAGGGAAAGACGTATCACCCCTAGTGCACCCTACCTAAGATAAGCTGCATTATTGTTTGATTGTTTTTCTAGGTCATGTTTCTGTCCATTGGTCTTTTCTAAGGTTCAAGGTAGATCTCGTTTCGTGAGTAAGTCTCTACCTTATTGACTTAAATCTTAATCATTCCAAGGGCCAAACTTATCTATTTTTGTATTTTTAAAACATGATCGTTATCTTTTAGAAAATATGCATGAAAAACCTTTTAGGATTTTGCCGTATGCACGAAAATAAAATATTTTTTTGTTTTTTTAAATAGAAAATTAATTTGAATTTTTTAAAAAATTTTAAGAATTGTTTTTTAGAAAACTAGGTATTTTAATACTAGATTTATATCTTATAGTGTAAATATACAGCCCGATATTATGCAAAATTATTGGAAAAACATGCGAGAAAATAAAAAATATTTTGAAAGGACTCTTGGAAAGTTTTGGATTATTTGTTTTTTAAATATTATTATTATATAATATATTTTTATTTTTATTATTATGGGCTGGGCCCGGCCCGACCTAACCATATGGGTCGGACCCAGCAAGGTCGGTTAGGTCAACTACGACCCAATAGACCTAACATCTCTCTTTTCTTTCTTTTTTACATTGGGTGGGCTGGACTCGGCCCAACCATCTGGGTTGGGCTGGAAAAGGGTCTAGCCTAACCCATGTTAGTGGCATTTTTCCATTTGCATGCAAAAAGTATTTTACATGCAAATGGTTACGGAGGAGTTTTGGAGAAGAAAAAGGAGAGGAAGAATTGCCTAGCCGAAGGAGAAAAGAGGCTAGCAGCGTTCCTTGTGGTACAGGAAAGACCAGTGTGTGGTTGGTGGCAGCAACGGCGATGAAGATGTGATGGTTACAGTGGCGCAAAAAAGGCTAGCGAAGGGGGAGAAAAAAACTAGGGAAATGCTGTTTTTTTCCCCAACTTTAGCCTCTAATTTCTTAATGCTCAATGCATCGAATTCACCCCTATTTATAAAGGGTGGAAGAGGGACACTGTTTCTTTACTGATGTCAAATCTTGGTCTTTGATTCGACCCAGAAGGATCCTAACCTTTGGTTTAAAGTTGCTGTCAAGGCCTGAAAAAGTTGGCAGCGGAAGGCTAGTCGGGTTGGCCACTTAGGAGTGGTGTTGTGGTGGTTGTAGGGCCAGTTGGCCAATGAGACCTCCTCTAGGGTGTAGTACAATGTTAGGCCATCATGGTGGTGTATTATCCGGTTTGGTGAGAGATGAAGCATTAAATGCCCCTAAAAAGTAGCCACCCGATCAGCTTTTTCGGGTAAGAAGTTAAGGGACAATGAGCAGTAATGTCGTCTGGTCCTTTTTTGTTTTTGAATAAATCGAGTCATTTTTTAGTCTTAGGGTTTTAAATTCAGGGATTTGGTCAAAGTTCAATTTAGTAATTCGACTTCTGATTTCTTTTAATTACACCCTTAACTGACTTCAAACTTTTAATTTTGTGCAGTTTTGCCCCTATTAAACTTCAACATCGCCCTAGTATTTTGATGTTTTTTTTTTGTTATTGGTCTTTGATTTATGCAATTTGACTCTCAATTGACCATTAAACTTTTAATTCTCTTCAATTTCACCCTTGATTTTAATCAATTGAGTCCTCATAGTTCGACACCTTTTGAAAAATGGTCATTGGTTGTGAATTTCTTCAATCGAGCCCTTAATTGACCCAAAACTTTTGATTTTCTTGCAATTTTACCTCTGATTTGCATCAATTGACTGCATAAAAATTAAATTTGATCTCCTAAAATTCCAATCTTCTTAATTAAGCTCAATTTTGGCTCCAAAACTTAAATTTTCATGAATTAAGCCCCTAATAACATTAATTTAACCCATTTAAAGTATAATTAAGTCCTTGCATCTAATTAAATCATTTAATTAGACCGAAATTAATTCTTTAACATAATTAAACTTTTAATTTTGTCCATGATTAAATCGAATCAGCCTATTAAAAACCTAATTATATCACTGGACTTAATTTTTATACAGATTCATCCAATAAGCATTTAATTTGACATTGAATTTGCATTGTCTCTTCAATCTTAGGTACAATGGGGTACAATTAAACTCTCAATTCATCCAAAATTAAAGCTTGACCTTCCTCTATATTTGAAATCCTTTCAACTTGCTTTTACCCAAATGCCAGTCTTCTTGTTATTATTTTATTTTTATTTTGGAAAGAAAAAAGGGTAAAATTTAAGGAGTAACCCAAAAATAGGTTATGACAATTGCACCCCTTTTTACAATGTTTACGATACAAAGTCTCGTAAGAGACTTTATATAGTAAGCTTTATAAAGAAGAAAATGGAATGAGAGATAACAGACTCACCAGATGAAGAAATGGTCAATTCTTCTGAATGTGTTTGAAGTGAGGGCTAAAAAGTGCACTCAAAGGAAAAAAAAAAAAGAGATAGGGCTAGAAAGTGCACTATCTAGGATGAGGGCACAAAGACGCACTAAAAAAGATATGAATAATAAAGATAGGGCTAGAAAGCGCACTACCTGAAGAATTGAGGGCCCAAAGGCGCTCTCAAGAAAAAAATATAGGGCTAGAAAGCACACTATCTGAGAGATGAATGTTAGTATGCACACTTAGTAAGAGATTGGGTTTGTAAAGAAAAAGATGATCTTTGAAAAACTGAAAGATTTTTGGAGTAGTATAGTTGTACCATGCAACATGCCTCAAGATTTTTGAAATAGTCAAATTATCATGGGTGACCTGTCCAAGTGAAGAATATAAAGATTTTTCCAAATGGTCTCATTATAATGGGCGACTTGCTCAGGTGAAAAAATGCAAAGATTTTTCAAAATGGTCTCATTGTAATGGGAGATCTGTCCAAGTGAAGAATACAAACGTTTTTTCAAATGGTTTTATTATAATAGGCGACCTGCCCAAGTGTGCAAGATTTTTCAAAGTGGTCTCATTGTATTGGGTGATCAGCTTATATGAAAGATGCGAAGTTTTTTCAAAATGGTCTTATTGTTATGAGCGACTTGCCTAGGTGAAAAATGCAAAGACTTTTCAAAGTGGTCTCATTGTAATAGACGACATGTTCAAATGAAAAAATACAAAGATTTTTCAAAGAGGTCTCATTGTAATGGGTGACCTATCCAGGTGAAAAATTCAAAGATTTTTCAAAATGATTTCATTGTAATAGGCGACTTGCCCAGGTGAAAAATACGAGAATTTTTCAAAGTGATCTCATTGTAATGGACGACCTGTCCAGGTAAAAAATACAACTTACCTGGTGAAAGGATTTATCTAGAGATGCCTTGAAGGGACGACAAGATAAGGCTTGAGGCGCACTATTTAGGAGATGAGAGCTTAAAAGAGCACTCACAAGGAAAAAAGATAGAGCTTGAAGGTGCACTATCTGAGAGATAATCTCAAAGACGTGCTCAAAATAAGAAGATATGGTCTTAAGGTGCACTATATAAGAGATGAGGTTTGAAGGCACACTTAATAAGAGATGAGATATAGAGATAGGCTAGAAAGCACACTATCATAGGGATGAGGGCTAAAAGGCCCCCTCAAAGAAAGAGGGATAGAGATGGGATTAGAAAGCGCACTATATGAGAAGCGAGGGCTAGAAAGCGCACTCTGAATGAAAATAGAGATAAGGCTAAGAAGCGCACTATCTAGGATTAAGGGCTCAAAGACGTTCTCAAAAGGACGAGATATAGGTCTAGAAAGCGCACTATTTAAAATGATTGAGGACTTAAAGGTATATTTTAAAAGATAGGGTTGGTAAACTACAAACCCATTAAGGATTATTCTTAGATTCTCAACAATGATCCAATTACAATGTATACTTACCTAAGAAATATATGTTTTCCTTTCTTCACGGATTGTCTCTTTCTGAAGTTGGATCTCTATTAAGTAGCTTCAGCAACTTCTTGTTTTTTGCTTACTCAAGCCATCGCCTGTGGTCTTGATTTCTAGAAATAACAGATCTTTAGATTGTATCTACATTGCCCCCTACTTAAAGACCTTTATCTTCAGTTTTGTTCGACATCCTCTATCTTCTCAGAAAGGGAATCTTAGAGTCAGTCCTATTATGTTCATTGGATTGCTCCAGCCTGATTATATCCTCAAATGTTCTAGGCTTTGAGTTTCTTTTTTATTTTTTTAGGCATAAGGTTGTGTGAAAGAAGATTTGATTATTTACAAGGATTGGTTTTTCAGAAAATTTTTGGAACATTAAATACTTACACAACATTGTAATAAAACATAAATCATAACAAAAACAAAACAAAAATCATCAAAATCTCTATATTTTTAATATTTTTTAAGTTTAGAAAAAAAATAGTCCGACCCGTAATGGAGCGCGAGCGATATCAATGATATATTGAAACAAGACAAAAAAGGAATAATTATAGTACATTTCATGATGTAGTGCGAGGAAAACTAGAGTTTTCAATCCATAAAATTACAACCCTAACAAGGGAGGGAAATAAATAAAATTCTATAATATTTTATAAAAATCTTAGACTTATTTTTTTAAAAAAAATAAATTAAACATTTCTATTTATAGTGGTTTTAGATCTAGAATCTCTATAGATAAGAATTCATAATAAAAATTTACTTAAACCAGTACATTTCATCTAGCAGGATAATTATCCATCATGTCTGTGCCACTGAGAATCGAGATCATGCAGAGAGAAACCATCAAACCATCCTCTCCAACGCCCCTTCACTTAAGAAGTCTCAAGCTCTCTCTTCTGGACCAGTTCATGCCAGTAGTTCACATTCCACTGCTTCTATTTTACCCCAGGAATGGAAACGACACAGATCACCTTGCCAAAGCCACGGAAAGGTCACTGCTACTAAAGACCTCGCTGTCTGAAGCCTTGACTCATTTTTATCCATTCGCAGGCAGACTCAAAGACAACTCGTCCATTGAATGTGATGACCATGGGGCTGAATATATTGAGGCTCGAATCCATTGTATTCTCTCTGATATTCTCAAAAAGCCTGATACTGAAGTGCTAAAACAACTCCTGCCTGCAGCTCTAAGTGAAGCAGCCACGGCCAGGGATAGTCAATTACTTGTCCAAGCTAGTTTCTTTGATTGTGGTGGCTTGGCAATTGGGGTGAATCTTTCTCACAAGGTTGCAGATGCAGCCACGGTAACATCATTCATCAAGTGCTGGGCTGCAACCGCTCGCAGGTCGAGTACTGAGGTGGTGATCAGTCCAGTGTTCATGGGTGCTTCCATTTTCCCACAAATGGATTTACCAATCCCAATGCTTCCAGTAGATTTGATTCAAGGAGAGTCTGTCATGAAAAGGTTTGTGTTTGAAGCTCCCAAAATTACTGCTCTCAAGGCTAAAGCCATCAGTGCAAGCGTGCCAGATCCAACACGGGTGGAATCTGTAACAGCGTTGATCTGGAAATGTGCGATGAGCGCATCCAGATCAAACTTGGGGGTTCCTAGAAAATCGGTGTTGTCTCTTGGCGTGAATATTCGGAAGAGGCTTGTGCCAACCTTACCAGACAACTACGGTGGGAACTACGTAGGTAGTATATCAGCGCGGATGGAGGATCATGATGATTTAGAATTGCAAGGTATAGTGAGCCGTATAAGGAAAGATCTTATAGAGTTTGGTGAAAATTATGCTAAAATAACCCAAGGGGACGATACTTCGTTAGCAATTTGCAAGGCGGTAGAAGAGTTTGGAAAGATGGCCACGAGCAAAGATATTGACTACTATAACGGCACCAGTTGGTGTAGATTTGAACTTTATGATGCTGATTTCGGATGGGGAAAACCAACATGGTTGAGTACTGTTTTCACTATAGAGCTGAAAAATCTTATGTGTTTGATCGACACAAGGGATGGTGATGGAATAGAAGCGTGTATAAGTTTGAGTCCAGAAGACATGGCCTTGTTCGAATCCAACAGGGAGCTGCTTGAATTTGCTGCTGCAAATCATAGCGTATCAGTTTAGCTCAGATGGAAAGAACATGTTTGTGAGGTCCAACGTGTGATGTAATGCGCTTGAATGATCGATTCATTACATTACATTCTTTAGTTTGCTGGTGGTGAAATTTCTTTTCTTTTTCTTTTTTCTTGTTGTCTGGTCATAAAATTTTACAGTAATGTAATAGAGTTTATCAACAGTATCATTTTAGCTGCTCTAATTTTACGAAATGCCACCACAGATGAGCCGTTGAACAAAAATCAAGCTGTATTTAAAAAAAAAAAATCATAACAAATATGAACACTTGGGGGTTTAATTCACACCTTTTCTACCGGAGCACTTGAATCGGACGGGATAACTAACAAGAACATGGCACCTGGAGCAGAGCAAACACAAATCTACAATGCCTCGCGCCTAATGACAATAAAAACTTTACATTTACGTCACCAACACATGTTGGTGCTTCTTACAAATAAATTGGAATCAACATAAATGAATTGGCAACAGTCCATACAGCCCTTCAAACACAAAGCTATTAGCATATAAGCACTTGGCATCTCTCCATGTGGCTGGAGAGAGTAGTCACACAGAGTGAATGAAAGACTTCCATATTATTGTGCAATTGCACTTGGATTCCAACTTCGGAGGCTTCATACTGTCCATCTTCGGAGGATTTCACATTATCGTGCAATTGCACTTGGATTCCAACTTAGGAGGCTTCATAATGTCCATCTCGTTCGGAAGCCCAACATTACGCACCATAGATTCATTGGCATTCTCATCGTTCTCGGTCTCGTTGACAAGTGTTCTGGGCTGAATCCCAGAGGAGTGCTGGAAATAGAGTGTCCATTTTTTAAAGGAGAAAATAGTAGGGCTTCACCTTGGAAGCGGATCCCTCTTTGTTGTGTCCCACAAGCTCAAGGTTTATTGGAAATGCTCGACAAGGATCGGATGGGTTTCTATGTCTGGACTACTAATGGAAGCAGTCTGTCTGCGTTATATCGAGACGAGGCATAATGGATGCTCTGAAAACAGCACTTTCTGATCTCTGGATTAATCCGCTGAAAGATTCAGGATCATTGAAGCCCGAAGCCTGCAACTAGGCATGAATTGTATAGCTATATAGTTTATTAGCGGGCAACTTCAAAACTGATGCTGCTAGGACTCTATGAGCTGAGGCATTTCGCTACAGTTTGAATAGTTGAAAGTGTCCTTTTTTGTTATTTTTCACTTGCCGGCACGAGAAAACTGAAATGTATCTGATATTAAACAAACCGTGACCCCTTCTTCTTGTTGGTGGAGGTTGCGTTGCCTCTTCTCCACCACTCACTCTGACTTCTTTTTTTCAGTTGGGTATTTAAAAATGCCATAATAATGATTTTTTAATGTATTTTTTGTTTGGAATTATATTAGAATATTTTTTTTTTTTAAAAAATAATTTTTAATAAATACATCAAAACTATCCAAAAACTTAAAAAAATTAATCTTAAATAAAAAAAAGAAAAATTTCCAAACTTTACCTAACCCGGTTTGTAATGCAAAGCCAGAGAGAAATCATAAATTGGCTATCATTCATTATTCTTGAGCAAAGAGGTGATATATGCAAATCCATAGCAAATATATAGTAATAGGGAATCAAGATAGCTCCTTCTAGAGGTGAGCATTTTCAGTTCGGTCTGGTTTTGGGTTAAAATAAGCAATCAAACCGAAATTATTTTTTTTCAAGTTTTTGAACCGAACCGAACGGAAAACCGGTTCGAACCGACCATGTTCGGTTCAGTTTTTTTCCCTTTCAAACCAATTTAAATCAAAAATTATTTCTGGGTTTTTTCACTTATCATATTTTTTCAGGGATTTTATTTTTGTTTTGTTTCTAATTTCACAGATCTGTGCTTTCTGTGCTTATTTTATGAGAAATCTTGGCTTTCTCAACAAGTATGACTCTTTTTTTAACTGGTTAGGCATGCATGATATCCAGAAATTCAATCCTGATTTTCTTTTTGTTAGATCTTTGACGAATAATTAAACTTTGCAAAAAGATACACAAAACAAAAGCAAAGAACAGAAGTCATTTGACTGGAGAGAAAAAAACAAAGAAAAGATCAAAAGATATATGTTATTCAAATATAAAACCATCAAAACATTATTATTTGAACAAGAGGAAACAAATCAAAGAGGAAGGGCCAAACCCTTACACGCTAGTTAAAAAAATCCCTTTTTTTTCCTCTCTAATCTTCCCTCCACTTGGTTTTGGAGCCGCCACCACACACCTGCAAAGAAAAAACCCTACACTCGCTTTCAATGGTGACCGTTCCAACTCTATTGCACCTAGAGGTGATCATTTTCGGTTCGGTTCGGTTTTTACCTAAAAAAATAACCAAAATAAAATTTTAAAAAACTGAAAAATTTGAACCAGAACCGAACCGGAATCGGTTCAAACCGACCGGTTTCGGTTCGGTCCGGTTCGGTTTTTTTAACATAAAAATAAAAAAAACCTATATTCAAACCGACCGGGTTTTTTTAACAATCTTCTCTATAGCTTCTCCAGCTTCCTTCTTGTTCTTCCCTACAAACCCCACAATTTCAAAAGCCCAATTACTCAACAAACAATAAATCTGTCATCATAAGCTTCATGAAAACTATCATGGGACTGCAGATTATAGAGTTCTGGTAAGACAACAAAGAGTTGCAAGGAGAATAGTTTTCTTGAAGATGAAGATCACTAAAGCCATGAAGATGAATCTGTCATCATAAGCTTCATGAAAACTATCATGCCCAATTACTGAAGCCTTGAAGTTGAAGATTGAAGCTATGTTGAAATTTTGTCAAATGACTAGAAGTCTAGATCTGGCCATTAGTGATGGACGAGAGTGTGAGAGATTGAGATTTGAGAGTTGTGTACTTTGGGGGGGGATCTGGCCATTAGTGATGGACGAGAGTGTGAGAGAATGAGATTTGAGAGTTGTGTGCTTTTGGGGGAGAGGGGGGGGGGGCGGCTGCGATGCAGAAGGAGGGGGAGTGCTAGGGTTAAAAATTTAGAAGAGGCTTTTATAGTATTTTTTTTTTAAACTGAACCGGTTCGGTTCGGTTTGGTTTTTTCAGTTTCAGGCTTATCAAACCGAAACCGAACCGAACCGGTCGGTTTTTTAAAAATTTTAATCGGTTTAATCGGTTTTTTTTACGGTTCGGTTTTTTCGGTTATTTTTTTCCCGGTTTTCTCGGTTTAATCGGTTTTTTGATTTTTTTGCTCACCCCTAATTGCACCAACTCAGTCTCCTTCTTCAATCAAAGAGGAGAGATGCAAAGAGAAAGGGAGGGGAGAGAAGCAGAGAGAAAGGGAGGGGGAAGGGTGGCTGCTTTTGTGTTTAGGGAATACAGAGAGCAAAGTTTAAGCTTTAGGTTTAGGATTAGAAAAAGCATCTTATTTCTAGTTGTTTTTTTTTAAGTGCTAGTCTGGTAGAACCGGTTCGGTTCGGTTCGGTTTAATCGGTTTCAGACTTTGAAAACCGAACCGAACTAGAATTTTTTGTGATTTTTTAATCGGTTAATTCGGTTTTTTTTTCGGTTCGGTTTTTTCGGGTTTTTTTCTGGTTTTCTCGGTTTAATCGGTTTATCGGTTTTTTTGCTCACCCCTAGCTCCTACCTAACTCTTTTATGTAAAATAAATTATTTTGCAACAAATTAAGTAAATTTGGATGCTAGTTTCCTCGGAGAATTTATTTCGTTTCAGTCCTGATCAACATGATACGATATCCCAGAAATGAAGTTTCCATGCAAAGAAAATGAAATATGGTTGTTTAAACACGACCTGGATTAATATGGCCAGCCTCTGATTTAATTAGCTAGCTAGGCATATACATCCAAGCCCGCCCCTCTCCAAACAGACCTGAAAGTCAAGATGGTTTCCCAAAACATCACGCCTGCTAACATTGTCAAACACTAAATCAATATTCTGAAGCATTAAATATTAAATATTAAGTATTAATAGTAATCCACATTTATTTATTTTTTGCATTTTGACCTTTTTGTTTTCTTTGGTTATTGATTTCCCTTTTTAATTTAGTCTTTATATGATGTGTTTATAGGGATTTAGTGTTGATAATTTATTTTAATTTGTCTTTTGTATTATTATCGCAATATCAAAAAAATATCCTAGCATCGGGTTGATATGAAAAAATATCTCAGCATCGCGATATGGTCTATTTTTTTTAAAAAAATTTAGTTAAATAAAAAATAATTTCTAAAAAAAACTAGGATATTAAACTTTGTGGAGTTAATGACCCGGTTTTCCAGTTTGGTGAGGTAACCCTAGTTGTCTCGGTTCGCGGGTTTAGTGGTGATTTTACTTTTTATCATATATGTTGCGCGTGTGCGACGTCGCAGCGATCATCCTCCTGGATTGGGATAGTCATCAATGATGTGGGTGGAAAGGACAAGGAATTCTTGTCATTTATTAGTAAAAAAAGGGAATAAGAGTCGCCACCTAGTATTTTTATCAATAGGAACCCTAACTGGTCTCAGAGTCTGGAGAAAAGGACTGATTGCGTAAAATTAAGGTATTAGCACCCATAATACACCTTACCTGAGGTAAACTGCATTGTTTATTTGTTTGATACAAACTAAGCAAATGTTGTGTTTTTTTAACTATTGATCTATTTAAGGTTGGACAAAAGTCATTCTTAGTAAAGAGGTCCGTAACTTATTAGGTTAAAAACCTAATCGTTCTAATGTCAATAAAAAAAATATATCTTACGTATAAGTTCATAATCCTATATGTCGCGGGGCACACGACATAGAGCGATGACGGGTCTGTCGCTTGAGATGTTGGTGAAAAAGAAAGGGGTTTTGGGTATAATCATAAAGTTATAATTATAAAATTCAGGAGTAGCCACCTAGTGTTATGATTACTAGGAAACCTATGGTGTACGAGAGTCTGGGTAAGGGGCTAATTTTGCAAGGGGAAGACGTATCACCCCAATGCACTCTACCTAGGGTAAGCTGCATTAATGTTTGATTGTTTTTCTAAGTCGTGTTTCTGTCCATTGTTCTTTTTTAAGTTTTAAAGTAGATTTCCCTTCATAAGGAAGTCTCTATCTTATTGGGTTAAATTTTAATCATTCCAAGGGCCAAACTTATCTATTTTTGTATTTTTTAAAACATGATAAAATATGATCGTTATCTTTTAAAAAATATGCATGAAAAACCTTTTAGGATTTGGTCGTATGCGCAGAAAAAAAATATTTTTTTGTTTTTTTAAATAGAAAACTAATTTAAAATTTTTTGAATTTTCAAAAAAAAATTTAAGAAAATTTTGTAGAAAACCATGTATTTAATACTAGATTTGTATCTTATAGTGTAAATATACAGCCCGATATTATGCAAAATTATTGGAAAAACATGCGAAAAAATCAAAAATATTTTGAAAGGACTCCTGGAAATTTTTGGATTTTTTTTCGTTTTTTAAATATTTTTATTATTATCTAATATTTTTATTATTATTATTATTATTATATGGACGGGGAACGGCCCAACCCAACCATATGGGCCGGACCCAGCAAGGTTGATTGGGTCAACTACAACCCAACAGACCTGGCATCTCTCTTTTTTTCTTTTTTTTCTTTTTACATTGGTTGGGCTGGACTCAGCCCACCCTTCTAGGTTGGGCTGGAAAGGGTTTAGCCCTACCCATGTTAGTGGCATTTTGCCATTTGCATGCAAAAAGTATTCTACATTTGGAGGAGTTTTGGAGAAGAAAAAGGAGAGGAAGGCTTGCATGGCCGAAGGAGAAAAGAGGCTGGCGGTGTTCCTGGTGGTACAGGGAAGACCAACGTGTGGTTGGTTGCGGCAATGACGACGAAAATGCGGTGGTTATAGTGGTGCACAAGAGGCTAATGAAGGAGGAGGAAAAAAACTGGGGAAATGTTGTTTTTCCCAACTTTAGCCTCTGATTTCTTGATGCTCAATGCATCGAATTCACCCTTATTTATAAGGAGTGGAAGAGGGATATTGTTTCTTTACTGATGCCAAATCTTGGCTTTTGATTCAACCCGGAAGGATTCTAACTGTTGGTTCAAAGTTGTTGTCAAGGCCTAAAAAAGTTGGCAGCTAAAGGCTGGTCGGGTTGACCACTTTGGAGTGGTGCTGCGGTGGCTGTAGGGCCAGTTGGCTGATGAGACCTACTCTAGGGTGTAATACAATGTTAGGCCATCATAGTGGTGTATTGTCCGGTTTGGTTGAGAGATGTAGCATTAAATGTCCCTGAAAAGTAGCCACCCGATCAGCTTTTCAGGAAAGAAGTTAGGGGAATGAGCAGTAACTAGATGACATGTCGTCCAATCCTTCTTTTTTTTACAAAATAACATCGTTTTTCAGTCTTAGTGTAACATCTCCATTTCCAAAACCAACGCATCAATCATAAAATAATAATAAAAAAGGAAACATGATAATTTTATTTATTTTTACTTTATTTTCTTTATTGAACTCATACAAAGTTTATTGAAATTTCTACCGAAATTTCAGCAAAGTCTCCCATATACCGTGAGGTTCCAAGTTATCGACAAATCATTTGTACACATCCTGTATTTATTTTTCATACACATTCCAATCACTCCAAGTCTCAAACTGTAACACCCCAAACTTTTAAGATAAAAATTCACATAATTATCAAGTTATAAAAATGGGAAGAATCCTAGGAAGTTTTTTTTAAAACAATTAAGAGATAACCATTAATTAATCATCGTAATTGCATTCATACATTAGCATAATGAAAATTCTAAATTTCAAATTACTACTTAAAGTTTTAACAACATAGTACTACATAACTTTATACATACAAATTAGAAGTATTGTTATATACAACTCAAAAGAAAATTATTCCATCTTCATATTAACTTAAGTGACTATACAGAGGGAACACCCATGCATCAACTAAGGGTTACGCTGCTGAGACGAACCTGCATAGTAATTTGCATAAACATAATTAAATTAATTAAGATGATCTAGTATATTTTTCATTACGCTAACAATTTGTTTTTTTTTTAATTCATTTATCATCAATTTCTATAATTTTCCACCTGTCAGCACACCAATCTTCTCCAATAATAACTAATTATATTGATCACCCATTTCCAGGGCACCAATTCCAAACTAGGACACTGGTCCAACCATCAGCCCATTCACAGGGATCATCAGCCCATTCACAGGGCACCAGTTCCAAACCAGGACATTGTCCAATCATCAACCCATTCACCAGGCGCCAGTCCCAAACCAGGAACTGGTTAAACCATCATTCAAACATTACATATAAATACAAAAATTTGAACTACATATTATTAGGGACTAAGCTAAAGAATTAAACAAGACTTTAAATTAGAGATCTAAATGTCAGATACCTATTTGAAATCTGTGCTCTGCTAGTCGTCCCCTGCTCTCATCTATTTCCCATAATCTCACATGTACCAATAGTTACACTAATTTAAATTTCAAGTCTTGACCACACATACACACATATACGTACTACCTTCATAATTTAACATTTTGTAATAAAAAACAATTCCAAATAGAAGTTACCAAATTACAAGTTTTAGGTAGCTCAACATTTTGGATTCCAAACACTGTTTAGTATTTTGAGTATAACTGGAGCTATAGAACTTGGTTTTATGCGTGGTTTGTTTCTTTAGAACACTAAAACATAGGTCTACAACTTTCATGAAGATGAATATACCCAATTTTTCCATCTACATGCCTAAATTCATAAATTTCAGAAATCCAAAAATTTGTCCTGCGGATTCCTGGTTTTTTACCTATCTTTAGTTTTTCTTTCATATTTAGTGTTTTGTCACTCAAATTTAAGCAAGGTCAATTTCATTTGAAAGGTAACATCCATGTCTAAAACTTTCATGAAGAAATATATCTCAAATTTTATCATCTTAGGGTTCAAATCTTAATAGAGAAATTGAGAGACAACCTATCCAGTTTTGATTTCAAAGTTCAACAAGTATAAATTTGTTTCCCATGTATTTTTTCATCATTTCCAGCCATTATAAACACAAAATGCCTCTACCTATCATTATTTAACAAATTTCTTAAACCTATACTAAGGTATTCTCAAATCTCAATTATTCAAGAAAAACACGAACAAATTCGAGTAACGTGATAAGAGAGTTTGTTACCTTCTATTACAAAAAATGAGTCAAGAGATTGAGAACAACCCCTCTTCTTCTTCCCCTTCCTTCCTTCTTCTAACCCTTCCCTTCCCACTAGTAAATTTTCTAGGTTTTCTCAAATTTTTCTTCCTAAATCTTACTTGAAGCACTCTTAGTTCATTTACTCTCACTTTTCTTTGGATTAAAATGATGAATCTACAAGGTTTCCTCTCAATTTTTCTTTTCTCCTCTTTCTTCCTCTCATTGGCCGACCATTACTCTAGGAATTTCTAAAGATTTCTTGTTATATATAATTATGTTCTTTCTTTATTTGCATCTTGCCCCCTCATTTTACTTCTATTTTCACATGACCCCACCATTCCTTTTATTAATCCATTTACCCTATTACTTCTCTTTCTCTTTACTAAATCCTTACTCCTTTATTATTGTTTTCAATTTCACCCTTCTCATTAAATAACTTCTCTTTTAATCCAATTAATTTGTTCAATTTAATCATTTCTCCACATCCTTTGTATTTTATTTTACTTTACTAAATCAAGATGAGATTATTTTATCCAAGGGCTTACATTCTCCCCTCCTAAAAAAAACTTTCGTCCTCAAAATTAAAATTTTATACCCGAGTTTAGAAAAGTTCAGGGTACTTCCTCCTCATCTCCACTAATTTTCCCACATTTCTTCCTCAATTTGAGAACTCCTCTATAACACATTGACCAAAGGAATTTTCTTATTTTGAAGCTCCTTTTCACTCTAATCCAAAATCTTCACAGGTTTCACTTCTAAAGTCAAATCTTCTTCAATCTCTATAGGAACCTGTGGTAGCACTTGAGTCGGGTCTATCTCTGCTTTCTGTAACATAGAAACATGAAAAACATTATGGATCTTGGTCAAATGCGGGGGCAACGCCAATTTATACGCCACATGTCAAATTCTCTTTACCACTTCATAGGGCCCGATGTATCTTGGTGCTAACTTTCCCTTCATACTAAATCTTAACATGTGCTTCCATGGAGCGACTTTCAAGTATACTCGGTCTCCTACATTAAATTCAAGAGGTCTTCTTCATTTGTCAACATAACTTTTCTGCTTGTCTTGGGCTTCTTTCATACGATCCTTTATAACCTTAACCTTTTCCGTTGTCATCTGAATAATTTCAGCTCCAATTAAACGCCGAACACCTACTTCTTCCCAACATACATGAGTCTGACACCTCCTACCATACAAAGCTTCATATGGGGCCATTCCTATAGTGGCTTGATAACTATTATTATAAGTGAACTCCATTAGGGGTAGATGATCCTCCCAATTACCACCAAACTCCAATACGCAAGCTCTTAATAAATCTTCTAGGATTTGAATTTTTCTCTCAGTTTGTCCATCAGTTTGAGGATGAAAAGTTGTGCTCATATTCAAACTCGTTCCCAAAGAATGTTGTATGCTCAGCCACAATCGAGAAGCAAACCGAGGATCATGGTTTGAAACTATCGACACGGGTACTCCATGCATCCTTACCACTTCATTTATATACAATCGAGCCAATTTATCAATTGAGTCGGTCATTTTCATTGGTAAAAAGAGAGTAGGCTTGGTCAATCTGTCTATTATCACCTATATCGCGTCATTGCCCTTTTTCCCTTTAGGTAAACCAAATACAAATTCCATAGTGATGTCCTCCCATTTTCACTAGGGTATCAACAACGACTACAAAGGCCTTGCCGACTTCTGATGTTCTGCCTTTACTTGTTGGCAGATAGCACAACTAGTTATGTATTTAGCTATCTGTTTTTTCATATTTGACCACTAATACAACTCTTTCAAATCTTTATACATCTTAGTACTTCCAGGATGCATATTAAGTTTGGTCTCATACGCCTCTTTCAACAATTCATCTTTCAAAGTCATGTCTTCCGGTACATACATTAATTTTCCCATTACCACCATTCCATCATCTAAGATTTGAAAAGGAGTTTCAACCCCGAATTCAATCTTATCTTTTATCTTACTAACTTCGATATCAATTCGCTGAGCCCCTAATATTTTTTCACAAAATACCGATCTCACTTTCAATTGAGCTAACAAAGAACCCCTAGGTCCAATCTCCACCTTAGCATTAATTTTCCTTAACTCTAACAATTCTTTTTCATCACAATCATCTGATTCCAAAGTTGATACCCTATTTTTACGACTAAGAGCATCCGCCACAACATTAGCTTTTCCCGAGTGATAATCTATCACACAATCATAATCTTTAATTAGTTCAAGCCATCGTCTTTGCCGCATATTTAACTCCTTTTGAGTCATTAAATATTTTAAACTTTTATGATCGGTAAAAATTTGAACTCGAGACCCATACAAGTAGTGTCTCCACACTCGTAAGGCAAATACTACAACAATCAATTCTAAATCATGATCTGGATAGTTGACTTTATGGGGCTTCAACTGTCTAGAGGCATAAGCAATCACCTTCTCATGTTGCATCAATACGCACTCTAAACCCTTTTTGGATGCATCACTATATACCACAAAACCTTCCATCCCTAAGGGTAAAGCTAACACCGGTGCAGTGGTAAGCCTCTTCTTTAGTTCTTGAAAACTCTTTTAACATTCGGGTGTCCATTCCCACTTTGTTTCCTTTCGAGTCAATCAGGTCATTGGGGTTGCTATAGTAGAAAATCCCTCAATAAATCTTCTATAATAATCAGTCAACCCAAGAAAACTATGAATTTCAGTCATATTAGTGGGCCTCTCTCATTTTAACATCGCCTCCACTTTTTTTGGATCAATAAATATCCATTCAGCCAATATAACATGCCCTAAGAAAGTCACCTTATTTAACCAAAATTCACATTTACTCAACTTGGCATACAGCCGATGTTCTCTCAAAGTTTGCAAAACCTCCCTAAAATGTTGCTCATGTTCCAAATATGTATTGGAATACACCAGTATGTCATCTATAAAAACCACCACAGACTTATCTATAAATACTGCAGGAGCATTTGTCAACCCAAAAGGCATCACCAAAAATTCATAATGTCCATAACGGGTTCTGAAAGCGGTCTTTGCTACATCATGTTCTTTAATTCTTAATTGGTAATAATCCGATCTCAAATCTATCTTTGAAAATACCCTAGCTCCCTTGAGTTGATCAAATAAATAATCTATTCATGAAAGTGGATATTTATTTTTTATTGTCACCTTATTCAACTGTCTATAATCAATACAGAGTCGAGAGTTTCATCCTTCTTTTTTACAAATAACACAGGGGCTTCCCAAGGAGAATTACTTGGACGTATGAACTCCTTTTCTAATAATTCCCGCAATTGTATTTTTAGCTCAGCCAGCTCCGTTGACGCCATTCTATATGGCACTTGGGCTATAAGGGATTGACCCGGTAGTGTATTAATTGAAACTTCTACTTCTCTCTCTGGAGGTAATCCTGGTAGTTTTTTCAGAAACACATCCGAGAACTCTCTTGCTACGGGGATGCTGACCAACTCTCTTTTTCTTCCATGGACATCCACCACTAAGGCGAGGTAAACCTCGCATCCTTTCCTCATTATATTTTGTGTTGTCATAGCAGAAATTAAACAATTTGGTATGACATTTCTTTCTCCTTAAAACACTACTCTCTCACCCATAGATCCAGAAAATGTTACTGTTTTTGCAAAGTAGTCCATTTGGGCCCTATACTTACCCAACCAATCCATTCCCAATATAATATCAAAATCATGTATCCCTAAGGGAATCAAATCTACATGTGTGTCACACCCTATGATTTCAAGTTTAATACCCATATATATTACATCAATGTCTACATGTTTCCCCAAAGGAGTACTAATGATAAATCCTTTCCCAACTCTACTTGGACTCCTTCCTAATTTTCCTACTGTCGTATGTGCAATAAATGAATGGGTAGCTCCAGGATCAAATAACACATAGATAGGCAGATGATTTAACAGTAAAGTACCTGCAACAACATCAGGGGAAACCCGAGCCTCCTCTTGCGTTATGGTGAACACCCTACCTTGGGTCCGATCCCCTTGTGCCTTGACATGGCCTCTGTTACCACTGGCCCAAACTGAGTTTGTCTAGCCGGTCGATCCACTGTAATCGACTGCTGCTGGCTCTGCATCTGTTGCTGTGTCTAAATAAACTCTAACCTCCGAGGCAATCCTTTCTAACATGTCCATGCCTATGGCAGTAATAACATCCCTTGCCTAAATATAGGCAATCCCTCCATCTATTCTCTCCTCGACATACATAACACTGCCCTGGTGTAGTGGAACAATCTCTAGGATGCTTCTGTCCACGCCGGATACATAGAGGATAAACAATTGGCCTCTACTCTGACATCCCTCCAACCGATCCGGATCCACTCCTACTGCCCTGTTGTCCTTCAGTAGGTCCAATACCAGAACTTTGAACAGTCCCAACTGTTACCCCTTCCTTTCTCCTAAACTAACTGAACTGAGGCTTCCCCATTTAAAAAAAAAGAGGTCTACCTGAGGAAACATCAACATCCTTCCTCTTACCCAATATTGTCTGGCCTTGATGAACCTCTATTGTACATGCTTCTAAAGCCTGAGCCGCCTCTATAAACTTCCTAGTTGACTCAAACCGTAAAGCAA
Source organism: Populus trichocarpa (assembly GCF_000002775.5). Taxonomy (NCBI): domain Eukaryota; kingdom Viridiplantae; phylum Streptophyta; class Magnoliopsida; order Malpighiales; family Salicaceae; genus Populus; species Populus trichocarpa. The sequence continues at coordinate 8,697,942 of NC_037294.2, read as the reverse complement.
TCAATCCTTGTCTCAACTCCTGATGTAATCCATCACGTAGTCTTTCAACCATATGTTGCTTAGTAGCAATGAACTGTGAAGCAAAAGAGAGAGATCATGGAACCTCCTCCCATACTCTAGTACTGACATGTCCCCTTATTTCAACGCTAGGAACTCCTACTTTTTGATCCTACACTGATAAGAAGAGAAAAATTGCATCTCAAACTGTCTTTTGAATTCACTCCAAGTCCATGTCTTAATATCCCTCCTGGACTGTATCACCTCCTTCCATGACTAGGCTCTATCGGTCAGCAACTGTGAAGCATAATTCATCCAACAATCCTCGGGTACTCTCATTTGAGTCATATTGTTCTCTACTTTTCGCATCCATCTACCTGCAATCTCTGCATCTTGTTCGCCCAAAAAGGGCTCACATCCCAACTCCCCCATACTCTTTATATTCCGCACTAGAGCAATTAAATTGTCAGAATCAATAGCAGTAGGGACAGCTGGAGCTGTCAGTGGTACTGAAATTGCTGGTGTTATTAGGGCTGCTGGAGCTACTGTACTAAGCATAGACTCGATCACGGGGCTACTATCGATGCTGCTGATGCTGCTCTCTGTTCTTGCGGTCCAGCTCTCTCAGGTGGTAAATCCCCAGCTTGAATAGAACCAACCCCAGCCTGGAGTTTAGATGACTCCTCAACACTTGGCTATTGAGATGTTGACGGTATATGCGAAGCAGTGTCCTCTAAAGGATCTCCCGCTGCCTATTAGCAAATCCTGTATCCTGATCTCTCCCCCTCACTAAAGAGGGATTAGTAGCCACGCATTTTCTCGTCTGTACCATCCTGAAATAATCCAACAATCATAAGGTTTTCATTTCAATATCCTAAACCCTATACAGGCTCTAATACCAAAATGTAACATCCCCATTTTCGAAACCAACGCATCAATCATAAAAAAAAAAAAAGGAAACATGGTAATTTTTTTTTTACTTTATTTTCTTTGTTGAACTCATACAAAGTTTATTGAAATTTCTACCGAAATTTTGGCAGAGTCTCTCCTATACCGGAAGGTCCAAATTTATCGACAAATCATTTGTACACATCTTGTATTTATTGTTCATACACATTCCAATCATTCCAAGTCTCAAACTGTAACACCCCAAACTTTTAACATAAAAAATCACACAATTATCAAGTTATAAAAATGAGAAGAATCCCAGGGAGTTTTTTAAAAAATTAAGAGATAACCATTAATTAACCATCGTAATTGCATTCATACATTAGCATAATGAAGATTTCAAATTTCAAATTACTATTTAAAGTTTTAACAAAAGAGTACTACATAACTTTATACCTACAAATTAGAAGTATTGTCCCGGTTCGTGGGTTTAGCGGTGATTTTTCTTTTTATTAATTGAACTCAATTATGTGATCATCTATTTTTCTTTTTATCATATATGTTGCAAGTGTGCGGCGTCGCAATGCTCATTCTCCCGGATTGGGATAGTCATGAATGACATGGGTGGAAAAGATCAGGAATTCTTGTCATTTATTTGTAAAAAAGAGGGAATGAGAGTCGCCACCTAGTATTTTGATCACTAGAAACCCTAATTGGTCTCAGAGTCTGGAGAAGGGGATTGATTGCATAAAATTAAAGTATTAGCACCCATAATACACCTTAGCTGAGATAAACTGTATTGTTTATTTGTCTGATACAAACTAAGAAAATGTTGTGTTTTCTAACTGTTGATCTATTTAAGGTTGAAGAAAAGTTCTTCTCAGTAAAGAAGTATGTTTAAAAACCTAACTGTTCTAATGCCAATTGACACGATCAAAGAGTTAATGTCTTATCCCAAGTGCAGGAGTGTCAAAGTAATAAATAACCCGGCAAGACCGGGGTCGAACCACAGGGAGGTGAACTATATAAATTATAAATAATAACAATAATAATAACAACAACAACAACAATGATGATGGTGATGTTGATGATGAGTTGAAGAGGACTTTGAGATGTAAGATTAATGTGAAGATTAAACAATGATAAAAACAAATGTCAAGGTTAAAGGATCCACTAATAGTATTAGAGATAAGAAAAGTATAAACTCTTTAGAAATTATCAACATGATCATATTAATCATCTTATTTACTTAATACCATACTATAAATTTTATCAGGTATTCATGATGTTAACTTATGTTGACAACAAATCAAGTTCCTCTCATAATAACGATGTCAACCGAAGACTATGAAGGATCAAGTATTTGATGTACCAAGTGTTATACAACACAAATCTAGATTAACCATTTAACAAGCAAGGTATTAAGAATTAATAAGATAAAAATGATAAGACATGTTAATAGCAAGTTGTTTAGGATATAAGCATTGAAGTCCATATTGAGTTTATATTATATTTATCCTAACACCATTGGTGAAACCTTTTCACCTTAACATGGTAAACTTAGTTATACATTATGAAGGAGAAAAACATAAATAAATAATATAAAAACATAAACATGATATAAGTTAACTACGTATAGTAAAGGAAATGAAAAGCATAAACAAGAGATTAATGAAAGCAAAACTTAAGCATTACAAAAATATAAAGAGAGAGAGCAAGAACATGATCTTGATCTAAGAACCAAGATGCCTAAATGAATGGCAAATGCCTCCTTTTATAGGCTAAAATTCGGAACTATTCATTTGGTAATTGATTATTGATGTAGTAGCCAACTATTGATTTAGTGGACTTGGTGGATAGCAGCACTCAAACATTTTGGCTGGATGAAATGACATTGATTCAATCTGAATTTGACAAAGTGTTCCTCATGAAAGTTGTTGGAAATCATCTCTTCTTTCTACCCATAAAATTTCAGAGCATTTGGATCACTAGAGCTCGAGATATGGCTAAATTATTTAGTAGTGCTTCTGGTGGACGTGGTGGACAGCCCTTAAGCTCTTGTCTAGATGAAATGTCATTACTAAATCAGAATTGGAGCAGGTCGTCTGCATGAAAGTTGTTGGAAATTGTCTTATCCTTCCACCCACCAAATTTGACATCATTTTACGTTCTAAAACTCTAGCTATGGGTAAACTTCTGAGCAGTGTTTGGGCTGGATTGCAGGACAGATTCTGACTTCTCTTTTGTAGCCAAACTTTGAATTTAAAAATGGCATATTTGGATCTTCCACTATTCATGAAAGTTGTAGGCCTATTTCTTAGATTTCTAGCCATATAAACCAAACTGAAATCCAAGATCTATAGCTCCAGATATGACCCAATGACTGAACAGTGCTCCAATTTGAATTGAATCGACATCTCCTTTCTAAGCTTAGCCTTTTCTTTGTCCTTTCACTTTCAATAGTTAATCACGGCAATCAATTCTTTGAATTGTGAGATATGCCTTCATTTAAAATGAGCATTTACCATAAATTAAAGCTATCTTATATTATCAGACTTGTTATTATAAAAACATGATTTAATTAAGGAGTTATTGATACTTCAAGTGCAAAATGATGATATAAAACCTTGATAAAAATACACTTTTAAGTACTAATCACCAATAAAAGGAATATATCTTACGTATAAATTCATAATCCTATATGTTGCGGGGCACACAACATCGAGCGATGACGGGTCTGCCGCCTGAGATGTTGGTGAAAAAGAAAGGGGTTTTGGGTATAATCATAAAGTTATAATTATAAAATTCAGGAGTCGCCACCTAGTGTTATGATTATCAGGAAACTTTTGGTCTACGAGAGTATGGGTAAGGGACTAATTATGCAAGGAGAAGACGTATCACCCCCAGTGCAAAGAAAATGAAATATAGTTGTTAAGCACAACCTGAGTTGATTTGAAAAAACTAGGTTATAAAGTCTGATTTAAATTGGATTTTGAGTTCAATCAAACAATATATTAATTTGACAAAATCTAATTAATAATAATACATTTTTAATAATTTGATTGACTCATCAAATCCTCTCCAAACATAATTGCATTAGTGTTAAAGAAAAAAAATTGCAAAACAATATCATTTTAATATAAATGGTCTGATAACCTACTAATCGACCCAACAAGCCCGGTATTTAAGAGGGTGTGGTAGCGGCTGTTTTTTAAAATATTTTTTTTTCAAAAATACATTAAATTAATTTTTTTATTTTTAAAATCAACATATAAAAAATATTTAAGACCATGAAAAAATAATTTTAAATAAAAAATAAAAATTTAATAATCTTCACGGTCATCCTCTAATTTAATTAGCTAGCTAGGCATATTCTTCCATGCCCGTCCCTCTCCAAACAGACCTTTCAATCGAAGTCAAGATGGTTTTCAAAACATCATGCCTGCTAACATTGTCAAACACTAAATCAATATTCTGAAGCATTAATTATTAATAGGACTCCACAGTTTGTTTTTTTATTTTTATTTTGACCCTTATTAATACTAATCAAACAACAATACAATTTATTTATTTTAGGTAAGGTATATTAGAAGTGATACATCCTTTTCTTATACAATTAGTCTCTTACCTAGATTCTCGCAGACCATTAATTTTCTAATAACCATAATATTAGGTGGCAACTTCTAAATTCTATAATCATAACTTTATGATCATACCCAAAATTCTTTTTCTTTTCACCAACATCTCAGGAGGTATGGTCTATTTTAAAAAAAAAATTAGTTAAATAAAAAAATAATTTCTAAAAAAAAACTAAAATATTAAATTTTGTAGAGTTAATGATCCAGTTTGACAAGATAACCCTAATTACTCCAATTCACGGGTTTAGCAATGACTTTTCTTTTTACTATTTGATCTTTTTTTTTTTTATATATCATACATAAGACTTTAATATTATTAAGATATTGAAAGAAAGTGTCCCACATTGCATAAGACAGCATCGTCCAGTTGTTTTTTTCCACTTGACTTGTCCGTTTACTTTGATTAGTTGCTTTCGTTGCTATCACTCCGTTCTTACCAGGGGAGTTGTTATGTTAATTACTGTCTCGATTGAGGACTTATCTGTTAACCAGACTGGAAAATAGATAGCTAGCAGGATTATCCATCATGTCTGTGCCTATGAGAATCGAGATCATGCAGAGAGAAACCATCAAACCATCCTCTCCAACGCCCCTTCACTTAAGAAGTCTCAAGCTCTCTCTTCTGGACCAATTCATGCCAGTAGGTCACATTCCCCTGCAGCTATTTTACCCCAGGAATGGAAACGACACAGATCACCTTGCCAAAGCCACGGAAAGGTCACTGCTACTAAAGACCTCACTGTCTGAAGCCTTGACTCATTTTTATCCATTCGCAGGCAGACTCAAAGACAATTCGTCCATTGAATGTGATGACCATGGGGCTGAATATATTGAGGCTCGAATCCATTGTATTCTCTCTGATATTCTCAAAAAACCTGATACTGAAGTGCTAAAACAACTCATGCCTGCAGCTGTAAGTGAACCAGCCACGGCCAGGGATAGTCAATTAATTGTCCAAGCTAGTTTCTTTGATTGTGGTGGCTTGGCAATTGGCGTGAATCTTTCTCACAAGGTTGCAGATGCAGCCACGCTAACATCATTCATCAAGTGCTGGGCTGCAACCGCTCGCAGGTCGAGTACTGAGGTGGTGATCAGTCCAGTGTTCATGGGTGCTTCTATTTTCCCACAAATGGATTTACCAATCTCAATGCTTCCAGTAGATTTGATTCAAGGAGAGTCTGTCATGAAAAGGTTTGTGTTTGAAGCTCCCAAAATTACTGCTCTCAAGGCTAAAGCCATCAGTGCAAGCGTGCCAGATCCAACACGGGTGGAATCTGTAACAGCGTTGATCTGGAAATGTGCGATGAGCGCATCAAGATCAAACTTGGGGGTTCCTAGAAAAGCTGTGTTGTCTCTTGGAGTGAATATTCGGAAGAGGCTTGTGCCAACCTTACCAGACAACTACGGTGGGAACTACGTAGGTAGTATATCAGCGCGGATAGAGGATCATGATGATTTAGAATTGCAAGGTATAGTGAGCCGTATAAGGAAAGATCTTATAGAGTTTGGTGAAAATTATGCTAAAATAACCCAAGGGGACGATACTTCGTTAGCAATTTGCAAGGCGGTAGAAGAGTTTGGAAAGATGGCCATGAGCAAAGATATTGACTCCTATAACGGCACCAGTTGGTGTAGATTTGAACTTTATGATGCTGATTTCGGATGGGGAAAACCAACATGGTTGAGCAATGTTTTCACTATAGAGCTGAAAAATATTATGTGTTTGATGGACACAAGGGATGGTGATGGAATAGAAGCGTGTATAAGTTTGAGTCGAGAAGACATGGCCTTGTTCGAATCCAACAAGGAGCTGCTTGAATTTGCTGCTGCAAATCCTAGTGTATCAGTTTAGCTCAGATGGAAAGAACATGTTTGCGAGGTCCAATGTGTGATGTAATGCGCTTGAATGATCGATTCATTACATTACATTCTTTAGTTTGCTGGTGGTGAAATTTCTTTTCTTTTTCTTTTTTCTTGTTGTCTGGTCATAAAATTTTACAGCAATGTAATTGCGTTTCTCAACAGTATCATTTTAGCTGCTCTAATTTTACGAAATGCCACCACAGATGAGCCGTTGAACAAAAATCAAGCTGTATTTTTAAAAAATCATAACAAATATGAACACTTGGGGGTTTAATTCACACCTTTTCTACCGGAGCACTTGAATCGGACGGGATAACTAACAAGAATATGGCACCTGGAGCAGAGCAAACACAAATCTCCAATGCCTTGCGCCTAATGACAATAAAAACTTTACATTTACGTCACCAACACATGGTGGTGCTTCTTACAAATAAATTGGAATCAACATAAATGAATTGGCAACAGTCCATACAGCCCTTCAAACACAAAACTATTAGCATACAAGCACTTGGCATCTCTCCATGTGGCTGGAGAGAGTAGTCACACAGAGTGAATGAAAGACTTCCATATTATTGTGCAATTGCACTTGGATTCCAACTTCGGAGGCTTCATACTGTCCATCTTCAGAGGATTTCACATTATCGTGCAATTGCACTTGGATTCCAACTTAGGAGGCTTCATAATGTCCATCTCGTTCGGAAGCCCAACATTACGCACCATAGATTCATTGGCATTCTCATCATTCTCGGTCTTGTTGGCAGAATGTTTTGCATCTACTCCTGCCCGCTTTTGCCTAACTTTTAGGGATTTTGAAGTGCGTTTTGCAGCAGGTCTCCCACGCGGATCCTTTCTGTCAGCTGTGGATTTTCCAAGAATTGTAACAGTTGGCCAAGAACCTTCCAATGGGACTGAACTTTCCTTTTCAATGGCTGTAGTTGCAGCCTGGTAGGCCAGATCATGAACAATGGAGCTACAGAAAAGTATTGTATCTGTTGCTTCTTCAAGGGTTAGGCTTCTTGCCTTGCTCCCTACCTGACAGTCTACCATGACAGTTGACTCCTCTGTCAAAAGTTAAAACATTGTTAGAGAATCAAACCAAAACATGCTACACCAATCTCAAAGTTAGCATTAGATTAAAATATGTGGCAAGCATATGGAAACTGGAAAATCATTTTGTAAACATAGGAATTGCTACTAACATTACTTTTACAAACTGTGGAACTTGACTCATTATTCTAACTGGAAAATAATGTTTAAATCAGACTGTCAAAGCAAAAAAAAATTGGAGCCATGTTTCAGTCAATTGTGTTCAAACCTGCAAGCAACATGTAATCAACACAAATCATAACCCAGGATTAAATATACCTATTATGCCATCTGCATGATCTGGCCTGTTGTGTTCCAAAACAGAAGCAGGAGTTTCGTTATCTGAAGGTGTTGGGACTGGATGATCCTGAACTTCACTTATGGTGCTCCTTGAATTTGTCAATATATCATCATTCTCTGAGCCAGTACCATGACAATTGTTCTCAACTTCTATTTCTGATATTGAAGCCAAACGACTATGAGCAGGAATCTCAGCAACATTCAATCTGTCAAGACTGGTGTTTAGCATGTTTTGTTCTGTGACAACAGAAGAATCTGGAGGAAGAGCTGATGCTTCTACATCTGAGACATCGCCTACATTGTTTGGCAAATCTTCTCCATTTTCATATAAAGAAAAGTTGCCATGATTTGATAGTGCTGAATTCTCCTCCAACCGAATCCCAACTGTATGACTTGGCAAATCTGAGGAAGATACATCAGTTTTTCTATTACTGTCCTTTTGCTCAAACAAATCTTCTTCAGGAACTGCTGCGTCAGTAAAAAACATACAAGAAACATCCATTTCTTTATTTTCTGAAGCCAGCAATATCCTTTGAAAAGCTACAGGTGTTTCCTCCAAACCATCATATTTTATATTGCCAACAGAAACCTCGACATTTTCTTCATGTGTGTTTGTTGCAAGACCTAGAGTTTGGTGACCATCATTTAAAGTTCCAGAAAAAGATGATGCAGTGCTTTGAGGTCTTGAGCTTAGGTCATATCTGTAGTTCTCCATGTCAGATTTCCTGCCACTTAACTGTCGTTGAACACGTGTTTCAACTTGTCTGCTGGTGCTGAAATCAATGGAGGATGATGCTGATGTACTACCATGCCCAATGGAACTTCTAAAACTGTTTGCACTGTCTCTTGCATACGACAAATCATCGTAAGTAATGGTAGAGGCAATTAAAGTCCTGCCTTGAACAACAGGCCCTTTGCTACTGCTAGACCTTTTGAGCAATACAGAAATCCCAGCACCTTCTGAAACACCAGCCTTCAAACTTGGATAGTTATTTGAGCGAGGCAATAGCTGATCTCCACCGTCTCCGCTAGGAAGGCTATAACCAGGAAGTGGCTGTCCTGTTTCATGATGGCCAGCAGTACTATGTTCACTTCCTTCCATCAAAGACCTCGTGAGAGAACTTTCTCGGGAATAAATATGGTTTTGCTCATGGTATGAAGTCTCGCCTTGCTTAATAGCACTATGTTCACTTCCTTCCATCAAAGACCTCGTGAGAGAACTTTCTCGGGAATAAATACGGTTTTGCTCATGGTATGAAGCCTCGTCTTGCTTAACTCTGTCTTCAGGCAGGGAAACCCTTGCATCAACCATTTCAACAAATTGTGATTCCATATCATTAACTTGTGGCTGTAATTCAGGTACAGCCATCCGGATATTTGGCTCATCAGATGGCTGGTGTTCTTCAGAAATATTAATAGACAGCACTGGGATGCTGTCAATGGCTACTATTTCTGTGTCTGGAGTGGCAGTGCCTACAAGATTGTCGCAATCAGGACAGAGATTGACATCCTTTTCCAGAGTTTCAATAACACTATACCTGCAACCACATTTAGAACAAACACTTGTTTTTTCTAGACTGTCAACTTCTGACAAATCAGCCTTGAAACATAAAGTGTCAGAAGCAGAACTGATTTCCACATGATGGTGCCTGCCCTCCTCATAACCACCAGGTTCATATTCAATTGAGGGGTCTCTTTCCAAGTCATGCAGCTGAAAGTGAAGGCCATCGTCTGTATCATGCCCAGCATCTTTATTTAATGCATCCACCTTATCAAAGGCAAAAACCCCTTCCTGAGCATCAGGATGCAGTACCTTACCACTTTCAGTTGCCATATCTTCCTGGTGGTGGTCACCTCCCTCGGTATCAGGTGCAATGCTGGTACCTTGATCAGAACTCGCATTACTGCTGGTTGTTACAGAAGAGTTCCTCGACATCAAAGAGCGATGTGCAGAACTTGCTTTTCCACCATAGAAGGTAGTGCTGGGGACACTGGATAGAAGTGGTCTGAACATGTTCTGAGGACTTTTCCGATGATCCTACACAAAAAATATTTGTCAAACAAATGATCGGCACACCAAGACTTGTGAAAAACTATGAATGCACAGTAGAGGAAAGTAAATGCAAGAACTCCACGATTTTCACAGAATAAATATAAACTACTTAAGGTTTCATGGACAGTTCCATAAATAAACTTTTTCTTACTTGTCAAACCGGACACTTTAGACCTGCATTATTCCAGAAATGATGTGACAGCATGACCACAACAAAAAAGTTTAACTAATTACATGATTTTAATTAATAAACAATTTGGTAAGACCATATCAAACTAGAAAATGCATAATTGAAGCATGTATGGTCAAAGCGTACAAACAAAAAATGCATGCCATTTTATCTAAAAGGAAAAGATCAACCGATTGAAAAGCATTTATTTCAGAGCTGCAAGGAAGGTAAACACTAAAAAAATGTGTTAATGTATTTAAAGTTCAAATTAAATAAAAAAGACATAATATTCTTATTATAATGGCTGTGGTTACCAAAGAAATACAAGTGAAGAAATTTTTTGCGAAACTATCAGAGTAAAAAAGGACATGATAACAATTCACGATGCCTTTCCCTTCTGATACAATTTCATTGTCACAGTTGAGCATATATTTTTTTATTTCTTTGGGTAAGTTTATAACAGATCCATTTTATTCAACATCCATTTCACGTTTTCTTTTGTTTTATGGAGGGGGGAGGATGCAGGTGGAAGGGTGATCTACTGTAGGATTGGTCAAGTTTTTAGGAATTATGATGACTTCCCACACAATTGCAGGCATTAGAAATGAATTAGTTATTGATGGCAGGGTTGAGTAATAAAAATGATCTTAAAGTTTTAAGTTCTTGAGGTAGGTCAGAGAATGGTGTTCATGACAATTTTGGCTATGTTTATATATCTGTGGAAACTTTTGATTTTAGTATCATGGTCAATAAATAAAAGGACTTATGGTGGCGATAAAAGTTATCGAAATTGTCAATAAACTAATTTGTACATGGAAGCTCACCTTCATATCTGAAGTATGACAGGGATCTGTGTAAAACCTAACTCTAGAAAGTGACTATTGTAGGGATACTCGCAAAACTTTATCACAGTAAATATTTAACAGAGAAGAGAGTGGTTAAGTGCAATAGACACTGCCATACCATTTGACGAAGAGCAGAGTCAAAGGATTTTTTTGGAGCGGAACTTGGGGAAAATACTCTAGTTGAGTTCTTTGAGAACGCAGGAGCTCTATTATTAGGAAAGCCACCAGTTCTCTTTGAAGCTAAGTGGTCTAAGCTACCCACATAAGTGGATTGTAGAGAGTCCACATCATCATCACCAGATGATGCCACAGAACCTTTGCTGTGTGAGCTAATTCGGTCTCTATCATGACTGTGTGATGAACTGACACTTCTAGAGGCTGGAGACATTGATTGCCTGCCAAATTTTGAGCCCGAGTCCCTACTATTTCTGGATGCTGGAGAGGAACCCCTTACATATGATGCTGGCCGATCTGCCAGAGAAGTGCGAAGATTCGGTGGTGCTTCAGAGGAGAAACCAGGAATATTTGACTGCCATGCCCTTATTTTTGGTGAGGCAGAGTTCCCTCTACTTGTCCTTATGGGGGAAGTTCCCCTTGCCCCCGATCCTGTGCTCATCCTCCTTGGAGTTGGAGTAGAAGACCTTGGAGCGGGTGTTGAGGCTTTACTCGGAGGAGGAGATGGTCTACGTGATGGAGTGGAAGCCCGTTGACTAGGAGTTGGACTAGAATAAGATGCCGACGATGGCCTTCCTCTCGACTGAAATGTACTATTACCAGAACGCGGGGAAGGGCTTAAGCGATTTGGACTTGCACTGCCCCTACTGCTCCTGTGACTCTTCTCCATCTACACATGGATGCACCCATCTCAATTACAGGAAATTATGGATATAATTGTATTCTTTATCCTAAACCTTTGGGCAATAAATTGTATTCCATAAAAGCAGTCAATGACTTACCGTCGAAGATCTCGATATGGAAATGGGTTGACTACGAGGTCTGCCCCTGGATGCAACATTAACTGGTGGGGGTTCATCATCCAAAGAAGGAAAAAGCGGGGTCTCAGGAGGAGTTAATAACCTACAAAATTATTAAGACCAAGCAATTCATCAAAACCAAGAGCAGCTAAGAGCTCTCTTACCAGCTTAAAAGCAAGATGCAAAAGAAAAAATGTGATATTAATTATTATAAAATGATCAATTTCAGCTTGTCTTTGTGAATTAACCAACCAACTGGCAGCGCTATTAGCTTGACATTTAGAAACTTGACTTGTTAAATATGGTAAATTTAGCTTGTATACCTCAAAACTTGAATTTTTAACTATGATAAATTGAACACGCTAGAGACAAGTAGACTGTGGCCTAAAAACAAGTTTCTCCTTGTCAAAAACTGAAATATTGTGTTCACTAGAGAAACAAAAATTAACAAGGTGTTGTAAAATGTTTCCAAATAGGAAACCATAACCCACCAGTCATAGTCATTCTTCTCCCCATCTACATTAAGAAGTTCACTACTCTCTCCTCGAACAGGGATGGAAACTCCAAGTTTTAAGTCTGAAAAGTATCTCAACTTTGTGGCTGCATAAAACAATTTAATTCATCAACGGAGCATGCAACACCATTAGCCAGAAGAAACATAGAAATATTTATATTCAGGAAAGGATAGATAATGCAATAAATAAACCAAATGAAAGAATGGAGCTTGCATGGACAATTACAGAATGAGTCTTCAAAGTCATCAGCTGACTGAAGCAAGAAATTCTCTCCTTCTCTAGACTGCATTTCATTGAACAGAGCAAGATCCTCATCTTTCTCTTTGAAGAGCAATCCACCTTCAAGGCTACGCCCTCGCTTATGATTTTCTGCTCTTGGCTCTCTCCCAGGAGAATATCTCAATGCCGGAGAAGGCGGCATCTCCTCCACTATGAATAAACTTCCAAACTAATCACTTCAACCTCTCCTCGGCACTAAAACCAAGATAACCGTTTTTCCAACCAGATTTCCCATAAACCGGTATCCAACGACGAAACCAAACTAATAAATTAACCAAAACACCTTTTCTTCCGAAAAATGAAGCTTCAGTTCTAGTTTCACTGAATTAAATTAACACCACTTCTAGCAACCCGAAGCAAAGCCAACCAATTCCCACGCATACAATTTAACCCCAAATCTTCAAAGACAAACCTACAGCACAGCATATACCATGACATTAATTGAAGCAAATGCAGCATTAAAAATGAAGTAGCTCAACAACCCTATGAAAATAAGAAGCAAACAGAATCCTTCATCTCGCAATACAATATCAAAACCCTAGATTCCTTTCCATCATGATCCCAGCACACTGATACTACACTCCATCACACTCAAAACCCCCCAATTCAACTCAAATTCAACTTCTAATCACCTTCCACCGAATAAAAAAAAAGATTAAAAACTCACCGTTTTAAAGCAGCAAAGAGGAGTAGCCAACTCAGCAAGTAGCCACAGCAGCAGCAGCAGCAGCAGAGCAACTTCACTTGCCAGAAACCAAAAAATATATATATTCAAGTAAAAAATTCTTCAACGAAGATCTCAAATTCCAAGATTAAATGCCAAATTACACCCCCAAGAACGCTTTCTTTTCTAGATCTAAACGCATTCAATGCTCCAAGTTATTCACTGCCAGATCGCGGATCGATCACCTTCGTTTTTTTTCCAGCATTCTTCTCTCTCCTCCGAGAAATTAAAAAAAAAACTAAAAAAACTCTTCTTTTTTAGTTGTTACGGAGCTGCTTTGATTTGCTTGTTCCTTCTTCTTTCCTTCTCATCAACACCAAACTTCCATTTTCTATTCTCTTTCTCTCTCAGTCGTTTCACTTTCTCGCTGCTCTGCGATGGATATTTCCTCTCTTCCTTTTTTCCCTTTTCTAGATTATTGCTCTGGTTATTATTTTCTTTATTTGTCTTGATTGCAATTATTTTTCCTTAAGACAGTATAATACGAGAATTCTTATTTCTTAACATACGATTTATTAATTTTAAATTTTTAAGTATGAAATACGATCCTAGTGGTCACGTGCTTTGATAGGCTTTTTAAGTCCTTCAGCCTTACGTATTCCTGTTACCATGATATATATATATATATATATATATATATATATATATATATATATATATATATATATATATATATATATATTGAAATTAATTAATTAATTAATTAGAGAATTTTCGTATCTGCTGAGTGCTTACCTTTTATTGCAGGAGTATTGTTGTACTTACAAGCTAATTAACCTGTTCTTTTTTGGGACCAGGAAAATTACTTTCTAACAACATTAATGTGTGAGCCCAACATCTGACGATTGAAACTATTTAATGGGACAGGTATTTAGCACATATTTTGGGCTGAACTATTTTTTTTTATTAAATTTTAATTTTTTTACTAATATTTTTTTTGGTGTATGGATGTTAAAAATAAATTTTAAAAAATAAAATAAAAATATTATTTTAATATATTTTAAAAAATAATTTAAATCAAGAGCTATGTTATGTTTTGAAACTTTTTTAGGAGGAATTAGGGTATTTTTTTTATTATAACTGACTAGAAAAGGATTTATATTTCTTTTTCAAATAATATTAAACTATTTATATATATATACATAGAGAGAGATTTTTTATTTAATTATAAAGGATATTAGATTAATTGTTTTACTAGGATACACTTTTATAGCAATTTGGTATTTTTTAAAAAATATATATATTAACAATGTTGAAAATCATCTATCGATCAGTCTTGTCATTTGCACAAGTGTTCATGTGTCAGGTAGCTTGCAGTGTAATAAATAATAACTACAAATACGTGGCATTACAGCATTTAAGCTGGGGCAGGTGATAGGGAAAACTTAAAATGCCTGGACAATAATGATAACAATTATTTATTAATTTTAATTTTGAAGTCAGTGTTTAAAAATATTCATTAATTTTCTCGAATATAATACGTGAGATATTTCCATGAATTCGCTGGAAGTGATAACTTACCTACTTAAAATAATTATTTATCATAGATTCGATAATATAATTTTAAAATAAGAGGACTAGCAACCACACTCCACGCTCGATCTGCGAAGGTCCAAGAAAACTCTCATTCCATGTCGGGCCATATAACAACTTTTTTTTTTTTTAGTTTAATGTAGGTGTCCGAGCCAGCTTGCGCGCACCTCGGCTAATCCCACGGGCCCTGAAGTTAACGACCATGTAAGCCTCCAGTAGCCATCATATGAGTAACCACATGGCTCGAACCTGAGACCACAGAGGGAGCAAACCTCTTGGTCTCAAGTTCTTACCACTGGGCCACAATTTAGATGGTTCATATAACAACTTTTTATCCAGGGAGTTAGCGCTAAACATTTACGTGTTTGTTTTTTTATGTAGTAATCGTATTTTATAAAATTTTAATTTTTTTTAAAATTAATATTTTTTTTATTTTGATATATTGGTATTAAAAATAAATTTTAAAAAATAAAAAATATTAATTTTATATATTTTCAAATAAAAAGAAGAAGAAGCAATCACCGTATCATAATTAGGTGGTACTGTTTGATTGAGATTTATTAAATTGCTGCTGTTGTGATTGTTAATCCATCAATTTGGATGAAGATCATGCTTGGTTTCAAGTCAACATCAGACTTCTAGGCCCATGATAAGCTCATTTTTCGTTCTTTCTGTATGTTGACCGATCAGCTAACACCATGCTTTCATGGATTGATAATCGGGAAAGTCAAACAATAATTCTTAAGAGGCAACGTAAAATAAAAAAAAATAAAAAAAAAGGGAAATTTGTGAAGGGCTACGTTTGGACCTAGAAATCATTTAACTAGAAGCTACAAAAAGGTCGGGACTTGAGACCTTGGTAACTGGCAGTACAACCCAGACCGCAGTTTTAACTTTTGACACCTTTTTTCAGGGGTTGCTTTTGCATTATTTAAACTCGAGGGTGGTCGGAAGTCAACAGGTCCTAGATTCGAGCTGTGAAGATAAACTCGGATCGATTCCAAAAATGTATATTTAAAAAAAAAAAAGAGTTGAAACTATTTTTTTTGAAGAAAAAAAATCAAATAAAGTTTTACTCCTCTGACGATATTAACTCTCTATCTACTTTAAAACTAGATTTGCTGCAAATCTTTTTCTTATATAAACAAAATATTAGCATAAGAAAAATCCAAAAAGAATATCATATAAGTCTAACTAAGTTATCAAATAACTCAATATTAACGTAATAGAAGGTAAATAACACGAGAAGCAAAACTCCAAAAACAATCAGCTTAAAAAAAACATGTAAATTCAAACGAACCTCCTAAACTTCATCTAATATTTAAAATATCCAACTCGTTAAATCATGGATTCCTGTTCAATGAAAAAACTAGACTCTAAATCAATTTAATTTTAAAGTATGTAATCGTTGAAAAAATATTAATAAAAAAACTTGTAAACGCCAAAATAATAAAAATAAAAAGAGTGTGGATAAAATTTGAGATAAAAAATCCAAGGACGGTGAAATTTGAAAAATAAAAATGATCTCATACAAGATAAATAGAAATTAAAAAAATGAGTATCAAATTTTAAAAATTAAAAAAATCATAGGGGATGAAATTAAAAAAACATTTGTAATTTGATAGATTATTTATAGATTAAAAAATTATAAAGGGCTAACCTAATAGAATAGGATAGCAAAACCAAAAAAAAAACCCCAAAAAAATAACAAAAGATATGAAAACATTAGCTTAAAAAATAAAAATAAAATCAAATAAACCCGAGTGAAAATTCTTAACCTGATCTAATCTCTAAAATTTACAACAAATGAAATCTTCAAACCGAATTCGATCAAGAAACTCAATTATCAACAAGTTTAATCTTGAAGGATTAAAATGTAAAAAGAAAAAAGAATAAATCATAAATCATAAAAGAACAAAACAAGAAAAAGAATAAAAAAACATCATCTTAAAAAAAAAAAAACCTGACTAAACCCCTAGACTTTGCCTAGTCTCTAAAAATCACAACCCGTGAAATCTTGGACTTGAATTAAATTAATAATCTAAATTATTAATTAATTTAATTTTGGAGGATGAGATCAGTGAAAAAATACTATTATATATATATATATATATATATAGAAAAAGAGCAAATAAGAAAATGGGGATAAAATTTGATAGTAAAAAAGATCTAAGAATAATGAAATTTAAAAAAATAAATAAAAATAAACACAAGTAAAATAAATAATAATTAAAAAAACGAGAATCAAATTTGAAAGATAAAAAAAAATATAGGTGAATTTGAAAAAAACTTATAATTTTATGAATCATTAAAGGATTAAAAAATAAAAAGAAAAGTGAAACAGAAAATAATGGTAGACAAATCACAAACAAAACAAAAAAAATATAAAAATATAAAAAATCACTTTTGAACATCCAAGTCAAAAGTTTTACAATTATTTATTTCAAGGCTAGATTTGTAATTGCATTTTACATTAAGAAAGTGACACGTGTAATATATTAAACACATTTATACCATACCGAAAAGACAATATAACCTCTAAAACTTACATCATTGTTTTTTTTTTTAAAAGACAAATTAATAATTATACTATCATAATAAATAAAAAATATGTCTCAGGTTATTGTAACTTTATTAGCAGACTTAGTTTTTTTTCTAATAAAACCTAGCCAGCTCGGATACCCATGTCGGTAAACTATCAGGTTGGACCGATTCGGGGTTTTATGATAGCTGCTCCGCGAGAACTAACGCCATGAGATACAAATGACGGTCAATTTACTTATGCAGGGCTCGTCAAAAACACGTGACGCTGTTTTTAACAATTGAGAAGGTGATAAAATGGACTGGACAAGAGTCAAGAGACCAAGCAGGTCATTTAACCGACCATAGCATCTCCCTTATAAATCTCCCAACCTCCTGAAGACTCTTGCAGAGTCTCCCTTTCTTTTTTTCTTTCTTTCTTTTTAAAAAAACTTAAAAATCTTACAAATTATTGCAAAATATTATCAATTTTTAAAGATCTTAGAAAGTCTGCCTTTTTCAGAGTTTTATTGTCTGGTCTGAACTTAAGTTATGACGTGTTTTACATTGTGGTTTAATTATTTTTAATATTTTTTAATCGTTTTGATGGGTTGAAATCAAAAATAAAAAATAAAAAATAAATTATTTTAATATATTTACAAGTAAAAAAATATCTTAAGAATCAATTTCTACTACATTTCTAAACATGTGTATTTTTTTTACTCGAGGTATAAATATTTATTTATTTTACTTGATTTCTTTTTTTATTTCAGATTTATTTTTTTTTTCTTAAATCTACAATCAGCGGAAAAAAAAAAAGATGCTAGAGATTAGCTTCTGCTCTTCTTCTTTATGTTTTTATTTTTGGTGAGAAATTTCCACTCATAATGTTCTTAGTGAGATTAGTTCCCTTTCTTTTTTCAATCGTTGATCGGCTTAGATATAACTTCTTGGGTGTGCAAAACAAAAGATATATGTTCTTGTTTTTCTCCGGGAAGAAACGTGTTTCCTGTGATTTCACGGGGACATAGGGTGCATACGTGGATTTAGAAAAAATAAATAAATAAACCTTTCCTTTTAAATAGATAAATTACAAATGGATTTCGATTCTATTTTTAAATTTAAATAGGATTCATATTTTTAACCTTAAGTTTAAAATCCACTTATAATCAAATATTTGATATTCTATCATATTATATTTAAAAACACTATATTACTATCATCACGCACGTGTGAGAACCAAATATATTTTTTTTCACGTCGAAAATCATGATTGCAAAAAATTTGTCGATTTGGTCACTTGCACAGGACATATGGGTTTCACAAACATGCACGTAAAATTGTCATGCAGAAATAGCTTGAAATGGTCACGGGCTATTCAGAATAGCTTGCAGAGTGATATTTTGGGTATAAATAATAACCATTTAGGTGGTGGTACAGTGATAAGAGCTTGGGACCAAGAGGTTTGTTTCTTTTGTGGTCTCAGGTTCGAGTCCTGTGGTTGCTCATATGATGGCCACTGGAGGCTTACATGGTCGTTAACTTCAGGGCCCGTGGGATTAGTCGAGGTGCGCGCAAGCTGGCCCGGACACTCACGTTAAACTAAAAAAAAAGAACTACATATAGAAGGATGGTGCTAAATCTCACTACAAAAATATCAGAGATAATTAAAAAAAAACTCTCATATAATCTGATATTGATTTCATTTTTTCTCTGTATTTTTATAATTAAATTATACTTTTCATCCTATAATTTACATGTTTAATAATAGTTTATATTTTCATAATGTATTTTATTTGATTTTTTTACTTGATTTAGAATATAAAAAATCGAGGTAAAACACTGGTACGTGACTATCTCCTAGTTCTTATAAAAGATAAGCTTTTTGTTTCATTATTTATTATTTTATATATATTTTTATTTATTTTATTTTTAATAAAAAAATTCATAATATCATAGAACGTCCACATAACACCAACACTTTATTATGTTTTTGGGCTAGAAACTAACTTGGGACTATATTTCACAAAACACGGTTGTGTCGTGCCAGCCCATGTACTATAAGAGCTTAGCCCAACCTGACGTGTCGTACACCTCCTCAAGAAATAAAAGAAAACGATGCCGTCTAGGCGTCGTTCATACCAAGGCAAAGTGGGTGGGAATTAGTTTGCGCGGTTGAACCAAACTTTCCCGTCCATCAATTGTCAAAAAAAGATCTCGAAATATTCGCAATTTACCACCTTGCCATCTCAAGCCAATGCCAGCTCAGTTCGTCAATGGCAACCCAGAATGCAATGACTGGCATCCTGGGAATCAATGAACAAATGATACCTAACGTTTGAAACTATTGTTGGTTTTTAAAATATTATTCGATTAAAAATATATTAAAATAAAATATATTTTTTAATTTATTTTAGATACTAATATATTAAAATAATTTAAAATTAAAACGAAAAAAATTACTTAAAAATTTTCAAAAATATTAATTTTACGTTCAAGCAATTCTTTTGAAAAATTTTATTTAAAATTAATTTTTTAGTGTTTTTATACTTTTTATATATGAATATAAAAATAAATTCTAAAAAATAAAAAATATTATTTTAATATATATTTTTAAACGAAAAGTAATAACAGTACCAAAATCAACTTTGAGTGTATCGCCACTAATAACAGTTCCGGAGCTAACAAAGCGAAGCACCAGCTACAAACAACCAATCAATTTTCTTTTCCTATAAAAAGCAAAGCAAATCGTCGTGGTTTCTCTGGCTATCTTCTTCCCTTCCTCCTCCTCCTCCTCCTCCTCGTCTATTCTAAGGAGACACTTTGTACCTCTCATGGCTGCTGCTGCTTCCCTTGCCGGATCCAATGTCGTCGCCTACAGATCCGCCGCTCATTTCCCCACCTCCGCTGATACAAGAATCGCTCACTTTCGCCCTTTCTCTACAGTTTCCGCTGGAGTCGGGCATCGCATTTCTCTCCAGTGTAGATCGAGGAGCTCATTTGCTTCTTCTGGTATCTATTTTAATTTCTAATTAGAGTGATTATTTACTTACGTCGGGGATTATTCATCAGTGATTGATTGATTGATTGGCGCACGCGCAGGTGTAAGAGCTCAGGTTGCGACTTCTGAAAAAGCGAGCGCAGAGGCGGCACAGAAGGTGCAATCACCGGTAGTGGTAGTGACTGGAGCCTCTAGAGGTATTGGCAAAGCAATTGCTCTGTCTTTGGGAAAAGCAGGTTGCAAGGTTAGTAAAATTCCACTATCTAACTCATAGAATAGTATTGTTATTTTTTAATTTCTGGAAAATGGTGAATTAGAGATATTTTCTTTTTCTGATATTGCAGGTCTTGGTTAATTATGCTAGGTCTTCAAAGGAAGCTGAGGAAGTTTCCAAAGAGGTAGGTGAATCCCTGATTTTTATAATTTTAATACCAAGGTGTCCTTCAGCTTTGCATTTTTGTGTCTCACGGTTCAAGGTTTTAGTGGCTAGCTGACCATTAATAATTTTCTGGCCATCACCGAAATGCTGGTTTGATTAGCACGAGACGGTCCAATTGAAAGAAATAGAAGGTGCCGATCAATTATTTTCCACCAAGTGTTAAAATGACATACTTTCAAGGGCTCAAGATGTGAATTAGCTCCTTTGTAGCCAGATGCGGTCGGGAAATAATAAAGTCGCCGCTTTATTTCTTTTGCCGCGCTGCCCAATGTTTACCCTTTTGTTGTCTGGCCTATTCTTGATGACCTTTTTGAAATGGAAGTAAATAATGACTAAAATGGAAATTGGTAGAGATGGTGATGTTTGGTTTAACAGCTTCGTCAGGTTTCATTCAAAATATTTTTTCTCAAACCTGGAAATTTCAGTTTACTTGCTGTATATGTGGTTGTTTCTTCTGTTTACTGGAAATGGAATTGTTACTAATTCACAGTGCATGATTAAAACTACCGTTGGGTTTATTTGATAATTTTGTAGATTGAGGCTTATGGTGGTCAGGCCCTCACTTTTGGGGGTGATGTTTCAAAAGAGGCTGATGTGGAATCAATGATGAAAACTGTGAGTGGATGTTCCTTCTGTTGGTTGAATTTAATTGCAAATATTATTTATGCTTTTGCTAATGATTTGTCACATTTGTAGGCTGTTGATGCATGGGGAACCGTTGATATACTGATAAATAATGCAGGTTAGTAATAACTCCTATCTTTCCTCATCACTTTCTGCTTTCCTTTTAGTGCTCGTAATGCATATACCTTGATTTCAGGAATTACACGGGATACATTGCTGATGAGAATGAAGAAATCTCAGTGGCAGGAGGTTATTGATCTTAATCTCACTGGTGTATTCCTTTGTACACAGGTGTGTGCATTGAGATCCAAATAATTTGATCAATCTGACATCAACTTATGATTATCCTAATCAAACTAAGATAGTGTGCTCTGTGCAGGCAGCAGCCAAAATTATGATGAAAAAGAGAAAGGTAAGATCCCTTGCCCATCTTCAAGTCATTGGCCTTCCTTGTTCTTGGCTAATTAAGCCAGTGATAGATTTGTGCCCTAAACCCCCAATTTGTTACAGTTTTGAGCCCCATGCAAGTTTAAATTTCTTTCGTTCATCATGCACTTCTCTTATACATAATCTTCTTTAACAGTGTCAGATTGTTGTTAAGAAGTTATCATAGTCCGAAAACTATTTCTTTATATTGAAACCTGTAATCATATCTCAAAGATAAAATAACTTTGAGACTTGTCACCATGAGTGTTTCCAATGGGTGTACACTGACCTGTCCAAGACCGAGGATGCTTTCAGCTGATTCAACTTTTTTGTAGCTAATACCTCCGTATCTATAATTTGCAGAAATTAAATGATAAACAGAATGGGGGCATAATATAAGTTCTATTAAGTGAAATTTTTAATTTGTGTAGGGAAGGATTATTAACATAGCATCAGTTGTTGGTTTGGTTGGCAATGCCGGGCAAGCCAACTATAGTGCTGCAAAGGCAGGAGTTATTGGCCTGACAAAGACTGTTGCAAAGGAATATGCAAGCAGAAACATTAATGTGAGTTTTCAGGAGTTTTATCTTTTGTTAAAATTGTTGTGCACTTTTTAAGTTTTTGCATGGAATCAGATCTAATTAAGACTATTTTCCAGGTAAATGCTGTGGCCCCAGGATTCATTGCATCTGATATGACTGCCAAGCTTGGAGATGATATTGAAAAGAAAATCTTGGAAACAATCCCTTTGGGTGAGTATATTTTTTTTTTCAAATTTTTTATTTTTTTATCAAATTTCACATTGCAGTTGGCCTTTTAAGTTTCTGCTGCAAAGTTTTCGAGGCAACGGATTTTTCAAAGGGTTTGAGAAGTATTCATGCGAAACTCATCCGAAAGCCCTCATCATTTTTTGCTTTTGGAAATGTGCTAATATTGCTAGCTTATGTAGTTCATCAAATCTTTGTTTGTTTGTAGTAGATGATGTGAATATTTCTCTAGCTCTATGCTTCTATTGAATGACGAGTCCTTGTCAGTTTGATCTCCTTATTTAACTGATCCAGTCATCTGAATTTGAACAAGTTGAATTTTTTTTCACGAGCATCTCATAGAATTATGTTCAGATGATGGTCATAACAGTTGATATTTGTTCAGGACGTTATGGCCAACCAGAAGAGGTTGCAGGACTAGTGGAATTCCTGGCTCTTAATCCCGCCTCCAGTTACATCACTGGACAGGTTCTAAATCTATTCTATTTTGATTTTCCATGTTTTGTAAGTTTTAACTGCTGAAGTTATAGCCCAAACCAGCTCTTCTAAATTATTTTCTTTGGGTTGCTTCGTGTCCTGGCATGGCTTGCCTAGGCACTGTTTTGATTCTCCCTTTGCTTGGTCCAAGCCAACCCCTTGCATGCTTTAAATTTGCCTGCGGGCTTCATTACCTTGGCTATCCCTTAAGGAGCCATAACCTTGTGATGTAATCCATAGGCTAAACAGATTTAGCTAATAAGTCTCACAGGGAGACAAATTCTAGTGGTTTGATCAATTAATGCTCTGGTTTACCAGATCCATTGCATAACATGCATTGCCTTTGCTTTACATTGCCACTTAATTGCTATGCTCTGCCATGGAGGAGAACTGCATGTAATGAGGTCCATTGGCTAAAGCCAAGTGTTAAATGGAGCCCCTTGGCATGGTTCCTTTGGCATCCCAGCTAATGAATGCTGAACCCAGCCCCCGTTCGGTTTTCATGGTTGCTAAGTTAGATATTATTGTTTTGCAGGTGTTCACTATTGATGGAGGAATGGTAATGTAAGTGATGCGCCATGTCTGGTTAAACCCCGAGATTCAAAGATCATGCTGGTGCTCTTCGAACTGCATGTCAAGTCAGGGTTTTGGCCAGCTTGGGCAAGACAGTTTTTAGCATAACATTACGGTGTAATAAATGACCACCCAGAACAAGTTTTGATAGAAGCATTTCTGAAACGGTAGAAGAGAGGTGCAGCTGTTTTTCTAGGCTTTGGTTGGCATATGGAAAAGTAATTGATTGCTGTGTGGTATTAGTAAGAAAATGGTGTTCATCTAAAATCGCTTCTTATCAGGACGAGCTTCTGCATGATTCTTTTCTATTTCAGAAAAATGAACGCATCTTTGATGTCGTTCTGTTTTGTAATTGGCGGGCTATAATCTGGAAGGAAAAAGGAAAAAGGAAAAAGCCTCCTTGACCTCCATAGATTCAAAGAATTCTGAACCTTTTTTTTTTAGCAGTAAGAGAGTTCTGAAGCTTGTTTCAATCATTCATAGGTGAATCAATCTCTGTCCTTTATGTGATAACATGAGCCTCAAAAAGCATCAATCTTGTGTTAATTTCCTGCAGTCAGGTGAAATGGGTACTCCACTTCTCCAGTGTCCAACCCTACTCATACTCTTTCTTTTGTTTCTTCTCTCCACGTATTTTTTAGCTTATTTTGTTATTCTTCGAAACTGGGAACCAAAACAGCGAAAAGAAGCTTCGAGCTGCTTCACGTCCCTTGCTCATCATGGCAGTCCTGCGGTTATTATGGCTGTCCGTGCAGTACTGCTACACAGCCAAACCTCACTTACCTTTGCCTCTCCAAACTCAGCTTACGATAACACAATGCTTGAGCTCAGCATGGCTTTAGTTCTTGGTGGACCTCCTTCACTACATGGCATTCTTCCCTAATGACACTCTCTTCATACTTCACCATGTAGCAACACTATTTGTTTGTCGCTTGTTATGGAGCACATGGACTTCCTCTGCTTCTCACATTGCCCAAGTTACTAGTGCTTGTCTGAATGTCTGGAGCATTGCCAGATCCTGAAAGCCAGTGTTCCTGCCGCGGCAAGCTTGTGTTAAGTTTTGGCGAGGACAGAACATTTGTTTGTTTGTTTGTTCAATGAAATGATTTTGTTTTACAGAGATGAAGCAGTTATTACTTCTGTGATCTATATCTTGGACAAAATTATACTTGAAAACTGAACTCATTTTAAATGACTTTGCAGTAGCTTCTTCTGTAAGAGCAAATTGATAACTGCATAGAACATTGAAAGGAAGTGAGTGAATACAATATTGTATCTATACCAAATCACTTGTACAGCTGATGTACTGTTCGATTGTTACGAGAGAGCAAGACGATTACGGTGGTCATCACTGGCACTAATGCAGCATCAGGACTGAAAGTCTGAAATCCTTCCAAATCACTCAACCGATGCATTTAGTTTAACTTCTATTACAATGCTGATCCAACAAATTGAAACTTAGCTGTGTTAGACCTTCAATTCTGATATTGTGCACCAGCTGCTGAGCCTTTTCGAGGAACATTCAAGTTTGGTACATTACTTAAAGGGTTTGGGTCCAGGATTTATATGCCTATAATTGAAGCATTCATCTTGTCAGGACTCCCTTGGTAGTTAAGCTCTGCAAAAGTCCCACCTCCCTCTCCCTTTGCCAGTCTTCCTGGGTTTATGCAAATGCACTTCCTTTGCTCTTCCCCTTCACCAAGGGTCAACACCTGTGCCAGAGAGCAAACACTTGAAGGGTTTGAAGAAGTTGAACCCACCATCCTTCACTGGTTGGCTACATTTTGAGCCTATCTGCACATCTTTTTTTCTATCTTCTATTTTTTTTTTTGAAATCGGGACTGAAACCAAAAAGATTCAGGTACTTGGTGCTATGTTTACCTTCATAAAGTACTTCATATCTGAAGGCAGGATGAGAATATCTGGAATAGAGTTAATGTGAAGAGCTTCTGGAGCAAGTGAAAAGTCCAATGGAACGTCTTCAGCTGGCGGATATAGAGGATAAAAGCTGTTTTCATTTATTTAAAAATTAACAAGTCAGGTACTCTAGACCTCCGATCTCTTGAACCAACAAAAATATCAAGTGGAGGAGTTTTCAATAAGAATTTTCAAACGTACCTGCGCTGACTGATAATATGGTTCGCAAGTCTACTCATTCGATCACTGGGTGTTCCATCTGTTGGATTTCGTGACATCTCCTCTCCGCTTATCTGTTTTAGAATGTCCACTGTGCAGCAGCCTACTTTGACCTGAAACTAAAACTATTAAACAGAATACATGCATTGCACACTCTGATGCAGATTCATGTTTATGAAAAAAAATAAGGATCAATAGCACCTCTGAAATTTGAAGTTGTGGGATGCTTGGATACTAGACCTAGGTGGCATGTGATCTTGAAAAAAATCACGACAAGATTTTCAATTTTCAATAATGGATCCTGGGAAATTTCAGGATCTTTACTGACCACCCAAGTTGCTTAACATGCTCTAGAGAAACGAGACTTGGGCTTGGTCCAAGCTAGAATTCTAGTAAATTCAACTACTCTGGCAGAACATTCTATTGACATGCACAAAATATAGAAATTTGTCGTCTATGGAACCTAAACCTAGACTGAACCTGAAAGGGGTTCAAAAAATTTGAGCTTCCTTTATAATTATAATCCTTTAGGGTTGCTTAATAGGATGGAAAACTTATGTCCTGAATGTTATAATTTTCCCTAGGTTCTCAACCTCTTGGTTTGCTACCCGAGCAGATAGCCAGAAATTCTGAGCTCTAATTACTGATCCAAAACAATGAACATTTGCCCATAAAAACCGTACTTGGTGAATCATCCAAATGGTGACCAATCAGTATTTGGATACGATTAAGGTCTACAAGAACCTCGTTATAAAGATTAACCTAGCACATTTGAATAACAAAAGTAATATAGCTTGTATTGAACACAAGACAGTTCAAAGTTGATTGTCCAACAGGAACTTCTAAAAAATACAGGTGAGATGAATAGTTTTTGAAAAATGGAAATTCTAAATCAATTTTCCATCAGCGAAAACCAAAAAATCATTGTTGAGAGTTTCAAGCAAGAATTGAAAATTTGAGTGTAAAAAAATGGGCATCATTTTTTACCTGATTTGCTTCAAAAATTCCTGGATTTGTGAGACCGGTTATCTGGCAAAAGGACAGAAAATGAAATAAAATGTATGATCTGCATGGGGTGGTAAAATGTACTGCAAATACCTTCTTTGTTTGTTTGTTCTTCTTCTTCTTTTTATCAAACAAGCAGCGTCTTTCTAGTTACAACACGAATGACTCGAATCATATATATCATGTACCTGATGTTCGAGATTGGGGAGATGAATATCAAAAGCAGGCTGCACAACCACAGCTAAATCTCAGTAACAAATATACACATCTATAGGTAAAAACAATATACACAAGACATGCACGCGTGTGCTTGCTATGATTAAGTAAAGGAATTATTTTAGGACTCAATATATCACTATCATGACCTGTGGGAAAACAAAATCATGCTGAGCATCCCGTATAGATGGAACAAGAATCACACGCACATTAGAGCCAGCATATTCCACATGGTCTTGCAACTGAAAGAATAAACAGCTAAATGATTATAAAATAATGAAGTTGCTCCCATGAAACAATTCACAACGTTTTGATTAGTTACCCTTCTCAGAATTTCCTGACAAAACAACTCATCAAAGCTCCTGTCTACAGCCCCTTTCTTAACCTCTGGATGTTCAGAATCGATGAATGGTCCCATCTAAGAAAAACTGCCATTAAGTCTACGACATGATATTTCCTGAGCCCATAACCCGAGCATGACAATGCATTCAAAAATAGTAAAATCATACCAGTACAAGTAATTGTGGTAACTTTCTGCCTGCATATGCAAGCAGCTCTGTCAGAGGCTCAAAGAATAAGTTGTCTGTTGTGGTGAAAGGGCCCGAAGCAATAAGCTGTTAGATACAAACAGATTATTTCCTATAGGATCGAAATATTGCAGGAATACAAGAGAGCAAACATGATTGCTCAATTTGTTATGATTTCACATGTGACTTATGAATGAAAACTTTGGCAGAAAACTGAATTATTGTCTTAAGTGGCGAGGTTTGAGCTTTTATTGTACAAGTATGCAAGTTTTATCCGCTTCAAGCAGCAATTTAAAACCTCCTGCCTTCTCAGCTTTGCAGTAGTTTCTCTACAGTTAACAAATGAAATGCACACGCTGCTGCTGATACTTTTTAAATCTATCCCATCCGAAAGCCTTTAATTCATTAGCTTCTACAAGTGCATCATTGATCCTGAACATTTTAAACTATTTTAATTCCATATTTTCAGTTAAATGCTCTACTATTGGACTCTTCCAATGTTTGCACCCCAAATCATCTGTCCCTTCCACTCAGCAACAACTATGAAACATGGTATGTATGGCTTATGATCAAGCACAAGAAACAGTGTTATTCTAATATCCTCAATTGAAGTGGAAGACAAAGCTACATACAGCTGATATCTCTTTTTGTACATAAGAAGAATCGGTTGACTCAACCACCAGATCCAAAGCTTGCTTCTTTGTAGGATGCTGATTCACAGCAACAGTGGCAGATAAAGGAACTGAGTCCACCAGTTTAGATGCAATCAAACAATGTCCACTAGGATTTTGACCTTCAATACCTACAATCTGCAGAAAGGCTAAGCTTGATTTAGGGATATATGGATCAAAGATCAATAATCTTATTTCTAGTTTACCTGTCCTGGAAAAATGGAGAACTGGCTCAAGTTATGCAATTCTAAACGAACATTGCGGCCTCCAGAATGCTCAACACTGTTGCATAGATATGGCACACATAATCAGGACTAGCATTCAACAGTCTCTTCCCTGTGACCATCGTTCATATGAAAAAAAATATCCAAGAACACCCTGATTGTCAGATCTTTTGACTATGAATCTAGGAACTGGGCAATCTAGGCCCTGTTTTAGCCTGGACACAACCCTTCGGGGGCAAACTTGGCCAAGACAGTTATTTTTATCGCATTGCCTCATACACGGGCTTCTTCCAAAATGAGACCAGATTTTTAGACCATGAATTGATATCATTTCTGTTCTCCTTAAATATACCAGCACATAAATCTACTTCATCATGGATGTCCTATTGTGCACGTCGCATCATTTCCCTTACAAGTTGATTGATGCAAATGAATAGCATAAAGGAAAATCATGTGACTTCTTACCTGCTTTGCAACATGATGGATTTCTCATTTAAACGCCCTTCTCCATCACAACAGATCATTCCGACAGCAAATATATTTCTCTGAAAAAATAGTTCTAATCAGATGCATGGATGAACAGCTTTATGGCAGTGTAAAAGTTTACATAAAGCATGCTGGAGAATTTAGAAAGCAATTAATTCATCAAAGGCAAACTAAAAAATTATCTTCTTTTTTTTTCACAAGAAAAAAAGAAGCAAATAACAGAAGAGTATAGGGAGAATTTGGATACAAGATATCTAACACAATTGATATGTTAGGGTCCCCATACAGTTATTTACATCTAACAGAGATAAGCACACGGCCATGGTATTTCATGCTGGCATGATTTCAGTTATCAGAATGCTAACGAGAAGATAAATATCATGAAAGCAGACAACAGCCAAGTTACCTGTGAAGCAACTGTTGGGTCCATTGGTTCCTCGTACAGCCCAGAAGCAAAGAGTGCAATTGCATGCTTTCTAATGCGATTTTCAAGTGCATTAAACTAAATGGTAGGAAAATTATGTTAGTGCAATACAGAAAAATTGGAGGTACGAAGAACCACTTTATAGTTTATGCAATGAGAAGCATCATATACCCTATCTTCAATCTTGTCATACATGAACCTGCAACCAGGTTCTGGCCCCAATCTATGGACCATCAAAGAACACCTCTTGCAGGGTTGAGCCCTCTTAATAATTTCATCCTCAAGATTCCCATGGTCATGCTCACCATCATTGTTCTCCACCACAGGAAGGCTATTGATGTTGAATTTGACCACAAACTTATCAGTCCGCCGTCCAAAGGGTGTCACAAGTTTTGATGGTTTCCCAGAAGAATAACCATTTCCATACGATTTGGGTGGTGAATTGAATGGCTCTGAGTTGAGTTTTAATGATTTGTCTGTTGGAGTCCCGGGAACTTCTTCTTTCAAATCTTCTTCATCGTAATTCAAGATCCTAGACAGCATGATACATTTCTATCAAGTTTAACAGACCAAATATTTTCCATCCAGCATAGAAACAAATTAACAAGCAAAACAGAGAAAGAGTAGACAAATAAACTGCTCACATGTCCACATCTTTGCTTGAATAGATGTACAAATTGGGTTCCTCTTTAACAACAGCTTCTTTCTGTTCATTCTGCAGGTGCAACAAAAACCCATCCATTTCAGCATTTCGAACCGTCGATTCATCAAGTAGCCTGCACCAAAGTTAAGCTTGAAAGGCAATAATTTTGTTCTTTTTTACGGTGAAAACTCTATAAAAATAAATAAATAACCATGAAAATAATAAAGAAAAAAGAAACCTAGACGGAGAATAAAACTCACCTATTGAGATAGTAAACCTCCCAGCTCGAGACGAGGTCTGATGGCTTCAGATTGTAATTTATACAGAAAGTAAGACCTAATAATTAAAGCAGATTAGGATCTGAACAGAACTATTGGCAATGCAAGAAAATTAAGGGACAAAAGTGCAAAGCAGGGCTTACATTTCTTGAGGACTTCTTCTTCATCGTCTAGAGAGAACCCGCTCTTCTTAAATTCTTCTTTGATTTCCTCTTCCATCAAGCAACCTCTCTCCCCCTCTCAGATTCTCTCTCTTAGGGTTTCGTTCTCTCCCCCTCTCAGATTCTCTCTCTCCCTTTGAGCAAAATGGCGGGAAAATAGTGTTGTTCAGTAGATAAAATAGTGGTCTTCGCGGGTTTTTAATTTATACTCCCCTCTCCTTTACATTTATTTCGAAAATGCCCTGAAAGAAGTCCGGTCCAATGGGCCCGATTCAGCCCGTTTGCCTGGCAAATTGTTATTTATACCCTCTTTCTATATATATATATATATATATATAATCCAAATTGTTATTTTTTTTCAATTGTTATAGTTGAGGAATTATTCATTTTCATATAAAAAAATAAAATAAAATCAATACATCCTTGATAAATAAATAATTAATAATTAAAGCATTGGATTCCATGTTTGTTTTAATTTTTTAATTAATTTTTCCATGTTTGTTTTTAGTTTTTTAGAACAATTTAGACATAGATGACTTGTTTAAAAATTAATAAAAAAAATATAGTTTTGAATTTTGATAAAAAAAACTATGATTAAAAAAAAGAAAATATTGGTATACAAGATTATTTTTTTAACACAATTAGTGTAATATTCCATATATAGATGTCAACTTAACATTTTGGAACAGCTTGAGAAACTTTCATGGAAGAAAGAAGGAAAAAATCCTGTCCAAACTAAATTAAATTTCATGCATACCCCCATGAAAGTTATCAACGATGGAGAAGTTGTTATTGTTGTTTATACAGAGAAACCTTAACATAAAAGAAACCAGTTCCCCAAGCGTTGTATAAACAGGAGGACACAACAATATCAACTCTACAACTGTTAATTAAATTTGAGTTTCCTGCTAAGTGCAAAGGCCATAACCAGCAACTCAATCAACACCCTTTCTTTACAGTACTTGGTCTGCCCTTGTCTCGCATTTGGTGTGATGCTCATGAGAAGAACTCGTAGTCTTTGGCTGTAAGGATGATATGTCTTAGGGCACCAATGGGTGACAATATCATCAGCAAAATTCCAAGCACAATGCAGACCTGAAATATATTTTTGAATTATTCAGCTCATGCAAGCCTCAAGATTAATATAATTGATTTCTAAACAATGTCAAGCTTACGCACCCAATTTGCTATCCAAGAGAAGCTGAACTTCTTGGGTTTATAGATGGCAAGCCACATGATGCAAGGGAGCTGTAAAGAGTTGATTTTTTTGTCAGTGATGATAGCTTAAATATGAAGCAGGTATGTGGTAAATGATATATATATATATATACTGGGTTAGTAATGAGTTCTTACAAAGTATGTTGTTGGGGCAAAAGCAAATCCTCCGAAGAACGAAAGCAGGCCACCGAAGAATGGAATACATATACCAACAATCATTGTGAACCCTGCAGCAAACAATATTCAAAGAAGAGATTGAGCGCCCAAAGCTGCAGGTACAAACTTGCAGAGGCGTTCAGAATAGGTAGCTGAAAGAAAAATAGAGTGGCCTGGAAGCTGCACTTACCAACATATACCGTGCGAGTAACAAAGCGAAGCATGAAAGAAGGAGAAAAATGGAGTTTCTTCACCAATGCAGTTTCCAACATGTCGAACACTGCCATAGCATATATCTGCAGATTGAAACATGCATCATGAGTCAATATACATGTATGTGTGCATGCAGTAGGCGCTGGAATCGACCGAAACTGAATTAACCAAGGAAAAAAAAGAAGTAAAACGCACCTGATAACTTCCAATAACATGAATGACAACAAACATGTTAGCAGTTGCAATAAGCCAAGCTGGTTTCTCGAGTGAGATAAGAATGTTGTCTTCCACGCTGTTTCCAAAAAACCAGTATCCAATCAAGGCAACTGGGAAGTAGCAGATGGCGACGACAACATATGCAAGGAAGGCTCCTCTCCACATGGGTTTCTTGGAAGGCTTCTCTGGAGTAGAGGGAATTGTTGCTTGGATCTCCAAGATCACATTGTGACCGGCATATGCAAAAGCTATATCACCCAAGGCAGAGAAAAAGTCAAAGACAGCTCCGGTTTTAGTGCTCGCTTTATAGCTGTAGTCGACATCAGGCTGAACACCCTTATTAAGGGTGGCTCCCCAGGCAATTGTGGAGTAACTGCATGATGCAATCACCGCCATATCCGTATAAAAAAGAGGGTCTTGGATTATATACGTATATAGATTAAACTGATCAAATAGTGAGGCGAATTGAGTAGCTAGGTGCGTACCTCAAGGACATGACTGCTGCAGCCAGAGAGATAACACTAATGGAGTTGAGATTGGGAAGATGAGCCAGAACAAACTGAAGCGAAGCGAAAATCATGATGAAGTACGTTAGCCTGATGTCTTTGCAGTCGGAGCAAACCAAAT
This sequence comes from Populus trichocarpa, assembly GCF_000002775.5. Classification (NCBI taxonomy): domain Eukaryota; kingdom Viridiplantae; phylum Streptophyta; class Magnoliopsida; order Malpighiales; family Salicaceae; genus Populus; species Populus trichocarpa. Next base: position 8,665,050 of record NC_037294.2, on the reverse strand, counting down.
CATGGAACTTCTTCAATGATTTTCCTCCGGTAACCATATAGACTATGTTTACTCCAACTTGTACAACTAGTTGCTGTGGCACAACAATCCAGAGACCCAGCTTCTCTCCAAACGCATGTTGCCCTAGCTCATGGTATCTATCAAATCGCTTACCAGGAACCATCTCATGCATTTCAACCATTTGCCATAGAGTGTATAACGTGATCACCCATGATAAAAAAAGTATGGCAACACCTGGTCCCCTAAAATTTCATGGATGCAGAACAAAGAATTAATTAGTAGTTAAGCTCATACATATATTGATCTATGTATATATAATAAAGTTAAGATTAAGCATATATTTATAGATACATACCATCCAAGTTGAGCCATGGCATAGGGGAGACTAAGAACACCAGCACCAACCATGGCAGTGACATTGTGGAAGGTTGAGTACCACCATTTGGCATTCCTCGAGGAAGTGACTGGAAGCCAATCATTTATGGCCTTTTCTCTTGCTGCTTCATCGTTCTGTGACTCATTGGATGGCATAATTGCAATCAAGCTAGTTTACGTAACACAACAAAAAGTCACAGAAACGTTTGGTTGATTCAAGCAATCTTAGCCTCCCGGAATATCCTTCTCCTCGAGCCACAGGAAACTCCAATAAAATGGTCGCCTCCAAATACAATTTATAATGAAGATACGCGAGAGAATATCGGTGGAGGATTCTGTAATTAGCAGATGATCCTTAGACCAAAGATGGTAAATTGGCAATTGGTGGTTCAGGATACTATTTCTCTCCTGGCTAAATTTTGAATCTTGCTTACCCGGAGGAAGGGGGATTTCTCCTATAAATGCAACAAGATATCCTTATCTTGTTTGATGTTTATATCTTCATTAGTCAATTTATGCATATTTGAAGATTGCACGTTGAATATGTAATCTTGGTAGCCACTAGTTGATCGTTGATTCCTAAAAAAAAAAGAGAGCTATAATTAGATCATTAAGCTGGAAACATACAGATATAGGAGGAGTCTAATTTTTCTTTATTTTTTATTGATCTGCTAACACTTCTGAACTTCAAACAATAGGGTGGATATAAAGAAATACTCAATTATTTGACTAAGAAATACTATTTCTCTTCCTGACTAAATTTTGAATCTTGTTGACCTGTCCATTGAGAAAGGATAGGGGATTTCTCCTATAAAATCACAAAGATACCCTTATCTTGTTCAATGTTTATATCAAGAGGAGGGGCTTCATTAGTCAATTTGCACATATTTAAAGATTGCACGTTGAATTTGTAATCCTGGTAGCCGCTAGTTGATCGTTGATTCCTCGAATAAAAAAAGGGCTATAATTAGATCATTAAGCTGGAAACATACAGATATAGGGAGGAGAGTCTAATTTTTCTTTATTTTTTATTGATATGCTAACACTTCTGAGCTCCAGACAGTGGGGTGGCGGATACAAAGAAATACTCAATTATTTGACCAAGAAATACTATTTCTCTTTCTGGCCAAATTTTGAATCTTGCTAACCTGTCCGTTGAGGAAGGACAGGGGATTTCTCCTATAAAAGCACCAAGATACCCTTATCTTGTTTGATATTTATATCAAGAGGAGGGGCTTCATTAGTCAATTTGTGTATATTTGAAGATTGCACGTTAAATTTATAATCCTAGTAGCCGCTATTTGATCGTTGATTCCTTGAAAAAAATAGACTATAATTAGATCATTAAACTGGAAACATGCAGATATAGAAGGAAAACTCTAATTTTTCTTTATTTTTTATTATTTTGCTAACACTTATGAGCTCCAGTAGGTGGAGTGGATACAAAAAAATACTCAATTATTTGACCAAGAAATGGGTTAGTCACAAAATCTTGACAAGAAATCATGAGGGTATTCTGCTATATAGAAATGGTGCTTTCTATAGTTGATGCAGATGGTGTCTTCGATTTGGGATGAACATATTACAGACCTGATTTTGTTGAATCATCAGTTACATGTGCAGCAGAACAAGAAGAATATAGTTAAAGTCGTAGGATATTAACCATGGATCTAATAGCCATATTGTCGTCTTGCTTCTCAACTAGTCATCGACATGAATGTTTCCATCAACTTCGACATCAGCTTTTGATATCTGTTGGGAAATTAAGAATATAGTCAAAATTGCTGTGTTTGATTTTGCGGTACAGCCACGTTTTCTAAAAAAAATTAATTTGTTTTTGTTTTAATTTAGTTTGTTATGATGTTTTTAAATCGTTTTAATTCGTTAATATTAAAAATAAATTTTAAAATTAAAAAAATTATTTTATTATATTTTCAAATAAAAAACATTTTAAAAAACAATATTTACCACAATCTTAAATTAACACACTATATCATAAAAAAAAAAAAAAAAAAAACTCTATCGGTATACAAAGACCAAAATGAATTAAGAAAATTAATATGTGGAAAGAACACTTTGGATTCCAAAACAAAAGATTCTACTATGACGATCCTGCCGAAACTCACAAGTCTTTTTACAATCAATTCAGGCTACTAAAGGAGTGGCATGCTTGTAGCTCTGATTCGTCCCTGAATCTTCCACTGCTAGCCCTTGAGCAATAAAGCAAAAATACTGGTTCATCGACTTCTTGTTGAAGGATGCTTGTTTATGCTTCGATGGCTGATTTGAGAAAGAGGTTCCTGCAATATCAATATCCTTTTCTTTATCCATTGAAACGGGCGAGGACAGGGATGACCCTGAAAATGAACTTGAAGGCGATCTATCTGAAACAGCTAAATGTGTATTTGCTTGAATAGCTCCATGCATTAGCCCCGTGGTAAATTTCTTTCCAGGTGATGGACTTGGAAGACCGCTCCTTCCAGAAATTGTTCTTTTGTTGGTTGAGAGGGAAAACAGTTTTGAGTATCTCTGCCGGAGAGGAATTGGACGGTCTTCCAAGGTTTGGCATAAATTAAATGAGTTTACAGAGTCATCATCTTCTAACTCCATCACAGCAGCTTTTTTCTCTTTCCTCCTGGGCAACTGAAGGAGAGACCTCAGACGCCTTGCAGCATTATTTACAGAACCTGATTTTTTGTTTTCCGACGAGTTACCCGTGTCAATATCACTTGGGCCACTCAAGCATGAATTGTCACCAACACTTCTGTGATCGCAACTGGCATCAGATGCGTTCTCAATACCAGTGTACAAGAACACCTCTGCATCTGGAATTCTAAAAGAAGTGCCAGGACTCTTTCCTATACCATGCCCTTTCAGATGGGAAACAATAGCTTTTCTGGCTATGTTATCCTGAGGATAAGAGATCCCTCCAGCTGAAATCAGCTGCTTGATTAGAATTTCAGAAGATGCTGATCTTGGCCGTTGCTTGAGGAGATCTAGTGGAGTCATGGCGTCCATGTCACTAATATTAAGTTGATTGATGGTATGAAGGGCTGTTCTTCCATCGTTGTTCTTGACATTGGTGATATCTTTGATATTCACAATCTTACCACTCATTAACTGAGTGAAGAGCTCAATCTGCCTATCCACTCTTCGAAAACCAGGGGTCTGGAAGCCTGACACTGCCATATGGAGAAAAGTATCTCCATAGTTGTTTGTAAAGGAGGCGAGTGAGGGAGATGCAAGTATCAAAATCTCTGCCACAGCTAAGTAACCCCTGTAAGCAGCCACGTGCAGTGCCGTATTCCCTTGATAATCTTTGGAGGCAATGATATCAAAGGATGTAATTAGATCCTTAACTACCTGCACGAACAGGATAAATTTTTCTGTAAGTGTAGTTTTTCTTAGGTCTAAGGGATATCACCATGAAGAACAAAGTGGATTCATCCCTGCATGAGCACAGAATAAAAAACGAAGGGATAATAAGAACAAAATGGACTCGAAATGAGCATGCCATCAGAAAGGCTCTAGATAAAACTTCTCCAATCATGAGTAGATAGGAGTAATCCTGACATGTGATAGCCAGTCCATCAAACAGAAGTAAGAGAGAACTCTACAATTCTGTTGGCCATTTCTTTCAAGAAAGCAAAACGAGTAAACTCTTATGGCAAGAACCGGCCTTGCTGAGAGGGGAGGTGAATCTGAGAATCTAAAGTGAGAGGGACTTGCCAATGTACACATTGAAGGGCTAACAGCAATACGAGGAGTCTCCCAGAAAAGGCTACTGCCCATTTGACAAGTCAGGGTTCTCCATTTGAACAAGGCTCGTACAATAAGAACTACTGCTAAAATTGCCATCTGAACAACCAGAACCCAAATGACACTATGAAAAATATACGTTTCATATAATCGGTGGAGAAAGGCACCTTCAACTCATATGCATAACCAGACCTGTACGTTAAAATATTGTAAAATGATAGGTGGAGAAATTCACCTAAAGCCAATGAAAGATGTGGACTACTGACACAAGGGAGGAAAATAAACCAGGAGCAATCAACTAGTCTAATCTGAAGCATCACAAACAGCCCCCTTCTTCAAAAAGGGGAGATCAATCTTTCTCTATCAGTCATGTAATATTGGATCACTGTCCTTTCTACAGCTCATTAACCTGATGCATTTGAGCATGTACTCAGAAGAGAGGAAAGGAATGACAACCATGCACTAGCAAACTAAAATAACAGGAAAACTTCTGATAATAGTGCAAGGATGAATATGTGAAGCTACTGATAAAGCATAAAACAGAATAGTCCTCACCTCGACCTGCCCCCTCCCTGCGGCAGCATGTAAGACGGTCGACCCTTGAGCATCTCTATAAACAAAAACATCCGAGCAATCCCCTAGAAGCTCCTTCAAAATCTCCAAATTCCCACCTCTAGCTGCAGCATGGACAGCTCTATTCATAATCTCCCACTTAAATTCGGAATGACTCTCACTCTGCTGCTCCTCTAACTCTCCTCCAGAGCCAAGGCCACATCGTGGTGAAATAGAGAAATCAAGCAAGAGCCTGAAAACCTCAGAATTCCTGCTCCTGGCCGCGGCATAAAATATGTCAGTGACACCATATTCTCCTTCTCCAAAAACAAGAAGAGGGTTTCTCTCCAACAATTCCTTGACAAAGGTCCCATCACCAGCTGAAGCAGCAGTGTACAAAAGCCAACCACCATGTCCAGCTCTAATGAGAGTGTTGTGACCTCCTTTTGTTTCACATTCTAGCAGGAGCTGTCTGGCTACATGAGAACGACATTGAGCAACACCATCGAACTGCTCCTCGTCGTCCCAAACAGTTTCAAGCCGACGAATCCGACGAAGGGAAGTGAGTTTGATGAGGAGATTGGTGTCAAGGTAAATAAGCTCTCTCACCAAGTCATAGTAGCCATTAGCAGCTGCGAAATCAATGGGTGACGCATACCACCACTGATCTCCAGTGCTTTCCCACCTAAGAGGGAAGTATGAGGGTGGCATTGTTGCCTATATTCAATAATAAAAACCAGCAACTATAAGCAGAGTTTTTAATCAAGCGCAGAGAATTCAAGAATCCAGCAGCAAGTTGTGAAATGGGAGGAAAAGTGGCAAGAGGGAAAGGCCATTAGCCAGTAATGATTACTAGTTTCACCTTTTAAAGTGAAATCAATTCTTTTTATGTGAGAATATTTTCGGGAAAGTTGCAAGGATAAGGAATCTTGGAATTCAGGAATAAAAATCAGATCACATAGCAAGACAGCTTGTGGGAGTTAAACGAAGCACGGTGGAAAGAACAGATAACTATCGGAAATCCACAAACAACCCTCCACTAGGTAGTTAGAGAGCCAGGAGGGAACAGGACCCAGGAGACAAAAACGAGGCAAAGAAAAAAATTGTCGCTCCAACGGGGCATACCAAACCTTCAACTGTTCGGGTATGAAAATAAATATAGAGTTTGTGAAAAAATTATTTTCAAGATGTTTATTTATTTCATATAAATATATTATATTTAGCATACAATTAAGCATTTTAAATCTTTTAAAGAATTAAAAAAATACATTTATTTTGTATGTGTGTATGTATAATTATTAATGAAGGAGTTATATTTTAATTTAATCTGAATAATTACTATTCAGTTTTATCCTAACAATTATAAATATCAAAATTAATTATAAAAATTAAAAAAATAAATTAAAAACAAAATTAATATCACCGAGTGCCAACTTTTAACATTATGAATAACTATTTAAAAGCATTAGAAATCTTACTGAAGAAATTCATAATTTTCATTTAATTTACTATACAGTAAAAACTCACTCTTACAAACAATTAGAAAAAAGTGTTTCTCTCTATTTCTATGATGGGATCAATGTTCTTTAGTTCTTTATTCATCTACAAGCTACCACTTAATTTTTAACTTTTCTGGAGATATATTTCTTTCTTGTGGTGGAGAAAAGGAGTGTTCAATGTTCATTAATTCCATCTGTCCCTGGAAAGGGAAATCTCAACAACAGGATTCACACAGCATTGATCATATCTTTGCTTTCTTGTATCGAATTCTCTGAAGGCTATTCTACATCCTCCCCTTCTACTTTCTGATCTCGCATTTCAGACACCAGTGTGCTCTGTGCAGGGATCTTCACAGATGTCACCAACTCATCGGAACTTGCATCGGTGGACAGAACAGAAAAGGGACATTAAGTGGCTTGAATCTGCCGTTGAAGTAACTGAAAGTTTGCGAGGCCCATGCATCTACCTCCACTAATAAAGAACCTGCACCTAACTGCTCATGCAAGCCATCGGGCAATCAATTTTTTACTTTTTCTTTAGGAGTCGAACCCATGATTATGTCGCAAGTTTTCTCCTTTGATTCTTGTTTAGTATTGATCCAACTAAAGACTAACTACTTGAGTTGTTGCGAGGAAAGTCACTTGTCGATTCAGTTGTCTTCCATTAAAGTGCTTTAAAATTAATTATTTGTTGATTTTTTTTCAAATCAAGTTCATACACATCAATAATGATTACTAGTTAAGTAAGATTAGTTAGTGGTGAGATAAAGCAGGTAAAATAAACAATTCAATCCAATAATTTAAGTTGTTAGGTAAAATTTTAAAATATAATTTATATTATTTTCTAACATTTCTTCTCAAGTGATAGATTTTTGGGCTTGAAACTTACACAAACTTACACTACTATGTGCTTAACTTTTATCAAATAAATGAGAATGGTAAGACTCGAACTCGTAACTACTTGGTCATCAAGGCTCTGATACCATGTTAAAAGAATCAATTCAACCCAAAAACTCAAATTATTAGATAAGATCTAATATATGATTTATATTATTCTCTAATAATGCAATCATAATAAAAATGAATGGCTAAATTTGACCATTTCTTATAATGGGTGTTGAAAATCCATGTTCAATTCATGATATTTCATTATGGGGATTTAAGAATATAATAATAGCTGCTTTTAAAAGTAATTTTTGTTTATAAATAAATTAAAATAATATTTTTTTTATTTTTTAAAATTTATTTTTAACTATCGAAAACATAAAAAAAAAATTAAAAAAAATCTCTGAAGGCTCACAAAGATCAGAAGATTTGGTTAGCTCATGGAATAATCCACTGGTCGTCAAATTTATTGTAAGAGCTGGAGCCAACAATGTGTCATGGGTATTTCGTTGTAGTAATCTCCCTAGTTATCACTAATGTTTCTCTTCTTCAAGCTTGTAACTACCCTCGATCACTTCTTAGTACTGCCGGCTCACCAAATCAACCCTCGAGTATTTAATAAATATTTTGCACCCTGTTGAACCTATCATGTGTCGTTTTATCAACCTCTCTTGAGTAAACCTTGTTGCTCAAGTGGTTGCATTTCTGCATGGAGTCCTGGTCATGAACTGGGCTCTTTATTAACTACTTTTAGTTCCTCCCTGTACAAATGGGAAGCTTTGCTCTGGGAGATTGATGCTTAAAATATAGTGAGCAAAAATGTAAAGGTCTTGCCTTGTAAAATACTCGAAAACTGGCCCATGTTGCCCATGGTTGGCTTGATGTTCTACGGGGACAATGGACATCCTCATGGAAGCAAATGTCTGGGCCCATGCAGTCACTTCTTGGTTTTGTTTTACTTCTCATCACTTATCAGCAACATCGGATCACGAGATATGATTTTCTTACAATTCTTTAGGGTTATCTGAGCACACAGACAAGATTATGTGATGCTTCCTCCAATCTGCACCAAAAGTCAAACAAACTAATAAAGATACATAATAGAACGCAAGCACAGAAACAGTAAAGGTCCAGATTTCCAATGTACCAAATCATTCGAAACTTCTGGATTCAAAGAGAGGAGACAAGCCATGTCATCTGGGATCTTTATTAAAATGTTTAACCTCCAAACAAAAAAATGCCACCGACCAGCCTATTAATCAAAACGAAGGGTAAAACCACATTATGCAGAGGCGAGGTTGAATTTGTATCTTCACTCCTTCACTGCCCACAGTTTCAGGTAAAATCAGCAGTGGCCATTAGCATATTCTGTTTTCACGGGAAATCTTGCCTCTAACCCATTTTTCGTTACTCGGGGTATTCTCACCAAGAGCCAAAAAGACCTGAATCGTGATCAAAATCGGAGAATTCAAACTATGGGATCTAACTGACTAGTAATCATCACCTAGGCATCGCAACTTACCAGAAAGCATAAACTAAGGTATTATAGAACTAAAACCAAAGGTGCCCAGAATATCAAACTTAAGAACTCTAAGTCACTACCTTAATGTACTCAGTACTGCAGTCAATGGTAGTAATACAGCTGACTTTGCAGCTTTGCAGGGAATCAATAAAAGTCACTTTCTTTCTCTCCTTCTGCTTTCATCACTAATCATTGTCACTATGCATTAACCTCACACAAGGGGTGGCCGCAAATGACCTAAAATACTCATTAAATTTGAAGTAAATACCTTTTAAATTTGAACTATACTGCAATTATGCTTTCACAAGAGTGTCTCAACATTCACAACAAATTGTTGGAAAAAACGAGTGTCTTTTTCAAGATAACTTATAGTGCAGGGAGTGTCCATATGAATTTGGCAAAGAAAAAAAAAAACATATGCGAAATAGAGCAATCTTAAGACAGCATGTTCATATCACATTCACTAGCACAATGCAAGACTCGTATGCAAGCAGCTGGGAAGCAACTAAGAAATGGCATACATATGGTCATCTGCATCCTCTTGAATATTGCTTGGGGCAGGAAATACTGAATAAAAGAATTCAAATATCAAATCTGTTCCCTAAAACATCTCATTCTGAAAACAAGAAAACAAGAGCAGTATTTCTTCAAGTCTATCTTGCATTATTTTCAAATAAGCGCAAATAAGGAAAATTTCACACAAAAATACTTCAATTGGACAAAGATGCACTCATGATCGGTGAATGTAAGCATCTGCTAATAACGATCACAGAATTATGGCAGGTGCTTGTCCAAAACAGGGTTCGTTTGCATCACAGGACAAGCAGGTTGCCAGCTTCATAATGCTTCTTGCTGCAGAAAAAACAGGTTGCTAATCAAGTAGCTAATATGGCAAGGTAAGATCATTCCTTGTTTATCATCAAGGATACAGGAATAAGGAATCACAGTGAAATTTTGCACATGGATTTATAGCCTTTAGGACCTCAGGAACCCCTCTTGCTCTAGACATTGCCACACTTGCAAGTGCCTTAATAAGTAATAACTGCAGCCAGTAACTTAATTGACTGATTCATGATCATTTTATGTGAGAAATAAAGTTAAATTATTTTGCGAGGCTAATGACACCTAAAATTTTACAGTCTGCCCTTAAGTTGACTGTTTTATTTCGTTATTTGGAATAACATGGCATAAATGGAGAATATATTGTTTGCATCTGTTTCCATGAGATTTGAATTCAATGAATCATACAAAGATAAAGACTTGAAGCACAGAGAGTAAGTGAAACATAGCAAGAGAAAAGAAGACAAATGCATTGGTGTTATGATTAGTTTCTAATGATACCTAACAAAAATACAGTTGGGTTTTTAACAAGATATTGATCATAGTGAATTTGAACTGGTGTATCTAACGTATTTATCATACTATTTTCTTCATTATAGGACACAATAACTTATTTCACTAATGTGTTCATCTTTGGGGGGACTCATTTTCAATTTGCTATGAATCTCATGTCTCACTGTTTGATTTCATTCACTATCAGGAAAATGACCTTCACAATCGCGATCCAAACCTTGATTTGATTTGATTACCAATGACAGAAAATCCAATTGTAGACAGTACAAGTGCAAAACATGAACTCAACCTGCCAAACATTTTTTTTTTTTAATAAAAAAAATGAAGAAAGTAGTGAGAAATCATATATGCCCAAAATGACCAAAAATAGCACCACTGTGCCAAAATGCCATGTATTAGTATACCACATGCTATGGGAGACAAATAAGTTTAAGAAAAAGAGAAAATTAGAATAAGTTCACCAGGGAAGCTTGCGCCTTGCATTTATAATTTTTTCATGAAATCTTCAATTTTCTCAGCAGTATCATACATACTCTTCAGTTTGACCTCCTCCAAAAGCATATGACATGTTTGATATTTCGGTACTATATCTTTACTGATCATTTCCTCAAACAGATGGTAAGCCCACTGGCATTTGTTTGCTCTGCAGAGGCCATGAATTAGAAGAGCATAGGCTGATCTATCAAGACTTAGTTGATGCTTTTTCACCATGTCATCCAATAATTGACTCAACAAATTCATGTCTCCAGTTCTAAGGCATGACTTAAGCAATGGGTAGAATGTCTGACCATCAAGTTTGAAAGGTGCCGATGTTTCCATCTCCCTCAGAAGACTAAGGGCCTTTGATACATGACCATGATGACAGAGCATAGCAATCATGGAATTATAAGTAGATGTATCACGGGAGACCCCGGCATTTGGCATCTCCTTCTCAAAAACATCAACAGCCTCCTGAAATCGGCCAGCTCTCCCTAATATATAAATCAAAGAATTGAAAAAAGGTGTATCAGGTTTACATCCGGCTGACTTCATTCTCTGAGTTAGTTGTAAAGCCTCCTCGGTATTCTGTGACTTGGCCAGAAAAACAATGATGGTGGTGTAAGTGACAACATTTGGTGGGCACCCTTGCGCTTCCATTTCATCAAGGAGCTCATAGACCTTAGAAAAATTGTGCTGGCGGCAATAGAATAGGATGATGGTAGAGTAGCTGATTACACAAGGTCGAAAAGCATGCCCTTTCATCTCTTGGAGAGTCCAGTGTGCTTCATCAACTAGATTGGCTTTACACCAACCATGAATAAAAATGTTAAATGTGTGAGCATTAGGCAAAATGTGTGATTTAAGCTCCAAGAAGATAGCGCGGGCCTGCTCAACTTTGCCCTCCTTGCAAAGCGTGTCGAGCAACAAGTTCATAGACTCCGCATTCTTCTCCAAACCAAATGTTCCTAACTCGTCAAACATCCTCACAGCATCTTCCCATTTTCCTGCCCCCGAAAACCTTCTCATAGCCTTACCCACAGTGTTAAGTGTAACTAGATGATTTCGATTCATTTCCTCTAATAACTCCCTCATTTGATCCATTTGTTTCATTTTCCCCAGAATGTCCACCATCATATCATATGCCTCGGGTCTATGTTTGTAGCCAGGGCGTAATCCAGCCCATCTAAAAACACCCAAAGCAGATTTCCAATCATCCTTAAAGCGGAGGAGCAATTTGTCAACAAGATCATTAGAAACCTCAATGTTATCGCACACTTGTTCGTCCGCCAAAGACAGAAGAATCTCATCAGGACTGCTTCCTACACGAGCTTTGGCAGCGACTAAGTTCACAGTCGACTGATTTCTAGAGTCTAGACAGTTATCTTGGTAATCAAATACAGTCGTGCTTGTAAGCACGGAAGGTAATTGAGGAGGAGAAACGCACGAAGAAGAAGAAGATGAGACAGCAAGAGAGCAATAATCAGCACGACTAAAAACTACACGGGCGTTTCTAAGACAGCTTCTTAGTACTTGTACCCTGTTCATTGGTCTTGATTTTTAATAAAATTATGACCACTAAAAACAAGTAGAAGAGAATGGGTACCCGAAAAACTGAAGAGCTGAGCCGCTAGCAACACCTGAGCTAGCTTCTGCAGGGAAACTCCGGCGCTGGTCTGTGGTGTTAGATGAGATGATGATGCTATTCGGCTGCAATTTTACCTTCGGCAAGCAAGGGCTTGGGGTTTCAGAAGCTAAAAAGACCCCCAACAATTTCCGAGTAAGGTTGGGTTGACTGGGGCCTTGTTATGATTTGATTTGGGCCCGGCTCATCATTATTGTGCGCGGTAGGTTTTTTTGTTTTTAAATGTTTGTTTGTTTTTAAATTTTAAAAATATTTTAAAAACAATTGAATTTTTTTTTATTTTTTATTTTAAATTAATTTTTTTTTGTGATTTTAGATTATTTTGATGTGTTAATATAAAAAATAAATTTAAAAAAATAAAAAAATATCATTTTGATGCATTTCTAAATAAAAAACAATTTAAAAAGCAATAATTACTACAATACCAAACAAAAATATAAAAATACAAATTAAAATTTTAAATTTAACCAAATTCTAGGATAAATATTATCCTTGTATTATTACCAAATTTGTAATAGGTCCTTTGATTTGAATAAACATAAAATCATGCAGGCGAATTTTATTGTTTAAGTTTGAATTAACTGTTGATTTACTTCCTTTTAAGTTTTATTGCTTTTAATTTTCTTCTTCTTGGGGGTAGCAGTGGGATTTATTTATTTATTTTCTTAACCAATTTGGTTGGATTTAATATGGAGACTTAAAAAAAAACAGCTATTTAACTAATTGAGAAAACAAAATAAGTAATTGAATAAATTAAAAAAAAAAGAAAGGATTGATTTACCAAATTAAAAACACAAGTAGAAAAGAATAATGGGGTAAAACATAAAATTAACAATTTAGCAGGTGATCTTGTGATAAGAGTTTGAGATTAAGAGGTTTGCTTCTCCTGTGGTTTTAGGTTCGAGTCTTGTGATTGCTAATATGATGACTACTAGAAGCTTACATGATCGTTAATTTCAAGGACTGTGGGATTAGTCAAGGCATGCGCAAGCTGGTCCGGATACTCGTGTTAGTAATAAAAAAAATTGTGTAAAATTAGGACAGATAAAATTCTAGGAAGAGAGAAAGAGTAATTAAGTCGTATGTAATTCATTTAATTAAAAAAGGGGTTAGGAAAACTAGGTATCTTTTATATATATATATAATCTGAAGTTAACCTTTAAAAGCTATATATATATATAAATTATTGTTGCATATAGAGAGCCATGACATTCAGTTCAATTTTAGTTTGAAGTTTGAGATCGTGTGATTGTATGTTGTCTGCTGGCAATTTGAAACAAGTAAACATTACATAAGACAAAACGACACAGAGCATCATTAAAGAGATTGTAAATTTAAGCTTTTTATTTGAAAATATATTAAAATTAAATTAATTATTAATTATAATTCAAAATTAAATTTTAATAAAAAAAACATGATCATTATAACATTTCTAGAAAACATAAATTTTTAAGTAAAAACCATTTCGAAAACATGTTTGAAATGAAATTTCTAAAAAAAATCATTTTTAAATTTTTTTTAAAGTGTTTATATTTGAATAGATTTTAAAAATACATTTAATTTAATGAATTTATTTTATATTTACTTTTTAAATTTTTTAATGAATTTAGTATGTTTAATATCAAAATAAAATAAAATTTTATTTTAATACATTTTAAAATAAAAAATATTTTTTAAAATCACTACACTGTACAATTTCAAAGATCCTAATGTTACAAGATCCGCATGAATTGTGGCTACTTTTTTTATTTTTTATTTTTGATATATTATACGAAAATTATTTAAAAATATATTAAATTATATCAATTTAATACATAATTTTTTTAAAAAAAAACAATAAAAAGCAAATTGAATAGGGGTTGAAATGCAACTCTATCTAAACCCTAAACCCAATGCTAGCCGGTTCTCCCATTAATGTATTGAGATGCAACAAAATTTATAGCTATGCCAAACTATAGAGTTAATTCAACACAAATTGAGATCAACTTGTTATTCAACATTTATTTTGAACTAGGAAATAAACAAAAACAAAACAAAAATTGACCTATTTTTGCATACTTCTCTTCTTACAATGATCGAAGCATCCCATGGCATCCCCAGGATGAGAAAGCAAACCAGTGGTAGAGGAGAGAGAGCGGGAAATATATAGGATAAACAAGAAAACAAACCCTCTGATTTTTTGTATTTAAACAGATAAAACTGTGGTAAATCCCTAGCTTAAATATCCAAAACAAAAATCAGAGTCAATTGTTTATTTTAAATTCCAAACTTCGCACATCATCTAAAGCCTTGTACTCGTAAACCACAAAATCGAAAAAAAAGCGCCTCAATTCATCATCTCCATGCTTCAGCTTCAAGCTTGAGTTTTGGCCATGTGAGCTATCAAGTCAATCACGCGTGAACTGCAAAAATGGGAATCATGAATCAGCTGCACATCCTTCAAACCTTTTGGAGAAGACAATTGCAAAGGTACCATGAATGCTATAAATCGGGAAAGGAAGGGAGAAATGTACCTGTAGCCCCATTCATTGTCATACCAAGAGACAAGTTTGACGAAGTTATCGTTCAAGGCAATTCCAGCCTTGGCATCGAATATGCTTGACCTGCATAAAGCACAACCATTAGAGGAAATACAAAGAAAGCATGTATTCAGGCCAGCACAATCCACATGGTCTACGAAGACAGCATCACAGCCTTTTCCTTTACCTGCTGTCACCAATGAAGTCAGTAGACACCACATCCTCTTCAACGTAACCCAGAATACCCTTGAGGTTATTCTCAGACTCCTCCCTGGAGATCATCAAGGTAAACAAATAAAATCAGAATATAAATAAGCTAGAAGATTCTGACTAGAAGATCATTCTAACAAGCACTTACTTGATAGCAGATTTGATAGCCTCGTATGTTGCCTTCTTCTCAAGCCTGACAGTGAGGTCAACAACAGAGACATCCACAGTAGGAACACGGAAGGACATTCCAGTCAATTTTCCATTAAGTGCTGGCAGAACCTTTCCAACAGCCTATGAGATTTGACAATGAACGAAGAAGAATAAGGTCCGGCCGTAGGTGCATAAACATAGCAATAAACTATAAACAAACAATGATGCTCCCCCCAAAAAAATGCATACCTTGGCAGCCCCAGTGCTGCTAGGAATGATATTGAAGGAAGCAGCCCTTCCACCTCTCCAGTCCTTCATTGATGGACCATCAACAGTTTTCTGAGTGGCTGAATAACATGGATACAGAGCATCAGAGGACTAACTTTCAAACCCAAATGCAAAGAAAGCAACAAGATAAATCAGGATATAACATGAAGCTAAGCTCACCAGTAATCGCGTGAACTGTAGTCATAAGACCCTCAACAATTCCAAACCTGTCATGGATAACCTGTAAATCAAGGGGCAAAGATGATGATTAGTAAATAAATAATCCGCCCATTACCTCCATTTAGTTAAAAGATCTCATCGAAATAGATAGATACCTTGGCCAAGGGGGCAAGACAGTTTGTAGTGCAGCTAGCATTGGAAACAATGTCAAGATCTGGAGTGTATTGCTTCTCATTTACACCCACAACAAACATAGGTGCATCTTTGCTTGGGGCGGAGATAACAACCTTCTTCGCACCACCCTGAACCAACAAATTATCTATTTATTACGTAAAAAAAAAACACTATAATCAAAAATCAGATTATAATTCAATACATTCTCGATGGATTTTGTGTTAAATTAATGCCAAGAAAAGAAACCTTCAAGTGAGCAGCAGCCTTGTCCTTGTCTGTGAAAACTCCAGTGGACTCAACGACAAACTCAGCACCGGCTTGAGCCCATGGGATCTCCTCTGGGTTCCTACCAATAATCAGAAAGAAATAAGAATAAACATTAAAAAAAATCCCAGTAAAACAACAGCAAGATACACAAATTTTTCTATTAACATCTACAGTATTTTTTTTTTACCTGATGCCAAAAACAGCGACAGCCTTCTCACCAAAGAGAAGGGTCTTCTCATCCTTAACCTTGAGCTCACTGTGCTTCCAGCGACCGTGAACTGTATCATATTTGAACATATATGTCTGCAGACCCCCCCAAAAACAATTCATTAACCACAATAGAAAATCGAAAACAGCAGCAAAAATAAAAATAAATAAATAAATAGTTACCATGTAGTCAGTAGTGATAAAAGGATCATTAATAGCAACAAGTTCCACGTCATCTCTTTGAAGAGCAACTCTAGCAACCAAACGACCGATCCTTCCAAATCCTATGAACATTTTATTTTATTTAACGTTAATAAATGAATGTTTGGTTCCTTTTACCAGGAGTTTAAAAAAAAACACGTTTGAGATCAGGAAAATTACCGTTGATACCGATCTTAATCTTCTTATCACATGCTGTTAATTAAACAAAAATAAGAAAAACGAAATCAGATCAGATGAAAATGAAAACTAAAACGACGTGAAAATCAAACGAAAACAGTGTAACGGAGAGACATTTTTATAATCATTACCCATTGTTGTTGATAGTAACGGGACACAGAGGAGAGATTTAGAATTAAGAGGGGAGATTTGAGGGATAAGCTTAAACAGAGATAATTTTAGTGAGGAGAGTGGCTGCTAATTGAGGGTCATATAAAGAAGAGTAGGTGCGTGGTGGGGTTAGGTCACGTGAGCGGTTTTTTTTTTCTTGGGCAAAACGAAAGAAACAATTAGCTTGGTTTTAAGCCGCTGATTGGAATTTTGAAAAGCCGTTGTATTAGCCGCTGATTTTAAAAAGGAAATTCACGCGATTTTGTGGCATTTGGATTCAGTCTTGGGTGGTTGACTGGTTGTTTATCTATGAGGGAGAGGCGTGAGAGGAAGGTATAGCGCACTTTCCTTAATGACCGTGGGAGTCTTAATGTTCTGGAAGTGGGAATATTCGGAGTATGTCCGATGGGCTCAAAGTTGTTGGGCCCAGCAACGGAAGGTTCTTGTCGTGGACTGGTTGCATGAGCTCTCTGCTGACATCAGCAGCCTGCTAGGTCAAGCCTGAATTTGCTGCCACACAAGTTTCACGGTTTTCCGGTTGCTAGAAACTTCAAAGAGTAGATCTCAAAAATACCCACCTTTCGATTTTATTGTCAAATGATTTTTTTTTAATTTCACTTTTAAATTAAAAGAGTATAATTAAGAACTTTTATGTGAATTTTTTAAAACTTTTATATTTTTTTTACCAAAATTATACTTTTTAAAACAGAAACAACATTATTTTAAATAATAATAATAATAATAATAATTCTTGTTGGATGATTTTAACAGAAGTCATTGACGACGAATTAAAACAGTTTTAAGTTGAAATTAATATAAGAAATAACTTAATTATAAAATCAAGTTAGTATTAGTGTCTAAATTTTTTTATATATAAAAACATGAAAGATCTATTGAGTGAAAGTTGCCGTGACTTATACCAATTTAATGAAAGTATTAGTGTTTAGATTTGATTTGTTTTTGTATTGTAAAAGCATTTTAAAAAAAAAATAAATTTTTTTATTTTTTTATTTCAAATTAATATTTTTTTAATGTTTTCAAATCATTTTGATGTGCTGATGTCAAAAATAATTTAAAAAAAATAAAAAAAAAATATTATTTTAATATATTTTTAAATAAAAATTTTTTAAAAAATAATCACAATCACATTTTCAAACTAGCATAACAGAGATCCTAAAAGGAGATAATTATAATTCTTTTAAACATTTGCGAAGAAATTGTTTATTGGTCAAACCCATATATATATATATATATATATATATAACTCGGGTTATATTCAATTTGGGCCATGGCATGCTCACAAAGATTCTTGGCAACAGGTCAGCCAGCGTTCTGAGCAGAAACCCAACGTCATGCAAGTGGCAAAACCAATGTACCTTAAGAACTCCTGTATTTTATTATCATGAGATGGCATGCGCGCATGTTGCCATGAATTTATAAACACAAGTATTAATAATGTTATAATTATGTATCAGTATTAGATAAATAATAAAAATTAAAAGTATGATAGAATTAATATTTTATGATGGAAATAAAGTTATATTGGTGATAAAAAACTTAGAGACTTAACAAAATGATCTGTAGCAATTCACAGTGTTTTGGGAGGAAAGACACAGTGTTTTCACCACATGATTTAGATTTTCTGTTAATAAAAAGCAAAAAGAATTATAAAGCTAAATTCTTTACCAACTTAATATTAAAAAAAAATCAACAAAGATAATTTTGGAATGAAAATACCTATGAAAAAAAACACTGTAGCAATTGATAATGTTTTGTGAGGAAAACTACAATGCTTTCCCCGATAAAATAAAATAAAAAACCATTTAGAGAAATACTGTAGCAATTCATAGTGTTTTGTGAGAAAATCTGCAACGCTTTTCCCATATGATTTAGCTTCATTATAATTATAATTCTTAACCAACTCAATATTAAACAAAAATCGACAAAGATAATTTTGAAAAAAATCATAAAAAATCATATGGGAAAACACTACAACAATTCACAGTGTTTTAAAGAAAAAAAAATTACAAAGCTAAATTTTTAATCAGCCCAATATTGAAAAAATCAAATCAACAGAGGCAATTTAAAAAAAAATAGCAAAAAAAAGGAAAATCATGTTGAAAACACTCTAGCAATTCACAGTGTTTTGTAATGAAAGCTACAGTGCTTTCCCACATGATTTAGCCTTGTTTGTAATGACTTATAATTGTAATTCTCAACAATGTTTTGCGAGGAAAACTATAGTGCTTTCCCTACATAATTAAGTTTTATTACAAAGTTAAATTCTAACCAACTCAATATTAAAAAAAATAAAATTGATGAAGATAATCTTAGAAAAAAATATTACAAAAAAAGAAAACACAGAAGAAACTGGAAAAAATCATGCGATGAAAAACCGTATCAATCCATAGTGTTTTGTTAGAAAAAACTTGTATTTACTTGTAATTGCAATTCTTAACCAGCTTAATATTTAAAAAATAAAATTGACAAAGATAATTTTAGAAAAAAACATAACAAAACAGAAAAAAAAACCATGTGGAAAAAAACATTGTAGCAATTCCTCAGTAATTTGCGAGGAAAGTTACAGTGCTTTCCTCACATATTGTAACTGTAATTTTTAACTAACTCAATATTAAAAAATAAAATAAAAAAAGATAATTTCGAAGAAAATCATAAAAAAACAAAAATAAAAAAAACCACGCAGAGAAACATTGTAACAATCAACAATGTTTTAAAGGAAAAAATTACAAAACTAAATTTTCAGTCAGCTCAATATAAAAAATAATCGACAAATATAATTTTAAAAAATAAAAAAATAAAATAGAAAAACTATGTGCGAAAACACCGTAACAATCTATAGTATTTTAAAGGAAAAAAATTACAAAGCAAAATTTTTAACCAGCTCAACATTTAAAAAGTAAAATCAACAAAGATAATTTTGAAAAAAAATAAATAAAAAAAAAGAAAAAGAGGAATGTTGGAAAAAAAAGAAAAGTAATTTTGAAAAAAAAAAATAAACAAAAAAATAAAGGAAAAGTTGGAAAAAAATGAAAAAATGAAAAAAAAGAAGAGGAAAGCACCGTGGATTGTAATCCACAGTGAATTAGGTGTGGGGGAATAATGATTCCCCCCACACCCTTTAGTTTTATGTATAATAATATTTTAAAAACATAAAGTATTCTGATCCAACTTACACACACCATATTAAAAATATGTCTGGAAATATTATGCAAATTATATTTTTTTAACATGTAATTTCTTTACTTAAAATTAATTATTTTATATTTTTTAAAATTTTTTGATATACTGATATTAAAAATATTATTTTAATATATTTTTAAATAAAAAATATTTTAAATTACAACAACTATTACATTTTCAGACACACTCAAAATCTTTTTTTATACAGGATCAAACCCTACAACCTGCAGGCCCAAGAGATATATTGATAATAATATTTGAACCCACCTTGTCTTTCAGTTCTGCTGTCTTTGCGAGGAAAGCTTTCAACGGTGCGGTGTACATCATAAATCTTATATTTACTGTCACAAATCTTCTTATAGCCACTGGAAGTTTACTTTTAATTAATTTTAAGGTAAATAGAATTAATTAAAATTAAAAATAAGTAAAAAAATCAAAAAAATAAAAAAAAACCAAAAAAACCAAATCTTAAAAAAAAACCGATTAAAATTTTAAAAAAACCAACCGGTTCGGTTTCGATTTATAAGCCTAAAACTGAAAAAACCGAACTAAATCGAAACCAAAAAAAAAACCGAGCTAAATCAAAAAAACCAAGCCAAACTGGTTTGAATCGGTTTTTGTCCTAAAAATCGAATCAAACTGAAACTGGTTTCGGTTTTTTTTTATAAAAAAATCAATTTGATTATTTTTTTAATAAAAACTAAACCGAACTGAAAATAATTATTTCTAATTAAAATTAAAATATACGTAAGCTAATCCTTATATTTATCTAAAAACATAATATTTGAACGTGGAGCATATTACGTCGATCTTAGCTAAATGCCGCCAAAACAACCCCTCCATTAAACTGTTGTATTAACTAACAGCGTTGACAATTTTTTTGAGCGTGGGTGTGGACATCACTCCTTCCATGGAAACCATGCTCAGGCTGGACCTGTTCATGCCAGAGACTAATTAAATGGAAGGAGTAAATAAATGACTGGACATCTAGAAGTTGCTAGTTGCTGTCGTCATTACCAGCATGGAAAATGAAGTCAACTTTTAAGAACCTAATTCACTATTAAACTAAATTAAAAAATAAGAATACTAAAAAAATAAAAAGTACATTTTTTAAACTTGATTTGTCTTATCAGAGGTTAATAAAAAAACTCCAAACTCAAAACCTAATCTAAATTTTTAGCTAAACCGATAGCATTGATCTGAAAAACCCTGCAGTACTAGAATTCAGTGATCTAATTCATCATGACAAAATGATGTTTTAATAAAAATAATTAATTCAAATTAATAGGATAATTTAATAATTAAAACTTGTTTATCTTATCAGATAGGAGTTATTGTTTTCAATTCAGTTTTTATAAAATAATCAAATCTGATTTAAACCGACTGGTTTCGATTCGGTTTGATTTTTTAGAATAAAAACCGGTTCAAATCGGTTTGACTTGGTTTTTAAAATGGTAATTATGAATCCTTGGACAGCACGCATTGAATTGAGAGAAAAAGGAGGGGAGACGGTGGCATTAGGGCTTGAAACGGCCGCCAATAAAGGAAAGGAAAAGGAAACCGACTAATTTTATGGTTGGTGGGGTTTTGCTGATCATTCTTGACCTATCCTTTTTCCTTTGGGCACCCACTCTTTTCCTGAATTTTAGGCGTTTCTATCCACTACAAATTCTCTCAATATCAATCACTTCCCTTTCATACTCTCCTTTCCTTCATTTCTCTCTAAACTTGATTTTTCTGGAGAAGGGGATTTCTCTGTTTCTCCTTCTCTCTTGCAATTCTAGCATGGCTCCCTCACGATGGATAAGGCCTGAGGTACGTTCTTCCACCGTCTTGTTTCCGTTATGTTCCGGATAAAGTCAAAGAAAAATAATACTAATTAGCGTTCTTCATGACATGATGAACAATGAGGTTTTAGGGTTTTTAGATGAAGAAATATGAATATAAGCAAGTATTTTCTTGTCTTGTTTCATGACTAAAAAGATTGGTTCTTGTAACAGGTGTTTCCACTCTTTGCATCTGTTGGTGTAGCTGTTGGCATTTGTGGCATGCAACTTCTTAGGAATATAACCACCAACCCTGAAGTAAGGTAATGCTATGCACAAGGAAGAGGCTCGAACACGCACGACACTTTTGGATAGAATTCTGTGCATTAATTGGATCTTGACAATCAATTTGATTTTATGAATAATAGCTGTTTGTTTAGGCTGATTTTGTTATTTATCTATTATTGATTTGAATCTGGCGGCGGTGGCTCAGGGTGACGAAAGAGAACAGGGCAGCAGGAGTGCTTGACAACTTTAAAGAGGGCGAGAAATATGCAGAACATGGTCTTAGGAAGTATGTCCGAAAGAGAACTCCTCAGATCATGCCATCCATCAACGGTTTCTTCTCAGACCCAGATCTTCCAACTAACTAAAACCCGCTGACCACTCTATTTAGGATTGCATCTTTTCAAGTTTGAGATCTGGAGGAAGAAAGCAATGACAACGTTATTCATTTATCATTTGCATAGGATAAGGAAGAGTATGATACATTGGTTGTTCCATCTTTTTGTTACTCTATCTCAATACAATTTAATAATAACAGAGTTCATCTTCTAATCTCTTTTCTTCTGAGTTTTTTTTACCATCATACTGATTATTTCTTATTTTTAATTATGTATCCCTGATGTAATTTTGCTGTCAGATGTTCTTGCGCGGTATGATTTTCAATTTCGAATATTACTATTGTTAATCCAGTACAAAATTCAATCATTATCATGCATGCCTGAATTGGCTGGTGTCTCCAATGAGCATGAAACAAACTAGCTCTTCACCAGATGAGCATCATTAACCCCTGGCTGCACCAGCAGTCTTGGTCTTTACCCTAGCACATCCATCTACATTGATACTCACCCAAATCCCAGGTGGATCAGTTCAATCGAGCAAACTTTCACATTTCAGGAAATTGACATCATGCCATGATGAACAATCCGATGACTTTTGATGTTGCTTCTCAGCGTTGCATTCTCAATTACTTGTGGAAATATTATGGGTCACAATTTACATCAATAAGATCTGCTTAGAGCAATTCATCCATACGACCGAGGTTTTTGGTGTGCTCTTCGGCCCATATCGACTGCCTCTGCACATGGAGCATGCATGATATGCTCCCTGCTTTGTGATGAAAGCCTGTGCCAAGGTGAGCGTATCTTTGTTCGTGCCTGCCATTTCGATCCGAACTCCCAGAAGGCACGCTTGAGAGATCTGTGCTCGAATTGGTCGTGACAGGACCGACACTGGTCTTTAAAACTTCAGTTAATCTTCAATGCTGATGCTTTCACTCTAGCTTTCGTAGAATCATTCCTTCAAACTTTTGTTCGGAACAAGCATCTCTTGTAGGTTTCCAGATAGTAAGGCAGGATGAGAAGCTTCGTGATCCAACACACATATCAATACAAATAGTAAGGTGATGTTAAGTTTTCATCTCTAGAATTCCATGATCTAATTTCTCATTATCATAGGATTCAGTGGTTCTTCAAACCTTTGCCCTCCGCTCCTGTTAGGCCTTCTCAGGGTTCAATGGCCATTTTAATAAGATCATACAGTATCCTCCAACGAAATATATGACCAGATTCTAACCTGTGGCCTGAGGATGAAAGACTGAGGTGCTTAATCTCTACTGTCGTCAAGACAAATCCTTTTGGTGGTTACTCTTGCATTGATCTCCTCAGGAATTCTGTGACCAACTTCGAAAACGAAGAAGAGTTGTCCTCGAGCAACTTCACCGGGGAGTCATACTCTACAACTTTGCCTACAGTAACCAACACATTTGCAGCAATATATTCAAATGCTTCAAGGAAAATAAAAAAGTATATGCCAACAGCCTAATGATGATAGGCTATGCTATTTTATGTTCTCAACATTATTTACTTTGCGAGTTTGATCTATATTTCTACAAGACAGAGTAATTCATAATGTTGGGAAATTTTGCCTTACCGTCATCAAGAACCAAAACCAAGTCATTGTCTATGACAGTAGGTATTCGATGCGCCACAGTGATGACTGTGCATGTACTTGTTTCTTCTCTTATTGTTCCTTGAATGATATTATCTGTTGCTGTATCAATGGAAGCTGTGGCCTCATCTAATACCAAAATTCTCCTTTTCTTTAGCATTACCCTAGCCAGGCAAACAAGCTGCCTTTGTCCAACACTCCAGTTTTCTCCATCTTCAGCAACTGATCCATTGCCAGATTCCAGCATTCAATAACCAAGAAATTGAATTTACGAAACTCTGAAAATGAAAAAGAAAAAGGAATAGGACTTCAAGTTTCTTTATTGGAGTACAATATGTACCTGGTGCGTCAAGAAGTCTTTTATCTTGTTTCACTGTATCTGCAAGGCGGCACTTGTTGAGAACCTGAAAAGCAGAATGGTGTTAAGTTAATGTACATTGAAATCCTAATCCAGTACGAAAGAGTTTTGATTCTTACCTCCCAGATTTCTTGATCCGAGTGTTGCTCCAAAGGATCCAGATTAGTCCTTACAGTTCCTTGAAACAAAGTGGGATCTTGAGGAATTATGCCAAGCCTGGACCTCAAGTCCTGCAAACCTATCTTGGAAATATCCAGTCCATCAATAAGAATCTGTCCGCCTGATGGCTCGATCACTCGAAAGAGAGCTTGAATCAGAGTAGACTTTCCACTTCCCGTCCTGCCCACAACACCGATTTTCTTTCCTCCAGGGAAGGTGCAAGTTATCCCTTTGAGAACCATTGGGAGAGAAGGACCATATTGAACATGAAGGCTTATCAGTTCAATTCTTCCATCCACTGGCCATTCAGGCTTTGGCCCACAATCTTCAATCACTAGAGGAGCTTCGCTAGGTATGTTAGTGAATTGAAGAATTCTTTCAACTGATATCATTTTGTTTTCAACGTTGCATAAATTCCAGATAACCCAAGACTGAAGAACATTCAAGTTCAGACCGTAGGTTGCTGCGAGCCCCGCCAAGCCTGAGATCCATTCAACCAACCATTAGACTACAAGTATAATTTATGTTTCAGAAAAGAATCGGAAATGAATTAAAGGTAGAAATATGCTTCTACTTGTCTATATTTCCTTTTTCTTGCAACATTCAACCATCAAATATGATTAGGAATTATTACAACAGTAAGCGACTGATCAAAAGTGACATCATCATCTTCGGTTTGTTTTCTTGTTTAATATTCTCAATGAAAAATAGATATACTATAGATGCTTGATGCGAATGTGGGATACTAGACAATGGTTTCATTACTCCATTTCTTTTCTTCTTTGAAGCTTCCTTAATAGAATCTAGCTAGATGGATTTGGTTATATATTCAAATTATGTCAGCTTTTGCCATTGCATCACCTACGAAACAATGCACTATTTGTGAAATTCATCTACGAAACTCCACGTATTCTCGGTTGAAAATTGGTGCGCATAGTTTCTCATTATGTTGGTTCACTAACAATAAGAGATAAGAGAAGCTCACTGGGATTAATGGCTGACTTAGGAAGGCTGACCAAGATGATGAGAACAAGAAAGAACCCAAGATTGAAGAGAAAGTTGATCCGAACGCACAACCATTCCATTGTGCCTGAGTTGTGAAAGACTATGCGAGAATAATCATCAATTAAGCTTAGGTTTCTCGTCAGAAAGCGTTCTTCCTGATTGAAACAGCGAATTGTCGCTGCTCCTGCAATAGATTCTGAAAAGTGATGCAAGATAGGAGCCTTTCTGATTCCAACCATTCTGGCTAATTCTCTAGCAGTTGTAATGTAGTAAGCCTGCATAAAATTTTGATTAAGCTCCATAATGTTTAAATATGAGTTGAATGGGATGAATCATCTAAGATTCGGACTAGAAATATCCATGCTTTTTCTTTGGTCGGTGCAGCATAAATGATAAGGAACTGTTCTTGTATTTTTAATAAACTCTGGCTTGGGAGATCACCCAACCACGACCTTCATGCAAATCATATCTATGTTGCACCACATGATCACTGCTAAGCCATTAAAATCTCTTTAGTGGCTGACAAGGTTTAATCTAATACAAACATGATAAGAAGTTGAAGCAGGATTTTTTATATACCTGATACCAGATGGAGATTCCTAGTATGACAAGAAAGATGGGGAAGACCTGCCAAGCCACCTGAGACATGAGGATAATGATGCTTAATAGCTGAATTAGCGCAAATGCCAATCCAGCCAATCTGTAGGGAATGTCTGTATCTACTGTGCTTTGATCTGTAGATGACTGCCAGGACAAGCACAAAAAATAAAAATAAATATTTTTTTCTCGGAAGCATGTGAAGACGTTAGACAAAGCAAAGAGTGTCGAACTTGGAATAGCAACAAAAAACTAACCCTGCTGAGGATCCTACTAGAGGGAGTAGCATCAAAGAAAGAAATACTAGCTCGAAAAACTGATGAGATCATTCCAAGGAAGAGACGCTGAGCAGTCTCAATAGCAATTGTTGCCAGAAAAACTGCTCTTCCCAATATAAAGACCGAGCTTCCACCGGACAACAAAATGAATATGCCGATCAGCTTTTCTTTGGTGACCTTGTGATTCTCCTCTGTTGCCCATGCAATCCAGTAATTGCTGCCCATCTGCAGTCCCTGGAAAAGGACTTGACACAGAAGAATGATTGGAACAAGGGCTCCTTTGTAAGCTGAAGTAATGAAGGTTGAGTAAACACTCCATTTCACTCTGCCAGTTTCAGATACTTCTTCTTGAGTTCTCTCTGAAAATCTATCAGAACTGCTAGGCTCTTCAAATTTTTCTTCTGTGACTTCAATTTGATTTAACTGAGATGGTATACTGGTTAATGAGTTATCTTCTTTGGGTGGATTCACTTGGTTTAGTGATCTTCTATGGGCAACCATTTGTCTAACAAGTTCACCCGTGGGATCTGCAATCAAGTCTTCATATTTTCCTGACTGGACAATCATGCCATCTTTCATCACCTATAAAGACACATTTAAAAGTAATGGATAAGAGGCTTGGGAGGGCCAAATTCATGTGATAGTTGGATATCTAGTCAAAGTTTCAGGTTATGTACCAGAACAAGGTCTGCATCCTCTAAAAATTCCAGTTGATGGGTAGCATATATGACAGTCTTCTGAGACAAGAGTTGCATGAGACATTTCTGCACAAAAACATTCCAAATATGAGGAAAACAACAAGATGGGAATACAGACACAGAAGTATAGTTGCATGAGAGATGGTAAAAAGCATAGAAAATAGTGGGAAGATGCTTGCCTTGAACAAATGTGTTCCAGTATGCGCATCAACAGCACTAAAAGGATCATCTAGGATATAAACATCTGAATTACTGTAGAGAGCTCTTGCAAGTTGAATTCTCTGCTTTTGTCCGCCACTCAAGTTCACCCCTCTCTCTCCCACTACAGTCAAATCTCCATCAGCCCATTGTTCAATATCCTGTTTCAAAGCACACCCTTTCAAAACATCCTCATAAAAATCCCTATTCATATCCTTGCCGAACAACACGTTGTCTCTTACAGTTCTGGTTTGAATCCAAGCTCTCTGTGGAACATAAGCTTTTGTTCCATGAACCTTGATTCCTGCCCCAGAAATCCTGGGAATCTCTCCAATTATGCTGCATAGAAGGCTTGATTTGCCAGACCCAACTGATCCACAAACTGCAACCTTGTACAGCTTCATTATTTTCATGTTCTTGGTAATTTTGATGGTAGTTTTCGTTGAGATTTGATCTTTTGTTTCCCAAGCGTATTCTCCACTTTTCATTTCGATAGCAATGTCTGATGCTTGAGAAGTTTGGTAAGGAATCTGCTTCTTTTGATCTTTTTCTCTTAGAAAATCTTGGATGCGATCGATGGAGACCTTCGTTTGAGCAATCATGGAAATGAGCTCTGGCAGGTTGTAGATGGGCTCTTGGAGAATTCGGAAAGTTGCTAGAGCTGAGAGGACTGTTCCTGTTGTCAATGGTGTTTTCAATATAATACAGACACCGAAAGTGACAACGGAGACCAGAGTTGGTGAAGCCCAAAACAGAAAGGCCATTGCTGAACTTGTATAGAGGTATCTCCTCAGCCAGTTTCTCTCAGTCTCTCTAAGCTGAAGAAGCTTCTTAAAAAATGTCGGTTCCCATGAATACAGTTTTAAGACTCTCATGCTCTTGAGAGTCTCTGATGTTGCTTTGATTCTTAAGTCCTTGGCTTCCATGATCCTGGAGTGGAGCCTTTCTTGCTTACTGGCCAAAGGAGTGTTGCTAACCATCACCAGAATTGTGGAAGAGAGAGCTGCAATTGAGGGGGCAGCACCCAGGTTTCTATAGAGGATAACAAGGGCCAAAAACACCTGGAATGGTAGCAGCCAAACCCCATGGATGTTCCAACAGAAGTCACCAATTCTCTCTACGTCAACATTGATCATATTTATGATTTTGCCATTGCTTGAACCAGCAAACTTCACTGATAAAGATTTCTTGTAAACTAGTACTGAGAGAGCAGCTCTCACTCGCACGCCAATACGCTGAGCGCCAAAGTACCATTGCCGCTGTGTTAAGGACTCAACTGTCTTGGAGAAAAAGAAGATGAAAGCAAGAACCAGCCCGTTGAGGTATCCTGAATCATCATGATTCTCCGACAAAAAATTTACAAAGTTGGTGATCAAAAGAGGACCCATATAGGAGGCAATTGTGTTTACTCCTGCAGAAGATGAACAGAATTAAGCATAATAGACCTCCTAAACAGAATCTAAAGATTGATGCAAGATTGAACAAAGAGATACCTGCAAAAACTCCATTTAAAGTCAGGGATTTCCAAACAGCATATGCTATGGCTTTTGGCAAATTAGAAGTCTCGTTTTTATTTTTTCCAAACGAATCCTCAAGCAATGAGGAAGCATACCCGGCCGTTTCTGATGCAGGAACTGAAGGAACATGAGATAGCTCAAGTTTTTCCATCCTCCCCCTACTAAACAGTGGGTTTATCCATCGAAAAGTAAGCTTGCTCCAAATTCCAGCATTCCTATAGCAAGCTGAATCTTTGAACAAACTCTCATGCTCTTCTTGAAGCAATGGGGTTTCAAGATCATTATGTGTCTTGGTACTTCTACATCTGAATGTCAGAGCATTGAGAGAAAGCAGAATTGACAGTGGTAAGGAAGGGAAATCAGCAATATTAGCTTCGGGCCAGGAATAAGGCAATTCTATGGAACTAAAACGGGTGATGAAGTGAATGGAAACAGAAAGCGAACAAAAGATGCTGTAAACGACCCACCAAAGAATAACGACTACGGGCCATCTGTTGTTTTCTCGAAGAGTTCTGTTTTTGGAATAGCAAGCAACTAGAGTAGCTAAAATCCAAGTCACGGATAAGAACACAGATTTAGAGGTAACAATTCCAAGGTCCCAATACTGATAAAACCCAAAACCAAGGTACAAGATCGAGATTATAATGTTAGAAAGAACAGCAACTGTAGTGAACAGCACTGTGGGTTGTTTCACTGCTTTGTGTTCTCTGCTGTGTAAATCACCACCGCCTCTCCTTTGTTTCAAGATGTCTACCAACAGCCATGCCAGTAACAGTACGGCAAATGCTGCATTGACAATCTCTACAGAAATGTCCATTCCAGTCCCCAGCAAAAAAATTCCCATCTCAACTTGATCCTCACCCAATCAAAATTCAAGACAAAAGCTGAAAAAATGTACTCCAAAAGAAACCCACCAGAGAGAGCACTCTAGGCAACGTGTAAGACCTGCAAAAACATCCTCATCTATGTTAACGTTAAAACCAATGACAACCCACTTCAGATACCAAGACAGAGACACAAAACAGCAGAACTGAATCTACAATTCCCCTCTTCGGAACTAGAAGGAAGAAATGGATGAGGTTTTTTAAGGTTTGAGATAGCAAACTTGCCTGCCAAAGCGTGAAAGAAGCACGTGTGCCTTCAAGGGTGGCAAATTGGCAATAACGAACGTAGGTAGGAGGCGTCAAGTGGTTTACAGACACAGTGGGTTAAGGAATGAGGATTTTTTCTTATATAAAAAGATACAAAATCAAATCACCGTCATGCCATCATTACAATCTTTTTCTTCCATTTCAATCTCTGAAGGATAAGTCTTTATCATAATTCCACAGGATCAGAACAAAAATGAGGTCCAGAATCTTAATAGTCGCTGCACACGTCAACTTTAAATAATCCAGGTAATCTCTTCCCTTAAGACGGGCAGTTTTTCATTGTTTTTAGAGTCATGATGTCTTCAATTATGATGTCATTTAAGGAACATAGCCGCACTTTAAAATTTCATTTTTAATGGTATTTCATATAATTTTTGTTTATTTAAAATTATATTTTTATTTTTTTTATTATTTTAATATATTTATAAATAAAATATATTTTAAAAAATAACTGTCTCTAATTTCTGAGCTAAGACCACCTCAAAGGGCTACTAGGCCTGCTTGCCAAGTTGATCTTCTAAACTAGAATTTTTAGGGTGAATATTAAGAAAATCTTATCGTTTTAGATTTTTAAAAAATATATCTTCAAGATAATAAAAATATTTAATATCTATGATCAATATGCTAATTAAATTAATTCTGAAGATATCTATTGCCACCAAAGAAAACAAATCGAACATATAATATCTAAGTCTATGATAAGGTTACTGTATTTCATTCTTGTTTGTTTATTGCTCCAATTTTCTTGGTTAGGTGCATTTCACTTCTACATTTCTTTTCTTTTTTTGTCGATGCCGATGCGGTGGTGGGTGAGGTGCATGAACATAACTCTCTTCTCTCCGTACAATTCATTTGTAAGTGTTCAAATACAATTTTGCTTTCAATAACTTTCCAAAATATTTTTGCTTCTTCGAGGAAAAAAAGGGCTCTGTTTACTTATAAAAAAAATTCATTTATTGCTTCTTAAGATTAAATAAATAAAAAATTATTTTTTCCATAAAAAGTGTATTTTACTTCTTTATTTTTTTAAAAAATAAAAAATATTTAAATAATTATTTTTTCAAAGACACTAGCGTGCCTCGTGAAGTGCTTTTTCAATAGCAATATCATTTTTTAGGCCTTAACTTGCAAAATATAAAAAAAATCAAAACTGGTTCAAACCAACCAGTTTCGGTTCAGTTTGATTTTTTATATTAAAAATCGAAACTCAACCTACCGGTTTTGGATCTGTTCGATTCGGTTTTGGTTCAGTTATTTTATATTAAAAACCAAAAAATATATTGTGTTTTGGCGGTTTTTTGGACTTTTCTAATGGATTTGGTTTCGATTTGGTTTGTTTAGCCTATTTTTTTGGTTTCAGGCTTACAAAATCAAAATCGAACCGAATCGAATATTTTTTAAATATTCTAATCGGTTTAATCAATTTTTTTTTATAGTTGGGTTTTTTTTTAATTTAATTAGTTTTTTGAATATTTTTTCATTCCTAAGGGATAATATGTTTCGCATTAGGTAATTATTATTACCAGACGTCCATTAGTCCTGCTTTAATGGTATCTATAATCTCTCTATCTTAAGATTAAATAAATAAAAAATTATTTTCTTCTTAAGAAAGTGTATTTTACTTCTTTATTTTTGTAAGAGATGGAAGATATTTAAATAATTATTTTTTAAATTCTCTACAATAAAAGGAAATAAATATTTTGCTTAGTTCGCTTAATATTTTATACCTATTCGTTTTATTATTCTCAATTTAAATCAAACAAGAACATTGCTTCCTTTTTAGAAAAAAAAATACATAGAAATAAAACAATTATTTTCAAAAAGTAAAGGCCATTATTTCAGAACGGAAGCTATTTTAGATGAAGATTGGATTTTATACGTGTATTTGTTTATGTGCCTGTGCTTTGAAAAAATAAAATAAATTTAGGGGATTCATTAGATTTTTGTTTTTTTTCTTTTTCTTCGGGAAACAAAAGCACCAGAAGCATAGTTTTAAAAACCGACCCGGTCATTGACCCGGTCCAGTGATCGGGTCACGGGTCAGATGGGTTGACCCGGGTCAACCCAAAAAAAATTCACAGTAAAATAGAATAGGAAGTCGAGCTTTCTCATCACATTTTTTTTTTCCATGTCTGAGCTAATTAGCTAGTAGCATTAAGAAGATGGGAATCAAGTTGATGGGGTCTACGCAAGAACCTGCAGATGGGCATCAAAGCACCAAGGGAATCAGAGCTGCCAAGTGATCTCTTCATGACTGATGATGATTGTGGTGGCGGTAATGAAACAAAAAGAAAACAACTTTCTCTAAAGGAAACAGATCTATCTTTGTTTGATCAAGGGAGTCAGTCCTCTTCTTGTTCTTCTCAAGTCTTCGTAGTTTCAAGATCTCTCTCTCTCTCTCTTTTGGGTTTGGGGGAGGGGAGGGGGGGGGCGTGTTTGCCGGGGCTGATCATGGATGTGAGGGTGCAGGGGGCTTGCTTAGAGATACTCATGGTCACTTTCTTGCTGGCTTATGAGCAAGTATTGGCGTTTATAGTGCTTTCAAGGCTGAGTTATGGCCTGCGAGGATTGGTGTGGAGTTTACATGGAATATTAACAATAGACTTCTGCAATCGGAGGTTGATTCCCGGGAAGTGGCTTCAGTTCTGTCAAAAGACACAGAAGAGGCAACTTGGTTCCGTTACAGAGGAGCAATTAATGAGCTAACCTCCAAAGAAACAACCAGCAGAAGAAGAGAGAAAAAAAGAATGAAAATAAGCCCGGGCCGGCCGGGTCCCGGGTCGACCCTCCGGGTCGACCGGGTCTGGCCGGGCCAATTCCCAGCCTGTTTTTGCTTAGACCCGGCCCGGCCACAGACCCGGGTCGGCCGGGTCCCGGGTCGACCCACCGGGCCGGGCCAGGTTTTTAAACACTGACCAGAAGACACGCCAGACACTGGCGTGTGCCTCGTGAAGTGCTTTTTCAACAGCAATATCATTTTCGAGGCCTTAACATGTGGAGTGCAACAACAGCAGGGGTGATGTATTCGGTTCAGTTTGGTTTTTATATATAAAAACTAATTAAATAGAAATTTTATAAAATATAAAAAAATTAAAACCGGTTCAAACCTATCGGTTTTGGTTTGATCCGATTTGATTTTTTATATTAAAAACCGAAACTCAATCCACCAGTTTTGGATCTGTTTGGTTCGGTTATTTATATTAAAAATCAAAAACTATATTGTTTTTTTGGGTTTTTTGGACTTTTCTAATGGGTTGGTTTCAGTTTGGTTTGGTTTGGTTTGTTCAGCTTATTTTTTTTGATTTCAGGCTTACAAAATCAAAATCAAATCGAATTGAATATTTTTTAAATATTCTAATCGGTTTAATCGATTTTTTTTATAGTTTGAATTTTTTTTAATTTAATTAGTTTTTTGAATTTTTTTTCATTCCTAGGGGATAATATGTTTCGCATTAGGTAATTATTATTACCAGACGTACATTAGTCCAGCTTTAATGGTATCTACAATCTCTCTATCTTCGAGAAAGCAAACAAATCCAGATCATCAGATTCAGCTATTCATATAATTGAGAGTGAAAAGTCTCGATCGGTAGGCTGACAAGTCTTCGCCGGAATTAATTATCCACCCGCAACTCAATTCCTCCCCCACTACTCCACAGCAATCTCACTTGAAACAACCAAGAAGCACAGCCTAGATCAGTACAAAAATACATGGACGCAGCCAGTGGTCCCTGACTGTGGTTTCAGTCTGCTCGTTGAATCTTCTTCAATTTCAAAAAACTATGAATGTATCACGTGTTTCTTCCCCATGTTATATGGAGCCCATGCACACCTAGGAATCCATTGATGCATGACGTGACAAACCATTATTAAATAATAATTTAAAAAATATAGGATAAGTAGTGTAGCTTTTTGTATATATATATTTTTTAACTTGTTGTTTATTTTTCAATATTGTTTATTTTTCCCATATTTTTTTTGTTTCCCTTCTTTTTTTTTTTGGGTTTTACCTGTTGTTTTTTTTTTTCAAGATTTTTTTTTTTGTGTTTTTTTTAAATTATCTTTGTTGATTTTTTTTAATATTGAACTGGTTGAGAATTTAGTTATGTAGTTTTTTTCTTTAAAATATTATGAATTGCTATAATATTTCCCTGCATGATTTTCTTTCTTTTTTTTTATGAATTTTTTTTTTCAAAATGATTTTTGTCAATTTTAATTTTTTCATATTGAGCTGGTTGAGAATTTTATTTCGTAGTTTAAAAAAAAACATTGTGGATTGCTACAATGTTTCCCCACATGATTTTTGTTTTACTACAGTGTTTCTCCACATGTTTTTTTTTCAAAATTATCTTTGTCGAATTTTTTTTTAATATTGTCCTGATTGAGAATTTAGCTTTAACTTTCCATGCTTCCACGTGGAATATGTTGTTTCGCAAGTTAGGTAATTATTATTATTTTTTATTTTTTTTAAAAAATATATCAAAATAATATTTTATTTTTTTAAAAAATTATTTTTAATATTAATATGTAAAAATAATTTAAAACAAAAACAATTAATTTAAAGTAAAAAACAGACGAAAACAATATTCATTAGTCCAGCTTTCATGGTATCTACACTCTCTCTATCTTTAAGTAAGCAAACAAAATCCAGATCATCAGATTCAGCTAGTCATATAATTGAGAGTGAAAAGTCGCGGTAGGCTGACAAGTCTTTGCCAGAATTATCCACTCGCAACCCAATTCCTCCCCCACTCCACTGCAATCTCACTGGAAACAACCAAGAAGCACAGCCTAGATGATCAGTACAAATACATCTTGTTCGTTACTTTCTTGGAAACTACATGGACGCAGCCAGTGGTCTATGACTATGGTATCATATCAGTCTGCTCGTTGAATCTTCTTCAATTCAAAAAACTATGAATGTATCACGTGTTTCTTCTCCATGTTATGGAGCCCATGCACACCTAGGAATCCATTGATGCATGGTGTGACACACAGTATATTCTACTGCATGTGTGCATGAGCCCCGCATGGAAGAATTTTTTGCTTTGCTTTGCTTGGTTTGGCATGGCTTCGCTTTATCAGAGAATATTATAATAAGCTTTTGGAATGCACTGGAATAATCAAGTGAGCCTGAGGCCGTTGATCATCCAGTTGTGCTCTTAATTTGAGTGAGTGGGAGTCACGTTTCATACGGCCATGGAACGTCTTGATTTCTCTCGTGGCTCAACTTGTAGCAGTTAAATCCTGCATTTTATTCAGCAGGGAACGTGGTGGGCATCTGGAGAGGGTAAAGGCAAGACCACTGTAATGGTGGGCATAGCTGTTGTTGTGTGGTAGGTGGTGATGACCGATGAGCTTTTGACTATGTCATTTGTCTTGCGCTGTTCCAGGGTGGAATCTTTTTTTTTTTTTTTTTTTTAAAAAAAAGAAGAAGTTAAAGGGAATATCTAAAATTGTTAATGTGATTTTTAATAAACAAAAGATTAAACTATAAGAGAGTTAATTTAATATGACTTGGTTGACTTTGCGAGTTCAAAGATAACCCGAATAATTAATAAGAACTTAGTTTGACTAAAAAGATTCGAGACAACATCTTTTTCTTTAAAAAAAATGAGACAACGACATATTGGATCGACCCGAGTCAACACGAGTTGATTTGTCAATTTGTAACTTGGGTCATGAGATCATCATAACCACATAGAAAACAAATTATGAAGCAAAATTCACAATCAATTCAATGTTGAATGATGAAAAAAAATCAATCAAGACTCAAGGCTCTTGGGCCTGACATGATAGTCAGACCCAAGTAGCTTGGGTCTGGCGTGTTTGCCAGATTCAAGGTGCTTGGGTTTGGAAATCCATGTCAGACCCAAGCATACAATAAACAAACAGAGGACAATTGTGCACTTTAATTTTTAGGAGAAAGAGAGAAAAAACACAAACAATCAATCACCGGTGGTAATCCAACCATGATATGTCTACACGTGTTACACCATGTGAAAGAGAGCACATTTGCACATCTAGTTATACAGTGAATGACCAGATTTGGCCACTAGGAAGCGTCTCACGCGCCTCCTTAATGGCGCGGGCGCCGCCCACTTGTTGAGATGTGTGGAACATGCGCCAACAACTTTTCGATTAAAAAATAAAATATACATCGTGCAAATACTAAAACACCCTCATGGTCCTCTTAACTACACAACATACTTATGTAAATTACATATTCATGTAAATTTCACTGTCGCAATTCTGGCAAACATACAGACCCAAGTGGCAGCCATGCCAGGCTTAATTTCCTTGGGTGTGGCAGTTATGCATGGATGCCATACCCAAACAAAATTATTTTGATGGTAACTCCGTCAGCAATTTTGTTGGTAGAAATGTCATGCCATCGTACAATTTTCCTTATTGAATCCCATTGTAATACCCTCCGTAATGTTGTCGGTATATACCGACAGAAGTTTTCCGTCAGCATATTCACAAACAAATTTTACCATTGGGTTAATTCTGTTGGTAACGTCATCTATAAAACTTACACATCATTGAACTGTTTGGCTTTTATTTCATTCCTTCTATTCTCACTGCGATTCCCTCGGTATATACCTTGAAAATATTCTTGTCGGTGTTTTCCGATGGATTAAGGGATGAAAAATTTGGTCGGTAAATGTCACCGCAATATACCGATGAAAAAATTTCATTGGTGTTTCCATTTGTATTTGTTAATTTTCTGGTAGTTTAAAATATAAATACCTCGCTATTTTAATACTACATTTAGAAAAAATATAATTTGTTGTTTGGAAAAAAAAAATCAACAATACATGCAGAGTATCATAATCTTCCAGGCAACAACCAGTCCTTTTAATAATTTGGATGGCAAAGAAAACTCCATGAAGTTCTCAAATATAAGCTACTTATATAAGAACTAATTATTGTATCTCACGCATGCTTTGAGTACTCACCACAAATCATCAGGAAATTAATAAGCCATACTTTTAGGTCTTGTTGATGGAAGATCCAAAATCATGAAGGGTATTTTTGACAGTGTGGTTGCGGTTGCTTTTCAAATAACTTTTCGTGCCGAAATGCATGTCAATGATTTTTTTTATTTTTTTAAAATTATTTTTGACATTAGTACATCAAAACGATCCAAAACATATTAAATTTTAGTAAAATAATAATTAATTTTTTTAAAAATATGATTTGCACAGCATTCCCAAATAGTTTCGAACCAGGATCAATCTCATCTATCTAGCTAGCTAGAAAGAAAGAACCACTAGAGCCCTTATTCAAAGGGAGAAAAACCCTTACAAGCAAGGAAAATATATAGTCGACATTCATGCGATCACATAGATCTAAATATAAAATTTATATCTATAAACATAAAATAAAAAACCAAATAATTTAAAACATGAACAAGAAAAAAAGAAAAGCGGATATTTTAGAGAGAAAAAAACTAGGTTTTAGATTATTTTTTTCTTGGAGAAGATGATGGATGCATGGCTATAAGTCTCCCAACAGCGATGATGTTCCCTATGAATTGTTTTGTTGCTTGCCATGTTAGCTGCACCTTTATCATTTTGGTTTGAAACCAGCCAATGCGTAATGATTATTAATTCTTCCCTGTACATAAGGACATTTTTTTCAAAACAATCGGCCTTAAATTAAATTAATTATCTGCATAATTTTTTATTTAATTATTAAATCGAGCTAAAATTTTATCAAAAAGTTTTGCTTGTTTTCTAACAAACTAAAATTTTATAGTCAAAACAATTAAAAAACATAAAATAATAATTTTTAATAAAAAAACAAAAAAAAACACGATTTCAGCCCCTTCCCAAGCAAATCCTAAGTTTTCTAACCTCACCACCCTGTGATATCGATTGATTACAGCTAAAACTTGTCTATTATGAAACATTGTTAACGAAAATGGGGGAGTCGATGAACACAAAATGACGACATCTCTAAAGACTTTGGAGTTTTCATTTTACATGCTGAAAGCTTCCAGTACATGGCGAGGACCACTCGTCAACTGAGCTGATGATATCTGCCATGGAATATCCACAGCAAGCTTTATGGACGTTCATGCATGCCTGGAGCCCATCCTCTGGAGATCTCTACAGAGACTTGTTGCTTCCTTTCTTTTCTTGAATCTTCTGATCATCATCAATCACCATGCACCATTCTTTGCCATTCAAGAAATTATTCAAGGAGCCACCAAAAAACATATTTAAAGATTTAAATATCTTAGCTAGATATGTACCGGCAGCCTTTATTAATGGTAAAAGGTATCTTTTACCTTTATTAACGGTAAAAGGTATCTTTTAAAACAAATTAAGATGAGCAACGTGTCATCCGTCTCATCAATAATAAAATAAATAAAAGTTTGTGGCTCTAATCAAATGGGTCAAGCGGGCTTCTAGGTCCAGTAGTGATTAGCTTTTTTTATTTTTTAAATTAATGTTTTTCTATATTTTTTTTTGAAATTATTTTTTATTTATATTTAAATTAATATCTCTTTTTTTTTATTTTGTTTATATAGTCTTTTTTAAATAATAATTATTTTTTAGTTATTTTGTATGTATTTAATTTTTGAAGAGATTTTTATGATTTATTTATAGTTGTTTTTCAGATAATATTTCTAATATATACAATCTTACATAATTTTTTTTTATTCAATTAATTTAATATGTGTATCTATTTTTATTATTGTTTGACTGAATAAAAAAATTATTTTAATAAATAAATTTAGCAAACATAACCGGATAAATATTTCATCTTACGTGATTAAATATCTTGATCTACGCTTGTCTTTTAATTTTTCTAATTTTATTTTTAGTTATCGTTTATGTTTTTTTTATTTATTAACACATATAATTTTTTATTTGTTTGATTGCATGCATGCATAAATTTTTTTTATTTTCACTTAGAATCTTTTTAACAACAAAAACATATATAATTTTTTGTATTAAAAAAAAATATCTGACTGCAGTGAAAGGATAAATTTATGGGCTTAATGAATCTTAAAAGGTAAATTATTGTTTAATATGTTCCTTATTTCGTTTTTTAATCACAATTCATTTGTTAAACTTCATTAATGTTTTTTTACTTATATAACTATTTAATCTACATTATTTTTAAAAAAAAATTAATATATGTTATTTTTTTTAAGCAAGCTGACAATCTATGATTAGTTTCAGAGACAATCTTAATTAGGTGTCGGTTTACTTTTCAACTCGATTAATTTCTTAATGTATCAATAAACTTTCAATTAGGTATATATTTTATTAGTTTTGCTTATTTAAAAATTAATATATCAATAAACTTTCAATTATATTATTTTATTAGTTTTGCTTAACAAAATATTAAGTATTGATTTGAAGCCCATGTGATTTTTATTTTCTAATAGTTTAATGTAATTCTTTTGATCATCATAATATTATATAAAAAATATAAGGATTTTTATATTTATTTATTTAACATGTTTTATGTGTCAATCAAAACAATAATTTTAGAGAAATTAATTTTTTCAAGCAAAAGAGAATCACGTGAATTTCACATGGATATTTTACATTTTTTTAACTGAAATTGATTGCACAATTTAATATAAAAAAACCTAATTAAGAAACAAAATAGGTTGAGAACCTTATCAAGAATTCCCCTGAAATTTGTTTGGGAATGTAGCGGGCACATCCTTATTAAAAATTTGAAGTTTTTTTTATTGTGTTTTTTAATATTTTATATATTTATATTAAAAATAAATTTTAAAAAATATTATTTTAATATCTTTAAAAAATTATTATTATTAAATTAATAAGCAATTACTTTTGCTTTACAATTGCCGCCACCCACCAGTCCACCTTTTCAGCAGTATACTGCCGCTTTACCTAGCGACGTGACGTCTGAGACAATCCCCACGAGCGCACTGTCGCAAATTTAAAAAAAAATTCAGGAAAAAGCCCATGCCTTTTTTCTTACCGATAAAGGCGCAATTTAAAATGGTGCCGTTGTTTTTCGCCTTGAGACGAAACCATAGAAAACTAGCCGTTACTTCCCCTAGCGTCTTTACATTTCATCAAACCCTAATCTGTTTCTCTCATAACTCCCTCACCAAACACTGATTTCTTGCAATCAATCCTCAAAAAAACAAAACAAAACCCAATTTTCTTGTTCAAAAATCGAAACCCACATTTGATTCTTTTGTTTGAAACAGACCCAGATTGTTTTTTTTCCCTCTTATCTCCCCGTGTAGGTTTACAGTGTTTCAGTGGTGAAAGAGAATTATGGCATCCAGAACGGTTGCAAAAGACATAATTACTCTCCGTGGTTCTGCAGCGATTGTTAGCGAGTTCTTTGGTATGTGATAGTCTCAAACTCCCCATTTGATTCCTTTCTTGAATTCAATTTGTTAATTTGTTTGTTGGGTCTTTATCAGAGTTTTTGGCTAATCTTTTGTGTTTACTCTTTGAACCCCTTTTCAGGATATGCAGCAAACAGGTATATTTTATAGGATTCTGGTTTTTAATTTATTTTATCTTGTTTATTTCTGTTATTTGTATTGTGTGTTTTGAGGTTAATCTTCATTGGTTGATTGGTGTTTAGTATACTTTACAATCGAGGGGTTTATCCGGAAGAGAGTTTTGTGAAAGTGAAGAAGTATGGGCTCCCAATGTTGCTTACTCAAGATGAAGGTGTTAAATCCTTCATTGCTAACCTGAATGCACAGTTATCAGGTACCAGAGATCTATCTCTGTGCAGGTTTCCCTCTCTTTGTTTTAGCAATGTTAGATTTTTGCTTAGAAAATGTAGATAAGGAAAGCAGATGAATCAGTTTTTCTCATTTCCTAGGGGCAACTCAGAAGTGAAAACCCTCCCTTATTGAAACCTAACGCAAGTAGTTGGCTTCCAATTCTGAATGAAAAATTGTCTACAACTTTTGTCTTCTTTTATTTTGAGTTATTCCTTAGCATCTAACAAAAATTGATGCTCCTGTGATTATTGTTGTTGATCATTGGTTCTTGAATTCTGCAAAGAATGGCTGGAAGCTGGGAAATTACAGAGGGTTGTTCTGGTGATAATGAGTAAGGCCACGAATGAGGTCCTAGAGAGGTGGAATTTCAGTATTGAGACTGATGCTGAGGTTGTGGAGAAAGGGTATGTTCTTGTCTAGATTCCAAACTCCTTTATCACTCTAACATAAACCCTTCTTAAGTCTTAGATGATTGGTTGCATGATTACTGATTTCAGACTGTCAAGGGAAAAGAGTGACAAAGAAATTATGAGAGAGATACAGGCAATCATGCGTCAGATTGCATCAAGCATTACTTACCTGCCATGCCTTGATGAACCTTGTAAGAATTATATGTTCATTCCTGATCAATGTATTGTTGTGTTTTGATGATTTCTTGATTACAATCACTGAATTATGCGACTCTTTGTTGCTTTAGGTGTTTTTGATGTGTTAGCGTACACTGATAAAGATGTTACAGTCCCATTCACCTGGATTGAGAGTGACCCTAAACTTATTGCCAATCCACAAATGGTGAAATTGCATTCTTTTGATACCAAGGCAAGTTAGGAAATCAAGTTGTTAGTGAAAATATTTCCTTTTTGATGGATAAATGAGAGAATAAATGATAACCAACACTGACTTGGTTGTTGGATGATGCAGATACACAAGGTCGACACTCTTGTTTCGTACAAGAACGATGAGTGGGATGAGCAGTAGAGGTGGCCTATCGTTGTTTCTGGATTTCTCCTTCAGTGTGTCACTGTGAATCTTTTATTCACATGTTCTAAAAACATTGCTAAAAATGATTTGTAC
Source organism: Populus trichocarpa (assembly GCF_000002775.5). Lineage (NCBI taxonomy): Eukaryota > Viridiplantae > Streptophyta > Magnoliopsida > Malpighiales > Salicaceae > Populus > Populus trichocarpa. The sequence continues at coordinate 8,623,476 of NC_037294.2, read as the reverse complement.
CTATTGTAACTGTCCATCTATGTGTGCTCTTGTCGAAGTTGAAACGAAGGATTGCAAATCTAGCTCTTATCCTGCTTCCCTGTCTTGTTATGCCAGAATGCACGTCGGTAGAATATGAATGGATCTTTTTTCTTTCCCTCGTATCTTTCTTTCTTATCAAAATGTAAGTATATTATATATAGCAGATCAAAATATATACCAGCAAATTCATAAACAGGAAGCAAACTCCCTGAAAAAACATATACAGGAAGCCATAAGAATAACAAACAAACAAGCTGAAAGAGCTAGCTGAAAAAAAAGCAAAGGGCAACACCAGCCACCTCAACCAATCAAAACAGACCCTCGTATCTTTCTTGCTGCCGGGGGTGGTATGCATGTCTCAACCCCAGAAAAAGGGGGAAACTAGGATTTTTCTGATTTTATAGGGAAACTGGAATTTACTGGAAGGGGGGATAATATCAACAGCAATCGGGGCTGGGGTTTTTTACTCGATTTGCGTTGCAAGTATTTTCAACCAGACTGGATCGACAGTCTACCCAAGTAATAAATGAAATTACTTTGTTGCCAATGAAAACACAAATTTACAAACACTGCATTATCGTTAAGAAAAAACTTGATCTAGTCCTACCATTAAACAAAATTACAGCATGCTGTACAATTGTGTGATACAATTACACCGCTGTGGCATTGTGATAAAATGAAGTAGCATGATAACAGTGACTTTATAGAGGTGATGTGAGCAATTAAAATGGATAAATAGCAGATACGAGTTGTAGCATATGCTTCAACTCACACCACGGTATATAGCATCATGCCGAAGATCATCCATGCTATCAATGCTTCTATAACCATCGAACTCCCTTAGACATGTCCAGCCCCGGCGAGATAGAAATTCACGGTAGTCATCTTCGGTATAGAAAATTTTCTCTTCAGTATGCACTGGCATGTGTTCTGACTCGTCATACAGGCAAACTTTGATTGCTAGTCCTGAAATAGATGATTTACATTAGTTTTTAACAATAATTCCGCAACTTTCATTCTGAATGTCCGTGAATAGGATTGAAATGATGAAGGTCATTAAATAATGCTGCAATTGATTTTGCCTATTGGTTGCTGCTATGTTTGGTATATAAATACTTGAAATAACTTTACAATGAAAAAAACTGAACACTTATGGTTGATATGGATTGTTTTTCCCTTTAGACACTCCATGATTAAACATGTCTTTGAAAAACAAGATTATTCATGGAATTTCACAACATAGAAGCCTACAAAGGATATCATACAGATTTAACAATCCATCAGCAGGTACTTAAACATAGAGCACAGGCTTTATAAGAATAGGACTGCATAGATGCTAAGTTACCTTCATCGAGGTGAAGAGTGTAATTCCCTGGAGGCATGTCCCTGTCAAGACTACGAATTATCTGGTCTTCATCCTCCAACCAGAATGCTCGCTTACTTCTTAATCTGAAAGCAGACTTGATTGCCTCCTTGATGGCATCTGCAGTGCCATCAACGCCAATCCTTCTTGTGTAGTCCCCATACTTGACTGATATCACCCTCCCACCATATGATTGATTCTCAGCACCTGCCAATAGAGAGATAATATAAAAGTCAACATAAGATCTCATCATCTTAATCAAAACAGTTGAAAGCCAGGCTCAGGATCACAAGGCTTGAACAAATTCATCTGGCCAAGCTGTTAAGAAAAAAATACATCTTGAATGGAAATAAGTTAACAAATAAATTTCAATTTAAAAAGCTTTACCATTCCCAGGGGTCTCCCTCCAATTCCAAGCAGGAACTCCACTTGCTGCAACTGCATCAGCTGCAGTGATGGCAAGAGGATGCCCATCGTGATCCAGACGTCTTTCCAGATTGAGTGTTGGCCTGGGACTGGCTGCATAATGAGGAATTTAAATGAGAGAAAGGCAAATCTGTTTGAGAGAATCGATAGGAAAAGGAAAGTAGAATGATAATAATAGACAAGTAGAATGATGAAGTGGCCAACTGAACTTGAAAGAGTGCTTAAGAAAATAAACTTATTATTGCCACAAAAATACTCAGTAACTTGTTCATTTCATAAGGAGATCGAGAACACATATAAAGGATATGACAAATTTATGTCAATTTTCCAAGGGCTGATCTACTAAAGGAACCCAGGTTTTATCTACACTCTTTAGTGAATACAAGAGTGTGTAGATACAATTCTGTTCTAGCGAATGCAAAATGGCACTGCATTGAACCACAGCAAATACAAACAATATAAAGGATCGGCAACGGACACTAGCATTGTATTCTCATTGACCAAGGAGCTTAACTACACTAATATGTTTTCTGGGCCATCTAAACTCAACAACCACGCACTACTTTCTACAGCCAGACCATGGTCTGCTTCACAAGTTCTTCTTTTTCTTTGATAAAAAGCTTGATTTATAACATGCAAGTACACCATTTAGAAAAAGAAAACTGCAGAAAACATGAAATGGAAGAAGTTGCATGAACATCATATCACAAAGGGCACAAGCCCTGATAAAGGACCTTCAATTAAACAATCAATACACCAAAAGCCTGCCATATTCAACATACAATATCACTTTTAGCATTCATAGGTTGCTCTCTTGACTACCTCTTCTAAGTATTTCAATTAGAAGCTTGTTCACTGTGAGGCAATTTTTTTTTTTATTTTATCTATTTTGTGAACTGTTTGAAAGTTCTCTTTATTTACCATTGCATGTTTTGCGGCGCATTTTTCATGTTTGCACTTTACTCTTATTCCTATGTTTTCTCTTAAAATGAGAACAGCATTGCACTTACAAATTTTTTCATGATAATATTCATGAACTGTTAATTTTTTTTTTTTTCATCTTCCACTACACCCTTCAGAATGCATTACTAAAGTTACACATCAGTAGGATCTCTTTAAATTTTCTTGAAATGGACTACCATTGCTAAAATTATGAGTATAATATATGGGTTCCTGGGATGAGTAAAATAGTGATTGCAGCTGCAAGTCATTGGAGATTGTTTGCAGGCTAGGTGAAAACTTCAAGGCTAAATATGAAAAATGGAGAAAGAACTTATTTTGGGTAAGATCGCAGGTTCCCAATTCTAAGTTCAAATTTGGCAAAGTGATATAGGATCTGAAGAAACCTTGTAACACACTAGTGGCTCAGAATACTACATGGAAGAAGGCACTTTCCTGATGCCCCTTCTGAGAAAGCTCTTGTGGTGTTGCTGTTGATGGAAAGCAGGACCACATATGAAATGATCTTGATTCCTAAGGGCAAGAGAAATTTTTTTTTTGCGACAAGCCTAGCACAAAGATAGAGGGAAAAACTCCATTGAGTTTAGCTATCTTGCATTTATTTGAAAAAGCTTAGCATCCTAAGGGCATATTGAGATTTGAGATCCTGAAGTTGATCAATAAAAGAACATCAAAAGCCCAGGATTTGCTATTAGGCAACGAAATAAGACAGTTCCCACAATGACTTCTGGAGAAAGTATATCTAGTCAATGCAGGATACGTTTCTCAAAGCTTTGATTCAGAACAAGTAGAACAATGATGATGTTTTACAACCAAGAGGATGAGATTTGCCTGCATTGCTATATAAAATAATAAGATAAACAATAGAGTTTTTGTGTAGGTTTCAGCTTCCTTCAAAAGCCTTTTTGGGAAAAATACTTTTCAGTCGAGGCTTTCCAGTCTGCTGAAGATGTACACTTACAGTTTTTCTCTTCATGTGAGTTGAGGGCATAAAAGGAAGAGGCTGTATCTAATTGCTCCCTGACTGCTGTACTGCCAGGATCTAGTTTTCTGCTTATAAGATGATCAAGCACATTGTAAAAGATAGTTTTGATTGGTTTTTCTATACAAAAACACATTCGACATCTGGAGTTGTGCCTACAATAATGTTGCGATCAAAAGGGTAGCGTGATGATTTGTTGACCTTATAGACCATGTCTTTTCTTTGCTTAAGTTTGATTAAGACAAAAAGCTACTTAACACACTTTTATTAACCCCCCCCCCAACACACCCCATTAACTGAAAAAGGTTTGTGCTTTCCACAAACATGTAAACAGGTGGCAAATAAACACGCAAAAAGATAACTACAATGCTTAGATCAGTAACAGTGATATACCTTCCACGGGTCCAAATGATATGCTTGTATCTTCAAAGCCTGCATAAGCCATACAGATGTTATGATGAATACCCAATCACAATGACGCAGCCATTAAGTTAAGTTCCGTGTAAGTTGTAAAGTATGGATCAGGTATCTTGATGGCAGTTGGAACTAGAAATACCATATGGCATTAAATTTATCAGAAGGAAGAAGCCAAGTATGTGGTTAAGAAAAGGCTAAATATACAGTTGCGTCCACAGGTCCCAGCTAAGATAAACAAATAGGAGAAAGGAAAGACACCTAATAGCTAAACACCCATACCTATTCCCCCAGGAAAAAAAAAAAAAAAAAAAAAAAAAACAGAAAAAAAATTATCAAACATGACAAGCTTCAGAATAAAGCGAGAATGCGACTCCCTAACGTACTGCATATGAATCCTCAGAAATCTAGTTTTGGTATGACATTATGTAGTTCAGATGTCATTGAAAATAAAAGCAGAAACGATAACCAGATAACAGGTTTTGAATCAAAATCTAATAATCATCAAAACATGCATTCGTACATATGAACTCCTGCTCAGATATAAGCACATGAAGTCAGAGAGCATGGCAATAATGCACAACCACAGTTCCTGAATCATTTGTTTAACGTTTTAGATTAAAATCCACCATGTGGAGTACAATGGAGAGAAATCCCTTCAAAAGACACAGAAACAAGAAACACCTGCTAAAGCATCACAGAACCACAAGCATCAATATAGTTAAGAAGCTCCTATTAACTCACAGGCTCAACGGCCCCTAATCATTACATCACCAGTCTCAGTTTCGGTAATAAAACAGGCCAAATCTGGGCAGCTCGCAGAGTGACACAGTGCTACACTTTCTATTAAGACCCAAGAGCCTCGCAGCTTCTATAATTATTACAGAAAATTGGTTCATGTCAGTTCCACAGACCTCAGTTTCAAGTCAAACATGGATTCACTAGAACAGCCTAAGTTAAAAGTACCAATTTTTCTAGTTTCTCATATTATAAGCCAAAATAGTTTTTCCTAATGCCAACCATAAACCCATAATTATGTTTTGATAACCCTAATCACTATCCAGAATCTCCAGCAACCTAGCAAGCACAAAAATGCCACCTACCCTCGCCCTCTCAAAATATACACCGTAAATCCCTTCCACCATCCAGAGATTCAAAACCATGAAACATTCATTTTAACATGCCCCAAAGACTTAGACTAATTCCTAGGTAACATTTTGCCGCGTTCTTTTTGCTAGCTCTGTCCTACATCACATGGTAGTCTAATTTCAAGAAAGCAAAAATATAAATTTCAAGAAGAAATTTCAAAGCAACACAAACAACTCTATTTTAAGAAAATTATATATATATATATATCATGACCAATCACCTGAAAATAGAAATGCTCGGAATCAAAACTATTCAGTTGCTGTGGTCTTAGTTTGCATCATAGCAAGAGAAATCCAACACCAAATGAAACAACCCAATTACAGTTAGCACCAAAATTAGCAAAAAAAACAAGACTCAAAATACCTTTATCAGCAAATTGCATGTAAGAATCAACTTTAGAAGGAATGGGACTCTTATACTGAGGATTCTTATTCCTTTCTCTCAAAATCTCATCAATCTCCTTATAATACGACATTTTAGCAGACCCACTTCCCCTATCTTTATGTTTAGCCTTCTTGAACTCTTTCAACAAGTTCCTCCACTTGTCGGTGCACATAGTCGGCGATCGATCGAACCCTTTCTCCCTCATTTTAGCCGAAATTTGCTCCCACAGATGCTTGTTTGACTTGGAAGTATTGAAGAGACCATCCATTTCTCTGCGAAGCCCAATCAAACTCCGCGTTTCGTCTTGAACCCACGTCTCTGCTCGCTTCTTGGGTGCTTTGACTTCGTGGTTATCGTCGCCGCTACTGTCGCCGAGAATCATCTGGTGTGGGTTAGTATTGGTGGTGGTCGGAAGATGGTGAGGTGGCAAATCACCATTGGAAGAGACAACTTCGATAATCATGTTGTCTCTTGAAGAGGGTGTCACTTCTTCTTTGTAGAAATCGAGAGGACGAGGCTTCTCTGATGAGTACATGTAGGTGTATGTTTGTTTAGCTGGTAAGTTTTGTGGTCTGGAAAAAAAAAATTATGAGTTGTTATATAATTATTTTTTAAAATATATTTTATTTAAAAATATATTAAAATATTATTTTTTTATTTTTTTAAAATAATTTAATATCAATCAAAACATAATGATATAAAAATATAAAAAAAAATTAAATTTTCTTTAATCTCTATTTGAGCCACAACCCCCCTCCTCACTTAGTGATTTTAAAAAAATTATTTTTAGTTGTGGTTGGCTAAAATAAAATCTATATATAATTAAAATTATGATTGAAATTATTGTTTAATCAAAAATATATCATTAGTTATTTAGTTGAAATTGTTGTTGCACATAAAATAACAAAAAATAACATAAATTTATTCTATATATAACATTAAACATTTTAATACATTGCAAGAGCAAAGGGAATATAAAAACATTTTTTATTGTCCAATCAAATTTGATGTAATCTCATCACAAATATAATTCATCCGTGAAGGCTTGTTGCCTCTATATATTTGTAAATGTGGAACCACATCATTAAAAATATCTCGAGAAACAAAATTTGAATGGTGATCAAACTCAGTAAATACCTCATCTTGTTCCAACTTTCTTCTTATATAATTATATAGAGTCATTGACGCAATAACAATTTGAACATGTGTCTTGTACGAAAATTTTGACGTGTTCTGCAAAATTCTCCATCTTTTTTCTCACACTCCAAAAGTTCATTCTATTACACACGGTATCGAAGAATGAACCTAATTGAATAACTCCTCATGACTTTATGGGTGGCCTCGATGATAAAATTCTAGAAGATGATATCTCTCACCTCTATATGGACCAAGAAAATCATACTTGTTTGGATAACCAGAGTTAACGACGTAATACTTTCCTGAAATAATAATAATAATAATAAAAAATTCTGCAAAGTAATCCCAATCACGCAACACCAAATATTTGTAATGAAATTTATTAACATTTACATTGTTCAATCATAAATACCTTCCGGTGGCTTTGAAAATTTGATATTAGGATTATCAATTGCCTCAAGAAAAATTCTTGTATTGTGTGCGTTACCTTCTCATCCAGGCTAGACAAATATAAATTGCATGTCAAAGCTACATTTTGCCATTACATTTTGCGTCGGTATACTTTTTCTGTCAATAAATGGTATTTGATTTTCTTGTAATAAACAAGCATGTGTTCCATCAATAGCTCCAATACAATTCTACATAAAAAAAATACATAAGAAAACAATAATTTCAAATGTAGCCACAAAAAAATATTCTTGTGAAATTGACATAATTATTAAATCATTAACCAACATTAATGTTACCTTGAAATGTGACATATATCTTAGATTCATTGTGATTTCTCTCGATGTTGTTGAAAAGTTAGGTCTTTTAGTTTGTTTACTTCCACTACTAGCGAGCACACGGACCAAAAAAATTTCATTGAAATATATACTAACAGTTTCACTAGAATGTTAAAATTCCTCTTGAACTTTCCTATTTGAAGCACATTAAACAAACATGTTGACCTTCTCAATAACGCTCATTCTCCTTGATAGTTTTAATTCATACTGGGTTTCTAAATCAAAGCACAAACTCCAAAACGTGGTTACATCCATCCTAAATATATTTACACAACGTATCTGATGCTCATTTAAAAATTCATTCAACTATTTTATTCTCGTGTTGAAAGACATCATACATGATTTCTTATAAATATAATTATTATAATACATAGTAAGTGCTCTAGTTGTGCACAACACTAGTTTACGAATATCAAACTATCCCAACCAAAACAAATCTCCTTCCTCATCATCATCATCATATTTATTATTATCTTCGTCGTCGTCATCTGTATTTCTATCATCACCAACACCACTATTGCAACTGAAATCACAACCACTATTTCTACCATAATAACCATATGAGACATATTAAACAACATTATTCATGACATTTTCATAATCCCTATAAAAAATTATTAAACTAATTCGCATCCATGTCTACAATGTAAAAGAAATATTTCACTTCAATAAACACATAATATTTATTATATATAGAGAGAGGTATTACAACCTTTATGCACACATTTCAATAAACTAAAGAACTATTACAATAAATTTAAATGACATTTAATTTAAATAATCATATATTAAATTGATTTGTAATTTGATGTTTTGCAGTGTTCCTGTCAATTTTCAAAAACTTGCTTTAATTCCTACCAAACATTCATACCTAATGTCATCACCTAAAATTCTAACTTACAGTAGCTTGCAATACATGACAACACAACAACAGCCTCAACATTACAATACAAGTTAAAAATAGGGTAAGTATCTCGTACACGCAGCAACAACAAGTTAAGTAAAATACAATGTCATACACAGCTCCAAAACAACAACACATTAATTAAAATACAATGCAAGAGACAGTAACTATACATCAGCAGAGTCATGTCTTCATCTACAAGAACAAGGAAAATTTATCTCTCATTATAGTTCCAGGCAGAACAGTAAAGCATGGGGAATTTCTCATGCAATTTGTTTTTGCATGACAAATATTACATTTAATATTAGGTTGTTGAAGCATATAAGATATAAATTAACAAATTTTAGGTTTACAAAGCATTTAACATGTAAATGAACAAATCATTGTATAACATCAAATGAAACTGTAATAACCTAATCAACAACTTCATGATTGAAATATGAAATATCTTGCATGCTTTCCTATCCTTTTTTAATGACCTATTAATTTAAGATATCAATTGTCAACCACTTGGCTTACAATAAATAAAGATTTAACTTCATTAATGATGATCATAATTAGGGCATGTTTTAGCCTACCATGTAGGGTTTCTTATCCTATCATATCTTATCCTATCAATTTTTGTTTGCGTGTGCAAATTAAGTTGAATTTAATTGGTAGTTTTTATTTTCTTCTTTAGAAAACTTCTAAAATTAATGTCAAAATACAAATCAAATCATGAGTAAAAATCTTTTGCCTCCTCATCCTCATCACAAATTATGAAATCATGTTAATCTTTTAACAGTCGATTTAGCCTCTTGTAGTGTTTCCAAAAGGAACCTTCATACTTGTTCCCCTTGTTTTTTTCCTAAAGTTTCTACTAGAGTAGGAGTGCTAAAGTAATTGAATGTATCAAAGGTCTTGTTTACACATTGATCACTCAAATGTTTTTTTTTTAAAAAAATAAGGTGACATTACTACCATTATGAATATAATATATTTTTTCACTATTTTTCAATCACTACACTTATTTTCAGTTTAAAGGACACAAATATTTCTAAATCAATTTTCGTATAATAACCATACTTTTTAGACAATATTTACTCTTTTGAGGTGATATAATTATTAGAAAATATATTTAGAAGGCAATATACTTAATATTTGAGCTAATATTTTAAGAATATCATTCAAATTCCAGTAATGATGACATATGAGGATTTCTATATGCAATATTGTGCAATGATAATTAATTACATATAAATGTAACTGTAGAGGCATAGAATTCCTACCACATAATATTTCTATATTCTACCATAAAAAAACAAACATATATGATGACAAAATCGTAAATTATTATTAGATGATCTTAAATTAATTGTAACGACTAGCATATTTTCATGCGTTTATACTTATTTTCATTGATCGAATATGTAAACAAATACGAGTAAATTGTTTTTTATATAAGAAAAGTCTCAACAACCTTTCAATATTTTTTTTTATTAAAGAACACAGTTTATCACAACTCTTGTTGAAATCATATTCACATAAATTATTTATAAGCTTATCTTTCTCTTAAAATACATATATTCTTTCTTCATAAAACTAGATAACTCGGTGACCCTGAGAAACTGATGTCCTAAAAAGAATTTACCTGTGACATACAAAAAAATTAAAATTAATTCATAATAAACATTTGCATCATCCTAGTTACTAACATTTAATAACTATATGATCAAAACCAATTTCATAATTATTTCTTTAAGAACATTGATCTTACATTAATTTCCAACATTATACATCTTCATCGTTCTCTGATAAGTTTTATTTCCAACATCTTATTCGTCACATTATCATTCTTATACAATGTTTCTTTTCACCTTGGATTTATTTCATAACTCCTTTTGTTTTAAGAATATATTCAGTTTATGTTATTATTTCATATCACATGGAATTTACACCACAATTTATTTCCTCAACACATATAAATCATATGATCTTTTCCTCTCATAACCATCTTTAATCCATATCGTAAATCATTGTATAATTATGTCTAATTCACATCATAATTTAATTCACAACATATGTAATTCAAGTCGCCGTTTTGTTTCCCTAGCATTTATTATATCTATGATACATTGTACATCAGTCCATACCACCCTTGTTATATTAAGAAACTTTCTCAATTCATTATTCATTCCACTTATTTCATGTCCATTTCTATTATTTATAATTTATCACATAAACTTCTATCACTTTTATACTTAAAAGACGTGCTCATATTATTTTTCCTTTCCGTTAAACTTTGTTCGTATGGATAATTTAATACTCAAACCTTAACATGTCAGCACAGTCAAACTCATGTACACCTTGCTTCATTACATGTTATTATTGCGTTCAATTGGTCAACCGAATAACTTATTAATCCCTTAATATGACAACCCCAACCATTCGGAAACCATTATGCATAACTGTCTTTTTAAAATAATTTAATATACACTACTGAAATTCCGGTGGAGTTTTCCTTATACTGGAACTATACCAATTTATCGACATCTTCATCAATATCTTAAATCCAATACTACAAACATAATCTACTACTCGGCACAATACTGCGACGTACCTGATATTTTATTTAATACCAAATACAATTAGCTTTATACACAATGATTATTTACTATTATCTTTTCTATATATTTACCCTATCAATTACTAAACAATTAATTTTTTATTTTATCCTTAACTTCACAAATCAATACAGTTAGCACAAACTAAGGACATGCTAATGTCATTTCTAGTCCAAACCGGATATTTGTTCAATTACCAAATTATTGGCTTCTTCAATTGCCCATTAACCAAAGTACTAATCCCATTAACTAAGAAACTAGTTTCTCAAATAGCCCATTAACCAAGACACTAGTTTCTCCAATTACCCATTAACTAGGGCACCGGTTTCTCCATTTGCCCATTAATCAGGGCACTAGTTTCTCTAATTACCCATTAACCAGGGCACGAGTCCCGTTAAGTTTCTCCAATTACCCATTAACCAGGGCGTCGATTTCTCCATTTGCCCATTAACTAGGGCACTAGTCTTGTTAACCAGGGCACTAGTTTCTCCAATTATTCATTAACCAAGGCACCAGTTTCTCCATTTGCCCATTAACCAGGGCACTACTCCCGTTAACCAAGGCACTAGTTTCTCTAATTACCCATTAACCAGGGCACTAGTCCAATTAACCATGGAACTAGTTTCCACACAATATTTATTTATCTGTTGGCTATCTCATATGTAAGTTATTTTAAAGCTCCCATCACATATATATATTTTTAATCCGTAATAGATCATACATCGAATCCCGCCAATACAGTCGATAATAATTCTTACATAGCAATTCTATCGTTGCAGTAAAAAATAATATATACAAGGTTTTTCTGCCGTTACAGTAAATCACATCTCATAATAGACTACCCATTATCGCCTATGCAATTAACTAGAACTTTTCAATTTTCTTAATAATAATATCACATCAATGTTCATATTTACAATGGCATTATAAGAAAAATTACAACATCTTAACATTCATAAAATTTCCTAAATAGATTAGGTGTCGGGCACCTACCTGTAGTTTGGTCACTGAATGCACAACCCTGATGTTGTCCTCCCATAGGCAACTCTCTTGTGCCAACAGAAATTACTAAATTACTTATACAATTATTTTTTTCTGAAATTATTTAAATTAATTTCACCATCGCGATATTAAATTTAAACTTCACATTCATAAATCACTAATAAACTACTTGCAATCCATATACCCATAATAAATTATCTTTATTTATAATACATTTATCACCATGGTTTATCCAACTAATAAATTAGTTGTATTATCCATTTCATGACTTCAATTCCACCATTTTCCCTAATCCTTATATATTACAATAATAAGATTAATCAAGGATTTTGTCACAATTTAACAACCAACTTTAACAATCGAAATCATTTATTTTCATAAACTTAGCCAAACCTTTATAAGATGGAAAATTCAGATTTTCCTTCCATCCTATTTAATTTGCAATTCAAACCTTCTCACCATGTTTCTTAATGTATTTCAACACTAATTTTATCATTACCCACATCCGCATTTCATCCTTTTATTTCTTTCCTCACTTTGCCAAATTTTTTAGTTTAGTAAGGATGTTATTTTTTTTTCCCCATTTACATCCTACTTGTTTATGCATTACTTAACCCCATTAAATATATTTTTATCCAAACTAAAATCCTAACTTAGTCAAATATAATTTTTCTCTTCTTCCATTTAGCCTTGCTGAATTATTTTTTTTACATCCAATGAGGGATCAATTCTTCTTTGATTTTAGTTTTCAAAACCTCATCTAAGGTTAATTTTATTCATTTGAGCATGGTAATTTTCCATTTCATCAATCACATACATTCCCTATATTTTTCTACCAATGCCAAAATTTCAAGTAAGGGTAGCATGAAATTTCTTCAACTTTTTACTCAATTAAACACTAACCAGTTCAATTCTCATGCCAATAAATAAAATTTCATAACAATATCACAAATTACTACAACTAATATGCTAATCACAAAGTTCCATAATCTCATATGCACATCATCATCCAAGCATACATGTATGAAATTTCTACAATCAATACAATAGAATCATACTTACTACTAAGATAACAAGGAATTTAATTAGAAGAAACCTTAAGGTGAAACCATCCTTTATTTCCATCCTTCTTCTTCTTTTCTCCACACTTCATTCTTCCTCCACAAACTTTAAAACCCTTAGATCACTCAAATATTTAGTGTAGCTCACCATAAACCTTTTTAATATCTTAACTCTTCATAATCATGCATTATTTTCAAGAATTGATGAAAGAGTTGTAGAGAAGATGTAAGAAAATCCCTAACTCCCCTTTCTCTTCCTATAACCCGCTGGACACTCCAAGCAAATTAGGGTTTATATAGTAAAATTTTCATTATTTGCATTTAAGCCCTTGCCTTACATATTTAAATTTATCTAGTCCCATGAGTCATTTTCTTTTCTTCTTTTCTTTTTCCTTTTGGTCGGCTGGAAATAGCCCTTTGAAGGCTGACATTTCAACTAACTAATATCATCTTTCTTTTAATTATATTACTATGTGTCTCTAGTATATATTTATTTTTTACTCGGTTACCGATATTTTTTCTTGTATATTTTAAAAATCACCAGACATAATATTCTAAAAATTCTGAAACTTTACCCCATGGTAAAATAATATATTATAATGCTCCACACAAAGTTTCAACTCAATTTGTCAATCATATTAAAAGTTATGCGCGATAGCGCAAAACTAGTCAAATTGCAATTTTCTTAAAAAAATCTCAATTTCTCTGAAAACTCTGAAATTTTAACCAAAGCTAAGAAAATATATTAGAAGTCTCCACGCAAATTTTCATATTTTTTTGACAACCCGATCGAGAGTCATGAACTGTTAACGTAAGACTAGTCGATTTATGATTTTTCGCCCAAAAATCAAAATCTCCTTATTTCATCCTTGTGTAAAGCACCCAATCATTTTACTGTCTCATCGGAGCCACTTTACTATTTTTTTTTCTTCCATTTTTAGTCATTTATGGCTTATTCCAGTGCCACAACAACATTATCGATTTCTCGTCGGTGTTTACACCAGCACTTTTCGTACCATTCTTTTTTTTTAACAGGGGTTTATATTAATTAACCATAAAAGTTGGATGGCACCACATTAAAAACAAACGTACTCAAACACACATAAATCAATTGCAATATGATTGGTTTTAAATGTTTTGGACATAATTTTGGTAAAACATTATTAAACATGAAACTTAGATTTAAAGTAGATTAAAAAGATTGATCCTTACCTAATGGTTTAAGGTTTAATATTCTCTCCAACACTAATTTCAGTCATGCAAATTTTCATTCGTTATTTCTCATTGCCACCCACATTTCCCTTCTACTTGTAACCATAAAAAACTCAGCAGCAAAACAATACAACTCACTACCAAAAACAACATCATTAATGGAGTGAAACTCCTTCATCACCTCTTCTATGCTTACACCCTTTCTTATCCATAAACTAGATATGCAATCACTCCTAGTAGAGATGTTGTCAATTGATCGATCTAAGCAAGAGAAAAGTTGCTCTCTCATTCAAGAACCTTTCTTTTTTGTACACTCTTTTTGGGACAGTGTTGAGGGGCTTTTCTCTTTCCACTACTACTATGGTTGCTACTATTATTGGAAACATTAACACAAGCAACCATATTATTGATGTCATCAATAAGATTTGGTAAATTATCTTCCCCTGAATATCTATTACCCTTTCATCATTGGTTGTATTTTTTATCCTATCACCCACTTCATCATCATCAGAAATCATACCTTGAAATGGAGCCCACATAAACTTACCAATAGTCATAATGTTAACACATCATATCATATTTACAACACAAAGATGATTTAATATCGGAATGTCTAAACTTTTTAGCTCTTCATATTTCTTACAACAAAGAAAATAGTTGTTATTAATGAATTTGAAGGATTGATATATAAAAGTTAGAGTGTTTGAAGTAATTATACATGTTGAACTAAATACTAACCTGAAATTTTTATTTCCACCACTCACCAGTGACAAAAATAATTCCTAGTTCTGAACTCCATCCAACTCCTATTTCAGAAATCAATTTTTTTCATATTCTCCAATCCTTTTTTATCTCGTCTCACTTATTCTTCAATCGTGCTTTAGTGAATGTATGGCTAATTTGCTCTTTAAAGATATTAGTAGCAAATTCTCATCATACCTTGTTGAAATGAGTGTTGAGTCTCATTCATTTCTTAATAGTCAACTCAAAAGACTTAGCATGTGTGTCGCTTGTTGAGACATTATTATACAATTTAAAAGTTAGAGTTGAAGTTGTTTATGACATTTTTAAAAGCTTTGTATGAGATATAGTATGGATTTATAATCTTCCTAATTAAGCTTACTGTTTGAGGACTAGTACTAGAAACTTGATTTTTAATGTAATAAAGATTTTGATTAGCATAGTATTGCGAAGAAAACAATGTAAAGGCTAGCATAGGTTCGAAACAGTAGGGCATGTCAAAAATTATAAAGTTTAAATGAAGTTATCTTGTTAATAAATTATTGTTGAAGTTGTTTATGGCAAGTTTGAAAGATCTGAATGAGATATAGTACGGATTTATAAACTTCATAATGAAGTTTAAATGTTTGAGGACTAGAACTAGAGAATTGGTTTTTAATGTAATAAAATTTTTGATTAACATAGTATAGTGAAGAAAACAATATGAATGCAACCACATGTTCAAAACAGTAAGGTATGTCAAAAATTTATAAAGCTGTAATGAAGTACTAATTTTAATAAAACAATGTTGAAGTTCATGTACACTACATTTGAAGGAAAGATTGTATAATTCATTGATATGCTAGTGGATGTAATCTTGTTTATCATTTCAATTATTTGTTCCATAAGCATTTTAGCTTTCATATTTCATATGACAAACTTAAGTTTTTTGAAAGTGTTTGTTTGAATTTGTCACGTAAACATCAATTCTTTTTTTAATTACTTTAATGATGTGGTTAATGAGATATTTTTCCTTTTACTTTTGAAGTTATATTAAATAAACAGCTTATGTTTTGTATTAAATTTGAAATCAAAAGAAATCAGATCACAATATTTTATGTCTTTTCTTTTTACAAATTGTAAACATATTCAAATTCATTCAATTAAATTGATCCTATAAATGTTATGTTTGCAGCATGACAATAAATTATTGAGCTATTAAACAAGGATGATGTGCATGACTCAACCCTCTTTATAAGTAATCTAAATAACACCAAACACAACCCTATAACAAATGTAGGTAGGCATAGAAGGCACTCCAACATTGTGTCTTTGTCGACTACATTAGTCTCACCCACTCAAGGACAATTTGTTAAGTTATTAAGTTTATGAATGCTTTAAAAATTAAGAAAGCCAAATAATGCAATGTGAAATTTATAATATGTCTTCATTTATGCACTCCATTACTGTCACCCACTACTTATGTTAAGCTTTCAATATTTTAAATTCTTGCTTCAATAACATGATTTTTAGAAAGATGGATGCAGTTATGAGCATGATTATTAATTATTCTATAAGCAAAACATTGTTAATATATTGTTGTGTATATCAAACATCTGTAAACACTGATGTTTAGAATAAACAATGCAAACTAATTCTATTATAAACAATGTCATTGTTTCGGCAACTTGATGAACCCGATATTATTCTGTTATTAGTCAACTAAAAGAGGATTAAATTCAAAATAACATGAAAGTTAAATGCATATTGCAAGTTATACATGGTAAGCATGCCACATTAAGGTAATAAACAAATTGATAGAATTCAATTGACAATAAAGAAAACTTCATAGAAGATGAAATAAATTGAAAATATGATAACCAGTGTTCAGTGTATTTTGTAACAAAACAGAGAAAAAAGATTATTGGTTTCTGAGTGCTAACCGAAGTTATAGAAAGGAGATCTAGGGTTCTTACAACAAAACATTGGGAGACAATTCAAAAAATGATGAAGAAGTTAGATATTTTAGTTAATATAGCAAATTTAAATAACATGCACAATAGTGGATGAACAATTATTGAAATCCAAAATTATCGAAATTTTGCTGAAGATTATAGTGGGGTGTGCATAAAGACAAGATTAAGAGATGAGGAAACCAGATCCATCGGAGGGTTATGGGGATCTTGGAAAGGGATGTTGGTTACTGCCAACATGTTATCTTATGGGTATTGAAAAAGTTTGTGCCTAAAAAAAAATGGATCAGAGCATCTGTAACAGAGGATTGAAGGGAGAAGAATTTTGTGAAAAAAATGGAAACAAGGGGATGATGAAGATGGTCAGGGAGTAAAGCAAACATGCAAAATAAAGAGGATACGAGAGGGATATTTTGGTTAGTTACAAATTGAACGATCTCTACTGACAATCATTATGGAAGAAATCAGTTGAAAAGCAGATATTAGTTGTTTTTGCTGAACCTGTGGTTGGACCACAAAAATTTATAAGTCCCATTTTATTAAACTTATGGTTTCATCTTTACCAAACAAAACAAAATTGTGATGAGACCACAACGTACAATCTATCACAAAAACAAACACCTTTAAACTTAGTTATAACAAGAGTGAAACGGAGTTGAAGAGAGTGAGAAAGAAAGAAGAAGAAGGCGACCAACAAGGGCAATGTTCGTGGGTGGAGATTGGATTTGATTTTTTCTTTTTTCTTTTTTACAAACAATAAAAGAATATTTTTAAGGTAGCAGAAAGCAAAGAGAGAATGGGGGTAAAGTTTGCTTGCAATGTGGTAAAAGTTGAGGATGAAATAAAGATAGCTTCTAGTATTGTGATAGCGGTTATTTTTCAAAATATTTTTTACTTAGAAATGTATTAAAATAATATTTTATTTATTTATTTTTTAAAATTTATTTTTGATATTAACACATCAAAATTATCAAAAAAATATATAAAAAATTAATTTTTAACAAAATAAAAAATTCAAAATTTTATCAAACAGTATTTAGACTGTGTTCCCAAACGCTACAAAAAAATCTTACTTCCAATTTTTTTCTATGAAATTAATTTATATTTTTATCTCTTAAGTCATTTACAAACATTTTTTAATTGAACGATAAAAATTATTTTCATATCAATTTGTAAAGCACCATTTACAATTTGTTTTTCTTTGTCTACTTAATTTTAATGTTAACTAATCTCAAGTGATGGATTATTAAGGAATTATGCTCCCTTCGTCATTTGGATCTAATCTTTAGGTCAAATGTAAACATGTTTTTTAAAAAAAAGGATTTCTTTTTTCTTTTTACTTTATAAGCAAAGGAAAATCTTTATAAAAAAATTATGGTGTATCGTATGAATTTAAAAATAATTACGTTGGATCCCAGGAAAGAAATTAACATCTAACCCCACCAAAAGCTAAAATAATATTACGGGTACCAAATATTAATCTCTCTTTCTAGCAGCATAAAATTACTCAATTCTTACCAATCCCATAATAGTCTTGGCCATAAAATTAGAAAAATAGAAAAGTGAGGGCCAAAATATGAAATACCCTCAAAATCTCACTTATCTTTTTGAAAACGTAGTGGTTGGGCAAACTTATATTCAATTCCGATACCTTGCCCTCCTCGTGTGCCTCTCCTCCCAATCTCCTTCCTTCAAATACAATATTTGAAATCCTAAAGGCAATGATAATCGGCGAAGTGAAACAATGAAGCTTATTCAACTCTCCTCCATTCAATCTAGAGTTTCCTTTCTTTCCGTTGATGCTCGACCCTTTTGCACTCTCTCCGTTTCAGCCCATCAAAAGATAAGCGCAACCAACTCAAACTCTCTTTCAGGTATATTATCAAACACTTTGCTTATAACACAGCTGCATTTTCATGTTTTAGAGAATTGGGTTTCTCTTATTGCTTGTTGTGATAAGTTTTATTTATGCCTCGGAGATTTTATTGCATGGGTTTGTTAGTATTTGATTGCAAAATTTATAAGCTATGCTAAATTTGCTGGGGGTTGAAAGCTGTAAGCTTTTGGGATGGTTTTCAGTTAAGGATTTGCTTATTTGTGGTTGGTTGGTGTATTGTTGAGGATTATCTATGCAGTGAATGTAGATGCTAAAGTTATTTCTGGGAATTGGGAAAGCAAGTTTTGATTTTATCATTCTGACTTTGCATGAAGTGTCTGCTTGTTAGCATGGTTACAAGCGCAAGGCTCCAATCATTGCAGTAAACAATGGCACTTGATGTAAAGAAGATCACATGTTTAAAAATGAAACCCTCAACTGATTTTTCCGTTCAATGTGCCTAAGGTGTTTGGTAATTCTGCTAGAACAGGCTAACCTTTGTTTTAGCTTGATCCTCGTTAAGCATCAAGAATAAAGTGAAAGGATATGGCTTTTGTTAGGAAGAGTGAATTCAGTTCTTTTCCATGATAGAAAAATCAGGTACATTCCGTTGATTTATTTATATTGTTTTCTGGATGCGAGGCTGGTTGACTACCTAGTAAGAGGTGAATATGCTTCATTTCTTGAGAAGGGGATACATCTTTTTTGCTCGTTGATTACTTTTGACAACCTTCATTTGTAATTTATCAATGGCTTCTTATGCTGTACGAGACCAAGAGGGTGGTTGTATAAATTATGAAGGAAATGCATGCTCTGATTTTTATGAACTCATTTACTCTTGCTACTTCTTATTGTAGGTTTATTATCCTGCATGGAAAATTTATTGTTATAATGATTATTCTTTTTTTACCCAACTTTTTGACTAATCTTTCATGCAGAGTGCGGCCTTCGCAGGACCAATCCACCAAATAAAGGCACTAACAACAGCCTGATTTTCATGGAAATGAGCAAGGCCTGTTTAACCATGTTTCCCAGCATTCATCAGAACAAGGTGGCATCACTGTCCCCGAGGAAAAGGCATGGAACTGGATCTTACAGAATATTTTACACGTGCTCCAAACCTCTGATCTCTCGAACAGTCCCTCCCATAGTGCGCCCCCCCTCGTCACTAGTTTTGGCTGCCTGTGTTACCGGATCTGATGCACCCCAACGTTCAGAGGAATGGTTTGCCCTCAGGAGGGACAGGCTAACAACAAGCACCTTCAGCACTGCTATGGGTTTTTGGAAGGGAAAACGTCGCCCTGAGCTCTGGCATGAGAAAGTGTTTGGATCTGAGACACAGACCCTTGAAGCTTCTGCAAACAGTGCCATGCAGTGGGGTGTGCTCAATGAAGCAGCAGCAATAAATCGGTATAAGAACATCACAAGTCGCGAGGTGAGCTCATTGGGATTTGCAATCCATTCAGAGGAGCAATTTGATTGGCTTGGTGCTTCGCCTGATGGTCTTCTTGGTGCTTCCCCTGATGGTCTTCTTGGTTGCTTTCCTGGAGGTGGCATCCTGGAAGTTAAGTGTCCCTATAACAAGGGGAAGCCTGAAAAGGGTCTTCCTTGGTCCACTATGCCCTTCTATTACGTGCCTCAAGTGCAGGGGCAATTGGAGATAATGGATAGAGAATGGGCGGATTTGTATTGCTGGACACCAAATGGAAGCACAATATTTCGTGTGTGCAGAGACCGCGGTTATTGGGAGATAATACATGGGATTTTACGGGAATTTTGGTGGGAAAATGTCATTCCTGCCAGGGAAGCTTTGTTGATAGGAAGGGAAGAGGAAGCCAAGTCATATATGCCAGCATCTACACACAAACAGACAGGACTTGCCATTGTTAAGAGCCTGAAGTTAGCCACGGAATCCAAATTGCTGTGTAGGGAGATTGCAGGTCATGTTGAGTTTTTTAGGTGATGGGCTCCTGAATTACATTTTGCATTTTTCACCCTTAGAAGTAAGCTGCTTGACCATGCTGGGACCTCCCTTCTTGTTGTTTTCTTCTACTGCGCTTTTCTCTTTTCCTTCCCTCAATTTTTGCCTGAACTACCTATTCCCCCAACAAGCATGATGGATCCTCTGTAAACGACGGTTTCCTTCTGTCCCCTCTTTTGACTCTGTTTGCAAGAGTTTCATCACCATTCCTAACATTTTTTTGCTCACAAGTGGAACAAACTCATTATGTAAGATCGTGTATGATGTTAAGAGGATTTGCAGAAATCAAACACTTCAGAGCCCATCAGGTCGAGTAGTTGGAGTACAGCAGGATGAAATAAGTAAGTGAAGAGGTTGTGGCAGCATGGTCAATCAGTTCGCTAATAAGAACTGGTGAAAAGAAAACTCTCAAGCAGAAATGGAGCTCTCACTATTTTGTATTTCCATTTATGACTCGATCCATCATTTACCCCTCTAGAAGATAGTCTGCCCATTAATTTTAGTGTATACCTATTTATGTAATCTTTCTGGACCTGCTTGAAACTGTAATGGTCCTTTTCCAATTATGAATTCAAATCAGGAATTCCTGTTTTTGTAGTTATCTCTAGAGATGGACAGTCAAATTCATGGACAGCTTGTCTCCCGGAAACACAACCGTTTTGAGGATTACACGCTTGTCAAGTGTAAGAAGATGACCACCTCAACGACTATGTTGGCTAATTTAAAACAGCATTGAGCTAAGAAAAGCAAATGGCGGTTGAGACAGCTCTCTGAAACTGTTGGGGCAGAGATAACTGACTAGCACCCAACTAATCCCTCTACACAGTTGGTTAGGTTGACGTTGGTGTAAAAAAAGGGCAATGACCATACGTTGGTGTAAAAAAAGGGCAATGACCATGAAGGGCAATGACCATTGAATTTGAGCCAAATTTGCTTAGCTGTCCACCAAAAATACCTCTGCCATGTGAGGAGGAATTTAGCGAGCAACGATGATTTAAGAAATGCAATGGCCTTGACATAAATTTCTAACCATGCTCATCTAATTAAGATAATATCCAAGCAGGAATATTTCAGCAGAGATAAAGAACGGGAAAAGAGATGGAATCTGGGCTATCCTGGGCTGATCAATGGGATTATAACACCCCTGACCCTCCGCCGCAGTCATCGTCAAACAAAGATGACAAAAAGGGGAAGGGTGGGAAGAAGAAGAAGAGTTTTGGCAAGAAAGTATTGAGCTTGGCATGGATGAAAGATATTCGTAAGAAATCTCAGAAATGAACAAGACTGATTTCATCATGTTCTTCTCTCATTCCCTTGATAGAATCCATTGTCATCCAGGTTCGCATCCTTCTGAACAATATACCTTCTGGTGTTGTTCTGTCACTTCCATCTATGAATTAAAAATAAAGTTTATCCCGTATTCCTTCAGAATTTAAACATCTTTTCTTTCATTCAATCAGATTGGTAGGCCATCATTCAACGTAGGATATCTCCAATAATTCTCATGATTCGAATTCACCATATCAACTAGGGGCCGAGGGCTTAGACAACATATAAATTTCAGGTCCTCAAGAGATGTTTTTTCAGGGCAAAAACATGTTTTTTCAGGGCAAAAACCACAGCTCGAACATGCAAACCAACTATATACTCATTTGGGTCTAATATTATCATTAATGCCGAAACGTCGGCTAAGTATCTAGGCTTCCAAACCCTTCAGGTGTTATCGATTATTTTTTAAAATATTTTTTATTTAAAAATATATTAAAATAATTTTTTTTATTTTTAAAACATTATTTTTGACATTAAAATAATTTAAAAACATTAAAAAATTATTTATTTAAAGTAAATAAATAAAAAATATTTTTTAAAAAAATATTTTTGAAACGAAAAACAAAAATACCCTAAGCCAAAACAAGAGACAAGGTAAACTTATGCAACGAATTTAGTCTAGCATCAAATTCCATCACCATTTTGTAGGTCTGTTGCTGAATGCTTCTACCATCCCCTATTTCAGTACTAATTTTATGGCAGGCAACTTCTTTTGTTCATCTAGCTCGGAATGTTTTCTCCTGCTTTGATTGCATGTGTTTACTATACGCTGCCATCTCCCAATTTTTTTTATATATTTCGTTCGTATTCAGACAACTGAACTGTGTGTTTCAAATGGCCTTCAACATATCCATGGTTTAATTTCCAGTTGAAGGGATTAAAATAGCAGAAGAGGGAAATGCAGAAATGAATTTACCCATATCCATTTATACCTGAAAATATATAGGGCTTTATTTCAGCTCTCCAGCTATTGTATTTTAGCTCTCCGTTATTATTTTTAAAAATATTTTTTATTTAAAAATATATTATAATAATATATTTTATTTTAAAAATTTTAATATTAATATATCAAAATAATTCAAAAATATATATAAAAATATACTGATTTGATAAAAAAAAAATCAAAAGCATTTTATAGACAGTAAAAATAAAGAAAAAAAAATTTAAGGGGTATAGATCAACTGATCAAGCTCTATATTTGTTCTCTAAAAATCACCAATTTAAATCTCATAAATCTCAGAGTCACTAGAAATTTACATGGTCATTAATTTTAAAACCTGTAAAATTAATCGAGATATGTACAAAAAAAAAAAAAAAAGAGAGAGAGAAAGAAGGTTCCCGAGGACCTTTGTCTCCCCTACCTTTACAACCACGATGATAGATGACCATAAAGAACATCTTGCAACCTTCGAACATATGATTCAAAAAAGCACCACTAGAAACGCATATTCTTTTCTTTTCATAATTGAAAAGGTGAGGAGACAGTTCGGCACCCACTATTGGGCCCATAAAATCTTTCAATGGAAGCACTAAAATACAATTCCATAATATCAAAGTTAATACATATCCACCATGGTTGGGAAAAATAGATTCTACAAGGAAAGCAAGCTAGGAGCCAAGAATAAGATCACATATCAAACTAGCAATCTACCAGTAACAAAAGCAGCAGATCATCCCATGGTCCCGCAGTCCAAAGCTGACAGCGCTTGCCAAAAAAAGGCATGTTCTGAAACTGCACACCATGTACCAATAACGGTTAGACAGAGATCAGCATCATATGAAATCGTGCACAGCAGGAAAACTGATCACTCTATTCTGGCGACAGAGAGATCACTGATATACGCTGAGATTCACAGATAATGAAAAATCCAGCGGTTGCTCTGATGGGGACAATATAAAAGTTTATTAGGAACAATGACAGACACCACAATTTCAATCATCAAAGAAATATACATAACCCTGAGAGCGCTTAATGTGCCACACCCCAACTTCCATGCAGGTACATATGCCAGCTCTGAACAACACACAGAGGTGAAACTGATCCTCTCTTACTAGGTATGATAAAAAAAAAAAACCACGGACAAGAGTGATACTTGGCTGCCAACAGTGCATGGAGAACTAATCAACCACTCAAAATCCGTTGCTATCTGTTCTCTTTTCGGTTTCTGTTTCACTTTTTTTTGTTGCATCTCCTTTTCCACAAAATAAAATAAATTCGCATATACTTGACTCCAAATGAACCTATCCCAACTTGAAGTCTAACAGCTGCACCAGAGAGGCTCGCCAACTTGAAGGCTGCCTCATATTTTCTTCTTGGATGATCACTGATTCTGAACTAGTAAACAGAACACATAAGCAGGCTTATCTGTCTCTAGCAATGAACACGAAGACTGCAGTAAGATTTATGGAGCTCAAGAGACTTGAGGGGGCCAATCTTCCTATCCTGCATCTCTTAGCATTTCAGCAGCTGTTTCCAACAATCTGAACAAAGCAACTCCAGACAAAATGTTTCCTCATATTCACTGTCATTAATACACCGGCCACACTGAACACATCGTGCAATGCAAAGGCTGCAAGCCCTGCAAGCCTGAGAGGGATGCTCTTTTCCCTGGCAACCCTCTACAGGGCAATCATAAATTAGCCTCAGGTTCTGGCATCTTGGGCACATTTCAATATCAATTGCACGATCATCCTCACATGACAGATAAAGATTTCCTCTGTGATAAAAATGTGGCTTGTGAGCATTCTGTTGGATGTGGCTATCTGGGCCCAACAAGAACATTAACTCTTCAAAATGCTTCTGTGTCACACCATAGAGCCCACCAATGCGCAAGTGCTTCACCCCATGAGTCCCCGTAGCTTTGAATGCCTTTAAGCTAGTTACAATGCCCTCGATGCTGAGTCTTGTACATGCAGGTACACTCAACTGCATATAAACAAATGAAGAATAAAAAAAAAAGAAAAAAAGGGGAGAAGGAAAGAAATATAAGCATCTTATCAAATCAAATAAAGCAATATGGATGTAACAGTGGGAGGGGGGGGTTACAAAAATTTATAGAAAATCATAAAAAAACTGGTGCCCAAAAACCACTAATCAAAAGATGGCACTACGGAAAATGCAATAAACTGGCTTCCAATGAATCTCAATGTCTGGTCACCAATGACCAGAATCATGTCACAATAGGGGCAAGTTATAAATATAAAGTGGGCATAGCATGTGAGAGTAAGATCTTAGTCTTGCATCCTTTTTTTTCACTGTTTTTAGTGCATTTTTTGCTTGCCATACATGGGAAAAGGGATTATTGATTTACATTAGTCTCATGTGTTCATAAGAAACTATCTTGCACAACTTGTCCATTAAAACTGGATAAACCATGTGAATGATGAAACATCAGAACGAACCAGCAAAAGCTCTACACTGCTAGTTGCCTATTTCATAAGACGGCGATAAGAAATTACAGAAAACTGTAATTGCAGGCCTACATAAAACAAGCTCAACCTGTTTTTTGCTTACAATATATTTATAAAGCAGTTGATAGAGCATATGACATGCCCAGAGATGTTGCATACTGACTGTTGGTGAGCAGAAATTATGTAATCACTGCTCTACTGTATTAACTGCAAATAATTTCATCTGCTTTTCTACTTCTGAATTAACTACAGATAATTTTCTTCCATGTCTATAACAACAGACACAAATCTTTTAAACAAGGTCGGGAGAATCATCAGCATTTGCAGTATATAAGAGATAATCAAAGGGATTCACCAGCCAAAAGAGCTCAACCTGCTTCATCATAACCAAGTACCAGAAAGTAAATCTGGCTGTAGAATAGGAGGAAAGTTAAAACCTGAATCGTACTGATGGTAAGATCCATGTAGATATTTTAAAACCAAAAAGAAAATGCAGAGCAGAGCAGAACACGATCCATTTTAAGTCAAAACCATTAAAATAAATATAAGGCAATTAATTGAATTACATATGAAAATTAACACATCTTCCAACATCCCAACAATCAATAGCTGGGATTGAGGAACAAATACAAAAAACAGCGTTAGATGAATGTGAGCTCACCTTGGTCAGCCTTGGATTATTTTCGAGCACATGCTTCAACCCGTCATCAGTAATCCTTGGACACTCCACTAGGCTCAAACATTGCAAGTTGCCTTGAGCCCTATTAGTTAACTGCAAAAGAACATCATCAGTGATCTTCTCATTCAATGGTTGATCTATGTGGATACTCCTCCATAAAAGCGGGTCACTTTGAACAGTGGAACGCAGGGATCGGCAAACAGTTTCAACAACAAGAAGATCCCGCACACCCAGATAACCAAGAGCAAAAGCAAAAGCTGCATGAGGAGCTTCTTTATCTCCCTCAGAGCAAACCAAATGACCATTTTGGAATTCTCCACTGCTCTCATCCACAACCCCAACAGTTTCATTGTCTATGATTTCATTCCCCGGACTCAAAACATCCTCCATGTCACAATCTGATCCAGGAGCCTCTTGATGAGGTGCATTCCCAACTTCATTCGCCTCCGAACGCTCATCACCATACCCACCCACTACGTTAGATAAATCGAACCCCATGTTCCCAGGAAATTGTTGAAACCACATGGCATTATTGCAAATAAAATTCAAGTCAGCAAACAACTGGTAATTTCCATCTCTCGTGGAAACCCGATCCCTACCATAACCACCATAATCCACCTCCAGATCCTCAAGCCACCCCGTAACAGCAGTAAATGTCGTACTTATATCCATGCCAAAGGGATCGGAAGGCAAAAGATCAAGAATATCCTTATGCACAGACTCCTGTGAGCCACTCCTATCCCTTCCATAATCAAAACAATCCTCCACTTTCTCCTGTATCGAAATCCTCATCGGTGAAACCAAATTATCCTCAGATAGACGAGGAAAGAGGGGTCTATGCGAAAAATTCAACGCCATTCTACGCTAACCGAATCCCAATTTTTTTTCTTGTGTATGTTAACAAGATATTCTTAGCAACCCCAAAAAGGCAAAAAAAAATCTAATCAAACAAAAAAAATCAAAGATAGAAAGAAGAGGATTAAGAAAAAGGGACCCAACAAGAAAATCCTCGATTCCGGATAGCAAACTAAAACAACGCAACCAAAAATTTCAAAGAGTTTCTTGTTGTAGGTAAAAAAAAAACAATAACCAATGGATACGACGATGTTTTATCTATACAACCAGTCAAAGTTTTTTTTCTTTTTTTTTCCTAATTAATTAGGGTTTGCGATAAATAGAATATAAAAAACGAATAGACAGATCAATCAAGATACGTAATTGAAGAGAAAAGAACCTGAAGAAGAAGGAGAAGACGATAATTGAATGGAAATTAAAGAAGTAAAACCCTAAATTGGTTTCTCCCAGAACGCAACCGACAGTCTCTTGGTATCGAATCCTCGAGATACAGAGCAAGAAAAAACGAAGCTTTTCCTTTTCCTTTCTTATTTTCCAAGTAAAGATGAAGAATTAAAACCAGAAAATATGATAGATTTTGAGGATTTTCTTAGGTTTTTTTTCTGGTGGGGAATTCGATCCAGAGAGGGAGAGGGAGGAGGGGGTGTCTCTCGACGGAGCAGAGGGAGAGAGAGAGAGTTTTAACAGGAACAAAATTGGAAAAAAAAAATGAAATCTAGAAAGTGAAGGGTAACGGTGAAAGTGTCCCAATTTTAGGGAGGAGAGAGAGATGGAGTGAAAGTATTGACACGTGTGTGCGTGGTAGTATTTACTGGGGAGGGTAAATGTTTACTCTCTCCTTGCACGCAATGTTCGTGGCGGGAGAAGCCTTGGCTTCACCTCCCCCCTCCTCCTCCCCCGCCTTCGTGTCACGTGTGTCTTTTTAAACACACCCGTATTCTACCTTTTTTTTAGGGTTTTAATATCGGGTCCACAGTTTTTGAATTATTATCTCATTCTTCATTTACGTGATGTTTATCACAGCTTTAGGTGTTTTTAAAATATATTTTAGTTTATAAATATATTAAATTAATATTTTTAATGATTTTGATGCACCGTGTTAAAAATAAAATAAAAATTATTTATTTTTAAATAAAAATTTATTTCAAAAAGCAAACAGGTTAATTTAAAATACTTTTTATAATTTTTTCAATATGATTTTGTAAATTATTATTATTATTATTTAGTTATTAAGATATTTGTTTAATGTATTTCTCTTGCAATTAATGTAAATTAATTATTTCGTTTATGAATAGATTTAGCATGTGTTGTAGTATTAATAATAAAAAAAATGTTGAAATGGTAAAATTATTGTTGCTAATAATAGTGCTAGAATAATTATGCATGTGATAGTGGAAAGAGTATTTTAGGAAGGAGGAGAGAATAACGACACGAATGGATTTGCTATGCGTCATGGGTCCTGTGTGAAAGTATGATTATGGTTGTTTTTTATATCGAAATATATTAAATATTTTTTTATTTTTTTAAAATTATTTTTAAGATCAGCATATCAAAATGATCTAAAACACATAAAAAAATTAAGTTTTAACAAAAAAAAATTTGAATTTTTTTAGAACACGGTTTACACCAATATTGATGGTGAAATGAAAATGATCTGTGCATATTTACACGTGTCACCAATATTGATGATGAAATGAAAATTAAAAAAATATATAAATTATTTTTTTCAATAATAGTACTCCATTATATTAAATATTTTATAAGAGAAGTGAAAGTGTGTTTTGCAAGGAAAAAGAAGAAATCTTAAGAGATCATGTGACGATAGAGAAGATATGTTTTATTTATTAACTTCCTATGTTCAAATTATCTTGTCGACAACAATACTCTATCGAATTAAATATATCATAAAATAAGGAAAAGTGTATTTTATGAGGGAAAAAAAAAACTATAAGAGATTGATGTAATATCAAGGAAGCATGTTTTATTTATTGACTTTCTAGATTCAAATCTTGAAGTCAACCTCCAAATAAATGCACGAGATTGATATGGGGTGTATTCCTGTGATCATCTAGCAAAAATTAAATTTCTGCTATGCCCCGTCTATTTATCGGGAAGTATTTTTATTTTTAAAAGTTGTTTTCATTTAAAATTAATTATTTTTTTATGATTTATAATATTATGAAAAAATAAATTGATTTTTTTAATATTCAATTATGCTATAAAAAATAAATTAAAAAATATTTTCCTTAAACACTTCGTGATCATTTGACGGCTAAATCTGCTGTAAAGGATTTTGGTAAGATCCCGTTTGTTTTTAAGTTTTAAAAATATTTTTGAAAAAAAATTATTTATTTTAAATTAATTTTTTTGTTGTTTTTAGAATGTTTTGATATGCTAATGTCAAAAATATTTTTTTAAAAAAATAAATATTATTTTAATGTATTTTTTTTTAAAACATACTTTAAAAAAATAATTATTATCATATTTTTAAACACCACTTATGCATTTCATGAGAAATTAATCACATTACATATATGAAAGAAGAATTCGGTATGATTAATCTATCAACTAGTTGAAAGTTTTTTTTTAAAAAAATCATGAATATCTGGATTAATTTATACATATCTTAACTAATTCCCTGAAATCTGAAAGTTAACAACAAGTTGAAAGGCTCTCTTGATTTGATTTGTCATGACAATAAATCGGTAAACTATGAAGCAAATAGAGGAATTTATAAAGGAAAAAAAAAGAAGGAAAAATAGCTTAGAATATAACTGACCTACAGCTCCGCCGATTCTCCATGGAATTTAAATCGTGAATGGGTGGGGTATATATGCGAAAACCTGCCCCCTTCACGAGCGCCACTATTTTTACAGATTAATTGGATTTATAAATATTTAAATTTATATTAATTTAATTTGTTTTAATTATTCTATACTCTTGTTCGATAGATTTTTTTAAAATATATTTTTTTAAATAATTACCGCTATTATTACTGGTGGACTCCCTTTGTTGATATATTAAAAAAAATAAAAAAATCACTGCAAATAATATATTTAAAAATATTTTTTTTATCATTGAACAGAAAAAAAGAAAAGAGAGTTCGTAGCAGAGACTTCCGCTCTCCTCTTATCTCGTCCTCCTGCGCAGAACACTTAACAAATAGTTTTGCAAGTGTCCATCTTTAAACTGCCATCTTCTAAAATATTGATAAAATAAACGAGGATAAAGAAAAATAACAATAATAACAGGTAAAAAGAACTTCTATGAAAAAACAGTGAATTTTATTTTGAATTTATCATGGTTTATAATTTATATTATAATAACGATTGTTTTTTTAAATATTTTTTATTTGAAAATATATTAAAATAATATTTTTTTATTTTTAAAATTTTATTTTTAACATAATATATCAAAATAATAATATGAAAACATAAAAAAAATATTACTATGAAATGAAGAAAAAAAAATATTTTTTTAAATGCAAAAATATACAGGCTAAAAGGAAGGATGGATGGGTGGGTTATCGGTGTCGATTCAGCCATTCAGGTAGATGGTTTTGAGAGCAGTCTGTGGTTTTGTGGGCGGCGCTGGGTCCAGATTGGATTGGAAGTGGAAAATGGGTTAGAGGTTTGACTAATGGTTGAGATGGATGAGTGCGTGCGTGTCGTCCGTACATGATAGGCTACTGTATATCGAATATTTTATCGGTCGGCTTTGTCTGGTGGCGCGGCGTAGCTGGGTGCTCTTCTATGATTCTTGTGATAATGGGATTCCATGAATTTTTAGGCGGGCAGAGAGACTCCTCTCCTCAATTTTTGCTGCAAATTCCATGAATTTTTTAAAAATTTATTTATTTTATTGTGTTTGATGTGATAGTATTATAAATAACTTTTTTAAAATATATATAAAAAAATATTTATGTATTTTTAAATTTAAAACACTTTAAAAAACAATCATTATCACTATTCATATCAAAGAACCATCTCAACTCAATAACTGAGGTTCCAAGATATAATTTATATTATTTTTTAACATATTCTTTTAAGTGAAAACCCTCTACACTTAAAATTTGTATAGGCCTACGTCACTTTGTGCTTGATTTTTATTAAATAAATTAGGATAGTGAGATTTAAACTCGTAATTTTTTAGTCATCAAGATTCTAATACTATATAGAAAAACCATCTCAATCCAATAACTTTAACAGCCGGATAAAGTCTCAATATATTATTTATATTATTCTTTAACAATTTCAAACACCTCTTTATGATATTGTTGATTCCAATTGTTATTATACCAATTTTAAAACTAAAAATCTCATATTTTAGCATATTGAGTAAAATACTTGTGTTGTTTTTTTTTAAAAAAAAGAAAAATATTTTTTTTATTCTCATATCTAGTTTTCTTGTTTATTGTAAAAACAACTGCCAACAGAATGAAAGAAGGTAGATTTCTCTTTTGACTATGGAATATTTGGATCTGGTGAAATAGAAGAAGCCAGACTTGTAAGCATATTAAAAGTGCAAGTCGTGTCTTAACACTTAAGCAAACTCATAGAGGAAGCACCGTCTAACCAAAGGTGTTTTATCTGTCCCCCTTGCGAGTGGCGAGAACGCAGTGCCGGGTGCGAGCATGCAAGGCTGTCCTTCACTCGATCAGCAATTACTGGTTTTAATGGAGGTTTCAAAAGATGCTCAAAGTATAACTAGAGAGATAAGTCAAGAACTTTTCACAACAAACCCTTTTTGAATTGAATTTCTATCAGTTGACTTGTATTAATGCAATATAAATCACTCTTTAGTTTCGTCGGCTGGTTAATTGCCTCCTTTAATAAAATTCATATTTTTTTTTATTAATAAGAGTTATCAGACCAGTTTTTGTGCAACTCAATTAATTTTATAGGTTATAAAGTTAACAACCATATAAATTTCTAATAGTTTTGAGAAAACTGAAACTCGTGATATTTAAGAGAAAATTCTTATATTCTAATGATTTAAAAGGGTGTCTGAGAGTATAGTAACGACTATTTTTTAAAGTGTTTTTACTCAGAAATATATTAAAATAATATTTTAAAAAATTATTTTTAACATCATCATTGCATATAAAAAAAATCATAATACAAAAATAAACATGTAGTATTGAGTATTTACAGATAATTATTATATTAAACTTGGATGCAATGTCATCACGTACGTACACGGGATGGCTACAAGAAACGACATCTTTGTCTTCAAACATTGGAAGATACCGAGGGAATCCTTCGTGACAAAGTTCTCCGAAGCATCCTCTCCGAAGCATCGCATGTCCTGAAAGCCAACCAAAGCTACCAGCTTCACACGCAAGTTTTCGATGATAGAGCGGATGAAGTCTTTAGACAAGCAGATAAATACATAATTTATTATTGTTTTTTACCATTCTAGCAATTGATGTCAGATATTTTATTTTTTTATTTTGAGAAAAAAGGAGTCATGATGGTTTGGCCTTCTTGGGATTAAGAGAGGACAAATAAAATCGTTGTAAAAAGGTGCATGACGGAAAATAGTCGGTGGACACAATTCCGGTAACTGGAATGGCCAAACCTTGTATCGTCGGTTTCTTTGGATGAGAAGATTGACATTAATCATTTTTTATCATAAATATGTATGAAAAAAAAAGAGTCCAGTTTTTTTTTTTTTTTTTTTTTTATGAAGCTGGGTTTTTGTTTTGAGATCAATATGTGGTTTAGATAGGTTTTGTGGTGTTTTTTTTAGGTATTTTAAGATAAAAAAATTAAAAGCAGCACTGAACAATGCATTGTCCGTTTCCTTTTTTTTTTTTTTAAAAAAAAATGAATAATTTATAAAAAAAAATTAAATAAAAATGATATAGGACACGAGCATGTCCCAGGTCCACGTACCTGCGTTTTTCTCAAGCCCCTGCAATATTGGGCCACCCATGCCCACACACCTAACATTTATTTTATTTTAATTTAATTATTTGACTTTAAGTTTCTTAATTTTTTTTTGTTATATTATCTATTTTCTAACTTTATCATTTAATATTTAGTTTATCTGATTTTTATTTTTTATTAGATAATTAAATAAGAAAATGTTATGAAATCCACCGGAACCCATAATTAAAGTCATGAGTTTGAGGAGTTAACTAATATCCACAATTATTTTTTACTAGTTATTTATATTGTTTTTGAATGTTTTTTTTTTAAATTTGTCAAATTAACCTGGTCATGTTAAAATAATTCCCACAAGATTTAATTTGAAACTTGAATTGGATAAGAAATCAAGTAAAAAGTTTTTAAATTTGACTTGTTAGGGTTAAATGATAATATTAAAAAATTTCAGGTGACCTGATTTTTTTTTAATGTTTTTAAAAAATTAATCAAACCTATATAGTGTAACGCAGAAAGTAATAAAGTATATGCGAAGAAGAAAAATAAAATCGAAACCTAAGAGATTCAATTAAACATGTACAAAAATTGTTAAAGATAGTGGAGATAACCCTTGATTTGAAACAGAGGTTGCCACAAAAACAAATTGACCTCTGCATATTTTCTTCTAAAACAAATAAATTAAAAATAATATAAAAACCTTATAAATGAGTTTGAATCAGAACCAGATCGATTTGCATTCAGCAGAATTTATTATTTTAAATAAATAATAAATTCAAGTATATTTCAATTCTTTTACAAAAAGCAAATTAGCAATAGCAACGAACTGAGCCCAAGAAAGATGGAGTTGGACTGTTGAGGCCCATGGACCCAAAATCTCGTGGAATTACCCACTACAGATCGCATTTAGGCCCAAGATACCATGCAATCAATGAAGGTGGCCCGGGCCGGCAAAGATAACATCATCCTAGTCACCATCTCCTCCTCCGGTCCTCCCTATGAAATAAAATCAAGGGAAGGTCAATTGTCATTTTCCCTTCAGCTACCTAAAATTTCCCTCCCAATTGAAAATCTGAATCTGGCTTCGAGAGAGATGGAAATGACAGAAAATCAGAGCGACAAAACGAGTAAACACAAGAGAGAACGAAACCTACTGGCCTTCACTGGAGCTGCTGCTCTCGCTGCTCTTGCTCTTAGCCTGGCTATCTCCGCCCTCAATTCCCGCCGCAAAAAGTCCAACAAGAAAGGTTCTGCTCTTACATTTATCGCTCTCTCGTCTTAGCCTGCTTCAGCATTGCTTGAATCTAATTACTTGCTGTTGTTCGTGGTTATTTAGATCTTTCGGGGTCCAATGCTCGCATTAATCTCTCGGCATCTGAGATTCTCAAACTAGCTGACCGAATCATTGCTAAGTCGAAAGAGGTTCACGACGCCGTTGCTTCAGTTCCTCTTGACAAGGTATTCTCATTTTTCTTTCCTTTTTCATGCAATTAAAGCCCTAATTTTGTAGATTTGTTCATGCTTCTCTTCGGTCGGTTAAAACTTGCAGGTTACATATGCGAATGTAATGTCGCCCCTAGCTGATTTGGAGGCACATCAATTTCCTCTGGTCCAGTCTTGCGTGTTTCCAAAGTTGGTTTCCACTTTAGAAGATGTGCGGAAAGCGAGTGCGGAAGCAGAACGCAGAATCGATGCTCACGTTTCGATGTGCAGGTTTGATTTATTTATTCTCATTTTTATGCACTTTAGAAAAGTTTGGTGCTGCTTTTATCGGTGTTCGCGAAGGAGAGGCAGAGTTATAGAGAAGTAACAAATATTGGAAGGTTTAGTTGCATGCATGATGTCGCTACGGGTTGAATTTGAAGACAATGGTCAATCTATAGATGCGTGTTTGGGTTACATATGGTAAAAACAATGTCAAGTGTCCATCATTAAATTGTTTATAGTTTAGAATCTAGGTTTTGATTCTTGTTTTTCAGTTTTTGACCTCATTCATACAACCTAAATGTCAGATTATCTTGATTGGATGGTTGGGATGCATGGTAACAATGGAAAGGTTCTTATGGGATGTTCTTTACTGTTTTACCTAGTTCAGGCTGTTAAAATGCATGGAGCCTGTTAGAAAAAAAAAGAGGAAAGTAGCTACAGAAAACGTTTTAATGGTGTTCTACAGGTGGTTTGATTCATGATGGCTGCTTCAAAATAGTCAGAAAGATCACCGTGGCAGGAAATGGTGATCGGTAAGGTTGCAAGCAGTGCTTCTCAGGATAAATCTTAAATCAGTTGCTTTTAGTTGGTGCAAGTCTTTTTTAGTCGGCCTGTCAACAAGTTTAGTAGGGATGCTCTTAGCATTTGTGTTAGAGCAGCTCCCATAATCATATATTTTGGCTTACTCCGGTTGTAAATGCAACAATGTGATATTGCTAAATTAAAGTGTTGAAATCCAATAGTTTTGATTGCATACAGAAATGAACATTGTCTTGTTTCATGCTGATCAGTAAACGTGAAGATGTATACCGCGTGGTAAAGGCCTTTGCCTCAAAGGGGGAGTGGATGAATCCTGAAGCTAAACACTACATTAAGTGCCTGGTAAGGAAATTTATACGTTTTTAGTTTCTTCCAGGCTTGGAACCTGATTTACAGTGCTCTGTTTATTAGTACTTGCATTCACTGAATGATTGGCATTGCTCTTAGGAATATATTTATCTTTTATTTGATGCTTTCTCAAGATTCTTGTTAAACAGCATAAATTTTCAATGGAAGTTTTGATTTTTTTCCTGATCAGTGACAGGTCAGAGACTTTGAGCAGAATGGTTTGAATCTCACTGTTACCAAGAAAGAGGAAGTACAGCGTTTGAGAGCTCAAATTGAAGAGCTAAGCTTGCGATATGTTCGCAATTTGAATGATGATAGCAGTTGTCTTCTTTTCAGTGAGGCAGAGCTGGTTGGATTACCACCAGAGTACCTTAAGGTACTCTTACTTTTCGTTTTGTTTCCTGGGTTTTTTGCTTTTCATTCCTTGAATTTTAACTGTCTCACTTGATTTCACCTTATCGATGGAGGATTCTCTGCAGTCTACAGACAGTAATTTGAAATAATATTTCCTTTTCCTTCAATTCTCAAAGAAGAATTTCTATATCTCTTTTAACTATGGAGTGTCAGAACCACAATTATTTAATAAGTTTTTTGGATAATTGATGTGAGGAATTCGGTTGACAAACGAAATAACTTGAACTAGGTGTCTGGCTGAAAATGGAATTAAGTGAATATTTCAATTATATATCTTGATGGTTGCTAGTCCTGAAAAACGATATTGACTCACCATGTTCAGAGTGCTGAAACTTTCTCCATCACAAACAGATCCACAGTTTATACGCGAAGCTGTTGATTTGGGAAAGTAAATTTTTGATCTTGGTTAAACCTTGATATGAGCAAATTATATCCCAAGGAAAAAGCAAATAGAAACAAATGAGAATTGTTGTGTAAGTTCTGCATTGTCTTCTTATAAGTCAGACGAATTGTCCCTTATGTTTGTCTTGTTATATTGGAACTACTCCACTTGTTTTTCAGAGCTTAGACAAGGCTGGAAATGACAAATATAAGATCACATTGAGAAGTCATAATGTTTTAGCACTGCTGGAGTTTTGCCAGGTATGATCTTACAGGGTTCATTATTTTGTGTCTTGTGTCACCAGCTGGTGCCAACATTTTGCTTGCCTGTTCTAAACCTGCATCATCTACTGCTCTACCACTTTTGACTAGAAAGTGTTTTCATATTGCTCCTACTTTTTAATTTTGGTTTTTGGACTTACTACATATCTTTGATGCAGTTTTACTTGAGCATATATATTGGAATATTAATATGAATGCTTGCATTATCTATTTTGAGCCTGTGAAGGTAGGAACAACGAGGAGGATGGTTGCTGCAGCATATGGGAAGAGGTGTGGAGAAGTCAATCTTTCTGTGTTGGAAAGTTTGGTAAATATTGCATATATTTCTCTCTGGGATTACAATTTTGTTTGAAATTGCCAGAATGCGTCTGTTTTATAAGATATGGTCCAAGGCTGTGCTCTT
This sequence comes from Populus trichocarpa, assembly GCF_000002775.5. Classification (NCBI taxonomy): domain Eukaryota; kingdom Viridiplantae; phylum Streptophyta; class Magnoliopsida; order Malpighiales; family Salicaceae; genus Populus; species Populus trichocarpa. The sequence goes on along the minus strand of NC_037294.2, from coordinate 8,586,289 downwards.
TTGTCTTTACACTAAAATCTTCTATTTTTCAAGAAGAGAACCTTTTACTTGACTATTAATCACTTGACTATTAATCTAGTATACGATGCTAAGATTTTGGCAGTAAAAATCCTAAAATTCAGTGTCAATAGTTTTAGTTGCAACCGCACAATTATGTGCTGCTTTGTCATTTGGACACAACTAAGACATTTGAAGCGTTGAGGTGATTCTTATTTTAATTTTAGATTCCCTGGGACAAAAAACTTCTTGGTATAGTTTTGATTGGCACAACAGTTTGCTAGTTGCCAAGTCTAGAATGTATCTGTATATCAAATCTTATAACTGCAGTTGTCATTTACTTGCATCGCTTTATAATATCATTTCAAATGCATTTTTATGCTCTCGTATTGTAGGTTGAGTTGCGCCATAAATATGCTCGGTTATTTGGCTTTTCAAACTATGCTGACTATGCTGTTGATCTAAGAATGGCAAAGACATCCACAAAGGTTAGTGTGATGTTATTTCCTTAAAGCAATATTACATATAATGTTCATTCAGAACTATGGATAAGGCTAAAAACGTGAGTTTGTGCGATTTCATTTCCATAAAGCAACGTTACATATCATGTTCATTCTAGAAATACAAGATGAGGCTAAAAAAAAAGTTTATTATGCTGATTTAGCTTTCAGTTTTTGCCTAGGCTCATTCCATATACACCACAACCATTCAATAATCAAAACATCAAATTATATCATTAGCTGATGTTATTTATTTTCCTTATATTTGTTGGCTAGTGGATATGCCGTTGCTATTTTAACTCTGTAACGTTGAAATGGTCTCTCCCTCGATCTGTGTTTCTTTTAAGAAAACCATAGATAAAACATGCTGGCAGGCGCATAACTCGTTCTTTTGAGTTAGATTCATCATTTTATCTACTCCGTCTATCTCATAAAGAAGCCAAATTTATAGTTGCACATCTTTTAAGCAAGTGCATTAAATATCCAACTTTCACCTCTTATGTTTACAAAACCAAAATCACGTTTTATTTTAGAATGCAATTACATTTTTTTAGGCATGGAACATATGAAAAAGAAATATAAAATGGTACAATGAGCAATCGAATATCACTTATGTTCTAGACTGCTCAAATTTGGAAACAAAACCAACAAAAACTCAAACATGGATTGTAAATATGGGATAGCAAGAATAGTAGTTACCTAAATAAGAAGAGTCTTAAACTGTTTTACATTTAAGTCATTCCTCCTATAGTCCTGTTTATGCTTGCAAATCAGCCAAGTCAGTGTCCAACTACTCGCGAGCTGTCTTCCTTGCTGTTTTGTGAATCTTGGTCTGAATAGATTTGCTGAGTTGAGGACTTTGATTGAATTGCTTGTTAGTTCTGTTTGAGACTTGGTTGTATAAAACCTATTATGTTAGGACATTGACTGTTTAGCCAGCACATCTTATTATATGTTCTATTGAATGATGCTTTTATGCTTAAATTCATTTATAGCCAGTATCCCTATTTTCTTTAGGTATTTGAGTTCTTAGAGGATATCTCTGCCAGTTTAACTGACTTGGCAACGAGGGAGCTTGCCTTGTTGAAAGACTTGAAGGTTGGATCTTGTTTTGACATCTTTCACCCATGCCAGTTTTTTCTAATGTCCCCATACTCTTACTGTTCTTCTTGTGGCAATGCATCAGAAGAAAGAAGAAGGAGAGCTTCCATTTGGAATGGAAGATCTACTGTACTATGTGAAGAGGGTTGAAGAAGCACAGTTCGATCTGGACTTTGGAGCTCTTAAGCAATACTTTCCTGTGGATGTTGTTCTGTCTGGAATCCTCAAAATAACCCAAGACCTTTTTGGTAATTATCTTATTTGCAATACTAGAATTTAGAGTCTTCCTATTTTCTTGCTTGCCTTTCGTTTAATGAAGTCCATTGAAGAGTGATGTCAAGTATATTATGATCAGTGCCCCATCTTGCTTCATGCAGGATTAAGATTTCAGGAAGTTGCAGATGCTGAGGTTTGGCATGGTGATGTTAGTGTCTTTTCTGTTTTTGACTTAAGTTCAGGTGAACTTCTGGGTTATTTCTACCTTGATATATACATGAGGTTTGCTTCTTACTTGGGTTTCTAAATCTAGTTTTGACTCGTAGGTTTCTTTTCTGAAATAAATGGTATTGTTTTATGACAGGGAAGGAAAATATGGTCATACATGTGTAGTTGCTCTTCAAAATGGTGCATTATCATACAGTGGTGAACGACAGGTGAGTTTTGTAAACAGGTGTTCATGTCTCTAATCCCTGACAATTTCCACTCAATTCTGACAGCTCGTTTCAAGAATCTTATTGTTAAACAAATTCTTTCATTCTTTTGTGGTCATGTGGATATCCTATGGCTATTTCAGATGGTTATGCCTGTTCTCATCAGTTTGAATGAGTCTTTTATCCTTCTTAGATTTGTTTGGTTGAACTAGAGTAATCATTAGTCAGCCATTGGTTCAATGACAAAAAAAAATTTTTATTTGAAAAATAAATTAGCTAAAGGAGTTGATGGCTTTTCTTCTTTGAGTTGCTATGACTCCTTGTCTTTGTTTGTTTGCTTGGATTCATTCAAGTTTACAATCCAATAAACTAAAAGTCCCATAAGCACATGTTTGTCCTTGAAAATAGCTGTTATACTGATTTGACTGTGATTTTCTGTAACTAGATACCAGTGGCATTACTTATCTCCCAATTACAAAAAGGCAATGGCGGGCACTCTGGTTTATTAAGATTCCCTGAAGTGGTTAGTCTTTTCCATGAGTTTGGCCACGTGGTACGTTGCGTTCTGTTAATGCCATTTGTTTCATTTCAAAATCTCTTTCAGTAGCTTGACATGTTGAGGTGGTTTGATGCCAAGGATGAGTAACTTGGCTTTTATTGATAATGAGGTTCTAGGTCCAACATATTTGCAATCGTGCATCCTTCGCCAGATTCTCTGGGTTGCGAGTTGATCCTGATTTTGTGGAGATCCCCGCGTTGGTGCTAGAAAACTGGTAAGCAACTTTATGACATTGAACCTTCTTATTCTGTCAGGGCACTGACTTACCTTTTAATGCTTGTGGAATGCTTAGGTGCTACGAGAGCTTCTCGCTGAAGTTGATTTCTGGTTTCCATCAGGTGACATGCTTGTCCTTTTCAGTAAATTCTTGACCGATAACATGGTCTTGCGCTCTTCAACACTCACAAAGGAGAAGGAAAGGGAGGATAGGGGATGGCAACCATATTCTCCCTTCCTCCTTCCCTCTTTTTAAATAAGTGTGCTCGTGTATATGGTCTCATAATTGTGCAGCATGCGAAAGACATTTCTTCCTATCATCTATTTTGGTTGGTTCTTCATATGACTATACCTGGTGGTCATTTATTAACTCTTACTGAATGGAATTTTAAGTCATCCCTTTAGATCTGCTGACACTGCTAGTGATTATGTTTATGATATTTATGATTTGTAGGATATCACAAAGCCCATCAATGATGAAATATGCAAATCACTTAAAAGATGGCGAAATTCCTTCTCTGTGCTTAAATTGAAGCAGGAAATTCTTTATTGTAAGTCTCGCAATATCTTTTGTTTTGTGAACATGGTTGTATAAATTACTGGAGACATCCTTGAAATGTAAGAATCCTTAAAGTTGTTTATATCATATTAGCGATCTGAAGTTTTTTTCTCTCCTTTCATTTCAATTGTTTTTTGTGTTGGGCATTTCCGACACAGCTACGAGAAAAAGGATATTGGTAGATATTCTTTATATAATTTCATATGGTGGGATTTTGTTGTGCGTGATCTTGTGATAAAAGGATATTGTTCAGTGTAGTACTGCAGTTTTTTAAGTTGAATCAATGTTACTTTATGTTTGAGGCAGTGTCTGGTTGGGGGGTTCATTTTGAGTGACAGTTGAATTTGTAAGTAGGGGAAGAATCAGTTTGTAAAATACTAGGAAAAAAGCATACTGGTATTTTGGTAACTTGAGTCAAATCTAGTGTGTTTAGAGTCTTAGGCATATTTCTCAGGATAGAAGTCTTTTATCTTTTATTAGGATTTTCCTATTCAGGAATAAGATTTGAATAGGACAAGAAAGAGTCTACGAGTCTAAACACATTTAATCTAGTTATATTCTATTTTTAACGGGATATTGAGTGTTTGATGTTCTTCTACTTTATTTCTTCTCTTTCTTCAAACCCACTCTTGCACTTATGCATATAAACATAAAAGATGCCTATTCCTGGATAATTTTATGAAGATCATTCTCTGTATCTTGAGCATAGCTTAAAGGTTTCCGGGATTATGTTGTCAGGTCTTTTTGATCAAATTATACATTCAACTGACAATGTTGACATTGTCGAGTTATTCAAGCATCTTCATCCTAAGGTAAGAACTACCCCACTATTCCATTAGCATATAGAGCAACAAATGAATTAGTGCAGAGGATGGGGAATCTTATCCACACCACCCATGTAAAGTTATGTTTATAATAATAATTTATTTACCTTTGTTTCTCCAGGTCATGTTAGGCCTGCCAATGTTGGAAGGAACCAATCCAGCTTCATGTTTCCCGCGCAGTGCTATTGGTTTTGAAGCTGCTTGCTACAGCCGTATTTGGAGCGAGGTTTAAATAAATCTGCTATCTAAGTTGTCTACTGCATGACCATAGAGTGCCATATACAATACATTAGTATTTTCTTCAATTATTGCATTTTTAATTGCTCTATGTCATGGAGGATTCATTTCCCCAGCAATGGTGCCCCCGGACAAAATTCAATACTGATTCCTTGAATGCCATTTAGGTGTTCGCAACTGACGTATTTGCTTCAAAGTTTTGTGATGATCTCGTAAACCACCATGTTGGCATGCAGTTTAGGAACAAGGTAATCTTGCGATTCTGTTCATTTATTTGACATGTTGACACTCATTATTGTAGAAGGTTTGCCATTAATGTCTTGCTTTGTTCCCTGGAAGACGCTGCTTATGGAAGGATGCGGGTCTCCAAGGACTTGTCTGTGAAAAAATACTATATAATCTTTGATGGAAATTATTTTTTAACCTTTCTGTTGTTTATTTTTTTACCAGGTATTGGCCATGGGAGGAGCAAAGGAGCCCATTGAGATTTTGTCAGATTTTCTTGGAAGAGAACCATCTATTGATGCTTTTATTGACAGCAAGACCAAATATAGCCCATGACGCCAAATTCTCATAAATCAGGTTTAGATTTGCATTCGAGATTCTCATAAATCTATGCCACCACTTTTTATTCGTGTATATAAATTTTTATCGCTACTAGTAATCAATTGTGCTGTAGTACCTGGACTCCAGCTCAGCTGTTCATCATTAATTTTTGAGAAAAAACAAGTCCTCCGCGCTTGCCTGCCCGATAAGCAGTAATGATGCCTTTGTAATGGCAAGTCAGAATAATTTAAAGGCTTGTAGTAGGTTGCTTGGTTTGGTGGTCACAAGTTTTAGGGTTTTTGAACGGAATAATTAAAATAAACAAACACGCTGCTAGTAGTATTTTCTTAGGATATGTTTAATGACCATTCCCACTAGAAAAGGCTGTCAAATGGACCTTCAACGTTGTGTTTTCTAAATATATTAGCAAGGGAAGGAACACGCAATTGAAGTAGGTAGAATGAGCTGTGGAACAAGAAGCAGAATCATAATTAATTCATCAACTCGTTAATTTCTCACAAGCTCCTTAAAAACCATAAAAGCGAACAACAATTCAGACCTGGCCGGTCATCCTGCATCATGCTGACTGATAAATTAGCAGCAGCAAAAGGCATCATGCTGACTGATAAATTAGCAGCAGCAGCAGCAAAAGCGTGTTTTTTTTTTTTTTATGACTTTTATCCCATCAACCACATCTCATTCTTTAAATCACTTGAGACTTTCATCAAAAACTTCATACAACAATGGCCTCTTTTTTTTTTTTTTTTTCCTGACACCTGTTTAAGCTGGAAGCCATGCTTTCATGTGACCCTTGTTCAGAAGGTTATCGACTTTTAATTAAATTCTAATAGACTACTTCCATTCATCTACTCACACATTGCATGTGATAAGACCACTCCCAATCTTATAATGTTCAGGCATGGCAAGGCTCATCATTGATAGCATAATCTCTTTGTTACAGACACAAACAAGCTTCTTGTGCCGTTCCCAAAAAAAAAAAAAAAAACAAAAACAATTCCTGTGATGGAAATTTACCAGAACAAATAAATGCCCAAATTCAAACCTAGACACATGAATTTACTTACATATTTATCTACACGTTAACCAAAAATACCAGGCAATTCTACATAAGAAAACACTTTGTTACAGGAGACTTGAAAGAAGATTTTTCCTAGTGAATGATAGCTAGTATTAGTGTACGTTCAGGACAGTATTTCAACTGAAGATTTTAAAATTTTTTATTTTTTTAATTTTAAATTAATTTTAATAGTGTTTTTTTGTATTTTTATTGTGCTGATATTAAAAATAAATTTTAAAAATTAAAAAAACATTATCTTAATATATTTTAAAATAAAAAATATTTTAAAAAATAACTCCCATCCCAAACACCAACCTAATATTTCTATAGCACAGTGATAGTAAGTTTATATATATATATATATATATTAATTTTTATGAAAAAGCCCTATATATATATTTTTTATAATTAACTAAATGCATATTTGAAAATATAGGGGCGGCTGCGATGTTAGAACTTAGAACACAGGTTAATCGCAGCCGTTTGAAAACACGGGTTGCATGCCAGCGGCTCTCGCGTTCGCAAATGCGCCTAAAACGACATGACACAGTGACGTTTATGGAGAAAAACGGGCCTTCGGTTTTGAAATTGCAGCGACCGCGTGTGTTCGTATTTTGACTGTATCACAAAGTAGAAATATACATTATATAATAATAAAAAATAACAGAGTATTAAGAGAATAAATTAAAATACGCAGCCCATCCCATCTCATAAGCGAGAAAAAAAAGTGAAAGAAATTTTCCCAGTCAACAAACAACATCGAGAACATCAAGCAGCAAAATTTTGTGTTCTCCCGTCTCTGTAAGGTTCATACTATCTGCATCTTTATTTGGTTTCTAGATTTGGGTTTCTCCTTTTCTCTTCCTTGCAACTCTCTTTTTACTGGAATTTTGTTCAAGAGCAGAACACTGATTTTTTTTTTTTTGCATTTAATTCAGGTTTTGAAGTATATAATTTGATGACGGAAAGTGTTGAGTATGCTATATAGTTTTCTCCTTTTCTAGTGGAGAAAGGAATACGTACAGAGAAGAAAAGGGTTCTTTTTTTCTCCTTCTACTTTCTTGAATTCAATTTAGAAAGTTGCTCCTCCTCCTGTTTTTAGAGTTATTTTGCACTTTTGGGTTTTTGTAATAGTTGTAAAAAAGTTTTGATTTTCGGTACTGGGCTTTTGGCGAAGAGAGAGGAGGGGTTTTCAGATCTTTGGAGAGGTAAAAAAGTGTTACTAATAAGGGTTTTTGTATTGGTTGATTGAGATTGGGGAATTAAATGATTTTGTGTGTTTGCTGTTGATTTTGTGAATAGGGAGGGGTTTTCATCTCTGTTCTTTCCTTGACTTTTTGGAAGTATAGATTGGAGATAGAGTGGCCTTTGGTTGGGTACAACACAATGGTTTTATTCTATAGCTTATCTTGAAGTGGGTTTATTTGATACTAGGGATTGCAGATTTTGGTTTCGGTTGATGAATTCTGATATATTTTGGATTTTGGATATTTCGGGAAACATTGTTGTTGTTCTGTTAGGCTGGGGAGGCATTTTGTCTTGTATTTATAAATTATGCTCAAACAAATACTTAGTAAGCTTCCGCGAAAGTCATCTAAGTCAACTGCAAATCGTGACCACAGTGGTAATCATGCAGCCAATTCAAATGCTTCTAGTGGCTCAAGAAGTAGTGGTGGCAAGTCCGCCAATTCAAGCATCTCATCCATAGCAGTGAATAGTTCTGTCCCAGATGTAGCAATTCATCATGGAGTGAATTCGAAGTTGAATGGAACTCTAGGGTTTTCTCAGTATGAAGGACTGCCTGGATTCAAGGATGTTCCGAACTCTGAGAAGCAGAGTTTGTTTATTAAAAAGTTGAACATGTGTTGTTTCTTATTTGACTTTACTGATCCTACGAAGAACCTCAAGGAAAAGGAGATAAAGCGACAGACATTACTGGAGTTGGTGGATTATGTAACTTCCATTAGTGGTAAATTCTCTGAAACTGCTATGCAAGAGGTTATGAAAATGGTGTCTGCAAACTTGTTTCGGACATTCACCCCTCAACCACGTGAGAACAAAGTTATAGATGGTGTTGATTTGGAGGAGGATGAGCCTTCAATGGATTCAGCATGGCCGCACTTGCAAATTGTGTATGAACTTTTCTTAAGGTTTGTATCTTCTACCGAGACAGATGCAAAATTGGCAAAAAGATATATCGATCAACCCTTTGTTCGTAAGTTGCTGGACTTATTTGACTCTGAAGATCCCAGAGAAAGGGAATACTTGAAAACAATTCTTCACCGCATCTATGGAAAATTCATGGTGCATCGTCCATTCATCAGGAAATCTATCAATAACATTTTCTATCAGTTTATTTTTGAGACTGAGAAGTACAATGGTATTGCTGAACTTTTAGAAATTCTGGGCAGTATCATTAATGGGTTTGCTCTGCCATTGAAAGAAGAACATAAAATGTTTCTTGTTCGTGCTATGATTCCTCTGCACAAGCCAAGATGCTTAGCGATGTATCACCAACAATTATCTTACTGCATTACACAGTTTGTGGAGAAAGACTGCAAGCTTGCTGATACTGTAATACAGGGATTGTTGAAGTACTGGCCTGTCACTAATAGTTCAAAGGAAGTCATGTTCCTAAATGAGCTGGAGGAGGTTTTAGAAGCAACCCAGCCATCGGAATTCCAGCGCTGTATAGTGCCCTTGTTTCAGCAACTTGCTCGGTGTTTGAACAGTTCACACTTTCAGGTAATAAGATTCTAATATCTAATACTTCATAAATGTGCAACTCATTTCGCTATTGTAACATGCTTCCCATTATTTATTTATGGAAAAATATGAACTTCTGCGAAAATGCTTCATATCAGCAAGATTGTTATTAACTTCAGTATTGCTTTAGTCATTATATCAGCGAAGAAATCTCTGCAGTCAGATTCTAGAAGTTTGTGTGATTTTTTTTGTTACTACTATTTCCTCTCTTCTTTGTTTAGTAAGTCGGTTAGTGTTGTTGCAAATCATTCTCTCAAGTCTCATCTACTTAGAATTTGTATGTTGCTCTTGTTATGTATTTCTTTCAGAATTCATATCATAATATTACCATCACCTGTGAAATTGGCTGAGAAGATATGAAAAGAGAGAAGTATAAAGGTTTCTTATGTTTTCTGTGAAGAAACAGAATGTTGAAGACGATGTTAGACATGAGTGTTCCAACAGGAAACTTATCTGAGAAAAAAAAAGAAAACTATATAGAGGGTAAAACTGGATGTAAAAATTTGGTGCTTAGCCATCCCTTAAAGCAACTGATAGTTTATTTCTTGGTTGTAGGAGGTTCAAATTAGGCCTATGTCAAAGTAAGAAAATTGCTGGAGACTATCAAAGTTGGTCAATGCTAAATCTTGTTAATTCTCTATGTTCTTATTGAAAACATACATCAGATGATGAAGCTACAATTTAGTATCCATTTGTTCAAAAGCAATATAGGTTCTAGAGTTTTATTATGCTTTTTGGCTCATAATAGATTGCTAAAGTATCTCTGAGAAAATCAAGCAATTTTATTGGTTTACAACTATATGGTAAAATTTTAAATTTGTAAAATTAAGTTGTGCTCCTTTTTGCTTGAATGAAAGGTCATGAATGGCCAAATGTTTCTTCCCTTGTTGTTAATCATTCATTTGGTTATAAATCTGAGTCTGGTAACCTGCATCCTCATGTATGATGACATTCTGTTTCAAGTTTCAGCAGCATTATTGTCCCCCCCCCCCCCCCCCCCCAATCTTTCCTATTGTGTCTTTTCCTTCACCTTTTATTTTTTAGGTTAAAAAAGAAGTTAAAGAATAGATAACTTTAGTATTGGAATTGATTGGGGCCTTTCCATTTCTTGTGTAACATGGTTTGTTTTGCAATAACAATGATTAGAATTCTGTATGTAGTGAGATTTTGTATTTTAACAGTGATAAATTACTCTGTTTCTTTGGCAATATTGAGACTCTACTACAAGTAATTGAATAAAATAAGACTAGAATGTGAATCCCATCCAGAATTATATTCTGAATTCCATTTCTGGTCATGTTTGAGTGTTTGTTTGCCCTAGGATGATGCACATGATAATGTGTTATGTTCAGTTCTACATACTAGACATAAAATGTTGAAATACAACTATGGCCATATCTGTTGAGAAAAATGCCAGCCATTACGATGAACTTGCCATTAGTATGTTCAAAGCTGTTGTGGATTGAATCACTAAATTTATTGTGGAAACATGTTCCAAAGTGAATGGGTTTCCTTTAATCTATGGTGTTTAGTTTTTCACTGTGATATGATAGCTTCCATTCTTCTATTTAAGTTGTTAAAATCAGTATATGCGACTGATGCTTTGCAGGTGGCAGAGAGAGCATTGTTCTTGTGGAACAATGATCCCATTGAGAACTTGATCATACAAAATCGCAAGGTTATACTACCCATAATCTTTCCTGCTCTGGAGAAAAATGCTAGAAACCACTGGAATCAAGCTGTCCGTAGCTTGACTTTAAATGTACGCAAGATCTTTGAAGATCTTGATCATGAGCTGTTCAATGAATGCCTACTAAAGTTTCAGGAAGATGAAAAGAAGGAAGTTGAAATTAAAGCAAGAAGTGAAGCTGCATGGAAACGGTTAGAAGAGATTGCTGCTCAGAAAACTGCAAGTGATGACACGGTGGTTGTTCCTTGCTAAACAATCACTTGCACCGCGTCAGGTTTGCTGTTTGCTGAAGCTTAGATGTTTGTTGGTATCAACATGGACTGAAATTTTTGTTGAGATGGATTCATTATATTGATAATGCTTCTCTTAGGTGTTTGATATGGTTTAAAATTCCTTTACTGCCTAATAAACATTTTGTATATTGATCCTTCCATTCTCACCAAGTTTTACTCTTAATTTTGTTTTTAGCTTAAGAAAGTCAAACGCAATCCCGTCTGGTAGATAGTTGAAAGGCAAATGATACTAGGAAAAATAAGAAAAAGATGAAAAAATTCAACCATAAAAGTCAAATCGTTTAAAGCATTCAAATTAGTGTTCTGAATGCCCATCACTCTCTCATTTGCGCAATTGATAATTTGCGTGTCAATGGAATTGTCAAGCGTTCAGGGAAGCAGTGCTCTTCATGCCCCGCATTATGTCTGTCGATAATTCTGTGCATGCATGACTGGGGCGTGAGCATTCCCCAATAAAATCTGCTCAGTATATTTTTGAGACCACTGCTCTCCCAGAGATTGATTGACACAAGGTTGTTCACTATTTACTTAACATTTCTTTGCCGTCCAAGAGTATGTTTGAAAAACAACAACAACTATGATACTAAATAAGCTTTAAACCCCTTCACTACTTAATGTTGTTAACCTAAAAAAGCCTGCTCAGTAAAGTTTTCAAATTTACATTTTAGCTTGAAATGCTGGCCAGAAAATGCTGATAGAAATCCCATTTCCATGGATTAACAGAAGGCCAATTCTTCTGGTGCAAGGAGTTATCATCATTATAGATAGTGAAATAAGTAGGCTGGCAATGATGGAAATACCCTCTTTCGATGAAGGTGCAATGATGCCAATTCCACCATATGACTGTAGGAATTGTCATCATCTGTGTTAATCACAGACACAAAAGGGTAAATTTCATTTCATAACTAATGGTATTTGATTCCACACGAATTTGGAACCATTCCTCGAAGCTTCCCTCCTCGCCTTTGCAATTGGCACCTGGGTTGGGTTTGATGGACCTAGCTACCATTGTTACGGGTAAATCAAGCATCTCTTTAAATTAAATTAAATTAAAAATCATTTCTAGATAAACACAATATACAACACAATTGTCACTCCTCTGTTGTCCATCATTATCCTGAAACAATAGCAGTAAAAGAATCCTCAGTCAGAGGATATAGTTTTGAACTTGAGTTCCAATTAATCCTCTTGTAAAAATATGTTTTAGGTTGATCAATATCTTAATTATTTCTAATGATCTCCACATTATTATAAATAAATTATTAAAAGAAATATATATATAATCCGGATATAGATATCTTATTTTTGGCTGAACATGGGCCTTAATTTTCCACTAATAATTTGAAAAAAAAAAACAAAAAAAAGGACGAATAACAAAAAAAAAAAAGTAAGATCATAAAAGAAGGATAATATTATAATAAGTCTCCAAAGAGCGTAACGTGATGACAAAGAGCTTAAGATCTGCACAGCAAGTCTCGAGTTCGAGTTAGGGCGTACATCTCTTGTAAGAATCTGAGACAACCGGGATTTTACTCGCTCATATGGATTTCTAAAGTGCGCTTTCCGGGAAGTAAGGTTTCCACGAATCTAAAAAAAAATAATATTATGATAAATATATCAACTTTGTAATCAATACACTAATAAAAACACCTTTAGATAATATTTAATTTATTATTTAAGACATAAGAGATACAAATATAAAAGACTAAAATGACATATTTATTATATTTATTATTTTAAAAATATAAAATTTCATTCTAAAATTATTTTAGAAGTAAAATTACTTCTCCTCCCCGTTTAATATCATCCATAACGCAAGTTAAAGATATCTTATCGTAATTATTATCATAATTATTATCCTTAAAAGTTAAAACTATTGTCCGAATGGATGGAGAGAGTGGCATTGCTTTAGGATTAGAAACTGTGAATGTCTAGAGGGTTGGTTTGGTCACTTTGGTCTCCTTCTCTCGCTGTCTCTTCTCTGGCCCAAAGTAATCGAGGAAAAAGAAAAAGAAAAAACAAAAATAAAAGCTTTTCGTGCTCTGCTTCTTCTTTTTGAAGTATCTGCTTCTTCTGTAAGTAATATTAAACATTCCTGTTTCTTCTTCTCCTCTTTGTTTTTCTGTTTTAACTTTCGTATTTCCCATCCCCATAATTTATGGATTTCGATTCTGTCTAATATGATAAAAAAGCTACTTTTTTTTTGTTGTTGTTTGTGATCAAGCCCAGATGAGATCGTATCACTGTCTGAATCAGCTGGTTTTTGGTCTACAAGAACTCAACGAAGGAGATACTACTGGTGTGTGCGCATGATTTTCTATTGCTTCAGTTTCTGCATCTGCTTTCTTTAATTTTTTGAATTTCAAGTTAAAGGGTCTCTCTCGATTCCCATCTTTGGAAGTTTTTAGCTTTTCAAAAAGCCAATAAAGGACAGCCAAGTCGATGGTAATTTCTGCAATAAAAAATGCTTCTGGGTTTTGTTTGATTTCTGATAGCAATCCTGGGTTTGTTTTCTTCTGTGGTTTCCTTTGATATGGATTCTATGCATCTGGTTACTCTTCTCTGATTCTGTAGTTGGGGTTGTGCTGTCTTTTAATGGACTGAAATCTGCTTTAGGGGACAATCTGTATGCGCCTGGGTTTAACAGCAACTTTGATCCTTGTGCGCGTAGAATATTTTTTTTTTAAGTTATGATCAAACAAATACTTGGTAGGCTTCCCAAGAAGCCTTCCAAGTCATCCGAGAATCGTGAATTTGGGGGTCCATCTATTGCTCCTTCAAATACTTCCTCAGCTTCTAAAAGCACCAGTGATTTCCAGAGCAACAGACTTGGAACTTTAAACAACTCATCTCCTCCTGGTCTTGATTCTGCTCCTCATTTAGGTTTTAGTCATGGAATGAAGCCTACCCAGGCTGGGAATCCAAAGCTGAATGGCAGTTCAGTGCCTCCACCGTATGAAGCATTGCCTACATTCAGGGATGTCCCGAATTCTGAGAAGCAAAACTTGTTTATTAGAAAGCTCAACTTGTGCTGTGTGGTGTTTGACTTTGCTGACCCCACTAAAAATTTGAAAGAGAAGGATATCAAGCGCCAGACGTTGCTTGAGCTCGTGGATTATATTACTTCTGCAAACGGGAAGTTCACGGAAACTGTCATGCAAGAAGTTATAAAGGTGGTATCTGTTAATTTATTTAGGCCGCGTACTCCACAGACCCGGGAGAATAAGGTATTAGAGGCCTTTGATTTGGAAGAGGAGGAGCCCATGATGGACCCAGCATGGCCTCACTTGCAAATTGTGTATGAATTCTTTCTTAGATTTGTTGCATCACCTGAGACAGATGCAAAGTTGGCTAAGAGGTACGTTGATCACTCTTTTGTTCTCAAGTTGTTAGATCTCTTTGATTCTGAGGATCCAAGGGAGAGAGAGTATCTGAAGACAATTCTACATCGCATCTATGGAAAGTTTATGGTGCATCGTCCATTCATCAGGAAGGCTATCAATAATATCTTCTTCCGTTTTATTTTTGAAACGGAGAAGCATAATGGGATTGCTGAGCTTTTAGAGGTTTTGGGTAGCATAATCAATGGGTTTGCTTTGCCGCTAAAAGAAGAACACAAATTGTTCCTTGTTCGGGCACTGATCCCCCTTCACAAGCCAAAGTGTTTACCTATGTACCATCAGCAATTATCATACTGCATTACACAGTTTGTGGAGAAAGACTGCAAGCTTGCTGACACTGTTATAAGAGGTTTATCAAAGTACTGGCCAATTACTAATAGTTCCAAGGAGGTCATGTTCCTAAGTGAGTTGGAGGAAGTCTTAGAAGCAACTCAACCAGCAGAATTCCAAAGATGTATGGTACCCCTGTTTCGTCAAATAGCTCGTTGCTTGAGCAGTTCACACTTCCAGGTAATATACTATAAATATCTTCTCTCTCTCTCTCTCTCTATGCTAGATAAAGGATCATTAAAGTTACCTCTCTATGAAGAACAATCAAAGTTATCTCGTTCTCATCTTTGATTTGACAAGAATTTAATGTTTTATTCAAGCCATGATGAAGCATGGCTGAGTTGTTGAGAATTTCTAGGGTATCTGGCTATTGCATCAGTTAGCTTCTGGTCTGTTTTGACTCCTGTTGTCCAGTCTTCAAATATCAAAGTTTTCTTCATCTTGCTTTTCTATGCAGCGTAATTTTGTTACGCTACAATTGTGCAATTTTCAGAACTTTGAGCCAGATTTATTTCTTTTGCGTTGGTGGTAGGCTTAAGAATTTTGCACCTGGCCTCAGTTTTTTTTGTAACTATTTCCATTTTATCTTCAATTAATTATTTAATTTTTTAAGGTTTTAAAAGAGGTGACTTGGCAACTGATTCATGTTAGCCACTGATGTAGTGACCAGATTCTGTACCATTTGATGTCTTTGGTGCGATGTGTGTTACCGGGCAAATGCTTATGCTATTAGTTAGTAGGTTGACTTTTTAACTGGTTGATGATTTGGGCTTCTCAGTCCGAGTTTTTTAAAGAATTTTCATGTTATTGATATACAAAAGTTGAACTAGTGGTATGCAAATAGAAAATTATGAAAACACATGGGCTATAATTGTATTTACCTGTCAAATATAGAAACTGGCATTATAAAAGCATGCTTTCCACAATTGGAGCTGCTGTAACCGGGAATTTGTCATTGGGTTACAGTTCTAGTTGAATTTAATAACCATTTTGCGAATTGGGTGAAAAACTGGCTGACATGAATCGGTAAATGGCCCGGGCTTGACAAGTATGATGGTAAGTATTACTTATTCCCTTTGTGCCACAAAGATTGTCTTGTTTGACTTTTCATACAGTTTTAGAAATCTCAATAAATACGACACAATGCCAATGTTTTTTTTTGCACATTTTCAAAAACTGCTCCTTCCTTCGTTTAATGAGAAGTAGTTGTATTTAGAAGTTTAACTGGTATAATAGGAAAATAAAGGAATTAATTCCTTGACTAGACATATATTTGATAGCAAGATGGATACTCTTTCATTTACACTGTTGGTCACTTGCAGGTTGATCTTTGGCTTATATTAACATTTGAACTGAATCCAAGTTTCACACTTCTTTTTTCTGGATTTGTTCCCAAAAACTTACCTAAGTCTCCGACATATTTTAATAAATATATATAGTTTTTCAATCCTAGTTTAACCTTGGTTCAACTTTTGTTTCTTGTCCTCTCCTTCCTTTGTTTGATGATGGTGCTAGTTCTGAAAACATTCAAGACAAGTAATTATAATAAAAAAATCTAGTCGCCAATAATAGCCACCAGTAAGGAATCATGTGCCTTCAATATGGGGTGATGGCCTCTCTAGAAGCGTATAGTTCTTAGGAAACTGTCCGTGGTGATTGCAAATCATGCAGGAGCTGTGTTACTCGGTACTGTACTCAAAACTTAAATAAATTTAAGCTGATAACATGGTTGGTTGCGAAACTGGTATTGCTAAGTAAACAAATATAGCCTATCAAGAATGAGACTATGAATGTTGTTAACATCTAAGACTTGAAGAAACATATTCATCTGTTCTCAAGATTTTCCTTTCTGTGCGTGTCTTCATGTGGTGTGTACTGCAATACTTCTTGACTGTTGAGCTATATTCTCTTTTTAACCACCTATAATTAAACATGCCATAGTTGAGAACCAAAAACATAGGAGTGAATATAAGCCTTTTCTTCTGTGTTGAGTCAGTTTTCCTCTGCACAAGCTATATTATAAATTAGTACCCTATGTTGAGAGGGAACACAGCTACTTCAATATTAGTTCAGGCAGTTCTTATGGGTTAGGATTGTTTTTCTTATTTCCTAATGGGGACATGCTGCTTCTTAGGGCAGTTCTCTAGCAGATATTTAAAGGGACTGTAGCCTATGCAGTCTTCCATAGCGTGTCTCTCGTCCCATGGATGGTTGATGGACCCATGTGCTACTCAGTGGTAGCCTATATTTTGGAATGCTCTGGCAGCTTGGTCCCGGCTCCTAAGAACTGTACATGGAGTGCCATTTTTGCTCTTTTGTCACGAGTCAGACTTAGGTTTTCAACTTATGTTGTGCTTAAATGAAAGATGAATTGTTGAAAAGCTAATTTTTTATTGCTAATGGAATGTCGTATAAAGTGGATGGAATCAATCAATTAATGGTTATCGCGCACTATTTGTTCGAATACATGTAGATCAAAAAACAAAAGAAGCTGAAGCACTTGCAACAGAAGTAGTAAATAGAAGATTTCAGGATCTCTATATTTAAGGAATAGCAATTGGCAGGTGTCATCCTAGGGTGCTGTTTTTGCTCTTGTGGAGTGTCGTTTTTGCTCTTATGTCTTGACTCGGACTTGGGTTTTCAGCTTATGTTGCAGATAAATGAAATATGAATAGTTGAAAAGCTAATTTTTTATTGCTAATGAAATGCCGTATAAAGTGGATTAAATCAATCAATTACTGGTTATCACGTACTATTTGTTTGAATACATGTAGATCAAAAAACAAAAGAAGCTGCAGCACTTGCAACAGAAGTGTAGTAAATAGAAGATTTCAGGATCTCTATATTTAAGGAATAGCAATTGGCAGGTGTTAACCTAGGGTGCTGTTGTCATGCCAATTTTGGAAGCACTTGATGTGGGGCCATTCTCTGATCTCTCCTTGTCGTTGTCTGGATTTTGCTTTGTTCCTTACATTCTCCATGGCATATGTCTTCAAGCAGTCCAGACACACTAAACATGCTTGTTTCAACACTAGGCCATATATGATTTATAGGTTCCACATCAGTTGTAGCCTTGAAGTTAGGCTTGACAAAGATGATGGTATGTGTGCCAATGATGGTATTATAATGATGGTATTATGAGTGATGGTGCCAGATGGCAGGAGTTATTAATTTGGTGGCATTGTAGGTGTATATGCAATTTTGGTGCCGGGGGTAATAGTTTGTGGTGTTAGGGTGACTGAGTGGCAAATGGCGACTAGGGTAATGTGCTAGTGGTGAAGGTGACAATTTCAGTTTGTGCTTGTGGTGTTTGATGTTTATTCATTGGTCTGGATGTTAAATGATTAAATGATGCATGTGGAGACCAGTCAAATTATATTATAAACTAGTTTCCACAGAACTGTTTTGATCCCCTCTTTCTAGTCCGGGAATTGCTTTATCATTGGCAGGGCCAACTGTAAGACAAGAGGCTGTAGTGCTGGTTCTGCTAGTTATTAGGCCATCTTCAGATATTATCTCTTCATAATCACCAAATGCAAATAGTACGTCTAGTTTCTTTTTAAATTGCAGTCTGATCAATGCTATAGCCATGACTTCCAAAGCTTTTAACTTTAATTAATTAAATCAATTTGGATTCAACCAAGGTGTTCATTTCTGAATTATTTTCCTTTTTTTTTGGATTACCATGGATAAAAGTCCTGGTTGAGGGGCTTACTGTAAATGTTTTCTGCTCTTATTGTAGTCTTGTTTATCTACTGTTATCATTTTTTTAAAATATTGAGATTCAGGTTGACCTCTTATAATGTGCTTATCATTCATGGCACTTGTTTCCTAATTCAAAGGCAAGCTTACTAATTCTTGCTCTTACAGGTGGCAGAAAGGGCTTTGTACTTGTGGAACAATGATCATATTGAGAACTTAATTAGACAGAACCGCAAAGTTATACTCCCCATTATCTTTCCTGCCCTGGAGAAAAATGGACGTAACCACTGGAATCAGGTGGTGCAGAGCTTAACGGTTAATGTTCGCAAGATCTTTGCTGATATTGACCCTGAGCTGTTCGAGGAGTGCTTACGCCAGTTTCAAGAAAATGAAGCGAAGGCAGAGGAGATCAAAACAAAACAAGAAGCGACCTGGAAGCGCTTAGAAGAGATTGCAGCAACAAAAGCCACGAGTAGTGAAGCAGTCCTTGTTCCCTGGGCTATACCCACCTTAACATCTTCCGGCTAGAGATAGTGTTATCCATATGTTGTATAAAATTATTCAATTTCATTGACTGGTCTCAGAGTGGCAAGATGGTCATTATGTTTTACGAGTTTGATATTCTCATGGATCCATGCCCGATTTCTCTTTTCTGGTTCCCAACGTCAAGATTTTCAGGGTATGATATCATTGTGTAGCAATGTAGCTGACAACTCTGCTGTTTGCTCGGGGGACTATATACAGGGTAAGGCCAAGTGCAAGTGCTAATAGCTGAACTCACATTTATAATGGAGAGGGATAAAACTAGTAATTTTGTTAATTTTTATCGTAATTGATATTTAGAGCGTCACATGAAGAAGCTACAGATCACACAGGTGATTTAAGAACTGTCTTGATTTTAGTTTGGTCTTGTGTATTTACCAAACACTTTGATCTCATTTCTTATTTGCATGTATCATATATATGTTTTATTGTGTAAAAGTGAAACTTTTTGTGGGTGTGAATTGTGCTTTTTACTAATACGATAGATTTGAATGGGGTTAATTGCAAAGAGACTTTCTCTGATGGATCGTTTTGGATTTTGTTTGTCTCCGCACTCAAGACATCGCAGCATCTCCCATATAATTTTCATGTCGTTGATTTCCACTTTTATTTATGGTAATGGTGTCCTAATTTTGATCCTTTTAACCATGTACATTGGTCACTGTCTTTCAGCAGCAGGCATGTTTCTGGGAAACCAATCCATCTCCGATTGGATCTTCGTAGTGGATTCCTGGTTCGTTTTTATGCACCTAGGGCGAGCAATTATGTTCATCTATATATTTGTTCCTAGCCCATTAATTCTTGAAAAACTATATTTAATTATCCTTGCAAGGCAGTGTTTGTCTCAAAAACAGCAGGAACACGATGTCTCTTGCAATGAGAGGTGAGATCATGCAGTGCGAAACTATCAAACCATCCTCTCCAACGCCCCTTTAGCTAAGAACACTGAAGCTCTTTCCTGTTGACAAGTTCATTCCAATATCGTACACTTCATTGGTTTTCTTTTACCCCATGAATACTGGTGATCACCTTGCCAAAGCCACTGAAAGGTCGCTGCTATCGCTTCTTCCATCGAATGTGATGACCATGGGGCTGAATATATTGAGGGTCGAGTCAAATGTATCCTCTCTGACATTCTCAAAAACCCTGATACAGAAATGTTAAAACAATTCCTGCCTGCAGCTATAGAATCCAATGAAGCAGCCATAGGTAGTCAATTACTTGTCCAAGCCAGTTTATCGGCTTGGCAATTGGGGTGTGCCTTTCACTCAAGATTGCAGATGCATCAACGTTAGCAACATTGCAATTGCTCTCAGCTCAAGAGAAGTGGCGAGTCCGTTATTCATGGGTGCTTTTTTCCCACAAATGGATCTGCCAGTCACAGTTCTTCCAGTGCGCAACGAGAATATATCAAAGATTACTGCTCTCAAGGCTAAAGCCGCCAGAACAAGCGTTCGGGTGGAATCTGCATCAGCACTTATTTGGAAATGTGCAATGACTGCATCAAAGTCAAACTTGGGGTTTCAAGAAATTCTATGCTGTCTCTCAGCTTGAAAATGCGCAAAAGGTTTGTGCCCACCGTTACCAGAAAACTATGCCGGTAACTGCTTGGGGAATATTAACGTAGCATCCATGGAGGATGGTGATGATAAGTTAGAACTGCAGGGCTTGGTCAGCCGAATAAGAAAAGAGCTCGAAGAGTTTGGAGAGCTAGCCATGGGTGATGATATCGGATTTTTTAAGTTCACCTCAATTTAATTGTGTAGAAGGAGAAGACATTTGTAGAATTTGCGTGCTCCTCCAAAAAAATAACAAACATCAAAACCTATAGTCAAGTAGTTACCATGTGACAAAGATAGGTCGGCTTTGTGTACCCATGCCCTTTCTTTTCTTTTGCTTCTGCATTATTAATTAAATGAATGGATCAGTACGTATTAAATGTATCCTATTTGCTGGTAGGCATGCCCTTTCTTTTCTTTTGGTTCTGCATACTAATTAAATGAGTGGGCCAGTATGCATTAAATGTATTCTATTTACTGTCACATTGGTCTCTTTATAATATTAAGAGGGCTGTCTGGTTTGCATGAGAAATAACATCATGTTGGTTAGAAATAAGATTTTACACTTTATACAGCAATTGTCCATATATATATATATATATATATATATATATATATAAAATCTCTAATCATTGTCAAACATGTTTTTTTAGAAGAAGTAAAAATTATGATCGAGAATTCAAAATTAAAAGCATATATTTAACAAAATTTGGCTTTTATATCCCAAATGCTATTTTTTTATAACTAAATGTTGGAAATCTAAGAAATAATTATATTTTTTGTAATTACTCCTTAATTTACCATTTATTTCATAACTCATTTCAATATAATTTTCACTCATGTTCATTAAGGTATTATAACATTTTCATATCATATTTTCTTTTCACATCATGATTTATCTATACCTTTTTTAATCTCATGAATATATTTAGTTCATGCCACATTTTGTTTCTCAATTTCAATTACATGCCTTCTCAACTTTCACAAGTATTTATTTTATTTTAGCCAACTAATTTTATTAGTTCATCTCATCATCCATTATATTATTATAAGCTCATCAATACTAATTTTAATTCCAATATTTATTATACCTATTCTAGTTTATCCATATAAATTTTCAAACTCAATATGCTTCCAGTCTGTTTTTGGTTTATACATACATTTCTTCTAATTGTCATATACTTTATACCTATCTGACCTCTTTAAATATATTTTTCATCTCGGATATTTCTTAGACTCATTTATAGTACATCCAAATATTTTTTTAAAACTTAAATATTTCTTGTATCTATTTGTGGCAAGTTTCATTATTTTTCAACTCAAATATTTCTCATATCCAATATTTATGGCATAATTCAATATTTGTCCAGTACAATTATTTCTCATGATCGTTATGGTATATTTCAATATTTTAATTTTCCATCTTAGTATTTTTCTTATGCCTAATTATGGCATATTCAATTATTTTCTATCTTAATATATTCCTTATGCCTATTTATAGCATATTCAAATATTTTTCTATCTTCTATTTTTGTTATGCCCATTTATAATGTATTCAAACATCATATAATAAATTCCTGGACAATTTAGATATCATAAGTTAAATTCAGTTGTTACTACTCATTTAATATCACATATTAAAATTTTACTGTTGTGGTCTATTTAATTTTTCATCCATCATATCTTGCCGTTGCGATCTATTCAATTTTCCTTATTATAATTTCCGCCATTGAATTCCATTTAATTCCCACACACTTAAATTTTTTTTCTCTGCCCTACGAGCATGAATTGCATAATATTGTTTTTCTATCTTGTGAGCATAATTTATTTATATTAATTCCCTATCATAGGGAATATTTCCATAAAACTATTTCAGTGTATATCCAAGCGTTCAAACCTTATTCTCCGACCAAATGACAGATGTATCTATAGTCTACGTCCAAACATTAGACTAAGATACTATCAAATCTCATTAGTTTGTATCCAAACAACAAACTATATTTTTATTTATAGTCTATGTTCAAATATTTGAATATGATACCATCGATTGTACGCGGGGCTTATACTACAACCAACTTTTTTTGCATGTAAAATCATACATTATTTTATTTAGAATTCCTCTATATTATTATTATTATTATCACCCTAATTTATAAAATATTTTCCTTTAAATAATTATTTTATCCGATTAGAGAATTTATACAATTTGTTATTGGGTTGATATTTCGCGTACCAATTTATTATTTTATACCATCTAAAATTTAAGTTAATTTATTGGGGGATGTTCATCACAAAACACAATAATTTTCCTTCTAATTTATTGGGGGATGTTCATCACAAAAAACTTGGACGACAATATTTTGGCTAGATCCGGGAATTGGGTTAACCCACCCAACCTATGACTTAAGTTATAGCCTGTACCAAATTTCTTAAACTTGTCTTTTGAAATTTATTTATTTTTAAATTGAATACAATCTAGAGGGTCTTAAATATCAAAATTAAAAATAAAAAAATAATGCAAACTAAAAATACATAAAAAAAAAGGTTTGAATTAAAATTTTAAAGAAAAAATTCAAAAAGCCCAGGGTCGTGCTCCTAGTAAAAAGCCTAAAAGCCCAAGCTCACACCTTTATATTGATTTCTTTTTTTTTTTTTTTTTTATTTTAAAAAAAATCATTGACATATCGTTTAGAAACCTAGTTTCCAACCACCATTATAGTGGTTGGAAAATCGAGGTTCAAATTTTTGGACCCTAAGAACCCAATTCTAACCATTTTTCACCTAAAAACATATAAAAAAAACACTATAGAGGCTTTAAAAACCCATTTGGAAGAACTTGGTCTAAAATGCAAAATCAATCCAATTCTTAAAAACTTCTCGAGTCTTGATTTACCTTATCAGGAATGATAAAGGTCAAAGAATATTTCAATGAAACTTATCTTGTTCAAAGGAACTCATTGAAACCAAGAATGATTATTTTCGTGACTAGAATTTTGGCTAACCAATAATTTTCTCTTACGCTCATTTTTTTCTAATAACTCTTTCATTTTTTAAACCAAGAATAAAATTAAAAACAAAATAAAGTTTTTAAATAAAATATCCTATCCAACTCAATGGTCCGTGAAGTAACTTTGACAAAACCTCAAGTTAAAATCTAGAAAAAAAAAATGGAGGGACATTTTTTATATATATATTAGGCCGCCTTTTTTTTGTCCACTAACCAATCCATAGCATTATTTTAATGAAATATACTAAGTGAGAGTAGCTACAATGAAAAAACCAATTCTTTTAATTTTTTTTCTTCTAATAAAGACAAAACAACACTTCCATATCGTGATAAAAAAAGTTATTTCTTCAAGGCTTCTATAGTCGTAATCTTTTCATTATTAATCTTGAAATTCTCAAAAGTTTCAATACTATATTGATATGGTAGATTTTTCTTTACCGCAGCCTTCCAATGTTAATCTAATGAGTTAATTAACTATTAATTTGCAGAAAGATTTTAGTTTTCAGACTAAAAGTAAGTAATTAAGTATATATGTCAGCAAAAAATCAGGTGGTCTCATGTAAGGATCTTGAAAGCTAACATTTTCAAGTATTTTTGCTCAGCATTTTTCAAAGTTTTAACCTATTTATAATTTGCTTCCAATTGAGTCACCCCACGTCATCCCATGTTCTTCCCAACCCTCTACGGTCAACTATGCGTTGTATTAATTATATGAATACTTTGTTTATTTATTCTTTCGAAACCTTCTGCTTGTTTTCTTTTTAATTATTTTGTAGGTAAAGGATTAAGACATAGTCTGTTTTTATTATTTTTATAGTAAATTTAAACAAATAACGTAAAGTACTCATCACAACATATTTATAGACAACCTAGCTAGCTGTATTGATTGGCATTTGACAGGCCATTGGATCATATAATAAGAACGTCCTCCTGATAACTATTTAGATGGTGGTTCAATAGTAAAAATTTGGGATTAAGAGATTTGTTTCTTTTATGATCTCAGGTTCAAGCCTTGTGGTTGCTCATATGATGGCCATTGAAGGCTTACATGATCGTTAACTTCAAGGCTCGTAGGATTAGTTGAGGTACGCGCAAGCTGGATCGAATTAAAAAAAAGAAGAGAACGTAGTCCTGATCAATATCTGACCAACCCAATATGTCTATGATGATTAATTAATTATATATTGATTAATGGATAAGCCAGATGGCTAGGAATTATTTAGTCTTCGTCATCACATGAGGTCTTGCTTTGTTGTGATTGACATTGACCTTGTACCGCCGAGGCTAAACCTTGTACACCTCGTCCGATTTTCCCTGGCTCCAATGGAAAAATGAGAAAATTCATCGTGCTACTTTTTTTTTTCTTGGGTCTTCATCATTAGTTTAATGGACAAGAGTATAGACAAGCAAAATGATTAACAATAAATCATGGGAAGCAGGTGATGGAGTTCGATAAAAGCTAGCTAGCCCAGATATTGTGACAATTCTACCGAAAACTGTAGGAGAAAAACAAGATGGCTATAGATCAGGTAAATGTTGAGATCGTTGCTAGAGAAGTCATAGGACCATCCTCTCCAACCTTAAATCACTTGAGAAAGTTTAACCTTAGCCTTCTGGATCAGCTTGCTCCTGTGTCATATGAACCTTTGGTTCTCTTGTACTCCAATTTCCAGCAGCAACGCACAGGTTATCACGAATCTCTGCGGCTAAAGAGATCGCTGTCTGAAACCTTAACCCGATTCTACCCACTTGCCGGCAGGATCAAAGATGGTGCCTCGATTGAATGCAACGATCTTGGAGCTGTTTTTGTTGAATCACGAGTCAGCTGTCTTCTCTCCAAGTTTCTTGAAAAGCCTGATGCTGAGGCGATAAGAAAATTCATTCCTGTTGAGACTGAATCACCAGAAGCACTCACGGGTAGTCTAGTGCTTGTTCAAGCAAATTTCTTTGCCTGCGGTGGGTTGGCGATTGGAGTTTGCATTTCTCACAAGGCAGCTGATCCGGTTACCTTCAGCACTTTCATCAAGGCTTGGGCAGCTGCGGCTTTTCGGTCTGTCAACGACAGTACCGTGCTTCCATTATTCAACGCATCATCCCTATTCCCACCGCAGAACTTACCGCTTACAAGGCCTGCAGCTGTCGAATTGATGAATGATAAATGCGTTACAAAGAGACTTGTCTTTGATGCCTCCAAGATTGCTGCTCTCCAGGCTAAGGCTGTGAGTGAAAGCGTGACATGTCCGACAAGAGTTGAAGCTGTGACAGCCCTGATTTGGAAATGTGCAATGAACGCATCAAGATCGAATTCGGAGCATTTAAGATATTCTATTCTCTCACAATCCGTGAATTTACGCAAGAGAATGGTGCCTCCCTTGCCTGAAAACACTATTGGAAACCTCGTGGGTTACTTTGCTTCATGTGCTACGGAGTGTGAGATAGAATTGCAAAGCTTGGTTGGTCAGCTAAGGAAAGGGTTGCGGGATTTTGGTGAGAACTATGTGGAGAAACTTGGAGAAGGTAAGGCTTTCATGGCTGTTTGTGAATCTTTCCAAGAGGCAGGAAGCATGCTCCAAGAAGGCAATGTAGACTTTTATGCAAGCACCGATTTCTGCAGGTTTCCATTTTACGGGATTGATTTCGGGTGGGGAAAGCCCACCTGGGTGACCATTCCCACCGGAGCTAACAAGAACGTGACTACAATTATGGACACAAGAGACGGCGAGGGAGTGGAGGCTTGGGTGACTTTAACCGAAGAAGACATGGCCTTTTTTGAACGCGATCGCGAGCTGCTTGCAGCTGCTTCTCTGGATCCAAGTGCCTTAGACCTCATCATGCCCATGTCTTCTCTTTAAGTATATCTCGAAATAGGCTCTGTTAATTTTCTCCTCGTCTATGGTGGTTTTCAGTCTCTGTAATTATGTATGCTAGTTGCACTTTCATTGTGTGTGCGTGTGGATGGCTGGTTGCTTGGTGTCTCTTGTGGAGACGTTGAGAGTAGTTGGAAGATTTGTTGAGACGGCCAAAATTTACACGCATTGTTGAGTGCACTTTTTCCTTGTTAAATGGTAAATAAAAAGGAGGCAGAGTTGAATTACCGAGGCGTGTGTGATCTTCCATGAAGTATGGTTCTATAACGATTCTTGCTTCTTATCACATCTACTCAAAGTCTTATGTAAAATATCTGGGTTCAATTTGGTGTCATATGCCGGATATGGAATCGTGAGTTTTTATTTTTTTCAATTTTTTAAAAAGAATAAATTATAATGAAATATAAAATTATTTCTCTACTATACTGAAAAAAGACTTGGGAAAGTTGATTGAGCTTCAATATTACTCTTTTCTTTTTATTTTTATAATTCAGACCCTCTCTCTTTTTTCCTTTCAATCTTGTTCTTTTTTTTTATTACCATATATTTTTTTATAACAATAGTCAGGGTTGCTTTTAGACTGGGTAAGTTAATTGAATCATGTCAGGATAATTTTTACATGGTTTAATTATAAATCCAGACTAGATAAGGAGTCGGGTTGAGAGTTTTTTTCCTATCAATTTCATCAATTTTCCTTTTCAATTTCATTCTCAAACTTTTTTGTTTATCATTGAGTCGAGTTGTATCTAGACCGACCAAGTCAACTAGATCGTGTTAGAGCAACTCCCACACGATTTAATTTAAATCTAAGCTAGATAAAAAGTTGGGTTAAAATGATTTTTTTTAAGTCAATTTCATCCTTAATATATTATAATTATTTTATAAAAGAAAATAAAAGATTTGGGCTTGTTATTATTTATTTAGTGTGCTTACACTCTCATTTTACCATTCATAGCTAGTTTTTTTTCCGGTCCATGACATTTTTTTATCAACACACTTTGATCATTAAACTTTATTTCTTTTCAATATGATCATTCAAAGTTATGTTGTCATGGTTCTAAGTGGCGGGGTCTATTTTGATTTTCAAACTCCCTCATGCCTATCATGTTATTGGATATTCTGACATTAAATTAAAGATCAATTTTAGAAAATTTTATTTTATTTTGTTTTAAAAACAAAAATTGAGAAATCAAGGATCAAAACTAACATATTTAAAACAAAACCTCTTCCAGTATATACAATTCAAAAGGTTTGTAAAAGTTTAATTTGATCCCTAAAGTTTTATATTTTGCATATTTGGTTTTTTTTAACTTCTATATTTTAGTAAAAAACAACTTCATTTATTTGGCATTTCAATCCCTTACTGTTGTTAAAAAGGAGAGAAAAGGTTGCTAAAAGAGAAAGAGGAGATAAAAACACTCTCGGTAATCACATTATAACCACCAATAACTATGATTTTAATGTTTATGAATGATAACTCAATGAAGATGGTTTCTATCTTCAATGATGCATGAAAAAGTAGATCAAGGCTTGAAAGATTTTTTAATTTGATTTGATTTTGAGTTTTAGTCCAATTAAAATGTCTTTTATGATATATAAAAAAAAGATTTTAGAGGTTGATATAATGTTTTTTTGTTAAAAAAAAGTTAAAATTTAGATTTTGAGGTTCAAAAACTTAAGACCTTTATTTTTTGGTCACTAGAACAACCTTTGATTACTAGAAACTATTTAAGATGAATGACACATTGTTTGTTTAGTTATTTTATTTATTTAAAATAGGCATCATCCTTCCAATCTTGTTGCCATGGCCTTTCAGGCCCAAACATGACCAAGCCTTTTTATGTGGGCCAAACACGCTAGCCCGCACTTTAAGCCCAAGCACATTTGACCTTTAATTTTTTATTTTTTTTATTTTATAGTAAGATTTTTTTTTTAAAAAATGATGTTTAAATAATTATATGATTATGCCATAGTTTTTAAATAATATTAGGGCCTCTTATGATAATATTAACAATTATTTTTAGAATAATTATACATGTATCTAATATGCATAATTTCTATTTTAAAAATATGCTTATGAGTAGGCAATGTGAATAAAAAATTATTTTGTTATTTTTTTATTGTAAAATTTTATATAATTTTTATCACATTTATTTTCTTAAATTTTTAATATATTTGGATCAAAATGATTGAATCATGATTTTTTTAAATTTTTTTTAAGATTATGATAAGTTTTTTTTTTATAAAAAAAAAACAATGTTGTTGATAAAAAAACATGTTTTTATATAAAAAAAGAAATACATGAATAAAGGAAGGGATTGTTTTATTAAAGAGATATATTTTTTCCTCCCTATTTCAAATCATTTGATTTATTTTGAATATTTATTTTGATTATCTTTAGTTTTTATTGAATAAACCACACTACTAATAAAAAAGCATTCATTAATTAGAAAAGAGAATTTAGACTAAAATTTATATCTTTTCTATAGAATTTAAATCATTGACTTTATTGTGAATATCCATTTTAATTTCCATAAAATTAAATAAAAAAATTTTAAAGAGTGTCCCACGAACAAGAGATCAAATACTTGCACATGTATTGTGAGGAAGTCCAACTTTCCATTTTAGTCTGCAATTAAAGTTAACATTTTTTTTTATAATTTATCAATTCTTATAATTATCAATTTATTTTATTAAATACATACATTGTAATTTTAATTCTCAATTACCAAAATTTGTGATACAGGAAAACATATCCAACTAACACCTTTTTCTCTTGTCTTGAAATATCCTACTAGAAACGTAGCGTGAGTATGTAGCTAGTGTTCTCTAAAAATAATATTTAAATAATTATCTGATTATGCCATGGTTTTAAAATAATATTTGGGCTTTTTATGAAAATATTAACAATTATTTTATGAATAATTATATATGTATTTAATATGCATATTTTCTTTTTTAATATGCTTATGAATATTCAATGGGAATAAAAAGTCTTTTTTGTTATTTTCTTATTGTAAAATTTTATATACTTTTTTCTCACATTTATTATTCTTAAAATTTTAATATAATTGGATAAAAATCATTGAATGATGTTTTTGTTTTTATTTTCTTTTAAGATTATGATAAGCCTTTTTTCCTTTTAAAACAATGCTTTGGATAGAAAAAAGATGTCTTTTTGTCAAGAAAAAAAAAACAAAGAAACACATGAATAAGGGAAGGGATGATATATATATATTTTTCTCCTTTTTTCTCCTTATTTGAATCTTTTTGAAGCCAGGGCATGCTTGGCTCTTAAATTCTTTTATTGTTTTTCTCATTTTATAAAAGGATTATTTTTATTAAGTGTTTTTCTCTAATTAAACACTTCTAGCTATTCTCTCTTTTTTGTGCTACTTAATTAATGCTAAATCATAAGTCTTTTTATAGAGACAAAGTCATAAATAGTCAAGAAATTAAACTAATATAAAAAAATTCTAATTTAATTAATTACTCAATCTCAATCCATCGATTTATTTTACTTTTCAACATACATATATAGATGTCATTTTCGGTGAACCCGTTTTTTCTTCAAAGCTAGTCTTTAGTCTTCTAAAGCAAAAGTGGCTTCAGATAGCAGGAAAAAAAGGTAGGGAAATTGGATTTTTGGAGGTGGAAACGGGGGAAAAAACAAATGAATACATGAGGGTAAGTTGTTTGATTAGGCTTTAGGTGTAATTAATTACAGTACAGAGGACTTGTAAATTCAAACAAGAAAATAATAAAGAGTTAATCATCTAGATGATGGCCCAGTGGTAAGAGCTTGGAATTAAGAGATTTGCTCCCTCTGTAGTCTCAGGTTCGAACCCTGTGATCGCTCATATGATGGCCACTAGAAGCTTACATGGTCGTTAACTTCAGGGCCTGTGGGATTAGTCGAGGTGCGCGCAAGCTGGTCCGGACATCCACGTTAAATTAAAAAAAATAAAAATAATAAAGAGTCTGTCCAAATACACATTGGACTCGCCAACAATTAATTATTAAGAATCAAACGAGAGAGTATATGCTTTCAGCTTTAAGATAAGATTCACATTGGGTGGGTACGTATATAGATATATCACCATCGATCACTTGCTCCAGTGCAAAACATCTGATGCCATTTTTACTTATTCTGAACATGATAGTTTATGAGGCCTTTAGCTGGCATCCAGTTGGAGCAACTTATTCGAGCAACTCCCTGTGTCATCTTGGAATTTAACCATGTCTTCCTCAGTTAATTGCACCTTGGCCTCTATTCCTTCACCAGATACAGTACTGTCCGTAAAATTTTTGAAAGTCAAGCTCGGAGAACCAGCCCATATCGGCTTCCCTCACCCAAAATCGGCTTCATATATAGGGAGTCCGCATAAGCTAGTGAAGGTGAAACGTACCACCTCCCCTCTCGCAACTCTTTGGACTTGCTCTCCCACCGAACCCAACATGCCCCCTTCCTAAAGCGTTTTCACGTACTCACTATCTACTTTATTTATCGACTCTCTTATTTGACTAGCTAGATTGCAACCCTCACCCACAGATGGAACTGTTTTGGCAGCCCAGGAGATGTTTCCGAAGGAGTATTCTGATTGTGGCGGGCACATGATTGACCGCAGATTCATGTAGTGAACTAGTTCATGGACTGTATGTGTTTTCCATTCTACCATGGTTGCAGCTACGATTTGGTTCCATAGGAAAGCTGATAAGACATCAATAGGAGATGGGCGTTGCAGTTTTTCTGTATTTGTCGCTTTATAGTATTTGGCTATAAGTGCCTCTATGGAAGACTTACTGAAAACAAACCTTTTCGCCACAATATTCGTTTCAAAGATAGGATTTCTGGGGTCATATCCAAAGAGACTCCTGGCGGGGAAGAGTGTGGCCGATTCGAACCGTGGACGCTCTTGATCAGGTTCACCACGAAAAGTGGCAGCCCAACTTTTGAAAAACACGAAAAAAGAAAAGATATCTGATATCTTGAGGGATATGCACAAACCAATACCGATTCCTCCACATTCAAAGATGTTGAATTGGAAGCCTGAGAGAAATTCGTGGTCACCATCAAATTCAAATGGGAGAAATTTGTTGAGTTCGCCAGGTTCTCGACTCTCAAGTAATTGAAAAAGCTTACAGTTGACTCGTACTTGCAGAAATGGGACTCCCCATCGTTGCAATCTACGTAAATATTGCGGATAGAAGTGAGTTAAGACATTGGACAAGGACTGCTGAAGCTGTTCAAGAATCTCAAGGTTGTCGAATTTGGTGTGTCAGCATCATCTGTGCTGGATAGAAGAAAACGAAGGAATTATACACTGGTGGACATAATTGATCGGTAAAGGAGAGTTGGTTTCATTCTTTTTTAAACAGGGAAATGTCGTATCCTTTGTCGCAGCTAGATCTTGATTGCATTTTTTAATACTATTCTTTTTATTTAATAATTTTATGCCTTCTAAGGTTGATGCGATGCATGCCCGCGCGCTGCCGCGAATTTATAAAACAAATATATTTAATAGTGTTATAATTATGAATCAACACTAGATAAGTAATAGAAATTAAAGGTATGATAAAACCAATATTTCATGACGGTAAAAAAAGTTGTGTTGGTGATCAAAACTTAGAGACTGAACAAAATGATTTGTAGCAATTCATAGTGTTTTGGGAGGAAAGATATAGTGCTTTCACCACATTATTTAACTTTTCTGTTAATAAAAAGCAAAAAAAATTACAAAGCTAAATTCTCTACCAACTTAATATTAAAAAAAAACCAACAAAGATAATTTTGGAAGGAAAAAAACCCATGAGGAAAAACGTTGTAGCAATTGACAATGTTTTATGAGGAAAACTACAGTGCTTTCCCCAATAAAATAAAATAAAAAACCATTTAGAGAAATACTGTAGCAATCCATAGTGTTTTGTGAGAAAAACTACAACGTTTTCCCCATATGATTTAGCTTTATCGTAATTATAATTCTTAACCAACTTAATATTAAAAAAAAAATGGACAAAGATAATTTTGAAAATAATAATAATAAAATCATATAGGAAAACATTGCAATAATTCACAGTGTTTTCAAAAAAAAAAATTATAAAGCTAAATTCTTAATCAGCTCAATATTAAAAAAATCAAATCGACAGAGATAATTTTAGAAAAAAAATATTAAAAAAAACACAAAAAAGGAGAAAAAAATCATATTGGAAACACTGTAGCAATTCATAGTGTTTTGTGATGAAAGCTACAATGCTTCCCCACATGATTTAACCTTATTTGTAATGGCTTGTAATTGTAATTTTCAACAATGTTTTGTGAGGAAAGCTACAGTGCTTTTCGCACATGATTAAATTTTATTACAAAGTTAAATTCTAACCAACTCAATATTAAAAAAAATAAAATCGACGAAGATAATTTTGAAAAAAAATATTACAAAAAAAGAAAACACAAAAGAAACTGGAAAAAATAAAAACTGTATCAATCCATAGTGTTTTGTGAGGAAAAACTTATATTTACTTGTAATTGCAATTCTTAACCAACTTAATATTTAAAAAATAAATTGACAAAAACAATTTTAGAGAAAAACATAACCAAACAGAAAAAAACCATATGAGAAAAAACACTGTAGCAATCCACAGTAATGTGCAAGGAAAGTTACAGTGCTTTCCTCACATATTGTAACTGTAATTTTGAACCAGCTCAATATTAAAAAATAAAATAAAAAAATAATTTCGGAGAAAATTATAAAAAAATAACAAAAAAAAACCATGTGGAGAAACACTGTAGCAATCAACAATGTTTTAAAGAAAAAAATTACAAAACTAAATTCTCAATCAGCTCAATATAAAAAAAATTGACAAATATAATTTTGAAAAAATAAAATAAAAAAACTATGTGGGAAAACACCGTAACAATCCACAGTATTTTAAAGGAAAAAAATTACAAAGTGGAATTTTTAACCGGCTCAATATTTAAAAAGTAAAATCAACAAAGATAATTTTTTTTTTAAAAAATTAAATGGAAAAAAAAGAGAGAAAAAAGCAAAGTTGGAAAAAAAAAAAACCAATTTTGAAAAAAAAAGAAAGAAAAAAACAAAAAAAAAAGAGGAAAAGTTGGAAAAAAAAATGAAAAAAAAAGAAAAAACACTGTGGATTACTGTTGTAATCCACAGTAAATTAGGTGTGGGGGAACAGTGATTCCCTCACACCATTTAGATAGTGTTATAATGTATTCCTTTGTTTAATTTTTCTCTTACAGTATATAAGACCCCACCTTCCTCTTTTTCCTTACACACTACTGCAAACACTTTTTTTATAACCTATGACTTTAACTTATAGTGATTTAGATCAAATTTGATATATTTTTTATGACTGAATGTTGGAGATTCTCCGTAATCCCCTCCTATTCTTAGCTCATAATTATAGGAATATAATATATTATATTTATATTATAATTCTTTTCTTTTTAATAGTCTAGTTATACATGTAAACATTCCCTGTATAAATAAAACGTAATTTCCAACTTAAAGTGTGGTGGTTTTCTCAAAACATACTATGGTTTCAGAGCTCTTCTAGGTTAAATTCTAAAAATCTTCCTCCCTTTTTCCTAATGGTAGAGCCTCTCTCCTTCAATATCATGGTTCACATGATCACCATTAAGCTATGAAAAAGTTAGCTCATTCCTCTTCTTCAATGCCAAGGTTGCATTGGTTTCATTGATGGTTCTCACATAATGCCTGATTCGACTGCACTCACCACCTCCGAGTAACATGTTGGTAATGATAAGGTTATTGTGGGAAATGAGGCTCCTCTTCCCATCACCCATACGGGTACCTCTAAACTCTCTTCAAATTTGAAATTGCTTGATGTTTTATTGGTACCACATCTCACCAAAAATCTCATGTCCATTAGTAAATTAACTAAAGACTTTCCTGTTCTGATCACATTTACTGACTCTTCTTTTAGTATTCAGAACAAGATCACAAGAATGGTGGTGGCAATCAGAAGATGTGATGACAGTCTTTATGTGCTAAAATGAGGCAATGCTGCTTTCATTTCTATCCTAAATAAACATGTCCTTACAGCGTCGTATGATCTATGACATGCGCATTTTGGTCATATTAACCACTCTATTATTTCTTTATTAAATAAAAAAGGACATTTATCCCTTACTTCTATTTTGCCTAATCCTGATATTTGTGTTACATATCAGATTGCTAAAAGTCATAAACTTTCATTTTCTACTAATAATACTCGATCCAACTCTATTTTAGGTCTTATTCACTGCGATATCTGCGACCCAACTCCTATTAAATCAAAATTGGGTTTTGCATATTACATGATATTTGTCGATGATCACTCTCGCTTTACATGACTCTATCCCATGAAATTTAAATCTGGTTTTATTGATATTTTTCTTGATCAGTCTTTTGTAGAAAATCAATATTCTTACAAGATTAAAATTTTTCAGAGTGATGGTGGTGCTGAGTTTTGCAACAACTGTTTTCAATCTCAGCTCCGCTCATCTGGTATTCAACACCAAAAGTCTTGTCACTACACTCCTTCCCAAAATGGACGCGTTGAGCGCAAGCATCGCCATGTGATTGAAATGGGCAATGCACTTTTATTTCATTCATGAGTACCCACTTATTATTGGGTTGATGCTTTTAGTACAACGACTTATATCATCAATCGGTTGCCTACCCCATTTCTTGGAGATCTTTCTCCCTTTGAGATTCTACATGCTAAAGCTCTTCTTTACATCAATTTTCATCCTTTTGGTTACAAAGTCTATCCATGTTTACGTGATTATGTTGCTAATAATTTTTCTCCACACAGCATTCCATGCATATTCTTAGGCTACAATCTTTCTTATAATGGTTTTCGTTGTTTAGATCCTCTTACCTCCCATATCTATGTCACACACCATGCCAAATTTGATGAACTCAATTTCCCTTTAATACCTAACTCTACCTCACAACCTCTTGCATCCTTAGATTTATCTAGTTTTAGTGAGCTCATGCACGCCCATGACCCATCATTATTTACCGCCCCATTGCCTATGATTCCTCCATCTAATCCTCCTTCTCGATCTCAGTCGCATGCATGTCATCTCTGTTCTGACTCTTTACCTGAGCCTATATAGGTTTCTACCGATCAAATGTCTTCCACACAACAAATCTTAGCTTCTCCTAAAGCGCCTGATCCTCTAGCACAAGCTCCATTTCATTCTGAAGCTCAAGCTCATCATCATGGTCAATCTGTTGCTCCATCCTCTCACCCGATGGTCACTCGAGCTAAAGCAGACATTTTCTAGCCATATTATCCCACTTATCTAAGTCAACATGTATTGGGTCTTTTATATGCCCTCCTAACTACATTTGAGCCCCATGTATTTAAGACTGTTGCCAAAAACCTTGCATGACTCGCTGCTATAGATGAACTCAACGCTCTTCGTGAAAATTGCACTTGGGATCTTGTTCCTCGACCTTCTAAAACAAACATTGTGGGTTTCAAATGGTTTTTTCATAAAAAATATCAGTCTAACAAATCTATTGACCAACTTAAGATCTGTTTTATTGCCAAAGGATACACTCAACTTCCTGGTCTTGACTACACTGACACCTTCAGTCCAGTAGTCAAAGCTTTCATTTTTTATGTAGTGCTTTCACTAGCCATCACTCATGGTTGGCCTCTTCGCTAATTTGATGTTAAAAATGTTTTTCTTAATGGTATTTTGCAGGAACATGTCTATATAGAGCAACCTCCTAGATATGTTGATCCCCGCTTTTCTAAGCATGTTTACAAACTTAAAAAGGCTCTTTATGGCCTAAAGTAGGCTTTGCGTGCTTGGTTTCAATGGTTCAACTCATTTATTTTGAAACTTGGTTTTACCTGTAGTCGAGTTGATACGGCCTCCTTATTTGTTCTGCATCGCTAGCAGCACATCATTTATCTCTTACTCTATGTTAATGATATTATTCTCATTGATAACAATAACTATCTCCTTCTCAGTAGCTTTATTCGACATCTTCACTCAGAATTCGCCACCAAGGATTGAGGTTCTCTTAGCTACTTTCTTGGTCTTTAAGCCACCTCTACCTCAACATGACTCTTTCTCAGTTAGACCAAGTATGCTCGCGACATTTTTACACGGGCTCAACTCCTTGATTTCAAACCGGTATCCTCTTCTATGGTTGTCGCTCAGTATCTTTCCTCCACTGGTTCCCTGTTTGCAGATATCACTCTATACTGTTCTCTTATTGGTGCCCTGCAATACTTGACCATCACTCATCCTAACATTGCTCATTCAGTAAACTCAGTCTGCTAATACTTGCATGCACCCATTGATGAACATTTTCAAGTTGTGAAGCGCATCCTTCAGTATGTCAAATGCACTCTTCAGTATGGCCTTTCATTTATTGCCTCCTCTTCCACTCGCATTACTGCTTACTCTAATGCTGATTGGGCTAGATGCCCTAACACTAGGCACTCCATTTCTAGTTACTCCATTTATCTTGGCGACAACCTTGTTTCTTGGAGTGCCAAAAAGCAACCTACAATATCTTACTCTAGCTGTGAATTTGAGTATCATGCCTTTACTTCCATTATTGCCGAGGTTTTATGGTTAGACCATCTCTTACGTGATTTGTACATCCCTCGTATAGATCGACCTCTCCTTCTCTATGACAACAAGAGTCCCATCTTTTTAAGCTCCAATCCAGTCTCTCATAAGCGCTTCAAGCACATCGATCTTGACTATCATTTCCTTCACGAACTTGTGGTCGATGTTCCTTCTACTCTTCAAGTTACAGGTGTCTTTACCAAGAGTGTTTCAAGGCCACTCTTCACATTTTTTCGATCCAAGCTACGTATGTGCTCTAATCCTATGCTTAGCTCACGAGGGGGTGTTGGGGATTCTCCAGAATCCCCACCTGATTCTTAGCTCATAATTATAGGAATGTAATATATTGTATTTATGTTATGATTATTTCCTTCTCAATAGTCTAGCTATACATGTAAACATTCTCTATATAAATAAAATGTAATCTCCATCTTAAAGTGTGGTGGTTTTCTCAAAACATTCTCCCTGAATTACATAAATACAGTTTTTTTTTCACTTTTCTGTAAAAAAAATAAAATAACTAAAGAGTTGAAGGGGGTGTTTTGAATTGTAGTATAAAGTGCTTTTTAAAATAGTTTTTCATTTGAAAAGCATCAAAATGAATTTTTTCAGATTTTTTTTGTTTTTAACATTAATACATCAAAATCATAAAAAATATTAAAAATAACATCAATTTAATGCTTTTTCAAAACAAAAATACTTTTAAAAAACACTTAAAAATAAAAACAGAAATTGTGTCAACCCTGGAGTCATTGTAGCAAACATCTATTAGTTAGAAGTGAACACCCGCGCTAGGAGTAGATTCATGATTGCCTATGATAACGACAAAATATATAGTAAATAACTAGTTAACATTATTGCTATTTATGTCATTACTCGACACACACACAGACACACACCTTATGTTTTGATTAATTTTTTTAAAAATTCATATTTTTGATGTAATTTGTCCACTTGTGCTTCCATTTCATATTTTTTTTTGTTATTTTTATCTTATTGACATTTTTTAAGAAAAAATCAAAATACTAAAAAATTAAAAATTAAAAATTAAAAATTAAAAATTAAAAATTAAAAATTAAAAAGGAAGACAGGTGAGTGAAATACAAAACAAGAAAAAAAGAAATTATTTTTATTATTTTTCTTTTATTGACATCTTTTTTCGAAAAAAGTCAAAATACAAAAAAAAATGAGAATATTAAAAATTAAAAAGGAAGACAAGTGAGTGAAATGAAAAAAAAAAAGAAATTAAATTGAAATTTGATCCAATTAATTGGGAGAAAATGACAAAATAAATTAAACTGTAAATAGGAGAGATTTTTAGAGAGATGAGGGGAGAAAATTAAAAAAATTCAAAGAGAGAAAAAAAAAAGTTGTGTAGAAAGAAAAAAGGTGAAGAAAAAAGATAGAAAGAAGAAAGTACAAAAATAATAAATAAATAAATAAATCAAAGCTACAATTTGTGTTGTCTTGTCCTGAATTTCAAATTATTTTTCATTCATTTTCATAATTTTTTTTGCCAATTTTTTTTGTCAAAAAATTAGATTATGACAAATCAAGTCCCTAATTTCTTATCAAACTTCAATATTTATATAATTAAGCTCATGATTTGATCAAATTAACTCTTTAAAATTGCAAGTTGACCTCCAGACTCTAATTTCCTCCAATTAAAGCTCAAAATTGACTTCAAATATATATTTTTTCTTGCAATTAAGTCCTCAATAAAATTAATTAGGCCATTCAAAATTCTCATTGAGTCCTTACCTATCCAAATTTGTGTTTCTTTACCCTAAATAAAAATATTTTCACTAGTGGGGCTTTTTTCAGTTGAAATTGGGTTGCCAATTTTACCAATCTTATGCATTTTAGTCCTCTAATTTTTTCACTTGTCATTTTGGTCCTCCACCATTAATAATCTTGGACAATCTTCTGGGCTTTCTTCATGTGTATCCTTATATATATATATTATGTGTGGTAAAAAAAGGGTGCATACTAGGTACCAATTCATTTTTGATGCAATTATACTGGATTGAGAATATGTTATAAATTCGCTTTTTATTTCTCAATCCTAATTTTCTTTATACTAGTATAAATTTGTTAAGAAATAAGTAGCTTGTAACATATTAGAATAATGACTACTTGTATATTGCTATTGCTACGATAACTATTGCTATTGCTGTATCGTTTCTTTGATTTGTTGGATTTACAAATGGTAAGGCAAATTGCATTGCAGGCGCATGTTCTTTCTTCCACAAGCTGCACCAACCAATTTCAAGCAATTAACCTCTTCTTCGTGCATCAAATGGAGGGTTTGACAAATTCAAGACATTCTTTTAAATGAATTGAGATATTCTATTTTCTTGGAAACATAATCATATATTTGTTAAATTTAAAATATTAAATTTAAATTGAATACACAAGATTCAGTTTATAATATAAACGGTAACAATTTAAAACATAATCTTTATTATTTTATTTTTCTCCAATAATTCAGATTAATTAATTCAAAATGAATAGCTAAATTTGAAACATAATCGAACGGCCATGTAGCTAGGATCCAAATCTCTTTTCAACAGGTCCCTTTTGATCTTCATGTTTTGCCATTTTCTATGTTGCGAGTTCTTTCTTCTTCTTCTTTTATTTTAATTTGTTGAATTTACATACTAAATTAATAATACATCGAAAAGCTTATAATATTACCCAGATTGATTCAACACAGTCGAAACCACCATAAGGACATTAAGAAAGTACTTACCAATATACTAATAACGATATGTAATTAATGTAGTCTGTTTAACATTTGGTTGGTACAATATACTGAAGCAACTCCTCATCCTCTTGGAATTTGGCCATGTCTTCCTCCTTCAAGTGCACAAGTGCTTCTATTCCATCACCTGATGCAGTGTCCATGAAAACAACTAGGTTCTTGAAGGTGAGACTTGGAGAGCCTACCCATATAGGTTTCGCCCACCCAAAATCAGCTTCATACAAAGGAAACCTGCACAAGCTTGTGAAGTTCAAAGGAACCACCTCACCTCTGAGAAATCTTGCAGCTTGTTCTTTCATGAAGCCCAAGTGCTCATTGCCCTTTTGAAGTTTCTTCACGTATTCTTTGTCAACTTTACCAATTGAGTCTCTGATCTGACTAGCAAGATTGTAGTTTTCCTCGCCAGTATCAATGGATGGAATTGTGAATGCAATCCGACAGTAGTTTCCGAAGGAGTATTCTGGGAGCGGAGGTTCCATCCTCGAGCGCAGGTTCACTGCATGAACCATGGAGTAAATTCTTTCAGGTCTTGATTCTACTTTACTGGCAGCCGTGAAGCGTTGCCATATGAATACTGACAAGGCCTCAACACGTGATGGTGGTCGCTGATTTTCCAAGCTTCCACTTGCAGGACTGCATTTTTCTTTTAGCAGCTCTATTGAAGAGGAGCGGAACACGAACCTTTTTGTCACAACATCTTCTTTAGTGATACCAGTGGCTGGTTTAAACCCTGATATGTTGATAGGTGGGAAGAGAGTTGCAGAGATAAAGTCTGGTCTTGATATATGATCTGCTTCTCCTCGAGCAGTGGCAGCCCAATATTTGATAAACGTGAAAAGTGATGATGCATCTCCAACTTTGTGTGAGATGCACAGACCAATAACAATTCCACCACACTCAAAGATGTTGTACTGGATGCCTAGAGGCAGTTCTTCAGCATCATCTAGTGCAAATGGGATCAACTTGTTGAGTTCACTAGGTTCTGGATTCTCAACAACTTGTGGAAGCCGGCACTTGACTTCTGCCTGGAAAAATGGAATGCCCTCATCGTTGCACTCTACGAAAAGGTTGTCCTTAATACGTCCGGCTAAGGGATAGTAAAGGTTTAAGACCTCAGACAAGGATTGCTTGAGCTGGTTCGGTTTCTCTATGTTGTTGATCTTGACATCACCGTCTGCTGGATAGAAGAGGAGCAAAGGGTTATAGGTTGGGGGAGAGATTTGATCAAGAAAGGAGAGCTGGTAATGGCAAAGGTGATCTGGGGTTGGAGAAGATGGCTTGATGATCTCGTTGGAGATTACTTCAATTTCAATCTTCATTTCAGCTACTTATTAACTTCTTCGTTTCCCAAAAGTGTGTGTAGTTATCAATTGTGTATTTGGAATTCTACCTTCGTTGCGAAGCTCTTATATAGAGCTGCTTCCTACCATGAAAATGGCATAAGTAAAACCATCCATCAACTGTGGTTCGTGGGCCATGCGTACGTGCTTGGAAGTAAGTTGATTTGTTCCCTACCTCATGGCGCATAAAAGGCTTTAATTCTAAAAGAAGGAAAAAGTTTCCCATGAATATATAAATTTCAGTGTTGATGGCTTGTTTAAGATTCAATCAAGGTAAATATTTAGGTCATGTTCTATATGATTAATTTAAGTAGTTTATTAACTTCTTATTTTTTTTAAAACAAGTCATAAATATATTTATTTTAATTTAAATCAGAATTTTGTTTTTATCAAAAGTTGAAGTTTTTAGTTTTTAACTTGTAGATTTTGATTACAAATACTATACATTTCTTTTAATTTTAAAAAATCGGTTCAAATCATTTTTTATCAAACATATTTATAATTTAAAGTCCTTTTAACTCATTTTTATCATAAATTATCTATAAGAAACAACTTTTTAATCATGCCATATTAGTCTTTGATGTATAAAGAATAAGAGATAGATACCCTCATCACTAATCTAGAAATATATATATATGATCACTCGTTTAATAGGAAACATTCTATA
The DNA here is from genome assembly GCF_000002775.5 of Populus trichocarpa. NCBI lineage: Eukaryota > Viridiplantae > Streptophyta > Magnoliopsida > Malpighiales > Salicaceae > Populus > Populus trichocarpa. The sequence goes on along the minus strand of NC_037294.2, from coordinate 8,544,469 downwards.
ATTTATATCCTCACATATTTGGATCGATAGAGTCGCCCCACTTATATCGAAGCCACAACTTAATATATCTCGTCTCCTAATTTCGTAAAATAATTAAATATATATGTGGTAGAGATGAGGTCTTTTTCATTACGATAGGCAATATATTTATAAAATGTTTGAATACAGTATGTCAGCCATGTCTCAAGGCATGGGAAATTAAAAATATTGTTTGAATTGGTCTCTTACCTGCTCCTCTTATTCTTCTGCTAGAATTCCTTTGTACTCCTTGTCAAGAACTTGTGCTGGACCAATATAATTAAAACCGTGGAGTACTATACTGAAAGTTTGAAGATTATGTCCTGAAATTCGGTTCTTTGTATTAACATATATATGCTTATCATTCCTTCCATCCACCCAAAATGTGAAAGTCCACGCTATCCACCCAAAAATAAAAAGATTGATATAAGTTTTAAGATGGTTATTATATTTTTCACAGGTTTCTTTGTCAATTCGGGACTGATGGGTCACTATTTTAAAACCATACCTTTTCATATTTTTTAAAGACGTTGTTTTGAATAAAAAATTAAAAAAATTTATTGGAGTTGAATCGGCCAAGTCTTACACGGGTTTTACATGCTTGAAAAACAACCTATCCATGTATTAAAAATATAAGTTTTACAAATTTAATCTGTCATAATGTTTTTTTAAAAAATATGAAGATTGAAATAAGTTTTAAAATGATATTATACTTGTCACAAGTCAATCGGTGGATTAATGAATCCCAAAACTACATTACTTTATATTTTTTTAATGTCTTGTTTTAAATAAAAAAATTTAAAAATAATATTGATGTTAAGCTCGATCCAATAATTGGATATCTTATATCTTTATTTTAAACTACTAACTTAATTTAGCATGATTAAATCTTTTTTAAAATTTAACTAGATCAATTTTACTCATCCATAAAACATCTGCTAAGTTATTCATATAATATGTTTAGATAAGATTCTCATTTAATTATTAGAGTTGAGTTTGATCTAACGACTAAACTGAATATCTCATATTTTTATTTTAAGATATTAACTTAATTTTAGCGTGCTTGGATTTCTTTTTGAACCTAATTAAACCTATTTCACTTATTTATAAACTATTTGTTAGGTCATCTATACATTATATATAGTATGTTTAGGTTAGATTCTCATCTAATTATGTTTGACCATCATCGTAATGCTCAAAATCCCTTCAGTTTGCATCAATACACACACACACACACACACACACACATATATGTTCATTTTGGTGACATTTCCATGACTTTCTTTTCCATCCGTTTTAATCACTAACAGAAATTCGTTAAATACCAACGGATTTACCGACGGAATATGTCTGTCGGTAATTTGAGGTCGAAATTACCGACGGACACTTTTCTGTCTGTAATTCAGTCGGTAACTACCGACAGACCATTTTCCGTCCGTAATTCAGTCGGTAACTACCGATGGAAAATTTCCGTCGGTAGTTACCGACTAAATTACAGACGGAAAAGTTTCCGAATTAAAAAAAAGGCGGGTCGCTGACGTGGAGGTTTTGGCGGGTTATTTTTTTTCCGACGGATTCAAAACGACAGCCCGAATAGTGACGTGACCGGTTCGCCGTTTAAATTGCCGACGGACTCACCGAGGGATTTGAAATGGCATATCCGTACGGTGATGTGTCTATATTTCCGTCAGAATCACCGACGTAATCACTGACGGAGTTTCCGTTGGTGAAACCGTCGGAAAAAGTTAATATATGTCAGCTCTGCTGACCCTCTCCTCCCCTATTTCTCCTTCTTCTTCCTAATCCCAACTCTCCCCATCTGCAAACAACCAGCCCCCCCTCCCCCCCAAAAAAAATCTTCCTCATATCAGCACAACAAATTATATTTCTTGAAGTTTTGTGGTCACAGCATCCATGTTCTGATTTACCGACAGATTTTATCAATTTTTGTAAGTAATTCTATCTTTTTAAATTTTAACATTTAATTAAATGTCAATTTTATTGTTTTTTAAGTATATGTATTTTGTTAGTAGATGTACATGTTTTATTGTTATTTCTCAAACAAACTTGTAGTATATGAATGTATAATTTTATACCTTTTATGGTTTGTTTTAGATTTTGTAAGATTGTATCTGTTTGTAAATTGTTAAAACTTTATGGAACTACCGAATTACATGTGCTATTTTGAAATAATTAATAGCTTGCTTAATAGGTCCGTTTAAAGTTTTATCAATGGTATTGCGGAGTGGTAATTTTTGTAAATTTATATATTTTAACTCGTATGGACGTTGATAAATGATAATGAATATTTAATATTTATGAGAAGTTGTGATTGGTTTGTTGGATAATCTCGAGGTAAAGTAATATTTTTGCAAGTTTATTTACCTAACTTAGTTAATTAATACATGATGTCATCATAATTTTATAGAGGTTCGATATAAGTCATGGATGATCGTTCATGGATGTATCGAGATTCACCCCAAGGATTGCGGAGGATGGATTATTGTAATGGGGTTCAGGGTTTTATTAATTTCACAACATCTATTCCCAGAAATTTTACTGGAGGTGGTATTAGGTGTCCATGCAGGAAGTGTGAAAATAAAAAGTATCTGCATCCAGATGTTGTAATGATGCATCTTCTACACAAAGGGTTTATGGAGAATTACCAGTGTTGGTATGCACATGGAGAAGTATTTGGTAGTAAGAGGAGAATGGAAGAAACGGTGGTTGGGTCTACTTCTAGTGCTAGCAACGTGCATGAAGCGGCAAATGACAACACTAATCCTTACAGAAATATGGTTATGGATGCAATGAGAATGAATCAAGGTAATGGTAGTCAATGTCCAATCGTAGAAGAAGAACCTAATGCAGATGCAACTAGGTTTTTTGATTTGTTGAAAGATTCTGACGAACCATTATGGGATGGCTGCACGAACCACAGTAAATTATCGGCCGTAGCATAGGTGTTCACCATCAAGTCAGATCACGGGTTGAGTGAGGCCGGGTATGACAAAATTATTGAATGGGCAAGAAGGATTTTACCTGAAGGGAATAGGCTGAAAGAGAACTTCTATGCTGCGAAGTCCATGATGAAACCCCTCGGTTTAGGATACCAAAAAATTGACATGTGCCCTAACTTCTGCATGTTATACTACCTTGAAAATGTTGAGATGACCGAGTGCATGACATGCGGGCATTCCCGTTACAAACCTAGAACTGGCAGGGGAAAGACTCTAGTGGCATATAAAAAACTTAGATACTTCCCGACCACACCTAGACTGCAGAGGTTATTCATGTCACCAAGGACTGCTGAGCACATGACATGGCACCAAGCACACCATGCGGTTGATGGAGTGATGGTTCATTCTTCTGATGGTGAAGCGTGGAAACGCTTTAATAGTGTTCATCCTCACTTTTCAGCTGAATCAAGGAATGTGCGTCTTGGGTTGTGTACAGACGGATTCAACCCATTTGGGTCATCTGCTGCTCCTTATTCTTGTTGGCCGGTCATACTCACAGTTTATAACTTGCCACCGGGAATGTGTATGAGGCCGGAGTTCATGTTTTTATCTACTGTCATACCTGGTCCAAGAAGCCCGGGGCGGAATATAGATGTTTGTCTTCGACCGTTGATTGATGAGTTGACGCAGTTCTGGTCCTCCGGAGCTCTGACTTATGATATATCGAGGAAACAAAATTTCCTTATGAGGGTGGCTTTGATGTGGACTATCAATGATTTTCCAGCTTATGGAATGCTTTCTGGTTGGAGCACGCATGGGAAACTCGCATGTCCATACTGCATGGAAAACAACAAGGCATTCACGCTAGCAAATGGAGGTAAAGCTTCTTTTTTTGACTGTCACCGTCGCTTTTTGCCACTTCATCACAGGTATAGAAAGAACAGAAAAGATTTCTTTGTTGGCAGAGTTGAAAAAGATGTTGCATCCCCGCGTCTTTATGGTGAAGAATTGCATGATGTTGTCTCAGAGTACGGTGACATTGTGTTTGGCCTTCAATCAGGTAAGCAAAAGTTTCCTGGTTTTGGTTTGACCCATAATTGGGTAAAGCGAAGTATCTTTTTGGAGCTTCCTTATTGGAAGACCAATCTGCTCCGCCATAACCTTGACATCATGCACATAAAAAAGAACATGTATGAGAACATTTTCAACACCGTCATGGATGTGAAGGGGAAGACAAAGGACAACATCAATGCTAGATTGGATATAGCTTTATACTGTAACCGTAAAAATATGGAGTTGGTTTATGATGAGTCACGGGTCGCAAAGCTAAGAGCAAGCTTCGTGTTAGAGAAAAACGCACAACTGCTGGTCTACAAATGGCTTAAGAGTCTGCGTTTTTTGGATGGACATGCATCGAACATATCAAGGCTGGTTAATATAGAGGACTGCAGATTGTATGGAATGAAGAGTCATGACTGCCACGTGTTTATGCAAACACTCATCCCATTAGCTTTTCGTGATTTGTTGCCAAAGGGAATATGGGATGCACTCACGGAGATCAGTCATTTCTTCAGAGATATATGCTCCAGCAAGTTGAATGTTGATCACATTGAGAGGCTTCAAACAAATATCGTCGAGACACTATGCAAACTTGAGATGATATTCCCTCCATCATTTTTTGACTCAATGGAGCATCTCCCTATACATCTACCATTCGAGGCAAAAGCTGGAGGTCCGGTCCAATATAGATGGATGTACCCATTCGAACGGTTAGATATTACAGTTGCAATGTAATTCATATATAAAAGTATTTTATATGTTTTTCTTAATTGAAAATACTTGATTAATATTTCAATGCAGGTACTTGTTTAATCTCAAGAAAAAGGTTAAGAACAAGGCGCATGTTGAGGCTTCGATATGTGAGGCCTATATTGTTGAGGAGATCTCAACATTTATCTCGTACTATTTCGAACCTCATCTGAGAACGAGAATCAATCGCGTTCCACGGCATGATGATGGCGGTGAAGTGCCTTCTAGTGGGAACTTGTCAATATTCTCCAATACTGGACGACCCACACCTAAAAATGCCGTAAGAGGAAGATATTTGTCGGAAATAGAGTTCAAACAAGCACACAACTATGTTCTATTTAACTGTGATGAGCTGAGACCTTTTATTCAGTAAGTTTGTACTAATTAAACTTTGTTAGTAATATACTGTTAATTATATATTGTAATATCATACACTCATTATCATTTGCAGGCAACATCGTCAATATTTGTTCTCCAATAACTCACAGCTGACCGAATCCCAGATCTTTCAATTACAAGATGAGCAGTTTGTCACGTGGTTCAGAACACATGTAAAGACTATCACAAACTCATTCTAACTTGCAAAATTACTGTACGTATGCATGTCATTGCGAGATTCTCGTTCATTTACTGTTTATTGATGTACATTACATACAAGGTTTATCAAATGGGAAGGAGTGCACCTAAGTCATTGTCTTCACTAAGCCTGGGGCTTGAAAGAAAATGTAAGTGCTACAACGGGTATTTTATCAATGGATATGTTTTCCATACTGAAGAATACGGGCAAGGAAGAAAGACATACAACAACGGTGTTTGTGTTAAGGGATCCACTAGTAGTGAGTTAGAAGTTGACTACTATGGTAGATTAGAAGAGGTCGTCGAACTGCAATATCATAACGAGCAGAATATAGTGTTTTTATTCAAATGCTATTAGTATGACACGACTAACAGAGGAATTAGAGTTGATCCGCACTATGGTCTGGTCGAAATCAACTCAAAAGCTAGACTCCGCAACATAAATGATGTCTTTGTTTTCGCAAAGCAATGTCAACAAGTTTATTACACATACACCCCTTCATTTAGAAAGGATCGATCAAGAGTGGATTGGTTGTCCGTTTTAAAAACGAAACCCCGGGGTCGTGTCGAGGTTGTTCAGGATGAGAACGAAGACACAAGTGTGCGAGATGAAGTCTTTCAAGTTAGTGAGGTGGTTGAACCATATCGAGTTGCTCCTTCGATTGAATTGGAAGAAAATTCAAATTTTTGTGTTTTCGATGATAGTCTTGTTGATGTTGACGCAGAGGAGTTGAATTTTGTTTTGAGCTCTTGCGGACAAGCAAATGTCGATGAAGAAGATGATATTCATATTGAAGATTGCGATGAAGGTAATGACAATTCAATTGATGACGAAGAAGAAGAAAATTCTGACTAACTACCAAAATGAAGCCCTATGTAAAACCCCTTTTTTTTCATGTAATTTAGATTATGGATGATATATTTTGAAACACAAAATATTTATTACTTGAAATAATTAGTTGAAATGCCACAATTACGAAATAATTACTTGAAATAATTATTGATCATGAATGATATATTTTGTGACATGAAATAATTACTTGAAATGCCACCACATCACCGACGGCCACACCGACGGACTTAATTCCGTCGGCATTTCACAGAGAGTTTGAAAATAATTACTTGAAATGCCACCACATCACCGACGGCCACACCGACGGACTTAATTCCGTCGGCATTTCACAGAGAGTTCGAAAATAATTACTTGAAATGCCACCACATCACCGACGGCCACACCGACGGACGTAAGTTCATTGGCATTTCACAGAGAGTTCAAAAATAATTACTGGTAATGCCACCACATCACCGACGGCCACACCGACGAATATATAACCTTCGGTACGTTGTCAATTTTACCGACACAATTCCCGACGGACTGCGCGAATATCAAAGGGTTGTGCATTAAATGCATCTCTGACCGCGTCAGATTGCCGACGGATTTACCGACAGACTGCGAAAAATATGGAGGGCCATTAAAAAATTTGGTGCGAAATTCATAATTTACCGATGGATTTTTAACACCTCACCGACGGAATAAATTAAAATAATAATTAATTTTATAGACGTCGGTGAATCCGTCGGTAAAATTGGCATTTAACCTCCTCCGACCGCCTCTTCAGTTCATTTTCTCTTCTCCTTAGTTTTTCACCATTCTTTTCCTCTCCGTTCTTCAGGCGATCTCAAGCTTTTTTTATCGTGAATCTCCATCAGTTTAAAAGGTTAGTGTTTCCTCTATTTCATTTTACTTTAATGGTTTTTTTTTTGCTATTTTTTTGGTTATTTTTTTTGTTTTGGTGTATTTTTTGTAATGTAGATAAAGTTTATAGTTTTTTTCGCATAATTCATTGCTAAAGTCTATAGTTTTTTTTTGAATTTATTGAATATTTTTTATTGTTGTATTGGCATAATTATTATTAGTTAATTTGTTGAATATTTATTGTTAATGTTGAATTTACCATAGAATTAGTAATTGAATATGTTGGAATAATTATTAATTTTACTTTATTATTGCATGATTTGTGTTTAATTTTTTCCATTTATTTTGATTGTTATTCTAGAGTTTTTTTTTTTTAATTTATTGTTTTGTTGTATTGGCATAATAATTGAATAATTTGTTGAATTGTAATTCTTAATGTTGAATTTACCTTAGAATTAGTAATTGAATATGTTGGAATAATTATTAGTTTTACTCTATTATTGCATGCTTTGTGTTTAATTTTTTCCATTTATTTTGATTGTTATTCTAGAGTTTTTTTTTTAATTTATTGTTTCGTTGTATTGGCATAATTATTGAATAATTACTTGAATTGTAATTCTTAATATTGAATTTACCTTAGGATTAGTAATTGAATATGTTAGAATAATTAGTATAGATTGGGTAAATTGGTTGTGGCTATTGTTAATATGTGCAGGTTTGTGGATTTGGGTAGTATCCGGTATAGGGGAGGTGTTGTCGAATTTTTTTTTTACATTTGAATTTAATTATATAATTATTTGTATCAAATTGTGTAGATGCGTAGAACGAAAACCAGAGCTGGTCGCTCAAGTACGGTCGCAGCTAGTTCGTCTAGCAGCGAGAATGATATTTCCTTAGGTGCCTCTCAAGAAGAGGCACCTACACCACCGCGCCGTCAACCGATGCTGCCTCTTCCAGCGGTACTTCACAGCGCAGAGGCGGCGTGCCTTCGCAGCGGAATCAATTTACCCGCAAGTACGAGGCACAGTGGAAGGACGACCTTTCAATGTAAGTTTGTTAAGGTTTTAGTTTTTTTTTTAAATTACAACATAATTTATGAAGTAATCACTATTGAATTTATTTCATTTATTTTCAGGTTCACAAACATTGAAGCCGCCTGAGTAATATCATCGGCGTTTAAATCATCGATGGAGATTCCATTGTTTCAATGGAGTCAGATATCCAAGCATCCTGAATGGATGCCTCAAATCAATGTATGGTTTAACAGGTTTGAGGTTGGTATTAATTTATAATTTTCAGCTTATTAATATAATTGTAAATAAATTATTATTTTTATTTAAACTTGTTTATTTATACACAGCACAAATTCTGCTGGGACAGTGAGCATAACACTGTTGTGAGGAGGGTGTGGGAAAATCACGCGGCAACTAGGTAAGATCGAAAACAATACAAGATTTTTTTTTAGACAAAAATTTTTGTTTCGAAATGTAAGTTTTGGTTGCGTGATTTTTGGTATGAAGCACAAAAAAAGGCAAAAAAACCCGCGAGGGATAGGGGTTTCCAAGGCTGGAACGATGTTGCGGTTTGGAGGGATTTCAAACCGATATACATCCCGAAAGATATATGGCCGCACTATCTTGAGCACGTGACGTCTGAGTGGTTCACACGACGCTCACAGTCCGGTGCTGGCAACCGGAATCGGCCAATTCATGGCGGGGTGACAACGCACACTGGCGGCTCCGTTCCGTTTGCTGCACATGCGAAACGGATGGTAAGATTAATTTAAATGAAATATATCGTTAAATTCAGTTGTTGTTAATATATCTTTTTTCATTATGGGCTGCGTCTCTTGGACGTGAGCCGAGCCCGATGGAGCTGTTTGTGGAGATGCACGTGCAGAGTCAAGACCGCCAGAAGGGGGCGCAACAGTTCGTTGATAACCGTGCTCAGCATTTCGTGGTATGTTTGTTCAACCATTTTATTTTGTAAGTTATTTTGTAAGTTATTATGTTTATTGTATTGAATATGATGATTACTTTTATTTTATTTTCAGGAGACCTATAATAATCGGTTGAGGGAGAGATACGGGGACGATATTTTGACCCATCCAGAATTCGATCCGGATTTGTGGATGGAGGTTGGCTCGTCAGGTGGACCCGATAAAAATCGGGTTTACGGGCTCTCCAACACTACGGCCGACAACTTGCGGTCGACCCGTAGTGTTTCAACCGTTGGGAGCTCCCAATCAATATCGAGCTCCCAATCTAAGGAGTTCGTGGCCTTGCAGCAACACACGGCTCAACTCACCGAGAAATACGATAACCTATCAGCAGAGTACGCACAACTCAAAGCGTCTCATGCACAACAAAGAGCGGAACAAAGAGCGGAGTCTGAGCAAATCAAAGCGTCTCAAGCACAACAAAAAGCGGAGTATGAAGCGGCTTATGAACAACAAAAAGCGGCTTATGAACAGCTTCGCGAAATGATTATGAACATGGCAAATAGTGGAACATGTGCGCCTAATCTTTTTTGGCCGTATAACCACCAGCCTCCTCCAGGATCTCCTCCTCCTCCTCCAGCTCCACCTTTATATTAATTTGTAATCAACATTATTTACCTTTAAAACTTCATTTAATATTTTTCTTGAAACATATTCATTTTGTAATGAATATTATTTAACTTTGTTTTTTTTTTTATGTTTAATATAAATTTTATTTGCATAATTGGTTTGTATTACAATTAATTTATATAGTTTTATATTATATATCCTAAATAATTTTTTAAAAAGAAATTAAGAAAAAAACTATTACCAAGGATTTTACCGACGGATGAATTCGGTCGGTATTTTAAACACTCACCGACAGACTTACCGACGGAATTAATCCGTCGGCATTTAACAGTAGTTGCCACCAGTACCGACGAATTTACAGACAGATATATTCGGTCGGTATTTCATACACTCACCGACGGATTTACCGACGGATAGTTTCCGTCGGTCAATCACAATATCACCGACAGAATAAAAATCCGTCGGTATATTTCAAGTGTGAATCTTTTTTTTTGGCGCGCAAATTCCATCTGTAAAACCATCGGCAAATGATTTTTTTTGTTTTTCCGACCGATATAGCGACGGAAGGGGGAATCACCGACGAAGGGAAAGCCAACGGACGTAATCCGTCGGTAAAAAAATCACCGACGAACTTCTAATCACACACCGATGAAATTGGTCCGTCGGTAAAACTGTGAAATCTTATAGTGAATGAAGCAGTCTCCCTGACTTGGTATTGATACCAGAACAGATGAATAGTGCGTGGGGTGAGCTCTGGCTCAAACATAGCATATTATTTGGCACGAAAGGCTGTAGAGGCTGGAAAGTTACTGGATCCTGTTAAGGTGGTGGCACAAGTCCTCATGCTTCCTTTCTTCGTTGGAAGCACTCCCACACATTCTGAGGATAAACCGACAATCCTATACTTCTATGATAAATGACTGTTTGAAAACGTGGTGTGTATTGTATTTTTTTAAATTTATTTTTTTATTAAAAATTATTATTTTTTATCTTTTCTGATCGTTTTAATGTGATAATATCTGTTAGAGAATAATATAAATCATATCTTAGGATCTTACCTAATAGCTTAAGCTTTTAAATTGAGATGGTTCTTTGATAGTATCAAAAATAATTTTTAAAAATAAAAAAATATTATTTTGATACATTTTTAAACAAAAAATATTTTAAATTACAATCACTATATATTATAATCCATACAGACTTTAGAACATGTTTGGGAACGCGGTGCAAACCGCGTTCCCAAAAAATTTTAATTTTTTTTTGTTAAAATTTAATATGGTTGGTACGTTTTGGATCGTTTTGATGTGTTGATGTCAAAAATAATTTTTTAAAAATAAAAAAACATCATTGACATGCATTTCGACACAAAAAGTTATTTAAAAAGTAACCACTACCACACTGCCAAGCATCCTCTTAAAGCTATGTGCAAACTGGCATGAAAACTCTTCCTACCGAAGGAACAACTCAACCTAGATCACCCAGCTGCCAACCCTTTAAATTCTGAGAGTTAGACACCTCTTAAGTACAGCCGTTCGTGCTTACTTGAAGAAACTGCGGAAAGCTCCTGCGGACGCACCACTTCTTGATTACAAGGATCGATGCTGTGCATGAGTTCGCGACACTTGGCATGCTTCTCCAGACACCTCAGGCCCAGGTATATATGTGCAGAGAGGATGTGTATATATATATATATATATATATATATATAGCATCAAGAAGTATATGTCCCTTGGAGGTCATGAGTTGATTTTCGTATTAATTAAACCATATACAAGCCAAAAGGAAGAAAAATAATATTGGAGAGGTTAGGAGAGGAAAGGGCCGCTTAATACATTCAAGTAACAGCTTTTCTCCCCCCTTCTTTCCCTTCTTTCTTCTTATTTCATTTTTCTTTTTACGATGTGCATCATTTTTCTACTCGGGGGACCATAGCTTCCAGCTTATTAATTATCTTAATTAGTTGATTATTTAGGACTTAAGAAGAAGGTTTTAATTTGATCTTCTTCTCTTGCAAATCATGATTAGTGTTTGTCTGATAGTAGGGTTTTTCAAGATTTGAGAACATTCTTTTGTTGTGTTTTCCATTTTGGATATATTCATAATATTATGCATGTTGGATTAAATTGGATGACATAATTATTCACCTTAGTTCATTTTGTGTTAAAAAATAATGTAACTCATGTCTTAAAACTTTACCTAACAATTTAAATTTTTAGGTTGAAATGGTTTATTGATATGATATGAAAGCTTTAATGACCAAGTGATCATGAGTTCAAATTTTATTATCCCTGTTTATTTGATAAAAATTAAACATAAAGTCGTATGAACTTGTTTAAGTTAATTTCAAGTTTAAAAGATTTTCATTTCAAAAGATATATTAGAGAATAATAAATTGAGAATAATAAATTGAGATGACTTTTTAAGGGTTTGATGAGTTCAAAGTTTTGTGTTTGAATCTAGTATTGCCTGTTTTGATTTTATGATATATATATTCCTTGCCGGCGCGATATATATCAAGGATAGATGTTAATTTATACTACATAGTTTCCTCGAGCAGTATGCAGTGCATTTTATATATAGCTTTGTATAAGAGTATTGCCTAAGCCACATACACAGTAACTGCTACAACTGCATATGTGACTTGACTAGCGTTGCTTCTACCAATATTTTAAGCCTTGTTGAAATCATAGAGCAAATTAAGTTATCCTGTGGCTTTGAAGAAAGCCAAACAGACTCCATCCACCTTTTTTAACGAGCTTGCTTCTACCATGCATGTCTTCTTTAGAAACAGCTTGTTAATCATTTTCGATGCGTCTGCCAGCATTATGCTCTCATTTTTAGGATGCTAACACATAAAATAGGGTTAGGATGACAAGCTTTTATTGACATCAAAATATACTTTTACATTACTTTATAATAATACATTTAAATATGGCTCTAGCTAATCGAGTATCAAAAATATCATCTTAATATAAAAAATTAAAGTATTATATAAAATCACAAAATACATTTTTGTTAAAGAATAATATAAATCATATCTTTAGACCTCACTTAAAAGTTTAAGCTATTGGAATGAGATTGTTCTTTGACATGGTATCAAAACTTTGATGACGAAGCGGTCATGAGTTCAAATTTTATCATCTCTATTTATTTGATAAAAATTAAGCACAATGTAGTGTGAGTTTGTGCAAGTTTCAACTCCAAAGGATTTTAATTTAAGGAATGTGTTAGAGAATAATATAAATCATATCTTAAAACCTCATCTAAAAATTTAAGTTATTAAATTGAGATGATTCTTTGATAAATTTTAGATTATTCTCTCTTATTTTTGCGTTTCATGTATTCGATATTCTTCATTCTCCTTGTAACGTAACCTTTAAGGGTTTTCACAGATTCAAGGTGGTCTGATTTCCTCCTCCGTGGAGTAGAAAAGACATGTTTGGAACCTAAATTTATATACTTCCTCGTACTTTTTTATGGTGATGATTTGAAGATGTGTGAAGAAAACGTAAGAAGACTTAACAAGCAAAGCAATAAAAAAAAGAAAGCCATAAGAGTCGGAGGACCAAAATGTCGCACGTGTGCGGCGTCGTGGCGAACCGTCCACCCTCAAGAAAACTATAAAGGTCTATCTGGCAAATATAGGGAGACAAGAAATTCTTGTCTTTTATCAGTGAAAAATTTGAATGGGAGTCGCCACCTAGTATTCTGGTCACTAGGAACCCTAACTGGTCTTAGAGATCGGGTACGGAGACTGGTTGTGTAAAGGGAAGGTATTAGCACCCCAACTACGCCCTACCTAAGGTAAGCTGCATTGTTTTATTGTCTGATAAAATCTAACGTCTTGTTGTGGTTTCTATTTGTCGGTCTGTTTATGATTTAAGAAAAGTCCTCCTCTGTAAAGAGATCCTTATCTTATCAGGTAAAAACATAATTGTTTTATGTCGTCAAAAGAAATACCTTTTTAATATCGAAAATACATTTTACATATAAATTCGTAATCCCTGATACTTAAACAAAACAAAATATTTTTTTTGAAATTTTTGCAATTTTGGCCAATGTTCTCTTGACTTTAATAAACTGGTTATTAAAGCCAAAATACATACTAAAACATTGTTTTTTGGTGTATGAAAAACACAATATGATTTTTTAGCTTTAAGACACTTGGCCGTATGCACAAAACAAATTTTTTTTTTTTAATGTTTTGATGAAAACCGGGTATTTTAATACCAGATTTGTATTTTTACGGTATAAAAATACAAACTAATATAAGGGCTGGGCACAACTATTCGGGCTGGGCCAATCTGGCCCAGCCATGAACAGTGGCTCTCAAATTTTCACATGCTACGTGAACAGTGGAGGCTGGCAACAAAGGAGAAGAAGGAAGAAGAGAGAGCCGGGGGAACTGACCTGTGGTGGCTACTATGGAGGCTCATAGTGGTGCTAGCTGGTGACGGTGATGCTGGCGGTGAAATGGTGGCTGCTCCAGGCGGCGGTCTTTCTCTCTTCTCTCCTATTTTTTCCTTCTATTCTTCACTGTTTTTTTTACTGCCCTCTCCCCCTTCTTTTTTCTTTTAGTCTTAAGCTCTTTTTTTTTTCCTTCGGTCTTTAGAGCCTCCACTGCTCTCTCTCTTCTCCTTTTTTTTCTCTCCTTGTCTCCCCTGTATTTATAGGCAAAAAACAGGGGGGAGAGAGGCCGGGACGGCTATTGTGCTGCCGCCCCTCCACCACCCAAGGGGCACATCTCCTCCCTTTTCTTGACTTCAAAATCAATTTTTCTTGCAATCAAACCCTCCATAAATACAATTAAACCTTCACTAAAATTTAATTGAGTCCATAAACATCTAATTTTTGGACTTTTCTTCCTCAAATTGAATTTTCTTTGTCAACAAGACTCTCATCAGTCAACAAAATACCGTCAAATTTCAATCTTTGTATTTTGAAACCTTCTCAACCAATTTTTAACCATTTTCTAAGCGTTCTGGCATCCTCTTTTCAATGTTATATTTTTTTGATAATTTTTTTTATTTTTTTGTATTTTTTGAAGAGAGAAAAAATATGAATTGGGGAATAACCCAAAAATAAGTTATGACAGTTGCCTCCCTCTTTACAATGCTTACGATCGAAATCTCGCAAGAGGTTTTAAATTGTAAGCTTTGTAAAGAAGAAAAAGGAAAACGATCACATTATTTTGGGCAACCTTCCCCTTTTGAAGAAAATTGCTTTGCTTTCACGGGCGACTGCCCTCTTGAAAAAACGGTCTATTTTCACAGGCGACTTGCCCACACATACTCAAAGTGATCTATTTTCAGGGGCGACTAGCCCATACACTCACGCTTACCCTGGTCTATTTTCATGGGCGACCTGCCCACACATACTCAAAGTGGTCTATTTTTAGGGGCGACCAACCCACACACTCACACTTACCTTGGTCTATTTTCATGAGCAACATGCCCAAGTAGAAAAAGGAAGAGTGGTCTTATTATAATGGGTGACCTACCCAGGTGAAGGAATGGTCTCATTGTAATGGGTGACCTACCAAAAAAATGGGAAAAAGGAAGAGCGATCTTGTTGTCATAGGTGACCTACCCAGGTGGAGGAATAATCTCATTGTAATGGGTGACCTACCCAAATAAAAAAAAAATATGAAGAATGGTCGCATTGTAATGAGTGACCTACCCAGAAAAAGGATGGCGAGGCTCAAAGGCACACTCGAAATGAGGTAGGGTTAGAAAACGGACTGCCCAAGAGGCGAGGGCTCAAAGGCGCACTAAAAAAAAAGGTAAGGGCTCAAAGACGCACTTGAAAAAGGAAGTGAGGGCTCAAAGGCACACTAAAAAAGAAGGTGAGGGCTCAAAGGCACACTCGAAAAAGGAAGCGAGGGCTCAAAGGCACACTCAAAAGAAAGCGAGGGCTCAACGACGCACTCGAAAAGGAGGTAGGGTTAGAAAACGCACTACCTAAGAGATGGTGGCTCAAAAGCGCACTCAAAAGAAAGTGAGGGCTCAACGGCGCACTCGAAAAGGAAGTGAGGGCTCAACGGCACACTTGAAAAGGAGGTGAGGGCACAAAGACGCACTCAAAATGAGGTAGGGTTATAAAACGCACTACCCGAGAAGTGATGGTGTAACACCAATCTGTCAATGATGAAAGCAATACATTATGATTGATATGCATGTATACTTACCTGAGAAATATAGGTCCCCCATTTCTGACACTCATTTGTTTACTTTTCGAAGCCTTCCTTGTTTTTTTGTGCCAGCTCATTAGTGTGCCAGCCATCCATTCAATTATAAATGCAGTGTTTATCGTAGGTTGTCCGCGATGATTTCTGCTCTCTTTCCTTACCAAGCATGACCGTGCCCCCAAGTGTGGTGTTGCTTGATTCATCATGAATGAGCTTAACCAATCATTCATCTTCTGGATTCTCCTGAGAAATTGTTCTCTCATTGATTGTGCGCATCGTGCCAACACTCATTAAGAGGTTTTCTATTGTCGACCTCATCTGAGATTGCCAATCAGTCATGAACTTGCCTCTAGTGAAAACAATACTCTTCAAGTATATGTTATCATCAGTCTTCTTGGAAACTATCCAGTCGTCTAGATATGCATCTCACAGCTTGCAGTAAAAGGCTCATCGTTGTATGCTCAATGTTCTTTTCAACAAATTCTTCTCAGCTCATCTAATCAGATTGTGAAAAGAAATATCTCGACCTCATCAATGATGTTGCTTTTATCACTCATATTCAGGCAGTGAAGTGCGTCTTTAGCTAGATGACGATATGAAGATGTTCTTTCTATGCAGCATTGTTGTACAATTAGTCTCGATGTTGTGCATCTCTTCAATATTCATTCAAATATAGTCATGACAACATTAATCGATAACCATGCTTTGAAGAGTGACGATGTGAAGATGTCCTACAGGTGCATCTTTGTTCCACATTCAGTCTTGGTGATTTGCATCTTTTCAACATTCATTTACATTCAATCATGTTCACATCAGTCGGTAGTCATGCTTCAAAGGATAAACCTAAGATAACGATATGAAGATGTCCTTCCAGTGCAGCATTGTTCCACAATCAGTCTTGGTGGTATGTATCCTTCCGACATTCATTAAAAAAATAGCTATGTGATAACATCTTCTAGGAGTCATAGCCATGTTCACAGGGAAAACCCAAATGACAATATGAAGATATCCTTCAGGCACATCTTTGCTCTCAATTGCGGCTAACGTTCACTTGGATCATGATTGTCTTCGAACTATATTGCTCCCAGTATGATCTAAATATGCTTGTTCATTGATTATCTTTCTTTGAACCACATTGCCCTCAGTTCATTGATTTATCATTTAATCATCTTTCATTGTCCCCTAGCTGGTCTGAATATTGCTTGTTTTTCCTTCTCAGAGTCCACTATATTGCCCCCTAGCTGCTCAACTTTTCAAGGAGTATCGAGAAGTGCCAATATAATTTCTGTCAAGGATTTTGCAAATTCGGTCAATGTTCTTCGTGTTTGACAATCTTGTTCTGGAATCAACTCTCATATTTCAAAGATAATGTCTATTCAAGTCTAATTGTTGAAATGAAAGCATAGAGATGTCAGTTTTGGAAAAGATTTTGAAAATCAAGCTTCTTTGATAAAAAAAAAAAGCCTAACACACGTTATTCAAAATATACAGTCCTTTGATTGTCATGTATTTTGAAAACAGAAATTGACCTGTTGTCAGATTAAAATGGCTTTTTCATGGTTCTTTGTATCCATTTTAGACTCTGAGTTTGGATACCTCTTTTGATGATTTGTGATGAGGTGACCTTCTGTATATTCCAAAAAAACAACATGCTAAAGTCAAAACTTGAGGCTTTATCAAGGAAGGGTGTTTTCCTTTTTTAGCATTTATTTTATCAGCATGCATAATAACAAGTAGCTTATGGAAAAGCTCTTCAAGTTTTGAGAGTGTCATTTATCGGTTCAAATTGCTTACTTGATCAAAAAGGGCTTTTAGAAGCACATAATGTAGGCTATGGTTCATGGCTATGAAAGAAAGAAATTTCACAAGTTTAAAAGGTGTTTGAGGGTTTTTAAGACTAAGGATCACTTGTGCTTATTTCCTGACCTTTTTCTTTTGAATTTCTTTCCAAAATGGTTTGTCATGCCCCTAGTGTCGGGTTCAGGCTCTTTCTCTTTGTTTTCTTCATTTTTGTTTGGTTGAGCATAATTACCTTAGTTGTTTTTATGAGAAGCTCAAATCTTTTGGATCCTTTGGTTTTTCTTTATCATGCCCCAGCTTTGCGTGGGCAGCTTTGATCATTGAGTTTTTTCGCACCCCCCCAGTGTGGGGTGTGATCCTAGTCAATGTTATTTTCAAAAATGTAATAGGCTCAAAATGGGATTGCAAAGGATATATTTCAGCCTTGTGAAAGGATTATCAAAGATGGTCTTCCTCATCTCAAACTCATACATTGAGGATCGATAGGTCTTGCTTTCATGCACGTATGCAAAGTGATTTATTCATTCAAATAAAACTCAGCTTTTGAGTCACCTCATGGGGTTTTTTTTTTTGTCTTTGTTTTGTCTTTTTCTTTCAAGTTTTCTAGGTATATAGTTACCCTTCTAAGGAATCATTTGAATTTTTAGAATTCGTTTGTTTTGGACAAACACCAACATGATTTCTGTTTTTTGTATTAAACTTTGGAGGTCCCAAAAAAATCCTTGAAAACATATGAGAACATGTATAGATTTTGGAAGAAAAGAAAAAACACCGAAGGATTCTTTGTGTTGTAGTTTTGTGAGCAAAAGTTGTGCTCAAAATGTTATTTACATGTAATAACAACAAAAAGGAGTGGGATATGAACACAGGAAAACACATGATTTTATTTAATAAGGAAGACTCTTTTGACAGAGAAAGTCTTGTGGCATTATGAGCTTACCAACAAGACTGAAACAGGTTGAAACAAAAAATCAAGAAGCTTTGAAGGCATGATCAACCAGAGGTAGTTATTTTTTGACAGAACAAGAACAGGCTACATTCTGCAACTGTGGTGCAATTCCCCTTCGGTTAGCCTTCCCACAAAAGCTTTTGCAGAAATGTTGGATTGTGTTGAGGCTCTTGACCATGTTTGCTCCCAATTTCTTCTGGATGAGTCGTTGTTGGGGTTTGAACAAAGATGATAGGTGGATTCGAAGGAACTTCACCAGAGTTATTTCCCAGTATTTGCTCGAGTAAACTAGAGGTGAGCCACACTTGTCTTTATAGACTCCAACTTTTCTTGAAAATGAATGTTACGGTGAGCACACTCTTCATCTTCCATGCTTCTCACTCTAAGTCGGGTGTTGTAGACTCGTAGGGGACCTATATTTCAACCTGCTATATGTATGCACGTTATTTACAATGATTGGATGTATATGTCTGATGCAAATGGATGTATATGTCTTGTAGAGAGTTCATAATCTAAGGTTAGGTTTGGGCCATTACATGATGGGTGACTTGCTACCTGGTCTCAAAAGGGTCTCTTGTTGTCCCAGTGATCGCCCCGTAAAGGCAATATGGGGGCTCAGCAAGTAATGGGATGGCATGTGTACCAATCATTACCAGTCTAAGCACTCAGCGAAGAGTTGGGGTTTACACAAACTTAAACCTTGACAAAAAGTCGTAAGGTAAGCTTCTAGTCCCCCACTTAACCTAGAGTTTTCAATGTAACTCGTACAAAAATGCTAATGATGCGTGAAGCAATTTTACAATGCAAACAAATATGTATGAAATTAAAGTGTATGAGCAAATGAGGAAATACATATTAACAATGACACAAACCAAACAATAAAACATAATAATTAAACAAAAACAAAGCTTAGTCCACAAGGTCTCCAGTGGAGTCGTCATTCTGTCGCACGTGTGCGGCGTCGAGGTGAACCGTCCAACCTCAAGGAAACTATAAAGGTCTATCTAGCAAATATGGGGAGACAACAAATTCTTGTCTTTTATCAGTGAAAAATTTGAATGGGAGTCGCCACCTAGTATTCTGGTCACTAGGAACCCTAACTGGTCTCAGAGATCGGGTACGGAGACTGGTTGTGTAAAGGGAAGGTATTAGCACCCCAACTACGCCCTACCTAAGGTAAGCTGCATTGTTTTATTGTCTGATAAAATCTAAGGTCTTGTTGTGGTTTCTAATTGTCGGTCTGTCTATGGTTTAAGAAAAGTCCTCCTCTGTAAGGAGATCCTTATTTTATAAGGTAAAAACCTAACTGTTTTATGTCGTCAAAAGAAATATCTTTTTAATATCGGGAATATATTTACGTATAAATTCGTAATCCCGGATACTAAAACAAAACAAAATATTTTTTTTTGGAATTTTTGCAATTTTGTCCAATGTTCTCTTGACTTTAATAAACTGGTTATTAAAGCAAAAATGCATGCTAAAACATTGTTTTTTGGTGTATGAAAAACACAATATGATTTTTTAGCTTTAAGACACTTGGCCGTATGCACAAAACAAAAATATTTTTTTTATGTTTTGACGAAAATCAGGTATTTTAATACCAGATTTGTATTTTTACGGTATAAAAATACTAACTAATATTAAGCAAAATTTAGTAGAAAAATACACGGAAAAATTACAATTTCAAAAAAAAAATTAAATTTTCTTTTCTTTTTCCTTTTTTTTGGTTCAGACCCAACTATTCGGGCTGGGCCAATCTAGAATATTCACTGGCGCCAGAGTCAGGAATATTACACGCAAACCATCATAGCATAAACCAACAAATGTTAGCAATTTATGACAAAACCAGCAATGCAACCTGCATCATGTATGACGTTTAAGGGGTGATAATATCTTCCCTTTTGCGTAACCAGTCCCGTACCATAGAATCTCTGTTGACCAGTCAGGGTTTCTAGTGACCATAATACTAGGTGGCTACTCCTTAAACAAGACCATTCCCCATTAAAAAACAAGATGCCAGAAATTAGTTCTTTTCATCGAAAATTTTTTAAGGCTGTCGTAATGTCAGGTGTGACATTATGTGTGGTAAAAAAAGGGTAACATAAGAATGATTAAAGAAAAAGTTTAATGAAAGATTTGGCAAGGACTATTCTATATAACAGTTTGAATTATCTGGCATATTAGGTACTAATTCATATTTTATGCAATTAAACTGGATTAAGAATATGTTTTTTGCTTTTTATTTCTTAATGATGCATCTTGGATTTGTTTTTATAATCTTAATTTTGTTTATACTAGAATAAATTTGTTAAGAAATAAGGAGCTTGTACACTACAAGCTTTCACAGTTTTACCAACAGAACTATTCCGTCGGTCTATGATTCAGAGTTCGTCGGTAACTTTTTTACCGATGACATCCCTGACGGAAACCGTCCGTCGACTTTCCTTTCATCGGTAATACCTAATTCCGTCGCTACATCGGTCGGTAAAAAAAAACAATTGCCAATAGTTTTACAGACGAAAATTATGCGCCAAAAAAAAAAAATTCCCGCTTGAAATATATCGACGGATTGATTCCGTCGGTGATAGTGGCATATCCAGTAAATATTTTTCAGCTCTCGGTTAAATGTCGACGGACTATAGCCCTCGATAACTTTATCGGTGAGTGTGTGAAATACCAACAGAATATATCCGTCTGTAAATTCGTCGATGATTGTGGCATTTGCACCAAGCTACTGTGAAATGCCGACGGAAATACTCCGTCTATAAATTTGTCGGTACGATTGGTATTTCCCGCTCTCTGTATTGTTTTTTATGTTACCTAGTTGCCGCGTGATTTTTCCATTCCCTCCTCATAATAGTGTCATGCGCACTGTCCCGGTCGAATTTGTCCTGTGTATAAATAATTAATTTATATAAAAATAATAGTTTATTTACAATTATATTAATAATTTATTAGAAATAAGCTGGAAATTAGAAATTAACACCAACCTCAAATCTGTCAAACCATACATCGATTTGAGGTATCCATTCAGGATGTCTGGATACTTGACTCCATTGAAATAATGGAATCTCCATCGATGATTTAAACGCCGATGATATTACTCGGGCGACCTCAATGTTTGTGAACCTGAAAATAAATTAAATTAATGAAATATTGATTAGTTGTTCATAAATTATGTTATAATTTAAAAAAAAAAACTAAAACCTTAACAAACTTACATTGAAAGGTTATCCTTCCACTGTGCCTCGTACTTGCGGGTGATTGATTCCGCTACAAAGGCACGCTGCCTCTGTGTTGTGAAACCGTGCTGGAAGAGGCAGCATCGGTTGACGACGCAAGTGCCTCTTCTTGACAGGCACCTAAGGATATGTCATCCTCGCTGCTGGAAGAACTAGCTACAACCATACGTGAACGACGAGCTATGGATTTCGTTCTACGCATCTACACAATTTTATACGAATAATTATATAATTAAATTTGAATATTAAAAAAAATTCGGCAGCACCTCCCCTATACTGGAGACTCCCAAACTTTTCAAACCTGCAAATATTGACAATAGTTATAACCAATTGACCCCATCTATACTAATCTTGTATTTAACATAACATCTATACAAATAATATTCATACTAATTACAAGGTAAATTCAACATTAACAATTACAATTCAACAAATTATTCAATTATTATAGAAATACAAACAATAAAATATATTCAATAAATTCAAAAAAAACTCTAGACTAACAATTAAAATTAATGGAAATAATTAAACACAAATCATGCAATAATAGAGTAAAATTGAGAGAAAATAATTAAATTTATTCCAACATATTCAATTGCTAATTACAAGGTAAATTCAACATTAACAATTACAATTCAACAAATTATTCAATTATTATACAAACAATAAAATATTGCCAATAAATTCAAAAACAAAAAACTCTAGACTAACAATTAAAATTAATGGAAATAATTAAACACAAATCATGCAATAATAGAGTAAAATTACTAATTATTCCAACATATTCAATTACTAATTACAAGGTAAATTCAACATTAACAATTACAATTCAACAAATTATTCAATTATTATGGCAATACAAACAATAAAATATTGCCAATAAATTCAAAAAAAAAAACTCTAGAATAACAATTAAAATTAATGAAAATTGACAGGACCAAAAGATTGATGTTTTCTCCCAAGTGTAGGAGTGTCGAAGTAATAAATAACCCAGCAAGACCGGAGTCGAACCACAGGGAGGTTAACTATATAAATTATAAATAACAACAACAACAATAATAAGTTAAAGAGAGTTTTGAGATGTGATATTGATGTAAGTATTAAACAAGGATAAAATAATTGTCAAGGTTAGAGGATCCACTAATGGTATTTCAAACAAGTATATTATAAACTCTTTTTATTACTCAACTGGAAATTACACACAAAGGAGGTTCCAATCAGATTATAAATTGTTAACATGATTACATTAGTTATCTTATTCGAATAATGTTAATACTTGTAAATGTTGTCAGGCATTCATGATTATAACTTATATTAATAACAAATCAAGCTCCTTTCATAGCACAGGTGTCGGTTATACCATACGGTTGGGCTATGAAAGTGCCAAGTATTTATTGTACCAAGGGTTATACAACATAAATCTAGATTAAGCAAAACTTAAGCATTACAAAATATAAAGAGAGAGCAAAAACATGATCTTGATCTGAAAACCAAGATGCCTAAATACATGGCAAATACCTCCTTTTATAGGCCAAAATTCGAAACTATTGATTTGTTGACTAATTATTGAGTGGGTGGCCACATCTTGACTTGGTGACAATCCTTATCTTCTTGTTTGCAAAAAACATAATTGATAACGTCATAATTTGAACAGACTTAAATCATGAAAGTTCTAGGAAGTTGTCTCAGCTTTCCAGGAAAAAACGTTGAGCTCATTTGGACTTCTAGAACTCGAGATATGGGCTGAACACTGAACAGTGTCTGGGCTGCAGGACATATTCAGACTTCTCTGTTGTTGCTGCAATTTGGACTTGAAAACGGCCTTTTTACATCTTGGACTCCGCATGAAAGTTTTAGGCCTATGTCTTAGCTTTCCATCCATATAAGGCAGACCTAAATCCGAGATCTACAGCTCCAGATATGACCCAATTACCAAACAGTATTCTAGTTTGCACTGAACCAGCATCTCTTTTCTAAGTCTGGCCCTCTCTTTGTCCTTTCAATTTCCGTACTTAAACTCATCAATCAATCCTTTCATTTATGTGATAGGCATGTATTTAAGATGAACATTTACCATAAATTAAAGGTATCTTATGGTATCAGACTTGTTATTATAAAACATGCTTTAATTAAGGAGTTATTGATACTTTAAGTGCAAAATGATGATATAAAACCTTGATAAAAATGCATTTTCAAGTACTAATCACACCCCCCAACCAGTTTATTTCTAGTCCCTAGTAATCAAAGCGTTAAAATAGAAAAACAATTTGAAAATTCTACAAAGCAAGGCATTTATCATTCAACTTCCATTAATCTATCTAGATAAACAAACTCTCATTAAATTTATATATCTGCTCAATACCTCTTAAATAAAATATTAATAAACCTTCCTTTTTATGTGTTCAATGTATGAAAACATAGATGATGGGGCTTTTATTTGAAGAAAACAATATTATGTTCTAATGTTTAAGGTTAACTTCCTTGGGTTGGGATTATTATCTTTTTTTTTTCTTCTTTTCTCTCTTTTTTTTTCTTTTTTTTTAAAAATATATATACATATAACTTAAAATACAATGCATTTTTAACCCATGTAACGAGCTTTCGGCTAATGACTCCTAGACCAGTTGGTCTTAGGGCATTAGGTGTTGAGACACCCCTTCGAGCTTAGTAACTCGGGTTGCAGATACTGATACGTAGATAGTGCAATGTTTGATTCCCTTAAGCTTTTCTCCTCAACCCATGTAACAAGCTTTGGGCCAATAGCTCCCAAGATAGTTGACTTTAGGGTATTAGGTGTTAAAA
Organism: Populus trichocarpa; assembly: GCF_000002775.5. Taxonomy (NCBI): domain Eukaryota; kingdom Viridiplantae; phylum Streptophyta; class Magnoliopsida; order Malpighiales; family Salicaceae; genus Populus; species Populus trichocarpa. The sequence goes on along the minus strand of NC_037294.2, from coordinate 8,519,861 downwards.
CAACGCTTCGGGCTTAATTGCTTAGGTTAGGGAGGCTACGAAACCAAACTTATCTACGTTTATATTATTATCATTTTTTTTTTTTGCAAATTATATACTATCCCTTTCCCTTAGTTGTTACCTTTAACAAAAGAACATAAATAATAATCCAATTTGCAACCCACAATCATATGTTAAAGTGTGTGTGTGAAAATGAAGGTTTAAGAATACTTGTTAAATGAGTATATGAGCAGAATTAAGTGATAACAATACGAGAGTTTGTAAACCTAAATATTTCAAGAAGTATTCTGATAGACCTTGTTATGAATATTGCAAATAACCATTAGAAAATGTTTACTAAGATGTGTCTCAAGAGTCAATAAAATTCCTCCTTTGCCATCCTAGTAATAACAGTTTTGCCAAATGGTTTTAAAAACAAAAACAGTTAGTTGGTTAGGTTTTTTTTTGTCAACTACTACCCTCTCCCCCCAACCAAAACGAGACATTTTCCTCAATGTTCTAAGGTAGAAAGATAGAGTATAGAAGTCATCACCTGAAGCAGCGAACACTGACAAACCTGAAACACACTTAAACAAATATAAGAAATAACAAAACAAAATAATATGCTATTAATAAAACCAAAAGACACAATGATTCACAAACGAAGGCTCAAATCTAATCTAAGCTTTTTATGGCTTTTCTTAGTTGACCAATTTATACAACTCATGGAAGGATCAATTACAGGGATGAAAGATTGTAGTTGGTCAATCAATTATTCAGTAGTAGCAGCAGAGATTATGATTTGTCATGCCGAAGATGTTAGAAATTCCTGTTCCACAGCTTGATCAAGAAAAGACAACAAATTATCATAAAAACCATTAACATTTAACAGACCTATAGGTTTATGGTGAATGTGCAGTTGGGCCCAAGAGGAAATATGAAAGATCTCTTCCAATGTGCCCAAACCACCTGGTAAGGCAATGAAGGCGTCAGCATGGTTAAACATTGCATTCAATCGATCAGACATGGTGGAGACCTGTAGTTCCTCTCCAATTGTTTTTCCAATGATGTCCCTTTTTGCTAAAGCTTTGGGGACGACCCTCAAAACTTGACTGCCTCCTAAAAATGCAGCTATTGACACACCCCCCCATTAAGCCAAGGCTGCCTCCTCCATACACTAAATGAATCTTTCTCTCAGCTAGTACTTGACTAAGATGATTTGCTGATTCTAAAAAATCATTTTCTTTCCCAGGACTGGATCTACCGAAAGCACAAATATTTCTTATGTGATGACTTGAGGAACCTGCCATTTCTACACACTTTTATATTTGTTGAATGTATGGGTTGAGTATAAATGAAAGGAAGGAAGAGAGGATTTTATAGATGAGAAATTGAAAATGCAATTATACCACCTATATGTAGGCCAACTGGAGTCTCTCTCTCTCTCTCTCTCTCTCTCTCTCTCTCTCTCTCTATTTATTTATTTATTTTGAAAAAAAAAACATGTGTATGTACAGGTAGTTGTGATTGTGGCTCACATCTTCCCTTGGTTTTACATCCAAGAACGGCTTAAACGCCCTCTATGGGTCGAGGATAGGCTTCCTATCCAGTTTTTTTAAAAACTGGCAAACAGGGTCTTTTATAGTCAGATTCCCAAGACTAAGTCGATCATGTTCTTTATGGAATTGTGGCCATAAATCATGAATTGCACGATGCACATCTCCACTAGAATATGTTTCAAAAGTCAATAGAAGATTATCTAAAGATTCCTTATGTTTTAAAATAAATCCAGACTTTTGACAATTTTCACAAGCATTGCAGAACACATGTGTGTCTTTGAACATGGTGGGCCAATAAAATCTACATTGTAAGATTTTTGCAGTCGTCTTTTTTGACGAGAAATGACTCCCACATGCCTCAGAATGACAAAGTTTAATGACACTACTTACCTCATTGTCCGCAATGCATCTTTGAAATATTTAATCAGGACAATATTTGAATAAGTAGGGGTCATCGCATTAAAAGTTCTTCACTTCTTTCAAAAACTTTCCTTTGTCTTCGGTATTCCAATGAGCTGGCAAATCTCCTGAAGCAAGAAAATTGATATTTTTAGCAAACCAAGGCATTAAACTAAGAGAAAGTAAGGATTCGTCAGGAATGTAATCATCGATTGGTGTGATGTCAAATGTCAAATCTGTTGTCAATCTTGACAAATGATCTGTGACAACATTTTTGGTGCCTTTTTCATCTGTGATTTCTTCCTGAGAATAAATCATTTGCAATTCTTCAGATTCATCAAAATCAGTTTTACTCAAGGTAGATTCAAATTGATCATAAACTAATTCTTCAATGAAATCTACTTCTTATAAATCATTATCATCTCCAAGTTGCTTGCAAATATTGAAAATATTCATCTCTAATGTCATGTTTCCAAAAGATAGCTTCATCGGTCCATTCCTACTATTAATCAATGCATTAGAAGTTGCAAGAAACGGACGTCCTAAAATAACAGAAAATGAATTACATGCTTCAACAGGTTGTGTGTCTAAGACACTAAAATCCACAGGATAAATGAATTTATCAACTTGTACTAACACATCTTCAACTATTCCTCTAGACACTTTTATAGATCTATCGGCAAGTAAAAGAGTTACAGAAGTTGGTTTTAACTCACCTATATTAAGACTTTAAAAAACCAAATATGGAAGTAAATTCACACTAGCTCCAAGATCAAGTAAAGCTCTTTCAATTTTATATTCTCCAATAAAGCAAGAAATTGTAGGACAACCAGGGTCTTTATATTTCAAAGCATTATTGTTCTGAAGAATGTCACTTCTTCGGCTAAAAAGGCTTTCTTTTTCACATTCAATTTTCTCTTCACAATGCATAGATCTTTTAAAAATTTAGCAAAAGAAGAAACTTGTTTAATAGCATCCAGAAAAGGTATATTGATCCTTACCTGCTTGAAAGTTTCAAAGATTTCAGAGTTGTGATTGATTTTCCTTTGTTTGGTCATGGCATGAGGAAATGGAAGTGTTGGCGGGGAATCAATCTTTTCTTTGCAATATTCAGATTCAACCCCTTCCTTACCCTTAGAGATTGACTCATCATCTTTCTCACAAGGTTCAAGAATGGGTTTTTCAATAACCTTACCACTGCGAAGAGTGATGACTGATTTGACTTGATCCATGTGTTGGCTTCCAGAACTACTTGCATTTACATTGTATTTCCCTTTTGGATTTTGTTGTGGTTGAGATGGAAACTTACCTTTCTCTTGAAAACTGAGAGCAGATGTCAATTTTGCAAGAGTATCTTTAAAATCTGTCATGCTTTGAGCAAGTTGAGTGTTGATTGTCTCTTGCTTTTCAATGAATGCATGCAATGTTTCCTTAAGATTTCTTCTTGGAAGTGGAGCATAAGGAGGTGCATATCCATGAGAATTTTGGAAATTATAGTGTGTTTGAAACGGTGGCTGTGAAGTTTGTGCATTATTGTTATCACTTTTCCAATTGAAATTTGGGTGATTTCTCCAACCAGGGTTGTATGTTCCTAAGTATGGGTTATGATTGGGCATTTGGAAACTGTTTAAAGCATGGGCTTGTTCATGGAGACATTCCTTAAAAGAAGGCAAAGTTGGACAATCATTGGTTGAATGTTCATTAGTTTCACAGATTTGACACATAATGTCTTGAACAGATTTTAGTTGACCACTCTTTTTAAATTCAAGTGCCTCGACTTTTCTAACTAAAGATGCAAATTTGGCTTGGAGGTCATGATCTTCCCTAAGGTTGTACATACCTCCACTAGATGTATGAGGTTGAGTTTTACTTGGTGCCTCATAAGCGCTTGTAGTGTCTTAATTTTGAGCATTTTCAGCTAGCAAGTATAGGTACTCCATTGCTTCATCAGGGTCTTTATTTTCAAAAGTTCCATTGCACATCAATTCCACCATTTATCTATTTTTAGGTGTTAACCCTTCATAAAAATATGAAATCAATCTCCATGTTTCAAAACCATGATGAGGGCAAGTATTAAGCAAGTCTCGATACCTATCCCAACATTGGTAAAATGTTTCTCCTGATTTTTGAGTGAAAGTGGTGATTTGTCTTTTGAAAGAGTTTGTTCTGTGAGATGGAAAAAACTTTTTTAAAAATTGTTGTCACATTTCATCCCAAGCACGAATGGATCCTGACCTAAGATTTTGTAGCTATGTTTTAGCTTTATCTTTTAATGAAAAAGGAAAAAGCTTTAATCTAATGGTATTCATGCTACAATTTAAGTCATTATAGGTGTTACAGACTTCTTCAAATTCTTTCAAATGCAAGTATGGATTTTCTAGATCTAAGACATAAAAAAGGTAAAAGTTGAATAATGTCTGGCTTAAAATCGAAGTGAGATGCATCAGGAGGAAAAACTATACATGAGGGTACACTTGTTCTTGTAGAATTCATGTGGTCTCTAAGTGTTCTAACTCGATTATTCTCATTATTCTCATTATGAAGCGATTGATTATCCTTTTCGGCCATGTTTTCTGAAAATGATGAGGATTCCCTAGAAGTCTACCACTTAATGTACGTGACCAAACTGTCATGCACGTGTAGGAAAAGAATGAAATGGAAGAAAAGAAAAGAAACAAAACAAAACAAAACAAATGAAAGAAAAGTTAGATAAAAGGAAAGAAAAGAAAAGACAATAAAATAAAATATATAATTTATACAGTAATTTACCTTCCCCGGCAACAGCGCCAAAAACTTGACACGACCAAAAGATTGATATCTTCTCCCAAGTGTAGGAGTGTCGAAGTAATAAATAACCCGGCAAGACCGGGGTCGAACCGCAGGGAGGTTAATTATATAAATTATAAATGATGATGATGATGATGATGATGATGATGATGTAAATAGGACATTGAGATGTAAGATTAATGTGAGGATTAAACAATGATAAAAACAGTTGTCAAAGTTAGAGGATCCACTAATGGTATTTCAAATAAGTATAGTATAAATTTTTTATATTACTCAACTAGAAACTACTCACAAAGGAGGTTCCAATCGAATGATTTGTCATTGATAGCTCATTATAAATTATTAACATGATTATATTAATTATCTTATTTAAGTATCACCAAACTTTTAAATATTGTCAGGAATTCATGATGCTAACTTATGTTAACAACAAATCAAGTTCCTTTTATAGCACAGATGTAGGTTATACCATACGGTTGGCTATGAAGTGTCAAGTATTTGTTGTACCAAGTGTTATACAACACAAATCTAGATTAACCATTTAACAAGCAAGGTATTAAGAATTAATAAGAAAAAAATGATAAGACATGTTAATAGCAAGTTGTTTAGGATATAAGCATTGAAGTCCATATTGAATTTATATTATACTTATCCTAACACCATTACTGAAACCTTTTTACCTTGACATAATGAACTTAGCTAAACATAATAAAGAAGAGAAACATAGATAAACAAGATAAGATCATAATTATTAAGTATAGTAAAGGAAATGAAAACCATAAACAAGAGATTAAGGAAAATATAACATGGAATAAAACTTGAACATTACAAAATACAAAAAAAAATAGCAAGAGCAAGATATTGATCTGAACAACCAAAATGCCTAAATGCATGGCAAATGCCTCCTTTTATAGGCCAAAATTTGGAACTATTGATTTGATGACTAATTGTTGAGTGGGTAGCCACATCTTGACTTGGTGACAATCCTTATCTTCTTGTCTGAAAAAAATGTCATTGCTTACATCAGAATTTGAACAGATTTTTGTCATGAAAGTTCTAGGAAAATATCTCAGCTTTCCAACTAAAAAAGAATCGGTGCATTTGAACTTCTAGAACTCGAGATATGGGCTGAACACTAAACAGTATCTGGGCTGTAGGATAGATTCGGACTTCTCCGTTGTTGCTACAATTTGAACTTGAAAATGGCCTTTTTGAATCTTGAAATCCTCATGAAAGTTTTAGGCCTATGTCTTAGCTTTCCATCCATATAGAGCAGACCTAAATCCCAGTTCTACAGCTCCAGTTATGATCCAATGATTGAACAGTGTTCCAGTTTAGACTAAACCAGCATCTCTTTCCTAAGCTTAGCCCTTTATTTGTCTTCTCAATTTCAGTAGTTAAACTCATCAATCAATCCTTTCATTTATGTGATAGGCCTGCATTTAAGATAAACATTTACCATAAATTAAAGGTATCTTATATTATTAGATATGTTATTATAAAACATGCTCTAGCTAACGAGTTATTGATACTTCAAGTGTAAAATGATGATATAAAACCTTGATAAAAATGCACTTTTAAGTACTAATCAGGATGCAACATCCTTTTCAACTCTGCCGACAAAGAAATCTTTTCTGTTCTTTCTATACCTGTAATTATGTGGCAAGAAACAACGGTGACAGTAAAAAAAAAAAGCTTTACCTCCGTTTGTTAGCGTGAATGCCTTATTGTTTTTCATGCAGTATAGACATGCTAGTTTCCCATGCGTACTCCAACCAGAAAGCATTCTATAAGCTGGAAAATCATTGATAGTCCACATCAAAGTCGCCCTTATAACAAAAAAAATTTTCCTCGATATATCATAAGTCAAAGCTCCGGAGGACCACAACTACGCCAACTCATTAATCAACGGTCGAAGACAAACATTTGTAATCCAGCCCGGGCTGCTTGGACTGGGTATGACAGTAGATAAAAACATGAACTCCGGCCTCATACATATTCCCGATGGCAAGTTATAAACCGTGAGTATGACCGACCAACAAGAATAAGGAGGAGCAAATGACCCGAATGGGTTGAATCCGTCTGTACACAACCCAAGACGCACGTTCCTTGATTCAGCTGAAAAGTGAGGATGCACACTGTTAAAGTGTTTCCACGCTTCGTCATCAGAAGGATGCACAATAACTCCATCAACCGCATCATGTGATTGGTGCCATGTCATATGCTCAGCAGTCCTTGGTGACATGAATAACCTCTGTAGTCTAGGTGTGATTGGGAAGTATCTAAGTTTTTTAAATGCCACTAGAGTCTTTCCCCTACCAGTTCTGGGTTTGTAACGGGAATGCCCGCATGTCATGCACTCGGTCAGCTCAGCATTTTCAAGGTAGTATAACATGCAGAAGTTAGGGCACATGTCAATTTTCTAGTATCCTAAACCGAGGGGTTTCATCATGGACTTCGCAGCATAGAAGTTCTCTTTCAGCCTGTTCCCTTCAGGTAAAATGCTTCTCGCCCATTCAATAATTTTGTCATACTCGGCCTCACTCAACCCGTGATTTGACTTGATGGTGAACACCTGTGCTACGGCCGATAATTTACTGTGGTTCGTGCAGCCATCCCATAATGGTTCGTCAGAATCTTTCAACAAATCAAAAAACCTAGCTGCATATGCATTAGGTTCTTCTTCTACGATTGGACATTGACTGATATTACCTTGATTCATTCTCATTGCATCCATAACCATATTCTTGTAAGTTTAGTGTTGTCATTTGTTGCTTCATGCACATTGTTAGCACTAGAAGTTGACCTAACCACCCTTTCTCCCATTCTCTTATTACGAACGAATACTTCTCCATGTGCATACCAACACCAGTAATTCTCCATAAACCCTTTGTGTAGGAGATGCATCATTACAACATCTGGATGCAGATACTTTTTATTTTGACACTTCCTGCATAGACACCTAATACCGCCTCTGGTAAAATTTCTGGGAATAGATGTTGTGAAATTAATAAAACCCTGAACCCCGTTACAATAATTCATCCTCCGCAATCCTTGGGGTGAATCTCGATACATCCATGAACGGTCATCCATGACTTCTATTGAACCTTTATAAAATTATGATGACAAGTATTAATTAACTATGATAGGTAAATAAATTTGCAAAAATATTGGTATACCTCGAGATTATCCAACAAACTAATTACAACTTCTCATAAATATTAAATATTCATTATCAATTATCAACGTCCATACAAATTAATACATATAAATTTACGGAAATTACAACTCCGTAATACCATTGATAAAAATTAAAACGGATCTGTTAAACAAGCTATTAATTATTTCAAAACAACACATGTAATTCGGTAATTCAATAAAGTTTCAACAATTTACAAACAAATACAATTTTACAAAATCTAAAACAAACCATATTCATATACTACAAGTTTGTTTGAGAAATAACAATAAAACATGTACATATACTAACAAAATACATATACTAAAAAAACAATAAAATTGACATTTAAATGTTAAAAATTAAAAAGATAGAATTACTTACAAAAACTGATAAAATTCATCGGTAAATCAGAACACGGATGTTGTGACCACAAAACTTCAAGAAATATGACTTGTTGTGCTGAGAAGAGGGAGTTTTTTTTTGGGGGGGGGGGGTGGGGCTGGTTGTTTGCAGTATAGGAGAGTTGGGATGAGGAAAAAGAAGGAAAAATAGGGGAGGAGAGGGTCGACAGAGTGGTCATTTATTAACTTTTGCCGACGGACTCACCGACGGATGTATTCCGTCAGTGATTCCGTCAGCCATTCTGACGGTAAATAGGCCACGTCACTATACGGAGATTCCGGTTTCAATCCCTCGGTGATTCTGTCGGCAATTCGAATGGTGAATTGGTCACGTCACCGTACGGAGCTGCCGTTTTGAATCCCTCGGTGATTCTGTCGGTAAAATCACCCGCAAAAACTTCCACGTCAGCGAACCACCCTTTTTCTTTAATTCTGAATATTCTGTCTGTCATTTCGTCAATAAATATCGACCGAAGTAGTCCGCCAGTATATATCGATGGAATTACAGACAGAAAAAATTCCGTCGGTAATTGTGACTGTAAATTACCGACAGAATTATTTCGTCGGTAATTCCGTTGGTATTAAGCGAATTTCTGGTAGTGGTAACATATTAGAATAATGACTACTTGTATATTGTTATGCTACGATAACTATTGCTATTGCTGTATCTTTTCTTTGTTTTGTTGGATTTACAAATGGTAAGGCAAATTGCATTGCAGCATGTTCTTTCTTCCACAATCTGCACCAACCAATTTCAAGCAACCTCTTCTTCGAGCATTGAATGGAGGGTTTGACAAATTCAAGATTCCTTTAAATGAATTGAGATATTCTATTTTTTTGGAAACATAATAAAATATTAAATTTAAATTGAATAGACAAGATTCAGTTTATAATATATATAAACGGTAACAATTTAAAACATAATCTTTATTATTTTATTTTTCTCCAATAATTCAGATTATTTAATTCAAAATGAATAGCTATATTTTTTACGACTGAATATTGGGGATTATAATGACAAATTAAATCTCTAATTTCCCATCAAATTTTAATATTTATGCAATTAAGCTCATGATTTGATCAAATTAACTCTTTAAAATTGCAAGTTGACCTCCAGACTTTAATTTCCTCCAATTAAAGTCAAAAATTGATTTTAAATATAATTTTTTTTCTTCCAATTAAGTCCTCAATAAAATTAACTAAGCCTTTCTCAATTCTCATTGAATCCTTACCTATTCAAATTTGTGTTTCTTTACCCTAGATAAAAATATTTTCACTAGTGGAGCTTTTTTCAGTAGAAATTGGCTTGCCAATTTTACCAATCTTATGCATTTTAGTTCTCTAATTTTTCCGCTTGTCATAAACTTTTTAATGAAAGGTTTGCCATTCTAGGTACTAATTAATTTTTGATGCAATTATACTGGATTGAGAATATGTTATTCGCTTTTTATTTCTCAATGTTGTATTTTGGATTCGTTCTTATAATCCTAATTTTGTTTATATTATTATAAATTTGTTAAGAAATAAGGAGCTGCTTGCAACATATTAGAATAATTAGTATCGTTTCTTTGTTTTGTTGGATTTACAAATGGTAAGGCACGTTGCATTGCAGGCGCATGTTCTTTCTTCCACAAGCTGCACCAACCAATTTCAAGCAATTAACCTCTTCTTCGTGCATCGAATGGAGGGTTTGACAAATTCAAGACATTCCTTTAAATGAATTGAGATATTCTATTTTCTAGGAAACATAATCATATATTTGTTAAATTTAAAATATTAAATTTAAATTGAATAGACAAGATTCAGTTTATAATATAAACGGTAACAATTTAAAACATAATCTTTATTATTTTATTTTTCTCCAATAATTCAGATTATTTAATTCACAATGAATAGCTAAATTTGAAACATAATCGAACGGACATGTAGGATCCAAATCTCTTTTCAACGGGTCCCTTTTGATTTTCATGTCGTTCTTTCTTCTTCTTCTTCTTTTATTTTAATTTGTTGAATTTACATACTAAATTAATAATACATCGAAAAGCTTATAATATTACCCAGATTGATTCAACACAGTCGAAACCACCATAAGGACATTAAGAAAGTACTTACCAATATACTAATAACGATATGTAATTAATGTAGTCTGTTTAACATTTGGTTGGTACAATATACTGAAGCAACTCCTCATCCTCTTGGAATTTGGCCATGTCTTCCTCCTTCAAGTGCACAAGTGCTTCTATTCCATCACCTGATGCAGTGTCCATGAAAACAACTAGGTTCTTGAAGGTGAGACTTGGAGAGCCTACCCATATAGGTTTCGCCCACCCAAAATCAGCTTCATACAAAGGAAACCTGCACAAGCTTGTGAAGTTCAAAGAAACCACCTCACCTCTGAGAAATCTTGCAGCTTGTTCTTTCATGAAGCCCAAGTGCTCACTGCCCTTTTGAAGTTTCTTCACGTATTCTTTGTCAACTTTACCAATTGAGTCTCTGATCTGACTAACAAGATTGTAGTTTTCCTCGCCAGTATCAATGGATGGAATTGTGAATGCAATCCGATAGTAGTTTCCGAAGGAGTATTCTGGGAGCGGAGGTTCCGTCCTCGAGCGCAGGTTCACTGCATGAACCATGGAGTAAATTCTTTCAGGTCTTGATTCTACTTTAGTGGCAGCTGTGAAGCGTTGCCATATGAATACTGACAAGGCCTCAACACGTGATGGTGGTCGCTGATTTTCCAAGCTTCCACTTGCAGGACTGCATTTTTCTTTTAGCAGCTCTATTGAAGAGGAGCGGAACACGAACCTTTTTGTCACAACATCTTCTTTAGTGATACCAGTGGCTGGTTTAAACCCTGATATGTTGATAGGTGGGAAGAGAGTTGCAGAGATAAACTCTGGTCTTGATATGTGATCTGCTTCTCCACGAGCAGTGGCAGCCCAATATTTGATAAACGTGAACAGTGATGATGCATCTCCAACTTTGTGTGAGATGCACAGACCAATAACAATTCCACCACACTCAAAGATGTTGTACTGGATGCCTAGAGGCAGTTCTTCAGCATCATCTAGTGCAAATGGGATCAACTTGTTGAGTTCACTAGGTTCTGGATTCTCAACAACTTGTGGAAGTCGGCACTTGACTTCTGCCTGGAAAAATGGAATGCCCTCATCGTTGCACTCTACGAAAAGGTTGTCCTTAATACGTCCGGCTAAGGGATAGTAAAGGTTTAAGACCTCAGACAAGGATTGCTTGAGCTGGTTAGGTTTCTCTATGTTGTTGATCTTGACATCACCGTCTGCTGGATAGAAGAGGAGCAAAGGGTTATAGGTTGGGGGAGAGATTTGATCAAGAAAGGAGAGCTGGTAATGGCGAAGGTGATCTGGGGTTGGAGAAGATGGCTTGATGATCTCGTTGGAGATTACTTCAATTTCAATCTTCATTTCAGCTGGTAATTAACTTGGTCGTTTCCCAGAAGTGTGTGTAGTTATCAATTGTGTATTTGGAATTCTACCTTCGTTGCGAAGCTCTTATATAGAGCTGCTAATTCCTACCATGAAAATTAACTCGTCTCCTAATTTCGTAAAATAATGAAATATATATATATATATGGTAGAGATGAGGTCTTTTTCACTATGATAGACAATAATATACACTTCTTTCGAAACTGGAAAAAATCACGTTGAAAATCTTTGATTAAGAGAAGCAAGAAAGAATGTGATAGGGCAAAGGGAACAAGAAAGATTCTGATAGGGCAGAGGTGCCACTGTTCAAATAAACGTACGGTATAAGATTTCTTATTTTACAGAATTTATTCTATTCACTCCATCCCTGACGATCTAACTTGTAGTGATTATCATATATATATACAGTATGTCAAATTGGAATATTAAAAGAGATTTTCCAAAATGTCTGAACACAGTATGTCAGCCATGTCTCAAGGCATGAGAAATTAAAAATATTGTTTGAATTGGTGTCTTACCTGCTCCACTTATTCTTCTGCTAGAATTCCTTTGTACTCCTTGTCAAGAACTTGTGCTGGACCAATATAATTAAAACGGTTGAGAACTATACTGCAAGTTTGAAGATTATATATCCTGAAATTCGCTTCATTAATTGTATTAACATATATATGCTTATCATTCCTTCCATCCACCCAAAATGTGAAAGTCCACACTATCCAACCACTCAACGAGTTTTAATACTAAATAATAGCGGGTCAATATCATTTTCTTTAAAATTATCAAAAAATATTAAGAATATAGATAATATTTTAAGTTTTTTGTATCTGGCAGTCATGCTAGATCCAAGCGACTTGAATTTGGCTGCGATGAAGACTCAAGAGCCTACTCTTGCCAGATCCAAGCAAACAACAAACAAACAGAGAATAATTGTGCATTTTAGTTGTCAGGAGAGAGAGAAAAAACACAAACAATCGATCACCAGCGACAATTCAACCATGATTTGTCTACACGCGCTGCACCATGTGAAAGAGAGCATGTCTACGCATCTATCTAGACAACATATGGCTAGATTTGGCTTTCGACAGGCGTCTCATGCGCCTCCTTAATGACATGAGCGTCGTTCACTCGTTGGAGCGTGTGGAACGCACGCCAACAACTTTTCAAATAAAAAATAGAAAAGACAACGTGAAAAATACTAAAACGTTTCTATAGTCCTCTTAATTACACATAATACCCATGAAAATTTTACTATCACAATTTACAATAATATGTATTTGAAGCTACAGTGAAATTCCCAATTCATTTAACTTTCTTTATAACAGGCCTATAGTTATAAAATTTAGCATAGTCCAGCGAGTCAATTTGATAATCCGGGTCTAACCCGTGCGAAGGTGGTAAGAAGAATCCGATCTTTTTCTCACCGAAACAATGTCAGAAATCTTGAAACGATATTTTAGGGGTTAAGCCTTAGGCTAAATTGACAGTTGGATCAAGTCTTTTGTTGTTACCGCCTAGTGTCGGGGCTGAAATTTCATGCTTTGGATCTTGGGAATCTTAACGAACCAGTCTCGGAGACTATATAACTGGATAACGATCCAATTTATGTGTAAGTCAAGAGTCAAGAGTACTCGTAGTATTTTTCAATTATCCTCACAAAATATTAAAAAAATATATAAAAAGATTGAAATAAGTTTTAAGAGAGTTTTTATATTTTTCACAGGTTTCTTTGTCAATTCGGGATTGATGGAAACCATACCTTTTTATATTTTTTAAAAAATGTTATTTTAAACGAAAATTAAAAAAAATATTATTGGAGTTGAATCGGAGAAGTCTCACTTGAGTTTTTCATACTTGAATAACAATTAAAAATATGAGTTTTATAATCTTAATCTATCATATATATTTTTTAAATAATAAAAAGATTGAAATAAGTTTAAAGATAGTATTATATTTGTTATAGGTCAATTCATGGATTAATAAATTACTATTCCAAAACTACATTACTTTATTTTTTTAAATGCATTGTTTTAAATAATTTTTTTAAAAAAATAATATTAAAGTTAAGCTTAGTCCAATAATTAGATATTTTATATTTTCATTTTAAGCTATTAACAGATTTTTTTATATCTAACTAGATCAATTTCACTCATCCATAAAACATCAGCTAGGTTATTTATATAATATATTTAGATCATATTCTCATCTAATTATTAGAGTTGAGTTTAATCTAACAATTGAATATTTCATATTTTCATTTTAAAATGCTAACTTAATTTTAGTATGTTTGGATCTCTTTTTAAATACAATTAAACCTATTTCACTTATTTATAAAATATTTATTAGGTTATTTGTATAATATATTTAGGTAAGATTCTCATTTAATTGTGTTTGATAATCATCCTAATGCTCAGAATCCCTTCAGTTTGCATCAATATAGAAGTTCATTTTGGTGATATTTTCATGGCTTTCTTTCCCATCTGTTTTAAAGAAGCAGTCTCCCTGACTTGGTATTGATACCAGAACAGATGAATAGTGCGTGGAGTGAGCTCTGGTGCAAACATGGCAGATTATTTAGCACGAAAGGCTTGAAAGTTACTGGATCCTGTTAAGGTGGTGGCGCAAGTCCTCATGCTTCCTTTCTTCACTGGAAGCACTCCCAGACATTCCAGGTTAAACCAGTAATCTCATACTTATATGATAAGAGCCTGTTTCGAAACTTGATTTACATCGTGTTTCTTTAAATTTTGATTTTTTTTAAAAATTATTATTTATTTATATTGTTTTAATGTGCTAATATTAAAAATAATTTTTAATATTAGCTAATGTGGATGCAACACTTTTTTTTATTATTATTAATATAGGTGTTTGAGTTAACTTGAATATACCTCGATTAATCTTATGGCTCTTAAAATTAACGATTATATAAATTTCTAGTGATTCTGAAGTTTATAAGACTTAAATTAGTGATTTTTAAAAAATAAACTCAAAGTTTGATCTATTAAATTATATCCTTGATGCACCATTTCTTGATTACAAGGATTGATGCTGTGCATGAGTTCGCAACACTAGGCATGCTTCTCCAGATACCTCAGGCCCAGGTATATATGTGCAGAGGATGTAGCTATATATATGGATCAAGAAGTATATATCCCTTGGAGGTCATGAGTTGATTTTCGTATGAGACCATATACAAGCCAAAAGGAAGAAAAATAATATTGAAGAGGTTAGGAGAGGAAAGGGCAGCTTAATATATTCAAGTAACAGCTCTTTCCCCCTTCTTTCCTTTGTTTCTTCTTATTTCATTCTCCTTTTACGATGTGCATTATTTTTCTATTCCGGGGACCATAGCTTCCAGCTTATTAATTATCCTAATTAGTTGATTATTTAGGACTTAGGAAGAAGGTTTTGATCTTCTTCTCTTGCAAATCATGATCTAGTGTTTGTCTGATAGTAGGGTTTTTCAAGATTTGAGAACATTCTTTTGTTATGTTTCCCATTTTGGATATATTCATAATATTGTGCTTGTTGGATTGAATTGGATGGTATATATTTTCATCTTAGTTCATTTTGTATTATAAAATAATATAAATTATGTTTTCAATCTTATTTAATAGTTTAAATTTTTTGATTGAAATGGAACATTAACATAATATTAAAGTCTTGATGACCAAGTGCTCATGAATTTGAATCTTATTATCCATGTTTATTTGATAAAAATTAAACACAAATTAATATGAACTTATACAAGTTTCAAATTCAAAAAACTTTCATTTCATTAAAGAATAACAAATTGAGATAACTTTTTAACGGTTTCGATTAGTTGGAAGTTTTGTGATCGAATCCAGCATTGCCTGTTTTGGTTGCCTATTTTGGTTCCATGAGGTTTAATATATATATATCAAGGATAGATGTTAGTTTATACTACATATTTTACTTGAGTAGCATGCATTTTATAGCTTTGTACAAGAGTGTATTTGTTTATATGACAGCGGTTGTGTTATGAAAAAACCACAAAAAATACATGTTTGGTTAAAATAATAACAAGTGTTTTTAAAACAAGAAACTCATAAAAAAAAAGGCACATAAAGACAATTTCGGCAAAAACAAGATCAACCTGCTTTGCCGGTACTGTTTACTTTTATTAAGAGGTCGTTTGTTTACACGGTAGAGATTGCGTTTCAATCAAAACGCAGGAGCCAAGCGTTTGGTAAAGAAAAAACCATTAATTACTGTTCATGGGGGCCATCACTTTCTGTGTTTGCAACGCAAGATTGGAAGAAGCAAGTGTAACATGCTTTTCTTGCACTGTGGTGTTAATTGCAATGTTCAATGAACAGTGCAATTAACATGAACAGTGCAAAGTGGATGCACTGTTCATGTTAAAAATAGTGAACAATGCAATTTTGTTACACTGTTCACTTGCACTGCGTGGACTTTTTTTTTTTTTAGTGTGTTAATTTTTTTTTTGTTAATTTTTTTTTTAAAAAAACTAGTTTAGAGTGAATTTTATACATGATAATATTTTATCTAATTTTATTACACGCTAAAAAATTATGGAAACTGTAGTTCTTGTCAGATAAATTTTGTACGTAATAGAATTGTAGATAGTTTAATAGAACAATAAATTTTTTTTATATAAAGTATGATTTATTTCATGATATTACCGCAATAGTTAAATCCACAATATTTAAATTAAAAACCATCAATATTAATTTATATTTTTTTAAATTATTTTATAACCTCAATTTCAAAAACATTCTTAACCAAACACATTAAACTACTTTTTCTTCAACCTCAATTTCAACCACAGTTTTAACTAAACACCTATTTTTCAAACCAACCACAACTAAAAGTACTTTTTATAAAACAAATTTTTTTAAACCACAACCACAACAGCTACCGCAACACCAAACACACTCTAAGTACACAGTGCATAGTAAATTAATCTACTATACACACTGTTCACACTTCTGCCATGTCTTCTTTAGGAACAGCTTGTTAATCATTTTCGATGCGTCTGCCAGCATTATGCTCTCATTTTTTAGGATGCTCGCACATAAAATAGGGTTAGGATGCTAAGCTTTTATTTACATCAAAATATATTTTTACATTACTTTATAATAATACATTTAAATATTGGCTCTAGCTGTATCAAGAAAATCATCTTAATATATTAAAAATTAAATTGTTAAATAAAATCATACAATATAATTTTATTAGAGAATAATATAAACCATATCTTGAGATCTCACCTAAAAATTTAATTTATTGGGATGAGATAATTTTTTAACAAAGTATCAGAGTCTTGATGCTAAGAGATCACGAGCTTGAATCTCATTCTTTATTTATTTGATAAAAAATAAGTACAAGATAACATGAATATATATAAATTTCAAGTCTAAAGAGTTTTCACTTGAGATAATAAATTAAAAAATAATATAAATTATATCTTGAAATCTCACACCTAAAAATTTAAATTATTGAATTCACATGAATCTTTGATAAATTTGAGATTATTATCTCATATTTGTGCGTTTTTTCATGTATTCGATATTCTTCATTCTCCTTGTAACGTAACCTTCAAGGTTTTCACAGATTCAAGGTGGTCTGATTTCCTCCTCCATGGACTAGAAAAGACATGCTTGGAACCTCAATATATATATATATATATATATATATATATATATATATATATAGACACACACACACTTCCTCGTACTTTTTTATGGTGATGATTTGAACATGTGTAAAGAAAATTAACAAGCAAAGCAATAAAAAAGAGAAAGCCACAACGGTCGGTGGATCAAATAAGGACAAAGAGTACTGTATTATCTCCAATTTAACCAGACATTTTTTTCTTCAAGGAAATGTATGAAATAAAAAAGAGATTATTATGTTTATGCACACCGAACTAAGTCCAATCACATATCCAGGGTTTAATTATACTAGATCTGATGTTTTTCTTTTGCATTTTTCTTTCTTTTTTTTTGAATTTTCTTTTCTTTGTTATGATGGATCATTTCTTATTATAATTGGAATTGAATTGATTGGTAATTCAAGTCTTAGATGTAGAATTGAATCTTATAATTAATTATATATTTTAGCGTATTTAATATTATAATAATTCTTACGGATATAATTTAAAAAGACAAGTTAGAAAAAACTATAAATATATTATAGATTTTTCTCAAATCCAAGTATTTATCATGATTTGAGATGAAATTTTCAATGAAAATTAAAAAAAGTTATGGTCAATGTAAAAATATTCATAATTGTATAGGTTTTGTTTGATTTTGCGTTTTGAAAATATTTTTGAAAAAAATTGAATTTTTTTATAAAAATTAATGTTTTTTTAGTATTTTTAGATATTTTTTAATCGTTAATATCAAATATGATTTTTTTAAAAAAAATATTTTAATATATTTTTAAATAAAAAATATTTTAAAAATAATCATAATACTTCCAACCATGCCCTAAAAAATAATCCAAGAACTTGATTGTGTTTTTCCAGGATTAGCACAGGTGGTTAACATGTAAGAGAATTTAAAAAGAAAAAAAGGGTTAGCATTGGACTCAATAGATAAATTGAGCAAGATTTAAGGACTGGAAAGAATGAGAAAAAACACTTTGCAAGACCTGGTTGATAATCAAAGGAGAGCTGGAGGACTGGAACTTCATTAGCCCGCTTCTCCATCATCTTCATTAATCAACAACAAATCCAGATCCCGGCGGTTCCTCTCTCTCTCTCTGTCTCTCTGTAGAGATGCCAAGCTTAATGGTAAAACTCTATAGTGTCATCTTCAAATATCAACAAAAACATCTCCTACAAGGCTTGATAGAAACCCCTGAATCCAACAAATCAAACCCATTTGGCATTACTTCTAGGCCCCACGAATCCATCGCCGCTAGCAACCCATCATTTACCGATGGTGTAGCCACCAAAGACATCCGTGCCAATCCCTACTCTTCTCTTTCTCTCCGGATCTTCCTTCCCGATACAGCTGTCACCTCCTCATTGGCTTCTAGTTATCAAATTCCCAATTACGGTGGCTATTCGCCGGTGGAAGGAAGATCTCACCGGAAGTTGCCGGTGATGTTGCAGTTTCACGGAGGTGGGTTTGTGAGCGGGAGCAATGAATCGGTGGGAAATGATGCGTTTTGCAGGAGAATAGCGAAATTGTGTGATGTGATTGTGGTGGCTGTTGGGTATAGATTGGCACCAGAGACTAAGTATCCGGGGGCTTTCGAAGATGGGTTCAAGGTTTTGAATTGGTTAGCGAAGCAGTCTAATTTGGCTGTTTGTGGGAGATTGGGTGCTCAGAACCATATCTTTGATAGCTTCGGTGCTTCCATGGTGGAGCCTTGGTTGGCTGCTCATGGAGATACTTCCAGGTACTCATTTTGTTTCTTTTTTATCAAAAAAAAAAAATTCTATAAAGATTGAGTTTGCTTGTTAACTAAGCATCGTGTGCAAATGGGTATGTTTTGAATTCATTTAATAATTATATTGTTTATGCATTGGTTTGTTGCTTGAGAGTATGCCAGCTCTGCATTGGAATAAGGGATGTGGTATTGTTAAATTGCTGAAGAGGTTTGCAAGTTTTACAGGATACAGTGGTCTTATTGTAACATCATTAAAAGATCTTCTTTCATTCAATTGTACATAGCTCCATGATACAATGTAGACCTATTTTTATACTGGAGAATATTGTAGAATGTGGATCTGATTTTATCGACGAGGGAAAAAATTATGGGGTATCAGATGGATCTGGTGACTGTACTACTTCTGTACCTGAAATACATGTGAACTGTCTGAGTGTCTTTGGGGCCTTGGTGTTTTTGGCAGAATTTTCCCAAGAATCAAAAACTCTTGATCATGCTTAACATATCATTGTTGTTGTAAGAAGAGTTTCTAGAAGCTACTTGATCATTGTTTGCTAGACGAATCCATCCTGATATCTAATATAAGTTGTTCACTATTGTGCTCGTTCAGCAAAATCACACTGGCTAGACAATACTAATTATCACCAAATATCATTTTGGTCGCTCAAAATTTTTTCAATGGCTGTCCTTTTCCTTCTGTTTTAATGAAGCAGTCTCCCCTGACTTTGTTTTGGTACCAGAACAGATGTGTATTGCTTGGGGTGAGCTCTGGTGCGAACATAGCCGATTATGTGGCAAGAAAGGCTGTAGAGGCTGGGAAGCGATTGGATCCAGTTAAGGTGGTGGCACAAATCCTGATGTTTCCTTTCTTTATTGGAAGAACTCCCACCCATTCTGAGATTAAGCTGGCAAGCACGTATTTCTATGATAAAACCATGTGCAAGCTGGCATGGAAACTCTTCTTACCTAAGGAAGAGTTCAATCTAGATCACCCAGCTGCTAACCCTCTTATTGCCGGGAGGCAGCCACCTCTTAAGTGTATGCCTCCGACTATAACAGTTGTTGCTGAGCATGACTTTATGAGAGATCGAGCCATTGCCTACTCAGAGGAACTACGGAAAGTTAATGTGGATGCGCCTCTTCTTGATTATAAGGATGCTGTGCATGAGTTTGCTACTCTTGATGTGCTTCTCCAGACACCACAGGCCCAGGCATGTGCAGAGGATGTCTCTATATGGGTCAAGAAGTACATATCACTCAGAGGCCATGAGTTTTCTTATTAAATAGAGCAGAAAAGAAGAAAGTGAGCAGGAAGGGGAAAGAGGTGTTCAGTAGATGCAGGATCATCGTCTTTATGATTTCTGCTGCCTCTTTTCCTTTTCTTTTTCTTTTTTTCCCCCCTTGAGATATCAGCACTGTTGTACACCGAGGAATAGAGCCAGAGCTTCTAGCTCTATTTCATTTCTCAAGTTCTCTATTTAGGCGAAGGGTCTCTCTCTCTTATTGTAAAGTATACTGTGTTTGTCTGAGTGCAGGACTAACTTGAATTTTGATGAAAATATTATTCATTGGATATTAAAGGAACATTACTTTGTGAGCTCAGTTTCAGGCCTCTTGCATGTAAACAGTAGAATTGCAGTGATACTCTGATATCAGCTTCTTGCCACACCTCATGTCTTCTTGGATTTGTTGGCCTTCTCTATCTCCGAGGATGCTCATAGGACTTCAGCATTGCCTCTATATGCTGTTTCCTTTCTGCTGTCTTTGGAGTTACCTTGTTCTGTGCTCCTGCCAGTTCTGCTTCATAAATCAAACTCAGGTTCATCTTGTCCCTTCTGGTGTTAATTTCATCACAGATCACATCCTTCTGGTGTTAAATTTCATTACAGATCACATTCCTAAACATTGCTCCTTTGCGCACTTAATTTCTTTTGCTGTGTGTACCATTGTTTTTTTAAACTGCCGGGCTCTCTCTTGTATCTAACACATGTTTTCTGAATGTATACTGCTATAAACAATGTCTAAAAGTTGCTGCTATCATTACTCCTCTTGAATGGTAATGCAGATTTTTATTTTACCACTATATTCTGCTGCTATTGTCTGGATGCTGTTGGTTCTCACCACCAAACCTTCCTCTATTGCTGTATGCTGAAACCTCTACGTGCCGGTGACTTCACGTCTCAGTTCTCTCTAGTGCGTGGCCATTGTAGGACTGTTCTTTTGGGATAGTCAGGGAAGAGTGTATTCTTTTCTTTTTTCTTTATCTCCATAATGCCTTCATTTCTGTCAATGAATCGAAGAAAGAGGAACATGCTTTGGTTCGACTCTATGCCCAATGTTAATATATATGTTGTACACGTTTGAGCAATAATGCAAGTTTGATTGATTCTTGAATCGCACTGTTTGGATCCGAAGTTTCACATGTGAGTCCAGCTACTTTTATGAAAGCTTGATCCAGTGGTGAAGATGCACATATCGCCGCCTTGCTGGTGCCAAGCTGGTAATGATATGTTATCCACGTTGATTGTTTAATTAGTAATATAAGAGAGCATGTCTGTGCTGTACCATTTCTGCCGAGCACTGCACATGCATTTCATAGCATTGCATACAGATCATCATGTATAAATTATTATTGCAGAAAAATAGCTCCTGACTGGCAGGTCATTTAATCTGCTGGTTATGTATGTGTATCTGCAGATGTCCTGGATGAAGGAGAGCCACAGTTTCTCCATATTTCACAAGCACAGTAGTTTTTTTTTTAAAAAAAAAAAAAACTAAATAGATTCATAAGAGTGTACTTCAATTGTTCTCTGTCTGCTACCAAGTTTCCAAGCTCGATCTTCTTTTCTTGGCGCTTTTCATGTAACATAATTTGTATTGAATTATAGCCTTTTAATTTAAACTAAAAATAAATAAATAATAGATTCATACGAGCGTACTTCGATTGTTCTCTGTCTGCTTCCAAGTTTCCAAGCTCAATCTTCTTTTCTTGGCGCTTTTCATGTAACATGATATGTATTGAATTATAGCCTTTTAATTTAAACTAAAAATAAATAATAATAGATTCATAAGAGCGTACTTCGATTGTTCTCTGTCTGCTTCCAAGTTTCCAAGCTCAATCTTCTTTTCTTGGCTCTTTTCACGTAACATAATGTATTGAATTATAGCCTTTTTAATTTAAACTCAACTAACATGATAAAATATAACATGAAACTATATAATAATAATAATAATAATAATAATAATAATATGGTCATGGAACGCACCGTTTTAGACCACCAGGTGCTAAATAGAGGCCATACCTCCGCCACATGTAAGGCAGACATTGGCTCCTCGTCATCCGTGTGTGTGTCTCTGGGATGCGGTGCGTGCTCATGTTTCCGTGGATAAGATTTCCCTCTACAGAACTGAAAACAGAGCAAGCTTTTTACTTGCTGATTTTGGGAAGAGAGGAGTGCTAAAATAGAAGCGAAGTGAAAAATGGAGGTGGGCATGTCTCTAAACGCTCTGGTTAGGCTTCCGTCATCAAGAACAATGTTACTGCACGAAGATGGAGGAGGGTTACTCAAGCACACACTCTTCTCTACTAGGAAGTCGACGGCGCAAACATCTCCAAAGAAGCAAGGCCAAGGCCACATGTTACTGGTTGTTAAAGCCAAAGGAAAGAAAGGAATGCAAACACGTCAGTTTCAAAGACCACCTCCAACACTTTCCTTGCCCAAGATTGAAGATGATGGCAACCCCAAATTTCTTATCTTCATTCGCGTGGCCAATGTTTGTTCTCTTTCTTTCTCTCTCCTTATTCCAACTCTGGATTACTGCTGTTACTGGAAGTTTCCTACATCATTTCGTTTCG
This sequence comes from Populus trichocarpa, assembly GCF_000002775.5. Taxonomy (NCBI): domain Eukaryota; kingdom Viridiplantae; phylum Streptophyta; class Magnoliopsida; order Malpighiales; family Salicaceae; genus Populus; species Populus trichocarpa. The sequence goes on along the minus strand of NC_037294.2, from coordinate 8,496,852 downwards.
ATACTTTTTCAATGAGTTTTCTTGGCCTTTTCTTCCTGAATTATGTAATTATAATAATGATATCTGTTTCAATTTTACACTTTTGCTATATGCTTGACATTTCAATGCAACAATAGAGTGTATAAATGTATGTTTTATGGTTATGTTCTTGTTTTCTTGTCTCCAGGTTTATCTATGGTACCCGCTTAGTCTTATAACAGGTGGTACCACTGCCAAAATCATGGTTGCTGCCAAAGATAATTTTCTGGGAAAGTACATCTACAAAGATACTCTTGCTCGAAATCTTGCTGCAGTTATTTACAAAGTAAGTTCTGTTGATTTTTTATCACACGATTTATCTTCTGGGATTTGAGGAAAAATTTCCTGAACAATTCATTCTTGGCCTTCTTGTTTCTTACATGGGGTTTACTTACCTGTCAAGTAGTAGAACTTATTTTCCTCTGTTTGGATGTTTCTAATTTGTGAGGAAATCCTCGACTCATTAATGTTTCGTGATCTTCTTTCGTCATCTTCCAGATTTTGTAACTGCTAATGCCTCTCCAAATGAGCTGTTTTTTAGGGTGTAGGGGGGAATCTGCAAACATTTCTAACACTAACTTCTATGGAACTCTTACTCTTTACGTTATGATTTACTATAGTCCCCTCTTTGCGACAAACTTTGCATTGTTTAATGTTTTTTCATAATCTCATTAGTGTTTGGTGGTTTGCCTCGCCTCCCTAAGACTATTCTCACCAGTTTTAATGGCGATTCGGGGGACACAAAACCACACCAAAATGTTGTTTTGGAAGGAAAAAAACAGAGAAAACAAAACTAAATGGAATTTGTTCTGTAATCATAATGATGGGCTGACATTTCCATGTGGTGCTGACTGAGGTGTCTTAATTTTATTTTAGTTTTAGTTTTTCTTTGCTCTCCATCTTTCTTCCTATGTGCTTCTGACTGCTAAACTGTAATTCAAATAGGATGAGAAGGAGATACAGAAAACAGCATTTAAGCAGCATCGAGTATTGCGGTCGGCAACTGAATTCAGATATGGTTACAAGCTCGTTGTAAGGTTTCATGAACATCTTTATGTTGTTGTAGAACAATAAAGAAGAGTTCAACTTTTTCATTGCCTAATTTTTTTTTTTTTTTGTTGAATATGAAGGAAAATGGTAACTTGAGAGCTGCTCTTTCCATAACGGATGTCATTGAGGTTAGCATTATTCTTATCTGGGATCCTTTTCCAGCCCTGATCCATATGCTTTGTGGGTTTTGATTGTTTTGTGTATCGATGGACTTATCTTTGCATATCCTCGCACATTTGAATCCACTCTTCAGCTTCCAACTCAAGACAAACTAAAAACAGTGCTTGATAAAGTGAAAGACTTCTTTGGCGATGCAAAAGAATCTTTTGGGAAGCTTACAGCACTAAACTCAACTGCAACTGAAGAAGAAGAAGTTTCAAAAGAAAAGGCCAACGTATGTTAGCTTGATACTTTCATTAATAAAACACTCTCCGTTCTCTTACTTCCTACTTGTTGTCTTAAATATAAAATTTTACGACGGTTTACAAGTATGATTGTTTTGTATGCCAGAGCTAAAGGCAGAAGGTGAAGAAACCAAACTCTTGACAATCGCAGAGACAATTGCTTCTTTGAATTTGAAAAGTGTCGTGCAATACATACAAAATGGCTTTGGTAAGAGGGTTCAAAGATTTCTGTTGGTAAACTGGAATTTATATATCATTTTGTAGAAGCATCTAAATTCAGTTTAGCTTTTCTGCTCTTGTATGCAATATCTCGATATTGAAAGATCTCCGCAAATTGGGTACACTCTTGTGTTTTCCTCCATCTTTGATGAAAATACCTTTGATTATGGACATATGAGCGCAAGAATACAACGATGATGATTATTAGCGAGAGCCTAGAAACTCACCACTTGTCATGATCTCTTCTATGAAAGAGTTTGTGTTTTTTTTTTTTTTTCTATTAAATATCTTTTTTTTCTTTTGTTTAAATAACCTTTTTTTTCTTTTCCGATGATGTTCTAAAAAAATCCAAATAGCTTGGGGGCAAGACTTATATCTTGGATAATCGGTTAATCTTTAGTTCTGGTAATCTAATCTTTTTTTTTTTAGCTAAGGTGGTTGGAGGCAGGTGTCAGATACCAGTAAAAGTTCTTTGGTAAATTTGAGGATCAAATCAATGAAGTTTTTAGAGAAAATGCAATAATATTACAGAGAAATACTTTGGAAATAAATATACAGTGGAGAATAGAGATTTCAAATCTTTTATGGTTAAAGGATTTATAATCTATTTATAGCTTATAAGTCTTTTTATGGAGGAGAAGGACTAAAGTATAATATTGCTTATATTAATGTTGATGGAAAATATCTCTGACATAGATATTAATGTTGATAAAAATATAGCAGGTTCTTAGAAAATTTTTATATACTATCTCTTATATAATATTAATATTGATGGAAACATAGTGGGTTTATATACATCTAAGGGTATAGAGATTGTATGATGCAAAATGTAATTGTGTTAGTAGAATTAAGCTTTTTCTCTAGGAAAAGTCCAAAGGATGCGAGTGGAGGTTGAATTCTTTCCTTAACTAAGCTCAAGAGAGGTTGAGACTTTTTCTTAACTGAGCCCAAGATGTGGTTTTTAAAGGATTTTTGCATCTGATAAATTTGGGTTTATCAGTTGAAGCCCAAGGTGTAATCTCATTGTCTCCTTTATGACAGCTTTCATGTAATGAAGGTGTTGGAGATCACACTCATGAATTATTCCTCGGCTAGATGCTACATTACGAACCTTTTCTAGGCCGTCTTCATCACTCTGGGGTGCCTCTCTGTCATTGTTCATTCTAGAGTTGCAGATGTTGTATCAGTTTCAGTGACGAACGTGTCACTAAAAGTTTCCATATTGTCTTTCTAGATAAAGGAAGGCAAGGTGTTGTTCTGTTTTGGTTCCCAGAAGGCTTATGCGGTGCCTGAGAAGTAGGAAAGATTATTTTTCAAAGTTTTTTTAAAAAATATATTAAAATAATATTTTTATTTTTTAAATTATTTTTTTGATATAAATGCATAAAAAAAATTTAAAAACATTAAAATAATTAATTTAAAGTATAAAAAAATCAAAAAATCTTTAAAAGCACGGTTAAACCGCGTCACCCTCTTAATTAATTTGGAGAAAGATTTATACAAAAAATCAAGATCGCCCCAGAATGAAAGGGGCGATCTCGTAGTTCTTGGTCTGTGAAGATACGTTGTTAGGTTCTCCATTTTATTTTTTTCATTGAGGCCGAACCTAAACCTGTGCTCGAGAGATAGTTGTCCATACACTGATAAGGGATGTATGGATTCTCAAGAAAAGAGGAGCCATGGTGGTCCTCCCGGACCGCCCGGATCCCACGAGTGAATAGAAAGTTGGATCTACATTGGATCTCACTTAAATCGCCCCATCTATCCTCCATGGATTCACCTATATAAGCCCCGACTAAAGCTGCAAAAATAACAGCTTGAATACCACTTGTAAATAATCCAAGGAACATGACAGGTATAAGAATCACTAAAGAAACAAGAACAACAACTACTAATTCATTCGCTAATATATTTTCAAAAAGTTGAAAGTTAAGTGATAAAGGTTTTGTGAAATCTTCTAAAATATTAATGGGTAAAAGGATTGGAGTTGGTTGTATGTATTTACCGAAATAACTTTTTTTTTAATAGTTTCTTAATTTTTTAAAAATAAAATTTCATTTTTTTCAAATAGTTTTTACTTTAAAAAATTGAAAATCAAGCTATTAAGTGTCTCGCATTTGATGAATCAACAAAAACATGAGAGGAAAAGTTTTGAGTAAAAAATATAATGGTTGGGCGGCGACCTAAGAGTCTCAAACAATGAGAAAAACCTCAATAGGTTTTGTACCCTTTGCAAGAGCGCGGGGACCTTTTTCAGGCAGGTTCGGATGATTTTTAGTTGAATAAGGACTCGTTATCTAGTATTATAGTTATTAGAAACCCTGACTAATCTTTAGAGATTCTAGGGAATAGACTAGTTGCATAAAAAAAAGATATTGACACCTCTAGTATGCCTTATCTGAGGTAAACTGTATCGTTTTTTTTTTTGTGATTATTATGGTCCGATGGTGTTTTTAAATTCTGTCAGCCTATTATAACGACTTTACTACAATAAACAAATCTTAGTTTATTAGATCAAGAACTTGGTCTAAAAGATCCCGACTTAAAAAGATATAAAAAGAAAGTAAGCTCATTCACAACTCATGTATTATGAAGGAGCTAAAGTTTAGAAATTCAAAGAGATTTGGTGATTATTGAAATTTCACCTTTTACTTTGGTATTTCAAATGTCCATTACTCTTGTACCAAGAAACATGGGTAGAAATATCCTTAATTATTGTTGAGATTTTTTCCAGGATAAACTTGAAATTTTTGGCTACTGCATCATTCCAAATAATATTTCAGATAAAACTCATTGCAGTTAAGCTCTTAGTAAATTTAATTAAACCATAAAAAACTCCAATTCATTCCTTAAACATTTAATTTAAAGTTTTCCTTTCCAAATTCAATTTTCTAATTCAATGGGCCTTCATTAGTTCATATTTTGATCCTTCTCAGTTGAGTCCTTCACTAGTTTTTTGTAATTTTCTAGATGTTATTCGTGTTCTCTCCACTTTTATATTTCTCAAATGTTTTGGATTTTTTTTTTATTTTTTTGTTTTTCTCTTTTCTGATTTTTTTATATATATTTATAGAGGAATGGGTAACAACAATGGGAATTGAAACTCGACTCCGTTTTTTATTATGCATTTAGTGAAAGTTTGGTTGAATGATGGATTTGATCAAATTAATTAAAAGGGATCGAAGAGTATTGATTTGGCATCCAAAAAATCAAAGTAAGAATAATTTGAACTTTTTTTCAACTCGAAGAGACTGGGAGGATTTTTAGGTGAAGTTTACTTGTTTCTATAGTTATTTTTATTCTTATTTAATTTTAAAAAATATTTTTATGTTGGTTTTATTATTCATATTCTGATTATTAGGGATTTTTATTTTATTTTTATTTCGTTTAGATTTAAACCATTATAAAATAAAGTGTTTTTGTTTATAATTTAGAAGACTACTTGACCAAAAAAAAAAAACATTAAGTAATAATTTCAAATTAGTATTTTTATATGATAACCGTATTCAATATTAACTTTCTCATGGGATCTTCCGCCTCTATTACGCTGATAGACACTTTTGTTTGTCCTCAAATGTTCCTCAGAATTTGGCAAACGCTACTGACAATACATTTGGAAATTACTGAGAAGTTGGAGCAAAAGTCACCTGTTTGATTCAAGATATTTTTCATATATGAACAATTTGCGTGTCCGAAAACGTCAATCCGTGGAACAAATTATTTTCCTAATTTCAACCTTTGCAGCTAGCTTTATACGAAATTATACAGCTAACAAGATGGACCATGGTGAGGGAGTCTTGTCATCTGGTAAGCATCTGCTTCAAAGTGTATTGAAACGATCTGATGACTTGGAGCAGCCAGCACCCATCGATAAACTCCTTACAGCTACCTTGACTGCACCAACAGCACTAAGCTGCCTAGTCTCAGGGCTCAGCCCATGTCTGTCCTGGCTCTTGCATTTTTCTTCCATCTGAACACCCACAAAGTATGCTATCTGAACATTGATAAGCACAGTGAGAGAAGATTGCATGCAAGAGTTTTGAGTTTTTATTTTTTTTTGTCTTCCAAAGCTTGGATACTGATAAATGGTAGAGATAACAACCAAAATAAAGCACTTGGTGAAACAAGAATGAAGATTGACCTAAGATCATGCAGGCTCTGACATTCATGATAAAGAAGAAAACAAAGCGTAAGTGATCATTATCTGCAGTCCAAGAAACATTCCTCATAGTGTGCTAATCAATTACAAATTCGGGCACCCTTCACTAACACTTCCAGCTTACAAGAAACTACTATTTACAAGTAGCTCATGGTTGTAGCCTTGGAATACACCTAGAAAACACTGCATACGAGCTTAGCATTCAATATTCAAATTTGGTGTAGGCATCTGCTGGAATGCACGATTTTTCGATTAAGTATGAATTAGAATATCAAAACAAAAATATATGAAAACTCGATACAAGTGGATCCAAAACATGGCCAGAGCATATCTAGACAACTTGAAATCTAGAATGAACTCAATTTGCCAACAATCATTTTTTAAGCAGTTGCTTGCGCCTATCTTTTCCTTTGTTTTCCTCCAACTTCATTTATCATTGGATGCCTTTGCTCCTTTCCATTTTTCACCGTGTTCAAGACTGAGCCATACAACCAAGAATCATGGTCTAAAACTAAAAGTTCCCAAAGGCTAAGCTGAAATTCTTTTTGAAAATTGTTAGTGCTTATTAACTACATTTCTCTTTACAGGTTTTCATCTAGTAGCACATCTCTATTACCATAAAGATGGAAACTTTGATCCTCCATAGTCATAAAACTACGCAAGAGCATGGCTTTAGTCTAGTAAAATTCCAGTTGTAGGTAAACCGCATATGTATCTCTAGTTTTAAGGTATTGCAAGCACTAATAAAACAATAATGATTCTCAAAGAGCCTGGAGATGCAATCAACTAGTAGAGCAGGCTTGGGTATAGCATATATGCATCAGTCTATGTTGCTTGCTTAGTGCTTGTTTTGACCTGCTTTTACTAGATTTTGAGCATTCTTTTCACCCCTTCTTGATGCCTGATCATTTTTTATCAGTGCTTGGATATGATACAGGCAGAAACGGGAAATAGGTGATGGCAAGTCTTCTTTAGAGAAAGAAAGTTGTATTTGGAACCAAGCTTGATCATAGGTATTTTGATAGTTCAGCTCACCACAACTAGTAATAATTGTGTATGCATACGTCAAAGAGGATTATAATAGATCGGTTGAATTGTCCATGTAGAAGTACCTTGCCGGTAGCATTGCGAACAGGTGACATGTGAAGAAGATTCCAAAACGTACTCTTGTCTTTCCTAATATTAAAGAGGAAAACTATTAGTTAGAAGCAATCAATAAAATTCAGTCCCTCCCAAACACGTTGAAAGAATACTCAAGTGTCAACCTGTAATTTAAGAAACACACTGTGCATGCTTGCTCAACCTGCATGCTTTCCTGTATCTGGAGGACAGTTAGCAAAATCAAAACTTTTCGGTCAATACAGCTGTTAGCATAATCTTAGGTTGGCATCCAGCCAAGATAATTGTGAGATAATATGTAATTATTTAGGGCCAATGAGATTATAGCTCAACTGGCACCTATGTATGTATATATATAATTATTTAGGATTATTTTCTTTCCTTGTATGATTCATATCCTGGGTTATATAAACCCATGCACATGCTTTATACCATTGTCATTGCTAATGCAAACATACATTTCTCTAACCCTTCTCTGTTGCCAAGCTCGTATTAAGAACCTCTATCCCATGTCATCAAGCATATGGAAAAAGTTTGTACCTGATTCAAAACCGAGGAATCTGTACCAACTCCACTTAGAAATCTCCAATTGCACCCTAACACTTCATGTCTATCATAACCTATAGAAGTAAAGAAGCGATATAAGTAGCTGAGTGACCTGTGTTGTTCAGATATTAACAAACTAAATGGTATGATCGATCTAGGTAAATGAATGAAATTAAAATATGGGGTTGTGTGTGATGAATATGGATTCATAAGATTTAAGAACCTGTCAATTTTAAGAAGGCATCACTTGCGTAAACTATAGGCATGTTAGGCAGGTGTGGATCTATCCTGAAAAGGAAGCAGATATATGTTGCAAGAAACACAAAGCAAGGAGGTTAGCAATATCCATTAAGACATTTTCTGCTCGTAAAAATAAAAACGAGGAATTTGCAACAACTCACAATACAAAACTTTGATTGATTCTACCAAGAGATATATTTAAAGATGAATTAATGAGGCCTGCCGCAGGTGAGCTACATCTTTTCCCACACGCCAGTCTGCCAGTAGACTCACTGTAGTGGGTCAGCACGGACAAGATGTTGTTAATGGTAGTTGCAGCTCTTTGCTTCTCTAGGTCACTTGCCTCCCATGGCTCTTCAGTCTCTACTCCTATAAATCGAGACTAATAAAATGTTAGCCAAGCCAGAACCAGAAGTTACTAGTGAGAAGAGTCCGGATTAGACCAAATCAGGAACCTACGAGCCCTGAACAAGAAAATTGTGGTGTAAATAAACAAGGACGATGATTGTTAATCAAAATGGAGGAAAGCTAAAAGACATTATAGTGCCCAAGCAGTGCAAAGCCTGACTTTGCAAGTTAAAGAAGCAAGACTAAAATACCAAAACAGAGGAAAATCATCTCAAAAAACTGAAATGCGCACCCAAAAAGTTTGATGATGAAGCTATACAATGATATGACAAAGTAAAACAATTGCACAAAAACAAACCTCTACAGTTGGTATAGGTATCCAAAGCCAAAACACGTCCCAGTTCCACCAAAGAGTCGGAGCAAACCTCTCTCCTGCAGGAACCAAAAACAATCTCGTTCCAAGCAGCATCGGCCCCATCATCGGTTGATCTTTTGTTTCTCAATATAGGCACCTGAACCCCAATGAAATGAATGACCCTGCCATCCTCCTTGCTAAAAACAGGGCTCATCTGAAACAACATCCAAAAGGGCGTCCCATCTTTACGATAATTCCATAAACTGACCTGCACCGCCCTCTCCTCTCGAATTGCCTCCCGGATTTCCATTACTGTTTTTCTATTCGTCTTGGGACCTTGAAACATCCTGCCGTTGTTCCCTATCACTTGGTCTCTCCGAAAACCCGACATTTTCAGGAACCCAGGGCTTGCAAACACGATAGGGTGACCCGAAATGGTGGGGTCAGTGATGGTGAAATTGTGGGGCAATTCCTCGAGAGCTTCTCGGACCCAGGGAGAGTATCTGGTGTTGAAGGATTTCTCAATTAGAGCCAGCTGCGATTCCATACTGATTGTTGAGACTTGAAAATGTTCTTCTGTGTCAACCTTGCTTTGCCAATTAGCCCCAATCCCATGTGGGATTTTTGTTAGGATTTTGGAATCCAGGCACAAAGAGAGGAAATAGACTTCGATCAGTAGAACCAAGTTAAAGCTAAGCAAAAGTAGGTCTCTGTCTATCTTGTGAGATTTCCCTAGCAACAGTAATGGAAAGGAAGAGCAAGCCACAGCGAAAAGTGGTGGCCTTGTTTTTGTTGTCGCTGTTGTTGCAGTTGACAGAGAGAGAGAGAAATGGAAATATCGGGAAATTTTAAGTATTTTATTAGTAATTGAATGAAGGAAGATGAGTGACAGACACACATCAATCGTTGTTTAATCGAAAAATCTGTGTATGTGATGAGAAGCGACGCGATTCCACATCTTCTCCACTTGAAAAAACTTCACCGGATTAGCTTGGCACAGCGTAATCCTTCTGTTAGTTTATGTGGTTCAAAAATGTTTTTAAAATAAACTAATTTTTATTTTAATTTTAGATTGTTTTAACAAATTCATACTAAAAATATTATTTTAATATATTAAAAAAAAAACCTTCTTTCAATCAAAGTTATTAAATCAATCTAAAGTATGGGTAATAGAAAGGATTAAACCTAATTAATTTAAAATAAAATGATTTTAATATTAAAAAAATTAAAATATTTTTTTAAAAAAAATACATCAAATTAGTTTATGATTGTATTATACGTTGACTTTTTAAATCAATCAAATTTAATTAGATTAACTCATATCTAGTTTTATTTAAAAAACAACTTGAACTAAATTTTTAAAAAATAAATTATTAAGATAACTCATCTCGTCAGATCAAATTTAATAACATTAATTAAAACTATACAACAAATTTTTATTCATCAAGTAATTTTGTTTTTCTAAATGGGGTAATTATCAGAAAAGATTGAATTCTTGCAAAATGAAATTGTTTGTAAAAAAACAAAATTCAATTATGATGAAATTCATGATAAGACATGGATGAAAAGATAGTGTTAAGAATTTTTAAAACTTTTAGACATAATTGAGATTAACTATTAGACATTTAAATTTGTAAACATTTAATTATCAAGAAAACGTGATTAGGAAAGTGTTTAGAGGATTCATGACAACACACTGCGAGCATTGATGATTCTATTAATTGCGAGATTTATTTAGGGTTTTTTTTTTATATAAATTATAAGGTGAACTAATTAATAAAAAGAAATGTAAAATTAAATTTAATAATTGCTTTGCAGTTGCCTCGGTAGCCATTATAGAGGCAGTACGGTAACACACTTTTCTATTGACCGAATAAAGATGCATTAAACGACAAAGCAGTGATACGGATTCGCAGATGGGATGATTGAGAGCGGAGGGAGGGACCGGGATTGATAAAAATACATTATAAAAGTGTTATTAAATCCAATAAAATAAAATTCATGATTTGAAAACTGAAAAGACTGAACTTCATCAAATTTATTATTATTTTAATATTTTTTAAAAAATTGTTTTATAATTTTTTAAAAAATTAAATTATATTTTTATTAATTATCTAAATTATTTTTTATTTATAAAATCAACCAATTTAAATTGGATTAAATAACTAAAATGAAAGGTTTTAAGATTGATTTATATATCAATTTTTAATGTCATCATAAAAAAAAAATCTTTATATTTTTAATGTTTTTTTATATATTATAAAAAAAATTATTTAAAATAAAAATAAATAGAATAGTGTGTATGTGTGATGATAAGTCAGGGGTTGATCACCAGCCGTTGATGTATCTGATGATAACATAGATAGTAAACATACATAATTCTTCTAGAATTTTTGTGAGTTCAATTACACACTTCCAAATTGGTTTTTCTAAATCTAATGTTTTTTTTTTAAGAAAATTACTATAGTATTTTATGGTTTGTTTTTTTATTTATTTTGCAACTAAATTTTTAAATATGGTGTCTTAAAACTTGAAATTTAAAAGTGGATAACACTTTATATTCTTGAAAGTTAGCACTACAAAAATCAATAAAAATATTTATTTATTTATAAAATTATCATAATATTTAAAATAATAATTAAAAAATAAAAAACTAAAAACAATAAAAGTATTTTTAAAAAGCATGAAAAAAAATAGAAAAAAAAAAGCAGCCATCTCCCCATCCTTTTCTATCGTTAATTACCATCTCCATTATAATTTTAAAATTCGATCGAACTTGACGGGTCGAATCAGGTTAAAAAAACAGGAAAAAAAAAACTTGGTGTGATCCGGCTGACTTGATAGGTTGACTTGGAGATCTAATAAAAAATCCGGTTACAACCCATTGACTTTTTTTTACTACAACGACGTCGTTTTGATTTTTTTAAAAAAAATTTAACCCGGGCAACCCAATAACCCGGTCAAAACCTAAAACCCGGACCGACCACTAGATCAGGTCCAAAAAAAAAAAAAAACTATGATATCCACCGCATCTCTCCTTTTCTTCTTTGTTCTTTTTTTCCCGGATAATCTTAATGGTGAAATGATGCCATTAAATCCAAAGAATCAAATCTGTCATGCTTGATTATCTGCGCACAATTTCTTTGTTTTTTTTTCAAGAAACTAGCCCACATTAATATGCCCATATCTGTCTCCAGCTAAAACAGTCCACAGTCCACAGTCCACCAAAGCTAATGACAGGCGATGACTCAAAAATATCAGTACTTGATTCGACTAAACAAAAAACATTTATATGAACTCACTACACTGTTAAGAATTGCAGTTCTCTCGCGGAGAATGAACAAGAAAAATTGGGAGATTTAAGGCAATATATATACACACCCACATTCGTTAGAGTTGTCATTCACCTCCAACATATTCTTTATTATCTCTTCGCCTATTTCATCCCTATTCACTCTTCATAGTCACTAACATCGCAGATCGCTCTGCCAAAACCCTTGTTCTTCGTAAGTAATTTAACCTTGAATCTAACCGGAAACCACACCTTTTCTAACTTGAAACCCAATCAATTTTACAACCTCCATTTGCCTTAGTTTAAACTCGGAATCCAATTGATTTGGACCACAAATCATACCCGAAACACTCGATCAAAACCCGGTCAAACCCTTCCCTGAAGAAAACTCAAAAGTTGTAGCACCAAATCAACTCAAAAACAGATGTTTTTTTTGTTGTTTTTTCATGTCAATGGTCGTGTAAGAGAGAGGGTTTGTTTTTTTTTTTCTTTTTAGATTTGTGTTTGACAGAGAGAGCACAAGAAAGAAAAAAAGGTTAGCATAAAGAGAAAGAAAGAGTTTTGAGGTAATAGTTATTTTCCATGCTATAACATCTGCTACTAGATCCAGTGGTAAGAGTTTGAGATCAAGAAATTTGTTTTCTCTGTGATTTCAGGTTCGAGCCTCATAATTGCTAATATGATGATCACTGGAAGCTTACATGTTTGCTAATTTCAGGGCCTGTAAGATTAATCGAGGTACGCGCAAGCTAGCTTGGACACCGATATTAATAAAAAAAAATTAAAAACTAGATAGAACTAGATTGCATAGTAAACAAAAGACCAAACTATAAAATGCTCACAATAATTTTTCTTTTTTTCTACCAAATTGGAAAGTTTATATTACCCCTGTTTTGTACTAAAAAAGCATCGGAATATTCTAAAATGATAATGATTTTATATTATTCATATCATGTCTTTATACTGCATTAAAAAAATATAATAAAGTAACATAGTTTAAAACATTTTTGGTGAAATAGAAAAGTTTTGTGCAAGATCTTGAAACACAATATTTTAAGATGTCGCGTGAAACAAAACTTTTCAAATAAATTATTTAAAAAACTAACATAAATTACAATAAAAAAAAGATAAGAGAGAGAAAAAAAAAGATCTCAATAAAATATTAAAACTTTAATAACAACAATATTAGTATCATAAAAAAATATTTTAATAAAAAAAATAATAATCAAAATGATCCATTCATGCTGCCCAAAATGGGTAATAAAGCGTAATGTTTTCTCCATCTTATTAAAAACCTTTAATTCAAACATCTTTTTTGTAAGCAATAAAAAAACCTTAATCTAATGCTATATGAATTTATTTTTTAGAATATACAAGAACTTGTTTTTTTGTGTACAAAAGCTAATCTAAATATATTTTTGTAGTCAAAATCAAAAAATATAAAAAAAAAACACTTATTAAAATATACTGAAATACCTAGATAAAATGTTGAATAAATTCACAGTAATAAAACATTATTCCTTAAATAATCAATTTAAAATAAAAAATTGTTAGGGCAGACATTGGGCAAAGGAAAGGGTTAAGATGTCACTTCGTTAATCTTTGGCCCAGTCATGATCTCAGCCAAAAAAAAAAACTTTCTGGAGAACTCCAGAAGATTACCGAAATCCCTGCAGCTCCCAATTCCATACCTCCTTGTCACATAACGTTCTCCAGAAATTTCTGCTCTTTCCTTTAAGTATCACTCCATCCATTATCCTCTTCCGATAAATTCCTCACAAGTTTCAGTTTTTTACCCATCTTGATTGCTTGACATCGACGGCCAATTGGAAATCTCCGCTGATCAATAGCTATATTTCTTGAGCAATGATCAAAATGTCTCACGCACTGTCAAATTTAAGCCTCTCTCTTCCTCTGCCATCAATGAAGGGTGCTTCTTCAAGAAACCTTCATGGCATAGCATTTAGCTACAACCACAACCACAAGAGCAACAACAACATGAAGGCCATGGCAGCAGAGAGCAGAGAGAATCTTGACCACTTGCAGAGAGCCAGGAAGAACCCTCAACAATCTCAACACAAGAAAAGAGTGGCCCCTGCTGCACCAATAGGTAATCAATCAATAACTATATCCCATACAATATTCAAACTAGGAGGTAAGAAACCTTGAGACGCTCACTGAATTTGTTGGTTTCTTTCCTGGCAGGGTTATGGGACAGGTTTCCTACTGCAAGAACAGTGCAGCAGATGATGGAGACAATGGAGAGGGTGATGGAGGACCCATTTGTCTACTCAGGTAGGTGGCCATCACCATTACCTGTAGAGGGGAGTGGGTACAGCAGAGGAAGGACACCATGGGAGATAAAAGAGGGTGAAGATGAGTACAAGATGAGGTTTGATATGCCAGGAATGACTAAAGAAGATGTGAAAGTTTGGGTTGAGGAGAAGATGCTCGTTGTTAAGGCTGAGAAGGTGCCCCAGAAGACGGTGAATGGCGTAGAGAATGGAGAAGAAGAGGAGGGAGAGTGGTCTGCAAAGAGTTATGGCAGGTATAGCAGTAGAATTGCTCTGCCAGAGAATATTCAATTTGAGAAGATCACTGCTGAAGTTAAAGATGGGGTTTTGTATATAACTATACCTAAAGCTAGTGCCACTGCCAAGATTCATGATATCAATGTTCAGTGATTGCTTAGAAAGTGGCTCCTCGCTTGTCCTTCTTCTTTCCTCTGGTGTCAGCTTATGTTTTAAGTTTTGTGGATGAAAATTGTAGATTGAAAGAACAGTTGGTAGAAGAACTTCTGCTATGAATCTTGAAGATGAAATTCAGATTTTCATGCATTTTTCATTTTTATCACCTCTGAAAATGGATGGCAATAAACAGATAGATAAGATCAAAACTATGATGAAAGTTGTGGAAATTGATCGCCACAAACTAAATAGAGTCTTGAAGACAATGGTTTAGAATTTTGATTACAACATATGTGTAAAAGGTACTCCTCCTCTCGATAATTAATAAATTACAAAATTTAAGCAGCATGACAATTGATTGATCCTTAATCATATGGTATGATGAATGAAACTTGTTGTGTAATGACAAATAATTGAATAACAATTCTCTTGTGAAACTCTCAAAATTGATTGTATACGATCATGTGATACAGATTCGATAAAAAATTTTCATTTCTGGTTAGATCTAGGCTAAATTAACTTTATCTTCAATAAATACTTAGAAAAACCATAAAAAAATATAAGAGGTAAAAAAAAATTGATAATATATCACCCATAACCTATTTGATGATGCAGTGAGTCTAAGTCTCTATGAATTTACGTGGGAAAATTTCTAACATTTCCTGCTTTGAATACTAAATCTTCAAGACTGTCAGCTTTACGTTGTAGGCGTGGATTCAGGTCTCAACAATGTCTTTAAGAGTTTTTTTTAAAAAACAACTAGCGTGACAGAATTAATTTAATGAGTTAAAATACAATCTAAATAATTAATAAAAATATGAGTTAACTTGAAAAAAATCAAGATGATTTTTTTTAATATTAAGATGATAACATAATAGATCACACATTATCAACTCGAGTTAATCACCAAATTCATGACCCATATTGAACACAACCATAGTGAGCTAACTCGATCGGGTGAATGTTTCTCTCCTTTTTATTTCTTTATTCTTTTCCTAGTTGAGCCTTCTTTGGACTTGAGTCAGATCAAATTCAACACTAAATTAAAGAGTTATTCGAGAAACAAAGACTATATTGAAAGAAGATGATTTGGGCTGAGTATGATAAGATTCAAGATTCAATTAAAGAGTTGATATAGAATATAAGATTGAATGAACAAAAAGGGTAAAAAAAATATAGCACGTGCAATGCACGTGCCAACATGTGAGAAGAGCTGCCATATTGGGATGGTGCATGTGGCTTCTTCCAACATCTAAAGGCGGTCTTCATTGTTGTCTTTGAACTCGTCTCGATAGGGTCTTCCTTCTAAGGTAGCACGTGCTGGCCACTTCTTGACTACGTGGCATCAATGACTATTTTTTTTCTCTCTCCACCTTTAGATTGCACAACTAAATTTCATGTTCTTTTTTCTTTAAAGGCTACTTTTTTTTTTTCTAATTGTCAATTACAATCCTTCTAGATTTAATCTTTTAGAATATAAAAAATCAAAATAGTTTGTTGCAAGATTGAGTGCAAAACCAATGAAAAGATTTTTTTTTACTAAGTAAGGCCTCGACAAGCAAGCAAAAAACAAAATACTTAGGCAATCATGAAAAAAATTAGCACATGAGGATAAAAATAAAAAAAATAACATGAAAAAAAATACATGGTGTTATTGGGTTCTATTGGATGAGTAGTTATAATAATTGAAACAATGAATTGGTGAGCTCTTATAGTTTATTGTTAATGTGTTTTTGAGTTTTAATATATTTTATTTTATTGATTGAATAGGAAGGGAATGAGTGAAAGAAAATAGAAACATTTACCTAGTGGAGAATTTCTTGTACCTCGTGTTCTTTAGAAGGAGTGATCCTTTTTTCTACAAGTGATTCTCCATCCTAAATTATATGAGTGTTTAGGAGTGTGTAGATTTTGTTTTGGATGAGTTTTAAAAAGTATTTTATTTTAAAAATATTAAAGTGATACTTATTAAATTAATCAAAGTAGTATTTCATACGTGTGCGCTTCTTTCTTCCTTTATTACAAGTGACTACAGTTCGTTCTTCACTATTGCAATTCTTAGATGAGCCAGGATTCACATTACTAATTTTTTATACAATGGTTATACATAAGGCTTGACTCAAGGATGTGGTGAAGCTCGTAAGCAAAAGAACGTCAAGTATCATAAGTTCAAAAGAGTCGAAACTTACTGCTATGAGCGATTGGTGTGAACCTAAATTTCCAATGGTTGTGATATTAGAAGATGTTATTTCATCATAAAAAAAAATATACACACTCTCATGTAGCCTCATGATCTTGTATTTCAACACAAGACACTTCTTCACGGGATGATTGATCAAGCGATGATATTTGCAATAATTTGGATTGTCCATTTGGTTTACTTTTTCGGACCGTTTCAACTCTGGTAGCTCGAAAAGATTTGCTTCGAGTAAATCATCTAGCATTCTTGATATGTCTGAGTTAGGGAATGAATACTTTTTTTCTTATCGTCTTTTCAAGGTTAACTTCTTTCTTTTACCTTTTTGAAAAGTAATCAGTGTTGTACGATCATTTTTTTTTTACTTTGGTTGGTACCTTTATAGAAGCATAATTAATTACAAAATATTGTTTCCCCTCAATCTTTAGAGCACTCTTTCCAAATCCATGACCTTTAATCTTATTTCTCATGGGCTTTTGCATAGGTAATGATAAGTTTTCAGCTGCAGCAATGCTAAGTTCCGTATCGTGTACTCGAGTAGCCAATTCTTTAAAAGATTTTGGTTTAATGCCTTGTAATATGTAGTGTAGTCCCCAATGCATCACTTGAATACATATATCTAGCGTAGAAGTTTTGGTAAGCCGATCTTTAAAGTTGAGGCTAAGGTTTCTCCACCGATGAATATAGTTGATGACAATCTACTTTTTCCATTGACATGTATTGGTGAGTTTAATCATGATAGCCACACGACGAGTACTGTAGAAGCAGTTAAGAAACTCATGTTCCAATTTCTCTCAACTATCAATTAAACCAGACTTCAAGTTAATATACCAGTCAAAGACATTGTCTTTCAAGAATGAATGAATTGTTTTACCATGAGATCACCATCAATTTTGACATATTGCAAGTCTCCATAAAATGAGCTATATGTTGCCTAGGATTCTCTTTGTCATTGAATTATCAAAACTTTGGTGGTTGATAGCTCAAATGCATCTTAAGCATGTTGATTTTTTGGGTGTACGACTTCACATAAAAATATAAAGGTTGAACTGAGCTTTCTACTTGGTCCATGATGGCTTCCTTGATAAGTTCTTTCAGTTTATTCATGGTGAAAAAGCCATTGGTAATACCATGAATATTCCTTATAGCTCCAATTATAGAATCCTCAATGACATCTATTTGATCCATTTGCAAAGCCTTGGTAACCGAAATTTGGTCTCGCTCATTCATGCTCTCAAGTTTGTTCATTAGCTTTGTTATCTCTTGGTCTTTTTCCTCGAGTGAAGTTGAAAGCTTATTGATGAGTTTTGTCAAGTTAACCACTTGATCCTCCAAAAATGTAGTCTCAGTCGTCATCAATAACATGGTGCCAAAACCCGAATCCTTACTTGGTGATCGACATGGAGAGATCTTTATGAGAGAATTGCTGAAGTAGTCATATTGAGTGTCGAAGAAAAGTTCATGTGCCCCCACTTGATTTTTATGGTGGAGTTACTTGTAACTTTATTTTTAGAGCGAGTTCTCGTGCTTTTTTTTGCATTTGATGTTGACATTAGCTCAAGAATCGGCTTAGTTTGTGCATACAACTTAGTGATGGTTTTTCTTTTCAATGGCGAGGTTGAAGAATCTTCAATAGCATGTCGGCAACTTGAATCAGTACCCTTATTGCTTTTGGAAGCGACAATGGTGATCATGTTCTTTCTAGTTATCATTGAGAGGTTGTTGAAAATTCTTTCTTAAAGGGAAGAGATGTGAGGTAGAGATTCCCCAGTGGAGTCGCTAGAAAATTATGAACACAATTTTAAGTATCTGAAATTAGATAAGCACACGTTTACAAATATTTGATTTTATTAAAATATATGACTAGGTATAATCTCTATTTAAAAAATTCTTACAAAAGAATAAACAATCCTTTGATTCCTCCTTTGGATTTGATATGTGGTGACTTGATTTATTTGTGAAATTAAGCCAAGATATGTGCTTTGCAAGAATGTGAATTTGAGCGTGTATTGCGCGGCGAGATTTGGTGATTTGATGCGTTGAAGAGTACATTTGATTTATCTTCAAAGTGTCATTGAAGAACTCTTATAAGACGTTTAGACTTGACCCAATAGAGCTTCGTTCTTTGTAAACTTCAAGAGTAGATGAAGGAGGCTTAAGAGGTTTTGAAAGAGCTTCCTTGCTTGAAGTGTTTGTCTTGAAAAAAATTTTGTATCTCCAAGAATTCTTTTTCTTTTTGTCTAAAGTGAGACCCTCTATTTATAGAGATTTATAGGGGTTCTCAAGTTTTTTTTTTCAATGCCATGTGATATTATTTTATTAGTTGATTTTTATCGATGACATCTTGTATTTATAACAAGATATCTTCAATATATCATCTCATGTATCAACATTTCATTGACCAATAAATATATAAAATCTTATTTATTTTTTATATCATTTATTTTTATTTTATTTTATCCTTTTTTGTAATAAAATAAAATAAAAATGACACATGGTGAAATTTTATCAGTAGAAATTTTTTGTTTCTATAAATGAAACTCATAACCCATAAAAAATGATAAGAATATCTCCACCTAGGATTTCTCTCACTTAATTGTTCTTATTTTTTTAAAAAATAAGTCAAAGAAGTAATTAATATCATACCACTAGTTACTCTCTAAACACCATAAAATTTCTCATTATATCACAATACCAAACACATATTATATTTAATTATTATTTTAAAATAAAATGGATAAGTATAAAATATACAGAAAAGTTAAAATAAAGAGGATAAAGATATAAAAATAAATCTTTTTTTAAATAATTTTAAAATAAAAAAACAAGAAAACATGTCTTTTTATTTAAATTATCTATATCTTTTTTATCCTTAGATAATAACCAATTACTAGGTAGATGAGTGCTTCTATAAATAAACCATTAAAAAACTCTAGTTTTCTTTGTTTTATCTATCTATTGTGTTGTTTAGAGATGTTCCTTTCCATAATATTAATAAAGTTTCTCTGTTAATTCTTTAGTAAATTGTTGACTGCATCACTATCTGCCAATGAAAATACAGGAGAGAGGCTACCAATAACGAAGAAAATCCCTACCCAGTGAGTGAAGGAGGGAGTGCAAATGATTATCTAGAAAAAAATAAATAAAAAAGTTTTTAATTAATTAATTAATTCGTTAAACATGGTCCCTTGATATAGGCCTTAAAAGAGTATAATAAGTTTTTGCTTTCTAAAATTATTTTATGAAAAGTTTTGAATTTTTGAATTTTAAATTATTTTTTATGATTTTGTATTATTTTGACAAGCTAATGTCAAAAATAAATTTTAAAAAATAAATAAATATATTATTTTAATATATTTCCAAGTAAAAAACACTTTGAAAAACTATCGTTATCACAATCACAAACACTATCTAATTGTAGACAAAAACTATTGTTAATGAGCTTATTTGTTTTTGTATTTCAAAAATATTTTTGAAAAAAAATTATTATTTTTTTATTTTTTTTTTGCGAATTAATATTTTATGGTGCTTTTAGATTTGATGTGCTAATGTAAAAAAAAATTATTCGATGCATTCTCAAGCGAAAAACACTTTGAATAACAACCGTTAATACAATACCAAACGAGTTCTAAGAAAGTGTTTGAGAGTATGATAGATGTTGTTTTTCAAAGTTTTTTTCGCTTGAAAATATATTAAAATAATATATATTTTTTTAAATTGTTTTTTGATATTAGCATATCAAAACTATTTAAAAACACTAAAAAAAATAATTTAAAATAAAAAAAATCAAATTTTAACAAAAAAAAAATAAAATTTCAATCTCAATTTTAAATGAGATCTAAGTGACCTTCTCGATTAGAATTATTATTTTTTTGGTTTTTAAAAGGTTTTGATATGATATATAAAAAATATTTTTTTTAAAAAAAATATTTAATATTTTTAATAATCCCCCCCTTCCTTCAAATTCAAATTAATGGACTCAACCAAACTGAACATAAATAAAATCCATCAGATTCTGTTTATCTGTCACCTTCCCCCTCTCTCACATGATTGCTTTTCTAGAAGTGAAACTAGACGTTAGGAGCTTCTTTCAGGTAGGTCCCCAAGAAATCTATCCATCAATCAAAATATAAAGATTCAGTCTTTTCTTTGTTAAGAGTAAGTGAAAGAAAGGCAACCCAACAACAACAACGGTCTCTTCGCTCACTCACTCGCTGACAGAGGAAGAAGGTTCCCTTTCTCTGCAGAAGAACTGAGTTGCCTCTTACGCTCTCATCTTGCCTTTGTTGCCTGCAAGACATGAAATGAGATGGACCCATTTGAGCCTAGACCCTGATTTTCATATTTTAAAGGGAGACCAGAGATTGACTCTGCCATAAACTAAACTAAAACTAAGATAAGCTCTACGTACCTGCTGTCGGTAGCGAAAAGGGTTTTGAATAAAAAAGAGAGTATTTTTGTTTGTGGGATTCGCTTTCTTTGTATAGATAGATAAAAGAAAAATGGGAGAATCAGCTTGTCTTATGAGATCTTTTTCTCATCCATCTAGTGCTTCCAGAGAAGCCAAAGAGGTTAGTCCTTCAAGCTTTATTGCTTTATTATTTTTTTCATGTCTTGTCTTATCATGCTCTGGGGTTTGAAGGAATGGTTTTTCTGTTTTGGTGTTGTTTTTAGCGATCTTTTGTGGGTTTTGCTTCAATTGTTGTGATTTTGCCTGTGATATTGAGACATCTTGAAAAAATTATGACTACTGGGGTTTTTGGTGAAATGGAAAAATGGCTGTTGTGAGATTCTGTTGCTCATTTTCCTTTTGCTTTTTGGGTTGTCAAACAGACCATAATGCTTTGAGGATTTACTCGTTTTTATTGAATTAATTACTGCTGTTCTTGATTTTGTTCAATGCTTTGAACACTTGAAACGAAAGTAATTTAAGCTCTCCTTTTATTTTCCGTAACTGCTAATATTTTCCGGAGAATTGCATATATTTGATTAAATGCAGCCTTGATTGGCTTTCGTTAAATCTCATTTTCGGACATCCTCGTGTTGATGATTGCCTTTTTTCTTTCCATTGTTGAAACTTCTTTTGGACTTGAGTATGGCTTTTTTTAATATATCTGGCATTCATCAAGATTATGGCTCTTTTTTGTTTCAGTTAATAAAGAAGACACCGAGTCTCTGGAGTTTCTTTGCATTTTGTGTTAATTGTTTTATGGATATCATTGGTTTGAAATAGATAATAATGAGTTGCATTAAAGAAATCACTGAGCAAACATGTAAAATATTTTTGAGTTTCAGGGCAATCCCATTCTAGCCCTGACTGAATCAATCTCGTTCGGGAGATTTATGTCAGAATCTTTGGCTTGGGAGAAGTGGTCAACCTTTAGTCACAATCGCTTCTTAGAAGAAGTTGAGCAGTTTTCCAAGCCAGGTTCTGTTGCCCAGAAGAAGGCATATTTCGAGGCTTATTACAAGAAGAGGGCAGCCATGAAAGCAGCAGCCTTGCTTGAGCAAGCAAACGCCGCATCTAAGGATGTTCCTGAAGTAGAAGCTGCAGACAAGGCTCCCAGCATTTCTCATGTTAATTTGGAGTTTTCTAAAGCAACCAATGAAGTGATCATCAATGAACAAGATGAGGGGATTTTTGATGCTGGCCTAGTTCATTCTTCTGATGCAAATGCATTTTATGCTGATGGTCGAATGGATAATTCACAAAATGCAAAGGTGGAAGGAGATGAAGTGGTAGAAGAAAAGAATGTTGAGGTGGAAAACTCTATTCACGTGGCAAATTCAAAGCAGATTGAAAATGCTGACGACTGTGACATTATTGTGGCCATGCCAGAAGAGAAGATGCCCAATAAGGTAAACAACCATCCCAATCAGGAAGCTGCTGAAATGGAGAATGTAGCTTTACCAAATAATAAAAGGCAAATGAGTTCTTTATCAAACTCATTGAGTCAGAGTAGAGCATCGAAACTTCCTAAGTCTTCTGCCAAACTGTCAAGTTCCACAAGACTAAATGCTACTCCAAACAGTAAGAAGTCTGCTGGAGAATTGGTGGGTGAAAAGAGAGCAACTTCAAAATCTATCCATGTGTCAATCAATTTTGCTTCTCGCTTGCAAGACACCAACAAAAGTTATGTCAGAGTATCTAAAGACAGGTCCGCTACTCCAGAAAATCCAACCAGGGTATCTCCATTCCTCATACCATGATTATTTGATGCTAATCATTTTATGCAGTATAGACACTCATGTGTGCACACACTTCAATTATTACTCACACCAGTAAGAATCTTGTAACCCACCAAGATGAATTTTGTCTAAACTGCAGGGATCTGTTCATGGTGTATCAAAGCTTCTTCCTTTAATATTTCGGCATTCACAAGATAGAAGGTATTTTGTCTCTACAAACACAAGTAGCTGGCCCTCTCTAATTGTTATCATTGACACAGTTTATCCTCGCAGAAGTAAGTCAGAGCTCAACAAGTCAGTTTCAGGAAAAATTACACCTGGTGAAATATCACAGACCCTCTCTTCAGAGTAAGGACTTTGCTCCTGGGTTTCCTGAATGGTTCTTTTTTGTCTGTACCATGTTACTCATGCCACAGTCATGTTTGCTTCTACTGAACTAGAGAGTATAACACACTGAATGCATCATTGATAATTTATGTTCATAGCTGAAAACATAAAATTAAATTTTAAGTTTGTGGCAGTCTTGCATTCTTCATCTTGATTGCTCATTCCACATGGAGAATGAATAATTAGTAACTAGAACAGAGAAGCACCATTTTTCCTATGTTTCAACGTTATTCTAAACTTATAGAACTACAGCTGCTCGAAATCATCAAGTGCAAAAGGAAGCAAATCACGACCTCCACTTATATCCTCTCCATTTAGCTTTAGAAGTGAAGAAAGAGTGGCAAAACGAAAAGAGGCAAGATTAATCTCTGTAGTTTTTCTATTAATTCCTTACTTGCAATAATGTCATGGTTTTGATATCTCGTTTTACTGGCTGTTCTAGTTCTTTCAGAAGCTAGGAGAGAAAAACAATGCAAAGGAGGACACAGAAAAAAAGCATCTGCATGCAAGACCTAAGGTCATCTCACATAACTTTATTGTAGTGTTCGTACGGTGGTGTGAGTTACCACTGTTAAAATGATCAGTTTCCTTTGGTACCCAATGATTCCAACCAAAATTTTTGGTATTTTTGAAATATAAGCCAAAATCCTTTTTTTTTACAAACTTGTTGTCAAATCCATGCAATATTTTCTTTTTAGAACTTGTTTTCTGTTTACAACTGTGGACTTCAATTTTATCCTTTTTCTTGATAAAGTCAATTTCAAAAAGTTATCTTTCCCGTTAATGTTGTCCAGGAGAAGGCAGAGCATGACCTTAAGAAACTAAGACAGAGTGCTGTCTTCAGAGGGAAACCAAGTGATGACTTGCATCGTGGATTACATTCTCCATACAATTCAATGAAGAAGGTTCGTCTTATATCTATTTCCCCAACTTCTCAATATGATAAAGTTGACTTCATGGTCAATGGGAGGTGCATCGAGAAGCTAAATTTTGCTGTAATTTGTAATTTAGAACTGTTATGGCATAAGCTTAACAGTTAGAAGAACCTAATACTATGAAATTTGAAAACGAACTTGCTAAGTAGGTATAATCTAGAAGTTCAGTCATTGGAAATAACTTCCTACGTTGGCCTACTTGAGAAGTTTAATCACGGAAAATCTGATCCTTCCTGTATTTCTTCCGTGGAGGAGAAGGTTTTCCCTTTTCATAGGGCCAGGGGTGAAAACAAGTAGAGATACTGTTCAAGATCTGGGCTTAGATGCATTACTTTTTTAGTCTTACAGATCAATCATGTTTTGCAGATCCCTCTGACACGACCTCAATCACCAAAACTTGGAAGGAAGTCAACCCCCAATGCGGTACGGGAAGCAAGTCTTCAACTTCATCAAAGACCTTCAGTCAATGCTGAAACTTCCAAGCCTTTTATACAGAAAAGTAACCATAGCTCAACTTGCCCTGTCAACTTGCTACCAAAGAAGAAAGCACTTGAGAATGCTTCTCCAAATATCCTGTGGTGAGCTCCTAAAGTGAGGGTGCCATGAACATCCGCACTGTATTTCTTTTGAAGAATTGATCAACCCAGCTAGTGATTGTGAAGATTTGCATCATTTATAATTACACTCTACAGAAGGAAAATAATCCACTGAAGGCAGCGGAATTTAGATTAGGGGGGTATTATTGATGGGGAGTTTGTATTTTTTGTTGAGGGCTGCTTTCAACATCAAGTAGCATTTTTATACCAGTTCTTTTTTCTGTTTCTTTGTGGACGTTAATAGTTTTGGCAATATGTTGTAATAAATTAGAGGTTTGACAATAGAATAGAAGGCATTATTCTTTCACTCCACGTTGAAAAGGTTGGCACTATTGTTCCCTGACATGCTGCAAGTTCATAGACGGAGACAACAAAAATTTACCCTCCAGCAACTTTTGGAATATTGAGCCTATTTTATTGTTTTTGTTTTATTTATTTTGGCTATTTATGTTATATAATTTTAATTAATGGGCTAACTCTAATAAATAGATATTTTAGGATTATACTATTTATATATTTTTTATTCAATTTGTAAGATAATTTTAATGAATTGAATAAAAATCACAAATTAATCCTCCTCTAAACTCTCTTTTTTTCTTGGATTTTCATTCATTACTTTTAATTCTTGGCTTATTTCTTTTTTTCCCAGCTTTATTTTATTTATTTATTGTCCTACATCAACTTTAGTATTAGAGCATAGACTTTTAATTATTCTTACAATTAATTAATCAATTAATTAATCTATTAAGGCTTGTATTGAATCAGAATTAACTATTGATGTAGACTTGATAAAAAAACCTTTAGCCTTTCTCATTACAACTAAAAAAAAATATATTGTTCATCTTTAACATAGATCTAGCACTCCTAAACCCTAGACATACTATGCTCTTAGCCAAATGACCACCATCCACCCCCACGCAGCCACTGGAGTAAATTGGGCTTCTCCAGCAGTGCCACCATAACAGTCCTCTAGCCAGCGCCTCCAGCATGTTATACTTTCATCCTGCCATTAACGAAGAACCAATCTCATCCAGCCACGCTCTAACCAATAGATTAGTACATCTACACCACCAGTTAGCCACCCCAACCACCCCCCAACCACCGTAACCTCAGTTTCAGTCGTTAACAACAGATCGATACCATAGACTTTCAACAGCCATAATAGATCCTTGTCTTCAGCAGCAACAAAGAAACCAACAAAAAGTCTCTTAAGGAATTTTAATTCACCAATCCAATGTCATCTCCATGTCGTTAGTCTTTGCCACGTCAGCGTTACATAATCTGTAGTGAATTTCAACATATTTCCATTACAATCTGGTCAATAAGCCTCTACAAACTTCTTTTAACCATTAAATATCATTATTCCTGGTATATTTTGCACTTGTTGAACAAGAATTAACATTGATAATATTTTTTTACGCTTGACTATAAAAATATATAAAATGTCTTGCAATTTGAGCTACCATAACTTTTTGGCTTATTGATTCATTTATCTTGAATATTCGATCCTCTTAATTAATTACGGAGCTTTGCTAAATTTGTGGGGAAATTTGGAACATTGTGTTTAGACTACTTGTGTGTATTTAAAAGACTAACATTGCTTGCGTGCTATTTTCCCCTAGTTTAATCTATTATTGCTTAGTCTCCAAGATAAACTGCATGGTCTTCAAGATAAACAAATAATTAAATATTATTTTTAATTTTATATTGCATTTTACTTACCAGTGTCATTTGTGATCTCAATAATAGTTTTAGGATTAATATCGCATGTATTTACAGAGTGGTGTTAATACAAAATCTAACACTCAATAATTGCCATAGACCCAACCTTTAGTAATGTTCTTAGGAATATTCAAGAGTAATTACAACTTATGTGAGCTGATATGAACAAAATATCTACATAAATGAACAACCTTTATGAGAGAGTAAAACCCATAAACACTTTACAAATAAGGTTATCTAGTGAGAGTGAGCATTCTAATGACAACTATATGAATAATTGAAGAACAACTCCCTCTAGAAACTGCCAACATGACCACCACTAAAGCCACAATGACTTTGATAACCTTAATAATATTAATCATTTTAAAAATTATCATCAAAGACCGATGCACCTTAGGAATCTCTAATATAACCACAATTAGGGTCACCATGACTATGATGACCTTGATGATCGAGTCATGAGACATATCAAGGTAGAAGCCTTGACTTTTAAGGGTCAACTTGACTCATGGATCTTTGATAGTTAGGTCTATAACATGGATCAATTCTTTTACTAGTATGATTTGTCTAAGAATATGAGGTAAGGTTTGTAAAAATAAAACTTAGTGGTATTGCTTAACTCTATTGGGAAAGTGTAAAAGAGTATTTGGCTAAGATAGATCAATCTCCTATTACTAATTGGGTTGAGATGAAAACTAAGTTACAAGAGAAATACATACTTCGTTCCTATAAGAAAAATCTCTTAGACCAATAGAATAACTTCAAGTAAGGAAGTAAGCCTACTAATAAATATATGATATAACTGATGAGTATAGGAAAAGGTGAATGGTTAGGAAGGATGAGATAATGACTCTAGATTTCTAAAAGACTTGAATGATGACCTTAAAAGAGAGATTATGCTTAGAGGTGTGTCCACCCTTAATGAAGCTTATACCCTAGTGCAAAACAACGAGTTGGTTATAAAAAGTCAGTGTACGAAATGTTAGGAAAACCGTAGTATCCCTTCTAGGTTCTAACCTGGTAATAATAGTTCTTTATTGGGTGCTCCACCCTGTAAACCTAATCCTATTGGTGCCGAGATACCTAGGGAAGACAATGGTAAGGGTATTCTTCATGAAGCATTTAAGATGACCTCAATGATTCAGTGTTTTAAGTATCAAGGTTTTGGTCATGTTTCCTCTAGTTGTCCTAATAAGGATTTGTTAATTAAGGATTAAGAGAATATGAGTGAGGAAGATAATTATGATGATAAAGTGTATGAACATAATCCCGATAATTTTCAAGACCTAGATGTTAAGGAGAATGAGACCTAGATGTCAAGGAGAATGAGTCCAACTTATTAGAATGTGTTAGATCAATATCTGCTCAGATCAAGAAAGACTTTGCAGGATAGGAGACAACCAGGTTAAGTGTAATTAGATGTGCCTTAACACAACCTAAAGGAATCGAGGATTGGAGGAGAAATGCTATCTTTTACACCTATATTAAATGTGGAGATAAATCCTGCAAGATCATTATAAATAGCGAAGATTGTATTGATACAATATCCTTTGGTAGCATATATCATTTAGGCTTAAAGTCTATCCCATAACCTAAACCATACAATGTGCTTTGAGTTAACAATACATCCACAACAATCAAGAAGATATATCCTTTTCCTATAAAGATCTTAGATTATCATGATGAGATTTGGCGTGATGTAATTTCTATGGATATAGGACATATCATTTTAGATAGGCCTTGGTTATATGATTTGAACATTACCATCTTTGAGTGATCAAATTCATATTCATTTGTTTTTTATGGTAAAAAGATTTAACTTACTAGATTACCACCAAAGCCTAATAATAGTAACAAGATGAAGGAAAAAGTGAAAAAGATGGGGCTCAACATAATAAGTCATAAGGAGTTTGACAAGGAGGTTTGTGTAAAGTATGTTGTGTTTGTTTTAGTGGCCAAAGAGGTTGTAGAAAAAATTATTCAAATAAACCACCTAAAGAGGTAAGGAAAGTGTTGAAAGAGTTTCTAGATGTCTTTCATTTTAAGCTACTTGATGTTTTACCTCTTTTGTGTGTGACATTCAACATGCTATAAATTTAGTTACTAGTGCCACATTGCCAAACTTTCCTTACTATAGGATGAACCATAATGAACATGTTAAATTATAAAGACAAGTATATGAATTGTTATAAAAGGCACTAGAGATTTTGAGCCCTTGTGCAGTACCTACCTTTTTAACACCTAAGAAAGATAGACCATGAAGAATATGTGTAGATAATTACATCTTCAACAAGATTATAATAAAATATCGTTTTCCAATTTCTCGACTGGGTTAAATGTTAGATATGATAGCAGATGCCTAAATTTTCTCTAAGACTAAGGATGAATTATATGAATGGTTAGTCATGTATTTTGGCCAAGTACTTTTATAAAAGTAATGACACAGGTGCTTAGGCTATTTATAGGAAAAATTATTGGTGGTGTATTTTGATGATATATTTATTTATAACAAAACGAAGGACGAACATTTAGATCACCTTATTCAAGCGTTCTTTCTTCAAGGATCGAATGATTTTCTTAGGGTTTATAATGTCACGTGAGGAAGTCTTTGTTGATCCCTAAAAAATCCAAATGATTGTAGATTGGTTTAAGTATAAGAATATTCATAAGGCTCGTAGTTTTCTTGGGTTTGCGATTTTCTATTATCATTTCATCAAGGAACTTAGCACCATCATATTATCTATTATGAATTATTTGAAACAAGGTGAGTTTCAATGGAGTAAAGGAGCTAATAAGACATTTGAGCAAGTTAAGAAGAAGATGACAAAGGCCCTAATAATGCATCTTCCTGACTTTACTAAGGTGTTTGAAGTAGAATATGATGCATCAGGGAAGTGGTATAGGTGGAGTGTTTAGTCAAGAACGTCACCCTATAGCTTACTTTAATGAGAAACTTAACGAGGCCAAACAAAAATACTTAATCTATGATAAAGAATTTTATATAGTAGATTAGACTTTGCGTTATTGGTCCTATTATTTGCTACCATATAAGTTTGTTCTTTACTTCGACCATGGAGCCCTTCACTATCTCAACTCCCAAAAGAAGCTCAATCACATGTATGGTTGTTGGGTTGGATATTTGTAAGTCTATTCATTTGTATTGAAACATAAATATAGAATGGAGAATAAGATGGTAGATGCCTTAAATCGCTGGGTAACACTATTATCCGTAATGAGTGTTGAAGTTACTAGATTTAAAAGAACTAAAAAGAAGTATGAATCTTGTCTAGAATTTGGAGAAATATGACTTTGAGAGATGAAAGTAACCATGTTGTAGATGGTTATTACCTTTAGGAAAGGTGTTTGTTTTAGGATAATAAGTTTTGTATCATGAAGACATCAATGCATGATTTTTTGATATGAGAGATTCATGCTGGAGGTCATTCAAGACACTTTGTAAGAAATAAAATAATTGAAAAGATAAGACATTAGTTCTTTCAGTCTAACTTAAAAAGAGATATAGTTAAGTTTGGAGGTCAATTTCGAACATGTCAACTAGTTAAGCATAGAAAACATAACACTGGTTTTTACACCCTGTTGCATGTCCCCACTTGCCCTTGACAAGATGTAAGTATGGATTTTATGTTTGGGCTTCCACATATTACAAAGAAGCATAATTTTATCTTTATGGTTGTTGATCGTTTCTCTAAAATGACCTTATTTTATCCCTTGTACTAAGACCCAAAGATGCTTCTAGAGTTGCGGAACTCTATTTTGATGAGATTGTCAAGTTGCATGGTCTTCTCAAAACCATAGTCTCAGATAGGGATGTTAGATTTATGACTTATTTCTGGAAAACCTTCGGCATATGGTGGGAACTAAGTTGAAGTTTTCTAGTGTTCACCACCCCCAACGTGATGGACAAATCAAGGTGGTTAATAGGAGTTCAGGTAACCTTTTGAGATGTCTAGTAAGTGATCATATTGGAAATTAAGATTTGGTTCTTCCTACAACCTAGTTTGTCTATAATAGCTTTGTTAATGGGTCGATAGACATGAGTCCCTTTGAAGTTGTACATGGTTACAAGTATGGTAAGCCTTTAGACCTTTTTCTCATGTCTCCTTATGTTAGGGTGTATGTGGGTCAATCAAGTCATTTATATGTAGAATTCAAGATTTGCATGTTGAGATCACTAAGCAGATTCAAGCAAGTAATGTACTATATAAACTTTGAGCTGATTTACATAGATGACACAATGAATTTAATGTTAGGGACTATGTTATGATACAGGTTAGACCCAAACGGTATCCTTCGAAAACTAATCGAAAATTGCATGCACGTAGTGCTGGACCATTCAAAGTGCTATAACAGGTTAGTTCAAATGCTTATGTTATTGATTTACTGCTTGATTTTGACATTAGCTGCATATTTAATATTGAGGATCTAGTTACATATCAAAAACCACATCTTATTACAAATAATCCCTTTGAAATGCCATTTAATTCCTCTCCTGATGATCTTATTGAAATCTCTACCCTTTTCATCCATCTTGACATCAACATAAAATGATATTATTGATGCTATTCTGGATAAACAAGTTGTTTTTACTAAGGATGATGGAGTTTAATGGTTTCTAGTTTGTTGGGTAGGCCAATCTAATTTAAATTGCATTTAGATTACTAGAGATATATTGCAGTAGATTGATCAAGATCTCTGGGAGTACCATTAAAGCCGTTTAGAGCTATACTTGATGGGGTCGAGTTTCTCCAACCTTAGGAGAGTTGGTGGGGACACTAGACTCACACCATATATTACATGAGTTTATAGATGGAGACGACGAAGGATGACCCAGATTGTTACTCTTTGCTTAGGAGACCGAACCTATTTGAGTCTATTTTATTGTTTTTGTTTTATTTATTTGAGTTATTTATATTAAATATTTTTTATTGATGAGATTTGCCCGATAGCTGAATATTTTAAGTTATGCTACTTATATATTAGTCGTTGAGTTTGTGAAACAGTTTTGATGAATAGAATAAAAATCACATATTAATCCTCCTCTAAATTGTCTCTTCCTCGTGGCTTTTATTTCCTTGCATCTTTTTTTTTTCTTTCCCTAGTTTTATTTTTATTTATTTATTGCCCCGAGTCACCTGCTATGTCAAACTACCACTATAAAATCTCTGTTTTTTTCTCAAATATTAGCTTTGCATAATGTGTTGCCTGGTTTCGCACTTGAGCAAAATTTTCTAGTGTTTGAATAGAGCTAAAATTCTAATAGAAACTGGCTATCTTCCTTTCCCTGTACTATTATTTCCTCTTTTTGTTTTTTGTTCATTTCTGCTGTATTTGACACAATTTCAATTAAAAACCTGCATAGACAGACCAGTCCATTTAGTACGTACAAAAGCAGTTGATTTTAGTTTAGCGGCGAAAGAAGTGTGCGCCACCACTGAACGAAGGGTTGGACCTTATCGGAGAGAGTTCTACAATGCCGTCAATTGAGTTAGCTCTACATTAATCAAGCAGAATGAGCATAGAATGGACACAGAGCCATTCCAGTTAAAGCATCAGAATGAGATGTGCGAAGATCATATTTCAACTTCCAGCAGCTAATAACATGTAATTACAAAATTTGCAAGGAATAAGAGAGTTGCAGCATGCAGCAGAGAGTAATGCAGGTACCAGCTGAGCCAGACATGAAAAGGGAACCTTATTATGCTTATACATGTTTCAACATGCAAGACCAGACCGATCGAAACTATAAGATCCCAACCCAGAGTTAGATTACCCCTCTAATATATTGGTACAGAAAAAGATAAGCCAGGTGATCCTTCATCATTTTAGGGAGACGGAGATCATCATATAAACAAGCTTTGATCTATTAGAGAATATTCTGTGGGGTCATAGAACTCATAGTCAAACCTCAGCCCATCATTCAAGTGTATCGGTACGTCTGTGAGAAGACTTGGGTCAAAATATTCCGGAACCTCTATGTTTTGGAGCCCGAGATTCATATAGTAATCACCTGGAACAAAACGTACTTGCAAGTCCTCATCCAAAGGAGCGAAAGGCGGCATTCCCAAATTTATGTTTTTTCTGGAAGATTCCACATCTGTAAGGCAATTCATATTCAAGCCTTGATTTTCCATACTAGAAGTGCTTGACACTTGATGATTTGTCGAGTTGGTCTTCGTTTGAAGAGGGATAGAGTCAACTGCATTTGCTGTTGAACTTACATGGCTGGCATTGCTGCCGTAGTCATTACGTGAAGGCTTAATTTTGACAGGGCAACCAATTTCTCTTTCTGTCAAGGAATGTGCAGAACTGATGGCTCGAGCAGGCTGTGGATAATCAGCTCGTGTAAGCTGCTTCTGACCAGGCATTGGTAGGTGGCTAAACCCATCATTAAAATGAGGTGCAAGGGGATGGCCAAATTCCATCTGTGAAATCCTGGGTTTACGAGGATTGGGAGCATCAACTGTTACGCCTCTTTTGGGTTCTGCCACAGGCGTTGTAACAAGTATCTTTCTATCACCATTGTGGCTTCTGGGATCCACATTGTGAAGAACCAAGCTACTGACAGAAAATCCGTAGCACCCATTTGAAACATCAGTTGGCTGCAAATTGATTGAATTCTGAGAGCCAAAACTTCCAGCAGAATCACTCAAAGGTGAGTCCGACTGCTTTATCATACCAACGGGATTGTTAAAATCGTTTCCTTTCTGCAATCTACTCAAATAGAGACGGTATTTCTGCATGGAAGAAAGCCTTTCCAGTGAGGAAGACGGTACTGCTCAAAAATCAAGAAAGCTCATAAAACATATTGAGTTTAAAAATGACAGAAACATGTTAATATTCCTCCATTGATTTTCTTGACTTATACCTGCAAATGGCTAGCGACATTTTCCCTTGTCAAACGCGGCACATTCATCAAGTCAAGTATTTTCTTTGGACCAACTTCTGCCAAACAGACATTACTTGTCATTGCTCTGTAGAAGCATGACAAAGATGTGGCTATATCATTGAAAACCACATACAGACAATTCAATGCTATCAAGTTTTAATAAATTATATGAACATTCATAATTCCTGAAATGATCCAATCACCAAATTTCTGAAATGAAACTTCGAATAAATACTTACTATCAAATCCTATCTGATTTACTGCTTTGACAAATTTCTGATGAAGTTCTACAGACCAAACTACTCTAGCTTTCTTTGCAGAAGTATTATCACCAATGTCTTTTTCATCGTGCTTGCTTTCGATATCTTTTCTTTTCTTTATCAAAGTAAGGTCTTCTCCACAGAGAAAATGGCCATCCTCATATAGATCTGATCCATTTCTAGTCATTTGAAAACTTTCGATCCCTTCGAGAATTTCAATATCTCTTACCTCGTGTATTTTCTTTCTGAATACATGCTGCCATATATTCCGGAGTTCTTTCATTCGTATAGGCTTAAGAAGATAATCACAAGCTCCGTGTTGGACACCTTTCATCACCCTGCTCGTCTCTCCATCAACAGACATCACTGTTAGGTGACAAGCACATCTAGTCAGAAGCCGAAGCAACATTCCATTATATATACAGTGCATGTAACGCATGCATACATGTATACATAAAATATAAAAGACTGGCTTTGAAATGAAATTCCTTAAGTAAAAGAAAGGAACCGACTAATTACGGGAAGATCCATCTCCAGTCCAACATGCTCTAACAGTTTGAAACCATCCATGTCAGGCATGTAGACGTCACTGATTACAATGTCATATCCACCTTTCCTCTCACGAAGTAGGTTCAAAGCATCTCTTGCCAAACCGCAGGTGGTCACTAAACAAAGCATTCCAAATGAAAATGTGAAACACTCCACATATGGTCAAAAGCCAAGAATCTTGCTATAGAATCAAATCCAGCATAAGAGAATGATATTTTCACTGAACAAGATAATACTGCGAGGATATGAAATACTAAAAAAGTAAGAAGAACATCATGATGTTAAAGGCATAAAAACCATAAACCAGGTTGACTTTAAGTGCTTAAGAACTTATAGGGAATTGCATTAATGAAGCATATCCTTCTAGATAGAATGAAAATGCCAGGGCACATTAATGCTAGCATGTAAAATGATTAGCTCAGCTTAGCATGTGTTTGGAACTGCAATGGAGGTGCTTTTCCACCCACTACACTTCCATTAAGTTTTTGGTAAGGGAAAAAAACAAAAGAAAAAGCAGCCACGGAAGTAGTTTACATGGCCAGAAATCAAAATTCGGAAATCGATGCTCATTAGTTCTGTGGTGAAACAAATTTCTTTTGTTAAATATCCTTAAAAATCTTGTAATTTCATACATTTTATATCTATTAATATTTGTGTTAATCGAATCATGATTTTTTCTTTTATCATTATTTTGGTCTTCAACACCAGAATCACTTTAAACAGCAAATATAATTGGCAACAACATTTGCTACAATGATAGCTATGACCAGAACCATCAACACATAAAAGCCAACAACGTTGCCAGACAGACAGACTATTCAATCTCATCACACTTGAGATTACTACAGCTGAGGTAATTAAATACCCTCAGAAGATAAAAATTAAACAAGTTGAGATGAGCTAATTCCTTGCCAAGTTGGTGCCGTTTCAATAGGTTTGGTGATACATTAACATTCCATCAAGAATCCAACACATTAATTCCTACCATTAACTGCTCCTTATAGTGCTACATATTGAAGAAGTTCGTTGAAATACGTTGTAGCAGATCAAAATGATTGTAGTTACTAATCATGCTGTCTCATAAAGTAAACAAATCTGCGCTAACCATCAATCATACTTGTGTTATCATCATCTAATGCCTAGAATAATAAAACTCCGTGGAGTTCAGACTCAACTTTTTGGAAGATATAATCATTGTCTCTGTGTATCATACTTTCATTAGTTTAGTTGGCAAGTGGAGCAAACATCAATAAACCTTCTAATTACTCTAACCAGCTGCAAAAAAGAAAAAGGACAAATCTGTAAAGAGTAGCACAACATCATTGATGAACTTGCATATTTCTGTTCAAAAAAGTAATTCCAGAGTTGAAATCTTGAAATCAAGAGAAGCAACAGATCACAGAAGAAGTGTGAGGATAAAAGCACTTTTTTTTTCTTTTTTTTCAAGAAGGAGAATAAAAGCACTTCCTAATCGACTCAAAGACAACTTTTAGCCTTTTATAGACTTTTAAGTCAAAATCCCACAAGTGAGCCAACCCCTTACAATTACTCCACTTTTGCAATAACATATGAGCCAGTCTACAGAGATGAAATTCACACATTCTAAATTTGGAACTTGAAATGCTTTCACTTAACAAATTGCTTCTGATTAGATTAGTTGAGGTGACATGAAGAATTCCTGGAAACAATTTACCCCAGAAATGCTTAAAAACAATAGAATAACCTTCCGTGCACAATTTAGCATGATCCCTTTAGTGGCATGTCACTTGCTCAACTTAAAAAACCAAAAAAAATTGCGAATTCTCCATGGACTAGCTTATAACAAAGAAAGTAAGATATCCCTTGAAAGAAAACACCAAATAACAGGAAATTAAGAAACATGGAGTAGAAGTCACCATCTGACAGAAATGAAACCATGGGAAGCAAAAATAAAACCCAGTTCACAAACAAACAGCAGTTTTTAAGTGAAAAAGAAACCGCAAGAAGCAACTAAGAAGAGCAGTACTAGCAAGAAACCGAGGTGGAAAATAGTTAATAACCTTCATAAGAGCATCTCTTGAGCATCTTTTCAAGGATTTTTAACCAGGTGGGATCATCATCGACAACGAGAACACGGAGACCAGCAGGAAACGAATCATTCCGGGGAGAGGAGAAACCATTCTCCATCATGGCAGGGACGGAAAAGGAGACGGAGAGACAGAGTCAGTACTATGAATGAGTGTGAGAATTAAGAGAGTAGAGTAGTAGCAGTCCTCAAGGAGAGAAACCTGTCTGGGTTTTTAAAGTGAAAACTGGGTTTGTTTGTTTGTTTGGGTTTTAAGAAGAGACAGAGAGAGACAGAGAGACATGCACTGTTGAGAAAGTTACGAAAAAGAAAGCACCCAACAGAATATTGTCTTTGGCGCCGGTTTAGGTTTCAGCTTAACGGTTCCTGTTGAGTTCTTAGCCACCTCAAGTTGCCTCCCTCCCTCCCTCCCTCTCTCTCTCTCTCTCTCTCTCTCTAAGCACTTTACAGGTTCTACACGAGAGAAATTATGAGGCATGATTGGTAGGAATTATATTTCGTATTCTCCTAACAAGAATTTATTATAAAAATAATTCATAAATTTCATATTTTTGTGGAGTATTGTTCTCGTATATTGGGTAATTTCTTAACATGCAAAATTATTTTATGAATAACTTTATTGTTAAGGAGAAATTAATTAAATGAAACACTTTTCTCTTTCGGCTTGACTTTGATCATTCATGGCAATAAAAGATGGAGGAAATTATGTTCATTTTGCAGCTCAAAATGGAAAAAAGTTTGGAATTAGCTGTGAGAAATCTAACGTAGAATTTACTTTTTAGTAAAGATATATAGAACCTGAGGTGGAATTAAAGAATGTTTGAATGGAAAAATAGGCATCTCAAGGAATTTTAAAAGTTAATCCAATTGGATTAACGATAATCTTCATTCCAATATATATATATATATATATAATCTGAACCAATAATTTCTTAATGAAATAATTAAGGGAAAGATTAATGTTGAGTAGAGGATAACAGGCATTTTGGAATTGCATTTCAAACAGTATTTAAAAATAAATTATTTTTTTAATTTAAAATTAATATTTATATATATATTTTTGAATTGTTTTAATATATTAATATTACAAATAACTTTTAAAAATAAAAAAAATATTATTTTAATACATTTTCAAATAAAATATACTTTAAAAAAACAGCAACTATCGTATTTTTTTTTATTAACATGGATGTCCGGATGAGCTTGAACGCACCTCAACTAATCTCTCGGGTCCTGAAGTTAACGAACATATAAGCCTACAGTGATCTTGAAGTTTATGAAATTCAAACTGGTGACTTCTAGACAGCAAATCTAAAAACTAACCAGTTAAGTTACACATTACATCTATATCACAACTATCGTATTTTTTTTTTTAGTTTAACGTGGGTGTCCGGGTCAGCTTACGCGCACCTCGATTAATCTCACGGGCCCTGAAGTTAACGACCATGTAAGCCTCCAGTGACCATCATATAAGCAACCACATGGCTCGAACCTGAAACTATAAAAAAAGCAAATTTTTTAATCCCAAACTTTCATCTATTGTATTTTTAGTCACCCCAGTAGCTGTTATCTCTCTGGTCTATATGTGAGGCTGGTCTCATGTGAGTTGGAGACTATCCGAGGTTTTGTTATATAACTTGAAGTTACCCTAACTTAGGTTAACATTAATTAATCCATCTATGCATCCTTGATCAGAATTTTAATAGTTGCGACTATCCACAGCCAATCTTAGTTGTGGGACATTTTAACCAAAAACAAAATTAAGATGAAGTGATGTTAATAAATTAAATTGGTGGAATCCTTCAGTAATTTCGATATTGGTGGAATTAAATTGGTGGAATCCACCAATAATTTCGATATTGATGGAAAGATTAATTGGATAGAATGGCTAATCACTTTTTTTCTTGTAATCTATTCTTATTGATGGAAAACATTACTAGTGGCGGGCATGTGTATTTATGATCTTTTTTAACCCCAAGTGTTAAACCCTAGCATTCCCTCAACCTTTTTTTTTTCTTAGAGGAATTGGTTTAATCTATCCTTATATATTAAGCTCAATTGTTAATATATCTCTGTAAATATAATTAAATCCAATTTATTCATATAATCATTATTGTTTTATTAATATTTTTATCAAGATTTATTGAAATGCTCATAAACTCAAACCGACCTAGTTTATAAAAAATAACTAGAAAAAATTATATTAAACTTGAGTTTCTCACATAAAAGTTTTGCATTAATTTAAATATAAAAACAAATTGAAAACTATTAAGCTTATAAAAATATATTGAAGACTAGACCTAAAATATAAATACAAGCCAAGTTAATCTCTCTCTCTCTCTCTCTCTCTCTCTCTCTCTCTCTCTCTCTCTCTCACACACACACACACACACACACACACACACACACACACACACATGAAAGGGAAAGAACTCTATATTAAATTATCAATGGTGGGAGAATGGAAACCTATGGAATATGGATTCTCAATAATTCTTATATATTAAAACATCCTTATGTGCATACATGCATGGTTGTGTAAGGTTCTGTAATATTTTAGTCCAAAGGGTACACAATCATATGACCCAGCAAGAACCAGAAGTGTTGGAGCTCAACGAGCTGCATTCAACAAGCTTTAAACATGCAAATTCCAATGACTAAGTGGCACGAACTCCTCCTCTCAATGTCAAGCTGGAAATCTCTCATCTTTCGAGCTAGCACTGGCTGCTGTCACGCATGTATTGGGTCGTTTTTTCCACGCTTTGATGATGTGTTGAGCTTGAAAACCTAGCTAGAAGTGGGAATCCAACGTAATTTCTACCTAGCTCTAGCTATGAGATCAAAGTTTTTTCAGCGCACCAGTTTTGCTCACGTCTTTTTCTTCTATCTCCTGCGTTGTTTGTGATGGTGGAACGCACAGCACTCAACGCAACGGGATTTATAAGCCTTCCACAGAGTAATTGAGCTTCTTTCTGCTGATGGTTTTCGCCAAGTAATGTAAACAAATACCAACATGACATGCAGGCTCGTGACCTAAGCACTCTCACGTAAAAGGAAAACGTTTCAAGAGCTCACTAACCGTTGATTCGCATGATTAATTTCTTATTATAGCTGGATATATAGAATGATGCTCAATCGTTCATGGTGTGATTGTGATGTGAAAGGAATTAATGGCAATCGGTATCTTAATCTAGAGCTAGATGTCGTTGATTGAGGCCACGATAGCAACTTACGAAAAGCAAGAGATTTTGAGGCCACAATTAGTAGTGCCATTTGCTCCAAACTTGGTGCTGATAAAAAGAGGGCATCTCATCATTAATTAATCACCGTTTTAGCACCAATAATCAATCACTTAAGCCCTCTAATTAGCAATTAGAAGTTGATCACCAGCCACTTGCGCTTTTCTTCAAGCTGAAACACATACCAAAGTACTGATTTGTAAGTACATCTCGAACCCCATTAGTGGGTCTAACGTCTTTTCTTTTAACCTTAGACCAATCTTAGAGTAATTTGCTGGTTATTCTCTTAGGTTAATGATTTTATATAGGTGATTAAGAAAGCTCTCGACAATCAATGCTTAATTAAAGATTATTTACCTTTTGAGAGTGGGGTAGGAAAGGATTTTAAAAGGAAGAGGAAAACTCTAAAAGGAAATGCCCACTACCAATTACTTTATTTGAGAGAGAATTATATACTAAAAAAGAGGGTAAGCAACAAATAGGGAATTTCTCTTAAGTGGGGTGTTGCTTTTTATTTGTTTAATTAAAAGTTTAGAATATAACTCTCCCCTTAATTCCCTCCTATGATGCTTAAATCTTATATCTTTTTATTCTTTGAACTTTATGCATTCATTATTTTTCTCACTATCTAATCTTCTAATTACCTGCTGGGAGATGCTAAATAAATAATGGAATGAACAATGTGTTCGAAAATATGCCCTAATCTAGTTTTTGACGCGGCTAATGAAGTGCCTAAGCATGGGTTTTATTCTAATAGTTTGGTAGCTTCTGCTTTTAAGTGTGTTTTACCTAAAAAGATATCAAATCGTACTTTTTAGTGTTTTTTTATAGTTTTAATGTACTAATATTAAAAAATTAAAAAAAATCATGTATCACAATATCCTATATAAAAATACCTCTAGTTTTTTGTGCAGATAATGAAGTGCGGGGGGGTTTTGTGGCACCATTGTCTTTGTAAGTTTTTGGTTTTACAAGTTCATGTAAAACTAAAGTAACCTATTCAACCTCGTGATGCTAAATATTAAAATAAAATTAACAACTCAAAAGTTATTACAATAGTAGTTGGATTCATCATTAGATTCTACATTAAAATAATGTCTCACGATTTTATTTTATTTTTTCTATTTTATCATTGTGTTTGAGCAAGCTTGACATTATCCCAAGGCATGGTCTTGTTGTGAAAGAATAATGAAATCGAGCTTCTGTTTTGCAAGTGATATTCGGCGCCCGTGATTATCACCCCTAATCCTATTTTTTGCCACCAGTTTTGGGTCCAAGACACTGGACCTGGAGCGTGGTGTGTGAGATGGAGCTGATTTCAGATTCACCGGACAGATTGGATTACGATAACTAGGCCAAACGGGCCACCTCCCTGTTGGATACGATACAGCCCCATCACTGCAGGAAGGTTAAGCAGTAATTCTCAGAATAATAATAATGACTTCCATATATAAGAAGTAATTGTATTCTTCTAGTTAAGGAGATTAAGTTCAAGCGCACATGCCCTTGATAATTTCAGTTCATAATTTGGATATACTTAACAACTGGATTCGAGATCATTTGGAGAATCTCAACTAAGTTCTCTGTTAATACATTATCTTTAGGGAAGATAAACGAGATTATGTTCCTAAGCAAAAGTGAGAGGAAACGATACCAAAGGAGAAAAACCTGAAGCCCGACTGGTGATTGCAGGAAAAAGCTAAGGAAGTTGATGCTGATCGCAGCAGAAACTTTGAGAATGCTGTGTTTTTCTTTGACCCCCTCCTTGCAAAACCATGAAGAATTGGAAATAGATATCGTTAATTACTACTTTCCCTATACAATTTCTCACCTGCCGTCCTTCAAACAGCAGTTTCAGAATAGTCACCTCCTTGAAACGTCTGCTATCTGAGTGATGTTAAGATGAGAATATAATATTTTGATGGGTTTAAATTAAGTTGCCTCCTATTTAAAACCAGCCATGGAAAGTTTCAGCTGTCACAAACAGGTTGAACCACAGAAAAGACATGAACAGGCAGGCCCGTTGATTATTTAAGCAATCTCATGATAGCAAGGAACATGTCATATATCATATATTTGATCCATGATGTTTGCCGTACTAACACAGCGTGGTAAACATAGGCCAAGTACTCACACAAGCAATAAGTTTCTATGCTTCTTCATTTCCAACACTCAGGTTCCAAAAAGCTGAGTTGAATGCCATGCTTATCTTTTCTATTCGTATTTACTAATTACATGCATTGCTCATCCCATATACATGCAGGGATTAACCTTTCATGTTGTGGCGCCGCCGATGATGTTTCTTGAGTTCTCACATCACCTGCTAGCCACCTGATTCATAACTCATGGGGAAGTATCCAGCAATTTAGTTGATCACATACAGCTACCACTGAAACGTCATTTTTAACCAGCCACATGGTGGATGAAATCGAACTACTCCATCGTATACTAGTATGTACAATAATGGCTGGCAGTCTGTATGATTCACTGCATTC
Source organism: Populus trichocarpa (assembly GCF_000002775.5). Taxonomy (NCBI): domain Eukaryota; kingdom Viridiplantae; phylum Streptophyta; class Magnoliopsida; order Malpighiales; family Salicaceae; genus Populus; species Populus trichocarpa. Next base: position 8,454,874 of record NC_037294.2, on the reverse strand, counting down.
TTTTTCTACAAATCAGATCATGTAATCAAACAGAATCGCTTGAGTCTCAGGCACTAGAATAGGCAGGTTGTCCATGTAAAGGTAGAAACGCCTTAGATTCTCCCCGGCAAGAGCAACTGTATCGATAACATCATCATTACTAATGAGAACCCATAAATCTGTACAGCTCATTCTCTTTAGGCTGCCACGGCAAAAAGGGCAGGACTGAGATCTCACATTCCTGTCCAAATTTGATTACATTACTTCGCAGATACAAGAATCAGAAAGTGCAGCTCCTAATCGTTATGCTAAGAAGCAACCTACAAGAAGTAAATGAATAATTGCAAACTGACTTACCAGTCATGGAAGCAGCTGATGCACAAGGAGTGCCCACAGTTGGGCAATACCATCTTTGCACTATTTTCCATGCATATCCCACACTCTTCGTCTCTCTCAAAATCGCTTTCAGATAGCTTCCTCTGGTCTTCCATTCTCTTTCTGCTCAAAACATCAGTGCTGCTTCTCTTATGGTTATCTTCCACTTCAATAAACTCACCTTCAAGCTGTCTCAGAGAAGGGTATATGATAGCTGAAAGGATAGGTGAATTGAAAGCGCTCAGAGGTCAAACAAGAAAGAAGAGAAGATGGACAATAAGCCAATAGCGAAAGGTCCTTGAAATGTACATACCATAAAATTCCCTTAAACTGGCCTTTTTTTCTTTGGAGGACAACGATGGCATTCCATCAACATATACCTAGATAAAAATGAACTTAATTCGAGTGTTTTAAAGCTACTAAAAAAGAAGGAGAAAATGAAAGAGAAAAAAAAAACCCTCAGAACTGCATTTCAACAAACAACCCTCTAATTAAGCCCTCTAATCTCTTCCAAAAATAATACTCAGAAGGAGTGATTAAGTATAAGCTGAACCAAACACCAACCTACCTTATATACAAGTATGTGGAGAAGGCCTAAATAACTAGGGAGGGCATCTGTACAACTATAGTCCATCCATTCCACCAAAAACAAGATGAAGGGGGCAAAGGAGCTATATGACAACCTCATTTGCACACAATTCGCACCACAATCTCCTGGGAGAGCAGCCGCCCTGCAAAAACCCCTATCAAACCTCAATTTAATGAACCCTTAACAGTTCACAACAAGCATAGAAAAGGAATATTACATGAAGAATAAATGCAAACTAGAAAAATGATCAAAGTCAAACTTTGTGTCTAAACGAATCCCGAAAAGAAAATAAGAACCACAATGTATTAGAAAATAAGAAACATTGTTAAAGGATATGCCCCATTTCCAATTACAGCACTTGTAACCAAATTAGAAAAGCACAGGCGAAAGACACATATCATCCATCATAACCCAATTTCATATTCAAATTCACCAACTCTATCTTTGTTGTGACAGATTTCTAGCCCACATACCTCAACTGAACAGAAGAAGGCAATCACACAAGTCCAGGAAAGTAAAGCAGGGTTCTTTACCAATTACTGATAAAATATCAAAATCAGCATAGGAGTAAGGGAATGAATAAAATTGTAAGCCTTACATCGCATTGGCATGTTGTATATCAGCTTCAAGAACTTTGAGAGATTCTCTAAAGGATGATTTACTGGGCTGTTTTTGCCACATTTGGTTCTCTTCTTTTGACTCCTGAGAAGGGGGAGAGAGAAAGAGTGGAAGGATGAGAAAAGGATGTCTTTTGAGGAAGTTGGTATGGCTTCGTTCTGTTGAGGGAATGTTGGAACTTGGAAGGGAAAGAAGGATAAAAGAAGATGGAGACTCTTAGAGAGAGAGAGAGAGAGAGAGAGAGGGAGGCATTGCTTAGTGATCAAACCTCTTCCACAGTTGAAGAAAAGAAAGAGATACCTTGTCTGTCTGTCCAATGTATCTTTCCTTTCCTTTGCATTCATTATTTTTCTGTAACAAATATAAATCAAAACTTGGGCTAAGGTATCTCATCTTGTTGTTGATGTTGACTTTCCTCCCTCCTTATCCTCTTCAATTAAACACCTTTGTTCTTGGAAAAATTCTATAAAAATAATCTTCTCAATTTCTCAATCGTGTCATGTAGGGAAAGTAATTTGGGAGGGAAGGTTCCCTCCAAGGGTGAAAGAGAAGAATTATAGTTTAATAGCGTGGAGGTAAAGAACACATCAAATGATGAAACAATTAATAAAAACTGGACGAAAAATACTTGATTAGTGGTTTTAAAAAAGTTGATATACTCAAATGACAAAAAAAGGAGAGAAATACTAAATATGAGTGTACTTGTAATACATTTATCCCAATGTTAAATTACCAATCCGAAATTAGAATTTTTTTCACAACTTTTCTTTCCTGCCGGGGGTGTTCTTGGTTATATAATTTAGATATAGTTTATTTTTGTGTTTTAAAAATATTTTTAAATTTTTATTTATTTGTTTATTTGTTTTAAATTAATATTTTTTTGATTTTTTTAAATTATTTTGATATACAAATGTCAAAAATAAATTTTAAAAAATTAAAAATATATTATTTTGATATATTTTCAAAAACAAAATATTTTAAAAATAATTACTACCACACTCTTAAATATTCTATAAATTCAAGCTCAAATTATGATTTTGACATATGTGCAAACTTCAACCTTAAAATAAGTGAACAATATACTGTTTCGTGTTATAGTGATGATTATTTTAAAATAAAATTAATTAAAATAATATTTTTTTATATTATCACATTAAAACTATAAAAAAAAAAAAAATTATCACTCAAAAACAAACATAGGTATATTTACGCACTTCGTGTATATTTTATAGATTCACCCTCGAAGTGAATTTCGAGGCTGCCATTATCCCCTTTTCTTTTCTTTTTTTTGTTGTTATTGCCACTCAACAAATTTATAAATTGAAAAAAATAAACTTTTCATGTAACTTTTTAATTCTTCGATATTGAATATTCCAATCAAAGTATAAAAAACATAAAGTGAGAATAATATTTTTCATGTTCAGTTTTCATACTAACCTCGACTGTATTTTTAGGAACCCAAGAATCCTTTCGTTAGTTAATAATGTCTGGAGAAAGATGGTTCATCATGCGTAACGTAAAAATAAAGCAATAGGAGGAACATCCTCTATAAAATCACACTCCTCCCTGTAAGTTTTAGCAAAAGACGCCAAACAATTTGCAAATTGATTGCTATTTCTTAAGATTAACCCTAAAGTTGTGTACCTGAAAAGATTGGGTTAAGGAAGCTAATATCATCACAGGAATTGCCCAACTCGTGCCTGCATTATAAAGCTTGGCTGAGCAGTGGATGATCAGATTCAACTATCAGGCTAGTGAAGCCCGATGAGACAGCTAGTTGCAGACCGAAGACCGTTCTCATTGCTTCTCCAACAACCAGATTGTTGAACCTCCCCATGGATGTATTTATGAGCACTTGACGAAACCTGGCCCTCTGAATCACGGAAGCTAAGTTTCATGGCGGCGGTGTTGATGGTGATAATAGCCGAGAATCCTGTCAAAGCTGTTCATCTGGGATCTTATACATTTTGGGTTTTTTTTTTTAGCCATTTGAAAAGTTATCCGGATTGTGACCTGGCGAATCATGATTTGATAAATAATTTTTAATTTTTTTAAAATAACGTTGTTTTATTAAAAAAAGAAAAACGACCCCAACTCATGATTCTGTATTTTTTATTTAATATTTATGTGCTTTGAAAAAGTCTAAATATATAAATATATAAACGAGTCTTTTTGGAAGTGCTTTTCAAAAGCGTTTCTGAAAAAATTTAAATTTTGTTTTTTGAAATAATATGTTTTTGATGTTTTCAAATCATTTTGATGTGTTGATCTCAAAAATAATTTTTAAAAAATAAAAAAAATATTATTGACACACTTTTCTCAGTGAAAAGCACTTTGAAAAGCAACCACAACCACACTTCCAAACACCCTCTTAACATACTTGGGTTCAGCTATAAGTTCAGCCCAAGTTATTATAGGTCTGGCAGGACATTAAACCTATTTTTTTCTAGATTTAGCTACACGTCAAACTCAATTAAACTTGAAAATCCATCTTAGAGTTCTATCTTCAAATTAGTTATATGAGATATTCATATCATAGATAATTATCCTCCAACATCTATAGAATTATAAAAGATCTCTCAAAACATCTACCATATTTTTTATCTGACTAATGATATGTAATAAAGATCCTTTTTTTAGTGGGCTCTATCGTGGAAAAGTCAATTTTTTTTTTCACCCTCAATCATAAATGAAATTTCCATAAAAAATTACATAGAGATGCTTTTGATAAATAAAATTTATCTTATCCTTCTTATTTCTAATTATCAAGAATTTGAACCAAAAATGGAGGATCGAATAAGAATTTTAAAATTTTTATTTGATGCAATTATAGTGGATTCCAAGAATAAAAAAATTGTAAAAAAATCTACAGAAATAAAAAAAGAAATAAGTAAACAAATTCCTCGATGGTTGAAAGGTTCTATACATCTGCCCCTTTTCAACGCATTTCTTTAGACAAAGACTCCGTTTTTTTCTTTTTTCGGATGGTAAATATTTCTCAGAACATGGAGTGTGAATCAAACCCATGTTTGAATTGAAATTGAGATACTGATGCAAGTTCTTCCCTTCTGAATCAGATAGATTAATATCCAAAAGAGGTTGACAATAAGTTCTTTCAAAATTGAATATTTGTCCTTATAGCTTCCTTGTTCGTAGACAAAGCTGATTCGGAATTGTCTTTCATTTCAAGGCTTGTATCCATGCGCTTCATATTCGCTTAGAGTTCGCTCCAAGAAATATAGCCATCCCTACCCCCTCACGTCAATCCCACGAGCCTCTTATCCATTCTTATTCGATCATAACGGAGGGTGAGCAAGTCAAAATAGAAAAACTCACATTGGGTTTAGGGATTAATGATATGCTCAATTCTGATTGAATTCCATGTATCAGAATGGAATATGGGATGTAAAACAATGTATATATACCTCTCCTTGTTTTCATATATTTCATATACTAGATTAGATATGCTATGGGATATATATGACAAATGGACATTTACCGAATTTTTAATCGTGGACATATATGTATCCTTATCATACTAAACCGACTAGCATTATTGGTATCAAACCAATAGCGATTTATACAAGCTAAATCTTCTAAGGGTTATACTTTACTTTAACTTTCTTTTTTCTGGAATTTTAACTTTAACAGAAGGATTCCTTTACTTGACTAATGCAACGCAGTCAACTCTATTTGTTAGAACAACTTCCATTGAGTCTCTGCACATATCCTTTTGTATTCTTATTCTGTCTTTATGAACCTTTGTTTGTTTTTTTGTTTGTTTTCGAAAAATAGAATTTGGCTCAGGATTGCCCTTTTTTTTCCGGGGTTTCTCTGAATTTGAAAGTTATCACTTAGTAAGTTTCCATACCAAGGCTCAATCCAATTAAGTCCGTAACGTCTACCAATTTCGCCATATCCCCTCTTTGTTTTGTGTTTTGAGATTCAGATCTTATTATTATGTTATTATGTCATTCCCTTTTTTCATTCATTTTTATTCTACTGGAACTGTTAAAGTCATTAGATACCGATTCCTATATTCCTAAAAAAGTGTTTCCTCTATATTTTAATATTTTATTTGATTTCTTGTCTAGCCTCTTTCATATCTATTTTGGACCCCTATTTGGTCTAATCAGAAATCATTCTATCATTTATGTATCCGCAATTCAATATAGATGCATATATACCACATTTATTCTATATGTTTTTCTTCGAATCATTTTTCTTGTGCAATTTTGAATACTCGAACGATCAATTCTTTTTTTTTTATTCAATTCATTTTTCTATATTCATTTAATTTAATTATGAATTACTACGAATGAAAAGTGAATAGCTAAGGTTCCAGTAGTTTACTAAATTCCTGTGCATGTACAATTTCTGTTATGTGAGCCCGCTTAGCTCAGAGGTTAGAGCATCGCATTTGTAATGCGATGGTCATCGGTTCGATTCCGATAGCTGGCTTTTTTTTCTATATTCTATATACATTCTTTGTGTATATACAATTAAGTCTGGTAAATCAAAAGGTAATCTCTCACATTCTGCTAGGGAAGAAATGAAAAAAATGATAAATCCTATAGGTTGACGCCACAAATTTCATCCCCCCAAACCATATTTTGATTGTGCCTCAACTATATCAACTGTACTTGAACTGTTAGATAATCATAGTCGGTGATGACATCACTGTTCCCATCGCTATTACAGAACCATACATGAGATTTTCACCTCATATGGCTCCTCGAAGGCCATAAATAAATCTAAGAGCCAGATCATATTATTTATCTCGATATATTTGTAGGATAAAAAAATATGATTTACGGACTAATTGAGCATTGTTTCTTTTTAATATCTGTAAAATATTTTTTGATGATTTTAATTTTAATCTTTTAGCATTATAACTTAGTTTGTTAGGACTAATATTTCTTTCTGAGATTAGAAATCGTTTTTTCTTTTCTTTTGTAATTTTTTCTATTTGATTTCTTATTGTCTTTGTTCTGGCATTCAGATCTTTCATTTTTTTTTTCTGTCAGTGAATAGTTTATCCAATCCATAGATCGAATTGAAGTGGAAAATTTATGAATAGTCCGATTATTGATTGGTGAATTTTTTTCGTTTTTAGTTTCATTTAATTCATATACTTCTCTAAATCCAAATAATAGAATTGGATTTCTTTTTTATTTTGAAAATTTATTTATTATTTCTTTTAGAAATAGAATACCTTTGATGAACCAGTTTTTTGTTTCTTTATCATTTATTGATGTATTCGAAAGCAAAAACTTTTCATAAAAACAACAAGGTCCAGGAGTTATAAATATTCTCTAACCATCTAGACAAAAGTTTATTTTTTCATATCATAAAAACTTATATATCTCATAACATTAATCACAAAATATCAAGAACAGATACCTTTATTTTTAGAATTAAAAGCTTTTTTTATTTATTATCATCTCATTTAAAGTTATTAATTTTATTATCTGATGATTTTTAAATCTCACTTATTAGGAATATTTTGGCTAATAATTGGATTAGTCTCATTAATTTTTGCACTTCCTATAAAAAAAGAATACATAAATATTTAATTAATCACCGTATAAACATCAAATTTCTTAAATATATTGCATTTTTTTGGATATCATAATCAACAATACTAATTTTTTTATTATTATTATAGAATGAAACCGGGTCATCCTTGTTGTACATCTCAACTTTCAACCGATCGACCGACCGACCAACTAAAAGTGAAAACACAATCAATTATAAAAACAAGCCAGATTTCATGGACCGTTTTGATTGGAGTTCTTCTGTATTCTTTTAATGGATAGAATTTCACCATACCCAACTTTTGGTGTTAATGTTTTGCATGGACATTAGATTCTCTCCTCTATCGATGAAATTTAATGGCTAATAAGATGCCATGTCATCGGCTTAGTAATGTTCTGAGACTTCCGAAGTCAGACGATCATTTCTCTTGTTGTTTAAGATTTTGGTGGGACCAATGCAGATCTTTGCCCTTATCACATCAAAGTTAATCCGTTCACTCGGTTAACCCTATTACTAATATTATTAAAAATATATATTTTCATCTTCTCATTTTCGAGTTACGTGGTGATAATAAAATGACTACTACCAGATTATATAATTGTTAATTTTAATATTTGTAAAATTAATTAAGATATATATAAATTAATCTGGATATTTATATTAATTAAAAAAATATATATAACCTTTTTAAAATACCAAATTGAGTTGTGATCAATGAAGTAATTGTTTTAAGAGATTAAATTACGTCAACTCTAAATTGATTTATTTTAACATTTAAATCATATATTTCCTTGTAACTTGGTTAATTTATTATTATTTTTTGTAGTATCTATAGTTTATTTGTATATTTATAAGTTTTATAGTTTTTTTTCTGAAAAATTATTATATTAATGTATAATTTATATGTTAGAATTTATTTGAGATTCGTTGGTTTGAGTTCAGTGGTAAATTGAATTTTGTAACTTATGTGCTATAATTAAAAAAATAATATGTTATTTTAATCAACAGACACTGATTTGTATATTTTTTTCAAACTAGCAATATGAAAATCTTGAAAAGCAAAAGACAAGTTGGTCCAAAGTGACAGAAAAAGGAGATTTTGTGCTCCACAAAAGCTAAAGTAAGAGCAGATTATTAAATTCCGCAGCAGCAGTAATCCTTCTGCTTTTCTCTGCTTTTAGGGATGCTTTATGCATGGCTAGTGTTTCATTCCCGATCCCCACTGACCCTTTTGACAGGGATCACAAGCCTTAATGATTTGTTGATTCATCAATTAATGAAATTCCATATTCATACTTTGATCATGTAATGATAATATTTACAAAAATAACTTGATTATTTGAGATGAGTGCACGCGTTATTTTGTCTGTCAACAAGAGAAACAAGATTTCCTGTTCTTCGACAGAACAAACAAACTGCTAGTACAAGTTGGATTTCTTTAACAAAGGAAATAAAGCAGAGCTTGAGATCTTTTGATTTGCTCCAAAAATAAGATTCCAAAGGGAAAAGGAGGACATAACGTGAGTGAACATCGCACACCCTCATCAGTCAAAAGAAGAAACAGAGAGTGAAAGGCAAGTTCTGAGCAGTGGAGGAAAGTAGGTTAGATGCTCGACTTCACAAACAGTTATGGAGCTCATCAATCACTGACAAATTCTAACACTAAAACAATAAGATCATAGGATTGGTTTTTGTCTTCCTGTTCCTCAATGGCTTCGCATTCCCATTTTCTGCTTCTCTATTTATTCCTCATGTCTTCTGTTATATGCCAAGTTACAGGTGAGTTCTTGATTCTGCAACTCTGTTATTCTAAGAATATTTTCATTTAATTTCTTTGGTCTTCAAGCAAATCCCTGTTTGATCAGGATTAAGTAAAATGTCGTCCCATGTTACCGAGTAGCATACCAACTTGTTTTCCTGTCGGAATCTGAAGTATTTTTCCATGCTTTTGCAATTTCTACACTAGTGATGACAACAGTAAGAGAAAGTATATGAAATTAAGAAATGAAATGAAAATCATTGATTTTCTCATTGTCCGATTGCCTGCTGGATACAAGCCAAGTCACAGTCACCTAATTTATTAACTACAGAAACAATAAGAAAGAAAACAATAGAATGGTAATGATGTTTTTTTTTGTGTGTGCTTGCTGTTCAACATGCAGAATTCATCAGCATAGATTGTGGAGGCACAAGTAATTACACAGATCCAATAACTGGACTTGCATGGGTTTCAGACAATGGCGCCATCATGAACTATGGAAAATCGGCAGAGGTAGAAATTCCAAATGGAAATATGCAGTATCGAAGACGGCGAGACTTTCCTATAGACAGCAAGAAGTATTGTTACACTCTTGGCACCAAAGAGAGACGTCGGTATCTTGTCCGTGCCACATTTCAGTATGGAATCTTAGGAAATGGAGATGCATACCCCAAATTTGATCTCTACTTGGATGCAACGAAGTGGTCGACTGTGGTAGTATTGGATGCTTCAAGAGTGTATGTGAAGGAAATGATTATCAGGGCTCCTTCAAGTTCAATTGATGTGTGTATATGCTGTGCTTCAACTGGTTCTCCCTTCATATCCACTCTAGAATTGCGACCTCTCAACCTTTCAATGTATGCAACTGATTTCGAGGATAATTTCTTCTTAGAGGTAGCAGCCAGAGTAAATTTTGGGGCTCTGAGCAAGGATGTCATAAGGTCAGCTGATTTCCAAATGTTATAGAAAGATAGCGTAGAGTTAATAGAGCACTTCATTAATTAGCTTTCCACTCACTTCTGTATTAAATCAAGTTCTTGGGAAACATGCAAAGATGTCAAAATATATAACATTTGCCTCTCTCAGGTACCCGGATGATCCGTATGACAGAATTTGGGATTCAGATCTTGAGAAGAGGCAAAACTACCTTGTAGGTGTGGCCCCTGGCACAGTTAGAATCAATACATCAAAGTACATAGACACTAGGACTAGAGAATACCCTCCTGTTAAAGTAATGCAAACAGCTGTTGTTGGCACTCAAGGGATACTTAGTTATAGGTTGAACCTTGATGACTTCCCTGCCAATGCTCGAGCTTATGCATATTTTGCCGAAATTGAAGACTTGGGAGCAAATGAGACTCGGAAATTCAAATTGCAGCAACCTTACTTTCCTGACTACAGCAACGCAGTGGTAAATATTGCAGAAAATGCCAATGGGAGCCACACACTTTATGAACCCAGCTACATGAATGTGACTCTGGATTTTGTCCTTTCATTCTCTTTTGTCAAGACCAGAGATTCTACACAAGGACCACTCTTAAATGCGATTGAGATTAGTAAATACCTAAAGATTGAACCAAGGACCGACAGCCAAGATGGTAAGTATAAATCTCAGCATATTGGAGTTTATCTAATCCTAAAAAGTAAAAACCATCTGTATGCAGAGCTCCAAATCATTATGCTGTTCTTGATATTTCCTAACATTATGAGAAAGAATATGCTTGGCCAATATTAGCTGTGTTGAATAACTACAACTTCACTGGCAGTGACTGTTCTCAATGCCCTTCGTTCTCTGTCTGCTGAAAGTGCTTGGACAAATGAACAAGGCGATCCTTGTGTTCCTGCTCACTGGGATTGGGTTAATTGCACCTCAACCACACCACCAAGAATCACTAAAATGTAACTTCTTCTCACTTGGTTAATTCCAGATCATGTTCATATATTTCATAAAGTATATTGCATAATTGCATTTTAGACTCTTGTGTTTGAAAAAAGCAGGTAGTTGCAGTTGGAGTGAATACTTATTATTCCATTCATATCTGTTCATTGATTTGTCAACTAGAGTACTTGCTTTGCCATGTTTAACTGCATGCTGCGGTCATCAACTTGGAGAAAAAATAAATCAATTATGCTAAGAAAGGCCACAATATTTTCCTTCTATACAATATAAAAAGGTGTTGCTAACTTGCGCTGGACTCCAGAAATGTTGCCACTTTAGTTAAGAAGTTTATGGTTCGAACTTGCTAAGATCCTTATAAGCGTGACTCTGCTGACATGCTGAACAGTGCACTGTCAGGAAAGAACCTGAAAGGGGAGATTCCACCTGAGATTAATAACATGGAGACATTGACAGAATTGTAAGTGATATTATGCAATATACGAGTTGAAATACTTCATATTATTCTCTATCTTAATCCTTTTCTTTTTTGTAGGTGGTTGGATGGTAACTTCCTTACAGGGCCAATCCCTAGTATAAGCAATCTTGTTAATTTGAAAATAGTGTAAGCTTCGAAATTCATGGCTTACATTTCACAAGTTTATGCTAAAAAAGCATGATTACTAGTTCATATTTCGGCGGATTTACAGTCATCTGTAAAAAAACTGACTAGTCCATTTCCTGCTCTATTTAATGGCCATCCAGGCATCTGGAGAACAACAAACTGAGTGGTCAATTACCCAAGTACCTGGGTAGTTTGCCAGACTTACAAGAGCTGTAAGTAGCACTCTTGACGTACTTAACTGTCGCTATATACTATATGTGGTGATTCACACTTCACCAGACTCTTGATTGCAAATGAAGTACAATCAATCCTTTGATCCTATGCAGTCATGTTTCCATGACACTGCTCCGATACTCAGTGCTGTAAAATGCCTTCATGCAGGTACATACAGAACAACTACTTTAGTGGGGAAATACCTTCAGGGTTGCTAACTGGAAAAGTTATTATCAAGTGAGTATATCAAATTATTGTGTGTCATTGTTTACCCTTTGGCTTGTATGATAATAAAAGAGGTGGCGAGCTGTTGTCTGATATGAAATTGGTGTGGAGAATGAAATATACTGTGTAGCACAGAACATTTATAAAGAGCTACAATATTACTCTCTTGCAGTTATGAACATAATCCTGGACTACATAAAGAGGCAGGGAAAAAGAAACATTCTAAGTTGATACTTGGAGTTTCGATTGGCATACTTGCAGCACTATTAGTTGTTCTGATAGGAAGTTTACTGTTTTTGCGTAATCTTCAAAGAAAGACATCTCATCAAAAAACTGCAGTCCAAGGTCTGTATACCTCAGTTATCTTCCTATTGCATAGCAAAAATCTCTGCATTTCTTAAGTGTTCTTGAGTCCATCAGGTAGTTCTTTGCGTGTTAGTGCCAAACCTTCAACTGCGTATTCTGTATCACGGGGTTGGCATATGATGGATGAAGGAGTTTCATACTATATTCCGCTCTCTGAGATTGAAGAAGCTACCAAAAACTTTTCCAAAAAAATTGGTAGAGGAAGTTTTGGGACTGTCTACTATGGCCAAATGAAAGAGGGAAAAGAAGTGGCAGTCAAGATAATGGGTGACTCAACCACTCATATGACCCAGCAGTTTGTGACTGAGGTAACATCATATTCAGCCAACATAACTTGTTGAGTTCTAGATTTGAAACGTTGAAGGGCTAAAGAACAAGAAACTTTGTTAGCTTAAGACCAGACCACGAAGCCCACTGTTATGAACTCCAAAGGGCTGGTTAATTAACTACATTAACGTACCTGCAGGTTGCCCTCTTGTCAAGAATTCATCACAGGAACTTGGTTCCTTTGATCGGCTATTGTGAAGAAGAAAATCAACGTATTCTGGTTTATGAATATATGCACAATGGAACTTTGCGCGATCACATACATGGTTTGCAATCCGCACATGATAATTGCTCAATTTCCACCCTTTTGTTTCTTTAGTTGTAACATTTTGAATCAAGATCAATGAGACGACCTTTGAACAGGTTCTGTCAACCAGAAGCGCTTAGATTGGCTTGCTCGTCTGCAGATTGCAGAAGATTCAGCAAAAGGTTAATTTAGAACTTTTCATTTGTTTATGCATTAGTATTTGTTTTACAAGTTCACAGAATAAACATATATTTAGATAATTGTAGGACTTGAATACTTGCACACTGGATGCAACCCCAGTATCATACACCGCGATGTTAAAACAAGCAACATTCTCCTAGACATCAATATGAGAGCAAAAGTTTCAGATTTTGGGCTTTCAAGGCAAGCAGAGGAGGATTTAACCCATGTATCAAGTGTGGCACGAGGAACAGTCGGCTACCTGGATCCTGAGTAAGGCACATTCGTCTGGTGTGCGTAACCATCATTTTCCTCTACTGCTTATGCTTAACCAATCATGTAACTGCTTCTCCAGGTACTATGCAAATCAGCAATTGACTGAAAAAAGTGATGTCTACAGTTTTGGAGTAGTTCTCCTTGAGCTGTTATCAGGGAAAAAACCTGTTTCGACAGAAGATTTTGGCGCTGAGATGAACATTGTTCATTGGGTATGCATTTTCACTGTCATCATTCTTTCCAAAGACATATAAGCATCTTTCTTGAATCAGAGCAAATATACTTCTAATCATCGTGTGCTGATCGCTGTCTATGAAATCAAATTAAGACTTAATAATCCTGAGGTGCTGCGATCTTGTGTAGGCAAGGGCCTTGATTCGTAAAGGAGATGCGATGAGCATTGTAGATCCTGTCCTAATAGGAAATGTGAAGATCGAGTCCATTTGGAGGATTGCTGAAGTTGCAATCCAGTGTGTAGAACAACGTGCAGTTTCGCGACCAAGGATGCAAGAAATAATCTTGGCAATACAAGAAGCTAACAAGATTGAAAAGGGAACTTATGGCAGTCAAAAACTACCTTCTGGTAGTTCAAAGGCACAATCTTCCCGGAAAACATTACTTACAAGCTTTCTTGAGATTGAGAGCCAGAGCCCTGACTTATCTAATGGTTGCCTTGTCCCAGCAGCCAGATAATTTTCTTTCCAGCAGCCTTTGCTTATCTGTAACATATACTCTTTACCATATTCACAGATTTTTGTTGTTTTTTGTACTTTTTTTTTAGATTAAATGTTACAATACAATAAAATTGAGGGGGCCACAATTATTCTGTCAAAATAAATTAATTGACTAGAAGAAAGAAGAAGAAGAAAATAACAATTGAGAAGCACCTTCGAACAGACTAACTTTGCTATTTAAATTTTAATAGCATGACGTTCTGGAAGACGTAATGATTGTGTTGCCTGCCCTCTCAAACAGGTGGAGAGAGGGAGAGCCTTGTGCCCCAAGCAGATTTGGCTGCCTCCCAATTCTCTTGGTTGACCTATTTTGCTTTGATTCCACATTTTTGGTGGCGTGTGTGAATAGTTTCTTTATCCTTCACTTGTTTTGGGTTTATTCCAGAGTCAGGTAGTTGTTATAATTGAAAGAATTTTTTATTTTTAGAAATTATTTTTAATATCAACATATTAAAATAATATGAAAACATAAAAAAATTAATTTTAAATTAAAAAATTAAAATTTTAAAAAATATAATATCAACCGCGTTCTCAAATACTGTTTTTATACTAATTAAACTAATAACAATAATAAATAGCATGGTAAACAATAATGTTTTGTAATAATTTGAGTGCTTATATATATCGTATCATTTACTTATATATTTTGCTTGTCTTATAATATAAAAACATATGAGAAATGATGAAAATAAATATTTAATTGCTAGATAAACACAAGTAAATTAATATAAAAAAAACCTAATCTTGGGAGGAGCTAAGCCTCCATACAGGAGCTGGAAAATTTTGACAAAAAAATCCAATCATGTGACAATATATATAATATGATTCGACTCCATTAAATTAGGGGTTTCTATTCTATAATTAAAATTCAAGCTGTCACCAATTTCACAAGCCACAGAAAAAAAGCCAACTCAAGCAAGGCTGCTATAGTTTACCTAACAAAAATAATACCTTAAAAACTCAATCAAAACCCCCCACCAAGTCTTGTTAGCTTCTTCTTGGAGGGCTATTTGATTGTACAAATCCCAATAAGTCATACACGAATAACATGGAATCCACGGGAAGTAAATTCGAAACATAAAGAGGAGAGGCAAGGCAAGGCAAGGCTAGGCCAGGCAATAAAGAACCCATGAAATGAAAGGTTATTTGAAAGAATAAGAAAAAAACAGGAAGGAGGACAACAACTAAAAGCAAAAGATTAGTAGATAAGAACACAAAAAAAAAAGATTAAAGGAGAGCATCCTCAACAGACAAACAACACACAGCCACCCACCTCTTCAGAATTATACACAAGTATTCTCTGACCATCAATAAAACCGAACCACTTAGCGTCACAAAGCCGCCCCAGAGAGAAAGCTAGAGACATAGACCTTTTTCTTATGTTGTTTTCTCTTTATTGAAACATCAGCTACTGGTTTTTGGGGGCTTTCAGTTTGAGGGAGATGGAGATGATGTGTTATCAGCTGAGCAACTCATCTTACCAAGATTCCCTTAAAGTTTTGGAGGCTGATATCCAGCATGCTAATGCTTTGTGAGTTAAATTTATGTTTTTTTTTCGACTTCTCTTTTGATGATGAGATGGGTTGTTTTTGTTTATTTTTATTTCTTCTTGGGATTTTAAGAATCACTTGTTCTGTTATGATCAACAAGAACACAGGTTGTTTTGTTATTAATTTGAGGAAAAGAGGATAGGAATTTTGTTGTAGTTGGTCTGTATCTTCTTGCTTTTTATGATCAATTTTAATCTGTGCTATGCTATTTTTAGATTTTTTGAGCTTGTAGAACGATGTTTTCAAGTGGGAGTTAATGTATCAGTTGAGTTTTATATTAGTTAAACATCAAAAAAGATTGGTATATTTCTGTACAGTACACACAAAGAATGGATTTTGGAGTTGGTATTGCAATGTCTGCCTAGTCAATTGCAGCTAAAGTGAGCAACTTTGACTAAAATTTCATAAAATTCCAAGTGCTAATAAGCAGAGATAGTTGGGAATTGGGATTCTTTCTCTTATAATGTCTTCTCTGTTTTCAGAAAAAAATGAGTTGAAACTTTTAAAGTTTCGTTCTTCTTTTGGTGACCAGTATTATGCTTGGGCCAAATAGTGTGACTCAATTTAACTAATTTTATTACATGATGTGAATTATGGTGTATTAGGGCTGCTGCAATTCCAAAGGACAAGGGTGGAGCACGCCTGCGGATGAAATTAGCTTACAATCACTGGGCTCCTCTCTTTTTCTTTCTGCTACAAAGAATAGATTGTTCTTATTTTTGCCTGCTCCCCAGATATCTAAATTTCTTTCATGTACTAGTATATAAGGTCAGTTCTCTTTTTGGTCCGTTGATTCTTAAAAGATAGTTTGCTAAAGTTTCCATTTCTTGCATGTTGCTGTATATAGTTGGCAAGTTCTTAAATTTTTTTGCTCGTTAATGCCTTGCAGGTGTATACTGATGGTAGACCAGGCCTATCTAAGCATGGAAGGAAAGCAACAGTTCAGGAATTCTATGGTATGCAAATTATCTACTTTTTTTTTTGGCTTTTCTTAATCTATAGACTATACTTATAAATGCATTAAAACTAAATTGCAACCATTCTGATTGTATGTTTTATTTGACTTTTTTCGTTTTCATAAAAATGAATGGCAGGTGTTATATTGCCGTATCTTCAACGGCTTAATAGTAACTTAGAAGAGATGGGGGATGTTAAGGGAGAGAATTATGGCATGGAGAGTTTGGGCAAAAAGAAGGTGGAAGGAGATAACAGGCTTGCCAATATTGATTTAGAGAGGGAAGATGAATGTGGAATTTGTTTGGAGCCCTGCACCAAAATGGTCTTGCCTAACTGTTGTCATGCAATGTGCATCAAATGCTACCGCAATTGGTAACTACAAGCCTCGAAATCTTACTGCAATATCATGCCCTTTTCCTCTGTGAATACTTGATATCGAAGAGAGTTGCCATTATTTTCACTTATTTGGTTTTTTTCACAATTGCAGGAACACAAGGTCGGAGTCCTGCCCTTTTTGCCGTGGCAGCTTAAAGAGAGTTAACTCGGAAGACTTGTGGGTTCTCACTTGTAACAGTGAAGTTGTTGACACAAAAGCGATTTCCAAAGAGGATTTGTTGCGGTTCTACCTCTACATCAACAGCTTGCCAAAAGATTATCCTGATGCTCTTTTCTTAGTGTATTATGAGTACCTAATATGAATTGAAAGTAAATTAGAAGAATGATGTATAGAGGGAAAATGCCGACCTTCGAAATGTAAATAGAGTCCGGTAAGAGCTAATGTCCCTGATTCTTAAACAAAATAATCAATCTCATCTTATGTTGAGTTCTTGAGCATCAGCAACCTATAAATAAATGTAATCTCTAAATATGTGAAAATTAAGTTTATTTTTAGAACATATAGCAGCACATTTATACTTACTTATCATCAATACCCTTGTTGTGCTTCTCCTTTCTAACAGTTACAATAACAATATTTAGACAAATGTATGCTTGAGGTTGTCTTCGTTTCACATTTGTTTGTCTTACCATGCCATATGATCTGTTTCTTGTAATGAAATGGATTTAGAGTAGAGTTTGTGCATTGTTCATCTTGTTTTACCCCTTTCAACTCGCTTATGGATTATAATAGCATTGGTATTATGAGTTTCAATCAGAGTTTTCTTTTTTTGGTTTGGGTTTCCTACGTACTCACCATACTGCTTCTGCTACTGCAAGCAGCAAACTACAATTCTGGTTTCATTACCAGGTTCCATTGGCCTTTTTCTTAACCAAGTTTTTTTGCTATGCCTGTGCTGTTTTGCTTAAACGAGTTGGCATGGGAAACTAGCGGGAAAATGGGTCCTGCAGTGATTTCAATCAAGTAGAATATGATGATGATGATGATGATGATGATGGGAAAAAAAATAGAATTGAAAGTCCTAGATATATTGCATTGCTCGTAAAGATGGAGTTGTGTGAGAATTGCTTCAGCCTGTCACCGTCACAAAAGCTCATATCCATTTCCATGGCTGGCTTTAATAGCCTATACGCTTTTTGTTTAGTCGATAGGATGAAAAGGAGGAAAGCAAGGACGGTGAGAATTTGTGTTAGGACGGAAACCCAGTAAGGGATGAATAGGAGAGGTCATTCTCTTCTTTCCTGCTGATCAGGGTCTCCTTCCACCCGATCAAATGAAGGAAGCATCTTATTCTTCCCCTTCCATCCAGCCATCCTGCCTGCTAAAACTAGATTTTCATGCCCGATTAACTTCAATGAAACATCTGAAGTAAACGGTGTCAGGAACAGCTGATTATGTTTAACTGATCATTCCAACTATTACAAGTGGAGTGGGTGGTGGTGGTTGCTTGTCAAAGTGTTTTTTATCTGGAAATGCATTAAAATAATTTTTTTTATTTTTTTAAATTATTTTTGACATTATCATATTAAAATGATCTAAAAATACCAAAAAAATATTAATTTGAAATAAAAAAAATAAAAAATCTTCAATTTTTTTTAAAACACTACTAAAATATAAAAATAAATAAAATTTTAGTTCATCTTAGAATTATCATAGTATAACGTGACTAGCTAGGCCAAGTTGAAGAGGAATAATAACCATGCCAGATTAGAGCCCGTTAAAGCAACTTCTTGTAAGTATCGAGAGAGAAAGAAGAAGGTAGAGCAATGAGCCTGATTAATTTACCGATCTGACTTTATCTAAATATAAGGAAAGGGAAAGGGAAAGTAAAATGTGGGCTTTGAGAATTGAGACAGAATTATCATTCAAGGAGCAGTTGAACCAGGTTACTTCACAAGCTGACAACAGTGATGAACTACAAAATTTTGTGGCAGAAAATTTGATGTGGTTTGACCATGATAAATGATAAATGAGTGTATGGTAAACATTAAAATGCAGGTTTAAGAAAGTGGGATACATGTCAAAACTATGATCTAACCAAAAATTAATCAAAAGCATGATTGATCTGCTTTGAAGTTAAAAGACTATTTAATTTTTTATTGACCAAAATATCTATCTATCCTCTCTTTTCCTCATTTCCCTTGTGAGAACCCAATGAAATGATTATTCTCATCGTTCATGTTTTTCAACATCTTCACCGACCTCTTTCCATTCTTGAATAACTTCTGTTTACAAACATTGTTTTTCTCTTCTTTTTTTTTTTGTAGCCACAAACGATTACAAAATCCACAAACCAACACTGGATCTACATAAAACACCATCCACGATCAAGATCTACAAAAACCACCACCATATATGTTTTCCTTAAGTCCTGTAATCCTTTTTTCGTGTACAAGCAAGTGTTTTCTGCAGAAAAATCTAGGTAACTTTCGATTTTAATATTTCTTCAATTTCAACTATGCATGTTTTTTAAAATTTCAAATTTAACCGGATATTGTTCAATGTTGAAACTATATCCCTATTTATTGTAGGAACCGTTGATCCGCTTTTGATAATTATGGTAAACACTTGTGGTTCTAATTTTCTTCTTTCTCAATTTCATTACTTAGGAGATTGATAAATTTGTTGATTTTGATTTCATAAAGTAAATAGACAGAGGTTTAAAGTGTAGCTTCAATTATTTTGAGTTCAATATATATATATATATATATATATATGGTTGAAATGATGTAAAAAGCTAAGATTTTATAAATGATGTAGAAAGGATAGAACAAAAACCTAAAAAAAAAAATACTCATAAAAATTATTAGTAGGATTAATATGGTGCAAGAAACTAAAATCAAGTAATGGATACTATAACATGGGAACCAAACTAAATTGGAGAGAAAATGAGTATTTGCTTAAATATATTAGCCAATATCGATGCAACACAAATTCAATACAAACTAATATTGGTTTTGATCCCATATTACCTAAATTGTTTTTGGTCTTAAGCATAGCTATTCAAAAAAAAAAAAAAAGAGTGACTGTCTAAGTTCTAGATAATCAATCTCCCACATATTACTAGAAGAAAATAATTGGTAACATAGAAAAAATCAAAGAAGCATGAGAAAAGAAAAATATCCAAAGCTAGACAATTTAATTGATACCATAGAAATAATTTGATTCTACCAACTGATTCTATGATAGATTTAAAGACTTGAGAGTAGAAAATCTAGTTAGAGATGAAAAAATGCTATTGTTGTATTGATTCCTCAATAGATGTAGATTCTCTAATTTCTTGAACTTTTATGACAATACTTTAAAATCATAACCATAAAAGCAATAGCTCTTCATAATTACATAAGAATGAGGTTCGAACAAGATGTTGTTTTTAATGAGTTTGAATGTTGTCTTGATTTTGTGCCTTTGGATTTTTTATGTGATGTTATTCCACGATCACAAATATATGGAGGTAACAAGACTTTGCATATGGATTATATTCAAGATGGAATTGCTTCAAGTTTGATGGGAGAATTGTAGAGTTTTTAATTTTACAAGTAGTTAATCTTAATATGTATTAATTATTCAATTTCATGTATTGAAAAAATAATGTCTTATTTGGTCATTTCATGTCCAACCACAATTTCAACCGTAATTTTAACTAAACACTAATGACATGCTTTTGATGAAGAAGCTATTTCAACCATAATTTTTACCAAATACATAATTTAGGTAAAGAAACCACATAAAAAAGTGATTTTTCAAAAAATATTTTTCTCAAACCACAACCATAAAAGCAACCACAATACCAAATATAATTAAAAGATAGTGACTGTATAATCGCTATCAGTATAGTGTGCTGATGGAGATCTGCTTAGCCTCATAGTTATTAAACTTGAACCGAAAATAGACTTGATTTGGGTCATGAACAAGGCCAATTAACTTCAAAAAAATATTTAAAAAAAACTTTGTTTTTTTTTAAATTAAAATCAAACTATTATGTTATTTTTTATTGAGTTGACTGGATCACTAATCGATCTATAGATTATTAACTTGTCAAACCAGGTCAACTCTCTCTATTTATTATGAAACTCAACACAACTCACGTCCAAGTCGATTCGTGGTGCTGAATTTAATAAGATAGTGTTTAATATTGTGATAGTGGTTGCTTTTCAAAATTCTTTTAGCTTGGAAATACATCAAAATAATATTTTTTATTTTTTTCAAATTTATTTTTAATATCAGCACATTAAAACGATTTAAAAACACCTAAAAAATTAATTTAAAGAAAAAAACATAATTTTTTTTAAAAACACGATTCGACCGGAAAAACAAATACTACCTAAATAGGCTCCCATGTAGCATGACAATAAACAATTGACTTTTTTTACTCAAAATTGCTAGTTATTGTCCAAACAATTGGGATAGTTCAATTTATTGATTTGGAAGCCAAACCAGCATTTTTATAAAATAATGATATGGTCTCCAATTATCATAGAAAAACAAAAGAAAAAAAAAGAATTTAAAGATATGTTTTTTAGAATCTTATTTAAGAATATTTGAGCATTGGATGCTTGAAATTAGTAAAATAATAAGTTGATCCCTTTAGTTTAAAATTTCAATATTGAATCCCTGTGATTTGTCATTTGTTTGTAACTTAATTCTTTTGTTAGTTTTCTCTATGATAATTTCATGTTTTTCTTCTCATACATTATTAATTTATACGTTTAGGATTTTCAAAACTAGAAGAATAATTTTAAATTTATAAAAAGATTTAAGGATTAAATTATAATTTATTTATGATAAAATAAGTGATAAAGAGGTGGGAAAAAACTTCAAACCTTTATTAACATTAACAAAAATAAAAACTAAAAGAGGTGGTGTTTACTATATATCACCTTACAAAATACTATTTATTGTAATAGTTTTTTTTTTTACTTTGTTTTTATTTCATATTTGAACATTTAATTTATTAGAAATTGGTTTTCATGGTTTGTTAGGGTTTGTTTTCTATATGGTTATTCAAGTCTCATGATCCATATTGCGAATATGGCAGGTTAACTTAGTTGACTCGAGTTTTTTATTTTTTTTAATTGATATATTTCTTTTCAATTTCATCATTAAACATTCAGTTGTTTAGGAATTAAACTTCATGATTTGTTTTAGTTTACTTTATATTAGGTTATCTTAGTTTCATGACTCAGATCACGAGTTTTACAGGTTAATCTAGGTTGACTTAGGTCGTTTTACTATGTTTTTTTTCTAGATTATTTTTTTCCAATTTTATTTTTCAATAATAGATTGATGGGAATATTGCTTCATAATTTGTTTCAATTTATTTTTATGGGGTTATCTTGATCTCATGAATTAAGTTGTGAGTTTGACAAGTTAACCTGATTTGACTTATGTTGTTTTTCCAATTTGTTTCTATGAGATTATCCTTATCTCATGACTCTCAGGTTAACGTATCAAACTCAAGTTATTTTTTTTATCATTTATTTTTTGATTTTTTTCATTTCATCCTTCAACATTGAGAATTGAGTTTCATGATTTGTTTTGATTTACTTTATATGGGTTTATCTTGATTTCATGACTCAAGTTATGGATTTGGCTAGTTAACCTAGGTTGAATCAAGTCAGTTTTATTTTGTCCTTTCTTTAATTGATTTTTTTTCAATTTTATCATTCAACACTAGGTTAATTAGGAATTAGGATTCATAATTTGTTTCAACTTGCTTTATATGAGGTTATTATAGTCTCATGACCTGGGTCGATTCAATATATTGTCGTCTCCATATTATTTTTTTTAAAGGATGTCATCTTGAATTGTTTTTAGTCAAACTCTTTTTTTACTGATCGTTTAAGTTTTTTTTTATCCGCCAAGTCGACTGAATCACATCTAGGTCAACCTTTACTTGTTTTAAATTTTTTTTTTGGAAAAAACATCAATAATGCCTGGATATTTTTTTTATGCTGAAAAGAGTTTGATTTGACAATAGCATAGAGCTTACCAATGATTTAGTATAATGCTAAATATAAATAAATCCAAAAAAATCAATCTAAATACCTTAAAAATTCAAACACAAACCCAAATAAAAGAACCCATCAATTCAAAACCTTAAACATTTTCAAAACAATAAAAAATGGAGGTTATGAAGGTCAAATAACACATTTAAATTAGTATTTCTTTCTTTTTTTTAGTAATTGGAACCTTGTCGTCGGGAAAAGAAGAATTGAGAAGTTCTTTGCTTTAATGACATTAATGAGAAATAAATATCATTTGAATTTAATTAATAAGGAATAAATATCTTTTGCATGTCATTAATGAGATGGTAAGACCCTTTAGAGGCATTTTGCTCATCTATAGATGAAGGGAGATTATTACCTCTAAATAATTCATGTAATTAATCTAAAAGTAGAGCTCCATAGTTCTGGATTTCTAATGCCAATTGGACCTAACATGTGAAAAAACTCAAATAAAAAGGTCATAGTTGTTCATCAAATTAATAACACCTTTGATTTAGTTAACAATTGAACTCAAGTGCATGGTGTTTGGCGATTTATCAGGCCTACTTTACTTTATGTTTAGCTGATGGTTGAATCCAAGTATATTGGCATGAACTAATGGCCGAACCCAAGTGTATTGCTACAACCACTTTACCTTGGGTTTAGCTAGTGACGAAACCTAAAGGTATTGGGTTTGATAATTTGTCAGACCCAAGTTATCTTGGGTTCGGCTGATGGCGGAGCCCAAGCGTATTAGATCTAGTATATTACCAGACCCATATTGTCTTGGGCTTTTAAGTCACAAAAATATTGAGTCAAAAAAATACTAACTTATCAGATAAAAAAGAAATATTCTAGTTTAACATTTATCCTAAATGATTGTGAACTATTTTGAATTGCAAACAATGATGGTATGTTTTTACTTAGTGGGAAGAGAAAATTAGAAGAGAAATTCTTGGTTAGCAAGATGAATTAGATAATGATATTTTAATGGTTTTGCATAATATTCCAGGGATGTTATTGATCAAATTGTATTCTTTAACTTTTTGCACAACACCTAACCTATTTTTGTCATTGAAAAATTCTTATTGCTTAGTAGTAGAGTTTGAGCAATGTAAGTTATATTATCATAAATTCACATGATGGCACCTTCATTTCCCTATCGAATATTGCTTTATACATGAAATCCACAAGTGAATGATTAAAAGTGTAATTTTAGCATTAACATGGAGGTCTAAGGTATATGATTTGTGCATTTAAGAAAGAATAGTGGTCTTGTCTTTTTGTTTGAAGAAGTTAGACAGACAATTAACTTTGTAGAATTCATGTTTCAACGAATAATAAATTTAGTTTGGATATTATGGAAATGAAGGTCAATCGTCAACATGATTCAATGTTTAACTCCATTGGTGATAATTTTGTGTTACAACATTATGCAACTTTATTTTAGATATAACTTGGTTTCAATTATATTCATTTTGTTTTTTGATGGCTGCTTCTAGTTGGGATTGTTCATGGGTTAGGTTTGAGAAAAGTTTTAGACTTTTTTCTTATTAATGTATCTCTAACTAGTTAGCCATAACATATATTCTACTTTTCATCCTCAGTTAATTGTTTCTCTTCATTGGTATTGACACCACTTGGAGAAGGAGATGAGTATGTTATAAACATATTGGTTTGTATTGAATCAATTTTTATTTTCATTTATGTTTCAATCTACTGATCTTAATTCAAGGAATTCTTTTGAAAAGTATTGTATTGGAACTCCTTGAACATCATTCCCTTTTCCTTGTTAATAATTTGTTGTTTTTCATTTTCCTAATAATTCTTTTTTGTTTCATATAAGGGAAGAAATTATTGTTAGACTACCCAGTGAGATCTCAAGCTATTATATATCCTTATCTTTTATTTATTATTTTAATTTAATTTGTTAGGAGTTCCTTCAGATGCATAACATATTGAAATCTAATTGAATTCTAAGCACTATTTTTATATGCCTTCTCCCCAATGATGTTAAAATTTCCATTTGGTAGTAGGATTTGGAACAACTTTTGAATTACATCGATGTTAGAAGTTTAGGACCCCGACATGTATTGGCTAATTTTAAAGAGCCTATAAAGACAACCCAGTCAATAAAATTTTTAGACACATGATCTAGGTTGTGTTTGTTTACTTGGAGCTTTTGCGTTTGCGGTGCAAAAAACACAGTAAGGTGTTTGGTAACACACTAAACTGCGTTTTTTTACCGTGGAGCCCACTAAAAAATTGAGTTTGAAACGCAGTTTTTGAGAAGCAGTTTTTACATACTTTTGTAACTGAGTTTCGTAAAACTTTGTTTGTTTTTGCATTTCAAAAGTGCTTTTGAAAAATTTATTTTTTTCACTTCAAATTAATTTTTTTTGTGTGTTTTAATATCATTTTAATGCGCTGATATCAAAAATAATTTTTAAAAAATATAAAAAAATTATTTTGATGCATTTCTAAATAAAAAAGCACTTTGAAAAGTAACCACAACTACACAACTACCAAACATTTTTTACATGATTGTTGCTGTATATAAACCTCAACCATAATTTTTACCAAACACGCATTTAAATTCAACTAACCACACCTTTTTAAAACTTACTTTTTTCAAACCACAACCACAAAAGTTACCTTAAAAACAAATGCACTCTAGGAGTTATTTGTTTGTAACTCGTAGAGATCAATAAATTAAAGATTTGTTACATTTAAAAATGTCATTTGAATCTAATAGATAAAAAGATAAAACTTTTACCATTTAAGATAAACAATATAATTTATATCTAATCCAAATCCTTCTATAAAATGAAGTCTTTTTTTATTGAAAATTTACACTTGCATCAATATCTTTCAACTTTATTCTCTACACATTATCATTTATATTTCCTTGACTTCAATTTCTTTCGCAATCACAATTACTTTAAAAAGTTTCAATGGAATCTTAAGGTTATGGCTATTTCACTATCATCATGTATGAAAGGTCTGAATTTGAATACATGATTTTCATTAAAAAAAAAAAAGAAGAGTTTATGATCTACCTGCTCAATACTCCAATCAATTTGTCGTGCCATCTCAAGATCCATGTGAAAATCCATCCATGACTAAAAAGATAAAGCAATTAAGCAACTTTAGAGATGAAAAAGATTTGTAGAGGCATGGATTAGTACTAACACGGATTTGATATGTGAAAAAAAAATTAAAAAAATAAGGTGTATTAGAAAGTAATTCATGGTCAACTTCAAGAAAAATAAGAAGTTTGTATAAGAGCATATATCAAGTTCTCGTTGGTCAACCATTCAATTAGCGATGAATAAGTTTTTTTTGCCCTATGCTTAAATAAAAAATAAAATCAAAGTGGTCTTACCTATGAAGACAAGGTATTCTATATATAAAACTCATATATTTAAATTAATTTAATTTATTATTTTTTTTAAGTAATGCATTTCAATGTGACTTTAGTATTACGTAAATGAAGTGAAGATTGCGTATAAAAAAAATTCAAGACCAATCATTTTCATTTCAACATTGCTGAGATAAATTGAAGAGCCAACCTAAATGGATAATTGAGAATTTAAAGAAAAAAGTAAAAAACAAATATTAGAAATGCAACTCTCATAGCTTATTTTTCTATTACACAAAGTTCAATTCACTTGTAAGAAGATGATGTTCTTGATGATAATGATAATATGAAGAGATCGACATGTAAAAAGGCGACAAAGAAGTAGGCTAAAAAGACAAGGGTAACACAATTTTGCATGTTAGATCGATCCTAGAGGATTACAAAGATCATAAAATGATAATGAAATAGATGGAATTTTTTTGAAAAATCTTAAGCTTTAGAGGAAAAGAAAGCAAAGGTAAAAAAATGAAAAGGCAAAGATAGAAAAAGACAAGATTGTTATGATACAAGAATAATTTTTATTGAAACAAGAATAATAAGTGGAGAGAATAATGTTAATATATATGACTAGAATGTCTCGATATTTGATCGAATATTATGAGTATCGTCAAATACAAATATTAGCTAGACAACGAAATAATGATTTTAATTAGTATGCATTATCTAAATTTTTTTTGTTGACTGTTGATGTCTGGACTAGCTTACGCGTACATCGACTAATCTTCTGAGGCTTTGAAGTTAACAACTATGTACGTCTCCAGTGTCCCTGAGGTTTGTGACAGTTAAACTGGTGATTTCTGGGGAGCAATTCAGGGCCTGACCAGTTAAACTACACCCCTCAGGATTTTTAAATTTTTATTTTTTAGTATATGCATTTTATTTCTAATTACTACTATAATAAAAGTTAAAGAATTCAAAAATTTATCAATATAATTTGAAAGCAATCAACAACATAAAATAATATACACTCCAATATTCATCTCATATATTATTTGAATAATAAAAAATAAAATACTTATGACCTTTTATTTTTTTAAAAACATGGATATGATCATAGCTACTAGCTAGCTAAAATAACTTTTACCCAAACTGAAAGCTCAACAACGCCAACGGGAGACATAGGAACGACACCGTCGCAGTCAACTTCACGAAAACGCGCCACAACCAAGCCGTTTTGGTTTTTTCCACCACGTTCGCGATTGTAAAAAAAGAAACCAAGAGGCACGCAGATCTATGAAAGCAAGTAACGCCAAATTCTAGGTTTGGGTGGGAAACATTTCTCTGCTCCGCACTTAACAATCAACGGACAAATCACCGTTAATTCCTCCACAACTCAAATCCAACTGCGTTTCCTTTATTTCCCCGTCTGTTCAAATCCCCAAATCAAACAGTCTCGAATTCCCTTAGGTTACCCTTCTTTCCAACCTTGAATAGTTTAATTTAATTAGCAGATCTGATAGCAATTAGGTTATAATTTAATTAGAAAATGTCAGAATCAAAGGAGCAAAATGGAGTGACAGCAGCGGAAGATGAAGAATCAAATGGAGTTGATGCTGCTCATACCAACCAGGTAATCACTGGTTATCTCTCAAGTTTCACTTTTTTTTTATGGATTGAATTTTGCATATTATTATTATTATTATTATTTGAGGGAGAGAGGAAATGCGTGCAGGAAGGAGGAGAGATGCGGCATGTTGAAAGCAAAGAAGATATGTTCGAAGATGCAACTGATGATATTGAAGAGAATCAGTTTCAAGAAATTGTCGATGATGCTACTCTACTACAAGAACATGCTACTTCTTCTCCTTCTATTGATGAATTAAAAGCAATCCTTGACAAGACTCTTCAAGAAAAACAGACCCTCTCTACTGAATTAAAGGTCCTTTTTTTCTTTTTTCTTTTCTTTTTTATTTTTTCAATCCCTTTTGACGTTATTGATTTGTAAATGATATTTTGGGTTTTCTTTTTTTTTTAATTTTTTGATCAGGAAGAAAGGGAAAGCATCGCGAGAGAAGTTTCTATTCTATGCCATGAGCTTAAGGGTTTGGCGGATAAACAGTCTTTGTCTGCTGATTATGGAAATCAGGAGGAAATGGTGGCCGGTAATGATACTTCCTTATTGCGTGAGATGTTAAGTGAGTGCTCTCAGTTTGTCAAGGTTGCATTGGATGAGCGCTTACGGACTGAGGGGGTGATAAGAGAGCTGAATCAACAGATCGAGGATCTTACAGTGAAGGCTCAGGCGGAAGAGGGTGTTGAGGTTGTTGCAGACAGGCTGTTGGCTTCACTTGGCGTGGTGGTTAATCCTGGAGAGTTGTTGGATTATTCAGTTATGGGGAAACTGGCTCATGTTGAGAGAAGTGGCTCTTTGTTAGTTGAGCATTATAGCTGGATGCTCTATGAAATTGATCAGCTTAGGGCGTGTTTAACTGAGGGAGGGTTTAATTTTGAGGGGCAGGAGCTGTTTGGGCCTGCATTGGTTTTTGCTGCTGCCCGTGGTGAGTTGGTGGAGCTCAAGAGAAAGGAAGTAGAGATGGTGGAAAAACTAGGCCATTTAGAGGATGAAAGTAGGAAATTGGTTGAACAGGTTGAGAAGGAAAAAATGATGGCAGAGGCAGCAAATGTAGAACTTGGAAGAATGAAGGTGGAACTTGAGCAGGAAAAGAACAGGTTTGCAAATACAAAGGATAAGCTTAGCATGGCCGTGACCAAGGGAAAGGCATTGGTTCAGCAACGGGATTCACTAAAGCATGCTCTGGCTGAGAAAACAAGTGAGCTTGACAAATGTCTGGCTGAATTGCAAGAGAAATCAAGTGCCATTGAGACCGCAGAGCTATTTAAGGGCGAGTTGGTCAAATGTGAGAACTTGGTGGCATCATTGCAGGAAACGCTTGCACAAAGAAATGCAGTTTCGGAAAGCTTGGAAGTAGTTTTTTCTCAGATTGATGTACATGAGGGACTTCAAACGATGGATGTTGTAGAGAAATTGAAATGGTTAGTAAATGAGGTTACATCACTGCAGGGAATGCTTTCAGAAAAGAATGCAATTTTTGAGAACTTTGAAGAAATTCTGTCGCACAATAATGTTCCCAAGGAGGAAACAGATCTTATTGAGAAGTTGAGATGGCATGTGAATTTGACTTCGTCACTCGAGGAAACTCTTTCACAAAGGAATAAAATTATTGACTATCTTGAAGAAAGTTTTTCTCAGATAAGTGTGCCTGTGGAACTTCAGTCAGTGGATACTGTTGAAAAGTTGAAATGGCTTGTCGAGGAGAGAAATGCACTTAAGGATAATTTGCTGGAATTCCACAAATTGAAAGATGCCTTGTCTTTAATTGACCTACCTGAAACTGCTTCATCCTCTGACTTGAAAACTCGAATAGGTTGGCTCAAGGAATCAGTTAACCAATCAAAAGGTGAAATAAATGAGTTGCGGGAAGAACTTGCTAGAACAAAGACATCTGCACAAAATGAGATTGACCAGTTAAGTGCTTTGCTTTCAGCAGAGTTACAAGAAAAGGAATATATTAAAATGGAGTTGGATGTCTTAGAACGCAACTTTGAAGAGGTCCATCAAGCCTCATCCGAAAAGCATCAGATGGTGCAGATGTTGTTAGAGCGTTCTGGAATAACAACAGACAGTCTTGAACCCAATCAGACTTATTCTGATCTGCCCATGCTTGTCGATAGATGCTTTGGGAAGATAAAAGAAGAAAGCAATTCTTCTTCTGACACTTCTGCTGTTGCTGAAGTGTTCGAAAGTATGCAGAGTCTCTTGTATGTCAGGGATCAGGAGTTGATGCTTTGTGAGAAACTTCTTGAAGAAGACATGCTGGTGAGATCAGAGGTGATTAATCTGTCCGGTGAGCTAAAAGTGGCATCTCTAGGACTTTCTGCATTGAAGGAGGAAAAAGACACCCTGCAGAAAGATCTTGAGCGTACGGAGGAGAAATCTACTTTACTGAGGGAGAAGTTGTCCTTGGCAGTTAAGAAAGGCAAGGGATTGGTTCAAGATAGAGAAAACCTGAAACTTCTCGTGGAAGAGAAGAAATCAGAAGTTGAGAATTTCAAACTCGAGTTACAGAAGCAAGAATCTATGGTTACTGACTGCAGGGATGAGATAAATAGATTGTCTGCTGATTTAGAGCAAATCCCAAAGTTGGAGGCTGATCTTGTTGCTGCCAAAGATCAACGTAATCAACTTGAGCAATTCTTATTGGAGAGCAATAACATGTTACAGAGAGTTATCGAATCCATTGATGGTATTGTTCTTCCTGTTGCTTCTGATTTTGAAGAGCCTGTACAAAAGGTGAACTGGCTTGCAGGGTACTTGAATGAATGCCAGCAGGCTAAGATCCACATGGAGCAAGATTTGGAAAAAGTTAAGGAAGAAACTAATATTCTGGCTAGTGAGTTAGCAGATGCCCAACGAGCAATGAAATCACTTGAAGATGCATTATCAGCTGCAGAGAACCAAATCTCTCAACTATCTGAAGAGAAAGGGGAAATGGAAGTTGCAAAAAGAACTGTTGAACTGGACCTGCAAAAGGCAATAGATGAAACAACTAGTCAAACTAGCAAGTTTACTGAGGCTTGTGCGACTATAAAATCACTTGAAGATTCATTGTCACTAGCAGAAAATAATATTTCTATGATCACCAAAGAGAGAGAAGAGGTCCAACTGAGCAGAGCTTCTACCGAGGCTGAACTAGAGAAACTAAGAGAAGATATCACCATTCAAACTAGCAAACTTACTGAGACATTTAGAACTGTAAAGGCTCTTGAAGATGCACTGTCTCAGGCAGAGACCAATGTTTCTTTGCTGACTGAACAAAACAATCGTTTCCACGATGACAGATCCAATTTGGAGAGCGAGCTAAAGAAGTTAACAGAAGAAGCTGATTCCCAGACTGGCAAACTGACATCTGCCTTGTCAACTATAAAATCACTGGAGGATGCATTGTCGAAGGCGTCAAATGATATTGCTGTGCTAGAAGATGAAAAGAAGATTTCCCAGCAGAAGATTTCTATGCTTAACTCTAGGTTGAACACATGCATGGATGAATTAGCTGGAACCAGCGGCAGCTTAGAAAGCAGGTCTGTGGAGCTCATGCATCACCTTGGTGATCTTCAAATTATTATGAAAAATGAGAGTTTATGGTCCATGGTCAGACAACATTTTGAGAAGCAGTTTGAGAGCTTGAAAAATATTGATCTCATTCTCAATGACATAACAGTACACTTCGTTGACACAGATCTGGAAGCACTGAAAAGTTACTATGTGATGGAGGTAATAATTTTCATTTTTTCCTATTTTTTTGGTTTTGCTGAAGGATTTTGGGCTATTTCTGATCAATGTTTTTAAATTGAATTCTTTTCCAGGAAGATTCGTGTGTGACAAAACCTTTTCCATATGACCTTGGCAATAGGGTGAACAGTGGAATTGTTAACGGTCAGGTGAATGCAGTGGATGTTGATAACATTCCCTTGTATTTTAAGGAGACTGTTGAAGAGTTTCAGTTGAGAAACAAAAATCTTGCAGAAAATTTTGAAGGTTTCTCAATTTTCACAAATGAATTTATTGAAGCACTATTGAGAAAATTAAGGATAAGCAGGGATGCTGTAAGTTCTGTTTTTGAAAACATGGGGTCTTTGAAAGAAAAAATGAAGAATTTGGAACTGCTTAAAGAGGAACATGAGAAAACCATAGCCAAATTAGAACAAGATCAAAAACTTTTGCTATCTGCTTGTACTAATGCCACTAGAGAACTGCAGTTTGAAGTTACGAACAAGCTACTGGAACTAAGCTCTATTCCTGAGCTTGAAAAGTTGAACTGTAATCCCATTCAAGAAGCAAGTGAAGCTGGTGCAGAGGACACAGAGCATCAGCAAAGGCTTGATGAAAGAGAATATGCCATGATAGCAGAGAAGTTGTCATTAGCTGCAACAAGAGTGCAAAATCTGGCTAAACTGTTTGAGAGTTCAAGTAATGTGGCAGCTGCAACAATAGAAGACTTGCAGAACAAATTGGTGGAAAGCACAGCAACTTCAGAAAAAGCCACAGAAAAATGCGTTATACTAAAAAATAGGGTTTTGGAGTTTGAGACTGATGTCGAAGCATTACAAAATTCATGCAAAGAGTTGAGACTCAAAATAAAAGACTACCAAGCTATGGAGGAAAAGTTGATGGAACAGGAAGCTGAACTGTCAGCTTTACAAGGTAATCTGTTGGTGAAAGATCAAGGTGAATATTTCTGGTAATTTTTTTAAAATCTAACTAGCTGTTTTGCTCTCTACTAACTTATTTGTGAATGCTTGTTGTTCCAGAGGCCGAAGAACCTCTCATGTCTGCATCGCAATTGAAAACCCTTTTTGAGAAGATAAGTATAATTGAAATTCCTTTTGAAGATTCAGAAGTAGGAGGTTTGGAACCTCATAGTTCAGTTGATGTAAAGAAATTGTTTTACATTGTTGATAGCATAAGTGATTTGCATAACCAATTAAATACATTATCTCATGACAAAGAAGAGCTACAATCAACGCTGTCAACAAGGATTCTTGAAATTGAGAATCTGAAAGAGGAAACTGAAACCCAATTTAGAAATAGGCAAGACTACGAAAAGATGAAGAATGAAATGTCTGAGCTATTCTTTGGTTTAGAGAAGCTTATTGATATATTTGGAGATCATGGATTTGTTGGGGAACAAAAATCCTCCGGTGAGCAGGGATTGCTGCCAGCGTTGGAAAAACAGATCATGGCCCTGCTCCTGGAAGTTGATAATTCAAATTCCCATGCTGAGGAACTTGATATAAAGTTACTTGGGAGCCAGAAAATTATAGATGAATTGTCATCCAAGATTAAAGTGCTTGAAGATTCACTTCAAAGTAGAGCTGCTAAGCCAGAGATTGTTCAGGAAAGGAGCATCTTTGAGGCACCTCCACCTGCTGTCTCAGAAATATCTGAAATTGAAGATGCGGTAAATACTCTTTATGTCATGTTTTCCATGACGGACTTTCTTGATACGCCACTATCACTTAGCCGCCGAAGTCTTGATATATGTTTTGTTACCTAATAAGACAAATTTAATTTTATGGGCCTCTTAACTGTGGACTCCAGATAAATTGCCAACAGGTGTAGACTTCTACATTTTTGTTTTAGTCAAAGCATAAGAGATGAACATGGGGTGCACTACTACAGCATGAACATGTGCACTACTACACCATGAACATTCCTTCTGCTTTTACAACTCTATGTCCACTGAGTGGCAG
Source organism: Populus trichocarpa (assembly GCF_000002775.5). NCBI lineage: Eukaryota > Viridiplantae > Streptophyta > Magnoliopsida > Malpighiales > Salicaceae > Populus > Populus trichocarpa. The sequence goes on along the minus strand of NC_037294.2, from coordinate 8,421,363 downwards.
TGAAACATTTGGGATGCCTTTGCTTTCCCTGGAAGATAATATCATGTTAGAGAAGTCCCAAAATAAATGGAGACCTTGATATGCATGCCTGCTTCTGTTCTCCCACATGCAGTGGTTTTCCCCTCTTTTTCCTTATGTTCAGTTATGTGGTCCTTTGGAATTTCCTGTTACTGTTCCTGACACTAGCAAGAATTTAGCATCTTGTTTTAGTTGTAGAGATTTTGTTACCCCATATATCAATAATTTAGTGATGGCCCATATGATCAAAGTGCAATTTATCATCGCATCTTTCCAAATATGTGTTCTTAAAGTGATATGCTGGCATGGATGGTTTGTTTTCCTGCTGACTTGTTCTTTCCAGCAATTTTTTTTTGTTTTTTAACTTATTATGGAGCTTTTAACAGATTCTTCTGACAAGTGCAACACGCCTGTTGTTGTGCATTTCAATTTCTTAACATGCTGTCCCTTGTGGGCACCACAGGAACTTCTTAGATTTGCTGACAGTTTGGCTGAAAAAATCCATTTCAAATGCACGATACCACTACTGCAATTGCAATGCATAGCAATTTCATGTGCGTACAAAATCTATTTCTCTTGTGCGAATCTAGTTTCTCTTTCTAGGCCAATATTAAGTGCATATAAAGTAATTCAGTAGGAAGAGTAATCATGTTACACCATAAGTTACTTGCTGATCCTATTAAATAAGATTAGCCTTTCTGTTTCTAAATTCTGCTTTGGGAGATTCATAATGCTTTGTCAACTTTTTTCAGAAGCGGCCTCTATTAAACCTTTTTCTTCCTGATGCTTTTTCAGGGACCAGTTGGAAAGAATGGAATATCTCCTGTTGCCTCATCTACTGCCTCAGCTGCTCATGTGCGAACTATGCGAAAAGGATCAACCGACCATCTTGCACTCAATGTTGATCTGGAATCTGGTAGTCTGATCAACCACGAGGAAACTGATGAGGACAAAGGTTTGCATTCTACGGCTTCCTTCTCCTGGATAGAAGTTTCTTGGATTGAAAACTTTATCTTGTATCATTTTTTATGACAGGTCATGTTTTCAAGTCTCTTAACACATCAGGTCTCATTCCGAAACAAGGAAAGTCAGCTGCAGATCGAATCGACAGCATATGGTAAAGTGCTAAAACCACATAAATGAATAATTAGGGAGTAAGGGAAAAAATAAGGAAAGCTCAAATTGCTGTTTCTAACTCTTCGTATTGCACTTTCAATGTGATCAATTTATAAGTTGGTGGGTATGAGGATATGTATTAATCAGTCTTCACCTGTTTTTTATTGTCAGTGGGATTCAATTCAGTGAACCAACTTGAAACTAAGCTGCTTTCTACCTATGCAGGGTATCTGGCGGCCGAGTACTAATGAGCCGTCCCAGGGCGAGGCTAGGCCTTATTGCCTATTGGCTTTTCTTGCATATATGGCTTTTGGGAACCATTTTGTGACAAAGTCTGTGACCATCTCCTTTCTGGACCACAGTTACAGCCTTAAGCGTCAGCATATGCAACTTGTATCATAGATATTTACCCCATTCCTTTCGTTATTGTTGTTCACATTGAAATTCTTTACCATCATTGATCCCCTGCCATCATATTTTAGGGTGCAGAGAATCCAATCTGCTTGTGGAAAATAATCCACGTTTGTTTATACCCTTTTGTAGGAAAAATTGAGATATAGCTTTGTGAGTGATAAGAGGAATGTGAAAATTGGTGGTGACTAGTGGCTAACCTTGGTTTCTCTCCCGTGTCTGCGTGCCCTTTTTTCTTTTTTAAAGTTCAGGAACACCTCTCTTAGAGACTATCAAGAATTTTTAAACTTACAAATAAACAATATATTCACCACAACCCAATTAATTTTACTCAATTTCTTCTAACAATGGACTGTTGCAGTGCGGATATCGGAGCTTACATAGCACCCTCAGCTAGTACTAGAAAAGACATCTTTTTTTTATTCAATGGATATTCATGACTGTACTGAACATTCATGACTGTACTGAACATTCATGACTGTACTGAACATTAGATGTCACCGTTTGTCATGTAAATTATAAATAGATCCAACCTAATTGACTACGTACGTACCTCGTCTAGAAAATGCAAAGTAGTTATGTCAAGAGAACCCCGTGAACAAAATAAATTCCTTCCCAACTTGCCCCGTTAACATGTGACCTAGTTGATGCTCTCCCTCTTAACTCACTTGCTTCGCTAAGATACTATCAATAGATTAATGTAGATGAATGCAAACAAGTGTCCTTCAATTTCGTCCATCTACACCTCAATCATCGATTTCCATCTTTGACTCTTCAGAATTGGTTTCACTTGGTTTCAAAAATATTTTAAAATGATTATTGATGGGGTTATCTATAGACTTATTCGGTTGGTATATTTCAGAAAGTTAAAAAAGAATTACAGTAAATACTAATACTACTGTTAACTCACCGACAAAATCAGTACGTCGGTATATTCCAGAAAGTTAGAAAAGAAATACTGTAAATGTCACTGTAACTGTTAACTCATCGAAAAAATTACATATAGTTCTTCTGTCGGTGATATGTTAAATATTATCGAGGGAATTACGGACGAAATGAAACGAGTAATTTTTTTTTGCGCACATGGTCTGTCTGTAAAGTCATTGATATTTTTTATTAATGACAGACAAAATGACATACCAGAAATTACAGACGAGTGTTTTTCTGACGGATATTTTTCGTCCGTGATCCTGTCTGTAAAATAATCACAAACATTGCCCTTGGAGTTAATTAATGTAAATACCGATAAAAATGTAAATACTGATAAAAAAAATTTCTATCAAACTGTTAGCTCAATTTTGGGAGTTAATTAATTTAATTAACTTATATAATTGTGTAAAACCCGATTAAGATCTTCCATTTATTCATATTAACATTGCCCTTGGAGCAAATATAAGAAAAATATCAATAAGTTTTTATTCAACTGGCAGTGGCAGTGGCAGTGGCAGTGGCAGCTGTACGTGGACCAGACATTATTTAAAAGCACACCCAATTCCTTTGCATAGCAGACCATTTGAGCCAGACCTGAGCCACTCGACAATGACCCGTTCTTTGCTGTGGACCAAACCTTATTCTGTGTCAAGTGCCATGAAGCTCGGTTTGAAGGGTTAATCAAACAGTTAGCTAGCGCCAGATTAATTTTTAAACCAGAAAACTGAACCTCTTGCATGCCGAGTACTCTTCCTTTCCGGCAACTAGCTAGTTTGTTCATTGCAGCTAGCCGTCTGTACTGGCATGCATTCGAGAGAAAGGTACGAGTGACCTCACAGCTATAATGTGACAACCACATGCACCCACACGAATCATGGCCAAATTGACAGCTGAGGCGTAAACGTCAATATTGCTAGCTGATCATCATATATCATTGCCAATACCAGGGACCAGCCGAAAGTCCTTGCATGTCTTTGAACTCAAGCAAAATAGATCATATTCTTTCTCATCAAAAGCACCAAGAAAAAGAGAAGAAGAAGAATGCTCTCAGCATGCACCAACCACCTCTTAACCCAGCCCATGTGGCTTCTTCTTTTCTCATCCCTTGGATTTATCTCCTTCCTCAAAACCTCAACCCTTCTTCTCAACTGGGTGTATGCAACGTTTCTCAGACCAAAAAGGGATCTCAAAGACTATGGCTCCTGGGCTGTCATCACTGGAGCTACAGACGGTATAGGGAAAGCCTTTGCTCATCAACTAGCTCAAAAGGGTCTAAACCTTATATTAGTGAGTAGAAACCCCAACAAGCTCAAAACAGTCTCGAGTGAAATCCTAGCAGAACATCCAGGCACCAAGATTAAGACAGTGGTGTTTGATTTTTCAAGCAAAGTTTCCACTCGTACTATCCAAGGAGTTATGGAAAAGGCCGTAGAGGGACTAAATGTTGGTTTGTTGATAAATAACGTGGGAATCACATACCCCGCAGCCAGGTTTTTCCACGAGGTGGATGAGAAAGTTTGGATGGACATTGTTAGAGTGAATTTGGAGGGCACTAGTAGAGTTACTAGAGCAGTTTTACCAGGGATGATTCAGAGGAAAAGAGGGGCCATTGTTAATATTGGCTCTGGAGCTTCTAGTGTCATGCCTTCACATCCCCTCTTCACAATCTATGCTGCTACCAAAGCGTAAGCATTGCATAACCATGAACCATCCTCTTTGTTTCTCAACTACTGATTTTCAATTTCTAACTCTAAATTTTGGTGTTTATATTGATTTTTTTCTTCTATCTTTAAATTTTGATAAGCATCAAGGGCAAAAAAAAAAAAAAAATATTAGATTGTAATTAATAATTATTATTTATATTGGTACTCCTAATAATATAAATTATTTAAATTTGATCATAATTAGTTAATTAAACAACTAATAAAGATGGGATGAGAGATATTTTAGAGTACTAAAGGAAAATTATTTATATAACATAGAAGTGTTAGAGAATTAAAAAAAAATTAAAATATTTTTGTAGGTTTGAATATGATTTTCTCGAGAAATTTTAGAGTACTTGAAAATTAATCATCAATGCTTAGTACTCTATATGAGAGATCATACAGATACAAAAGGAAGAGAAGAAAATTAAAAATATATATTTTTAGCCTAATTGAAAATATTATTATCATTTTTGGTGATTTTTGATTTTTTTTTTCTTTCATGTTTTATTTAGAAGGGCAGAAAAATAAGTTGACTGAACTTTAATTACATATATCTTGACTGTTCGTTCCAACGTTTTTCAAGGGAGGCCAAATATAAAGGATTTTACAGGACATTAGGTCACTGAATTGAAGACTTCTTTACACCGGAACCAACCAACCGCATTTCTCATCATGATTTATTAATTATGGCCGGTACACCGTAAAGAGTTTTCAGGTGGTTAATTTTTAGTCGGAGCCTATTCCATGTTTTGTGGTATTCTTTAGTGTATTTTTTCCTATGAATTTCTTTGTTTACATACGATCGAATATGATATACACCAATAAGATATTCATACATAATTATGTTTATAGTAAGAGTGTAATCATTAGTTTATGTTTTAATTTAAAAATATATAACGATAATTATACTTACTTTAAAAATAAATGTTGTGATTAAATACGAAAATATTTTGAAAAAGATATTAATTAATAATGAAATTTAAATCAAAATACATAGCTTTCTCTTTTTTTGGGATAATTAAATAGAAATTTCTCCAGCTTAATCATCTATAATCGGCACTGCTAATTTCTCGTATTCTTTTGCGTACACCTCGACTAATTCCATTAGCCCTGAAGTTAACGATTATGTAAACCTTCAGTGGCACTGAGATTTATGAAACTCGAACTGGTGACCTCTAAAAAGTAAACTTAAAACCTGACCAGTTGAGCTACACTCCTCATGATTTAATAGTTATCTTTATATATTCTTTTAAAATTGTATTACTTCTCATTGGTTTTGAAATTGCTACAGTAGCAATATGATCTCCTCTTAGGAGTAATCTCTAATTACTCTACCGAGTTGTGCTGAGCCCTTGCAGATATGTTGACCAGTTATCGAGATGTCTGTACGTGGAGTACAAACGTTATGGAATCCATGTGCAGTGTCAGGTATTGTAACTTCCATCTCTGTTCTTGCTAATTGCTACATCTCCATAACCCATATTTGTCTGGTAAATCAAAGTAAAAGATAATAACTACATCAGTACAGTTTCTGAAGAATTAAATCAGGTTAGATGACCTGACTAATAATAAATGTGTGGTGAAGTCATGAAAATTTCAAATGAATTAGGGTTTTTCACGAGTGTTTTGATGGGTTGATGTGCCTGGACTTGGCTGTTTCGTGCTGGTCTCTATATGGATAAGAGTCCTTTCGATGATTAACTTACTAAAATGAGGAAAAGGAGTATCTTATATCATGAAGAGAATAATGAAAAATGTTGAAGATTGATAACATACTGTGTGTCCACCCTTTTTCCACTTGAATTTTTCTTTTTTCTTTGATCTATATTTATTTTATCATATACTATATATCTGATATCACTACCAGAATCTTTAGATTTATCGATGAAATTTTATGTTACTATTTATACTCTTAGTTCGTCAGTATAAATTTTACTAATGGGCTCGCGAATGACAATACTCCATTAAAAAAACTCTCGTCGATGATTTGTCATACCTGGATTGTCTTTTAATTTAAAGGGTTTTTTATGCTCACAAATCATGCACACAAATCTTAAATTTATAAAGCCTGTAAATGCATGTATCACATATAGCATATATGGCAAGTTAAACCCACAAGATCGTCCTAAGGATTTGCTAGTAGAGTAAATTAACCAAATCAACCAAATTGCTTAACAGAAAATTAAGTGAACTAAATAATTCAAGAAAAAAGGGTATGGATTGAAAACAATCAGAGAAGAAAACAATTTTAGCAAATATTGGATATCTCGGTTATGATTAATTAATCCCCCGGCCCTATTGATTTTAATTTAATTCAAGTCTGACATATAGTCCAATCGTATAGGTTGTGTCAAGTTCGTTAGATGTTCGGGCTGATGATACAACTGCAATCAAGCAAAATAGTTGTTACAAGCAATCAATCTTAGCAACGAATTTTAAATCTCAATATTAGTTCATTCCTCTATTTCAAATTTCAATTGAGAATAATGTTTTTATCAATTCAAATTTCACAATCAATCACTAATCATAATCAACTAAGATACTAGCCTAATTAATCCCATAAGCAATCAAACATTAAGATCAACTAATGAAATGAAATATGAAATAAAATGATCATTCAATTAGAGTTCATAACAATGTCCCCTTAATAACCCAATAAAAGTTTTAGTTGTAAATAGTAATAGCTTGATGCTTCCAAGATAAAACCTAATTTGATTATTTGTTTCTTCCAAACCTTCCTTTTAGACGTCACCTCCTCTCTTTTCTTGAATGTTTAGGGTCTTCAAAACTCCTTTTAGTTGCTACCTAAAAGGGTTTTTATAGTCTGGTTTTATCCTTTAAAGGAAAGGAAATCACTTTCCTTCTCTACCGTGGATTCTGACTCATTTTCTTTTCTGATATTACAGGTCAATTTTGGGATAGAAAACATGTGAATTGAGACTTCTCTATGTTTGGCACAATTGTTTGGAATCATTTTCCTTGCAATTTTTTAACATTTGGAACTCGAGATAGGCCAACCAAGACAATTTATAGGTCGTAGGGATTCCTTGTCTAGTTCGGACTCTATATTTCGACTCGCTCTTTAGGCTAAACAACAAAACTGGATTCTTTTATCTTCATAAGAATTTGAAGCATATATCTCAGCTTTTCAAAAAGATAGAAAACCTATGAAACGAAGTTGTATAACTCCTGTTATAATCCAAAAACCAATCAGTGCTCAGGCTTGTTTAGGACAGATCAACTAGTGCTTGAATTCTAAGCTCACTCCATTGTTTGCCTCCTCATATGATCCCAAATCATCATACACCAGTAGTTAAATACCTTTATGGAAAACTTGAGATGTCCTCTAAAACTTTGTTGAAGACCACATTTTAAGATAGTAACTCCTTCTATAGCAAAAATATTGAAACATCTCTTAAGGTCATCCATTCACCTATTTGTACCTACATCTAAAGATGAGAAACAAGTAAATTACACCAAAAATAAACTAAAAATAAGAATAAAACACTAGATTAGGCTAAGAGTATATGTGAAATTAAGCGCCAAGAATATGTGTATCAGTTTTTTACTAACTGAATTCCCTACGGTCAATTAAATATTAATATTTTTAATTTGTCTATTGGCCTATTGGCCTTTCTGTCCATAAAGTATAATTGAAAATTTTAAAAAACCAATTAAAAAGAGAAGAATTTCAATATTCATGAATTAACTGATGTGATTAAGGCTTCCTCCTCAGGTGCCACTATATGTCGCAACAAAAATGACCTCAAAAGTAGCTTCGATTGGGAGATCGTCCTTGTTCATACCAGCACCAGAAGATTATGCAAAGTCTGCGATTGGTCGAATAGGCTATGAAGCTCGGTGCGCTCCCTACTGGGCTCACTCGTTTCAATGGTGCTTTGCTTGGTTGCTTCCAGAGTGTGTTCTTGATGCTTGGCGTCTCTCTATTGGTATCCACCGAAGAGGAAAGCTCATTGCCTGAATTCTTTTTGTTTTTCTCCGTATCAGTAAGTGAAACAGCTACTGGGCGAGGGGTTTTGGAGGTTTTTATTTCTATTTAACACTATGCATGCTTTCAGAAATTAGTAGATTTATTTCTAAAATTCATTAATTATCAGTGATGATTACGTTGATAACAATGTTAAGTAATATTTATCTAGTTTTATTTATTAAGGGTAGAATAGTATTTTCAGTTTAACCTATATATAATTCCTTTGTATTTAGGTTAACTTAAGTACTCATAATAAACATATTATTGAGAATTCTAGCCTCCTTTTATGTTTCATCTGAATTACTTTAACATGGTATCAGAGCCTAGTTGATCGAACCCTTGGCTTGTTAATTTTATGGAACTCGTTGCCCTTGTAGAAATCATGTTCACCAATGTTAGAGCCACTGCTTGTATCAAAATCGTTATCATCATCCACTTCATTCCCTGTAGGATGTTCCAACACGCTCAATGCATTCCTTTGAAGCTTAACTTCAGATTCATTTTTCAAAACATCAGACATGGGTTGTTTGACCTATTAAAAGATGGAGGATGAAGATCAAGTTTTGTGCTTGCGGCTGAAGAATTAATATCTGAAACATTATTTAAGATTCTTCAGCTTCTGCAATTTAGTATTTCTGTTCTGTCTCTGCAATTGTTTTGGTATTTCGTCTTCTCTTCAGCTTCTGCAATTTGGTATCAGCTTCTGCAATTTGGTATTTCTGTTTTGTCTCTGCAATTGTTTTGGTATTTCATCTTCTCTTCAGTTTCTGCAATTTGGTATCAGCTTCTGCAATTTGGTATTTCTATTCTGTCTCTGCAATTGTTTTGGTATTTCGTCTTCTCTTCAGCTTCTGCAATTTGGTATTTCTGTTCTGTCTCTGCAATTGTTTTGGTATTTCGTCTTCTCTTCAGTTTCTGCAATTTGGTATCAGCTTCTGCAATTTGGTATTTCTATTCTGTCTCTGCAATTGTTTTGGTATTTCGTCTTCTCTTCAGCTTCTGCAATTTGGTATCAGCTTCTGCAATTTGGTATTTCTGTTCTGTCTCTGCAATTGTTTTGGTATTTCATCTTCTCTTCAGTTTCTGCAATTTGGTATTTGAGTTAAGTTTCTGCAAAAAAATTTGGAGTGATATTTTGTCTTCCGCTTCTGCAAAATCTGGTATTTCGACTGTCCTTCAGCTTCTACAATTTGGTATTTCAGTATGTCTCTGCAATTGTTTTGGTATTTCATCTTCTCTTCAGCTTCTGCAATTTGGTATCAGCTTCTGCAATTTGGTATTTTTGTTCTGTCTCTGCAATTGTTTTGGTATTTCGTCTTCTCTTCAGTTTCTGCAATTTGGTATTTGAGTTAAGTTTCTGCAAAAAAAATTTGGAGTGATATTTTGTCTTCCGCTTCTGCAAAATCTGGTATTTCGACTTTCCTTCAGCTTCTGTCATGGCATCTACTACCAAAGAGATTGTTTGGTTACGTTGGTTACTTGCTGATATGAGAGTTTTCTTTTCTCATCCTACTCCTATGAATTGTGACAACCAGACTTCTATTCAGATTGCTCACAACTCGGTTTTTATGAGCGAACTAAGCACATTGAGATCGATTGTCATCTTACTCGTCATCATCTCAAGCATGGCACCATTACTTTGCCTTTTGTTCATTCTTCCTTGCAGATTGCAGATTTCTTTACCAAGACGCATTCCATATCTCGTTTTCATTTTCTAGTTGGCAAACTCTCGATGCTTGTAGATGCCGCATCGTGAGTTTGAGGGGAGATGTTAAGTAATATTTATCTAGTTTTATTTATTAAGGGTAGAATAGTATTTTCAGTTTAACCTATATATAATTCCTTTGTATTTAGGTTAACTTAAGTACTCATAATAAACATATTATTGAGAATTCTAGCCTCCTTTTATGTTTCATCTGAATTACTTTAACAAACAAAACAGTGGTATGAATTATGACAGCTAGCAATGAGAAGGTAATTGCTGTGATATTAATGGTAATTGAGGTGATTAAGCAATGAATTAACAACAAATTATGATCAGTTGGCACGTAGTTTCGTGGAAATTATTTTCCACTATATTAAAATATCTTCTTTAATGAGTACTATTAATAAATTGATTGAAAGATGTTCTCTTAATTTTTTTGTTTTTTTGTTTTTTTTTTGCTATAGAGAAAATGCAGAAAGTAATTTTCACAAAAAAAATTAACTCATGCTTGACCATTTTCTACACGATTTTGTTTTTAATTTTTTTATGTCACATATTTGTATAAAATAACCTTTTATCTTCATTAAAATTGGATAAATTTCTTGTAATAGTTTTTTCTATCTCTTGATTTTCCGAATTCGAATCTTAAAATTAATATTTAAAAGATTTATTTTCTGAATGTATAGCATCATTGGAGAAATTAAAAAACTATGTCATAACAATGAAAGTGAATTATAAAATAATTTAATGGTCTCAGGTCTTAACTACTAATTAATCCAGAATATATATATATATGGTAAGCTTTCATCTTCAATTAATGTTGGATGCATAAGCCCTCCAATAACTATTAATTGTACCATGATGTTAGAATAAACTTATATGTTTTTAATTTTTTTTTAAGATTTGAGATTAATCTAGTTTCTCTTTTATGAGGTTTTGATTATATCAATTATCCCCTCTGGACTTTTAATTAATCTTGAATCAATTAATAGAATTTTTCAGACTCTAGATTCTTAAAATTTTATTAAATAGAACCTTTTGTAAATGACTTAACAAGATAAAATCTTCTAATTTTGATTAAAAGGTCTAAATAATATCATGTAAATCATTTATATTTAAGAATATTAATTTGATATGTATTAAATCATTTATATTTAAGAATATGAATAAATAATTTATAAAAAATAATATAATACATATCAAATTAATTAAAAAGTATATACAAAGATAAAGTTTAAACTATGGAGCTCATTAAATAAAATAGCTGCTTTATTTTATTTTCTTTGATGAGTCAAGCACTCATCACGTTCTTCGAGTGTGAACATTAATTTGCTTCTAAGTTTTGAGGTTTTAATCATTTGGGGTGTTCTTAATTTTATTTCTTCTAATTTTTATATTATGTTATGTTTTTTCTTTGTTTTCAATTTAAACATATTAGAATAAATATCAATTTTAATTTGTATCTTATATTTTTAATCATAAACGATATACATGGTATCGTTTGGACTTTCACTACAAGATTTCACAGTTTTACCGACGGAAAAATTCTGTCGGTGTGTGATTAGAAGTTCGTCGGTGATTTTTTTACCGACGTCATCACCGACGGAATACGTCCGTCGGCTTTACCTTCGTCGGTGATTCCCCATTCCGTCGGTATATCAGTCGGAAAAACAAAAAAACCATTTACCGACGGTTTTACAGACGGAACGTGCGCGCCAAAAAAAAAAGATTCCCGCTTGAAATATACCGACGGATTTTCATTCCGTCGGTGACATTGAAATTACCGACGGAAAATATCCGTCGTTACATCGGTCGGTGAATGTATGAAATACCGACGGAATATGTCCGTCTGTAAATTCGTCGGTACTGGTGGAAGCTACTGTTAAATGGCGACGGATTAATTCCGTCGGTAAGTCTGTCGGTGAAAGTTTAAAATACCGACCGAATTCATCCGTCGGTAAAATCCTTGGTAATAGTTTTTTTCTTAGTTTGTTTTTAAAAAATTATTTAGGATATATAATATAAAACTATATAAATTAATTGTTATACAAACAAATTATGCAAATAAATTTTTTATTAAACATAAAAAAAAAAACAAAGTTAAATAATATTCATTACAAACTGAATATGTTTCAAGAAAAATAATAAATGAAGTTTTAAAGGTAAATAATGTTGATTACAAATTAATATAAAGATGATGGAGCTTGAGGAGGAGGAGGAGATCCTGGCGGAGGCTGGTGGTTATACGGCCAAAAAGGATTAGGCGCACATGTTCCGCTATTTGACAATTTCATAATCATTTCGTAAAGCTGGTCATAAGCCGCTTTTTGCTGTTCCCGAGCCGCTTCATACTCCGCTTTTTGTTGTGCTTGAGACGCTTTGAATTGCTCAGACTCAGCTCTTTGTTCCGCTCTTTGTTGTGCATGAGACGCTTTGAGTTGTGCGTACTCCGCTTGTAGGTTATCGTATTTCTCGGTGAGTTGCTGCAAAGCCACAAACTCCTTAGATTGGGAGCTCGATATTGATTGGGAGCTCCCAACGGTTGAAAAACTACAGGTCGACCGCAAGTTGTCGGCCGTAGTGTTGGAGAGCCTGTAAACCCAATTTTTATCGGGTCCACCTGACGAGCCAACCGCCATCCCCAAATCCGGATCGAATTCCGGATGGGTCAAAGTATCGTCCCCGTATCTCTCCCTCAACCGATTATTATAGGTCTCCTGAAAATAAAAATAAAAAGTAATCATCATATTCAATACAATAAACATAATAACTTACATAATAACTTACAAAATAAAATGGTTGAACAAACATACCACGAAATACTGAGCACGGTTATCAACGAACTGTTGCGCCCCCTTCTGGCGGTCTTGACTCCGCACGTGCATCTCCACAAACAGCTCCATCGGGCTCGGCTCACGTCCAAGAGACGCAGCCTATAATGAAAAAAGATATATTAACAACAACTGAATTTAACGATATATTTCATTTAAATTAATCTTACCATCCGTTTCGCATGTGCAGCAAACGGAACGGAGCCGCCAGTGTGAGTTGTCACCCCGCCATGAATTGGCCGATTCCGGTTGCCAGCACCGGACTGTGAGCGTCGTGTGAACCGCTCAGACGTCACGTGCTCAAGATAGTGCGGCCGTATATCTTCCAGGATGTATATCGGTTTGAAATCCCTCCAAACCGCAACATCGTTCCAGCCTTGGAAACCCCTATCCCTCGCGGTTTTTTTTTGCCTTTTTCTGTGCTTCATACCAAAAATCACGCAACCTGCTTCACGCAACCAAAAATTACATTTCGAAACATAAATTTTTGTCTAAAAAAAATCCTGTATTGTTTTCGATCTTACCTAGTTGCCGCGTGATTTTCCCACACCCTCCTCACAACAGCGTTATGCTCAATGTCCCAGCAGAATTTGTGCTTTGTATAAATAAACAAGTTTAAATAAAAATAATAATTTATTTACAATTATATTAATAAGCTGAAAATTATAAATTAATACCAACCTCAAACCTGTTAAACCATGTATTGATTTGAGGCATCCATTCAGGATGCTTGGATATCTGACTCCATTGAAACAATGGAATCTCCATCGATGATTTAAACGCCGATGATATTACTCGGGCGGGTTCAATGTTTGTGAACCTGAAAATAAATGAAATAAATTCAATAGTGATTACTTGATAAATTATGTTGCAATTTTTTAAAAAAAAAAACTAAAACCTTAACAAACTTACATTGAAAGGTCGTCCTTCCACTGTGCCTCGTACTTGCGGGTAAATTGATTCCGCTGCGAAGGCACGCCGCCTCTGCGCTGTGAAGTACCGCTGGAAGAGGCAGCATCGGTTGACGGCGCAGGTGGTGTAGGTGCCTCTTCTTGAGAGGCACCTAAGGAAATATCATCCTCGCTGCTAGACGAACTAGCTGCAACCGCACCTGAGCGACCAGCTCTGGTTTTCGTTCTACGCATCTACACAATTTGATACAAATAATTATATAATTAAATTCAAATGTAAAAAAAAAATTCGACAGCACCTCTCCTATACCGGATACTACCCAAATCCACAAACCTGCACATATTAACAATAGCCACAACCAATTTACCCAATCTATACTAATTATTCCAACATATTCAATTACTAATCCTAAGGTAAATTCAACATTAAGAATTACAATTCAAGTAATTATTCAATAATTATGCCAATACAACAAAACAATAAATAAATAAAAAAAACTCTAGAATAACAATCAAAATAAATGGAAAAAATTAAATACAAAGCATGCAATAATAGAGTAAAACTAATAATTATTCCAATATATTCAATTACTAATTCTACGGTAAATTCAACATTAACAATTACAATTCAAGTAATTATTCAATAATTATGCCAATACAACAAAACAATAAATTAAAAAAAAAACTCTAGAATAACAATCAAAATAAATGGAACAAATTAAACACAAATCATGCAATAATAAAGTAAAATTAATAATTATTCCAACATATTCAATTACTAATTCTATGGTAAATTCAACATTAACAATAAAAATTCAACAAATTAACTAATAATAATTATGCCAATACAACAATAAAAAATATTCAAAAAATTCAAAAAAAAAAACTATATACTTTAGCAATGAATTATGCAAAAAAAAAAACTATAGACTTTATCTACATTACAAAAAATACACCAAAACAAAAAAAATAACCAAAAAAATAGCAAAAAAAAACTATTAAAGTAAAATGAAATAGAGAAAACACTAACCTTTTAAACTGAGGAAGATGATGAAGAAAACTTGCTAGAGATTGGAGGTGAAAGCTTTGAAGAATGGAGAGGAAAAAAATCAAAAGCTTAAGGTGAGAAACGAAGGAGAAGAAAAAATGAACTGAACGGGCGGTCACTTGAACTTATATGGCAGTTTTACCGACGGCTTCACCGACGGATATAAAATTAATTATTATTTTAATTTATTCCGTCGGTGATGTGTTAAAAATCCGTCGGTAAATTTTGAATTTCGCACCAAAATTTTTAATGAACCTCCATATTTTTCGTGGTCCGTCGGTAATTCCGTCGGCAATATTACGCGGTTAGAGGCGCATTTAATGCGCAACCCTTTGAAATTCGCGCGGTCTGTCAGTAATGTTGTCGGTAAAATTGAACCGCCGACAACTTACCGACGTATTTAAATTCGTCGGTGTGGCCGTCGGTGATTGGGTGGCATTTCAAGTAATTATTTTCGAACTCTCTGTGAAATACCGACGGCCTAATTCCGTCGGTGTGGCCGTCTGTGATGGGGTGGCATTTCAAGTAATTATTTTCGAACTCTCTGTGAAATGCCGACGGACTTAAGGCCGTTGGGGTGGCCGTCGGTGATCGGGTGGATTTCAAATAATTATTTTCGAACTCTCTGTGAAATGCCGACGGATGTAAGGCCGTCGGTGATCGGGTGGCATTTCAAGTAATTATTTTCGAACTCTCTGTGAAATGCCGACGGACTTAAGGCCGTCGGTGATCGGGTGGCATTTCAAGTAATTATTTTCGAACTCTCTGTGAAATGCCGACGGACTTAAGGCCGTCGGTGATCGGGTGGCATTTCAAGTAATTATTTCATGTCAGTCGTGTCATACCAATAGCATTTGAATAAAAACACTATATTCTGCTCGTTATGATATTGCAGTTCGACGACATCTTCTAATCTACCATAGTACTCAACTTCTAACTCACTACTAGTGGATCCCTTAACACAAACACCGTTGTTGTATGTCTTTCTATGCTCAGCAGTCCTTGGTGACATGAATAACCTCTGCAGTCTAGGTGTGATCGGGAAGTATCTAAGTTTTTTATATGCCACTAGAGTCTTTCCCTGCCAGTTCTCGGTTTGTAACGGGAATGCCCGTATGTCATGCACTCGGTCATCTCAGCATTTTCAAGGTAGTATAACATGCAGAAGTTAGGGCACATGTCAATTTTCTGGTATCCTAAACCGAGGGGTTTCATCATGGACTTCGCAGCATAGAAGTTCTCTTTCAGCCTGTTCCCTTCAGGTAAAATGCTTCTTGCCCATTCAATAATCTTTTCATACCCGACCTCACTCAACCCGTGATCTGACTTGATGGTGAACACCTGTGCTACGGCCGATAATTTACTGTGGTTCGTGCAGCCATCCCATAATGGTTCGTCAGAATCTTTCAACAAATCAAAAAACCTAGCTGCATCTACATTAGGTTCTTCTTCTACGATTGGACATTGACTGCCATTACCTTGATTCATTCTCATTGCATCCATAACCATATTCCTGTAAGGATTAGTGTTGTCATTTGCCGTTTCATGCACGTTACTAGCACTAGAAGTAGACCCAACCACCGTTTCTTCCATTCTCCTCTCACTCTCGCTAACAAATACTTCTCCATGTGCATACCAACACTGGTAATTCTCCATAAACCCTTTGTGTAGAAGATGCATCATTACAACATCTGGATGCAGATACTTTTTATTTTCACACTTCCTGCATGGATACCTAATACCGCCTCCAGTAAAATTTCTGGGAATAGATGTTACGAAATTAATAAAACCCTGAACCCCATTACAATAATCCATCCTCCGCAATCCTTAGGGTGAATCTCGATACATCCATGAACGATCATCCATGACTTATATCGAACCTCTATAAAATTATGATGACATCATGTATTAATTAACTAAGTTAGGTAAATAAACTTGTAAAAATATTACTTTAACTCGAGATTATCCAACAAACCAATCACAACTTCTCATAAATATTAAATATTAATTATCATTTATCAACGTCCATACGAATTAAAATATATAAATTTACAGAAATTACCACTCCGCAATACCATTGATAAAACTTTAAACGGGCCCATTAAGCAAGCTATTAATTATTTCAAAATAGCACATGTAATTCAGTAATTCCATAAAGAAATAACAATTTACAAACAAATACAATCTTACAAAATCTAAAACAAACCATAACAGGTACAAAATTATACATTCATATACTACAAGTTTGTTTGAGAAATAACAATAAAACATGTACATCTACTAACAAAATACATATACTAAAAAAACAAT
The DNA here is from genome assembly GCF_000002775.5 of Populus trichocarpa. Taxonomy (NCBI): domain Eukaryota; kingdom Viridiplantae; phylum Streptophyta; class Magnoliopsida; order Malpighiales; family Salicaceae; genus Populus; species Populus trichocarpa. The sequence continues at coordinate 8,404,386 of NC_037294.2, read as the reverse complement.
AAAATTGACATTTAATTAAATGTTAAAATTTAAAAAGATATAATTACTTACAAAAATTGATAAAATCCATCGGTAAATCAGAACACGCGCGGATGCTGTGACCACAAAACTTCAAGAAATATAACTTGTTGTGCTGATATGAGGAAGATTTTTTTTTTTTGGGAGGGGGGCTGGTTGTTTGCAGATGGGGAGAGTTGGGATGAGGAAGAAGAAGGAGAAATAGGGGATGAGAGGGTCGGCAGAGCTGTCATATATTAACTTTTTCCGACGGTTTTACCGACGGACACTCCGTCGGTTATTACGCCGGTGATTCTGACGGAAACATAGACATGTCACTATACGGATCTGCCATTTCAAATCCCTCGGTGAGTCCGTCAGAAATTTAAACGGCGAACCGGTCACATCACTTTACGGGCACTGTACGGGCAGTCGTTTTTGAATCCGTCGGAAAAAAATAACCCGCCAAAACCTCCACGTCAGCGACCCGCCTTTTTTTAAATTCGGAAACTTTTCCGTCCGTAATTCAGTCGGTAAATACCGACGGAAAATTTCTGTCGGTATTTACCGACTGAATTACGGACGGAAAAGTTTTCGTCGGTTTTTACCGACTGAATTACGGACGGAAAGTGGCCGTCGGTAATTTCGACCTCAAAATACCGACAGAAAATATTCCATCGATAAATCCGTTGGTATTTAGCGAATTTCTGGTAGTGTTTTTAATTGAAGTAAAAGATTTAATTTGATATTATCAAATTATTTTAAGATGGTTCTATTTGATCAAATTTTAACTGTTTAGGGACTTAATTAAAAAAGAAAATTGTCTTCCTTTGCATAAACTGGAGAAGGATATTAATTAATAGATTGCTAAAACTTTAAAGGAGACATTTAAACAACGAAACTTGAAGAAGAGAAATTAGACTCGCTTCAAAACTTATGGAGCAAAATTAAACCTTAAATTTATTGTCAAAATGTTTATAAATGACAACATGAGTTCTTGAGATTTCAATAAAAAAAAAAACAAGTATTTTAATATCAGGTCAATATTTTACAGTGTGAGTCTTAATCCAGACGAGTTTTCAAGTAATCAATGGCAAGATTTTTTTCGCAATCATACATAAATCAAGAATCAAGCATCCATTCACTTCAATTATCAAAGAATCAATACGATATTGTCAAAATGAGTTTCAGTTCAAAATCAAAATTCTGGGATTAAAAATCTATAAAAAAAAAAAACTTGTTATTGATGCATGAAGATCCTAGATTATTGATTAAACAAGTCACACAAACATGTAAAAACCAAAATCGAATCAAAAACAAAACCTAAAACTAATACTCAAGACAATGTTCTTCGGATGAACATGAAGAACATTTTACAACAAAAATCCAAAAATGCTTAAACTGCTGCCAAATCAAAAAATGCCCATTTAAGGCTTTAAACTTCCAGTTTTTTACCTTAACAAACCACATTGTCATATTCATATATGTTTTAATCAAAACAAACAACAAAAAACCACAAATCATGAAAACATGCATGAAATTCCTAAAACCAAAATTGCAGCCCTATTGACAGTTAACCAATGCATTAAATCTACATCCAAAACTGACTCTATGAGATAAAAACCAAGCTCAGGAACCAAGGACGTGAACTAACAACCCAGAAATAGGTATCAAACAACCACTGCCACTTTTGACAGATTACAAAAATCATTCTATCTCAGCAAAAACAGCATCCAAATGTTTCACAAACATCCAGAAAACATTAACAATTAACTCAAAGCAACATCAAGCAAAGAAAAACTACATTTTCATGCATTAAATAGCATCTAAGCTTAACATCATGTGACACCAAAACAATTCTAAAATGTCATTAAACATTAAGAAAGCATGATTTGGTAGGTTGCATGGACTCCACCATTGAGTTTTTACTTGGTTATACCTTCTTTAGGCTTGCTGACTATAGACTAATGTTTTTCCTTCTATTTTCCTTCATTCTTTCCCTTTCACTCTCTTTTTTTCCGAAGCTTGTTACACCTTCTATGTTAGGTTCTTGAACCTTCACAATAGAGTCTATTAACAGAGTATTTCCCTACATTTTCTTCTTCTTTTTTCTACCTCTTTTCCTTGTCTTTTTTTTTTCTAATTTTTCAAGGGGTAATTATAGGGTTTTTTTTGGTGGATTCAATCAAAGATTGATCAAAATTTAGCACTTTTGATAAAAATAAAAGGGTGCTGGACAAAAGTTAACAATTGGAAGCTCTTGTACTAGGTTGGTTTTGCAATTGTGGTTTTGGTCCTTGGTGGTTTTGCTAGATTTAGAGGGCAAGGAGCCATTTTTTGGCCTTTTGATCTTGAGATGGAGGTTTTAAAGCCTTTGATAAGAACACTCTGAGAGGCTTTTTAATGTGAACACATGAAAAAATGGGTGGTTTTTGAAAAATAGGTGTCACAGTCAAGGCTTATTAGGTTGACTACTTTCGAGACTTCGCCGGAGAAACTTCAATGCAAATGTCATCGGAAACGACCTGAAGTTGGTAGAGGAGGTGCACACCTTTCAATTTGACCCCTTGATTTGACCAACCCCTTGATTTGACCAATGTTTACCCTCGAAATTGTGTGCCACTTACAAATTGGTCATTGATCTTAGGAATCTGCAATTAAGTCCTTAATTGGCCTCCAAACATTAGTTTTTTCACAATTAAGCCCATGATTTGACCAATTAAATCTTTCAAAGTTTGATTTCAATCTCCAAACTTCAATTTCTTCCAATTAACACCCAAATTGACTTCAAAAATTGATTTTCCTTGCAACAAAATCCTCAATAAAATTAATTAAGCCTTTGAAAATCCTCATTGAGTCTTTAACCATTCAAATTTGTATTTCTTTATCCAAAATAAAAATATTTTCATCAATGAGACCTTTTATCAGTCAGAAATGGGTTGCTAATTTTTCCAATCTTATATATTTGATCTTCCAAATTTTTCACTTGTCATCTTAGTCCTCTACCGCCAACTTAAGCAATTTTCTAGGCTTTCTTCTTGTATTTTTGGGTTTGTTTTATCAAAAGGAGGTAACAACAATATGTAAGACTTCGATCACCATACTTAGCCATCAAAATCTCTACCGACTATCAGTTGTATAGTTATTTTGGAGAAGTATCATAGCAGATATGTTTGTTTGGAGATTGAGCTTATTTACTATTAAATTTTTTATTCAAAATTTTCAAATTTTCAAATATTCTTTTTTATTATTTTTAGTTTCATGAATTGTAAGTCATTAAGAAAAATAATATGATGCTATTTTGTTAGTTGAGTTTTGTGATATATTTTTGGATGTGATTGAAATTTGAGGTTTAGAGGGGGTTTGTTGTATTTTGTTTTCTTTTGATTCTAGTAAAATTTTGATATTTTTTCCATCCGGAAAATCATCAATTGACCAAATCATATTAAATATATATGTTATTTATTTTTTATATATTTTTTCAATCTCTTATATGATACAAAAATTATTTTTCAAATCCTAAGCAAATCCCTACATCTCACCTCTACTTCGACATCTCCTTAGTTGCAACCAATGAAGGTCCCTTCTTAGATCTTTTTTTTTTCATTTTGTTTTTTCTCCCATTATATAATAGCTTTTTGATACTTAAATGTTTCTAGATCTGTCTTATTCTAGTAACAATATTTAGTAGTTACTAGTGTATTGGCTCGCCTACTTTATGAGTCGGAGCAATGTTGTTTTAAGTGGAAAAAAAAGGTCTAGATATTGTTAACACGCTTCTTATAAAAAGGAATAGATTTTAACAATGCATTTAAAATCAATTGCATGGTGAACGATATTTTTATTTGATATTAAGATAGAAACACATTAGATCTACGTGAGTCAACCGAAGCTGACATACAAAACTTGTGGGGATAATCTTGAAAAAAACAAACGGGAAGCTAAATCTCTAATTAACTCAATATTTAAGGATGAAAATAGTAAAAAAAAAAACAACACTCAATTAAAAAAATATCATTCAAATTCGGGTGAAGCAAACAAACTTGTGACGCAAATCATACATGCCATCGAATTCAATAATGTTTTTGTCTCATAGATTATTTTTTATTTGAAAACTTTATATGACAACAAAGTGTCTGTCAATTTTTTTGCATGAAATATTTTTTGAAAGAAAAAAAACCATGACAAGCGTGTGGGACTAAGATAGAAAAGATCGATCTTTGATAACAAAGGGAGAAATTGTATTTTTTTTAAATTGAGGGACAAAAATATATTAAAAAAAGTAAAAAATAATAGCTCAGGTTATGTGGCTTAACCCATCAAAGTTATGATTCGGGTCATCGGGTTCAATATTTTTTTATATAGATTTATATCTAACTTAAATACATTCTAAAAAAAAGCTGAAAATGAGCCCAACAGTGTGACTCAATGGCCCAACCCCTAGGCCATTGAAAGGAAAATCCTAGGCGCATGGGCTTTCAAGCCTAGACTCGAGAGCTTGGGCCTGTTAATTTTTTATTTATTTAAAGGGGCGAACAACATATTTGTTTTTGAAAAAAAGACAAACAACATGTCGCTCGTTATGGTGATTAACGTGTCATCAACCAGCCCAAATTCCAGCCACCATTGTGGTTGCCTGAAAATTAAGGCTTTGAGTTTTTAATCTAAAAAACTTGTTTTTCAACACACAAACACCCTTAGAACAACAAGAAACCAACCTATCAACCTAATAAACCAAAAAAAAAGGTCCAAACCACAAAATCAAACCAAGTAAAATATTCAATCCTCGACTTAGATCTGGTTTTTTAGGGTAAATTGAAGCTTAAGATGAAAATAAATTTTGGCAAAAAATTGAATTTTAAGAAACCTAAGGGACTAAACACCTATCAAGTTAAAAAGATGGGGGACTAAACTAAATTTTTTGGATGAAATTAGAATCTGCCACCTGTTTTGCTCATATTTTTCACTTTGATCCTTTCTTTTTCAATTTCACCCTCTCTTAAAAAAAAATTGATTGGTTATTAATTTGGACCTAAAAAGGTGCAATTGTGCAAAATAAAAGATTAAGGATCAAATTAAAAACTAAAAATTAAAAAAATAACTATTCCAATCCATATAGAGTTAATTGTAAATAAGTGTATAGTGAAATCACTGCCCCTTTTAGTTTCTTTTAATTTTAAAATAAAAGATTCTCTGAAAAAAAAAACCATATGCGGGTTGGATTCTACATGTTTCTTTTTCTTTGTTCTTGTCTTTTAACAAATTGAGAATTATTTAATATTAGGAGTGAATATGAAAGAAACAAAAATAATGAAAGTTATCATTAGCATTTAGGCTGACGTTGGAGGGAGAAAAGGGGGAAACCAGATTGAAAATTAATGATACTTGGCACTTTTTTTAGAATAATTGGAGGTATTTTATAAAAATGCTTTCATAAATGTATATGATATCTCATGGATGCTTCATCCGTCCAATTTCAATTGTTATTCTCACTATTTAAGATATTTAATACTTTTTAATATCTGTGTATTCTTTAATTTACAATATCTAATATAGTAAAACTACATTATATTATACTTTAAAACGCGTGGGAAAAATACTATGCAGATATTGTGTACAAAGATTCATTGCACTGTAAACCACATTGTAGATATAGAGTGTTTGTACTGTGGACGACACTGTAACATTTGGGAGCGTTGTCTTTTCTGTTTTGTATACCAAAAGCTATTGAGTCTGGCTTGGCAGCTAGACACAACACTATTGATTCTAGCTGAGCAGCCGGACCCAAGTTTTCTTCCAAAAGCTGTTGGAAGCCAAACCCCAAATCACTTCAACACGAATACGAATGCTTTTTTGGAAGTGGTGTATGTCCTCAAAACTTTGAATTTTTCAAAAAACAAAAAGATTGCAGGACTCATTTAGAGGAGAGATAGTGGTTGATGAAGAACAATGGGATAAGAATATTGGGTCTGGCTTGATCGCCCGATCCAATGCTCTTGGGTTTGGCGTGGCCGCCCGAACCAAGAACCGCTAGAAACAAGGCTATTGGGTCTGGCAGGGCAACCAAGCCCAAGGATGTTGGGCCTAGCTTGCCACCAGACCCAAGGATATTGGGTCTGACTCGATAGCAAGACTCAATGCTATTGGGTTTGGCTCGGCAGCCAGAACCAATGCTATTGGGTCGGACATTCCCGCCAGACCAAAGGCCCCTTAGGTCTAACTTGGCCGCCAGCCCAAGACTATTGGGTTTGGCTTGGCCGCCAGACTCAATACTATTAGGTCTGGCTCAGCAGCAAGATCCAATGCTAATCAATATTTTTTAAGATTATTTTTTACTTGAAAATAGTTAAAATAATTTTTTTTTAACAACTCCTCAAAATTATAAAAAAAAATACTAAAACAATCCATCAATATAATGTTGTTTCAAGATAAAAACACCTTTAAAATAAAAAAACAAACAAACAACTTTTGAAGCAAATATGAAAAAGAAAACATAATTAAGTTTAGTTTATATAAAAGAAATCTATATTAATTAAAACAAATATGCATTGGGTCAAAAAAATGAAAAATTTGTAAATATAAAAATACATGCATATAAAAATACTGGGGTGGGTTATGAAAGCCAGACGGGTTAGAGGTCACCACAGCTGTCATGGCATCTACCTGCTTGCAAATTTTAAGCATCATCTTCATACCTGACTACATGGATAAAAAATCTTCTTCCGCAAAATAGTTAAAAATTAATATAGATATTAATTTTTTACAAAAAAATCTCCATACGTGACCCAATGCATATTTGTTTTAATTAATATATATATATATATACACACACACACACTAAACTTAATCACGTTTTCTTTGTCATATTTGCTTTAAAAATGGTTTGACTTTTTGTATTTTCAAGTGTATTTATCTTGAAACAACATGATGTATTTTTTTAGTATTTTTTTAATAATTTTAAGGTGGTGTTGTTAAAAAAACTATTTGAATTATTTTCAAGTAATAAATATTTTTAAAATGTTATTGGATATGGTCAGGTAACCAGACCTAATGCTATTGGATATGGCTCGCCACCAAACCCAAGGTTGTTGGGCCCGACTCAGCCGCCAGACCCAATGTTTTTGGATCTGGCATTCCCGTCGGACCAAAGGCTCATTAGGTCTGACTTGACCGTCAGATTCAACTAGCCAGACTCAATGCTATTGGGTCTGGCTCCACAGCCGGACCCAATCCTAATTAATATGGATTTTAATTTTCAAGTATTTGAACTATTTTCAAGTAACAAATACTCTTAAAATGTTATTGGGTATGACTAGGTAATCAGACCCAATGCTATTGGGTTTGGCTCACCGTCAAACCCAAGGTTGTTGGGCCCAGCTCGACCATCAGACTCAATGCTTTTGGATCTGGCATTCCCGCCAGACCAAAGGCCCATTAGATCTGGCTTGACCGTCAGACCCAACTAGCCAAACTCAATGCTATTGGGTCTGGCTCCACAGCCGGAGCCAATCCTAATTAATATGAATTTTAATTTTTTATAAAAAAAATCACCATACCTGACCAAATGCATATTTATTTTTATTAATATGGATTTTTTATATATATATATATTAAACTCAATCACGTTTTCTCTCATATTTGCTTTAAAAGTTGTTTGTTTTTGTATTTTAAAGGTATATTTATCTTGAAACAACATTATATTGATGTATTTTTTTTAATAATTTTGAGGTGTTGTTGTTAAAAATAAAAACAAATATTTAAATTATTTTCAAGTAAAAAATACTTTAAAAAAATATTTTGCATCATAATTTTAGACCCGATTTTTTTGGGTCTGGCTCGACAGCAAAGAACCAATGATATTGGATTTGGCTTTATCATCAAATCCAAAACATTTAAAATATTCTTTATATTTATTATATTTATTTTATATTAAAAAAAATTATTATGGATCAACTGCATAGATAGAAGGATGAATATCCTATAATGGATGATAATTGGTGAATATTGTTAACGGAAATTAAAAAAAAATAATTAATATTCAGACTAAACTGTCATGGCTGTCGCAGTATAGTAGAGTTAAATGCGGTGGTTTTCAGATCATCTACTTCACCACTCTATAGCGACCTCTCTGTCCTTATCTATCTCTCCATTAAATTTCATTAAATAATCTACTTTCCTTCTACCTGCTTTCGCCTTTCCTATATCTCGATTTGATTTTCCTCACTCTCCCTATCCTCTGTTTTTCACTTTGGTTTTTTATTTTTTAATTTCACTTTTTTTTCAAAAAATAAAAAGAATTTATTAGCTATTAATTTGAATCTAAAAAAGTGCAATTGTACAAAAAAAAATATTAAAGATCAAATTAAAAATTAAAAAAATAACTATTCCAATCCACATAGAGTTAACAGTAAATAAGTGCATAATAAAATGAATATCCCTTTTAGTTTCTTTTAATTCTAAAAAAACAAAATTCTCTGAAAAACCTATATGCGGCTTGGATTCAACAAAAATAATGATAGTTATCATTAGCATTTAGGCTGACGTTTGAGGAAGAAAAGGGGGAAATCAGATTGAAAATTGAGAAAGAATTTACTCAAAAAGAAAAGAAAAGAAAGAATGTACCAAACTACCAATAGCATTTAATTTCCTTTAAATTGACATGATGTTAAGCTATCCAAGCGGACAAGTTAACAAACCCGATATATCATATACGAGATAATATGTCTGCGCGCTGTCTCGGGTTTATAAAACAAATATACTTGATATTGTTATAATTGTGAATCAGCGCTAGATAAGTAATAGAAATTAAAGGTATGATGGAGCAAATATTTCATGATGAAAAAAAAAGTTGTTTTGGTGATCAAAAACTTAGAGACTGAACAAAATGATTTGTAGCAATCTACAGTGTTTTGTGAGGAAAAATACAGTGTTTTCGCCACATGATTTAGCTTTTCAGTTAATAAAAAGAAAAAAAAATTACAAAGCTAAATTCTCTACTAACTTAATATTTTAAAAAAAAAACCAGCGAAGATAATTTTGGAAGGAAAAAAACCCATGAGAAAAAACGTTGCAGCAATTGACAATGTTTTGCGAGGAAAACTATAGCGTTTTTCCCAATAAAATAAAATAAAAAACCATTTAGAGAAATATTGTAGCAATCCACAGTGTTTTGTGAGAAAAACTACAACGCTTTCCTCATATGTTTTAGCTTTATTGTAATTATAATTCTTAATCAACTCAATATTCAAAAAAAAATTGACAAAGATAATTTTGGAAAAAATCATAAAAAAATCACATGGGAAAACACTGCAACAATTCACAGTGTTTTAAAGAAAAAAAATTACAAAGCTAAATTCTTAATCAGCTCAATATTAAAAAAAAAATCGACAGAGACAATTTAAAAATAAAATAAAACAAACACCAAAAAAAACAATTCATGTTGGAAACACTGTAGCAATTCATAGTGTTTTGTGATGAAAGCTACAGTGCTTCCCCACATGATTTAGCCTTATTTGTAATGACTTGCAATTGTAATTCACAAACAACTCAATATTAAAAAAATAAAATTGAAAAAGACAATTTGAAAAAAAAATATAACAAAAAAAACCATGCGGAGAGACACTGTAGCAATTCACAATGTTTTATGAGCAAAGCTACAATGCTTTCCCCACATGATTAAGCTTTATTACAAAGTTAAATTCTAACTAACTCAATATTAAAAAAAAATCGACGAAGATAATTTTTGGAAAAAAAATATTACAAAAAAAAACACAAAAGAAACTGGAAAAAAACCATGTGAGGAAAAACTGTATAAATCCATAGTGTTTTGTGAGGAAAAACTTGTATTTACTTGTAATTGTAATTCTTAACCAGCTTAATATTTAAAAAATAAAATTGACAAAGATAATTTTAGAGAAAAACATAACAAAAACAAAAAAAACCATGTGGGAAAAAACACTGTAGCAATCAACAGTAATTTTCGAATAAAGTTACAGTGCTTTCCTCACATATTGTAACTGTAATTTTTAACCAGCTCAATATTAAAAAATAAAATAAAAAAATATAATTTCAGAGAAAATCATTAAAAAAAACTATGCGGAGAAACACTGTAGCAATCAACAATGTTTTAAATAAAAAAAATTATAAAACTAAATTTTCAATCAGCCCCATATTAAAAAAAAATCGACAAATATAGTTTTGAAAAATAAAGAAATAAAATAGAAAAACATCGCAGCGATCCATGGTATTTTAAAGAAAAAAAATTATAAAGCAAAAATTTTAACCAGGTCAATATTTAAAAGTAAAATCAACAAAAATAATTTTGAAAAAAGCAAAAAAATAAATAAATAAATAGGAAAGTTGAAAAAAAAAAGTAATTTTGAAAAAAAAATAATTTTGAAAAAAAAAAGTTAGCAGAGAAAAAAACACTGTAGATTACAGTGATTTAGGTGTGGGGGAATAGTGATCCCCACCATTTAGAGTATTATATAATAATATACACATGCGTGCACTCATATACCTTGAACAATTTCACCTACCACATGTTATAGAAATGGAGTTACAAGCTGTTTTCCTGGTAGCAGTGAGTTGTCTGGGTTTTGTTTCTCTTTGCAAGCATATCTTCTGTTTTCTCAAGTGGATATGGGACATGTTCTTGAGACCACCAAAGAATTTGAAGGAGTATGGCTCTTGGGCTATAATCACTGGCTCCACCGACGGGATAGGCAAAGCCCTTGCTTTCGAGCTAGCATCGAAGGGTCTTAACCTTGTTCTTGTTGGTCGAAACCCTTCAAAACTTGAAGCTACATCAAATGAAATACGGGCAAGATTTGGTGATCAGCAAGTAGACATAAAAAATGTTGTGGCTGACTTTGCAACATTGAGCGGACCGGAGATATCAAAGGCAATGGAGGGAAGTATTAAAGAGTTGGATGTTGGTGTTCTGATAAACAACGCTGGAGTTTCATACCCTAATGCTCGGTTCTTTCATGAGGTTGACTGGAAGATGACGGAGAGTCTTATCAAGGTGAATTCAGAGGCAGCAACTTGGGTCACTAGGGCAGTGCTTCCTGCTATGTTAAAGAAGAAAAAAGGTGCAATAGTCAATATGGGCTCTGGCTCCGTCGCCGTCCTTCCTTCATTCCCATTGTTCGCCATTTATGCCTCAACCAAAGCGTATGTTTATGTGTGTTTCTTAAATCATTTCTTCTTTTTTTTCTCTATTTTTTGAAAGGAATAGATTATCCAAAAAGCTATATATATTAACTATAGAAATCATTTTAAAAAACCAAATTTAATCGTCGGAAAAAGAAAACTTAGAGAGGTTTAACTTGGTTATAATTAAATTGTACGAGTAGAATTGCGTGGAAGCAATCATCAATTTATTATAAGACTAGCAAGATGACACAAATTTATCAAGGTTTGGTGAAAAATCAGCCTGCCTCCCTCCGCAAACTAAACAGAAAGCTCCGTCTTCACTTTCTATTGAAGTAAATTAAGTCCTTTTTAGTGAAGTTCTTAGATTTTCAACTCACCAAACCAAATTTATATTTGATCTACAAAAAATGGAATGAAGTCAAATGTCAGAAAGGTTTCGAAAGTGGAAACTAGGGCTTAGACTGTCATATACAAGCTGGAACTACCACTGAGGAAAAAATAAAATAAATCTCGAAGTGCTAATATGTCCTACAACGAGATCATCAATAATTAGTAATTAATGGTCTGTAATTTCAAGAAATATATATCTCTGGAAGCTTTTTTCTCAGTAAAATCCACTTGTACGTGAAGCATTTTCAACTAACATATATATATAGGTACCTTGGAATGTTTTCAAGATGCATCAATTTGGAGTATAAGCATCATGGAATTGACATTCAATGCCAGGTAATTTAGCTATTCCATATCCCATTTTATCAATGCCAATGGGCAACAAAGATGACGTTGCTGCTGTTAATATTCTGTGAGCCGCCAGGTACCACTTTTTGTGGCAACGAAGATGACGAAGTTCAAAAAATCTCTTTTCTTGATTGCATCACCGGAAATGTACGCCAAAGCAAGCATAAGATGCATTGGCTATGAGCATCTGAGCATGCCACTTTGCTCGCACTCTGTGCAAAGGTTTATCGTAGACGCATTGCCTAATGCACTACTAGATTGGTGCACTTACCATTTTTTTCTTCGGCTTCGCCGGAAGAGATTGGAGAAGGAATCCTTGAGAGCTAAGGGTCGAGCAGCAGCACAAACTTAATGAATTATACATGGATACTGCAAGGGGTTTTTGAAATTATAAATGTCAGGTGTTCGGTATAATATTGCTGTGCTAGACTCATTTCGAAATTAAAAAATCCTCTTTCCATGTTTATTAGAAAGATCATGCCATATGTGGTTCAAGGGTTAATTCCACGAAAGCCATCAAACACAAGCAAACTTGCAAAAAGCAAGAAACTTGAATTAGAATTTAGTTGATTTCATGCATCCATGCCATTTTCGTCGTTTGTGAGTTGGTGAGAAGAGGACTAAATCGACCATTACTTGAAAGTTATGGGGCTAAATTGCTACCACTAAACAGAGGAAGGCATCAAGATTTAAGTGAATGGAAACGACCTTCTCCGTAATGGAGAGGCCTCTAGGCTCTCTACCCCTTCGCCTAAGGCTAATTGCCTTTCAAAACAATGAAGGTTAGGAACTTGGAGCTCTTAATCTTATCGTTCAAGAAAGAAAGAAAAAATGAAAAGAACTTGCTAAAATTGCAGTGAGACAGATCTCTACCTGTCGGGCAAGCAATGATGCCTTTAGATTTCCAATCCAAAAGCTGGACGTGCTCGAGAGGTTGTTTACCTACCTGGCTTGCCCAAATGGTTTCCTAACTAATATTTTAATATTTTATTCTTAGGAAGTTAGTCTGATTCGAATAGTTATTAGGGTTAATCCAGTACAAGGAAATTGATTGAGTGAATTAGCTGTTGTTTTGAGGAAAAAAAATCAATTTAAATTTTATTTGTTAACCTGTCAGATCAATTAAATTAAATCACATCAACTTTAAGTTGATTTATTTTACACTCAGTCTGATCTTAAAAGATGAATCTCGGGTTCCAAATTGATAGAATACACATGTTTGAATATGAATAATTCAAAAATAAACCTAGTTTAATATGAAAAAAAAAAAAACTAATAGTCTTCAAAGAATCATTAAATTTATGTTTCTTAGTGTTACCCCATGATGTAAGAGCCAAGTAAAAAAAAAAAAAAAATCTAGCCCTATTAACAATATTTATAATTCTAAACTAAAAAGTAGAAAAAAAATGAGATTTTACCCCTTTAAAATAATTTTCATAATTTAGCTCCCTTGATTTTATTTTATTTTCTAGCTATGCCACTGTAAATAATTATAAATATTTAAAATAAGTGATCACAAATTACATCCAAATTTAAGCTATTAAATTTATTGGGTTGCATAGAGGCAATGCAATCACTCACATGGAATATAGTGGTTATTGTATAAAGTATTTTTTATTTGAAAATATATTAAAATAATATTTTTTTATTTTTTAAAATTTATTTTTTATATCATCAAATCAAAACAATTTAAAATTATTAAAAAATTAATTTAAAAAAATTTAAAATTTAAAAACACTTTTGATTTTCCAGTATATTCAATATTGAATAGTTAAATATCATCTAAATCCTTTCTATATCAACCAGTTTAGTCAATAATACGGTGGAAATTTTAGCTCGGAAGATATGTAAGTGAGGGATTTTACTTTGAGACTTTTAAAAAATCTTATGTCCATACTGGACTTATATTTTATTTTTCATGATATATACCCAAAATTCCTCAGACAAATCCAAAATAAATAAATACATAATATTTTTCTAGAATAATTGGAGGTATTTTATAAAAATGCTTTCATAAATCTACATGATATCTCATGGATGCTTCATCCGTCCAATTTCAATATTTATTCTCACTATTTATTCTCATCGTATTTTTATTCTAACTATTTACAATATCCAATATAGTAATGCTACATATGGATGATAATTGGTGAATATTGTTAACGGAAATTAAAAAAAAAAAAAAAGACTTTAATATTCTTATTATAAATGTTATTCAGACTAAACTGTCTTGGCTGTCGCCGTATAGTAGTTAAATGCGGTGGTTTTCAGATCATCTACCTCACCGCTCCATGGCCACATCTCTATCCTTCTCTATCTCTCCATCAAATTTCATTAAATAGTCCACTGTCCTTCTAACTGCTTTATTCTAACCCTATATCTCCCATTTGATTTTCCTCACTCTCCCTGTCCTGTGCTTTCCTTGTAATCTTCACGTTCTACACTATTAATATTAGCAGAAGCTTAGCTTTTCCCTTCTTCATAGCATTTTTTAAGTCTTCATCAAGACCCGCTTCTCAGATCCAAAACAAAAACTAAAAGATGAGTCTCTGTTTCGTTGACGATCTCAAGTCTCAGCCTTCATGGCTTCTTGTGCTCTTCACTCTGGGTTCTCTTTCATTTCTGAAGTTCCTTTTCGCTTCTCTCAAATGGGTCTACGTTAGTTTCCTCAGACCTGCCAAGAATCTCAAGAAATACGGATCATGGGCTCTCGTTACTGGACCCACTGACGGTATTGGCAAAGGATTCGCTTTCCAATTGGCTCGAAAGGGTCTCAATTTAATCTTGGTGGGCAGAAATCCCGATAAACTCAAAGATGTGTCGACTTCAATTCAATCCAAATACAGTAATGTCCAAATCAAGAACGTTGTTGTTGATTTCAGTGGCGATATTGACGAGGGTGTTCAAAAGATTAAGGAGACTGTTGAAGGTCTGGATGTTGGTATCTTGATTAATAATGTCGGGGTTTCTTATCCTTATGCCAGGTTCTTTCATGAGGTTGACGAGGAGCTGTTGAAGCATTTGATTAGAGTGAATGTTGAAGGTACTACTAAAGTTACACAAGCTGTTCTGCCTGGGATGTTGAAGAGGAAGAAGGGTGCTATTGTTAATATTGGTTCTGGAGCTGCCATTGTAATCCCTTCTGATCCTCTTTATGCTGTTTATGCTGCTACTAAAGCGTAAGACCTTTTTTTTATGTCCTAGTGATTTACTTGTAAGGTCTTAATTCCTGGAGATTTGCAGTAGGTTCATGTTAGTTTATTTATTTATTTATTTTGTGTATGTTATCAGGTACATCGATCAATTCTCAAGGTGCCTTTATGTTGAATACAAGAAAAGTGGGATTGATGTGCAGTGTCAGGTACTGTGCTTCTTCATTCTACACTACTCTGTTACTTTCAATACTTATCCTGATCTTTATGTGATAGATTTAGTTTATGTTGATGTTCTGGTCAAACTGTGACTATGTCATAATGAGTTTGCTTATATGATTTTCGCATCTGAAATTTTGAATATAGATACAGTATTTGAGTAAACTTTCAACCATAGATGGTGGTGAGATTTTTTTTCTAGTTGCGTTAATCAGAGTTCTGCTCTTTGTTAAAGGCAATGAGAAAAAGTAATCTTTATCTGTATTTCGCCATTTAAAGTAATTATTAAACTCAGAAACATGAATTGATAGATATGGAATAGCTGCATGTCCAGTGCTATAAGCAACTGGCCATGATTGGGAAATGATTTTATGTATGGTCTGTCGTTACCCCAACAGATGTTTTTTCAATAACAGAGGACACTCAATATAATAAATTATGATTTGCTTATTAGAAATCTGGATAGGATGTATCTTATTTCTTCTATGCAAGCTAGTGGTTTATTCAGTCAACAAGAAAGTTCATGACTGAATTTGCTAATATATTTTGTTAGGTAGAGGCTATCTTTCTTTCGTTTTCATAACAGATTTATTGATAAACACAGGATGCTTTCGTGCACTTAATGGTTTTAACAACTTTCTTCTGTCTCTGTGTTAGTTGGCCCTATTGAATCTTCAAGTGTTACAAACCTAAATAATTTACCTATCATAATCAGCATAAGATGAAGTGATGAACTTGTACAGTTTTTAACAAGGCAATCTACTAGAATCAATAAAGCCGTGGATATCACAGTGAGCATCATATGTGTTTGTGTTATATTTGGTGAAATGCACTATAACATGCTAATTGTATTTTTTATCCAATAATGGTCCTTCTTTTGGTTCTCTTACTCGTGTCTTATTGAATTTCTCCCTCTATTCTACCCATTTGTCTGAATTGGCTAGTATGATTAGTGAGAGAAGCATAGATGATTTAGAGTTTTAGATGTGAGATGATACTAGAACTTGCTACTAATTGAATACATGTTTTATAACTTCAAGTTGGCAAGTGACAAGGTAAGGAAATATAAAGGCGATGTAACATTGACAGCTCCAGTGGGAAGAATCATAAACACTGAAGCATATGGAAAAACCCACACCTAAATGCATGTTGGAGAAATTAACCAAATAGATGTCATTTAGGCAAGTAGTAAAATCAATGGTGCGGCTACCTCATATGCAACAGAGCTACCCGTCTAGCAAACCATTCCTAAAGCTGTGACTTTGATAACTGATAAGGCTTTAGCTTTGAGTATTTGAATCACCAAGCCTTGCCTATCTGTTGTTTGTGAACTGTGTGTCCTTCTTCCTGATTATACCACTCATCTTGAAAATAGAAGTGTTTCCTTTTGTGCTTATCAAGAGAGATGGAGGTCTAACATCCTGAGTTTTAGTCTCTTGATTTGCATAAATATCTTCAGTATAATTTTCAGATCTTATCCGACACAGGATGATGAACATGTTCTGCTTATTATCAGGTTTGGTTTGAGCATCAGAATTGCCAGAGTGGATAACACACACACACACTTTTTTCCTTTGTTTTATGCTTCTTCGATCAACCAAGGGATTTCTTGATGCAGGTTCCCCTTTACGTTGCAACAAAGATGGCATCAATAAAGAGATCTTCCTTTTGGGTTCCTTCATCAGACAGTTATGCCCGGGCAGGTCTGCGTGCTATAGGCTATGAACCTCGCTGCACACCTTACTGGCCCCATTCCCTTCTTTGGGGTTTGATACAATTGTTGCCAGAATCAGCTGTTGATTCCTGGCGACTAGGTTTTTGCCTTAGGATTCGAAAGAGAGGACAGCTTAAAGATTCTAGAAAGAATGAATGAACGGTTTAGCCAGGGAGTTTGGTCTGTGGATTAAACTTTTAGGATGCTGATTGTGTTCTTGTAATTGACCTTCTCCAAAACGTTCCTGTCATTTTCGTTTTCATGTTGCCTTTTGGTTATTATGAATGGAGGACCATTGGTATGCCTTGATAATTTTACTAGTTAATAAAAGCATGAATGATTAAAGCATATAAAATTCCTAGTTGGTTTTCTCCCTTTTTCATTTATAACGAAGATCTCTTTCCCTCCGCCGTTTACACGCAGACTTGTCCATATGGGGAGAAGTTGCAAAATATATATATATATTCTTGGCTAGCATTAGGATCTTGATTTTAGGACAGGGTTCTCTTCATCTGAAACGAATCTGATATTCCTCCAGGTTTTCTCACCTGCATGAGAGCAGCCAATTTACTGCGGTCTAACTTGAAGCTTCCGCTCTTTCGTGCACACTACAGGAACAAACCCCAACAAGATGGGGGCATACTTCTTGTCTTCTTCTCCACAGCCGTGGGAAGATCCACGCATGTTTCATGTCAAACCGCTCCACGGCCGTGGGCAGAAAAACAATGAACGACAAATGCAATGCCTTCTGCAAGATTGGAACAAGGAAAGCAATTCAAGGATCTAATCGAGTTTTCTTACAACTTACAGTAAAAAAGCTTAATTACCTAGACAATTATTATGATAATTCATGTTAGTTAAATGCTCAAGTTCTTGTTCTTTTAAGGAACAAAGTCATGGGAATTTAGGTTCACAACCAAATCAACTATTCCAAGAACACTTATCTATAAAACCGATTACTAATATAAATAACATTAAAAAAAATGAGAATTCAAGTGTAAAATTGAAAATGGTGGAGGTGCCATGCCCACCAACATGGACCATTTATGATAAACTGAGAATTATCCTGGATTGATTACTCATCAATGGTTGAACATCTCGTTGTTCAGTTCCCAACCTCTTTACACTAGAGCAAGTCTTTGTGTTAAAACTGTATATACTTTCATTTTTGTACACTTAAAATAAGTGTCTTCTCAAAGTTTAGAATTATACAATAAATACATCTTGGGTGTCTTATAATAACTAAATATTAAAAAGAATTACTAATCCCTTATGAGGGTTTTTTCTTTTCTTTTAAGAGAATGCATGTTTAGACTTTTACTAGATTGGTCACTTACCCGATGCGGTGGATCAGACAAAAAAAATTTAATAAAAAAATAGTTCAGAAGATTATTATATGTTTAAAGAAGTAAGAGAAATTTGATAATTATTTTAAATCTCAATTAATTTAATAATACGATAAGAAAATGAAGAAACAACAATAACAATTAAATAAAAAAAATTGTCTAAGGCAAAGTTGGGCTATCACATAAATCTCGTGACCTGAACATTTTAATTTTTTAAAATGAATTTAACCTATATAAAAAAAATTACATATGAATCATATTAACCTCTTTAAAAACTAAATACACCAAATATAATTAAAAAATAATTGTTATTTAAAAAAGGATAAATAAACCAAAAAATACATATAAAGGGTATTAATTAAATATAAACTTAAAAAAATTAAAGACTTATTAATTTAAAAAATCAATAGAAAAGAAAAAAAAAAGAAAAGAATGGGGTCAGACATTGTTGGACCTGATAAGTCAGGCCAAGTGCTAGCCCATCAACAAATGGCCCTCGCGAGGGCCTATAATTTTTAAAAAAAAAGTTAATGGGGTGGACGACATGTCGTCCGACCCAATTACTTTTAGAAAAATATAAACGATGCTTAATCTGAATTCCTCATATTCAGTGGATGGAAAAACAGAGTTCATGTTTTTTTTCACTTAAAAATCTATTTTCAACCTATTTTTGACCCAAAACACCTAGAAAATACCCTATAAACCTCATTAAACCAATCCATGGCACCCTAAACTGCAAAAAAGAAAAAATGGCTTAAAAAATTAAAATCAACCTGAAACAAAAAATCTTTCTGAGCTCGGATTTGTTTTTTTAAACACTTTTAAGATAAAAACAAATACACGCCAAATTCAAGCTTCTCTCATCATATGGAGTATAAAAATCAACCATTTTGGTATGGAATCATCGACAATGGTAATTTTCTCTCTCTATATTAGAAATTGATGAGTTCCTCTCTCTTCTCCAACAAAAAATAAACTGAAAAATAAAAAAAATAAAGTTTGGTATCAAAATTAAATTTTTAAATATTAAAAGGACGAGAGCTAAAAAAAAAAAATGGGTTGCTAAAATAAAAAATGTGTTTACATTGAAATTCTGTGTGTTTTATTGTGAAACGTATTTACATAATTTTTTGTGTGGTAAATAAAGAAACACACACGATTTAAAGCCTGTGCTTAGAATTCATGCTTATGAGCATGTATTATTCTCATATATGAATCCACTCCGTCTAACTCCTAATCAACTTCTTATTATGAGCTTTCTAAAAGAAAAATTCTAATTATGAAAATATAATGATTGTTTCTAATTTACTAAACACGTTATCAAGTCATTTAAGAATTTTTTTTTTTTACTCGGTTACTAGCTATTAATTTATATTTGTTTATATTATTAAAATTATTAATTTGTATTTTAAAGTCGCCAAACTACGAAGAGATATAATATAAAATTCATAATTCATCAATAATAATAAAAAAAAATATCTCTGCCTAGTTGTATATCTTTATTTCTTTAAAGTGACTTCATGAAATAACAATTATGATACAACTAGTTACTCTCTAAGTACCATAAAATTACTTACAAAGCATTTTTTTAAATATATTCTTATTTAATTATATTATAATTAAAATAAATATTTGTATTAAAAAACAGTGATTGAGATTTTGGAGAGAAATGAATCTATTTTAGTCCAAATTGTCTTTTCTCAATCATTTTTTTTCCTTGACAATAACATGTCTTTACTATAAGCATGATTTATTGAATAAAAACAAATGAAAATTAAAATAAATATTTTAAATATTCTAATAAATTGAATTAAAGAGAAAACATATATCTCTTTAATCAAAAACTTCAATTTCTTATTCATATATATATTTTTTTTATCTTGGCAATGATATATTTTGTTATTAGAATTATTGTTCTCTAAATAAAAAATTATTATAATCATAAAAGGAAGTTTCAATCAAAAAAACAAAAAAAAAACCATGAATTGATCATTTCTATATACTTGTATGAAAAAAAATCTAAGAACAACAAATATAAATTTTTTTTTGATAAACATAATAAAATAGATATTATATTCTTATTGAAAGTCAATGAATATTTTTTTTTAAAAAATATGCATATTAGATTAATATATAATTAATTATAAAATAATTTTTAATATTGTCATAAAAAGCTTCAATGTTCTTAAGAAATATTGCATAATTGAAAATTTATTTTAATATCATTTTAACAAATTTATTGAAAAATAATTTTATTATAAAAAAATTAAAGGCCAATTTAAAAATAGGCCGAACACTTTTGGGCTTGCAAAGATAGGTCGTGTTTGGTCCACAAAAAATCTCAGGCACATATGGCCCTAAAATACCAAACCAATGCAATTGTCTTTCTTTTAAACACATCATCTGGCCTCAACGTTTTTTTAGAGATTGAATGTCGCGTCATCTTTTCAATCACATCTGGTGACTGGAAAGTTGGAGACTTAATTTTTTTATCCTAAAAACTATTTTAAAAAAAAACAATTATTTAACTTAAAAATATCTAAAAATAACATGCCAGGAGCCTATTAAAATCTTTTTTTTTTCAAAGAAAAACCCTCCTTGATTGAAAAAACTCAAAACTAAACCAAATAAAAAAATATTTTTGAACTCTTGATTTATCTTTTTCTAGAAGATGAAGAATTCAAACCACCTTCATAAAATTTCTCTCGATAAGACTAACTTATTAAAACAAAAATTAATTTTTTTATGAATAAAATGTGCCTAATCAATCTTTTTCACTCTTGTCCTATTTTCTGCAACTTTCTCTCTTCTCTCTTAACTTTTTAATGACTAAAACTTGAAAAAAAAATAAGAATGAGTGTAAAGTCCATAAACTTCAAAAACTAACTAAAAAATACATAACATGAAACTTTATGAATCAAAGTAAAGTTTTCCACTCCTTTTCAACATTAAGCTCTTTTTTTTGTTTTTTTTATCATTGTTATTTTAATTTTTTTAACTATAATTTAAAATAGTTATTAAACCTAAAATAACTTGATGGACTAATCTGGTGAACTGTTGACTCATAGTTTGGCCAAGGTCAAGTTTTCTTTCAAATTATTTTAAAAGTTGACTTGGTTGATTTGATTAAATTTGGGTGAGACTTATTAGGGTCAACTCAAAAACAAAAATAGTTTTTGTCCAAAACACATCATTTGATTTTTTTTTTTAATTAAAGTGATATCCTTGTATCATAAATTTGGATTGATCTTCTAATTCATGAGTTAACTCAATAAACTCATAACCTAGACTTTGAGCTAGGTTAGACCTTGGATCAAATCTAATAACTATAATAAAAAAAAAATGACTAAATTACCAAAAACACTAAAGCCCGTGGACATGGACAAAGTACTGTAGAAATGCCTTGATTCATTATGGATTAGACCAATAAATTTATTATTTTGTTCTTCTAAAAAAACTAAATTGTTTATTAAGGGTAACATGATCTTTTCACATGATCCATTAGTTATCATAGAATTGATCAAGGACAGCTCAGTCTTTTTACATTTTTTTTAATAGTGTGATTACTTAATTGCCCTAAAAAACAAATAATTATTTAACTTAGGTTTAGGGTTTTTGTATTGCCTTTAAAATCAAAATTTCTTTAGCTTGCCTCTAGGGGTTTATTTATAATTTCATATTGAATTTTTTTTTTGTGATAATCATATTGTTTCAAAGACAATATGATATTTTAATAAATATAGGCTAGTAAGTGCAATGCACATGCCAAGAAGTAAGTCATCCCGTCATGTTCAAACAGTACATGCAGCAGCCAAAAATAGCTTTCATTTGTGTTTTTTGAATCAACACGGTGGGGTCTGCCTTCTTGGACAACATGTGTGGCATAATTCCTTTGGTTGGCTTTTTTTTCTTTATTCTCCTTGATTTTCGTGTATAGTCTCTCAACAACCTTCAATTTGTTTTTCATTTGGATTTGGTCCTTGTTATTTCAATTGATATTTTTTATTTGAATTAATTTATAGAATTGAGATTTATTTTCGATCCTATCCTCCTTTAATTTTTTATTTGTCAGATATGGTTCTTATTCTTTGGATTGTTATTTATTTTATTTGAGATCATTTTAATTTTTTTTTTTTGATTACTTCCTCCTTTGTTTTTTTATTGCTATTTTTTTTTACTTTGGATTTTTAAAAAAATTTTATATATTTTTTAATTTCATTCTTCAACACTAAGTTGAGCTTTTAGATTGAGTTCAGATCTAGGATTTAACAGGTTGTGAATTTAAGAGATTAACTCGAGTATAGAAGATTTGCTAGGTTCATTTTTTAAAAGCTCATTTTTTTTAGCTCCATCCTTTAGCATTTCATTTAATTGAAGATTAAGCTATGTTAGTTTTTTTATTTGATTTTTATAAGATTTTGAAAATGACCCAGGTTATCTCATATCTTTTTATTTGTCATTTTTTTTGGTTAAATTTAGTTTTTTTTTTTAAAGAAATTTTGGTTTCGAGTTAAATTAAATCGATTTCTTAAATATAAACATGATATGCTTACTTCATGATTTTCTGTTTGGTTTGTTTTTAAGATCGTTGCTCTAGCAACACGTACATTCTCTTTCAGTGTCATCATGTAGCCTTTTGCGTGTTAAAACTATCTCGGTAAGTTTTTTGGGTGGTGGGTTAGTGTCCACGACAGAGCGATGCTAAATCTTTAAAGAGCTTTTTTTTTCTTTTCCATCCAAGTATGATATTGACGAGTCATTTTTTTATTGTTGATTATTGATAATTTCTTGTTTGACTATTAAATTAATCGGGCTTATTGGATTTGGTTCGGGTCTCATATTTTTCTTATTTAAAAAAAAAAATAATACAATCACCCGAGCATCATTTTTTATGTTGGAAACAATTTGGTGCAGCTCACAACTTATAATGACCCACCAATCTAAGTTTACCTGATTCAATTTTTATCGGATTTTTTAATTTATTTTTTTTAAAAAAATTTCAACATTCAATATTTAATTGATTAGAATTAAACTTTTTATTTTAGATTTTATAATGCTATCATATTCTGTATCACAAGTTTTGTAGATTAACACAAATTGAACTATCATATCACAATTTTAATATTGTTTTTTTAAAAATTATATTGTTCATTATATTACTCTTAATATTTTAAAAATACCTTTTCCAATACACATTAAATTTTTTAATTCCTAACTTTTTATAATTTAAAAAAAAACTCCCAGTAAGAATACAGTGATAGCTGTATTCAAATAAAAATTAATTAGTAAAAGCAACGCCTTTACTCCCTTTGCCATCTGCCGCCATAGAAATACACGCTAACAGTACTAGAAGAAAAAACCCCTCCTGCTACTGCCTAGTGCGGCAGTGCCTGGTTGCTGACCTTCCATCCATCCCCTCAAAACGAAAGGAAAGCCAAAACCTAACAACATCACAAACAGTATCGATGGCCGATTTCTACACTGTCTTCATAGACACCACTCTCGACACTCACCTCGCCTTCATTGTCTCCGCTTCCGACACTGTCTCCGACCTCAAGAGTATGTTTTCCTGCTTTTTTACAAAATATAATGTAACGATTGCCAATCCTAACCACTCAATTAAAAGGATCATATCATAGAAAATTATATTTTTTGTTTGATTTACCATGCGCGACTGCTGTATTTATTTATCTTAATGGTTTTATATTCGGTTTGCCATGTTATATGTTGTTCAACATGTTTATGATGTCTCTGTCAATCTGCAGAGAAAATACTTCATGAACACAAGCTCTGTTTTCCGACCAACGGGGACATTAAAATTCATGCTTTGAAGGTATTAACAATTTTGTTTTCCTGTGTCTCTGTGTCATAATGCTGTTGATTAAAGTTTGTTTCTTCAAATTTCCAGGTAAAACGTCGAGGGATCTTGTACCATCTATCAGAATCCATGTTTGTAAAGAGTGCCTTTGATGGCACCGGTAAAAATTGGTTTGTTAGTGTTGATGCTTCTACTATAGAGGAGAATATTGACAACCTAGCAGCTCAGGTTGGTACCACAAACAATGGTTCAACTGACGAGGTTAACCTTCTCCCTGATAGCCATCCAAAAAGCTTGTTCAATGTTGTTGATTTATCCCTGCAGCTAGATGAGAGTAGTCGGCTTGCAAAACAGAGGGCTTCTGTTGCTGAACAGCTAGGTTTGGATTTTGCTGGAAACGAAGAATTAAATAATTCAAGCATAGTTGCATATAAAGGTGATTGTTACCGCAAGGTTATGTCACTGGCTGATGACAACAATGGGTCAAATCCTCCTATATTGGAGAAATATGATGAACCTGGCAAGGAAAAGGAAGTACAAGCAACACCAACTGGAAGTGTGGGAGGGGGTTCTGGGGATGGGATTGGTGATATGCAAGGCAGTGCACCATCAGATGGAGCTCTCACAACAGGATCTGGTGCGAAGAAAAAGAATAAAAGGAAGAGGAAAAGTAAGGATATTACAGATGACCTCTCTGGAAAAGAAAAGGAGGCCTCAGGATGTCAATCTGGTGAAAATGAATCACAACAAGAGAGTGCTGCGAATAAAAGGCGTAAAATTGAGGAGGAAAACAGGGGTGATGGTTCTGTCAAGGAGAATGAAATTGTCCTTTCTGATTCTAATAAAGAGATATCCAAGCACCCTACAATCTCTCAGCACTATTTAGTAAACAATCAGAAAAATGCACACGCTGCTTTACACTGTTTATCTTCTGAAACTTTGGACGGTCTCAGTTTGCTAGCAGCCTCTCAAGGCAGTGGGAAGGGGAACAAGAAAAAGAAATCTGTAAATCCTCTTAATCTAGAAACTGCTGCTGTTCCTTCATCCACCGATGTTACAGGAGAGACCATGGAAGTTAACCCCAAGGATTTCAGCAAAGAGCCCGATACAGTACCTGTTCCTGTCCAGGGAGTAACAATTTCTGAGTCTTGCGCTGTCTCTGTGAAGGAAAAACACACAGATCCTGTCCAAGAAGATGGTAGACCCTCTTCACAAGGTGAGTCTCTGGATTGTGCAAATTTATATGTGCTTGCTTATTTTAATGTTTTTTTCCTGTTTCATCCATTGGGGAAAAAAAGAGAGAGATGAAGAGACATTGCTGATATTCAAGGTGATCTTTTGTAGGGATTGATATGAGTGACACGGATACTACCAATGCAAAAAGTAGACATGATGCCCCTGAACTAGCTGCTGCATCCGCTGCCAAAAAAAGGAGTCCAAAGAATACCATCCTTGACGATAGTCAGAAACCTGCAACTGATCAGGTTGATGGTCTCGAAGAGGAAAGAGAGGCATTGCACCCCGGATCTATGCTACATGAGAAGTGCAAACCATCTGACATGAGATCTAAAGAAGCAGTTAATACTTCTGAATTGGTTGAAGCTAGTGAAACTGTATATCCTGGGACACATTCAAAGAAGAGAAAGAAATCTAAGAGGACAAGGGCTTTGTTGAGCACAACGCTAACATTAGGTACCGAAAATGTTAAAAGCTCCACAACTGCTGACGCTGCTTCAATTGAGCCTCATAAAGACGTGAATGGGGATGATTCCAATTATAAAGGTAATCAAGAGGATAGCAATTTGGCTGAAAAGGAAATGGAAGAAGTATCAGAAATGGATAAAGATGTGGCTGTCACTTCTCAATTGGCTGGGGCTAGTGAAGCTGTGAATCCTGGGACACCATCAAAGAAAAAAAAGAAGTCTAAAAGGACGAGGGATTTGTTAAGCAGAACACCAGGATCAGGTACAGAAAATGCAAATAGCTCTGCAGCTGCTGCCACTAGTTCAAACGACCACCATAAAGCTGCAAGTGGAGATGATTCCAAAGATAGAGTTAATCAAGAGGAAAGCAATTTGCATGCAAAGGAAGGGAAAGAAGTAGTGGAAAAGGATAAAGTTGTTGTCGCTTCTGAATTGGTTGAGGCTAGTGAAACTGTGAATCCTGGGACACCATCAAAGAAAAGAAAGAAGTCCAAAAGGACAACAGATTTGTTAATCAGAACACCAGCATCAGGTACAGAACATGTTAATATCTCTGCTGCTGCTGACGCTGCTTCAACTGAGCCTCATGAAGCTGTGAATGGGAATGATTCCACTGATAAAGTTAACCAGGAGGAAATCAATCTGCTGGCGAAGGAAGGGAAAGAGGTATCGGAAGTGGATAGAGAAGTAGTGGTCACTTCTGAGTTAGTTGAGGCTAGTGAAGCTGTGAATTGTGGGACACCATTAAAGAAAAGAAAGAAGTCCAAACGGACTAGGGATTTATTAAGCGGAACACCAACATCAGGTACAGAACCTAATAGTTCTGTGGCTGACACTTCTCCTACTGAGCGTCATAATTCAGTGAATGGCGATGATTCCAATGATAATGGAAATAAAGAGGAAAACAGTATGGCTGCAAAGAAAGGGAAAGTGGTGTTAGAAATGGATGCAGCAAGTACTTTTCGTCTAGCTACTGATACAGAAATTGATGATGTGATTGAGAATGTAGTCAAATCTGCTGTCAATGGTTGTCCATCTAAAATTGATCATTCTGACAAAGCTGGTCATGGTATGGAAGTTTCCTGCAGAAGCGATAGGATCAACTTCAACGAGTACTTTGTGCCTAACCAAGACCTTGGCAAAACTGCTGCTTCTGGTGAGGTGCTTGTTGACAAAGCAACAAAAGCAAAACAAGTTGGTGGTATGAATTCTAACAAGAAGAAGAAGAAGCTAGATGCACTTTCTCGTGTTCCATCATTTGATTTACATGGTTCATCAAGGTTAAATGTGAATGATGGAATTGGAGAAAAGCCTCCAGCTGGCGGGGTTAAAGTTCCACCATCTAGCAAGTCTGATAAGATCAGCTCCACTCCTGCAGAAGCTAGAAAATCTGGTGCTTTGGGGCTCGTTGTCACCAATACCTTTGCAAAGAACAACAAAGAACCCTCTGCTGCATCATATTCTAGCTTGGAAAGTTCTAGAAAAACAAGGGCTAGAGGGCATGGTTCAGATAAACAACACAATCAAACGAATGGTAGAGAAGTTTCCCCTGCTAATGTTGAGGGTGTTGTAAATAGTTCACAACGTAAAAAGAGCTTGATAGGAAAATCGGGCACAATATTCCAGGATGATAATTATGAGCATTCTGCAGAGGATAGAACTGAGAGTTCAGATTCCAGCACTAGAACTCCTTCAGATAATTCATTGTCTTCTGACTACTCAGACGGAGAAAGCAATTCAGATTTTAACTCATCTCAAAATGGTAATCTACTAATATTGCATGAGTTTTGTTGATTTATTGATTTGTTAGTGCCTGTCATGGTCGATTGCATCATGAGCTTTTGGCTGGTAAGTTCTGTTACAGCAGCCTTTCAGTTTTAAAATTTAAACTAACAGACCCATGTTGGATAAGGACATTTGATGCAGAACAGCTTTGAGATTTCTGTCCTACGAGGGTTTTATGATGGATTATGAATTTACTACCTTAAATTAGAGAAGAAAGGGTTTATGACTTTGTAAATTGAAATTGGAGATAGATATAAGGGGCTTTGTTTACTGAAACTTGAAAGTGGAACTGCTAGTCGTAGTAGGTTTTCTAGGACTCACTCCTAGGAAGAGAGAGCTAGGCAATTACACCCAGGGATCTTATGAGTCGCACCTAAGATAGATTTCATCACATAATCACAAAGCATATAGCTGGAACATTTATTCAAAAACTCTGATTCTTTATTGAATAATTACAAACCTTTAAATAGATTATAGAGTTCCTAGTACTCCAAGTCCATCAAGGAGTTGGTCATTTAGATTCTTTTGTAAGAAATCCAACTTTTCCTTACCTAGGCCTAGTTAATTGAGGACTCATACGGCACTAAACATAAAATAAAACCCGAGAAATGCCCTTGTCTATGAAAAATCACACACAAAAATAAAATAATTCTGCTCCTCTCGTCTGAATTAACAACTGTTATTTTGGACGAAGGAACAACACTTGAGCATTTTGAATCAGTGGAAAAATCTAAGAAAATTTTGGAAATAAGCAGAGTCCTTTACATGGACAGAGCAGGGTGAAGGACATTAGTGTTGTCTCTTTAAAGATGAATGAACGAGGCATATGAATTCTGAGGTGCTGTTTCATAAATTTATGGGTGACTTACAAAAAAAACCCTAGGTTATCATGAAATTATAAACACCATCCAAAAGTTTGAAGATTTATTAAAAACCCCCATTTGTACCTAAAATGCCCTGAATTACTCTTTTTAAGAACATATAAATTTAAAAAATTAACTTAACAAGATTAAACCATGAACAGTAAACATAATGAACATGATTAATTTTTTATTTTGTCAATTTTGGTTAGATTTGTTTTTTTATGTTCTTTATCTAGTTGTTTCAAGTATTTAATTTAAGTATTTTTGTTTTTGAAATAGTAAATAAGGTCATTCCGGGTATAAAAGGAGGCTTTGTAAAATCTTCCAAAAGTTTGAAATAGTAAATAGCTTCTTGAACATAGATGGAGTTCTTGTCAAATCTTCCAACTTTTGGTCAGTTTTTGTAATTTACTAATTTCATGATATGTCGGGAGGTTTATTGTAATTCACCCTAAATTTATTTATCTTTCTTAGTCACTGAGGTTACCAAATTGACCCACCACTTTAAAAGGCTCTTCTGTTCATGTCTTTGAAAGCTGGTGGCCTCTGAGAGATTGTTTAACCATGCTTGCCAATCTTCCTTGAGAGCTTAGATGAAAATTCAACACGAATTTAGTGATAAATTCTTGTGCTTCTAAAACTGTATTCTCAAAAGTCATTCTGTAAATTCCACCTTTGTGGACCATGCTGTATTTTTGCTGCTCCCAGAGTATCTGCTTGGTTCTTCACTTGCTGCTGATTTCCATTGTGTTAAAAGTTTATGCTAGTTAATAGATGTCTGATCTCCTCAAACACAGCATTGATGCACAGTCATCTTTAAACTGATATCTGGAACTTGTTTTGTCATCCTCGTGAAATTTGCCACAGGATATTACTGCTTGAAAAGCAAGGAAGGTGGTGGAAAGAACATCAAAAAACCACTGTAAGTAGAGAAAAGTAAAACAAATTCTATCCCTGGTTGTATCTAGCTGCATATTTTTGGTATCAATCATTTGTTCTGGTGCGTTTTCCTAACTTATGGAGCAAGGACCTATGATGAGATGCATATTTCTTTACTTTTCTATCTGAAAAGAAAACCTTCAAATTTTAAAACCCCGGGCACACTATGCATTTTGCAACGAAGTTCTGTTCTATATTATCTTTGTTTCCACATGCTCAGTATCTCTGAAGTTTTTTTTTTTTTTCTTGTAAAAGTTCAGGCCTGACCTTGGAGAAAATCCTTAGAAGTTCAAGCAGATATAAAAAGGCCAAGCTAACAGCTTCCCAGTCGCAGCTCGAGGACACTGAAAATGAGCCTGTTGATTTTGTTCCAGACAGCCAAGCAAACCCTTGATCAC
Source organism: Populus trichocarpa (assembly GCF_000002775.5). Lineage (NCBI taxonomy): Eukaryota > Viridiplantae > Streptophyta > Magnoliopsida > Malpighiales > Salicaceae > Populus > Populus trichocarpa. The sequence goes on along the minus strand of NC_037294.2, from coordinate 8,374,557 downwards.
CCTATTGTCTTGTTTTGTCTGTATTCCTACTGGTATTTTTGTTGTTTTCTATGACTTGGCCTGCGGGAACCCCAATTTTGTTCTGAATTTTTTCTCGTTCTCCTTTCTTTTTTGGTAAAAAAGCAAGGCATTTGGCCATTCAATCTCTCTGGTCTTGTTTTCTCCCTTATGGCCGTGGAAGGACATCGAAAGAAAAAATTGAGGTCTAGATGCTTTGTTTCATTGAAATCGGGGGTTTCAACCTTCTCATTGACTCGAATGGTTTCAACTTAAGATTCGAAGATTGATGGTCTGCTGGGTTTACCATTATTCCTTTCCTTTTCGCCGAAATCTTCAAAAACTTGTTGCAAGGAGTCTTTCCTTGGATCTATTGACTGTTCAATGGACTCCATTTAAAGAAAAACAGAAGCAGTCAATCTCATAAAGACTCGATGAAGCTCAGCAATGATAGAGCTTTCAAAGCCAACTTCCCCATGACAGGTGCCAGGGATTTACTTTGTCGTGCGCTTGGCCAGCAGGTTTTTGGAGGGAATTGAAGGACAAATTTGTGCGAGAAAGTATTGCATTGCAGCAGACAAATTGTGTCACTGGCAGGGGAATAATAAAGCAACCAATTAAGCATCATGCATGCATGCTCTCCTCATTTTTGCATGCACTACTAAAAATAGAGCCATTAGCATCTGAATTTAGCAATAGATAATTGCTAAATTCAGATTTACAACGAATTAAATATATATTATTTTTTTAATATTAGCAACAGATTTTAGCAACGGAAAATTCGTTGCTAAAAACAACATAAAGTTTGCAACGGATTATCTGTTGCTAATTTAAAAAATAATAATTTAAATATTAATATAAAACTAAAATTATATAGACCTTTGATTATTTTTGATATAATAAAATCACAACCGTTTAATTTTGCTGCCATTACTAATTCAACACCTACCAACCCCCCTACTAATTCAACACCTGCCCCCCCGTTTCTAAACAAAGAAAAAACCAACAGTTGACAATTAATTAATTCCCAGTCTCCTTCGTCCCTAACCCCCCGTTTCTAAATAGAGAAAACAAAACCAACAGTTGAAAACACAGTTGGGTTAATTTTTTTTCAAAATTAAACAAAACCAATAACTGATTTTCCTTTTGTCCCAAACTTTTCATCTTCTTCTCATTCGTTTTCAGCATCGTTAATTTTTTTTTCTTCATCTTCTTCTCCTTCATCTTAACAGTTTCAATCTTTCTCTGTAAACCACCAAAAACACAGACCCATGGCAACATCGCACCAGACCCATCATTATCACCCTTTCTCTTTGTAAACGGGTTGGGTTTTGCACTCTCTTCTTCAATAAATCAGGTAATTAATTTAGGATTTATGTTTTTTTTCCGTTGCAATTTAACTTACACTAACAAGTTTTAACCTAACTTTCACAATCTCAGGTGTTGTTCTGTCGTGTAGATTCATCTCGCTCATCTATAACTCAAGAACACAGGTAACAATTTTTTTTTATCGATACTTTGAATAATGGTTTTAGGCTATTAATTCGATAATATAAGGTTTATGAAATGTTTTTACCATGATCTATAACCTAATTATGCATGTTTAATTGAAAATTTATCAAAACCCCCAATTTAATTTTTAGGGTTACGGTTCATAAATTGAATGATTTTAGGCAACTGGACCAATGCTGGTAATTCATGTGTCTGGAAGAGAGTGATTGATGGAAATTATGCATGTTTAATTGAAAATTTATCAAAACCCCCAATTTAATTTTTAACAAGTAGTCTTATTGATGTTGGGTGTTCTTTAGGAGCAAGGTGGCTGGTTGAATTGAGTGTTGTTAATGTACTTTAGAAATGTTTTATCTGTCACAGCTAACAACATCTTTCTGTCTAAGAACTGATGTTTTTCTTACTCATTGATTTCTTGATCCAGTCATTGTTAAATTTGTCTCTGTGCTTGATGTTTCGAGGTAAAAATCATTTAGAATCCACAGTTTATAAACATGGAATCTTATAGCAGCTGTTGTTTTGATTGGCTTTTTTACAGAGGGTCTTATATTCACGAGAACCATTTGGGTTATGTTTTCATATTGCTCCATGGATCACATGTCGGCCAAGGTTTTACATGGTATGAACTTGTGTATCACTTCAAGTAAAACGTAACTTCTTCAATCAGGTGTTAGCTCTGCAGTTTTTTTGTGTAATTTATTTTTCATGCCTTGAGAGATCCTTTCCCACCTAATCGCCATGGAAAAATCACTCACATCCGCAAAGGTCAGATTGTTTGCTTCCTTGCAATCTCTTAAACTGTGCTTTTTTATTTATTAGTTTCAAGAAAATTAAATAAATAAATCTCTAAACTTTGATTGCAGGGAGGAGATTTGTGAAGCCATCAAATTTTATGAAGGAGATGGATGCTGATAGGGTATGATTGCTCAATTTTGTAAACTGTTACTGCTTGATAATATTGTTAAAAGTCAATTAGCAGATGCTCTGACTTGCATTGGAAATTTTGTATTTCCTTACTGATAGATTACTATATTTATTGATTTGAAAACCAGTGTACCTGTAAGGGTGAAGCAGGTACTACAGATTTGTTTTGTATTCACAGCCTCTTTAAGATGCACTTTGATTTATTGAAGAGTTTAAAACCCAGATAAACTTGTTCTTTGGGTGATAATTATGCGTCTATTACTGATTACCAGCGCTCTTATTACAGTGGGCGCTGAGTATGAGCTGACGCTATAACTGGTCCAGTTTTGTTAGATTTGGTGGCTGGTTCAGCTATCCACTTTATGCAGTTCTGGAGAAATTTTCTGTGTGTTTTTGTCATCTGCTTTTTTTTAATATAGTTTTTTCCAGCTGCAGAATTTGATTATTGTGGAGATGTAAGGGATGGTTATTTTCCTATATGTGGAGATTATACTGTGCAACTGCTCTTATAGAATCCAAGCCAGTCCTCTGCTCCTTCATCTTTTATTCTTTTTATCTGTTTTTTTTAATGAGGATGTGCAAGAATTGCTGTTTTTTTTAAACTCAAATAGTGATCGAAGTTCAGCCCAAGTCCCAATGCAAATCACTGCTAGCAATGGTATGGCTAGTGTAAATAACTCACTCACCACAGCATCTACAACCACGTCTGCCAGCACTATTGTGGGGCTTCTCCACCAAAATTCAATGAATAATGCAAGCAGTCCCTATGGAGGAAACTCTGTTCAGATTCAATCTCCTGGTTACTCCACCTTGACCACTATATCCTGATTCATCTTGTGTAGATCCAAAATATCATGGTTCGTCTCCACAACCAGCACCATGATTGTATCTTTTGTTGTTTTTTTTTTATTGTATTTCGACTTATTTGTATTAATGCAAGTTTAACTAAATTTTTATAATATGAATATTATTTTTATTCCATTTTTTATTAGTGATACAGTTATTTTTAATATTAATTTATGTTGGTTATATATATTCCACAATTTTTAAAATATCCATAAATAATTAATTAAACAAATTAAAAGTCATTTTGATAAATAAATAAAAAATTAATTTATTAAAAATAATATAGTCAGCAACGGATAATCCGTTGCTGATTGTAAATAATTCATCAATCAGCAACGGATAATCCGTTGCTGATTCACAAAACCAGCAACGGAATTTTCGTTGCTACAAAATCAGCAACGGACAAATTCGTTGCTAAAAAATCAGCAACGACAAATTTGCATTTGATATTTGCCGTTGCTAAATTATTTTAGCAACGGATTTTAATGTTATTTGCAACGGAGTAGTTAGTTGCTAATTACTATATTTTTTAGTAGTGATGGCCCAGTACAAGAATCTGACTAGTGGCATATCATTATATATATATATATATATATATATATATATATATATATATATATATATATATGTTACTCGACGTCGACGAGAGAGTGTATTATGGTGCGAGTTTCCTTTTGTCTGCTAAAGAGTGACCCCAAAAAAGCTTTATACTTCACGGCATGGATGTCCGTAAGCATTTTCCTTGGTTTCACTTGACCAAACCGTTTGTGATTTGGGTTCACATGATAATAAAAATATTTTTTTATTTAAAAATATATCGAAATAATATATCATAAAAAGCCTTAAAAAAAGTTAAAAAAAAAGATTGGAAATTCCGAAAACATATTTGATGGGCATGACGTACGATGTCAAGTTCAACTAATCCAAACCTACAGGTAAAAATTAATGGAGCCAGTTAAGTGGGTCATGCATGAATATACAGGAACAACGATAAAAATAAATTAACAGGCAGGATTCTAGAAAAATAACAAAAAAAATGGGCCAGCTGAAATTAAAACTTGTATAAAGAAATTAAGAAATAATGATTGATAATAATTCATTCAAAGAAAGCAAATCGTAGGGGGGAAAAGAAACGAAATCATCGGGATCCTCGGATCATCTCCTGATCTTGTTTTTCGATCTTCCTAAACACCACTTCTGTATCCAACCCAAACCCATCAACTTTCCGGACACGAACAACCTTAGAATTCGTAAACAAATTAACCAACGGTTTAACACTGTACAAATCATTAGCCGAGTACTTATCAGCCCTTCTAGAAAGCGCCACGTGTAAGACACATATCCCGCCAGGCTTCAACGTCCGTTCGATCTCTCCAACGAACTTGTCCGGAAACAGAGCGTGATCAAACACGTTTGAGAACTCAAAGTCAAAAGTCCCATCATCGAACGGCTGGCGATGGAAATCACCCTCTACAACGAGGGGTGGATACGGCACCAGGTCCATACCAACGGAGTCTGATACGCCGATGCGTCGTAAGGCCTCGACCTCTTGCCCTACACGGGCACCGATACACAAGGCCTTGGATTCGTTGAAGAGAAGGTTTTCTTGTTTCAAAACTTGGAAGAAGTCAGCAAAGACTTGGATTTTGCGGTCCCAATCACGGGTTGTCCATATTTTTCTCAGTTTTGGATTGAGGGTCTTGTTTAGTTGACGTTGTATGTAGGTTTTGTACGTGGTGTACCCGGGCCGGATCTTTAGGTCAGAGTTGGGGTTTCCGGGTGGTGTGTAGGTGTTGGTTTTGAAGCAGAAGAAGAAGAAAAGGAGGGGGAGGGAGAGGATGAGGGAGATAACGAAGTATACGAGCATGGGTGGTTTTGGTTTCATGTTCTGCGCGCATGTGTTCTCTTGTTATAGCTCTGTGTTCTCTCTAAAAAAGAAAACCCTCTGTACACCTTTCTTTAATTCCTTTGCGTCTGCATGAGATGAGGAGGGAGGGAAACAAGAAGGATTGAAGCCGGAAAGAGGAGAGAGATAAAAAGAAGGGGTTTTCCTACTTATTCTGGTGTTGTGTTTTTATACTTATTCTGGCTTGCTAGGGATATTGATGGGAGAGGCAAAGGAGGAGAGACAAATGGTGGGTTAGTGCGCATGCACGCTTCAAAGTGGTGGCTGATTATCTGCTGTAATTTTTATGTGCAATGATAACGATTATTTATCGTTTATGGGGGAGTAGTTATCATCATACATCTTGCTAGGGAACGGGACGATGCTTAAAGTATATATATTGCTTAATTTGAACGGCTTCTAGCCAAGTGTTAAATCCAGCGCCGTCCAGGATCTAGATTAGATAATTTAAACAAACTTGATTTTATTTTTTCTAAATAAAACAACATTATTTTAAAAAAAATTAAATATTTTTTCATTAATCACATATTAATCATTCATAACTAAAACACTGTTATATCCCTATAAAGATGAGAATATAAGTTCGATTTTCAGGAAACACACTTCTTGGGAGGAGCAGCTAAGAACCCCGAACAAGACTAGTCTTACCCTTTAAAAAGGTGTTGGGATACCCGAATAAAAACAAAAAAAAAATTCAATTCTTACTCAGCTTAACTTAAAATTAATTTATATTAAAAATTGAGTTATCAACAAGATGAGAACGAATTTAATAGAACTATAATTATAAAAGATACAAGATTTGATCACGAAAACTTAGCCCTAGCTTTCGGCTTGTATTCAATATAATCATTCACTGTCTTTAATTAAGCACAATAATAATGCTCAACTAGCCAGCCAGCTAACTAGCACAATTATCTATTTGATAATATTCTATGGAATATTTACGGTGACCGAGAAAGGTAGTATTTATCAATTTCTTTAGATATATCAATTAATATGTACGGGGTGTATATTTAAAATATTTAAGAGAAAATACTTGATTAATTTCTAAATTAGCTAAAAAAAAAAAAAAACTCCTAGCACTTGACCCAAAAAACAATTATAGTGATATTCATTAGAGCCTAAGACAAGTTAATTCGAAACTTAGCTCTTGATCATCGTTTACTTAATCCATATTTACCTACAAATTAATAAATATTAATTGCTTAATTACACTAATTTTATGGAATATTGTTTTGTGAATTCACTTTTCACAAAGATCTAATTAATACATTAAATAAGTGGATTAAGAATCTCATAAATATCTAATGGTTGATTTATTTATTTCTTAATCACGATCTCAAAAAACACTCTTCATCTTCATCAAGTGATCAAGTTGCTATATAATTAAGCCATGCTATTAGGAATCATCTCATCATCTCAAGATCTCATCTAATAAAATCTCCCACGTTCATTTTACATGCACAAACATCTCCAAAACGAAGAGTACTACAATAGTGTTTATCTAGTTTAACGTTGTCTGTCCTTACTCTTTTTTTCTTTTTCCAACTTTATCTTTACCTTTTTATACACATTTATTTATTTACATATGTTTTCAGTAATTTAAAAAATTTAAACATCTGACAGTGTTTAAGAAAAATGAAAACAAAAATTAACGACTTAATTAATTCACCCAATTATTAACAAAAAAAATTATATTTTAGTTATTTTAGCTTGTGATTTCCAAAAACAATTCTATAAATTAAAACAATGAGGATCAAATTAGAAAATATAATACCATCAATTTGAATTGACGGAAGAAATTGAAAACCACTAAAACTTTTACAAAAAAAATCAAGGAAAAAAACTAGAAATCCAAAGAATAAGGACCACATTAGAGAATATAATATTTGATAAATTTAGATTAAATAATGAAATTAAAAACAAACAAAACATCTATAAAATGGTCAAAATTAAAAATAAAAAATCAAAAGAATAAATACTGAAGTTGAAATATCAACAACTAATTAAGAGGGCTAAACTATAATTTTTGAAGGAGGAGAGAGAGAGAAAGGATAAAAAGAAAAGAAAAGAAAGGTCTATCAACGCAAAACTAAATCATCATCGGTGACACGCACTGTACCACCAGGAAGAGGACGCGACGACACTTTCAATGACAAGGTGGAAGGGTGTTTTTGGATGTAGAAAGGCATTGCATAAGCTACACGAAGGATACAGACGCCCCCCACATGCTCCCGAGTGCGCCACATGGGCACCCATCTTTTTTTTTAGTCAAATACAGAATTTTCCTTGGGCTAACTGTATAATTATATATAAAAAAAACTATTGTGAAAAATTTAAAACACCTCTTGACCTTAAGTTTAAATTTTTTTACTTTAAATGTATTTTTGTTGTGTTACTATGCATTTTAATTGTTTATTACTTTTTATATTCGGGAAAGTACCAAACTGTCCCTCAACTTATAATAACAAAAAACCATTGTGAATATACAAAAAACACTACCAGGAATTTAATAAATACAAATGGAAACACCGGCAAAATATTTCTATTGGTAGATTGCGATGAATTTTACCGACAAAATATTTCATCACTATATCCCTCAGTAAACACCGATGAAAATATTTTGTTGATATATACCGAGGGAATTGCAATGGAAAATAAAAGAATAAAAAAAACCAAAAAAATACGATGACGTATAACTTTTACTGACATAAGTTACTGACGGAATTAACCCGATGATAAAGTTCATCCATAAATATGCCAACAAAAATAATCCCTCTGAATTATGGATGATATTACAGTGAGATTTAAAAAGACAAATTATACAGTGACGTGAAACTTTTTACCGATAGAATGACCAATGGAATGATGAATAAAATTAATTTTTCAATAAATCCATCAATAATATTTAATTTATTACTTGGCGATCGACCCTCCTCATCTATTTCTTCTTCTTTCTTATGCATTTGTTTTACAACAAACAACCCCCCTGAATCTCAACACAATTCCACCCCCTACAACAAATCTGACCACCACAACACTCAGTTTGTCAGCATCTGTGTTCAGATTTAAATTTATTGAGGATTCTCCATTTTAAGTAAGTAAATCTACTATTTTTTTTATTTGAATACAATTTTAAAATGTTAAATTTTTTTATATATTTTTGTAGTATATATATTTTGTTTGAGTGCTTACTTGTTTTATAATTTTTTCTTATACAAATTTATTATATGGATTTATGATTTGTACATGTTATGATTTGTTTTAGATTTTATAAAATTTTATTTATTTTTAAATTGATAAACTTATATCGAATTATATGAAAATACACATTAGACTAACAAATCCACACATTCGACAAATCCTATATTATATTTAATATTTAGCTATTAATAAATATTTGATTGACCCTAGAATAGAGAATGAAGAAAAAAAAAAGGAAGCTTAGTTTTATCCATGAAAAAGATAAAAAAAAAAAATACAAATGTACAATAATGATTCATTTTTTTTTATAAAAAAAACAGATTACTATTTTGTAACTTTGTGTTTTTTTACAGAAAAGAAAAAAAAAAGTAACATATTTTGAGGTCCAGACGACTAAATTATGTCTAAGTTATCCTTCTAACTAAAAAAACAATTGAATATATATATATATAGTTGGCTTGATAAATCTCATTCGAATGTTGTTATATTCATTTTTTTAATTAAATAGTATAGATTTTTTATGCAACCCTAAATTAGGGTTTCTGTACATGCATGTGCCATTAGACCAGCAATTACGTGTGATATGTTGCATTATCAATGAAGCCGTTGGTGTGGAAATATTGAAATCATGATGAGTAGGAATATTAATCAAATCCTTCGTTGGCAAAACCCTTTTCTTCTATAATCTTGTTGGGTTGTTAGGAGAACGAGACGGCTTCTCTTAAAAGCAAAAGCAAACCCCATTCGCAAATTAATGGGCTACAAAACCAGCAAGTGGAGGGGAAAGGAAGAGATAGAGCATGGCCAGATTGGCTCCAATTGGTATGCTGTAAGTCAAAACTAGATCCCTAGCATTTGGAAAAGAAAAGGGGAGAGTGGAGAGTGGAGAACGAACGGGAAAAACAATAGTTTATTAATAAAAAAAAGGAAAAATGAATCAAGCCCTGCCTCTTCCCTTGAAAAGAACATTAAAAAAGGAAACAAGAAAAAAAAAAAAGAAGCAAAGGAGCAGATCGAGAGCATTATTATTATCATTTAGACGAGGCAGACACTATCACATAGTATGATAGATCAAGACTACTTGGAGAGTAATAAGCAAGATCATTCAAAAATATATTCAGTATTGATCAGGTCCATAACCCTCAACATTAAATAAAAAAAAAAAACAGTAAATTGAGGTAAATAAAAAAATTTAACGCAGTGTAGGATTAAACTAACTCAAGACATAACTTAAGAAAAAGGGTTTGGGAAGGAAATTCGTTTATTGTCTCGACCACTATACCTAGTTCAAAGTTAAGGTGCAGTACAATTCATTTGGATACAAAAATCAACTATAAAAATTAATTTTTTTTATTTTTTTTAGTATTTTGATGAGTCTCGTACACAAAACTCAACATCAACCTCTAAAACAAACACACTCTAGAGATTGACGGTGGTCATAATGGTATGAAGTGTCAGAATTGTAAATTCTTTTTGAGCGACGAAACTTTTGAAACAGTGGAAAAATGGAGATGTTTTATTAAGAATGTATATAACTGGAAGTGTATTGTTTGAGATTGAAAATTGTAAAAACTAAATATATTGTATTGTGTGCATTTACAATTATATAATATAGTGAAATATCACTGCATAAATTTTGAAAGATAATTCAGATATTCTATATTCTTTAATTTATGTTTTGAAAATTAAACAAACCATTTAATTATAACTTATCAAAACTTATATATATATGAATAATTCACAATACTCTATTAAAAATAGAAAAAAAAAATACTATGATCACAAGATAGCTAAATGATACACGTAAATATATATATATATATATATATATATATATATATATATATATATATATATATATATAAAACTTGGGAAAGATAGGTGCACCAGGGTTCCAACCACAAAGCTTTTGATTTTTTTCAATGGTGCATTCATTATAGTTTAATTGGTTACTTAATTATAAAGCATAATCATGGTATAGAATCACAGCCTTCCAATTAATCTGTTCAGAAAATATTACATTTATTTCAGAAAAATAAAAATTGTTAAAAAAAAAACATTACATTCTTTCTATTAAAGCCGATTTGGTCTAATATTAACTTGAAACTTAGTTAACCTATCTTTTAATATGATCGGTTGTTAAAAAATATTAATTTAAAATTATTATTAAACTGGATCTGATTTAATTGGTTGACCAATTAAATTAAATTAGTTATTAAAAAATATTAATTTAAAGTTGATATCATTTGATTTTTTTTATGAATTTTTTTCGTTGAGCCATGATAATATGAGACAGCCTGCTCAACCTTTACCTAAAACTTACTCCGACCGTAATAATGGCATAATTGAAAAGGATAAAGCAAGAGCACAACGTGTACAGTTTTAAGCACCTTGAGCTATACTTCACACACAATAATACATACACTTGCAATAATCAGCATCGCTAATCAAGCACTTGACACTCAACCCAGCACAGAAGAATTGGAATATTAAGGAAACGGGAAAAAAAATTCAAAAGAAAGAAAGTTCCATTAACACAAGGTGCAATTACAAGTAAATTTATGCTAATCACACCCCTAACAAAATCCCACATGTTTATATTTCTTACTGAGACCGCATCTTGTTGATTTGGTTCAAAGCCGGTTGTAGAATATTGTAGAGCACCCATAGAATAGCAGGAGCAACGACAATCAACAGAAGAGTACCCCTGTTGTCACTTGTTGCATCAGCAATCATGGCAATCTCACTAGCTGATGCGTGTGGTGTTGATATGAAACCTGATGCAGCCAATCCACCAAGTCCAAGCCCAACGATCACCCCTTTGGTCTGACGCATGCGGTTAATTTGGTTAAGTGCTGGTTGGAGGATGTTGAAAAGCACCCAAGCTATGGCTGGTATGAGTGGTAGCAAGAGCGCTAGACCACGGTTGTCACCTTCTGCTATTTCAGCGATTTGTTGCGCAGCAAAAGCAGGTTCACATGAGCTCAAGGTTGTGAAGATAGCACCGGCAATAGCAGTACCGGTCAGGACAGTGTTATCTGCTGGTTTTGAGATGGTTAGGCCTTTTGGGAGGTTTTGCATGGAGAGAAGAGAGACAGGTTTTGTTGATGGCTTGGTGGGACTGATATTCTTGTTGGAGTTGATGCTCAAGCACTTGGCATTGAGTATTGCCATTGTTGCCATGGTTGCTGCCATTGATTCTTGCTAGGACTTGGTTTTTGGTGATCAAGCTGAGCAAGAAGATGAATTCCTTGGAGAGAAATGAAAGTTGCTGTGATGGGCAATAGAAATGTAAAGCCAAGTCAGGGAATTGACGTCCAATGGAATTCTGTTTTCTGGATTCTACTCTTATCCAGAGAGTGTAAAAGGTGAGATATGGACCTCACGTTGCCTACCCCACCACAATCTCTTATCGCATCCTCTGAACTGAATTCTGTGGGCAGCTAAGATCACAGATTTGCGGAGGGGAGATCTTAATCCATAGCTTAAACTCTTTTATCATCATGATTTAAACTAAAGATTCGTCACAAGTCCAAGAAGATTGGTATCAACAGGCTGCAAGCCTCTTTTTGGGCTCATTGATGTATGGAAACTTTGTTCATGAGTGATCCACAATTGGTGGTCATATGTTTTTTTTTTTTTATCATCTTTGCTGCTGTGCTGGTCTCTGCTCACAGGAAGCCCGGGTATTAGGCCATCGAGCTGAAGCCCAGGCTAGAAAAAAAATACGAAGGTTTTATAATATCTTGCTTCGAGTATAGTTCTGTGTCAATTACGTAGCACATTCAGGGCCAAATGACCATTCAGTGGTGTATAAATTTTACACGAATTAAATTATGATATGCTTGTGAATATTAACTAATAGAAATTATAAGTTAGTGTTTGACTAAGAGACGGGGATAGTAAAGACAACAGACAAGACAAAATATGAGATATAATTGTGATTTACAAGACAAAGTAATTATGATTGTATTTGTATCATGTTTGGTTATGAAAGAAAAGACATAATAAAATATGAAAAAAAATTTATTTTACTTTTAATATGTATTGTTATCAAACTTACATATTTAAAAAATATAATTCGATATTTTATTTTATTTTACTTTAATTTATATTGAGTGTTTAAATTAATAATATTAATAAAACATGGATTGACTTGACGAGTTGATCCGGGCCCTAAACTAGTCCGAATTTAAGAAAAATAGAGGAAGAACTGACTCGACTTGATCCAGTTTAAAATTAAAAATTTTACGTCAGCCGAGTTGACCCCCCAACCCATGACCTGAACCTTGCCTCGGGCCAACTCCCGAATCAGGTTTTAAAACTATGATAATAATTATTTTTATCTATATGTTGACTCGGGTCAACCCGTGCTGACCCTCTCGACCAGTGACCTGGGTCATGCCTTGGTTGACCCTCGAATCGAGTTTTAAAACTAAGTTAATAACAACTTTTATTCTTACATTAACTTGGGTCAACCCGAGTTGACCCTCTTGATCCGTGACTGGGGAGGCCTTACCCCGGGTTGACCCCCAAATAAAGTTTTAAAATTATAATAATAACCATTTTATTTTATGTTAACTCGGGTCAACTCAGGTTGATCCTCCTAACACGTGACACGTGCCTTACCCCAGGTCAATACTCGAGTCGGATTTTAAGACTATAATAATAATCACTTTTATTTTATGACCTGTGTCAACTCGGGTCGATCCTCCTAACACGTGACTTGGGCCTTATCCTAAGTTGACACTCGAGTCAGGTTTTTAAAATATGAAAATAATTATTTTTGTCCTTATATTGACTCAAATCAATGGTCAACTCCACTCGTGACTCGGGTCTTGCCCTAGATCAACCCCTGAATCGGGTTTGAAAATTATGATAATAACTATTTTTATTCTTACACTGACTTGGGTTAACCTAACCCGTAACTCAGGCCTCGACCAGTGACCCGCGCTTTGCCCTGGATAGACCCCCGAGTTAAGTTTTAAAGCTATTATAATAATCATTTTTATTCTTACATATCTTACTTGAACAATTTTGAAATTGATAGTTTTTTACAAAGATATTTTAGGAACAAAAATAATAAATTTTTTCTCTAGAGACATATCCTCTTTGTACCTCATGTTTTGGAAGTACAAAAACTCACTCCAAAATTGTCTTAGATAATTTTATTTTTATGTCTCTGTTTTTGTCTCTTCAACAAACACATTTTTTTCTTCCTTTTTGTTTCAAAACAGTAACCAAACGCTACCTAAAAAACATGAGAGATTTATTATGTAAAATTACATTGTGGATCCTCTCACAAAACACTATGGACTCACTGTTCATAATTTATTTTTTTGTTCCAATACTTTTCATTTTTAAAACTTCGCCCTTTCTAAACTAAAATGAGGGCCAATTCAAGTAAGATTATTAAGAGAGGATAAAATATAAATGATCAAAATGAAAAAAGTAGGAGAAAATGAGTGGTGGTTTCAAAGTTTGCAAAAAAGTTAATTTTGGTCCTTTTATTTTTCCAATGATACATTTTCCTATAAATTTATGAAATTCACTTTTGTTAGAAAACTTTATTTTTTTTTATTTTTCATTCCTTGTATTAAAGAAAGGATAAAGAAAGTCGATGAATTCTGGCTAAAAAGAAAGAAGATCGTGATTGAAAAAGAGATGTCACACCCAACATACTTGGGTTCAGCCATATGCTGAACCCAAGTATGTTGGTTCTGACATTTCACCAAACTCATGTTTTATTGGGTTTGACTGATTGCTGAACTCAATTATTTTAAGTTTGACATGTCACCGGACTCACCTTATCACCTTATTATAGACTCTCTCAAATTTTAAAAAGATACGTTAAAGCAATTATCTTGTCATACTAAATCCAAATATGTTAGTTCTGATATTTCACAGGACCCATTCCCAAGTGGATGAGGCACGATAATGTTGAAAGCACGATAACTACAACCCAAGTGGATGAGGCCAATCTCCAACGTTAAACCAGGAGATTATGCAGTCTCATTACCAAGACCTGATGACTGTGTTTCAGAGGTCACTAATAAACACAATGGAGGCAAATTTATAATTACAACTCTCATTTGCATGTACGAGTTTGGGTACTCATTTCCTCTACAAGGTTTTGTAACGGAAGTGTTTAGATATTACAATCCGAGTTCAACTCAACTCCACCTTAATGGGTGGACCATTCTATCGGCACTCAACAAGTTTCTTAGAATGCTAGACAAGGAATCTACTGTCAGGATTTTTAGGCAATGCCATACCTTGATCAGTAGCGTTGAAAGGGTGCCTTTCTTCCCTTGTTTTTTCAATTTTGCTAACAGCCCAAAAGGGCTTATGAGGGAGACTTTCAAATGAAATTCATCCCGATCAAAGAGCTGGAGAGGGAAATGGGTGGTGGTGAGCTACCATGGAACAATGAAGCCACAAGACCGGTATAGTGCCACTTCAGGTTGTACCCATTATTGGAGAGCACCCCCATCAAGTGTAAATGACAAGCCCTTCCTTAACACCAAGGAAGAAAAGGTGTGTGCCGGGCTAGATACGTTGCGCATCTAGTTCGAGATCAACTGCATGGCCGAAAGATTTTATAGCACTAGGGGTAAGCTATTGCTTTGACATCTTATTTTGGTTTTAGGTGTATTTTCAATTTATGTCTTTTTCTTTGTGCAGGGAATTTGTTAAAAGAAGTTGGATCTGCAGCTAATGGATCCTCAACTTCTTTACCCAGCCATATTCCACGTCTCCTTGCAGTCGTGCTCCTTCTGTCCACATTCCTCTCTTGAAGATAGCCTCTCTAAAGATAATTGACCTTTGATACGTAGGCAAAGGGTCAAAAGAATTTCTCTCATGGACATCGAAGAGTCACCCATATATGTCCCTCCTATTGACGAGATTCATGAGGATGTCTTTTTTGTTGAAGAGAGACATGTAAGAAGACGTGTGGTGAGATAACAGGGGGCAATTGTTCCCCTTTCTTTGGAGGTATTCGCCCCCCTTTCAGGGGATGCTTTGGAACCAACCCCAACTACGATGATCCTAGGGGCAGCCTCACGATGGAAGAGGAGGATGTCCGTGGCTTCGAATTCTGATGCGGAAATGGTCCCTCCCCCATCCAAAACTTTTGTTCCCATCAGTTCAATCTTTATGCTCATAGAACCTCATCTCACGGGAGTGTAAGACATCTTCTCCAAATTAAGCTTGGGTTAGCTCCTTTTTGCTTTCTCAACTTGAGTGGGGAGGAGAAAAATACAACAAGGTCTTTTTTTTAATGAAAGTTTCACATTGGGGGCACATTATTATAGACTCTCTCCGATGCGCTATAACAATTAACTTTTATATATATATATATATATATATATATATATATATAAAAGTTATTAAGTGAAGAAAAACCTTTCTGCTCCTTGTTCTGCCTCTCCTTCCTTCCACAGAAACAGGAGCACGGGCAACCAAGAGAAAGAGATACGATACCACCAAGTACACCCGCAAAAAGTTGCAATCGTTTACTTATGGCTTCTCATCTCTCTTGTACAATACCAAACCTAATCCCTCTCCCTCCCTCCCCTTTTACTGACCGAACCAAAACCTCTAACTCTCTCCTCCTTCACCCAACTCACCTTCCCAAACCTCTAATTCCTCGCGGTTCGCTCTGTGTCGCCCGGTTCGGTCTCAAACCGGGTTTCTTTCCTGACCCGGATAAAGCGGAGGCTGTAATCAAGGACTTGTTTGGTCGAGCAGAGAGTATTGTTTACACAATTGCCGATGCTGCTGTCTCCAACTCGGACCAGGTTGTTGATAGTAGTACCACACAGAACAGTGATTGGCTTTCTGGTATTACTTACGGCCTCGAGAGTACTTTAAAGGTTTGTTTGGTTCTGTTTTTTTGTTTTTTTTTAAATAAAAGTTATGATTGTTTGTTTTTGTTAATTAATTAAAGTAATTATACAGGTTTTGAAAGATGGGTTATCTGCTGTGCATTTACCTTATGCTTATGGTTTTGCTATCATACTCTTGACTGTTCTTGTTAAGGCTGCTACATTTCCTTTGAGTAAGAAACAGGTTTGTGTTCTGTTTCTTTATTGAAGCAAATTTCTCAAGTATGTCTCTGTTTTGCTGTACTTAAATTAGTGTAAGATGTGGTTGTGGTGGGCAGGTGGAATCTGCTATGGCCATGCGATCTTTGCAACCCCAAATTAAGGCCATTCAACAACGCTATGCCGGTGATCAGGTATATCTGAAATCTCTTTTCTCCTATAAAAATAGGGAAGTGTGAACTATTTATTAGAGCTCGTGTTCTGTAATCATGGAGCTTGTTTCGTTTTGTTGACGTAGTTCAATTCTTTTGTTTACCTGCAGGAGAGGATTCAACTTGAGACTGCTCGGTTGTATAAGCTAGCTGGGATAAACCCGCTTGCAGGTACTTATGTTTAGCAGTTTGTTGTAGCTTTAACACTCGTTTCTTATAAAGTAATTGAAGCATTCGTAGACACATGTTGATATAGATACCTATTTTCTTGACTTGTCCTGCTTCTTCTTGTTGGAAGTTATGCAACTTTCTATGTAAGGAGTTTTGGTTTTGCAGTGCAATAAGTTTGTTTCAATACTTTCTTTTCTTTTTTTCTATTATTGAGATTCTAGCATGCTCTTGCCTAAATTCTTTCAAGGGATCTGTAAGGTCCATAAAGATGTACTTAAAACCAATTGGAGAAAGAGACCTGCGCAAATTTTCCTGGGTTAGATTAATACCTTTTATGTTGCTCTTTCTAGAATTTATATCTTGAATAGAGCTATAGAAGTTGCTCATAAGTTTTTCATTTTGGAAAGATTGTTGTTTCTCTACTTTGGAGTACGATTTAAGATTTACTTTGCTCTTCTTAATTAAAAGTCTTTTCAATATCTTTTTCCCACTTCATGCCAGGATGTCTCCCTACACTTGCTACAATTCCAGTATGGATTGGACTCTACAGAGCCCTTTCAAATGTAGCGAACGAGGTAACATTCTTTTCATGTTATTTTTCTTGCTTCATCAAAATTGTTGCTTGCTTTGGCTTTTAGTTTTTATGGATTTAACTCTGTCGCTTCTCTAAATTAATTTATGTGTCCAATATCTAGGGGCTCCTCACAGAAGGCTTCTTTTGGATACCCTCTCTAGCTGGTCCAACTGCAATTGCTTCTCGTCAAAATGGCAGTGGAATCTCTTGGCTTTTCCCTTTTGTAGTGAGTGCTTGATTCAGCTTTCTAGTGTTATCGATTAGGATGGGTTTCTGCTTGAACTTTGTATACATCATACTCTTCACAAGACCTGGAAGCTTTTTTCTCGAATCATGTTAGTTTCTGAGAGTTAGAATAAGCTGAACAATCTTTTGTCACAACTTAAAAGGATTTCAATTATTTTTTATGTTATATTTCTGCTCCTTTCTAGTTTGGATGTTTTTTCTTTTTATTATTAGACTTTGACTTTTTGTCAAGTTAGTAGGTTTTTGTTGCACAAGATTTTTGGTCACCATCTTCCATGTTTGTGGATCTTGTTTATTGCTTGATTTTTTCTCAGGATGGACATCCACCCCTTGGATGGTCAGATACCGTGGCATATCTTGTTTTGCCTGTCATGCTGGTTGTCTCACAATACATCTCTGTCCAAATCATGCAATCATCACAGGTTAGTTTTTCCCAGCTTTAGATTTGCTTATGTCTGCATAATCTTAATCAGCTTGCATGATTGTTATTAACTAATTCAAAACATTTTTTTTCCTTCTACTGTGCTCTATGAGAGGCTTGCCTAGCAGTAAAGCAGTGGCTACCCTTTTTGGCCTTTTAAGCAACTGAAAACTCGATAGCATAGAGCATGTTGAGTCAGCCTATACTCCTGCCATCATTAGCTGCATGACTGAATTATTTCTCTTGTCCATTTCTTGTGTGATCCTAAATTCATGCTATGATAGATTTTCAAGTGAAGCATGAAAGAAATTAATAAAAACTCCCACGCAGGAATGTATAATAATGACATGTAGTGGTGCAGTCAATTTTATTGTGTGAGAGGAGACAGGATAATAAGAACTTATCTGGCCAATAAGCTTGTAATGCTGATTGCTTCTTCTTTTTTTTTTTTGCTTATTTTGAGGAAATTAATACATGTACCAGCCCTATTAGCTAAAACCTAAGGCTGCTGGAGAGAATGTCAACCTCATGTGCTAAAGCCTAAGGGCTGCATTATGTGTTTTGAGGAAGTGCTAAAATTTCTGTTTGAATGCTGTCATATTTGGTCACTCTTTTAATTTGGCTTTAGATGACAATGGAAGTTTTAACATGCATTGCTAGTTTCAGAGCGATGATCCAAACGTGAAGAATTCTCAAGCAATAACAAAGTTCCTTCCATTAATGATTGGTTACTTTTCTCTTTCTGTTCCTTCTGGACTAAGCCTTTATTGGTGAGCATCCCTACCATTATGCGAACTTAACATTATCTCAATTAGAGTCTCAGAGATATTATGATTGGAAATTGTTTCCCACCACCATTCTTCCTATATTTTCCTGAAATTCTGTTTAATATTTTGCAGGCTTACAAATAACATATTAAGCACAGCACAACAGGTGTGGCTTCAAAAGTCAGGGGGTGCAAAAAATCCTATGATGAAGTCCAGTGATGATATTGTCAAAGAAGACCAGCTGCAGATTCAGAAACCCGTCTCTGAATTAAATTCTGTACAAACTAAGACCAGGCAAGAAGAAAAGTTTACACCAGAAGGGTTGCGTCCTGGTGAAAGGTTTGTAATCACAAACCTTTTCTTTCTTACTTCTTCATCCTGTTTTCTGTATTGTGGTCTAAATAAACTGTCATTCAGATTCAAACAATTAAAGGACCAAGAGGCAAGGAAAAGGCAACAAAGAGAAGAAGAGAAGAGGAAAGCGGAAGAGGCTGCACGTAGAGGAAGTCAAATGGAAAACGATGAACTTGAGAATGAAAGCAGTTCATTTGAGAGAGGAAATGGGACCAGCTCAGTTGGTGCTGTTGTAATTGATGACATGTCTGCAGTGGCCTTTCATGATTCCTCTGCTCTTAAGGTTGTAAATGGTGATTTATCTGGTCAGGACCAGAAGCAAGATGAGGAAACAAATTATGTTGTGGAAACAAGTGAAGTTTCTGCTCCTACCGAGGTTTGTGCAAGGGATGAACAACCTGACAATAAACGAAAGGTAGAATGGTAACTACACTTTTTAATGTATAATTGCTGTCTTCAATTCATCATTAACCTTTTAACTACACACTGAATTTATGTCCACATCATATTTAACACATGCTTATTCATTTTGTCATGTTCTTCATCATTTTATTGTTTGGAAACATTGGACAGAAAGCTGCAAGCAAAATTCTCCCCCCTTGATGTCCTTAGGTGCAGTTATGAATGTGGTTAGATTAGTACATGGCATTTGCAAAAGAGTAAATTTTAACTTAGTCACTGTAGTGTGAAAAAACTAATTAATTGGTCCTCATGGTGTCAAAACTTATGTATTTGATCCCTATACTTCTAAATCTATTTATAATTTAGTTCCTCTGCCATTTCCATATCCTTTTCCAATTCCTTTTTTTTTTTTTGTTTCCTTAAAAATAGAGTAAAGAAAAGAGCAGTGAAGATAGGGAGATTTAATTAGGCAAGGAGGCATTTTTTGAACAAAAAATTATTAAATGGAAGATGGTCAACATTGGTCAAAGGACTAGTTAATTATTTCTGATACTGCAGGGACTGATTCATTAATTTCAATAGACTCCAGAGACTAAGTTATGATTAACTCTTTTTGAAAACTGGGAGTAGTGGTGGGTAGAAAATTTCTTTGTGCTTTGGCTGGCAGGCTTTCCATCTTCTGACAAAATTATATATATATATATATATATATAATTTGGTTTTCCTAGCTAGCTTTCTTCCTTTTTAGAGGTAATTATTTTTCCTCATTTGCTCATTGCTTATGCTTTTCCAAATCTACAATGCTCCAGGAAGCAGTTGAAGTAAATGGTAGTGTGGCCACCACGGACGATAAAATCACCGAAGACGCCCATCAAGCCAAAAGGGCGTGATCAAAGAGAGGTTCAGTCATGATGGCATTATCTCAAATTACCGAGATTGACAGGCATATTCTTTACCTGTTATGATGAATACAGAGAACGGCTTGATACTGTTTCGCTGGAAAAACCCACATCAACCGATAGCCTTCACAGTTCACATGCATGTCGGGGATACAAATCTATTCCGTACTTGGGAAGGTTTCCTGAGGCATATTGGTTGCACGGTGTTGGTATTGCGGTTGAACAGCAACATCAGCAAGATTCTTGGGCGGGATGAGTAGCTGTGGCAGTTGTAAGTTAAGAGAGCTCAGTATCAATGATCTGTCTTTTCAGAATTTGAAAGCTCATACTCTTTATATAGGCAACAAAATAGAATTTTTATGAAAGAGAAAGGAAACAACGAATCACATAGCGTGAGTTCCTTTTGCATCCTTTTTCTGTAGACTGGTGCAGATGCTGTGAATTAGCAGAGTTTTTTTCCCTTCAAGTTTCCCTTTTGTTATATATGATCACTTGCCATGAAATGGACCAAAAGAGAAATGATTGACCTAAAAAAAGTTTCAAATCGTTGCCCATGCAATGTTGACAGTGTACCCTCGTAATGGTAAACCTCAAAGACTGCATGGGCCTTGGTTGACCTGTGTTCAAGATTTGAGAAAAGGCTGGTTCGGCCCAAATAGTGTTCAACAACCCATAATCATTCATGAATGGGCATTTAATCATCTCTCATATCATGGTTTCATATAAACTTAGGTTGTACTAGATTTGGAGGCCTGCGACATCATTTTTTTATTGGAAAAAAAATGCTCGGGTGATATAGGTGTATTTTAAAAAAGTTTTTTAAAAATTAGACTCAGGGTATAACTTGATGAATAAAAAAAATGTTGATATATATATTGATCTAAGAAAAAGAAACATGGAAGCCTGAAAAAAGAATGGTTAAAGAATCATAGAAAGCAGAAAAAAAAAATTAAATCTAATCACTAATAATATAAATATTAAATGATGAAATTAAAAAAACATTAGCTTAAAAAAAACCCAACAAAACTCATACAAATCTTCTATACCTGAGCAAAGGTTAAGGTCTTAAGCTCACAACTCAATAGATTCTATGCTTGAAACTTAATTCCTAACCAATCTAATATTGATTAGCCAAAGTAAATCTAACAAAGAACAACAAATAAAAAGACCAAAGAAAACCAGGTTTATTTTCAAAATCCGTGAAAAATCATAGAGAAAGCAAATAAATAAAAATAAATTTAAAAGTTTATCTCAAATAAAAATAAAAAGCAATAAAAAGAATGAGAACTAAATTCAAAGAATAAAAAAAAACTTAAAAGGAATGAAATAGAAAAATAATTCCAATCATATAAATTGTTTAAAAAAATCATTTCAAATACTGAAGGATAAAATCAGGAAAAAAAATATTAATTTAAGGAATTAGCAAAAAAAACTCAACAAATAAAGATAAATAAAAAGACCGAGATAACAGGGTCGTTTTTAAGACCAAAACAAACTTCATAGAAAGTTAGTTAAAAGAAAAAATTTGATCTCCAATTGAATAAATGTTGAAGAATAAAATAGAAAAACAAAATAGCATAAACAAGGGAAAAAACAAAAACCAAACTCAAACAAATCTCCTAAACCTGGTCAAAATCTTTAAAACTCGCAACCCATAAAACCCTAGATCTGGGTTTAATCAATAAGTTTTATTACCAACCAATTTAAAAATATCAATTTAAAAAACTTGTCAAAGCATAAAAAAAACATAGCAATTAAAATAATGAGTTTTATCATTATTTTTATGATGAAAACCCTTTTAGAAATATATTGATATAAAATGTATAATATTTATTACCAGTTGTATGGTTAGTTTTATATATATCATTGCCTTTCGTTCTAAAGAAGGTTTTAAAAAATATATTTTTTTGTGTATGAATTTAAATTTAAATAACTTGAAAGATGGTGAGTATATATAATTTAATCTAAGAAAAACCTTTAACTAACAATCTAAAAGACTTCGGTTTTATTACGGAGTGAACTCCTATTCATATAAATCATAAAGCTCCTCGATTTTCTCTTATTTTCAAGCTTTTTTTTTCTTCCAATTAGACCTTTTTACAACCTAATTATATTAAATTAAGCTTGAAATTATGATAATATACCAAATTAATAGACTTGGGACTAAAATGTAAAACAAAGAGAAATATATAATTAACCCTAACTTCACGATAATTCTCATTTTGACCCCAAAACTCATTTCGTTCATTTTCCAATCCCTAGTATAGTGAGAGGAGAGAGAAACTCGCCTAAAAAGAACAGGGAGAGAAACTGTTGTCAGTTGACACAATTCCAGCAAACAAAATAATCAAAGTTAGTGTTAAAAGGTTTCATTTGTTGAGAAGAGTTTGATGGTGGTAGTTTTTGGCATCCTTATTGCTTGAAAAGGTAGATCGGGCTTAAGAGAGATTATTTTTGTTTGATTTTGTGTTTTGTAGTTGATTTAATGGTGTTTTGAGTTGAGATATTAATTTTTTAGATTTCTATGGTGTTTTTAAGGTGTTTTAGGGTGAAAATAAGTTCTAGGCCAAACCCTTTGATTTTCCAGCTACTATAGTATAGATCAAAATCTTGATAGTTGACCAACAAGTGACAAGTCGTTTGCCATTACAGGCTACCTGACACCAACTTAATAAAGCAAAAATAAGATAAACGAGTGGACGACGATGTGCCCTTTGCTCTTAACACACATAAAAAAAAAAACACAGAGTAAGGCACATGGCATGGTCTTCCGCACAAGGGTGCCTGGGCTTTTTATTTTATGTCAGGCTCGCGAGCATGGCCTAGACTATTTTGTTTTGTTTTTAATTTTAATTTTTTTAATTAATTAATTAAAAATATTATAGTTATATTTAACTCTTAGATTAATTAAGAGTTTATTTTACTTATTATTTAAAATTTGATTTGGAATTTAAAAATTGAATTTAAAATATCTTCATTTTCAAATTCTATTCAATTTGAGTGGAGTAATGTATTCTATGAATAGTATTTGAATAATACCGCTTTATTTATAATCAAATAAATATTTTAATGACTCTCGTGTTTATATTTCTATTCAATTCAAGTTATGAGTTTGACAAGATAGTTTGGGTTGACCTGAGTCAATCGAAGATGTTGTTGTCTTGGTAATTGAAAAAAAAACATTACTTCAGATACATTAAATTTTTTAGTTCATAATCAGAATTTTATTTATGAATAGGTACTTGTTTGCTATCTGTCTCTCGCCCGTATTTAGTCTTGGACGGAATTTACCGCCCGATTGGGGCTACATTCCCAAACAACTTGACTCGCAGACAGTGCCTCGTGGTGCGGCAGGGTCCAGCCACGACGGGGCTCTCACCCTCTTCGGCGCCCTTTTCCAGGGGACTTGGGCCTGGTCCGCCGTTGAGGACGCTTCTCCATACTACAATTCGGACGCCGCAAGCGCCAGATTCTTAAGCTAGGCATTTCCCAGTTTGCTCACCTTTACTAGGGGAATCCTTTTAAGTTTCTTTTTCGCCGCTTATTGATATGCTTAAACTCAACGGGTAATCCTGCATGATCTAGGGTCGCAACGAGAGCATCCTAAAAAGTCGATGCCCGAGGGTCCAGGAGATCCCGGGGGCGACAGGCGTGCGCACGACCGTGTTCGAGGGTCTCTCAACCACCGCTTGCTGTGGCAACCGTCACCGAGGACTCGATTTTTAGGCCAACCGCGAGCGGAAGCGCGCGGGAGATCAGTATCTGCCCCCGCCCTCGTGAGCCGAGGGGAGTGGGGGCAACGATGCATGACACCCAGGCAGACATGCCCTCAACCAAGAGGCCTCGGTTGATGTTTGATTATAAAAAATACGATTGAATAAAAGGAAATAGATTAAACAAAAGAACCAATAAAAACAATGAAACGTGTTAAGCTTCAAATAAAACTATATGGTACTATTTTCTATTCAGGACTTCCAAATACTAGTATGTTGTTGTATCTCTCCTGCATGTAGAGAAATATCAAATCAATGGAGAAACGAGTTGCACTAATAAATTAATCTTGTGGATGAAGTATCTTATCTTATCTTTTTACGATTGTCATCAAAGAGTATTGATGTTTCTAAAACTATTAAATATAATTATCAAATATTCTTATTTAATTCGGAGAAAATGTTGTAAGCTTATATCAAGTTAAGTCTTAATAGAAATACTTTAACAAGAATAATATATATAATGGCACGATACTCTTGACAGCAAGAAAATGATTTTGATGCAATGACAATGCATTTGTTTTTTTAAAAGAAATTCAAAATCAATGAATAAACAAAACCAAGTCAAGAAAAAAAAATGCCAGATTGTTATTCTAAGAAGGACTCCAAGAAAAGAAAAGGTGGGAATCCAAGTTTTGTACATATTATTCCAACATTCAATCACATGCTCAGCTAACATGGAAATAAAAATAAAAAAATACCCGAGTTCTTCTTGGCTTCCCTTCCACTCCCACGATATTATATGACAACAAATAAAAAGTCTGCTCTGAATTAATTACGGAGAAAGGGGAGGAGAAGAGAAATGGAGGAAGGAAGCTGCTTTGAAAATCACGAAGGCTTCACATGGCAAGTCCGTACTGTCCTCCGTCAACTAGCCCATGCCCATTTCCTTCTCTTCTTCTATGCACGTTCTCCCATGTGACCTCTGCTCTCTTTTATTCTTTCCCCCACTTGGCCCTCCGATTTCCAGGTCGCCGTCACCTTGTAAGGTTAGAGAGATTTGGTGGGGTTGTGGCCCTCATCATTGCATGGATCTGAAGAGCAAAATGTCCTTTATAAATTTATAATCGACGAGTTTATTTGACTTTTGCCATGATGTGACTGCCATTTTAAGCTGTTAAATAAAATGTATTAAATTGTTTAATAATGCTGTGATCTGAAATCCAAGTGCCGTGGGGAGAATTTATATCCATTTTTAATGGTTGATGACGGTCGAATGAATTCTTTCATGCTCGAGAATTAGAGAGAGAGAGAGAGAGAGAGAGAGACATTCATGCAGAACTAGCAACACCCCTTCAACTAAGCAATATAATCAAGAGGCTAGGGTTAAGGTCCAAGAGCAGGGATCGCAAGTACCTTATAAATCAAGCAAATAGGCCTCTCATACTTGTAGATGCCCTAGTAGGGTATTCTGCAATCAGATAGCAACTATATATCATTTGCGATATGGTAATGGTTAAAACTACTCCTCTCCAAGCAAAAAAAAAAACAATTTGTAAAACTATATATCATCTGCAATCAGATAGCAACTATATATCATTTGCAACATGCATTTACTTGTCAGTCATGCTCAGATTTTAGAGACTTTCCTATTACTAGCTACGAGTAAAACATAATATTAACTATGTTTTCTCTTTTTATATTTTTAATGTCATGATTCATTGATGTCAATAAATAAACCTAGTTTTCTCGGGTCTTTTTATTTATTAGATTTACTTTGGCTAATCAATATTAAATTGATTGGGAATTGAACTTATAAGATTTAGGATTTAATGAGTTACGTGTTTGAAACTTTAACTCGAGTTTAGAAGGTTCGTCAGAGTTTTTTAGGTTTTTTCTTCTTTTTTAAGTTGATGCCTTTTCAATTTTACCATTAAGTATTTATATTATTAGTGATTAAGCTTTTTTTTTTTTTCTTTATGTCTTCTATATGATTTTTTACCATTGTCTTTTATAGGTTTCCATGTTTCTGTTTTTTTAGATTGGTCCATATAGCAACTTATTTTTCTTAGGCCTATAACCCAAGTCAGATTTTTTAAAAAACATGCTTGCATCACCCGAGTATAATTTTTTCCCAAAAAAAAAATGTTCTGGCCCACGACGTAGTAATCTTTGGAGAAATGTAATCTTTGAACTAGGTTTTTTAGCAAAGTAATCTTTTTCACCATGACACAGTTGTTTTTTATAAATTATATGGGGTTAGATTAATTTTTTTTTATTGCACGGTAAAAATATTAATTTAACCATAGAATACAAAATTAGATTATCTTTTACTCAAGGTAGTTTTGATATTTTTTATTTTTTCAAATTAATGTAAATAATTTATTGCCCTTTGAGACAAAGTCAAATAAATTCTCTTGCAAGGGTTTTTTTGGTCTTTTTACCATGGTGTTTTTTTTTTGTAACATCAAGTTAGTTCAAGGGCATTACCAACAAGTGAGCGGCCCTCGTGCCTTTCTGGTAGTGCGTGGGGGGCCGTCTGGCCACCAAAAATCACCTTCACAAGCGGCATTTGAATCCTCATGGCGTCGTCTTCTTTATTGAGTGACCACATGTTTCAAAATTATTGTCGGTATGGTGCCATTGGCTATTTCCCCTCTTTTTTTTTCTTTCCTTCTAGATTTTTAAGTCAATCCTTAAAAAATCCAAATAAATCTTGGGTCAAATAATCTGCATTTGTTTCTCTCTTCTCTCACTGTACTAGGGATTAAAAAATAAACAAAATGAGTTTTTGGGTTAAAATGAGAATTATCATGAAGTTAGGGTTAGTCATATATTTCTTTTTATTTTACATTTTAGTCCTAAGTCTATTAATTTGGTATATTATCATAATTTCAAGTTTAATTTAATCTCATTAGAGTGAAAAAAGGTCTAATTGGAAGGAAAATAAAGCTTGAAAATAAGAGAAAATCGAGAAACTTTACTGTTTATATAAACAGGAGTTCACCCCGTAATAAAACCCAAGTCTTTCAGCTTGTTAGTTAATGGTTTTTCTTAGTGAAGCATAAATATTTAATACAAGTGCCGGAGTCGAACCGCTAGTACGACATTCCTTAGTGCTCTCAAAATGTTTTAATATTAAAGAGTTAAGTGAGATTTTGACCATATAGTTTTCATCCAAGTTTTTCTCGGCCCAAACTTATGTTCTTCGGTCTAATCCATTGGTGATGATGTTCATATAAAATTTAGAGAGAGAGAGAGAGAGATTCTTTAACCGCTTAAACTAACATAAACAAACATCTTGGGACTCTAACCCAGAAAAATACAGACAGGGCACAATGTCCTGTTATTTTTCTAACCAGTTGAGCTCTTTTACCCCTCTTCATTCCCTTTATATAGCCATCACATTCCTTGTAGTTTCTCACGAAATTTATGTGCCCATATCATTCTTTCTGAACAATATGGCAATTCCACTCTCTCTTTCAGTACTCCTGCTTATTCTAGCTCCAAGTTTTATTTCCTGTTTGCCAGTTCAAGATCCTGAATTGGTAGTGGAAGAAGTACACAGGTAAAATATGCTCTGCCCTTCGAGCATTTAGCATTAGCTAGCAAATGTAATGTTGCTATCTAGGACTTTAATTTGACACATTTCTGTTTTCTATCTGTTTCAGGAGCATCAATGCCTCTCGGAGGAACTTGGCCTTCCTTTCTTGTGGAACCGGCAACCCCATAGACGACTGCTGGCGGTGTGACCCCAATTGGGAGAAGAATCGGCAAAGATTAGCCAATTGTGCAATTGGGTTCGGTAAGAATGCTATCGGTGGCAGGGATGGTAAGATATATGTAGTGACAGACTCCGGTCATGATGACCCAGTGAATCCCAAGCCAGGCACTCTTAGGCATGCTGTTATACAAGATGAGCCTCTATGGATCACTTTCGCTCGTGACATGGTGATCAGGCTCAAGGAAGAATTGATCATGAACTCTTTCAAGACAATCGACGGAAGAGGAGCTAATGTGCACATTGCTGGAGGTCCATGCATCACTATACAATATGTGACCAACATTATCATTCATGGTATAAATATTCATGATTGCAAGCAAGGAGGGAATGCCTATGTGAGGGATTCTCCTAGCCATTACGGGTGGAGGACTATATCGGACGGCGACGGGGTATCGATATTCGGAGGTAGCCAGGTGTGGGTGGATCATTGCTCTTTATCCAATTGCAATGATGGGTTGATTGATGCAATTCATGGCTCCACAGCCATAACAATCTCCAACAGTTACTTCACTCGTCATAACAAGGTCATGCTCTTGGGCCACAGTGATAGCTATAAACAAGACAAGAATATGCAAGTCACCATTGCCTTCAACCACTTCGGAGAAGGGCTTGTGCAGAGAATGCCAAGGTATACCAATAAATTCTAAATTTAGAAGATTAAAGTGATTAGTAGCAATAGCTAGATCGATATTTTGCCAAGGTTTCTGAATTCTGATCTTTTTTTTATTATTATTATTATTTGCAGATGTAGACATGGATATTTTCACGTGGTAAACAATGACTATACACACTGGAAAATGTATGCAATTGGTGGCAGTGCTGCCCCTACAATTAATAGCCAAGGCAATAGATTTCTTGCTCCCAATGATAGATTTAAAAAAGAGGTAATTCTTATTTGATATCCCCTTCATGGCACATTGACAGATATTGCAAGTACAATTAATAACATAAAAGGGTGTCAAATTACTGTTACTTTTTTCAGGTAACTAAACATGAGGCTGCACCACAAAGCCAATGGAAGCGTTGGAATTGGAGGTCCGACGGGGATTTGATGTTAAATGGAGCGTTCTTCACACCATCTGGTGCTGGAGCTTCTTCTAGTTACGCCAGGGCATCCAGCTTAAGTGCAAGACCATCTTCCCTGGTGAGCTCCATCACAGCAGGAGCAGGTGCACTTGTTTGCAAGAAGGGTTCACGCTGCTGATTAGTGGCTTTGCACAGAAGCCCGTAGAGTGTGTAAGTAATTAAGGACAAATAAAGCTCAAGCAAATTAAAGGAGGAAAAGGAAATAAGGTCATTTGTAACTATTGTAAGGAATTAGCTAGCTGGCTAGGATTCGTATCCATCTCCTTGTACACTACACCAATTTGTCTGTGTTTTTTTTTTATGGAAACAAACAGAGCTGCTTGTTTCCACAAGACCCACCATCATGTGAATCTAAATGAGAAACTCGATGGTGCAAAAGGAAAACCAGAGCTTCCTCTTCTACTCACACCACACGGGTGGTATAGAATAGAAAGTGGAAGAAAATGTATGTCCTTGGAGCTCCATTTAATGGGACCATATTTTTTTGGGAAATGAAACTGATCACAACATGTTTGTCTGTTTGGAAAAAGTTGCAAAAGCATCTAGGCTTAGATCTTGTCTCTGAAGGTGTAGTAATTCTCTTTATCCGACCATCCACCCAGTGAAACAACAAGTGATTATAACATTAAAGCTGACAGAGTCCAGTTGCCATAAATGATACCACCGAACCAAACCTGCATTACCCTATCCATAAATGGAAACTAAAGGGTCGGCAGAGATGGAAATGTACACAGTACTCCGTTGTCTGTGTATCGTGTGTCTCGTTTAATTATTTCGCTGCCTGGGGCTCATCAGGGCGTAGCTTGTCTTCCATGAATGATTGAATCTTGTATCCAGTAATAGCGAGCATGATTTTCAACTTTATATTTTCTAGCAGTATCATTGATTTCTAACAAAAGGTCGAAGTATATTAATTTCTATTCACCCCAAGGCAGGGAATGGGCCAAAAGAGGGATCCATTGAGCTCATTCGAACCTGTGCACGAATGATCATACAAATGATGTATTGACGGATTTTTTAAACTTATCTCTATAGATGAAAAGCATAAAAATTGAAGAGCAGTTCCTTTTTTCGCAGCGGAAAGAAGCTGCAAAGGGTATCTAAAAGACATTCTCCCTGTTTTTTTTTAGCCTGCTCTATGTCCTCTGGGATAGACGAGGAGAAGCAACGGCTTCCACAACTCCAATCCAGTACCAGCTCCAACCTCAGAAAAGACAAATGGGACATGCGCCAAACAGCTTAAAATTACTAGTGATGCTCATTCAAGTGATAAGAGGGGCAATATTTTTGGTCTTAAGCTCGTCACATGCGAATCTCTAGTTTATGAAAATACAGGACTAGACAACCACACTGATTCTATAATAACATCAATTACCCTGTTTAGTTACCTGAAAAATGCAGATGCTTCTTGCAGCCCTGAATAACGGGGTGCGTGCATTCCTCAGCAGCTACCTTGTACAAACTCCATTAGCTTGTTGACAACTAATGTTTTCAGTTCCGTCACATTAAGAAATACATTCAGTCGGAATCATTTGAAACAAAGAATAAGAAAAACGAGCTGAAACAAATGATCCTGCAATGAATATGCAGTATACAAGTAGAGACAGCTAAGAAGGGGGGTATAAAGTAATATCAGTAATCAAAGAAAACAAGCGACAAAATCAACCAGTTCAGACACAAGAAAAGCCCCGACTAAAATCCAATGATAGATCTGTAACCAAAACAAACTCTCGTGAACTGAGAGTGTCTCCATGCGGCTCAATATGCCACATCAGGCCATCAAAACAATATGGCCTCGGTTGATGGCTAAGCAGTGTGATGTAACAGAACTTCAAAGATCAGAAATCAGAAGGGGAGATGACATCGTCGATTTTTAGAATCATTTTGACAACTTGTGTTGCTAGCAAAATCTGCTGCTGCTTTCCGATAAGAGTCTCAAATACATTTTGCTCTCGCATGTCATTTGTACCAGCATCATTGCAATCTATTCCACAGTAAGGATTGTTCTCCTGCATAATCAATTTTAAAATGAAAATCACAACCATGATGGTGGACTGTGCAATTACACAAAGTGGAGCTAGATATGTGTGAGGCACTGAAGGTGGCCATATCATATTTACCTTAATTTGTTGAGATTTCACAGCAGATAATGTCTCAATGGGTTGGAGGCCACTATTTTCTGCAAGCGACATAGGGACGGAATCTAAAGCATCTGCAAATGCCCTGATAGCATACTGCAGGAAAAGAAAATAAAAGTCATTGGTATCAATCAAGCAAAAAAGAAAAGAAAAGAAAAAAATCCATCAGTAAATGCCCTGATACCTGCTCAACTCCTGGATATCTATCTGCTGCGGCCTCCACAGAAATTGAGCAGGAAATCTCAGATGAGCCACCACCATATACAATAGAATTGTTGCGAATGAGATTCCTTGCCACACACAATGCATCATGGATGCTACGCTTTGTCTCCTCAATCATCATTTTGTTACCTAGCAATCACAAAGCACCAGAACCTTGCATGAGATCAACTACATAACCTCAAGATCCCCTATCTTTTTCCAAACAGGTCCCCATTAAACAGCAATAGGTTTCCATATCAAACAGAGTAAACTGATGCCTTGCTTTCTTGAGTTGACTGTAAAAATAGCAAAGCAACTCCACTATGATGGCAATGGAATGCATCGACACAGCATGACAAGCTAGGAAAACCAGAAAATACATGTTCAACATACAGCATTGAAGAGCTTTGACACAATTGACATGAAAGCTTTATTTATGAAGAGCTCTTTCAACTGGTTCTTTTCTCTGCTAGAATAGGTTGATACTTAGATGTTAGTGAGCTAGCACGACAATCTCTTTCAGAGCAGGCACATCTACGCAAAGCAGTCAGAGCAGTATCAAATAAACTGATACATCTAAGCAAAGCAGGACAATCTCTTTAAACAAGTATATTGTAGATTGAGATCATCTCCAGTGTGCTTTTCATACATGCATACATGATCCATATGAATAACGGGGTGCGTGCATTCCTCAGCAGCTACCTTGTACAAACTCCATTAGCTTGTTGACAACTAATGTTTTCAGTTCCGTCACATTAAGAAATACATTCAGTCGGAATCATTTGAAACAAAGAATAAGAAAAACGAGCTGAAACAAATGATCCTGCAATGAATATGCAGTATACAAGTAGAGACAGCTAAGAAGGGGGGTATAAAGTAATATCAGTAATCAAAGAAAACAAGCGACAAAATCAACCAGTTCAGACACAAGAAAAGCCCCGACTAAAATCCAATGATAGATCTGTAACCAAAACAAACTCTCGTGAACTGAGAGTGTCTCCATGCGGCTCAATATGCCACATCAGGCCATCAAAACAATATGGCCTCGGTTGATGGCTAAGCAGTGTGATGTAACAGAACTTCAAAGATCAGAAATCAGAAGGGGAGATGACATCGTCGATTTTTAGAATCATTTTGACAACTTGTGTTGCTAGCAAAATCTGCTGCTGCTTTCCGATAAGAGTCTCAAATACATTTTGCTCTCGCATGTCATTTGTACCAGCATCATTGCAATCTATTCCACAGTAAGGATTGTTCTCCTGCATAATCAATTTTAAAATGAAAATCACAACCATGATGGTGGACTGTGCAATTACACAAAGTGGAGCTAGATATGTGTGAGGCACTGAAGGTGGCCATATCATATTTACCTTAATTTGTTGAGATTTCACAGCAGATAATGTCTCAATGGGTTGGAGGCCACTATTTTCTGCAAGCGACATAGGGACGGAATCTAAAGCATCTGCAAATGCCCTGATAGCATACTGCAGGAAAAGAAAATAAAAGTCATTGGTATCAATCAAGCAAAAAAGAAAAGAAAAGAAAAAAATCCATCAGTAAATGCCCTGATACCTGCTCAACTCCTGGATATCTATCTGCTGCGGCCTCCACAGAAATTGAGCAGGAAATCTCAGATGAGCCACCACCATATACAATAGAATTGTTGCGAATGAGATTCCTTGCCACACACAATGCATCATGGATGCTACGCTTTGTCTCCTCAATCATCATTTTGTTACCTAGCAATCACAAAGCACCAGAACCTTGCATGAGATCAACTACATAACCTCAAGATCCCCTATCTTTTTCCAAACAGGTCCCCATTAAACAGCAATAGGTTTCCATATCAAACAGAGTAAACTGATGCCTTGCTTTCTTGAGTTGACTGTAAAAATAGCAAAGCAACTCCACTATGATGGCAATGGAATGCATCGACACAGCATGACAAGCTAGGAAAACCAGAAAATACATGTTCAACATACAGCATTGAAGAGCTTTGACACAATTGACATGAAAGCTTTATTTATGAAGAGCTCTTTCAACTGGTTCTTTTCTCTGCTAGAATAGGTTGATACTTAGATGTTAGTGAGCTAGCACGACAATCTCTTTCAGAGCAGGCACATCTACGCAAAGCAGTCAGAGCAGTATCAAATAAACTGATACATCTAAGCAAAGCAGGACAATCTCTTTAAACAAGTATATTGTAGATTGAGATCATCTCCAGTGTGCTTTTCATACATGCATACATGATCCATATGAAAGCAGGTCCACGATGCAGGAGTTGACTCTGCTAGCATCAAACACATAAATGAAATAAGGGAGTTCAAACTTCATAATAGTAAATAAGTTGATTCCAACACAAATATTCACCATACCTCATGTATATCACGCTTACATGCTTATTCTACAATGCAATAGACACTCCTTTTCCAATAAACAAAAGAGGATAAACTAAAGGCACCAGGGTTGCCACCCATTTACTGGGAATGAAAACATGAATGCAAAAGACTTGGTGTAATAACAAATATATTTTGGAAGTATTCAAAACACATTGTTAATTGCCACCATATTAAAAGATAAACCAAATCAACTGCAATAAAGGTTTTAAATGGATAATCTAAATCCTACCTCCACGAATAAATATGGTTACTGCCCTTGAATTTGCACAGTGTTCAACATACAGCATTCTATCTTTTGTTGTGCCAAAAGCCTTTTCTCGAACCAAACCAGCCTTCACAAATAAAACAGTAAGAGAAAAGGAAGAAGAATAACACATCAGTGTTACTTGTACTACATGAGAGAAAGTAAAAATAAGTAAATGCATGAATCAATACAGTTCAGTCACTGAAATGCAAGAATCTTTAAAATTGGTTAGCAAGCCTTTAAAGAGAGTCGTTCTAAAACCTGACTCAACTAAAATAATTATAGTTTAGTCTTCTTCTTAAGGATAGAACCTGGTTTGAGAACACAAAAAGACATGATGCTATTATACTCGGCCTCTTTTTCCATGATGGAAAAGGGTATACAAGTAAGAAACATTTACCTTTCCTAGCTTTTCTGGTGTCAACTCCTCGAACCTTGGCACTATTCTTCCACCTAAAATAACAATACCCCATCATTTCATTAATAATCACTTAAATCATGACAGCATATTTTATAAATGCTCAAGTGCTCCACCCAAATATATGACCATGTATATACGAACATCTAGAGAGAGAAGCTTAATTGACACAAACCTGTGGCTATTGCTATCAGCTCTAACTCTACACCACCAACCCACCGGACTGCAGGCAAGTTCCTGTGCATTAATAAATGATTTGCCTCATCATCAAACCCCCATTGACAGATAACCAAGGTTGCACCTACACCCTGAGAATCAAATTTTAACCAAAAAAAAATTAAACAACACAAACAGAGTAATATAACTCTCCTAGCAATTTAAAAGCAACCCACCAAAAAACATAAAAACCTATTGAAAACCTCAAACAACCTTAATACCATCCAGATGGAAATAGAAGAACAGTCAGAAATTGGCGAAACCAGAGAAAGAAAGGGAATATTTTAACACAACAAATATAGGGGAGATGCGTAAGGGAAGAAGTTTAATGTCTGGTAAGAGAGATGAGCTTGTACAATTGTTCAGTGACACATTTTTTAAAGGTGACACGAAGCGCAACCCACCTTGCATTTCTGAACCATGTTATCGAAGTACTGCTGCTCTTGCTTACGCAAAGTTTGAAACTTTTCAACTGTATCAATGTCCACCTTATGTTTAGTCTTTGGCTTAGGTGGTTCAAAGGGGCAGGTCAAGATAGCAATTTTTGCATCTTCAATTTGCTTTGGCATCTGCGGATGACTCATTTCTTTGTCAACAAGTATCCCATAAATCAGTTCAGTATCTTCCAACTTGCCTCCGACTTTCCCCTCAACCTTTATCAAATCTAGATTAACATCTTTCCTCTCTAAATCTGCAACGGCAAGGACTGCTTTAACAGAAATCTCTGCTAAACTGCGTTTGCACCGATTCACACTGCAAAACAAAGTAGCAGTTACAGTATATAGCATGTGCAAACAGTCGAGGTATCCAACTATTACAAATCTTCCTGTCATGCCCAAATTTTGAAGTCAAACACCTCCGATTGAGAATGGGAGTTTCCAGGATGAAAAATCAGGTTGCAACACACAGTTCAACTACTCCAAACTCCAGCTAATGCATAGCTGTACACTCATCTTTCCAATCCCTGCTAAAGCCCTTGAAGATTCAAAGTTGAACCACCCTAAACTCAGCTATGACAGCGCCCCATACATGTGCATGAGGGCAGAAAACATAAAAACAGCTTAGAAGATTTAAGGAAATGGGAAACATAAATAGGTATGAGCAACTATCAAGATTTATGTAAGACAATTACCATTTATACAAAATAAGGAATATTTATGAATCATATGAACAGTCATGGCACTACATTCTGCATGATAAGAAACAGCTACTCTTGGCTTATGTTGACACATGCTAAAACCTCTCGTCCTATGACTTTGGTTTACCATATTCTCAGTTTCCATACAGTCCATAACAGATGCTCTAGGCATTTAGAGCTGTGCCTAAAAAAAACAGCCAAATGTTCAACAGAGCAGAAGCAAACTTACATCTTGGAAGACAAAGTAGTCATGCAAGTTTTAACCAAGGGCTCAATATTATTAACTCCAAAGTCAAACTTCTGTGCAATCTTCTCCAAATGTTCAACAGCAATTCTAGAAGCTGTCTCGTAACCCTCGGCAACGCGAATGGGGTGAACCCCACGCTCCAACAGCTTCTGAGCCTGCTCTAAAAGAGCACCAGCCAGAACAACAACACCAGTAGTCCCATCCCCTATTTCATAATCCTGACTCCGCGAAAGCTCAACCAACAGTTTTGCAATCTGATTGTCCACATCCATTTGCTCCAATATCGTAGCACCATCATTTGCTATTCAAAACATTTCAGAGATCCATATCCATAAGTAGTAGATCACAAACCCTAAAACCCTAATCAAACTAGATTTGAACTTTAAAAACCCTATATCAGTAGCGAAATACATTAAAGAGAGTGAAGAGTACTGACTGATGGTGACATCGCCGTCGGGGCTCTGGAGCATTTTGTCCATGCCTTTGGGACCGAGGGAGGTTCGAAGGATGCGAGAGACCGCCATACCAGAAGCAATGTTGGCCTTTTGAGCATCGAGCCCTCTCAATCGAACCTTCTGGTCTTGTTCTTTTATGATTACGAAGGGTCTCCCGAATTCATCAAACGCTAACGCCATCTCTGAATTCCAGATTAGTTTTAGAAGGATTCAGTGAAATGAGAAACTACTAATACTAGTAGTAGCGTTTGGGGGGAAGAACCGCTCTCTCTCAGTTTTCAAAGCAAAGCCCTAACTTGATGATACGCTCTTTTCTTTTCACTCCACTTTTAAGGCCTGGGCTCCATTTATTTCTCTAATGTGTCCGGGCCTTTATTCTATGGGCCCAACGACTTCTTATACAGCCTAAATTATTCCATTATTCAAAACTTTATAAACTAATCAATGGCAGATTTTTTTAAAAAATCAAATGATAATAGATTTAAAAGGCTGTATTTAAAAAAAGAAATTGATTTTTTTAAAAATTATTTTTTATATATTTATATCAAAATATTATTTTAATACATTTAATACATTTACACCCTCCCTTAATTAATTAATTAGGTATTTTAATGTTGAAGTTGCATGGGCCAGGCCTATGAAATAAATGTTCACGGAACCTCTAGGGCTGGGCTAAAAGAGCATTTCACACCATATGGGGAATCTTAAATGAATCGTTATTACAAAGCCCATTGTTAAAAGCTCAGAGAGGAATAGATTACAAACACTTTGCCTCCTTCCAGTTTTTGCACAGAACAAAGCTCAACTCTCCAGGTAACACCTTCTCCACCCACACCAAAACAAAACAGCAGAAGGGACAGGAAAAAAATCAACAGTTCAAACAAATGCATGATATTTGTTGGCATTGCTGAGGCTATCGTTTGATATAAATTCCCACTCGAACATTACTAAGCTATGATAATAAATACTTCACTGGAAAAGTAAGATGACTAAGTAGTAACAAAACATTCAAACAAATAGCCCCAGCACTTCGAGCAACAGGAAATCTTCAAAATTCTCAAGGTAAGAGCCCACAAACACCCAGTCTACAAGAAACCAACCACAACAGAAAAGGAATGAAAGTTGAGCTATGGTTCAACAGAGAATCTGCGACAGACCAAACACTAATAGCTGATGCAGGGGGGGGGCAAAAAGACTGAGCAACAAAACAGCGGCAATACCAAAGAAACAAAATTTCTAGAATTTCAAGGAAGGATGTATAATAGTAAGGTATTAAATTTTCTTGAGAAAAAGCTTAGCATCATCTTAAAAGCATAAAGATTAACGTATCCTCCATCTCCCATAAAGAGCTTAAAACTGCAAAGCAAAGCGAGAATGGATGCCAATCTGGCTAATTAAATATCCCTTTCTCCCCTCCCCACATCAGATGCAAAATTCCTAAATGTAACAGCTGCACTCATCAGATCAAGCAATCAATTATACTGCCCAATCCAAAATGATATCAAATTTACCACCACAGCTGTGCAGATTATATAAAGAACAAAAAATTACATGCTATCATGAACAAAAAGAATAAAAGGGGCCAGAAAAATTAAAAGATAAATGCAGGTACAAGATAAAACCAACAACAGTATACTTGATACAGCTTTAGCAACTTTCCATGTCATGATTCAGAACACCAACAACAGTATACTTGATACAGCTTTAGCAACTTTCCATGTCATGATTCAGAACACTTAGACCTTCAAGATCTGTGCCTGTCCTTGTATACAAATACAAGAAGATTGAAGACCGAAAATCTAATAAACATCTTAAACTCTATATCCTAATGAACAAACCGGAAAACAATGGTTTTATACAACAGATCCATCAGAACTACAAAACACAAGGAACTGATGGCATAAAACCAATTCCAAAAAAAAAACGAGAAAAAAAAAACTAGATTTTACATTGTTACAGTGGAAACAGCTACCCATCATTATGCAGCATTAGCTCATCTCTGACCCTTCTTACACCAAGATAGGATGACAAATTGCAAGGCATCAAATATGTACAAAGAAGAGCCTCATCATCAGTACAAGGATTTTTACAAGCTCACATAAGAGCTATATTCAGTTAAACAAGTGAGGAGACTAAGCTATGGACCTAATACATTTATTTGTTTACAGAAGGGAGTCTGGTGATTTACAAAAAATAAACACGATGCTAACATCCTGAAACTTATCACAGACATCCCATACATTCTATAGCTCCACAAAATACATCTCTTTCTATACATACTCACAAGAGCATTATTTGCAGATTCCTAAATGATGCTCGAGGAAAGAAAGAAAAAGCAAAAATATCAAGGCTTCTTTTGCAAACTTTGCAGTCGAAAACCATTATGGAAGGAACCAATGAAGCTGCTCAATCTAACACATCTTCCCCCAGACATCATAAATTGATCAACCATGAAAACAAAGAGTTGCCCAGTCCACTCCCTGGATGGATGATAAAGGGAGAACCCCTATGTCAAAAGGCATATTAAAAGAAAATAATTTGTCAAAGACACCACTGTAGAATCTACCTCTATCACCCAATATATTAGAATGAGCATTGCATACTTAGGACAAATCAATCAAATTCAACTGTTAACTCGTCCAATTTTTCACCAAGCAGTGCTATGTCAGACTTCTATGACAGACAAAAACAAAATTATTTATGTGCTATTGTAGTTTATAGATTAAACCATCCAAAACTGCCAATTTGCTACAGTTGTAAGTTGAATTGTTCAGAACTACAAACAAAGGTAAGATATGAAGAGAAATCAAGTACATAAAAAAAGGGATAAATGAACCTCTCAAAACTACCAGAACAGGCACGTGGGGATCAGGATTACAAATGCTGTATTGATAGACATGTTTCATATGCAGAACTACTATCCTAGGGAGTGGTTTTAATGTTTCAGCATGTGGTCACAGTTTGAAACAATAAACATAGGACCAGAAATGATGATAGGTTTGGTGGGGTGCAAGATAACAATGCAATGCAATGGAATAAAGAAAGTGTGATAGAAGAAAATAACTATTATTTCTTTGCACCGTTACATTACAGTTCTACCCAAAATGTCATTGTGTAAACTTCAAAGAGAAATAAGAAAAGATAAAAGTGTATAAAGAAGGAAGAAGAGATGGCAAAATGAATCGATGCAATCTAGCCTTTCATAAAAGGCTTGTAAACATACAAATTTTATATCAAAACTCGAGAACAACAAAACAAGAAGTTTACAACCCTAAGTATACACCAAAAACTGTTAAGCTCAAAATTTAGGTCTAGAAAATGACCTTCATCATAGCAATGCATTACAATCTATAGTTGAACCCTCAATGCCAAGAAGAAGTTTGTAATTTACTTCCCCAGCATGTGTTGGGCAAATAAAAATAATAGGTGGAAACACCATTACTGTTACTACTGACTAATTTGAACCTAAAATGAGAACACCATCATCCACTGACAGGCTTACAACTATTGATAATCTATCTTCCACAGCTAGAACAACACTTAAGACATTCATTCACATGACTTGTATTAATTCCAAAGTTATTGAACTTGAAAAGACAGGATATAATAAGCTTGAAAAGTAAAGATTCAACATCGACCTCTTTTCTTCTTCAAAGACTATAAAAGGTTTCCAGACAAAGAATTAAGTGGTAATGGGAGGACCATGCAGATGGGCTGTTTCTTAATGCAGAAAATGACATCAAAGGCAAGATGTCTTCCCAAGACCATGCTAGTAGCCATCAATGATGACACTAAACCAAATAATACTAGAAAAAGAATTGAAGCAATGGCATGGAATGGAAACAGCAAGCAACTTTGAAATACACAACATATAATCTAGCTACTTGAAAAACAGAAAGAGAAAACACCATGCCAAATTCAAGGCCAGAATTAAGAGGTGTAGATAAGACTTCTGACTGTTTGAATAGAAAATTCCCCCGGAAAAAAACATGAAGTGGAAAATGGTGTTCAGTTATGGTACTCCAAACCCTGCACTATTATATGCATCTGACAAAGCATGAAGCTTTCACATAAGCACTGAAAAAAATATAAAATGATAGACAGTATGCTAGTCATCATCTAAAACAATCCCACGGAGAAGAAAGTTTCATGCATATCAGGACCACAAGCACTCAAACAGAATTCAGGAAAAATAAAAATCTAATGGGATGCTCGGCTGTGGGATATTTTAGTCCAACCCCACAAGGAATATCCACATCAGCCATCCTACAAACAGTTACTGCTAAAGTTTTACGGCACATAAATATTAAGTTTCAGGTTTTTAGCTAATAAAGTTCAGATAGTGCAGTAAGGAAGCTAGAGAGTAGCTATTCTCCCCTCCCAATCCAAACAAGTAGAACTTACTTCCTCTCCCGAGAAGACACCCTCTGCACTGTCCTAGAAGGATGAACAGCATGGTGTTGTCACTCTGATGGCGGGCGCCTCCTTTTGCCATAGTCTACATCCCTTGATCGAGACCTGTAATCTTCTTCTGGAGCCGCACGGGACCTGCTCCGAGCTCTTGAAGAAGAGTGCCCTCTATCCCGATCATCCTCATAACCCGAGTCGCGCTCTCTTTGACGATGTCCACGGTAAGTATCTTTCTCTTCCCTGTACTTGGGCTCCCTTTCAGATCTGTCCCAGTCCTGTTCCCTCTCATCACGGTGCCGCCTGTCAGAATTACCCGACCAGTCACGCTCAGAAACCCGTTCTTTTTCTCTAGAGGCGCCACTTGACCGAGCTCCCTTTTCATGATTCCCCTCTCCATATCCATATTCAGAAGCACCCTCGTCACCATCATAGCTTGACTCCCTTGTCCTTCGACCAGGCTCTTCTCCCCATCCTCCCATGCTTGTGTCAGGCCACTTTCCTGGATTCGGCCCTTCCATTCCAGAGGAAGCCATCATTCCCATCCCATTAGGTGCCATTCCTCGGGCAAAGAAAGCCGGGTTGACATGAGGAGCCACCCCAGCAAGTCCCATTGAATTAACAGCAGGAAATGAAGGGAGCATGCCAGGAAAACCATGGCCAGGAAAACCCCCATAACCACCCCCTCGCCCCATATATAATGGATCAAATCCAGCACCCATCATACCCTGGTGATGCATCATTCCGCCAGCAGGTCCACCAAATGCAGGACCTGCAATTCCTTGTCCATACCCTCCACCATTGGCACCGCTTCCAACTCCAGCAACATTCCCAGCCATATTCTTGGGACCCATGCCACCTCTTCCCCTCATTGGTCCACCCCCAGGTCCCCGGTTGAGAACTCCCTGCCCACCCCTTCCCCACCCACCTCTTCCATAGTTCCTTCCTCCATCTCCACTTTGATAATTCGCATTACCACCTCTTCCCATACCATCATTCATAGACCCCCTTCCCTGAGACTGGGGCTGGGGCTGACCCTGGGTTTTGCTCATGTAAGAAGCCCCCATCTGCTTGAGTGTTTGTGCAGAAGCAAAGGCCACAACACAAGGTCGTCCATTGAAAACATGCTCATTCATTCCCTCTTTGCATGCAGCTGCAGCAGCAGCTTCATAGAAGTCAACTTGGCAATAGCCTTTAGACTTACCACTAGCCCTCTCAT
The DNA here is from genome assembly GCF_000002775.5 of Populus trichocarpa. Lineage (NCBI taxonomy): Eukaryota > Viridiplantae > Streptophyta > Magnoliopsida > Malpighiales > Salicaceae > Populus > Populus trichocarpa. Next base: position 8,332,412 of record NC_037294.2, on the reverse strand, counting down.
CAAAGAATTTAATCTCTTTGACCCTTCCATATTGAGATGCAACACTCTCAAGCTCTGCATCGGTGGTCCACCAATGTAATTCTCCCACATAAAGAGTGGTAGGACCATTCTCTATAGGTGGCCGGACCTGATTTTCATTAACCACTGGGCGATTAACATCTGCATTCATATTCATTTGATTAACTTGCATCTGCGGAACACCTCGAGGACCAGCACTGCCAGTATTTGGCAAAGGTTCAGGCTCGTTAGCAATTTTTCTACTCGTATCAGAAGGATCGACCCCTGTACCGGGAGGCACTGATGCTGGTTTTTGAAATCCCATGTTCCTGACATGAACATCATGACCCATCTCCATAAACCTCCCTTTCTGAGCAACAGAAGATCCATCACCATAACCAATGGACCCTACATCGTTTGCTTCGACACCAATTGCTGCCTGCTTCTGCTCTGGAAAATGAGCCCCGGCATTAGAATATTTGCCTTCAACTGCAACCCCGGCCCCAGAGGTAGCAAGCACCTGTGAAACCCCAGTTTCAACTCTTGATTCGTGAGCATTTCGAGTCTGGAATCCTCCGTTCCCTGCTGTAGCAGGTGGGGCTGGCGCTTCAGAGCCATGCATCTGCAAGAAATTCTCCCCAACATTGACATCATTATATAGATCGTCATACTCATCATCTTCTCCCAACTCTTCCTCTGCAAGTGCAGGTATGGCACCGCTTCCCTGATATTGCATCTTCTCCTCTTCTTCGAAATCCATTTGCTCACCAACCTTTGGATTCAACAAACATATACTTTTTTAAAACAAACCCTATATCTCCATCTATATAAATAAACAAAATAACAACACCACCTATATTAGATCTTCATGGAAAAGGTAAAAAAGAGAAGCAAAGTACTGCATAGCACAGAAGTACCGAACCAAGGTAGCAAACTACTTAGTACCCATGTTGTTAAATAACCAATAACACATAAATCTTTGTATTTAAACCTTCGAATCTTGAAAAAATGACAAAATCAGATACCCATTATCACAAAACCTGAAAATCCAAAAAAAAAAAATACCCATTTCCAAAATTCAAGAGATAATGAGACAATCAAACACAAAGATGATGAAAAGAAAGATAAATTGTCAGTTAGGAAACCTAATTTCAGCAAGAAAAGAGGTACTAGAAAAAAACGCAGATAATAACAAATGATTAGATTGCAAGAAGGCAAAATAATACCCAATGGAAATATTAAAGATTCGCTTCTCTTACTCAAGTTTTTGTGCTTTCTCTTAGAGTAAACAAACACGCGGGCTTTCTCTATTCTCGGCTCCGGCACGAGCTCTCTCTGGCAGCCACGGTTTTAAGTGTTTTTTATTTTATTTTATCTTGCTAGTTGTTCGTCAGTTTTAACCCAAAAAAAAGATGATAATAATAATTTAGTAGCTTCTTCTTTTGTAAATCCTGATCGTATTTTCCAATTAATTTAACTTTAATAGTTTTTATTATAGTTTTTAAACTCGATCTATTCAAAGTTTAAGTTTGAGGTTTTGATCAGATTATCAAGTTAATTTCTATCTAAAAAAAATATATATAATATCGTTTTAGTAAAAAAAAAACAAAAATCAACAAGTTGTAACTTGATTTTACCGGGTCAGCCAAATCATTACTTTTTTTATTTTTTTTTTAATTTAACCCAGTTCCAGTCTCAGATGAATCTACGCTGAATTTCAAAACTATAATTTTTATTGTTATTTATCTTTTTCTTTTCTTCTTAAAACGAAATATTCTAGAGGTTAGTGAATGGTTTGTGACTAATTACAAAATATATATATATATGAAAAAATACAGTGAAAATAAACTCTTATCGCCCGGCTCAATATTCCGTGTTATGGATTGAGTAAGTTATTTCAAATTGATTTGTTAAACTTATAAAAGTATAATTTTAAGATTTTTAATAATACAAATTTTAATTTAATTTTTTAGAAGAAAAAAATTCAAATGCACTAAAATAATATTTAGCCTGTTTGGTACTATATTTTAAATGAGAGTTGGGAAAATTTTAAAATTTTTATTTTATATTTTTAGATTATTTTGATATGTTAATATCAAAAGTAATTTTTTTCAAATAAAAAAAATATTTTGATGTATTTTCAAACAAAAAATATTTTAAAAAATAATATTTTAATTAATTAAGGGTTAACTCGTCAATTAAGTTTTATTAGATCAATTCTCAACCTGATTTAATATGAAATCTAGTCAAGTTCTATCTTAGATCATTTGATTATCTGTTTAAATTTAATTGGGTTTAATAATATTATTTATATAAAAAAAACAGTAAAATTTATTTTTTATAATTTATATTTTCCTTGATAAACTTGATAGATAGCAAAGTTGATGGGACATCCAATAATGAACATTGTGTTTAAAAAGACATTTGTGACATGAAAACTTAGGTAATCTATACAAATGTTGAATATTGAATAGAGGTATGTCATATTTCTAAAACATTATTGATGAAATTTAAACTCAAAACCTCTTAAACCATGAAAACTAAAGAAAAAAAATTGAAAAAACCGAACCATGAAAAAAACCGATTAAAATTTTGAAAAAACCAACCGGTTTGGTTTGGTTTCGATTTTATAAGCCTAAAACCGAACTGAATCCAAACCGGAAAAAATAGAAAAAAAAACCGAGTCAAAACCAAGCCAAACCGAAAAAACCAAGTCAAACCGGTTTGAACCAGTTTTTGTCTTAAAAAACCGAACCGAACCGAAACAGGTCGATTTGAACCAATTTCTGTTCGGTTTCGGTTTTATTTTTAAAAAAATTCAGTTTGATTACTTTTTTTTTTTATAAAAACCGAACCGAGAATGATCATCCCTACATAAAAATATCAATTGACTAAAATGAAAAATTAATCAGAAAAAACTTACATTATAATGGGTTAAAAATCTCAACGGCAATATCTATTTCTTATTATTTTTATTCACTATTGTTTATAATATTCAGGTGCTCAATTGATCATGGGGAGTGGATGGGCAATTCAGGAAAAAAAAAGGGAGATAATTATTGTCAACGACATCTAACTATACTTGAAATTACCTCAAGATTATGAGTCTGTTGAATCTGCATCATGAAAAAAATCTCCCACCAGAAAATCAATTAGCCAAATACAAAAGTGCGTGCAAGAAACTGAAAACACAGCACACATCTCTATCAGGTCCCGAATTTACAAGAGCATGAAGAAGTCATAGTTTATACAATGAATATTTATTATATAACAGAAAATGTCGGTACAGGAATTCTGTAACACAGAGAGGATAAGTGGAAATTCAGGTCAACATTTCCCTGTTTCAAATTAGTACTTCCATTTATGCAGTTCATGCAAACGAATGAATACATTTTGGTCACAGGCAAATGTAAAAAGGGAAAGAAAAAAAAATCTTTATCGTATTCTAAGGAGCCGAAGACTAAAAATTCGGCTCAAAATGATGTTTAACTACAGGATATTTCCTAAATGGTCATCAAGCACCAGGGGGGGGGGGGGGCACCTACGAATAACACAATTAATTGGCATCCTATTGAGACATCTAAAGAGGAGGCTGCAGCTAACCAATGAAAGAATCGATACAAGGAATCATCTTCTTTTCTAAAAATTAAGACTGGGCGTCCATATTTTACACCACCTCCAGCAATCCGTGAATATACATGAAGACCAGGTAAATTTGGGCCGAGGGAAGTGAACCATGGCAAGTGATATAGATGGAAATGATGAGGCACTCCATGGAACAATGCCATGGAAGTGCTTGGTAAACAATCTGCCCAACTGGGATTTTGCATCAATACATTCCCTTGAAAACAGGATTTGTGCGGCAAATGCTTGCTCCGTATTCCTCATATTCTGCTTTTGTATGGCAGGCCTGTGCACGAAGTAGACACAGTTATAGTCTACATTCCAAATTTAATCTGACATGAATGTTTAACTCAGGAAATGGTGTCATTAAATAGACACCACAGCTACAAAAAAACAAAAAAAAAGAAGCAAAAACCTATTTCAACCCCCATCCCAGAAAATAAAGAGTCAGCCAAACAGCCCACATTCCTCAAGCTAAGAAGAATTAATTTCTCGAAACTACTTAATTACACCACACAAATTTCATTTTGTAGAAAAAGTGAGTGCCAAATTTGTGAAGCTCTTAAAATAATTAGGTTGTTGCTATGCCTCTGGTTTCAGAAAACAACCTTTAATCAAACCTTCTGATCTCCCTAAAAAAAATGGTGGTGGTAATAACAGTGATCAAAATGATGTTTTGATAATCACAATAATAAGAAAAACAACTAAAGGTCCATCTAAAGCAGCACTAGCTAGAGAAGGAATGAGTCCATAAGCCAATGAGCAAAATGCATGGCTGATCAACATTCAACAAAAAAATAGGCAGCAGTCACCAAGAAAACAATCGACATTAGATTTGTTGTTTTACTTCAACTCACACTAATTCCAAGAATTCACAGATGAATATGAAAAGGTTGCACTTAAATCTTAGTTGGATCTGAACTTTGATAGAGAAGAGCTTGCTTAAGTGTTCACGAACTTGTTACAGGAACAATTGATAAACTTATCTTTAACTTGATGAAAGTTAAGAAGCGCCAGATCAATTTGAAGACAAAAAAAAGGATTGCTTAGTAGTGGAAACTGTTACTATTTTCTTAATTAAAAAAAAAAACATATGATCAACTAGAGTAATATAAAAAACTTATAAACTAATTTTTCAATTTTCAACCTTGTATCAAACTTTGTCACATCTTTCCTTCACATGTTGACCCTAGTTTTCCATGGGTTTCCAATATGAATTTAAAAGCACACGATCTCTCTTCTATCTGTCACATATATCTATGTAAAGTGTCAAAATGATTGTTTTAATATTCGCTTTCAAATTGTTTTGCTGCTAGCATAGGTATAATCTGTTTTAAGCAAACGAAAAATAGTTTGTTTTGCATGTGTTGACCAGTTTATACATGATTAATGTGTTATTCTCTCAATTTCTTAACGAGAGCAATTGTGTTAGGATTTTTTTTTTTTTCATTTTTAACAATTAAATTTAATGTTTGTTCCTTAGAAAAATGAAAGCAAGGATCAAACATGCCATGAATTTTCAAATGTGGAAAGTCATTGCTCAAAATTTGTTAATTTCTAGGCCCACAGGCTGCCTCAAGGAAACATAGTTAATCCAAAGGAGAATGCAGTTTAAGTGCATCATATTGTAAGGGAATGGAGAATATTGTAAGCTTTCATATATATTAGAAAATGGACCGGATGAATAATTCTTACAGCAAAAAACTCAGGTGTTGATGCTAACACTGAACCGCCGAACCAGACTGCAAATCTCTGGATAGGATGGCTGACTACATTCACTTCCACTGGTTGTGACTGGAGACCCAAAACAACAAACATGTTCAAGATTTTTGCGCTAGTCACAACAGGAATAAAAATAGAAGAAATATTATACATTTGAAAATATCTTTTTATTGTGCGTGTAAATAATAAAATGCTTACTTTTACTCCCCCACCAAGTCTAGCTTCAGATGCAAGAACACGTGTATCCACAATCTTCTTCAAATCCCGTTGCAATCTTCTACCAAAGTCTTTGAACATGGTTGATCCTCCAGATAACACTATATTCTAAATTCAAAATAAAAACCAATGTGTGATAATAAGCACAAAAGAAAGATATTGAGCAAATACAAGAATGTGCTTAAGTGCAACTTTGTATTCACTCGTGCAATTGCAATTATCAATTGCATCTCTGTGAGAAGAAATAGCTCATGCCAAAGTTTGAAAATTACCAATTCACAATCTCATTTCAATTTTTTTTATTGTTCCTAACTATTGGGGTAAAATATATTGTATTGTTTCCTCAGAATGAATTTTGTACAAGGTCCAAAATTTGAACTATATTTTCCCTGGACTATGGATACTTCACCTTATACAAAGCCCTCCTTGTGTCAATTGGTGCAGACTGAATACACTTATCTATCACAGCTGGTAAAGGAGTGGTAAAGTCACTGCTATAAATCTCAGGATTAAAGAATACCTGGTGAACAAGTTAAAAAAATCAGAAAACAAAGTACAGTGGAAAACAGTATATAAGATAGCACTCACAAGTAACATATTATAATGAATTAATTATGCTCACCAAATGCTCGGCATATACTAAAAAGTAACTCTTGCATTCATATATTTTTATTCGTGAAAATAAGAAACCATCACCAGTTACCCAAGAAGATATTGAGTTCAATCCTCCGAAAAAAAAAGGATGTAATTAAGTTTCAATTTGAACGCTGGCATGTATTCAGGAAGATTGTGGCTAAAGCAAATCTCAGAGTTTCAGCGTGTAAAGATTTTCAGAATCATAGTAATTAGGATATCTAGATACTACAGGGAAAATGATTTCAATAAAGTAGGAATAGACAAAAATAGTGATTGCAAGGGTAACCAACAGTAATACTGCATAGCATGTATGCAAGATTACTCTCCCATGCTGCGCAAGCAGGAAATACATATTTCAATTGTGGGGAAATTCTTACAAAAAGCTTAAAGAATAAATATTTCCCAAAGATTTTGGCTTCATAAGCAAATCCAATGGAATTTCTCTGAGGAACAAGATGGTACTTGCATCAGTGATGTTTATATAAATCAAGCCTATTTCTCGTCTACATTTGGTGAAAACCATGGTTTGTCATACAATAAAATAAGTTAAGTTGCTTGCACAGAAAATACCATGCTCGAAAAGCTAGAACTAACCTCAGGACCAAGAAATCGTTCATATCCAATGTCACAGGAATATGGTGCTCCTGTTTTTGGTTTAATACCTCTCCATTGCTTGATATACTTTGCCGGTTCCTTGTCATGCTTGTTGAACTCCTGAATCATTTTGAGAGCCGGCATATTACTATGTTATTCTAGATCCAAACATATGTGATGTGGCAGAACAGCATAATTCCAATGAAACCTTTATGCTCTATTTGAAAGTAAGAAGGCAATGCAGATCAATATATCCAATTCAAGATTCTAATAGAAGCAAAAATGACCTTGACAATATCGGAACAAGTATAGCAATGCATTTCCTTCGCTTTCCGAGCTACTTCAAATGAATCTTCCGGGGGTACATTCTCTCCTCTTTCCTACACCACAGAATACAAAAAGGAAACCTCAGTCAATACCATTGCTATACAATCCCCAAATCCATAGACTCAAATGGCAAGTACAAATATATGAACATTACTTTAGTAAGTAATTGATGACTTTATGATTGAGCATCTACAGGGATTAGAAAACAAGAGAGGAGCTTGAATCCACATTGTCTGTCTCTCTCACTTACAGCAAAACCTAAATGGTTTTTTCTATTTAACACAAAGTAAACAGGATATAAAAAACCTCAGTGTTGCAATGGTACACAGAAGCATAAATAACCAAAAGGTCCCAAAAGTTATAAATAGGGAAACCCATGGTTGCCTCTAAAGATCAACTCCGTACTGAGTTGATAGAACTTTTGCAAACAATAAGGACTGAGTAGACAAGCAAAATTAATACAACGCACAGCAAAAGGTTAAAAGCTAAATCACAATAGATTGATGATGGATCCACAATGTATGGTGACAAATTCAAGTTAGAGGTTGAATAAGAGGAGTGCAGATGAAGCAATTGAATTCAACAATCAAGTCGTAGGAAAACATGTCTTAAGTATGGACCATAATCTTGCCTCGGATGCTAGTGCAAGACAGAAGCATTAGGTGTCACATCATGAAACTGCAGAATTATGGTCTGTACCTCTCCATTAAATGTTTCAAATGATCATGCTCATAGAACTAGAAAGAATGTTCTAAGTCAGGAAGACAATTTCTAATTTCCATTTGTTAGTTCAAAACTGAGAGGAAGTTCTATAAAATCTATTTCATGACCATAAGAATTTTTCATCTAAAACAGATCAGATTTTGAGGGGGAAAATATCTAGACATGTCAAGAACATTTTAGCAAAAGGTGTAAGCTCTCAATTAAAATCTAGACACAATTTTCTCAAAAAAAAATAGCATTCCATAAAAAAGGAAAAAAAAAGAATAAATAAATAACTTTTCTCCTCCCTGCCCACCCATTCTCATGTATTTTCCTTACTTTTCTTCTTCTTTCACGTCTAAAAATAAACCAAACATGACAAAAAAAAATGCTATCAGTGAGGGAAGTATATCTAGAGTGCCCAATACCAAATCCGATTGCTAGAAGTCAAAACCAACTTACCCGCATGAGCTGCTGGATAAATAGAGTAACATCTTTGCCAGCAATAGGGATTGACTTAATGCTGCTCCCAATAACATAACCATCTGCGACAGGTACAACATAAGTAGCTCCATCTCCAGCATCCACAACAACCCCTGTCATCTCACACTAAAAGAACTGTAGGTCAATCTCAAAGGAAAAGGATCATAATCATACAACTTAAGAGCAAGATTAAAATGAAAACTTCAATTGCAGTTAAATACTAAAAAGGAGAGCAAAAGAAACATATTAGTATTACATTCTTCTTTTTTTCCTCAAAAAAATCAGAATCATCTCTCTCAAAGAACACATCGTGCCACCAATTCAAAGCACTTAACCCTAAGCAACATAAATTAGAACACCAGCTAGTTTATGTTTAATGTTTATGTTTTCAAATTTAGCTGCAAGAAATCATTAATTTCAAGACAGGTATACATGTCAATGGCTTTTCTTGACTTGCGTATTTTTGTTAAATGATTAATTCAAGAACACACACACATTTACCATAGATTGCTGCATGTGTCAAATAAGTCATCCCCCAAAAATCAAGACAGGGAAAATACAAACAAGTAAACTTATTCACATTCAATTAGGTAGCTTGAACGTTCCAATAAAACTACTAAAATACATATTACAATGAACTCACGAGCAACCTATGATATGTTTCACCCGTTTATCATTTCAAGCCCTACTTTAAAGTCCCAAATCAAAATGCAAAACCAAACCCTAAATTCAATAAAATAAAAATAACTACCAAAACTCAAAACCCAATATTTTCATTCTAAACCCAGCCTCTAATGAAATTTGCATGATTAAAAATGACCAAGAAATTCTAAGAAACCAACCTTGGATGTTGTGTAACCAGCTGCAAGAGCGAGCACAGAATTGACGGCAATATAAAGCCCAGGAACATTAAAGGTCTCGAACATAATCTCACCGGTATACTCACGACTCTCCGGTGCAGTAAGCGGGCTTTCAGTCAATAAAAAGTAATGATCCTCTGGATCGCAACGCAAATAATTAAAAATACACTGCTGCCAGTACCTTTCCATGGCATCCCAGTTAGCAACTTGACCATGTTTGATTGGATAGCTAAGATTATAAGTATTACTAGATCTCGATTTGGCAAGCGCCTCGTCTCCTATAAAGAAATCTAGATCGGCCATAACCCCTGCACTATGCTGCGCTAGCCAATTTGCTTTCGAAGAAGAAGTTCGCGATTGATTTAAAAACGATTCGTTTACTGCTACTACTGATGGTAAAATAAAACACGGCTCTACATTTCCCGCAAATCCCATCTTAGTATACCTGCAAAACAGCAACAAAACACACAATTAATAAAAAAAATATTAATTGAGACATTTTATCAAACACCTTGGGCGCATCAAAGAAAGAGACAGTACCCTGAGCCGTTGTCAATGACGACGGCAGGACGAGAGGAAGCGTCCATGAGAGATAGAGAATGAATAGTGGTGAAGGTAGAGAGGGATCAGCAAGGGGGATTCAAAAGAGGGTTTAAGAGAGAAGGTCATGGTCGAGAGAGAAGCGCGAAAAAAAGGAAGAAGACGGTGACTTGAATCCCAAGTGAACGCAGCCACTCAATGGTAATTTGGTGAACAAAAAGGTTGTCTCCATTTCAACAACAAGAAGGTAATGAACTCAACGAGGTAAGATGATTTCTCCTCATCAATTTCTTCATCCTTTTATTAATTATTATTGTCGAGAGATGGTCTTGTGTCTCTCGTCTCTTTTCTTGCTGTCTTGGATGCTTTTCTTGGCAATCCAATCCAACCTTCTCATTCGCCAACACAACAACAACAACAAGCACTTTCTCTCTCTCTCCCTTTTGTACTGTGGGTTTTTTTTTGTTTTCAAGGAAAGTTAGATTCTGAGCATTGAAGTCCCTGTAATTTTACACTAATCCATTTACTCCTTGACGTTTCAATTTGTAGCCGTGTTAGTCCCTATGTCCAGGATCAACAGCATTTGTTCTTAGGTTGACTTGTAGCATTTTTCTATTGAATTTTACAAATGATAAGCTTTGAACTTAATGAGAATCAAAATTAAAATCGATTTTAGAAGGAGATTTATGTTCATAGGTCTAAATTACTAAGATTATTACTTGATGGACAATGTTAAGGTACTTAAGTGCTTATTCTGGAACTACAGGGGTGTTTTTGTTAAAAAAACATTCCTTAAACCGGGTTTGACAATCTTCGTACAATTTACAACACTATGGTTTAGGACCGTGGATATTTTAGCCTTCGATCACTTGTCGGTTATTTCATTTGGGGGAACTTTGTGGGACCACGGGAATGTTAAGGCTTAAAACAAGAGTGGCGGCACCGTCTTGCGGGGTGAATGTGACGTGACGTCTACGGTGGAAAGTTTCAACATGTACGGTAAAGGGACTAGTTCAAAAAAAATATAAGTACAAACCTGCCCCTATACTGTTAAATAAATTTCAATTGCGTCCTTGATCTTTGAAAAAGAGGAAACCACATCAAATCGTGCACGATGAGAATGCGAAATAAAAAATAGGGGGTGTTTGTTCTTACACCTGGCCACGCTTCTCAAGAATTTTAAATTTTTTTTTCTTTAAATTAGTTTTTCTCCTCAATAATCCCCTATGAATTAGTAGATTAATGATTAAGATATCTTCGTTATCTCCTCGATATTTGTTTTGTTTTTCTCCTCAATTTCTTTAAAATTCACAGTGCACTTGTGATGTTGATTTAATCGCTAAAACAGAGTCTATTTTTTTATGAAAATAAAATATAAACTCACTCGGAGATTTAAATATTTTTTAAACCTCTATATGTAATTTAGAACAATTAATTAAATTGTTCACGTCTTCTTATGAAAAGAAAATAAAACAAAGAATGTATCACTAAAAAATCATACATTTTTTTTCTCTTATATATGAAGTGCAAGCATCGACCAGAATATATTAAATAAAGAAATCTTTTAAGGTATTTTATCTCCCATTTACATTTGCACATTGATCTAGAATTGATAGAAAGAAATTCTCTCCATTCCTTTACATAAATTAGTAACTTTTCTTACATATATATATTGATGAAGCTATAAAATCCAGTATGCCATAATAGGTTTTTAGATGGTTAGATAATGAGTTAATTAAATATTCATATAATTGTATTATTTTTTCATAGCAAATAAATGTGATAGCATGATGTAGGAATCCTAACACCGTAAAATAATTATATTTGGGTGGATTTAAAGACTCAAGTATGAATGTTTTAGGTCTCTAGATCCACCAAAATATATATAAAAACAAAAATTTAATAATAATTTAAAAAACTCAAATCACTATTTATTAGAATAGTAATTTAAAGATATTGCTATTTGCTTAAAAAACATTTGAACTTGGTATTGAAGGTAGGATGGTCTTTTCATCATGACATAATTGTTTTTTACAAATTATAGGATTAAACTAGTCATTTATCTTTTTTTGCACAATAAAAATACAAATTTAACCATGGAATCAAAAAAATATAATGCCTATTACCCAGGGATGTTTTAGTCTTTTCAATTTTTTTCAAAAAAGTGCAATTATTTTTAATACATTTAAAGACAAAATCAACTTAACCCTCTCACAATTTTTATATTTTTTTTTGTCATTTTACATTGGTTTTATTGTAGGTTTAAGGTTGCATAGGTTTTTTTTTGTAATTAACATATATTAAATATAAAAAAAATCGTTAAGAGTGTGGACAACCTCGGTGTCATTTAGGCGATGCATGTGGGATTGTCAGGTAATCAAATGCAGCCTTCTATGATGGTGTTTGAAAGGTCTCGGCGTCCTCAACCCGACGAGGCGACACATGTTCAAAGATTCATTATGGTTTGATGTTGGTAGCCATTTCTTTTTCCCTCTTATTTTCTCTCTCCCTATTTAGATTTTTGCGTCGGCCCCTTAAAAATTCAAGAAAAGCCATTTAATTTGTTAATTCTTTAGATTTTGTCCATTTTTTATTATGATTTTTTTCAATATAATAATTTATAAAATTGGTATGCCTTTTCAATTTTATCCCTCTTGATTTTTTTTCATCTTTTAGATTTAGTCCTCATTCTTTGTATTGGTATTTTTTTGTTTGAAATTATTTTTTAAATTAATTTTGTTTTGTGATTTCACCCTCATTTGGGTTTTTTTTTCTTATCAAATTTAATAATCTTTATTCTTTTGATTTTTATTTTTTACTTTGACAAGTTTTTAAAATTGGTTCGTAACAAACTCTTCATTGGACCCAAATCCAGGGTTTCACATGTTATGAGTTTTTAAGATTTGACAAAGTTTAAGACGCTTGCTTGGTTTCTCCCGCCTTTGTCTAAGCTAATTTTTCCCCATCTCATCCTTCCATATTTATTCATTTCAAGATTGAGTTTTTTTTTTTAGTTTGCTTTCTGTGAAATGTTTTTTTTGTCTTGAAAATGAACTGGTTATCTTGGATCTTTTTGTTTATCATTTTTTGTTGATTTTTTTAGCTAATTCTTTAGATTTATTTTTTTTTCTCCTTACTTTCCTTCAAGAAATTATTTTTTTTAAATAATTTATAAGGTTAGAATTCTTTTTTTTTCCTATTTCATTTCCCATATATTTTTTTTTAATTTAGTTTTCATTCTTTTAATTGCTTTTATTTTATTTGAGCTAAATTTTTAAAATTATTTTTTCTTATTTATTTATTTTCTCTAGGATCTTCCATTGATTTTAAAAATGACCCTTATTTATTTTTTATTTTTTTAATTATGGCTCTTTGTTGGATTTACTTTGGATAATCAATATTAAATTGGTTAGGAATTGAGCTTATTAATTCTGTCCAGGTCTATAATTTAATGAGTTGCGAGTTTGAAACCTTTGTCCAAGTTTAGAAGGTTCACTCGGGTTTTCTAAGGTTTTTTTTTCTTTTTTATTTTTTCAGTTTTATCATTCAACATTTATATCATTAGTGATTAGGTTTTTATTTTGTTTATCTTCCTTCTATATGATTTTTTAGCCGTGCATTTTTTGTTGTTTCTTATTTTTTTTCTAGTTGTCCATATATTAGTCTTTTTTTCTTAGTCACTTTTATAACCCAAATCATATTAAATAAATAAATAAAAAACACACTTGTATCATAAAATTACAAATGTTTTTTAATTTCAGTCTTTTTTTTATCTTTCAGATTTAATCTCTATTCTTTTTATTGCTATTTGTTTTGTTTGAGATTATTTTTTAGATTTTCTTTTACAATTTCATCCTCTATGGAGTTTTTTCTATTAAGTTTGATCATTTTTCTTTTTATTGTTATCTTTTTTACTTTTGTAAGTTTTTAAGATTGATATTTTCTTTTTTATAATTTAACCATTTAAAATTAAATTGGTTGAAAATTAAGTTTCTTGATTCAACTTGAGTCCAAGATTTTACAAGTTGCGAGTTTAAAAAATTCAACCAAGTTTGTTTGGGTTTATTTAGTTTTTTCTCTTTAATTTTAAGCTGACCCCACCCCCCTCCCTGCCTATTTTTTTTTTTTTTACCTTTGCTTTGTTAATTTTATTAGGTTTGATTTTTATAGGGTTATTCTCAGATTCATGATCAGAGCTATTGGTTTCAAAGGTTAGCAATAGTTGATTTTATTTTTTTTTGTCATTTTTTAAGTTATTTGTTTTAATTTCATAATTCAACATTTGATGTATTGAAAAATGATCTTTATACTCTTTTTCCTCTTTCCTTTCATGTGGTCCCTTTTTTCCTGATTTTTTCCCATGAGATTATCCAAATCTTATGCCTATTGTCATGAAGTTTGATAGTCAACCCAATTAAAAAAAAAATTCTTGCTTTTATTATTTTCTTCAATTTCACCCTTCAACATTATTTTTTATATCTTGAATGAGCTCATGTTGTTTTTTTTACCCTTATTTGTTATTATTTTTTTTCATTTTATTTATTGTTGTTATATTTTATTTATTCATATTATTTAAACTAACAATTGGTCCGGTGACTCAAGTCTTAGATTTGTTTCCTTACTTTTTTTTATGTTAAGAAAAATCTTGACTAGAGCACAACAAAGCACAGACCATAAATATAGTATAGTAAAAAAGGCCTTGGTATTTCGCTATGGGAATGAATAATGAAATGTCAAGGTCCACTTTGGTCTTCAAAATCTTTGAGGATTTTTTTTAAGTTCAAACTTAGTTTTTTTTTAATATAATCCTTCAACATCGGGTTTATTAGATATTGGATTTCATATTTTGTATCGATTTATTTTCTATGGGGTTATCACAATTTCATGATTCAAGTTGCATGTCTTGTGATTAGCCATATTGACTCGGGTGTAACAAGTTGACTCTTATTAACTTGAGTCATTTTTTTTGTTATTTTTTTTTCAATTTAAGGTGATAAAAAGGTCAATAGTCAAACATTAAAATCAAAACATTGAGGACCAAATATGAAATTTTATAAAATAAAAAAGTCAAAGTTGATTTTTTTTTCATGGTCAAACACAAAATTCAATGGAAAGGAGAGAGTGAAGAAGAAAAGAAAAGGAAGGGGTGCTCGATGAAAAACTATTATGGATAGGGGTGAGTAAAAAAACCAAAAAACAAATTAAATAGAGAAAACTGGAAAAAAAATAACCGAAAAAATCGAACTGTGAAAAAAACCCGATTAAACCGATTAAAATTTTGAAATAACCGAGCCAAACCGAAAAAACCGAGCCAAACCGGTTTGAACTGGTTTTTGTCCTAAAAAATCAAACCAAAACCGGTCGGTTTGAATCGGTTTCAGTTTTTTTTTAAAAAAAATTCGGTTTAGTTATTTTTTTTTATAAAAACCGAACCGAAAATGATCACTCCTAATTATGGAGCTTCTAAGCGCTGCCCCACATGGAAAAGGGTGTTGTGGAGCTTAAAGCACCGTAGAAGAAGCTGGCATTCTTCCACTTAACGGTGGCTCACGCTACTCAAAAAGCGGGGAGTCCCCTTAAATGTTGGCACGTTAATAACGGAGAAAAACTGAATCACCCCTAGCCCAACTTTATAATAACAGAAAAACCTATAAGGCATTACAAAAACACTCATGGACTCAAAGCTTAGGAAATTTGATTTAAGGGGCAATTTGGTCATTCTAATTTTTAGAAAAACATAAAAACTCAAAAATGCCCCTCAACGTAATTAAATGAAAATAACTTTCAAGGCTAATTTAGTACTTTTACTATACTAAAAAATATATGAGATGACTATAATGACTCTTATGAATTTGCAAAGACATTTGAACCCTTGTGAAAAGACTAGATTGCCCTCGTAGCAAAGCAAGTTGTTTTTATAAGGCAAGGGTAAAATAGTAAATTTACTATACAAGCATAATAAATTATAAATGCATGTACAATAAAAGTTTGATTTCTTTTAGCTTTGGATATAAATTAGTTATGTGACATGCTCTTCGCTGCGAGCCATATTTAATTTTTTTAACAACAAAACTATATACACAAGTTTTTTTGATGTGTTGTTTTAGAAAATAAAAAAGTTTAGGCATGCATGCAATCAAATAAATCAACAACTATATGTGTTAATAAATAAATAAAAAGCCATAAATGATAACTAAAGATAAATCTGGAAAAATTAAGAGACAGATGTATATTAAGATTTTTCATCTCGCAAGACGGAATATTTACCTAATTATGTTTGCTAAACTTATTTTTGAAAATATTTTTTTTATTCAATCAAATAATAATAGAAATTGATACATACATTAAATTGATTGAGTAAAATAAAAGGAAAAAAAAATACCATGCAAGGCTAAAACGCATTAGAAATATCATTTGATTTTTTTTATTTGAAAAAATAAAGTTTACCTATATAAAAGATAAAAAAATATAAATGAATAATAAAAATCTATTAAAAAATTAAATACATATAAAATAACAAAAAAAATCCATCATTTAAAAGAGGCTCTACAATCAAAATAAAAGAGAGAAGTTGTATTGATTTAAATATAAGTAAAAAAATAATCTTTTAAAAAATATGAAAAACAAATTAATCTAAAAAATAAAAAATATAAAGAAGCAAAAGACCAGGCGCTGCTGGGCCTAACTCATTTTGTCAAGACCCACATGTCTGAGCCCTTTTTTTTGTTGCATCGTCCACCTCGATGTTTTTTTAAAATCAAATAATGTGTCATCTGCTTTTGACTAGATTTCGGTCAATGTGATGATCAAGAAATCAGGGCTTGAGGTTTTATATAAAAAACTCATTTTTCAACCTATTTATTTATCTAAAATATCTAGAAAACACTATAGGAACAATGATAAGCCTATCAATGGCTTAAAAAACCCAAAAAACTATCAAAAACCAAAATCAACCCAAAACTCAAAATCTTCTCGAGCTCAAATCTATTTTCATAAACTTTAAATGTAAAAAAAAAAATACTTAATATGAACTCTCTTCATCAAATGGATCAATTTACACAAATAATAACTATGTTTGGCAGGCTAAATCGGCGTCAACAATATTTTTCTTTCTTTACCATCAAAATCTTGTTATCTCTCTCTCCTCTTTTAAATCAGAAATTAAGAAATAAAAAAAAAATTTGTAATAAAATTAAATTGAAAAAATATTGAGGTACCGAATATGTATACTTTTTAAAACATAAGGACTAAATTAAACTTTTCATCTGAATTTTAAAACCATCATTTATTTGTGACATCTTTTCTACTTTGGTTCCTTGTTTTTTAATTTTATTTTTAATTAATAAATTTGATTTAATTGCTATTAAATTTAATTGAAAAAGAATGCAATCAAACTAAAAAAAAATAAAATTAAGAATCAAATTAAAAAAAAAAAACTAAAGCACAATGAAATATGAGAGGAGGCATAATATCCACGCGTTTTAGTCTTTTACAAAATAATAATATAATTTGTGTGTTCGAAGCATACGTTCATTAAAGTTTTCTTGCATTGCTACGTCGCAGCCATGTTAAAAATTGACTGGTCGAATTCCCTTGGCCTCTGGGAATCAAACGCACTAATCAAAACTAATAAAAACAAGAATTAGGGTTAACCAAGTCATTTTCACAGTTTTGGGAAGAATGGGCCGGGGCCCATACAAGGAAGTGTGGCGCTCATTCAGCCGAAGGACACTCTCAATTCCACTATCACACCCCCCCGCTGCCCAAACTGCGCACGCTAGCTGTCTCTCCACAACCATTATGACCCCACCCACCTGACCCCCCTCCCCTCTCTCTATCTCTCTGTCTCTCTCTCTCATATCTGTACAACAAACAACAACACAACAAAAGTTTAAAATAAAAAAAATAATCAACATCAGGTCATCAAATCA
The DNA here is from genome assembly GCF_000002775.5 of Populus trichocarpa. Lineage (NCBI taxonomy): Eukaryota > Viridiplantae > Streptophyta > Magnoliopsida > Malpighiales > Salicaceae > Populus > Populus trichocarpa. The sequence goes on along the minus strand of NC_037294.2, from coordinate 8,314,780 downwards.
TGCGCCCGCTTTCTTTCTTTCTCTTTTTATTAAAATGCGTAATTTAGCTTAACCTACGCTTCGAGTCCACACTGCACTGTTACTACAACACTGTTCTCTCTTCTCCCCCTCTGCATTACTGACAACTGCATCAGCACTGCCTTAAATGGGATCCAGTGTGCGTCTTGCACCCCCTCCCCTCTCTCTCCTCTTTTACTGTCATGATTAGCATGGATAGCCTACAGGCTAGCTAAGCTTAGCTACCTCCTTCTCAAAAATTTATAGCACCCGCCTCTCCTCTCCTCTTCAATTTATACTCGTGTCTCCTGGATCTTATGTCATTTACGAGACCTTTCGTTTCGCTAAAGCTTGGAGCTCCGATCGGGTCCGTGCATTTGCTATCTGATCCGAACCAATTCGGAGCTCGACCTAAAAAATGAATCCTCTCTGCTGCATTGCTCCGGTATCCATCGATCGGGATCGGGCCAACCCGGTTGTGGCCAAATCAGCGAGTCAGTCGCAATTAGGACTTGATTCTTCACTTAGAACCCTAAATCAAAGTTCAAAACAGAGTTTTTCAGTTCAGGCATCTCGCGACCTCGACAAGTTTTCATCGATTGTAAGTCAAGAAATCGAAGACTCGAAGGTTTATAGTGTGAGTGGGAGCGTGAGTGTAGCGGGTATTCTGTACAAATGGGTGAATTATGGGAAGGGATGGAGGTCTCGGTGGTTTATGCTTGAAGATGGAGTGCTGTCGTATTATAAGATTCATGGACCTGATAAGATTTTGACGAGCCCAGCAGGTAGAGACAAGGGAGTTAGGGTTATCGGAGAAGGTTCTTTGAGGTACATGAAAAAAGTCAATTGGAGCTGTAGCAGCAGCAGCAGCAGCAGTAATGGTGGTGGTGGTAATAATCGGCTCAGGCAGTGCAAGCCATTCGGCGAAATTCACTTGAAGGTTGCTTCTTTATTATATATAGTAGAAAAGAAGAAGAAAACTCCTTTTCTTTTTGTTGACTTTTCCTTGCTTTTTTGTTGTTTATGTGAGTATGGATCATTACGAAATATGTTTATTATTTGGTTGTTTGTTTCTGCTGATTTGTTTGATGCTATTGTCTCTTGCCAAACATTACTAATAGTCCTTTATGTCAGCGTGGATCATTAGGAAATTCATTTAAAGGAATTTCTGATAAATTATGTGCTGGTGGTTATACATAGTGATAATGATATTCAAGTGCTCCCGAATCCTATAATTTATATGTCTGTTATGTACTGTGATTTTCTTTTAATATTCCTCCAGCATCTATCTCTTCGAAGTGTTTAGCGCATGATGTGAAAAGCTGATTTTCTTTTAATGTTCCAATGATACATGATGAGCTTACCTATCTTCTCACTGATGTTATTCAATTCAGAGGCAGCAGTCATGTAGTAACGTGTTATGACCCCTATTTCCAATAAGTTCCTATGTTTTTGTGGTAGCTCGTTTGGGCTTTAACCTTAATTTGTAAGCAGGTTTCTTCATTTCGAGCTAGCAAATCAGATGACAAGAGGCTCACCATATTCACTGGAACAAAAACTCTTCACTTGTGTTGCGTAACGAGAGAAGATAGAGCTGCATGGGTTGAGGCCCTGCAGGCTGCTAAAGATCTTTTCCCTAGAGCGTTGACAAGCAGTGATTTTTCACCTTCTGAAGATGTTGTCATTTCAACTGAGAAGTTAAGATCACGGCTAGTGCAGGAAGGTGTTGGCGAGACAGTCGTCAAAGATTGTGAGTCCATTATGTTATCAGAACTCTCTGAGATGCAAAACAAGTTGAAGGCTCTACAACATAAACACATCACGTTGCTGGACACATTGAGGCAATTAGAGGTGCTTTTTGTTCTTGTATTTACCTTTGATCTGTGCAATAATAAATTCGAATATATCAAGCATGAGTATAACATACTTTTACATTCCAGAATTTCATGAGAATGAAGCTGGACATCTCATTTTCATTTTTCAAACGTTATTATATGTTATTCACCTTGAATTTGGCTCAAGAATTGCAGTAAATAGGTTTTGTTGTTTCAATTGAATTTGAGATGTTCACACTAGTAGAAGAGACGCATGCACCAATATATCAATGGTAGTGGCGGCGGCGTGGTGGTGTTGGTAGTGGCACCGGTGGTGAAGATGGTGGCGGTGAGTTGGCGATAGGATGGTGGTGTTTGAAATAATTGGATACTATTATGAGTGGATTACTATCCATAAAATATTTTACGGAATTTTATGAGTTTAAAATATTTTTCATCAAATGAAGTAAATTTAAAGATCAACATAAAAAAAATTATGCTGACCAATTTTATTGTAAAATATTTTATGGGAAAAAAAACACAAGAAAATCAAGAAAACATTTTATGCAAAACAAACGCTCCCTAAAAGACTACAAATTTCAACATAAAGTTAGACCTCCTGACAATTAGGAAAACTACTGAAATACCCTTGTTTTACTGGAATTTGCAAAGGTTATAACTCCCCTCTCTTACAAAATCACTCATAATACATTAAACCAATTAAATTAATAAATCTGTCAAGATACTTCATTCCTAGGTCAAAAAGACTTCATGGTTGATGAAGAACCATTTGAACTACCCTAGGTTTCAAAGAGGAGAGTTCCTCTCTCAACTATGATAACACCATCAATTGGAATCTAAAATAAACGAGAATGACAGTGTCCCAAATGCTTCATATTTCAAATATGCTTACAAGGAAACAAAAAATTCTTGGTGCTTCAGAGACATGGAAAAGAGAGAAGGTTTTCATTTTATGTTTTATGTGAATGAATATGTATTGCTGCAAACTGTGCATTGAACTATAAGGCATTAATTGTGATGTTTCTTTGATGATGATCATTTTATAAAATTTTATTCCTTTCATATTTAAGCACGCAGAATCCCTCATGCATATGATGCTGGATCAGTGATGAAGAACTTTATCGAGTAATTTTCACACCTAAAATTGTTTTGCAGACAGAGAAAATTGAGCTGGAAACTACTGTGGTAGATGAAACGAAGGAACGCGATTCATATTGTGGACAAGCAAATCGACGATTTAGTGGTTAGTTTTGCTTTTAGATCTCTGTTATTACCATATTTTGATTGATTTTTTGATGCTAGTGCCTATCAGGTCTTATTGGTTAAAGAGTTTACGTAACCTTTTGTGTGAAAATACTTCAATCATACCACTGTTGGGGAAAAAAGGAAAAAGTCATTGGTTGATATTTTGATGGAGCAAATCAACCTTGTAGATCATTTTGGAATTCTACATGCTGAATAATTTTAATCAATTTCCTGGTTCTTCTGTAACTTGATTTTTTTGTCTCAATTTGGCATGTTGAAACAAAATAGACAAGCAAACTTGTAAGTTCTCCACTGGTATCAGTTATAGTTGGTGGAGTCTTGTACTTAATGGTACATAGCTCCTTCCTCACTATAGTCTTTGACAATCTCTATTTCAACTTTAGGATAAACTTAGCTAGATTGTTTAAAAGGCATTCTTGCTTTGCGCTAAGTTTTCTGATGAGACTTATTGTTGGTGCGAGTGTTGAAAATTTACTCACATTCATGTTCTTTCCATGTCACAGATTTCTATTCTGTCATGTCAGAGGCTAGTGCGAGTGATTTTGATGCTGATAATGAAAGTCAAGATGGAGGAGATGTTGAATCAGATGAAGATGACGGTATATTCTTTGATACAAATGACTTTTTGTCTGCAGATGCTTTAAGAAGTGCTTCCTATCGGAGTAGGGAAGCTACTGGAAATGCTGGTATATATGATAAAGATGGTTCTGATCATTTGCTTGGGGCTGAGAAGGAGATCATGACAGTTCAATATCCGTATGTTAAAAGAAGAGATAATTTGCCAGAACCGAAGGAGAAAGAGAAGCCTGTTGGACTATGGTCAATTATCAAGGACAATATCGGGAAGGACCTGTCTGGTGTTTGTCTTCCTGTTTATTTTAATGAACCACTCTCTTCATTGCAGAAGTGCTTTGAGGATTTGGAGTACTCGTACTTGGTTGACCGAGCATTGGAATGGGGAAAGCAGGTCAGGTCCTCAGCTGTGCTTTCTTTTGTGACAAAGCAGTTTTAAAGCATGATCTGCTTGTTACATTTTAGTCCAGGTAGTTGGTTGATCAAGCATTGGTGGACTGTAACAGATTTTTTATTTTTATTTTTTTAATTAACGAATCAACTTCTTTCCTTTGTTTTGTTTGTTACCACTGATTCAATTTGGTAACTAGCTGTTACTTGGGTTCTTGGTGATTGTAATCCCCATTTAGGGAACTTGGAATGGACTGAGGTCATTCTGCCTGCCTGCCTGATTTTAGAGGGCTATCTGGTTTGAAAAAAAGCCTGTTTAAGGCATTTATTTCTTGTTATGGATAATGAGGTGTTCAGACCTTGAACATATTTGTAGAAAACTAATATTGTGTCAGCAAGAGTTTATTGAAAACTCTATTTCGTTGTTTTAATTAGTTCCATTCTTTGGTTCATGTGGGAACGGTTTATGGTGGATCTTATATTGTATTAGGATGTCATTGAGTTAGCATTTTTACTTATACATAATGAGATTTTGCATGTTGCAGGGGAACGATTTGATGAGAATTCTAAACATTGCAGCTTTTGCTGTATCTGGGTATGCCTCAACAGAAGGTCGACAGTGCAAACCCTTCAACCCTCTCCTTGGGGAGACCTATGAGGCTGACTATCCAGATAAAGGACTTCGTTTTTTCTCAGAAAAAGTAATGCTCTTTCTTCCACCTTATGTTTTAAATTGATTGTGACTAATTCTTGAACCAGATGTACAATTACTATTGATGTTGACTAGTATCTAAATAGAAATGAATCCTAGTTTTCTCTTTATCCTTTATATGATGTTTGACTAGCCTTTTATTCAGGTTAGTCACCACCCTATGGTAGTTGCTTGCCACTGTGAGGGAAGAGGCTGGAAGTTCTGGGCTGACTCCAATCTCAAAGGGAAGTTTTGGGGGCGGTCTATTCAGCTTGATCCTGTTGGTGTCCTCACCCTGCAGTTTGAGGACGGTGAGACCTTTCAGTGGAGCAAGGTCACCACCTCCATATACAACATTATACTTGGTAAAATTTATTGTGACCACTATGGAACAATGCGCATCAAGGGCAGCGGAAACTACTCCTGCAAGCTCAAGTTCAAGGAGCAGTCCATCATAGACCGGAATCCCCATCAGGTAATTATTTTATTTCTCATGCAACCAGGGGGGCAGTTGCCCTCTTTAGTTTTTGTTCCAAAAAATAAATTATTAATATATTGAAATTAAAATCTCACCTTGTACTAAAAGATGTTTGACCTCCTTGCCTTTTCTCCTAATTTGTAGAAAACCATAAAGAGAAAAATATTCAAGTGGAGGAAGGGCAAAAAGTCAAGTGATTTCATCATTTTCCGTTCTTGCTTGTTAAAGAGATTAACAACCTTTCCATCAATGTATATCCTAGGGCCTTTTGGAAGATTATTAATCCATAATCCATAGATTGCTAGCTGCTGTTAAACCAGGCAGAATGCTTTATGAAATGTATGGAGCAGCAGAAAATTGAGCCAGAAAAGATAAGATAAAAGAATTTAGACGAATAATAATGACAGTTTTTAAGAACTCAAATAATTAGTACTTTGAGGCAGCTTAATAACATACCTCAGCTCTCCTATGGTGTGTTTAGGGTTCTCTAATCCACACATGAGACGTGGAAGAGTTATATCATTCATTCCCTCCCCTCTCTCTCCTTAATGGTTGGATATTGTTTGCTTTACTCTAACTCATGGTAGATGATGACTTACATAGCTTTCCATCAGGCTCTTTTAGTTTTTTCTTTCCTCATGCCTGCATTACACATAAACACATAGAAGTACTCCTGGTGCATGGCTTCCTCGTTCACATAAAATTGGGATCCACCATGATAGCTATCTGTGGGTCCAGAGCTACATTGGGAGTTTCTAACGATCTCTTTATATTATGAACAACATGAGAGAGTATGATAACAACCAGCTCCTTTTGGGCTAGCCCAGAGCTAGAGTTGTTACAGCTATTATCATACTCTCTCTCTCTCTCTCTCTATATATATATATATATATATATATATATATATATATATGAAGAGAGAGAGAGAGATCATTGGGCCAAAGTCCAAAGCATTCTCTTATATTCTCTCTTAATATAGATTTATATTAATGTTATAAGATATAGAGATAGAGTATACTATCAATATTAATTTGTTATTCCACTTCACTTTTGTTGTAACGACCAATATAGTCATATTTAAGCAACATGTTGAATAATATTACAACACAAAGTGGAGTGGGAATAACACCACCCTTAATTAATATAGACTTTAATGTTGTTAAAGCTGCTAGGCACTCTTAAGCTCTGAGGGGTTTTAGCCTGGGCCCAAGGTCCAGAGTGCAAGTGTGGTATTGGGTGAACTACGGCGCAATGGTTATGATACAATATGAGAAGTGTTTAAAAGGTGACATAACGCCTTTTTTCTACTGTAGGTCCATGGATTTGTACAAGATAATAGAACAGGAGAGAAGGTAGCAATGCTGGTTGGGAAGTGGGATGAAGCAGTGTATTATGTGCTTGGGGATCCAACTACAAAGCCAAAGGGTTACGATCCAATGACGGAGGCTGTCTTGCTCTGGGAAAGGGACAAATCTGTTACCAAGACGAGATACAATCTCACCCCTTTTGCAATATCTTTGAATGAACTCACTCCTGGCTTGTTGGAAAAATTGCCTCCTACCGACTCAAGATTGAGACCAGATCAGAGACACTTAGAAAATGGGGAATATGAATTGGCTAATTCAGAGAAGTTGAGACTGGAGCAGCTACAAAGACAGGTACCTGCTTGTCTATCTTTAATAGGCGATGCCATAAGCTGAACAAAACAAAATGTTATGGCTGTGCGGTTGGAGCATTTGTTTTTCCTTATAGTTCAGAGTCATTTGTGCAGAGACTTTTGGCTGTCTCATCATCTATAAGATCTTGTGATGGAATCCCTTTTGAAGTTTATGCTCCCTTTAATCATTAATTTCTCTTCTGTGCTGATTGGTTAGATGATATCAAGGTGCATTAGGATTCACTGGGTTTATGGCGTTGTATTGCGGTTCTTTAGCTCATCCATCATTCATTCTCCCATGCTCATCAGGAAAAACAAAAAGGCTGTATGCTTCTTTTCTTTTATTTTTCTCAAGTAAAATATACGTTTTCTTCGTGAAACAGGCAAGGAAATTGCAGGAAAGGGGGTGGCAACCAAGATGGTTTCGGAAGGACGAGGATGGATGTTATTGTTATATGGGTGGGTACTGGGACGCAAGAGAAAGAAAGAACTGGGACGGAATTCCCGATATATTCGGTCAGAGCACTGATCCGTCTTCATGTTTAGCAGAAGAGTAAGCAAGCAAGCGGTTTCGAATGTCTCAGCAAATATATTTTGGTTCCCATCCTCCCTGTATTTTATTTTTTCTCTCCCTTCCCTCTGTTCAACTGGGAATTCAAAACGAGAGTTGTGATATTTAAATGTTGCTTTTGTTCTGCTGCAAAGACGTTCAAGGTGTGTGCCTCGTATATTTACCCTAGGAAATCAGTTAATTTACAAGGACCCGCTCTCGAGTAATTATTTAGGCACACTCTTCTCTGTAAAAATCATCTTTTTTCAATTTTTTTAAAATTTTTTCCCATCCATGAAGTTAAAAGAAGTTTTGATTCCAAGGTTGTTGACACTTGGAGAAAGGCGAACAAAATTTCAGGACATGATAAATGTTTTCTCGGGAGGGGCAACACCTCATACGACCGACCTTTCTTGGAAACTCAAGGACTGGACCGAGTCCTTGATCATCAGCTTGGGTGCTTATCGCAGATTCGCAGTCTATGAAAATTTTAAAGTTTTTCTTGAACTTATATATATATTATTTTTACTGTTTTAATATATTAATATTAAAAATAAATTTAACCCTAACCAGCTACTGTGATGATCAACAATAAGTCGCACCAATTTTGGCACCTGGCTTTAATACCATGATCAACAAATTTAACCCTGATAACAAGCTGCATCACCTAGAAGCTTTCATTAGCAAGTTTACGTTGCCATATCCTTCCTGTCTATATAAAAAAGAAGCTTCATGACGTGCTAATACATGGTTCTGATCATTTCCATGCTTTCTTCCCCCGGAACTGCTCGCCAGAACGGTTCTGCTTTCTCCTTTTCTCTTGTCCAACAGAAATGGCCTGGAACAAGCAAACAGAGTCAGCGGAAACAACCTGTTTACACTTTCACAATAAAATCATAACAAAGCAGCTGCTAAGCATGCCTCGGGACGCGAACGATCATGTACAAACTGATTTACTATTTGTTTGAACAGTGGCTCAACTGCATCAGGAGGCACCTGATACAACAAAACAGTGAGCAGGGAAGAGAGCCCGAGAATCATACAGAAGTTAGCAGAAGAAGATGAAGACCGACAGAGTAAGTTTGCAGGGGAGAAAACTACGATCAAAGCATTAAATTCAATCAATCAAAATGGAAAAGTAAGAAAGGCCATGGCCATCTTTCTGCTGCCACAGCATAAATTCCATTCATTCTAGGACCACACCTGAACATATTTCCGAAGAACGAAGAAAAGGATAAAAATCCAATAAAATAACTGGGAAGTAGGTTCCTGGACCTGAAGTTTACACAGAAATTGACGTCAATAAAAAATGTTCATTTTAACTGAAAAGTATACAAGCCAATGCAGCATTTTGGGAAAACAGAATCTCAAATTAACTCCTTGTGTTCCAACATTTTCTTCATTCTTGTTGCTCATTGTCCATGAACCTACTTCCCAGTTATTTTTCAGAACTCAAAATAAGGTATACACAGACACGCGTGCATAATTATATGTGATACCCAACATATGATACATAAGCTCAAAAACCATTTGTAAAACATGTCGGGAAAAAAAGCAAGTGCATATGCTAATGGGCACACCACAAACTCTTCCAAAGCCAAGATCTCATAATCACCTCAAAACATTCATTGGAAGTCTGAAGGCGACAAAATAACTTCTCAGCAAACCCCTGAAAGCAAAATGGAATTCTAAAATCTCTTTATCCCACATACAGATGTTCAGAATTTCTGTGGAACTACACTGAGTAAAATTATAGGCAAAGAGAAAAAACCTGTGCATTTTTTAGATGGTTGAATAGTGAATTACAATTCGAATTGCTGTTTTCCAATGACAATCTTTGCTGCCTTTTCGTGCTACATATGACACGGTGCAGTGTTGCTTTCTTTTTCTTCTTACTAGCTACTGTACCTTTATGGCATGCCTGGAATTTTGAACAAAAAACAACAAAATATGGTAAACTAACCATGATTTTTCAATCTTTAATCGATTAATCATAACATCTCCTTCAGTGCATCAATGCCAATTCTGCCAACAAGAAAGGGGTGAGGTTGGGTAATATACCATTGACCATATAAATTGGAACTTGAAAACACAAGTTAAGGCTGATTTGGGTGTTTGGTTTCATGTGATGTTAGGCTTCTGCGTATACCGTTGTGCTGTTTTTTTGGGGTGGATGGAGAGATTGAGTAAGAAGACCAAAGTGATGATGGGTTACCTTGGGGATTCATGTTCATGTTGGTGGCTCTGTTTTTTCTTCTATTTTCTTCTAGGCAAGCTAAATGTTTAACGAGTTAGCAATAAGTTACTAGCCATATGGACTATTATGATAGCACAGGTTGCTAGTCACTGTCGAGTGGCTGCCTCTAGAATTTCGCCAAAAACAAAATATAGGGTATCTGACCTTATACATACTCTTCATTAATGACAACTTGAGCAGTTTGAGGATTTGGATCATCTTCGCCACTTGAAGCATCCCTATCATCATCTTCAATCTTCTCATAATCAAGGAGAAATGACAGCAGCGATCATGATTCTGACAGACGCAATCAAATTTCAAAAACTGGAAAGCAGAAATGACAACCCCCCCCAAAAAAAAAAAAAACAAAAGAAAAGAAAAGAAAGCTGACCTTGATGATGAATCAAACATGCCATACAAATTGAATATGATGTTCTATTATCAAACCGCACCTTTCTTCAGTGAAGTTCACATAGTGTAATAAGCGCTCTGTTCGCTCATGCTTCATCATCTTGCTACGTGAACATTTTTTTTTTTAAAAAAACAACCAGTCCAAACCTTCGAAAGCACAAAGATAAATCATAGTCCAGGCTGCAAAAAATTACAAACCTGCAGCATGGAAAAGAGGATATTTTGAAGGACCCGATTGTTAGCCTCATTTTTATGCTGCTTATTCATCCTCCTAATGCTATGAACAACATGAGTAAAAGCCAATTTCCTCAATGTCCTATTTCCCAGTGTTTGAAGCTCCATATATAACGCTAGTGTTTTCACTAATATCAACCATCTACAAACACATTATGTCAATCAAATTCACGAAATTAGAAAATAATAATCACAAATTAATGGGCAATTCAAAAAAGTAAAGAGAGAATGTTTTGACTGGACTTGTATGATAGAACAGCCTGTTTAGAGATAAGTAATGTGTCGGACATAAATTCAACCTGACTATTGTTATATTACTTGAGATGCCTGACAATGAACTTCTAGAATGTCCAAAGTAGCACCTTGTAAAATTGCTCCGTAGGCAGCTCCTGCTATACAAGTTTATACTGAGCCTAAGAACTTCCATAAGAAATCCTTCGCTGGGAAATTGAGGATTGAACTGATCAGTGACGAGGGTTTTGCCATGGTTGAACTTCTTGTGCTATTAACTAATTTAAACCATTGGCTTTCGCATGTGTTATCTTTACTCAAACATTTGAAAGTACTTGTAACAATGGTGTTGGGTATGCTCTTCGGTTAATCAGTAGAATAAGCGTTTTAGAATCATGATACCGAAGACCTGAAGGCAGAGTCCGAGCAGACGATTTGAGAAACTCAGCGAGTTGAGCGGGGAACTCATCGAGTTGCTTCGGGTAAAAGGGTGTAACATGAGCCAAAAACGTGGCGCGGTCACTGAGATGCTTGGCAATGGCGGGGTCATTCTGTGGAGAAATTGAGAGCTGCTTGGTGTTGAAAAAGCTCCACAGCCGACTTGAATTGGCTGTAAACCAGACCAGATCCTTTTCGTGACCTTCTGGGTCGATTTTCATTTTGGATTGGAGAGATGGAAGGCTCAGCTTCTCCGAGCTCCGTCCAGAAGCCGACAAGGAATCCGCCGTCGACATTTTTAAGATTGAGAAAGAAAACCCCTGCTAAAACCCCAGGGTCTGCTTAATTTTATCGTTATGTACAGCTACGCTTTCGAGCCGATGCATCTTACGACATCGTATCTTGGCGGAATTTTTTACCTCTCCTTCTTTTGACTGAAGCTGAGTTAATTATAACTTAGTCCCTATTGTGTTTTGGAATCAATTGATTAGTCCATTTAATATCAGAAATAATAAAATAGTTAGTCTGAAACCTGGAGGAGTGAGTAATTAGTATTTTAAAACTTTAGGGACTTGTATATTATTTATTCGACTGAAGCCCGCAGATAGGCAAGGCCCGACGGCATAACATAAGCCAGAAAATTAGTTTCGATTCCTGTCTTCTCTTCTTCAGGGAGGACTGCGAGAGTAGAGTGTAAAGAGACTGAGAGTTGGAGGCAGGCAGGCAGCCACTGCAATGAAACTACAAGGTTTAAGCAGTATAAGAACAATCAAGGCCATGAAAACCGGGCTTTGCTCGGCTCAGTTTTCAAGTCATTCTCAGGTTCCTTTTCTCTTTCCCTCGTTGAAGATTTCTTTCTTTTTTTCATGAATTGTAAATGTTATAGCCAGCCCAAGTGATTAGTGAGTAAAGACTTTACATTGTTGCTTAGATTTTCTCTTACAGTATATTTTGTTATGGGTTGGGAAGAAGAAGAAGGGAAGAGGGAATAATCGGGGACTGTATGCTCTACTTCCATGTTTTTTTTTCTAGAAAGATTGCAAAACAAACTCCTGTAAATTTATTGGTTAAAGCCTAAGGTTTCTTTTCCTTTGCTAAAGTAAACCGTTGAGAGGTGTGTTAATCATATAAAGATTATGTTTTTTCCATTCATTTCCAGGGTCTTCCTAAAGTTAAACTGAGCGATGAAGAGTTAATGTCAAAGGTGCTTAATAGAAGATGGATGTTACATATCCCAGATACTGAAATTCACCAAATAAAGCTTTCTTTATCGCAAGGACGAAATAGGGATGGACCATCTGGTAACTTATCCTTTTTGAACAATACCAAACCATATTTTGGTGATGACTTGATGGAGAAAGGCAGTGAAGATCCTTTCTTCTATGTTGTAAGGGATGATTTGTTGCATCCGTTGGTCAATGGTAATAAAGCGAGAAAACTAGATGCGTTGCTCCCCCTCCTTGTAGATTATTCTGTGACTGATGTGGTAAGCTTGCATTCCTTAAGGATATAGGATAGCGATTATATGTTATAATGCAGGGCTTCTCTTTGTTGGCTTTAGAAATTGGGTTTCTCCCCTTTATTGTGAATTATGTGCGTAGTTTTGCATTTTTCTGGAGCAGCTGGTTTCTGGTTTTGCATTTTAGTCATGTCAATGATTGGCTTGTCCTTGTTAGATTCAACCTCAAGGGATCTCAGCTCATGCACGTAAACACCCACTGTAGTTTTTAGGGAATTATGGCATGCAGTAGACTTCACCAAGCCATTCTCTCTTCAATTTTAGGGACTTTGAAGACCATATAACTTTCAACTGGGACATTTTTCTAGGTTACATGTGGAGGCTGTCAAAGTGCGCACGCAGCAGCTGTTGGTAGGTAATCTCTTGCTGTAGTGACTATAAGACACTTGCCTGAGTTTTATGGGATTTTCTATTTCTAACAAGTAAATATGAGATTTTGCTTGGCTTAGTGAGATATGCATTTTACAGCTGTTTCATGTGCTGAGAGAGGGCTAAAATCACATTTGCTTCTGAGAGGAGAGCAGCCTGAAATTCTGACGGGTTATAACCTAATTTCAACAATATATGGAGATATCACTTATGTTCCTAGATCTATTTATGCCCATCGGATGAATATGCTGAAGAGTCATGCTGATTTGGTGGCAAGCAACACTGGCCATATTTTATGCTGTAATGACATCCTTGAGTCATCTTTATCAGCCCAGTCTAGTACTTCAAGCTCTGGGCACATAGATGCTCATGGAAACACCGAGAACCATCCAAGAAAGGTCGTAATCATCAATGAAGGAGCAGGGGATGTTGTAGCATTACTAGGTAAGGTGGAAATCCTGTTTCTGTATATGTACGTGAAGGCATACTTGCTGAGAAATCCTTTTCTCTTGGTGGGTAATTGTTAGCTTTTAGGGAGTAAGCACAAAGACAGGTTGGAAATCTAGATCCTTGGTAATCATGCCCATGACGCACTACTACCCAGGCTCGTGGGATCTTCTTATCTGGGTATCATGTTGAGGATTCTGAGTTACTCTCTGTTAATGCTCTTATATTGTAATAGATGAAGCACAATGTTTAATTGACATGCTTGTCTCAAAGAATCTCAAGGTGTTTTACCTAAGGCCTATTTTATGCACTTTTGAACTGACTGGCTGTTGATGAAGGTCAAGGAGAACCACCAGAAAGATGTTCATGGTTCTTATGGATTGCCGTGACTTTGAAAGGTTTAGCTGTGCATTAAACTTTGCCAATATCCTCATGGTCTCTAGATTGTTCTTTGCTGCTCTGGGCTGTATACCAAGGATTGACAATGTGCATAATATCTATTTGCTTAATGATTTAAGAGACCATAGGTTCCCTTTGATTAAGAATGCACTATTTTTTATTATTTCTATATTGTCATTTGGAACTTGTCGTTGATGCAGTTGCTAGTGCTTCCAACAATGGCTTATTTAACGTGATTCTTTCTTATAGGTGTCATTCGCCTAGTGCAGTATCTGTGCCAGAGTCATTTACTTGGAAAAGAGAGACAGATAAAGCTGGTTGTAGATGCTGGCACTGGAACAACAGCCATCGGTTTGGGAATTGGAGCCCAATGTTTAGGGTATGTTCCAGTTTCTATTAAAGCCTTCAATTGACCTGACTAAATATTTGAATGATTGTGTTACCTACCACTCCCAGGGATTGAGTTTTATTTGACCATGCACAACACTCTTAACTATTTTGGTGACCTCTCAGGCTCCCATGGGAGGTAACTGCAGTCATGTTGGCTGATACAATTGATGCATACAGACAACAAGAGCAAAAATTAATTTCTGATTTCAGGACAAGATTTGGTTTTCATCTTACTGACCATTGCTTAAATGAAGTAGATGGAGTTGTTCATTGGGTCGCACGCTGCCATCAGAGAAAGTGCGTAATGTGCTTATCTTTTTTTGCTCTTTCAAACTTAATGTTTCCATTTTTTTGTTGCCCTTAAAATCTATGTAACCAAGTGTTTACCCTTTGTGAAGCACGGAACGTTGTTCTTTAAGATATGATTTTTCAGTGTAGGAAATTTTCATTTGAGTAGCAATTATATATGCGCAGAATTGTAATAATAAGGTTCGGTAAAAAACATTCTAGTTATAATATCCATGCAAAATTCAGAAGCGAAGAAATAAAGAGAGAACTGACATTTGTTTTTAATCTGGAGGTAGAAGAATTAGATTATGAAGTTTCTTATGCAATGTGGGGGATAACTAGGAGATAAAGAGAACGTATTAAAAACAAATTGACTTGGGTTGTATAATATTTACTGAGTAATTATCATTGGACCAATGAGTAAGAAAAGATGAGCCTTTTTTTTATTATTCATTTCAGTGTATGCATCACTCAGCCTCCTTGATGGTCTCTACTGCTAGTTTCACTATTTCTGTAATTTGGCAACATTGTTTAGGAGTTGCCCGTAACAATTGCACAGCTATTCATTGTAACCTACTTATAAATTGTGAGATCCTGCATGCAGTGTAGCCTTCACAATTATTAGTTTAACATCAGTGCAAAAGGGTTATAAATGTCCCCCGAAGGGAAGTGTTTTTTCAAGTAGACTGAGAACTAAGTCTTTATTTGTGATGTCATGGGCATATACAGTGTAAGATCTATCCAGGATATATTTTAATTGGAATTATTTGTTTTGGTTAACAACTTGAGACGTGCCTTTCTCTCTCTGTTAGATTTGGCAATGTTTTGGAAGGAGAAACAGAGACATGCCAACAAATTGCACAGCAGACTGGTATTCTAGTGGATCCTGTGTATACTTTGGCTGCATGGGAAATGGCAACACAACTTAGCAGGAAAGAAATGGAAGGGGGTGCACGAGTGGTGATGCTTCACACAGGGGGCACTCTAGGCTTGTTTGGTTTAGCACAGAGGTATAAATCTTACTTCCGTAAGCTCAAAGAAGGATTATCCTCTGTAAAAGTTGCACTTCATTAACTTTGTGTGTGATAATATACCATACCATTCAAAGAGTTCTTCTGCACCAACTATTTGTAAATCTTCAATGCAAATTGCGCAGAAGAGTTTTCGTTGCTATACTGCATGTGACTGCATTTTCCCTCCCTTGTAATCTATGGACCTTGATTCCAGTCTTTTCTTCACATTGGGTTTGATACAGCGTGTTATGACATAGACATCTCTCATTATATTATTTACCGCAAAAGAAAACAATGCAACTTTTGTTGTGTTCTTTTCTCAATCGGAACTAATCATGTGCCAATCTCAGCTCTCGGGCTTCAAATCCAAAACAAGGGGAATTGATTTTTTTTTCAGAATCATTGCCCCATTATTATTTTATAGTATAGCGAATAAATGGGTCCAGAAAAAACCCTATACAATCGCAGGGCTTGATCAAGAACTTCTAGTCCCCGCATGGGCAACTGACATGAAGCTCTCGCTTACTCTATTACAAAAAACAATAAACATGCGCAAAACAAAAGATAGTCGGACAAACTCGTTACTATTTGATAAAAAAGTGCAGTTCCCAACTGTGTCCTGATGGTCATGATCTGGAGTGCGTCTGTTGGCCAGGTGAGCCTCGTGCACCTCGCAAGCAAATGAAGTTTTCGTGTGTTTGATATTGTAATGGTTTTTATGATTATAATTTTTAATATATATATAAATTTTAGTATTTTTTAATCAAGATTTTAAGATAGTTTTTAGCTTATACTTTCAAATTTGTAGCTATAGCAAAACATAGACAGAAACGAAAAAAAAAAAAAAGTGAAACCATGGGGACTAGGGAAATAAAATAACAGGAGTCCCAATAGGAAATCTGGGAAATAGAGTAGTTATTTTACTTGAACATCGGCTGCATCACCGAATATTTTTATGCTTGAACATTCTTGATGGCAGTGTTAATGTCAATACATAAAGCTGCCTAGAATCTAAGACCACAATAAATACTGCATTTATATATATATATAAGCATACTAGAGCCAGTGGCCACTCTCCTAAGACATGTTGCCACAGAAACACGATTCGCCACAGTAGCCGGACACGACAGGGTCCGCCTTACGCACTCATGTCCCAAGACCAAGATTCAATTGGGCTCTCCTAGTTGAAAGCTTAGTAGGATTAAATAAATAAATGAGAGAGTAATAATTGCAGCAGCAGCCACTGTGGGATAGTGGCGCATACACTTTTTAGGCCAAAAGCAGTAGAAGATGGAGGAATGGAGGAGGCGGCAGCATTCCTGGTAACCAGGGGAGCAAATGAGGATGGTCCCCTGTTGCCTTTGTCTCTGCCTATATTTCCTGACATGCTCTTTGTAATAACATTCAATTCCTATGCATACACAAAACTTTAGCCAATCATTTTAGGATCATGTTGGTCCCAAGCAGTATGTTTTTGAGAGAGCCTACACTATCTGATAAAAATAATTTTCTAAATTTAAATCTAATGATTCAACCGGTATCAGTATTTAATCAATTTTAATAATTTGTTTGATAAGTTTTAGCTTTAATGTTAGATAGATGATCCTGCTATGTTGTAGGTCAAATTAATTTTTTACCGGTATAAAAAAAGATGATCATATGATAGCAACGCTTTAAAAAGAGTAAAAAAATCTAAGAATTTTGTAAATAAAAGAAATTGCATGTGTTGTAAGAGCACTGATTTGAAAAGTAAATAAAATAAAACACCATGAAATGAGCATCTCTTGCTTAACTCACGCAATTAATTTAATTTAATTAAAAAACAAAATTTTTTTTAAAAAAAAATAGATTCAACAAAGGCCAAAATAAAAATCCCAGTTAACTCTTGTTACTTTCAAAATAAAAACAAAATCATAGAAAGTGAATTAAAAAAAAACAAAACATTAGTGAATGAAACCGGAAAAAAAAGATCTTAAGAAAGAAGAAAAAAACTAAGTAAACCTGGGTGAACCTCGTAAACTCAGGTTAATCTTTCAAACTCGTAACTCGTTAAATTGTATACATTGGCTCAACTAAGAAGCTCAACACCCACCCAATAAATTTAATTTAATTTAAATAAATAAATTTCCTTTAGTGAGGCAATCCTTGTTATTTTAAAAACATAGATAAATCATATAGAAAACAAATAAAAAGAGCGTTGGAGGATGAAATCGGAAAAAAAATTGAACTTAAGAAAAGAAAAAAATCAAGCAAGTCCGAGTGAACCTTATAAACTCGGTTTAAATTTTCAAACTCACAGGTCATTAAATTCTCGACCCAGGCTCAACCTAAAAGCTCAACACTCGAAGATTTAAATGTTGGAGGATAAAATCAATCAATCAATTTAATTTAAAGACAAAAGTCCTTTAAAAATAGCTAAATCTAACAAAGACAACAAGAAAAAAAAAATGAGGCAACCCATATTATTTCTAAAATGATTGAAAAATTTCATAGAAAATGAATTAAAAAAAACAACAAAATATTGTAGGATAAAGCCAAAAAAAAAAGAGCTTAAAAAGGAGAAAAAAATACCAAGGAAGCTTGGGTGAACTTTGTAAACTCGGGTTAACATAAGCCATAAAATTTTAGACTCGAGCTCAAATAAGAAGCTAAACATCCTACCAATTAAATATTGTAGGATGAAATAGTAAAAAAATCAATGTAAAAAAATATTGCAAGGTAAAAAAAATACCAATGATAACAAAAACAAATATTACATTTTATAGGAAAAAAACTCAAGGATTAAAGTGTAAAAAAAAAAACAAATTCAAAAATTATTTGAAATAAAAAATAGTAATCAAAAGAATGAGAACCATATTGGAAAAATGAAGAAAAATCTATGAGGGATGAAATTGAAAAAAATCTTTAATTTCATTAATTATTCTAAATAAAAAAAATGTATTCAAGAGAATATGAACCAAATCTTAAGGATAATAACATGAGGGGCTGATTTGATTTTTTGGATGACCAACATGAAAATCGAGCAGAGTGAGGGAAAAGATAAGAAAAAAAGGTCTACACGTGCCAAATAGGTCACATTTACGCAACAAGCACCGTTTCTAAGTGGAGAGGACATCGAGACGCTTCAATCGTTGCCCTAAAAGCTAGGTTTTGGCCACCGAATAATACCACATACATTGTCCGAAGGTGGAGGTTATTGTTCTTCCATTTCTATTTTTTTATTTTTTATTTGCTAAATTATTATTCTGTCTTCAATGATACCCGATAACTATCAAATAATCAAATATAAAAGACATAAGATAAAAGAACTTTAAAGTCAAAGATAATTTTTTTTTAATTTTTGAGAGCAATGAAACTTAACTATATAAAAATTAAGTCAAAAGCTAAAAAAACTCATTGACCTAAGTTTTTTTTGTTTTTTGTCTAATTGATAATCACACTGTATAATGAAAATATAAAAATATTATTTAACCTCGTTCTTTCTCGTAATGACCAATGTTTCCGTGGAAAAAATCTTTACTCCCCTAAAACCTAGCTCACTGAAATTGACCTCAAATGACAAATCAGTAGTTTCAATGTGTAAAAAAAAAAAAATGTGAAATATTGATATGTTTTAATTTTGTGTATAAATATAATTAATATTAATATTTTTTAAAAGAATTTTTAAGTTCGAAAACAATTCTCATGGATTACAAAGAAACAAGAGACAGAACATTAATTAAACCTCGCACTGTTGCATAGTATCTCCTTTTGGCAAATGTAACTTTATGGGCGAGTTTCTTTATCCTATAGGAAATGAAAAGCTTGGATACGAGTAGACTTTCTTTTCACTTGATTGGATGCAAGTTACTGCTCACGCTCTCCTCCCTGCAAACTTTTAGAAAGGCAGGACTGGGCCCAGTTAGGGCATGCACGGCACCCGTCATCGCAAGCTCTCTCAAGAGGGTGGGTGCCTGTCCTTTTCAATGGTTTTTTCGCCTGAAAAAGGCCGTCCGGTCCGGCTACATATGTAAGCAAGAGAAAAGAGATCGGACATCGGAGGGGAGGGGGCAAGTGTAGTGCCTGTGGTCCATGAATTCATGTGGAGGAAATGGGGAACACTACAGCATATACAAGCTATATAGTAGACTATATAATATAAGTAAATTATTGATCTGACAATTTAACAGCATAAAATACTATTTCGAACCCAAAAGGAAAATGGCAATATGGTTCCATCTTTATTTATTTAACTTGGAATTAAACTATTTTTTTTTTTTTACCATTGTTGTTCAGAATGCAGAGGAAGCCTAATGTAATCGACACTTGCTTGAGAGCACAGCACCCTCCTTTCCCGTCTATTTATTTATTTATTTTTACCAGAAGATAGTAAAATCTCTACCATTCTACTTTAAAAATGGCTACTGCTATTGTTTAGCAGTTATAATGTCCAGCTTAAGGTATTCTTCACGTCAAATTACTGTAACCTCTGTTGGAGCTCGCCTAGTATACCGCAGGTGAGATCAAGATTTATTTCGAATGCCAAAAAAAAAAATACCTAAGAATCGTTAACTTGTTTTTCAGTGAAAAAGATTTAATCTTGATTTCAAAATTTATTGCATATTAAAACAATGGTTAACTTGTGAAATCTACAGGGATAATCCTAAGTTTTTCAATTCTCAATTAACTCAATGTTATAGCATAAAATTGATAAAAAAACACTGCTCGATTAAAAAAATAAATCATTGATAATAAATAATAAAATTATATTTTTTTAAAAAAATATTAAAACATGAAAATACATTAAATGACAAAAAATATTAAAAAAACAAAAAGATTATAGGGTACAGTGAGAAGGAGAAAAGAAAAAAGGTTAGACGCATGCTTGAGTCATTCATGCTTGAGCCCTTCAGGCCTGACCCAAAAATAAGAGGCTTGGCCAGTGCACCATGCCTCTTAATTTTTTTTGTAATTTAAAAGGGCAAACAATATATTCTTTGCCCTTATTTTTTTAAAATAAAAATAGCACAAACAACATGTTGTCTACAACTGACGACTAGAGGGTCACCAGAAAATCAAGGTAGAAGGTTTTTAGCCTAAAACCTCGATTTTCAACTCATTTATTACTCAAAACACATAAAACACAGTATAGACCTTGATTAACCTACTTGTAGCATAAAAAAAATCAATAATCAATTATTTTGATGATCAAAATCGGCGTCAACCGTGACTTTTTTTTTCTACTACCAAACCCTCTCTCCCCTTCTTAAATCAGAAATTAAAAATTAAAAAAAAAATTGTATCAAAATTGAATTTCAAAAAGTCAAGGGTTTGAAAATGTATAATTTAGAAAATTAGAGGACTAAATTGAACTTTTCATGCTAAATTTTGAATTAACCACCTATTTTCATTGTCTTTTCCACCTTGATATACT
Organism: Populus trichocarpa; assembly: GCF_000002775.5. Taxonomy (NCBI): domain Eukaryota; kingdom Viridiplantae; phylum Streptophyta; class Magnoliopsida; order Malpighiales; family Salicaceae; genus Populus; species Populus trichocarpa. The sequence continues at coordinate 8,293,955 of NC_037294.2, read as the reverse complement.
TTTTTTTAAAAAAATTGTCCCTAAAGCAATTGCCTCTTAATTTTGTCCCTTGTTTTAAAAAAAAATAAAAATAGCACAAATAACATGTTGTTTACAACCGATGACGAGAGGGTAACCAGAAAATCAAGGTTGAGGGTTTTAGCTTAAAACCTCGATTTTCAACTTATTTATTACTCAGAACACAAAAAACACCATATAGAACTTGATTAACTCACTTGTAACTTCAAAAAAAATAAAACAAAACAAAAATTGATCATTTTGATGATCAAAATCAGTGTCAGCCGTAATTTTCTTTCTCTATTACCACCAGACCCTCTCTCCCCTCCTTAAGTCAAAGACTGAAAATTAAAAAAAAAAATTATATCAAAATTGAATTTCGAAAAGTCAAGGGTTTGAAAGTGTATAATTTAGAAAATTAAAGGACTAAATTGAACTTTTCATGCTAAATTTTGAACATGCCACCTATTTTCATTGTCTTTTCCACCTTGGTATTCTATTTTTTTTTTTTTAATTTTGTTCCTAAAGCAATTGTCTTTTAATTTTGAAATTCAAGAACTCAATGAAAATGAGAGAAAAAAAATTGGGAATATAAAAAAAAAAACATTGCTTCAATCTATAATAAAATATGAGATGTTGTACAACGCCCAGTATCTTCGCCTCACCTCCCAGTTTCTTTATGATTGCAATAGCAATGACATGGCAAATTTCGTACAATCATATTCTGGTTTTCCCAAAGCCACTTCCCTTTCGACGAGACCCTCATATGGGCATGATATCCTGTAGGAGTGTATCAAGACGTAGCGCCACGATAAGAGAATGCTCAGGCAGGAGACAAGAAAGGACATGAAAATGGCAGACAAAAGTGTGACTAGCAACGAAGACTGGTAGATTTCTTGAATCAAGATAGTGGTGGCATTGGAAATCCCATGTTAGACTTGAGACGAGAAAAACTCAAGCCCACACACCATGGAGTTAAGAACCTCTCGAAGCTTGCTCGTGCATCTAGGCTCTGTTCTGGTATTCGAGACCCATGCATCCTGCCGCGAGGTTAATAAATAAGTTGCATAGTGAAATCAGTACGTGCTTCTCCTTCTCATGCATGCTTTTGTGCTTCTCTCACACAAAAAGGCCAGCTTTCATGGTGGTATATTTCAGATCGCGATATATAGCTCAGCACTGGCACATATCTTTTCCTATACATAATTTTTATAAGCTGGTGTTTTAAATGGTAGTTAAGTCCATAAGAAGAAGGTAAAAACAATGAAGGTAGAGGGAGAAGTAACAATGGGACACTAATAGTGAGTATATCAATAATGGCAAGCACCAGTGGTGGTGACGACGGTGATGGCGAGATGGTGGTTTGGTGTTGATTGAATGATTATTTTATAAGAACAAGATCATGTTATTTATTTAATCTGATATATATTAGAGGTTTTTAAGGTTTTCTGTTTTTTTTTGTCTGTAACATTATAATAATTATATTTAAAGGTTCTAGATGATGGGTTTGGAGTATGAATATATATATATATATATATATATATATATATATATATATATATATATAAAAACTGCACACTTTTGCTGTCGTATGATAAAAATGTTAAAAATGATTTAATAATCAGGTTACTCTCGCATGAGTTAGAAGTGTTCAAATGAATGCATGTATTGATTGCTCAGAACATGCTAATTATATGAAAATATGCTGTATTAATTACTTGAATTCTGTAGTCAATTTACTACCGGATCAATTAAAATTGAATTTTCACTTATTATATATTTTTACATGTTAATTATACAAAAATACTTCAAAAATTAACTGCTAAACCAGTCACGTGTTGTATCTCCAGACAGTTGCTACACACTCGGCCTCTCGTGGATATTGAATTGTATTCCACAGTATTGCGAGTTACATCAATTTTTTCTTGACATAAAAAAGTTATAATGTTTTTTATAATAAAAAATTTAATTATAAACTTAAATTATAATACATACTGGATGATATTTTTTTAAATATCGATATAACAATATATTAGATGATATTTTTTTATTAAAAATTGAGACTGTAACATATTAGATTGATCAAGGTTAACTTGTCAAATCTACGACTCAGATCATGAAATCGTGATAACCCTGTAGAAGTAAAATCAAAATAAATTATGAAGATCAATTCCTAATCAATCCAATATTAAAAGATGAAAGTAAAAATAAATAAATAAATAAACAAACTATTGAGTCAACCCAAGTTAACATGTCGGACCCGCAATTCCGGTCATGAGACTGAAATAACCTCACATAAAGAAAGTCTAAAAAAAATATGAAACTCAATTTTCAACTAACCCAATGTTGAAGGATGAAATAAAAAAATTAATATTTTTTTTAAAAATAACAATCTAAGTCAACTCAGGCCAACTTGTTAAACTTGTGACCCGGATCATGAGACCAGGATAACTTCATAAAAACAAATAAAAAAATTATGAAGCTCCATTTTCAACGAATCTAATGTTGAAGGTTGAAATCAAAAGAAACAAATAAATACCCGCGGCAGAGATAACTCCACATAAAACAAGTTGAAAAAAATTATGAAGCTCAATTTTGAAATAACCCAATACTAAAAGAAGAAATTGAAAAATAATATAAAAAGAAAGTTTAGATTGTTGGATGGTGAGATTGAAAAACAAATTAGTTAAAAATAAACAAAGTCAACCTGCCAAATCCGTAACCTGAGCCACGAGATCATGATAATCTCATAGAAAAAAAATAAAAAAAATTAAAAAGCTCAATTTCTAATTAATTCAATGTTAAAATATGAATGAGAAAATATAAATTAGAAAAAGTAGCCCAAGTAAAAAACAACATGAGTTAACTTATTAAACCCGCAACCTAGATCATGAGATTAGGATAAATTTATATAAAGCAAATAAAAAAATTATAAAATCCCACTTCCAACAAATTATAAGTTTCTAATGTTTAAATTGAGGGGGAAAAACAAAATCTATAAAACAAATATATAACCTGACATAAAAAATCAGAAAAATTACTAATTATGTTTCCAAAATAATGAGAGATTAAATTGAAAAGAAAAAATAAAAATAAATTGAGTTATTAAAGAGTTCATTTGAAAAAGAAAAAAAAATATTATTTCAATAAATAATATTTTGAAAGGCAGCTATAATAATTTAGCCATATCCTACAATGTTTTGTTAATTACCAATCGGTACTCCTCCGCATATTGTCGCTTATAAATATTCCAAAACTTACAAAAATGTTGGACTCTAATCTTCAAAAACCAACAAGCTCACCACCAAGCCATGATGTAATTTGTTCATGCAATGCAAAGGCTCCATTAATTTGTTTTGTAGAGAGCCGTAGTGTGCTCTGCCAACAATAATTTGCCTGGTATAATTACTGATTTTGGTATTTTTAAATTGGGAAAACAAATAAAGTATTGCTAAATTATTGCTATGGAAACTGGAGTATAAAAATAAAAATAAAATAAGACTTAAAAGAAATTATGAGTTGATCTTTTTCTTTAGAAATCATTATTGGAAATATAATTTTATTATAGCTATAGAGACATTTCACTATTTACTACTGATTTATATGATCTCGCTAAAAACATTGGATGCCTTTGAATTAGGAGTGTTTTGATATTTTCGGACGATGCTTTGGTAATTCTTAATTTTTTTAAAGGTATTTTTATATATTCAACATTTTAATTAACATTAAAATAACCAAAATACTCTCAAGAGTAAAAAAAAAAATCAATTGTTTCGAGTAGGAGTATTTGTGTATTTTTATTTTTAATACACAATACAATTATACATGTACCCTTATATCCAAAAAAACATTAATTCATTTGGGTAAGGGATATTAGGGTCTTTTTGTCTCAAATTGTTTTTGTTAATTGTTAATTTGGTTGAGAGTAGTGTTGCCATTTAACATTAAAATATTATTTTTTTATTGGAAAAAGCTGATGGCACGTGGAAGCCTCCGTGTACTATGGGCAGCGTGTGTGGAGGCTCCCAATAGTAAAAAATAGATTTTTGTCGTATTATTTTATTCATCGCCGTCTTCTATTCCATATTAGGTGGCTGTGTACAATTAAAATGTCACCGGTTTATAGCTAGTTGCCCCATTTTTTCCCTTCGTTTCTTTCTTCTACCCCCGAAAAAGCACTATGATTCTCATTTTTAATGGTTTTTTAAAATTCAGTCCTTTTAGTTTTGGTTTTAGCATTTTTATCATTTTCTCTTTTGTTAAAGTTTTATTTGTTTTCAATTTAACCATTGGTTTCTAATTTGTATATGTAAGATGTTTCAATTCGGTCCTTCTACTTTTAATTTTTTTTTTCCTTTATCCTCCTCTTGTCAAAGTTTTTATTGCTTTCAATTTTATCTTTTAAATTAAGTTTATGATTTTTTTTCAATGAGAATAATAATAATTTAAGTTTGATCTCTCTTCTTTTGATTTCTTATTCTTTTCCCTTACTTTTTTGTTAAAGTTTTTATAGTTTTTGATTTTATCCTTCAAATCAAGTTTAAGGTTTTTATTTTTTCAATAATAATAATAGAAACAATAATGAAAATGATAAAAATATTGATGATGATAAAAATAATGATAATAGTAATAATAATAACAATGATGATGATAATAATATTATTAATGATAGTAATGATGATGATGATGACGACGACAACAATGATGATAATAATAATGATGATAATAATAATAATAAAGTTAGTGATGATGATAGTAATAACAGTGGTGGTAGTGGTAGTAACAACAATACTAATAGTAATAGTAGTGATAGTGATAGTGATAGTAGTGGTAATAAAAACAGTAATGACAATAGTGATGATATTAATAGTTGCGATGATGATAACAATTCTCCATTGTTCACTGCAATAATAAAAAAAAATGATACTAATAGTGATAATAATAATAATAGTAATAACAATAATTTATTATGATGGTGATAGTGGTGATAATAATTGTGATTTTGATGATGATGATGGTAACAACAATGACAATAATAATTTGTTACAATGATAATAGTTGTGGTGATGATAATAATTATAATGATTATGATAATAGTGGTAATGATAATAATAATAGTAGCAGCAGCAACAACAATAACAATAACAACAATAATAATACAAGGGAGAAGAAAAATAGTGATGACAATAAAAATAATAATAATAACAGTAATAATAATAATGATCATGAAGATAACAGTAGAAATAGTTGTAAAAATAGTAATAATACTAATAAGATTGCAATTATTATTATTATTATTATTATTATTATTATTATTAATGATAATTTTAGCAGTAGTAGCAACAACAATAACAATGGTCGTGACAACGATGACACCACCACCTCCAACAATAATAATAATGATAGTAATTTTAATAATAATATAAATAACAATATTGATAATAATAACAATGATTATATTATTTATCAATAATAGTAGTAATAATGATTTTGATTCTCATTTTATGAATTGCTATTTTTAAATTATTTTTGTATGATTTTTTTTAATAATTTAATATTTAATTTATTGGGAATTGAACTTTATGATTTTTCTATATTGGGTACTCCATTTCCAATAACTTGAGGCATGTGTTTAAAAAATTAATATATATATATATATATATTTTAAAAAACTTTATAATTATTTTTTTTATCGGGTTATTTCAGTCATATAATCTAAACCGTAAATTTAACAAAATATCCCGTATTAGTTTGGCCCTAATAAGCGTTGCTACATATTTTTCATAAACAAACTTTTATGTTTTTTTTTATCCTATTTCAATACCTATATATTATTTTTTATAAAAATAAATAATTTCGCCTGGCAACGAAGCGCGCCAACAAGGCTAATACTTGTCCAAGGTGTATTATTTTCGGTTTTTTTTTTTAAAGGTGTAGTTTTTTTTTTTTTTTTATATCAGCCGATTGTACATCATGTACTGTAGTTACACGTGATATATGTTTTGTTGAATAGTAGTAATAATAATAATTAATTAATGAGGTCTTAGACTCCGTGAAGGACTATCAATTTTGTCCATGCATTCATAAGTATAGGGAATGAAATCATACCTTCATGTTTAATTGCATGAAGCATGCCAGTAGCCTACTCTACTACTATTAATTTTTTTTTTAATTATTTTAAAAAATTATTATTATTAAAAAAAAACTAAAATAAGTGATGCTTTTGTACTGCACCACTAACCTTATAAAACATTATTTATTATAGTATTAACTTTTCATCGGTTTTTAAATCTATGTTTTTTTAATCTAATTCTTTGATATTTGATTTGTTATAGATTAAGATTTATAATTTGATGCGGTTTATTTTTTATGTGGTTATCCCAGTTCTATGATCTGTGTTGCGGGTTTAGTGGGTTAACTCAGTTGACTTGAGTTTTTTTCTATGTTTTAATTAGCATTTTTATTTCTCAATTTTATCATTTAACATTGGGTTGATTAAGAACTGAGTTTCATGATTTATTTTTTATTAAGTTATCTTGGTCTCATGACTTAGATTACAGGTTTCACAGGTTAATTTGGGCTGACTCGACTCATTTTATTGTGTCTTTTTTTTATTGTTTTTTCAATTTCATTTTTTTACAATATGTTCATTGATAATTGTGCTTCATAATTTATTTTAATTTCCTTCATATAAGGTTACCCTAGTCTAATGACTTAAGTCGTTAGTTTGGCAAGGAGAGTCGGGTTATCCTAGGTCGTTTTTCAGTTTGATTTCTATGAGATTATCCTAATATTATGACTCAGATAATGAGTTTGATAGGTTAATCCAAGTTGACTTAGGTGTTATTTTGTTATTTTTTTTCAATATCATCCTTCAATATTGGATGAGTTGAGAATTAAGTTTCATAATTTCTTTTAATTTAATTTATATGAGGTTATCGTGATCTCATGATCAAGTAATTGATTTAGCAGGTTGATTTGAGTTTTTTTTTTGTCATTTTTAATTGATTTTTTTGTCATTTCATATTTCAACATTGAGTTGTGTTTCATGATTTGTTTTTATTTATTTTATATGAGATTATCATAATATCATAACCAAAGTCGTGAATTTAACAGATTAACCCAAGTCGACCTGGATTGATTCAATATGTTGTTGTCTTAATATTTTTTAAAAGTGTCATTTTGAATTTTTTTTTAGTCAAACTATATTTTTACCGATTTTTCAAGTTATCTTTGGATCCATCAAGTTGATCAGGTTTGATCATATCACATCAAATCAACCCCCATAAGATTAAAAAAAATTTTAGTAAAAAAATGTTAGCAGTGCTTGAATTTTTTTATGTTAAAAAAAATAATTCGACCCACAGCGTAGCCATGGACAACAATCTAGTTAGTTAACAAAACACTAAAAGTGTGACTAAGTCATTGTAGCCATGCTCACAAAATACTTTCATTGAAATAATAATTTTTTTGTTTTTCTTTTTAATTTTCACCCTTCAACAACATAATATTTTTTTATTTAGTTTTTTTATCATTCAATACTAGGTTGTTTTAGGATTGTACTTTGTAATATTTTTCATTTTTTTAGGCTATATACCAATCTTATGGATTTGAGTTTTTTCTCGATTTTAACCTTAAATATTAAATTTGTTAGTAGTATGGCTTCACATATTGTTATTTACTTTCTATAAATTTATCTCGATCTCATGACTCAGGTCACAAGTTTAATAGTTTAGCTTTAATTGACTTAAGTAATTTTTTTGGGCCACCTTTTCTAGTTGATTATCTTTTCGATTTCATAATTTAATATTTAAAATGGTTGAAAATTAGACTTTGTATTTTTTTTATTTACTTTCAATAAGATTATCATAATTTTATGATCTAAATCGCAAGTTTGGTAAATTAACTCTTATTATTTTTTAATTGAATATTTTTGTTATTGAACTTTATAATTTTTTTGATTTACATTTTATATAGTTATCTCAATCTCATAAACCAGGCTGCAGATTTAACAAATTAACCTATTTTCACTTGATTTATTTTTAGATATTTTTTAATATTTTATATATATATATATAATTTCACCCTCAAGAAACATTTTTTTTATCATTAAAAAAAATAATCTTCCACGCAACATGGTATAATAATCTAGTTCTATTTATAACTAGAAAATGAACTTGAATTCAATTATATGGGTCGGAAGAAATTCTTGTAAACAAGTGAGAGTTAAATTAGATGGGGTGAAACTTAAATTAGGGCATCGTTCTTGTAAATTAAATTTATGCAGTCAGGTTATAGATATTATGGTAATGGTAATGGTCCAGGTTGAACGGGCGAGTTGTAACTCAGTTCCAGGACTCCCACCCACCGCATTGATTAACATTCTCCTCTCCATCGCCTATGCTAAAAGACATTAAGTGTTCTTACAGATAATTTATAGGGGTGAGAGAAAAACTAATAAATTGAGAAAACTTGAAAAAAATAATTGAAAAAATTGAACCGTGAAAAAAACAGATTAAAATTTTAAAATAATTAACCGGTTCGGTTCGGTTTTATAAGTCTAAAATCGAAAAAACTGAACCGAACCCAAACAAAAAAAACCGGAAAAAACTGAGCCAAACAGGAAAAAAACTGAGCCAAACCGGAAAAACCGAGCCAAAACGGAAAACCGAACCAAATCGATTTGAACCTGTTTTTGTCTTAAAAAACCGAACCGAACTAAAACCGATCGGTTTAAACCGGTTTTGAATTTCTTTTTTTTAAATTTTAATTTAATTTTTTTTAATAAAAATAAAACCAAACTAAAAATGATGACTATTATAATTTCTACAGCTAGAGAGTTCAAATTTCCAAGCCACAAGAACCACACCCATCAAACTAGTCTGAAGGTTCAGGTTATAGGGTGGTCCGTCCAATCCATGAGTTACCAGATTAATCTGGATTTATTACAAAATAATGATGCTCCGAACAAAAAAATAAATAAATTAAAACAAACAAAAACCATTTTGTTTCGGACAAAATAAATCCTTAAAATTGACTTCATCATGTATTAGTCGGATATGACCAGGTTAATTAAATTATAATTTGAACATCCAAGTCACATTGACTTGTTGACTAGATTAACTTTATATATAAAAAAAAACATAATCTAAAAAATACAAGGATTAACTGTTGATATAAATAAAAATATACATTTTAAAGGCTGGAAAGTATTTGTTTGTGACTATTATAGGCAGGAGACGGATCTGTAGTTATCTTGTTTATATATATATAAATAAATAAATAAATAAATATCTAGCCTTGATGAGTTAAAAATATCTATATATAGTCAGAAATTAAATGGGGGTGTCCAAAGAAAGCATCCCTTTCTGTGGAGTCCAAATAACAACATGAAGTACCACCTCCTCCTTGCCATCATTAATCATTATCCCTTCCTCTTCTTTTCCCAAAACCTTTTCGCTCCTTTTGTTGCCCTCTTCTCCTTCCCCATCCCTAATATTTACCATCATCTTTATTTAATATTTATTGCATAAATAATTTATATATTATTTATTGAATTTTTTAAAATAATAGCTTCGAGATTTGAATATAAAAAATTAAAGAGAGTTAAATCAAGACATGAGATTATTCATACTCGTATGCTACGTTCTCATCGTCACCGTTAATTTGATTGTCTCTCCTGAACGCATGAATTCCTCTCAACTGCCACGTGTACGGCCAGAACTCATTCTCATGCAAATATGAAAAACTAGGCTCCATGAAAATCATATCAGTTCAGTAATTAGGACCCTCTCCCATTAATGACCCCAAATCATCAACAAACAAGCGAGTCCCCAGAACAGAAAGGGTAGAAGGGCATTGTTGTCATTACGCATAAAGCTGGCAAAGGACAGTTTTAACACCTCCAGAGAGGAGAGATAAAGGAAACTTTGTAAGCCTTTTTTATTTCAAAGACTCGGAGAGACAAAACAGACTAGAGAGATAACAAACGTACTGTTACCAGTGAACTACCCCTTGTCTTTTTAGCTGTTGCCTCGCCGGAAACCATTCTTCCCCGTCCCTTTCTTTGTACTCACCGGTTTTAAAACCACCATGGAAGAAACCGGTTTTGTCCCGTTTCCGGGAAACCTAGACCCTAGAGCTCAAGAGTTCCGACCTCGACATAATAATCTTCAAGATTTCACTACAAAATTTCCTCCTTTTGGGCCGCCGCCTCCGCCGCCACCACCACAACTACCTCAGCTCCTGCACCAAGTCTACTACCCCTACACCCCTCAAGCGGTGCCGTTTTGCGACTTTGTAGGTTTCACCCAGTATCATCATCATGTGCCTCCGATGTACGATACCGTGGGTACTCCTCTCCCTCTTCCTCCTACTGGTGCGCCAACCCGGACTCTGGTACTGAGTTCAGTGCCGAGCGACGTGAGCGAGACATTGATTAGGAGAGAATTGGAGGTTTTTGGAGAAGTTAGAGGGGTCCAGATGGAAAGAGTAGGTGATGGGATCGTGACCGTTCATTTCTACGATTTAAGGCATGCAGAGAGAGCCTTGAGGGAGATACGAGAGCAGCACATGCTGCATCAAGCCAGGCTAAGGAATCTCTTTATTCAAAATTGTGAGAGCCTGAGCTTGAACATTGCACCACCCCCACCGGCGCGTGGTTTGATTGCGGGTTGTGTAGTTTGGGCTCAGTTTATTATCCCGTCTTGTAAAGCGGTGCCCGACGGGCAAAATCAAGGGACCCTTGTGGTCTTCAATTTGGACCCCAATGTTTCTACTAGATGTCTCAAAGAAACTTTCCAAGCTTTTGGTAAATTATTTGTCTTGTTCTGGGGTTTTTTTGAGGTTTTGGTCTTGTTGGTTCAAGTCAGATTGCTTGAAACTTTCGTGGACTATTTTCTTCCTGCTAACTGTTTTTTGTTTTTGACATTTTCTCATTGGGCAGGTGCTGTTAAGGAATTGAGAGAGACTCCTTTGAAGAGGCACCAAAGGTTTGTGGAGTTCTATGATGTAAGAGATGCAGCCAAGGCACTCGGAGAGATGAATGGAAAGGAAATTTACGGAAAGCAAGTTGATATTGAATTCAGTCGTCCTGGTGGGTATGGAAAGAAGTTTTTCAATGCCAGCACCACCACTTCCAAAACCTCCTTCTCTGCTCCTGACATCAACTCCACAACAAACCTTAACCGTTCCAGAATTTCAACTTACGCCTCTCCACCATCACCACCATTGCTTCGTAGATTCTCCTCCGGCTGCTCGTCTCCGAATATCTCCCCCCGCTCATTTCTGTCTGAAACTCACTCCTCAGCTGGAAAGAAACCGTCTGGTAATCCTGGCAAGGGAAACCCTAATGAGGCTTCAAATGAAGCTGCTTCATCGGGGTGCTTGTCATTGGGTGGTGGTGCAGTTGGAGATGGAATTGTTGAGAAGGTTACTGATCATGGGCATCCCAAGAAAAGCTCAAAAAAGAGCCAGAACAGCCAGTCCTTCATAGCTACAAAGCATCAACAGAAGAGTGCGAAGTCATGGAAGGGAACAAGGCAAGCGAAGAAGTTTGATACTCGTTTTCTCATAAGTGGTGATGATTCCATGGTGGAAACCAGTGGTAGTGATTCCAGAACCACTGTCATGATCAAGAACATACCCAACAAGTATAGGTTGGTTTTCTTTTCTGCTACCATCATTATTATTCCTTTATTAGAACTAATCAATAAACTAATACTGCTGCGCACCTTTTTTTAATACTTACATATATGAGACTAGAGAGATGTTTTTACTAATATCTGCTGTTAATTTAGAAGCGTATATATGTTGAGGTGATTCATTAATGTTTATTAATGAATAATTGCAGTCAGAAGCTGTTGTTGAATATGTTGGACAATCACTGCATTCACTGCAACGAGCAGATTGCCGATGGGGATGACCAGCCCTTGTCTTCTTATGACTTTTTATACCTTCCCATTGATTTCAAGTGATTCCCCTTTTCTTCTCTATCCTTCATTTATTTCCTTTCTTTCTTTCGTTTCTGTGAGGTTAGGTTTCTTTGGCATATAAGTAGAAACAAATATTCAAGCAATTGAATTTCCATGTAGTAGTTAATAATTAAGTACAGAGCTGCACATTTCTGAATTTTTCTTGATTTGAAAATTAAACAGTAACAAATGCAATGTGGGGTATGGGTTCGTGAACATGACGTCCCCACAGGCAGCATGGAGGCTCTACAAGGCCTTCCATAATCAACACTGGGAGGTCTTCAACTCTCGAAAAATCTGTGCAGTCACTTACGCTAGAGTTCAGGTATTGCCCCCTATTTTCTCTTTCAACATCCCCAAGCGTGAGCAATACTGAAGTTTGTATTATTTTGTTCTGGTTTTAAAGAAAATATTTACTCGTGCAAATGATGAAGGGATTGGAAGCGTTGAAGGAGCACTTTAAGAACTCAAAGTTCCCGTGCGAGATGGACCACTATCTTCCAGTTGTTTTTTCTCCGCCTCGAGACGGGAGGCAACAGACGGAGCCTCTCCCCATTATTGGCCTCAAGCAGCTCCAACAGCCCATCAATCTAGGTCACCGCCCCCACCATGAGATTGAAGATGGTGTAGATGATAGCAGCCTCAAGACTTGCAACAAATTGTGTGGTAACACTGACCAAGAAGGAGAAAACCAGCACAAGTGCTGTAGCAGCATCTGCAGCAGCCAAAACGGCGGCGATGTTGGTGATGATGACAAAGACAGTAGTGGCGGCAGCAACTAGACGATAGGAGTATCATATAGATAATCATATATTTACTGCAAAAACCAACGCTGTGTCCATCACTGGTCTACTGCTAAAAACAGCTTAAGCTGCACCGCCCAATGAGGTGCTTGTTGAGCACCGAGCCTCCCACTCACTTACATATAAAAGCCCACTGTCACTTACCAAGCCTAAAACCTTTATCTGTCCTCACTCAGTCTAGCTAGCTGACCTGACCACCATCACCTCCATTTACTCTCTCCCTCTACTGTAATGTGGCAGTAAAAACTAAAGAAATTGTATTGTACAAGCTCGTTTTTGTTTTTGAATCTCTCTTTTTAGCTGGTTATGAAAATTGTAGTTCAAAATGGTGGTAGTGTTTATAGCATCATATGCATGGGGTTCTTTAGATTCACTTGAAAGATTATCATGACTGGGTTATGATTTATTAATTTATTTATTCTTGGTCTAGAATTAAGAATGGAATAATACTATTATTATGAAGATAATAAATATAAACATTGGAAAACGCAGTTGTATGTTTCATCTTCTTCGATACGAGGGATTAAAAATAATTTGGGTTTACGTTGAACGTTCCAAGGAAAGAGGGAAAAACCAGAGGATAAAGGGAAGCCTCCTCTATCAGCCGTTCAATGCTTTCTTCGCAGATGGCTGCCATTCACTTGTAGCATGTGTACGTCACCCTCTTCTACCATTGTTCATGCTCATGCTGCTGTCATTTTCGCTTCACCCTGGCGCACTCTAGCATTGCCTTCCCCGTTTATGCTATAATGCGCTGTACGTCCTCTTTACCTTTCACGTACTTGAATCCTGTTCGTACATGGCTGGGGTTATTTAGAGCACGTTCTATGTACCGCGGCGGATGCACTGTGGTAGTATTTAATTTATTTGAAAATATATTAAATTAGTTTTTTTTAATTTTTTTAATATTAATATATCAAAATAATCTGAAAAATATTTTTAAAATATAAAAATAAATAGCCTAAACCTGTTTCGTTTTTGTTAATAATGATGTTTGTTGTTTCAAGGTTGTAGCCTTGTTCGATGATGTTCCAAAAGACTTAAAGATTAGACTTTTGGTTTTCAACAAATGGGAGTTTTAAAATGCTTGGGGGAGGCAAGATTGTCCTTAAAGAACATGGAGCAAGATTGACTTCCATGAACGCCCAAAGTATTTTTTTTATGTTTTTATTAATTTGTTGAAATGTTACATAGTATGCTTGATATGAATTATTTATCTGATTGTTTTTGTGTTTCAAAAACGTTTTTAAAAAAGTCTAAATTTTTTTTATTTTTTTCTTTACTTCAAATTAATATTTTTTTGGTGTTTTCAGATTATTTTGATGTGCTGCATGAAAATGATTTTAAAAAAATAATAATAATAAATTATTTTAATACATTTTCGAGTGAAAAACACTTTGAAAAACAACCACACTCCAAAACAAACTTTAAATATCATGATTAATAGGGAATTAAATAGAAATTATGTTAAAAAAATAAATACCGAATACACTATGGTGGGTTCTAGATCTTACATGTGTAAACAGAAAGGAAAAAACTTGATATTGACTTGAAAACTGTGAGAGAACAGGTATAGGAGACGACAATTTTTCCTTCCTCAAACATATTTTCCCCTCGTCCTTTGAGGGCACATCCTCTTGTATTTGGTCTCGGATTATAAATTTAAGATAACTAGATTATTTACCTGCTTCATGCTGTGGGTTAGGTTAAACTGTTTTTCAATGTTAAAAAAATATTTAAATGCTGTTGATATTTTTTTTAATGGAAAATAATTCAAATCATTCAGGAGTTGATCTGATGTCATTCGATTGACTTTACAGGTTCAAAAACAACTCGGACTGCTTGTAAGAATATTGTTTGACTAAACGAAATTTCAAGATGATTTTTTTTAATATTAAAATAACAATATATTGAATTGACAAAAGTAAACTCAGGTTAATATGTTAAATTTACGATCCAGGTTATGAGACTATGATAACCCTATAAAAAGTAAATCAAAACAAATCATGAAACTTAATTCTCAATGAACTCAATATTAAAGGATAAAATAAAAACATTAATTGAAAAAAAGAAAAGAAAAGAAGAAGCACTATTTCAAGCTTTGTGAGATGAGATACAATAAAAACCTAATTTTTTTTAGTATTTTTGTTAATCATTACAGAAATAATTAATATATGGGTAGTTTTAATAGTTTAAAAATGGCTGTAAAAATGAGTTTTTAAAATTAGTTGATAGGAAGCTAAAAACTAAGTATATTAGCATGACACTTTAGAATTAAAAAAAAAATATCAAACAATATATAGAGGACCCATCGTTCATCAAAAAATTATTCCGATCCATGAGTTTAAGTTATTTAATGAGTTTACTATAATGATTTTATATTAATTATTCAATATATCTTCTGAAATATCAGCCAACTTTAAATTTTTATAGGGTAACCATTATCTCATACTCAATTTTAAATTTAATTACAGAGAATAAGAATGATGAGATTTAAAATTATAATTACTTAGACTACATTTGTTTCCTGTAAAGTAATTTCTGAGAAATCACTTTCTAAACTTTTTTGTGTTTGTTTGCCATTAGAAAAGTTGGTTAATGGAAAATATTTTCCGGTCAACGGAAAACACTTTCCAGTCAAAGAAAAATTTGGCTTAGTTTCTATGAAAGTGTTTTCTAGGGGTGATCATTTTCGGTTCGGTTCGGTTTTTATCAAAAAAAGTAACCAAACCGAAATTTTTTTTTTTTAAAAAACCGAAACCGGGTCAAACCGACCAGTTTCGGTTCGGTTTGTTTTTTTAGGGCAAAAACCGGTTCAAACTGCTTTGGCTCGGTTTTTTTGGTTTGGCTCGGTTTTTCCGGTTTTTTGTC
Source organism: Populus trichocarpa (assembly GCF_000002775.5). Lineage (NCBI taxonomy): Eukaryota > Viridiplantae > Streptophyta > Magnoliopsida > Malpighiales > Salicaceae > Populus > Populus trichocarpa. Next base: position 8,278,312 of record NC_037294.2, on the reverse strand, counting down.
GGTTTCAGTTCGGTTCGGTTTTTTCAGTTTTTTGCTTATAAAACCGAACCGAACCGGCCGGTTTTTTCAAAAATTTAATCGGTTTTTTTTTCGGTTCGGTTTTTTTGGTTATTTGTTTTCCGGTTTTCTCGGTTTAATCGGTTTTCCGGTTTTTTTGCTCACCCCTAGTGTTTTCCTTTTATTTTGGATGGAAAACACTTTCCGGAAATTGTGAAAAATTTAGAAATGTCATATTATTTGCTGATTATATCAAATTTGATCCTCAAACTTTTGATTACTATATATATTTTGTTTTGAATATTTGTTTTTCAATTTCATCCATTAGAATTTAATTTTTATATTAATTTTGATCCTCATTTTTATAATTGTTATTTTCTTTTCTCTTATCATTTTTAATTGAAATTTTTTTCTATCAAATTTAGTCCTCATTCTTTTGATTGTTACTTATTTTATTTGAAATAATTTATGAAATGTTAATTATTATTATTTTAATTTCTTCATCTTTCAATTTTTTTATTTTTTTGATTTGATCTCTATTATTTTGATTATTATTTATTTTATTTGAGATAATTTATGAAATTATATTTTTTTCAATTTCATTCTCATTCAACCTTTTAATTTTTAAGATTTGTTCCTCATTATTTTAATAAACTTGAAAAAAATAAAACATTAATAAGTTATTTTTCAGCTTATTTTCCATGACATAATCAAACACTGGAAAGTGTTTTCCAACTTATTTTTCATTACACTACCAAATGTCGGAAAATAATTCACTTTCCCGGAATTCACTTTTAAAAAGAAAACTACTTTCCAGCAAACAAACGGGGTCTTAGTTATTAAAATTTTAATATCATATTAAAGAATTATCATAATTTAAAAACTTAAAATATTAAATAAAATTCTTAAAATAACTTTAAATTAACTCTTTAACAATGAACAAATTAAAGAAGAAAACATATATTATAAATGTTAAAAAAACACAAATATAAAACTAATCTTGAAATATCACTTAAAAACTTAAGTTTTGGATCGAGCGATTCATTAATACGATATTAAAGTTTTTTAATCAATTATTAGGAGTTCATACTACCACACTTAATTTCTATAATTTATTAAATTAAATTTTAATATAATATAACATGGATCTATGTAAATATTAAAGTTAAATAGACTTCACTTAAAAAAAATACATTAAAGATTTAGATATAAAACTATTACTGTACTTTACTTGAAGCTTAATCTTTTAATTCAAAAAGGTGTTTTTATCTTAAGTTTGAGGTGAGAAAAGAAAAAGATTTTAACATGTGAGGTTGAAATTGAAATAAACTAAAAGGAAAAGGAGATGTTCACATTGCACATTATTGAAGTTCTATAGTGCATTGTGAATTGAAATAATAAAATTATAATTTTGCTTATCATTACATAAAAATTTAGCTTGGTTTGTAATGGTAATATGGTTTTTATTAATTTTTTAGTGGTAAAAATATAAAATTACCCTCGGTTGCAAAAAAATTAAGCTTGACATTTAGGGATATTTTTGTCTTTAAATACACAATGAAATTACTAGAACGCCTTTAAGGTAAAAAAAACCCTTATACATGATCAAGGAATATCTTGGTTTCAACAAATTTAAGCTTGACATTTAGGGATGTCTTTGCCTTTAAATGCACAATGAAATTACTAGAAAGGCTTTTATGTCAAAGAAACCTTAGGTATGATCAAGGAATAGTTTTATTTATTTTGACTTTTTGTTTTTATTTGTTATTATTACATGGGATTAGGGAGTAGATTTGTACTTTAATATTTAATAAATATTAAAAAAAAGTGATGATATCTGCGATGCACGTGTAAAGGATGATCTTTGTATTTAGGATGCGTGTGCTGCGTCGCCCAATGACTAGATGATGGCTTTCAGGGCAGCATCTATATCTTTTCGACGGGCCCTCCATCCATGGTCGGCACGTGTCCTGAAAGGACCTCCGGTTTGGCACAAATATCCATTTTTTCTTCTCTCTTTCATCATCAGATTTCGAGCCTAACCATCCAAAGCTTCCTCTTAATTTATTTATTTTTTTGTCTTTGGATTTGGTTATGTTCTCTTGGTTTTTAATTTTTTTTCCTTAGACCTTTTGTATAGTTTTGATTTTTTTTTAATTTTATCATTCAATCCCAATTTAGCATGTGTTAATTTTTTTTCCACTTTGGTCCTCATTCTTTTATTCTTTTATTTTTTTTCTTAACCCTTTTGTGCAATTTTTATTGATTTTTAATTTCATCCCTCAATCCAAGTTTATGGTACATTGTTTTTTTTTTTCAATTCGGTCATTATTCTTTTGATTTTATTATTCTTTTGTTAAAATTATTTTTCTTTTCAATTTCACCATTCAATAAAAAATTTGTAGTTTCCCTCTAATTTATTTTTTATAGTTTAATTAAAATAAAACCATCTTATTATACCCAATTATGGCTATAACTCGAGTCATTGCTTTTTTTTTTAAATACGCTTTCAACACCTAGATTTCATTTTTTATGAGGAAAAAAACACGGTCTTGCAGCATAGCCCGGGCCCAAATCTAATTAATAAAACCTATTTAGTGTGGGAAAAGTACTGTACACTTGACTTTGTGTCATTGTGGATTATAAAGTAAATCAACATTTTTGCCTTTCACTAACAAAAACCTATGAACTGGTCTTAAAGGATAAAAAAGTCTTTTCATGATGTTCATTTATTATTCTAAAAATTTTGGGGGCATAACAAGACTATTTTCATGTTCGAGTTATTTTTTTAATTGAATATTTTTTTTTTCATTTTATGCTTATGATATTTGGTTAGTTAGAATTGAATTTTCTAATTTGTTTCGATTTAAATTTTATGGGATTATCACGGGCTCATGCCTCATATTACATGTTTCACAAATTAAATATTGTTGGCCCAGGTAGATATAGTCTATCAATGTGAGAATATTTTTTAAAAAATGTATCGTCTAGTATTTTAAAGAATTTTAGTCCATTATTCATTAAATTTTTTACTTGCTAATGTCTTTATGATTTTTCAAGATTATAAAAAAATGACCTAACCATAGTGCAGTACGAGTAAAAAAGATCTAGTCTGTACTATATGTATGGAAGATGATGAGAAAGTGGAGGAAAAGAAAATGGAGAGAAAAAAAACATAAATTTCAAGATTTTTTTTTTTTGAAGGGCACTTACCAATCTCTGCGTTTAAATTTAAAGAGAGCAAGTAAAAAAAAAACATATTCATCTTGAAATTTGCATAATTTGGAGAGTAAATTGCAAGTCCCTTGACTGGAAAATCTCTCACTTTCATTTTCTTTGATGCCAAAAACTATATAGTATCAAACAACATTACTCGTGTGGTAATATTTTATCCCTTAAACCTTTCTATTTTTGGATAATGAATGTTGTAAATCACATGATGAGTTGATTCTTCACGTGAAGGATGTCTTCTGGGAAATCTTATTCCTTTGTCCCTTGCCAAAGATTAGATACAAAAAATGGTGATCATTGCAGAGATTATCGAACGTTGACCAGTTAAATATATCCTCCCTGTTAAAAGGATGTCCATGCAGAAAAGCTCTTGTTCCTGTGCCGTTGGCTTGACCATTTCGAGAAAGAAGCAGAAAGCTGCAGGGATTTGAGCTCATATTGCTTCTTTGGAATATGAACAGCAGCCATGCTTCCACTTTTCGACCTAGACTTGTTTAACGAAGATAAAAATAGTCACGTCTTTTTACTGACCGGATACGCTATATTATATGGTGATTTTGTGTATTCCCCCCCCCCCCTTTTTTTCACGTCTTTTCATTTGGTAAGTTGGAATTCCGAACATTTTTTATTTAAATATTTATTTTTATTTTGAACCATACAGGTGGATAGATCGATGTCGATCGACCTTTTTTATTTTGTCAACTAAAAAAAAGGAGAGGATATAGTCAATTTTACAGAAAAGATGGACGGAAGATTAATTAAAACATTACCAGAAAAGAAGACATTAAATTTCAACATCACTACAAACCCATAAATTTCCATCCAAACTAAATCGTAAAGAAATAACTTTGTGATTTCACAAGTAGTTTTACTTGAAACTTTAAAGCTCCTAGAACAACCATTGACAAATCTGAAAGCAAGGAATGCAAATCAAGAGGCATGCACCTTGTGGTGTGCCTGCCTATTGGGAAAATGATGAGAGGTTCCATGCATGCCTCCGTGGTGCTTCCTTCCCGGCTAGGCTTGTCGTGCGTCTATATATGATGGAATGCACATGGAAGTTGAATCAAATGCAAATTCGTCTTCGTTCTTTAATGCTATCAACTGCATTTCAAGAACACCCCCATCAACTAGAACCAAGTCAAATAGATAAAAGATCATGTTGAGAATGATCCCAATGAGGTCGTGAAAAACTTAAGACCGGATTTTAGCTCTTTAGAGTGCGATCTAGGGCTAGTTCATGAGTTTTTTTTTTTGCAAAACAAGTCCCATATGGATATAAAGAACACTCCAATGTTTAAGTTAGTGAAATAATGTTCTGGAATATAACTAAAACTGCAGGGAGAATGTATCTGTATGTTGTGTGTATGGATCCCAGAACTTAGGACTTGTCTGCGGCTGAGTGTAATATACATCTACTTTTTTAATTTTTTTCATATAGAAAAAAAATATTTTTTCAGAAAATTGAGTTATGGATGATGTGTCATGCTCGGTGTAGATTTTGGTTATGATTGGTCATGATGTCCTGCTATTTGATTGAATGACATGTTAGGAAGCCATCGTAGGCATGAAAAGTGGACATAGGAGACCAGCTAGCACGCCAAGGGTGGCCTGTGGCCAGGAGAGTAGTGTTGCAATTGGCGTGGAGAAGCAGTGCTGCTTTGCATAGAAAAATATGGTGCTTGCACATAAAACTTAATAAAAGCATATAGGTGGCTTTTTTTCTAAAATAAATCTGTGCACCATCAAATTAACCAATGATATTTGAGGAGGGGCATCGCTATTTTTCTTTCACAAAATATTATTTATTAAAATAATAATTTGTTGATAATAAGTTTTGCATATTAAACCGATTCACTTAGAATTTTTTGAGTATCTTTTTATATATATTTTTTAATTTCATCATTCATTATTTATATTTTGATTAGGAATTAAGTATCATAAACTGTTTTAATTTACTTTTTATAAAGTTATTATAGTCTCATGAAAAAAGTCAATAATTTAATGAGTTAGCCCGAGTTGTTAAATGTATTTTTTTTTTAATTTCATCCTTCAACATTTAATTGATTATGAAATAAGTTTTATAATTTATTTTGATTTACTTTTTATTGGGCTATCCTGGTCTCATAATCCATGTTAATTCAGGTTAACCTAAGTTAACTCGGGTTATTTTTTTGTCATTTTTTAATTAATTTTTCTTTCAATTTTATCTTTTAACACTAGGTTTATTGAGAATTGAACTTCAATATGTTTTTTTATTTGTTTTCTATGATGTAATCACTATCTCATGATTTGGATCGTGGATTTACATGTTAATTTCGATTGACCTATTGATCTTGGATCAAACCAATATATTTTCATCTCAATATATTAATACATATATTCTTAAAAGATGTCATTTTGAAAAAAAATATTCAGTCAAATTATGTTTTTTTCTTGGTTATGTAGACTGTTTTTGAATTTGCTAAGTTAACTAGATCATATCAAATCAATTCCTGTATATTTTAATTCATCTCATAACCCGGATTTCAAATTTTATATGTTAATTTGGATTGATCTAGATAAAGGATCGAATCAATCCCTATTGTGTTTGACTGCATTGTAAAGTCAAACAATTAAATTACTTAAAAATAAGTTATAATGTTATGTATACCGTGAATAGATCTACTATTGTTTATGCTAGTTGAATTAAAATGATTATAAAAAATATTCTAAATTTATTGTAGCTTTTTTAGTAGCTAAACTGGTAAGAAGAAAAACTTAAATACTGTTATTTAAATTTGAAATCTCGTATTAATTTAATATAACTTTTATACTTGTATTTTTTCAACTTACAATTTATAAAACAATTAATTTATTTATATATTTCATATGTCATAGATGATATTTAGTAAGATAAAATGTATAACTATCCAAAAAAAAATATATATTAAAAGAAAACAAGATAAAATGTTCAAAAAATGAAAAAAAAAGAATTCTAATCACTATAACATATAATTTATCGAGTTAAAAGTAATCTATTTACTCTATTTAAACACATCAATATTTATCCATAGATTTGCCTAAAAAAAAAAAACCAAACAATTCTTTTAGTGAACCCACAACACTGCATCTACACAAACCAAGCCCTCATACTAACTCACATTTAAAACACATGGTAGAACGATTTATTTTATTAAACTCAGTTAGATGATTGATTTAACTAAATGTTTGATTGTAGGTTGGGTAACTCGGATTAATCTAATTTTTATTTATTTTTACTAACTTGGCATAGTTTATGTTTTATGTTTTAGATTGATGTTTGACATTGCGTTGCAGACAAGATAGGGTAAATTTTGAATTTTTTTTATTTAAAATAAAATTATTTTATGATTTCGGATTGATTTGCTATATTAATATTAAAAAAAATAAAAAATTATTTTAATACTTTTCCATTTGTAAAATGGAAAAGTATATTTCTATTTCTATACATAGAGCTGTATGTTTCTTCGCCGTAGACTCTCCCTTTCTTGATCTGAGGGAGAGGAGAGAGGCTCGGTTATCTATACGTTAATCTGTAGTAGTATTAATGTGTGTTTGGCGCAGAATATTTTTTATTTGAAAATAAATTATAATAATTTCATTTACATATTTAAAATATATCTCAAAACAGCTACCGTACTTCCACGTACTCACTTATTAATCACTAATTTATCACGAAAGAGAAAGGAGACCATGTGATTTTGCTGATGAGCAGGAATCCAATGCCAGGTTGCAGCTGGTATACGTGGCAGTACCAGTGGCTCCAGGGCCTTTTGACCTTCATCCGTACTACATCCACCACCAGGCGCTGACACAAAGAGCCCTGAAAGGCCAAAGCCCTGCCTGACTCGGCGGCAAATTAGCATGACTCAGCTAAATTTTATTCTTAATTAAATTTATAAGACCCGGATAATTATTATAGTATTTGTTGAGCAGTTTAACAAAAAGAAGCTTTGGTTGGTTTTTTATTTGCCTTTTTTACTTCTTAAAATAAGATATCTTTTACTAGCGTGAATAAGAAATTCGAAAATAAAAAGGTAAAAAGTCTAGCAATAAATAAATAAATAAATAAATAATTGACAAACTTTTCAATAAACTCTAAATTTTATACTATATTACTTTCTACTATGCTTAAAAACAATTCTCTTAAATCTGAACTAATTAACATGACTTACAAGGGGCCTGTTTTAGAGTATAATTAAGCTTAATATATTATTATTATTATTATTACTACTACATTAAAACTTTCCAAAAAAATACTAAAAATATAACAATTTAATATTAAAAAATTAAAAATTGAAAAAAAAAAAACATGGTAGAGTCAGAATACCAATCAATACCTTAATCAACTCTACAAGCTTCACTTGAAATTGCCCCGTCTAATTTGCAATCCTTCTGTTCCATCCTCGTCTGTGCTGGATGCTTGTTGGCCTGGCCGTGCTTCCGCAGTGGTCTGTTTTTCTGTTCTTTCCTGTCACAGGGCGGAAGCTCTTCCAATCCTCTCCCTCCTTTTCTTGCTCTTTCTCAGTACCCATTTTAAATGCTTTCTGTCGTTTAGCTTCCTCCTCTACCTCTCTTACTGCCACCGTCGCTGATCCATCTGCGTGTCTTCGTGCTCTTTAATTTTCTCTCGTTTCTTGGGGTTTTGACACGTGGGCCACTTGATAGCTGCCACGTTCGTTGGGTTCTCCAGGCATCCCGTTCAGCCGTTTGGATCTCTCTGTACAGTACAAATATACATCTTTCAACCTCGTATTATTGGCATCAAATTGCCGGGCACTGCTGACAGTTACTGTTTCTTTTCAACCAGCAATCAAGCACTGCAAGACGAATCTCCAGGCTTCTTTATGAACACTACCAAATTACTAATTACTAATAATAACGGATAAATTGTGCAATTCGCATCGTAAAATGATATATATATATATATATATTGATTGTTAAATAACATATTTCTTAAAATCACGGTTCCAATATTGATTATATATGCAAATAATAACAAGATTTTAATTGATATCGTGGTTTATAACCGCGACATCTATTTAAATTCAAGATTAACTGGTCAATCGATTCATAAAAAAACCATAAAATTACCAAAATTAGAATTCCATAGTAACATTTTTAAAATTTAAAAATACGATGGTTATAGTAGCAATTTCATAACTACTTCAAGGAAAACAGCTTTCGAAAACTTATGTACAAATTTGAATTCGAGCCAGCAATCGAATCAAAAGTTATGATCATTTTGAGTCATCATTCGATCTTACGCGACTAAACCTCTTCCTAAGTCTAAACTAGTCATAATCACTTGTGAGAACTACTACGTGAATAATAACTTCTTAATATTTTAATTGGAGTTTGTTTTTTAGTCTATAAGTTGACAAAGATGATATTTTTACCCATAAAACATATTTGAAAGAAAAATTCATAAAATTATGATTTTTATGTGAAACGGTTGATCGAATATACAAATGTATCCAACCGGCTGACCGATTGGCAGTTGTGGCGCTTCAAAAGAGCAACAAGTTTAAACGACGCTATTCTGAAGCGCGACAACTATCTTGTCACGCTTAGAAATAATGATATTTAGTAAATATCGCATTCCATAAACACGACAAAGTGAAAATATGCTATTACACCAAATCTTTTTCAAATAGTAATATTCTATGAAAACTTTTAATTTACTTTACTAATTTTAAAAAAAATCCAATAACAACTCAACTCAACTTAAAATTTATAAGATCATATATATATAAAGAAGATAGAGAAAAAAAAAAAAAATCATTGATCCCTAGTGCTAATGCTTCTTCTTTTTTTCTTCATTTTAGTTGCATTGCCTTGTTTTTGCACCTTGCTAGTTATTCAGTACTGTGATTTATGTCAAATTTTCATGGTGGGTTTGTAAGAAAATTGTCTGTTTGTTTCTTTTATATATATATATATATATATATATATATATATATATATATATATATATATGATCTTATAAATTTTAAATGAATAAATTTGTTTGCATAGCGTTATTATTGTGGTTGTTAGCAGTTATTTATAACCGGTGGTGCATCGTTTATCAGACCGGGGAAAGAGAAGAATGGCCGGTAAATGGTCAAAGATTTTGGTTCGGGAGAAGTGACTGGACAGTGGCCAGTGGGCACCGTGGAGATAGTGGCATGCGTGCGCAGTATGTTCTTTTGTGCTGATCAAGACGACACGGTTGGCCACTTGGATCCTTCTTCTTAATTTATTACAATCAAGAAAGAAAAAAAAAAGAAAAAAAAAAAGAAACTGAATAGTACGTGCTCGATACAAGTAAAATAAAAAAAGCTTTTGAAAGACCCCCTTGCACGGATGCCTGTCTTCTTTTGGACACTGCATTTCTTTTAGAACAACACTATTTTAATGATGATGGTTAGAATGTTATTTTATTTATGGATTTAGTAAAATAAAATAAAATTAAATTAAGTTTATGTAAAATATTTAAGTTTAAAAAGATCAAATTTGAAATTAAAATAAATATAGTGGGGTGGGGTGTACATGCTTGCCAACTAGACTGACATGGTGGCGTCTAAAAGCGTCGCGTCAAGTTTTATCCATTAAAACAACACGTGTAGGTCCATGATCAATGATTACATGGCAGCCACATTTTTTCCTTCTTCCCCGTCTTTTCTCTCTCATCCTCTTGCTATTCGTCAACCAAAATTAAAAGGTGTGATATATGTTAATTTTAATTTTAATTTTTTTAAGTTATTTTTTAATTTATTATTTATTATTAAATTAATTTGAAATTAAACTTTGTAATTTTTTTATAGGATAATCATAACCTTATGATTCAGATCATGAGTTTAAAAAATTAACTAGAGTTTATATTGATCTTCTTTTCAGATATATTTTTACATTAATTATTTTTATTTGATTATTTAATTTAAAGCTCGTTAAAAATTAAATTTTATAATTTTTTTATTTTTCAAATTCATTCATTGCAGGTTTACAATTGTTTTTTAAAGATTTTTTTTGTTTCGTCCTTCATACATGGGTGAGGTGATCTACTCTCTTATTTGGCCATATCGACTGATCTCCATCCCTGCGAGATGGTGCTTTCTTGTTGTCTGAGCGCAGCTTGACTGGGTAGGAGGCCTCCAAAGTTACACCACACAATCCTTCCTCTGCATCAATCCCTCGTTGCATTCTTATGTATCCCTTTTCACCCCAATCAGTGCCCCATGAATTCTTCACTATCCAGTACTTCGTTCCATCTTGATTCAGCTCCATGATTCAGCTCTGTGCCACAATCTCCAGTGAATACTCCCTGCAATCAGAGCACACAAAATCCGTATTCGTTAATAATATATATAGCTGGAGATATTGGATTCTTGGCTTGCTAAAATTCAGTCAATGTTTATGGTTCTATGAATTATCATTTTAAAAATTTAGTCAGAAACTTGCCTCGGAAAAGAACTGGAGATCCTTGCCACCAGCATCCATTGCGATTGCTACAGGTTGGTTTGCGACAGCTTTCATCAAGGCATTTTCATCATTTTCAGGAACCATTTCATACCCATCAATATTCACAACTGGGGCATTCATCTGCTACAGCAAGAGGAGTTATGGTCCCATATGCACCAGGAAGATGCAATTAATGGAGAATTAATCTTGACGCAGAGGTCATCTTAACCTTGGTTGAGTCGCAAGATTCGTCTTTAGCTCTGTAAGGATACGAATTCTCTGATGTTAATCCACCAATTTGCTTAATAAACTTAAATGCGTCTTCCATTAATCCTCCATCGCAGCCATGGTTATCAGAATCGCAGTCAACTAGCTCTTGCTCAGATAAAGAGACCAGCTCTCCCGTTTTGATTTTGTTTATGCCTTCCACTGCTGCTACAGTTGAAAATGCCCAACAGCTACCTATAATAACAGCAGGAATTTTTGAGTAATATTGTTCAAATTAAGCAAGATCTAAAGTCATATATATTTGCCAAGTATATATATATACCGTAAAACTTAATCTTAACAAATTAATTAACACCGATAGGTAGAGGCGGAAAGAGAAAAAAAATCCAGTGATCAGAGACTTACCACACTTGCCTTGGTCCCTGATACTGGTTACTGCTCCATTCTTCCTCCAGTCAACAGAGGAAGGAAGGTTACTTGTACCCTCATGAATGAACCCAGTTCCTTGTCTTGGTCCATGGAGCATCCTGTAGTGGCTAACCTTTGAGCCTCCATAGTGTTACAAGAACTCATGGTTAGTCATATCAGCAAACCTATTCAGTTTCAACTTGTAAGGCTTGTCCTTGCTATTCACCTTGTGAACATGTTTCAAATTTGCCTTGAATACATTGAAGCGCTTTTGTTTTTCAGTGAGGCTGCGGGAAACTGTGTGTTGACCCCTCCATCTCTCTCGTACAAGTCCCAGAGTCTCTCCTCTGATGCCAAGTCCTCTTCAGAGTAATCAAAACTCTGAGCCAACCTGAAAACCAGAACTACTGAAAATACAACCAGGATGACCTTTCCCGTATCCATAACAACTGTCTCAGGTACTATAGATTAGCAAAATAGCTATGGTATTTTCTTAAAGGATTTAATGCTAATGTTGACTAAAGAAATAAATCCGAGATAAAGCTGTTTGATTTGATTTTGGAATGACAAGATGTATCCCTGTATTATATATACTCCCAGTGAAGAGATAAGCTTGTAGCTTCTTAGAACTTTAACCCAGAATCGAGGGAAAAATTTGTGAAGAAAATGGCTATAAATGTGGGAGAAGGGTCATATTCTTGGCTTCAAGCACCGAAAGAGACATAATGATTCTTGAAGAACTAGCTATTTGATTGACAGTCATTGGTTTTATATAGTAAGTATATCAAGAATAACGTTGTGGGCTTATATTATGCGTTGCAGCTTTTCTGGAGGTGATGCTTGATCATCTTGCGTCCGTCCTGAAGCCAACATGAAAACCACGGTCCGTACTCGACTCGTTTCGTAGAAGGGTGCCCAAAGTTTGCATGTCGTTTCTTAGAAAAATGAATAATCTCGTAGGGGTTCTGCTATTTACCTCTTTCATGAGTAAATTAATTAGTGCTTAGAATGATGAAACACATACAAAATCGGCGTAAGAAGTCACCAGGCGAATCCAGTTCCATGAAAAGAAAAGAATTACAAGGTGAAACAGCGTAGGTAATAGCATATGCATATTAAAGTAATGAAGCAGACTTGGTTTCTTCATAAAGATCCTGGCAAGCCCATCATCTTGGTGCAGTCAAGCTCGAATAGTCGTGTGATAGAGATTCTGATGGATCTTTGAGCTACTATCAATGAACTTTATAAGGGAATAAATTTATAGCCTTGAGCCCTTGTTGTTCAATGTCCCAAGGGAAGGAGATGGTCTTGGCTCAAGAAGTTGGCTGATGGCAGTCCTGGCATAGCAGGTGGTGGTTATGTCCTCCGGAGATGGCAGTCCTGGCAAGCCCAACTAGTATATCTACGCATGTATTAGCTTTTAAATCTGTTCTTTAAATGATGGGAATCGATGGGGTCTGATCGTCAAAGCAGATTTTCCATTTCAGCACTATGCGGTTAACCAGGTTGTTTTAAATATTTTTTTTTTTCATTTTAATTAATATATTGATAAAATATAAATTTTAAAAAATAAAAAATATTATCTTAATATATTTCTAAATAAAAAACATTTTAAAAAATTACCTACTCTCAAAATCTTAATATATTTCTAAATAAAAAACATTTTAAAAAATTACCTACTCTCAAAATCTTAATATAATTTTAAATAAAAAATATTTTTAAAAATTACCTGCTATCAAATAAATCAAAGCAAAATGATGGATATTATAACAAAATTTTCTTTTCCTTTCGCAAAACGAAGGAAAAAAATACTAATATTATTTTCGTGTTTCAACGTCCACTTTTAAGGATCAACACATTTATTTTAGTGCATGAGTTTACGTCTATTCTCATCTCCATCTCATGAAAAAAATTGTTATTAAAATAATATTTAACAGTTGTTTTTTTAAAATATTTATGATTTAATAATATATTTTTTAATATTTTTTAATTTATTTTAATATTAAAACATCAAAATAATTTAAAATAAAAAAATAATTTTTTTTAAAAACATTTTTAAAATACACAAACAAACAAGTTATAAATCTAAGTATTTTCCATAGTAATTAGGGAATTGGATCAACACCTTAACCCCCAAGGACTACCCATGTCATGAAGCGAGGTGAGAGTGAGACAGATTATTTTTCCAAGGAACTGATCCTTTTTCTGTCTCATCTAATTTCAAATTAGAACATGAACTCTTCCTCTCATTAACAAAGGGTTAGTTAACCATAATTTAATTAGTTGGTTTTTAACCAAATGGAGATGTGAATAGACGTCCGAAATTAATTAATTTATCATAAACACGTTCGATTATAACAACTAAGACTTTGATAATATCGAAATCAATTATTTTTTTCCTCCTACATAACATAACTACAAATGTTAATAAGAAGAAGAAGATGATGATGACGTGCCTAAAAATTTTGAAAAAGAAGAAGAAAAAACTTGCTGCTTTTGGGCCAAGCCCAACAAAATCTTTCTCCAATGAAGCTCACCCGAATTCTCCTCCTAACAAGCCCACCTGAACCCTTCTTCAATGAGGCCCAACCAAACCCTCCTCCAAGCAGGCCCATCAAAACCCTCTCCAAAAAGACCTAACCAAACACTCTCTCTCTCTATCATTAGTACATATTTAAGATTGTGATAACACTAATAATTCAAAATACTTTTTACTTAAAAATTCATTAAAATAAATTTGTTTTATTTTTTAAAAATAATTTGTAACATCAGCATATCAAAACAATCTGAAAAAATAATTTTTTTATTTTAAACAAAAAAAAATAATTTTAAAATTTTTAGGAACACTATTTGCACCACGTTAGACACACAACAATACAAATATCTCTCATCAAACATTATTCATCTTCTACAAAAACTATTTATCTTCTACAAATAGTATTTTTCTTCTTCAAATACTATCCATCTTTTTTATACATTATTTTTCTATTATAATTTATTAATTTAAACATTGAATTAGGATCTTATATTTCGATAAAAAAAAAAACTTGTTTTGCAGAAACCAAACTTATTAACAGTTTAGGACATACCCATGAAAACCTGAATCTAAGTCCGAAGATAATAAGCAATAAAGTCTTTCATGGTGAAGAGAAATGTATGTTGGACTTAGCTTACATTACAACACACATGCTTAATGTATAAGACCAAAAAAACTGAATCATGTAGCTTTAAACAAACAACTCTCGACTCTTGTCTTCGTTGTTATCGTATCAATGCCAAGGCCGTCAAAGCAACCTTAGTATGAACTCTTCGGCTTTAGGTTGAGAAAAACTAAAGAATGCATGGTATAAACAATTACTATTACACAAAACTAAAAGATTTGGTTGAAATATCCATTTATTTTGTACATTTACACCAAACACTATAGATTACATGGTATAAACAATGCATTTTTTGTGATTTCTTTCCTTTAAGATCTTTATATATTTTTTCAATTTGGCCATGAAAATTAATTTATTTGTAGTTTCATCCTCGTGGTTTGCATTAGTATTGTTTTAAGTGTTATAATTTATTTCGCAGCTAAGTGTTTTAGAATATACTAACAATAAATTAAAGATTGATATTATTAGAATTTTAGGTTAAAATTATATTAAAAAATGTATAAGGACTTGAAATATCACAAAAAAAAAAAAAAACATAGGCCCTTTTCATTTCCACAGTTAAAAAGGCACAAATTTTTTAATTTGAACCATGAAGTTTCAATTTAAACATATTTGATCCTTATTAATCAAGTAATCTAGTTTCAGTTCTAAACTTTATTTTTTTTTGTTACATTTTAGTATGTCAATATGGAGAGAGAATAGACTAAGTTGCAAAAAAAATATGAGAGAGAACATTTTAGTCCCCCATAAAAAAAAATCGATTTTAGTATCAAATAGTTCATCTTAGAAATGAGATTTCCTTGGACTTAGACTTTTCCTTCACGCTTGTCGGAAAAAATAGACAGAGATCCTTGTAATTTTTTATTCAATTTAATCTTTGGTTTTTCCATTTATTAGATGTTGCATTAGGGTTAAAAATGTATTTATTAAGGTTTTGAGGTTGTTTTTGAAAATTCTTTAGATGAAAACAGGTTGAAATTTCAGTGTTTGGGGTTCAAAAAGTTGGAACCTAATAAACTAGTGAATGGCATATTGCCCACCAAGCAAACAAGGTGTTGTTTATTTTGTAAAAAAAACATAACAAAACAAGGCGTGTGGGCTTGAACTTATAGGACAAGACGCACCAAACGCGATCAATATATATATATATATATATATATATATATATATATATATATATATAATGACTTCTTTTTAAAATCTATATTTCAGTAATATCCTCAAATTTTTTAAAATTATTTAGTTTAACTTTTTTGATAAATAGTAATTAATATTTTTGATTGTTTGCATAATTTCATAATACCTCAAAGATATTATTATAATTTGCCTTTAATTCTTTTTTATATTAATTGATAAAATTACATAAAAGGCTCAATTATGATTTTAAATTCATGATTAAAATCTATTTTTTATAAGACATGTTAGCAATACCTATATTCTTTTGTGATAGAAAACAATTTTACTTCAGCCTACATCGTAGCATGGACCAATTAGCTAGTTCATTAAGCTATTTGGCCAACAATTCATTATGAGTAAAATATATATATATATATATAAAAGGTGTTTTCCCGTGTTTGTTGATAAAAAAAATCTAATCATAAATCAAAAAGTTGATGTCTATATTTAATTAAATAAATCGAAATCATCTAGGGTCATATAAATGGAAAAAAATGTTAATGATAACCAAACACTTAATTAATTTATATAATTTTTCAGTTATTTGATTCTTGACATCGATAATATATCCGAGAAAGACATGATATTCAACTTCATGTCTGAACTCCAACCATTGGTGCAAACAAAACTAAAACGACAAAAAAACTAAAACGACAAAAAATAAAAGATATGTCCTCCGTTATTGTTGTTGCGGACAACTTGGTTAATTTTAAATCGAGTACTAGAGAGGGCTATGTGTCATCCTCGTTCAAATCTAAGGTAAAGGACAAGAAGGAAAAGTTCTAATAGGGGTGCATCGAAGGTTGTAGTGGATACGCGTGAGGCTAAATTTGTAGATGTATAAGGTAAAGGTACTAAACCAAACTATGCTTGCTTCATTTGTGATGATCCTCACTTTGAAAGGGAATATCCAAAGAGGGAGAAGCTAAACGCTATTCGAGTTGGAGATAACAATGAAGATGAGGGAGTAGTTACACACATCAATCATATACGTGTGTTAAACTGTCTAGTAGCTGAATTAATGGATTCAGCTTCTCAAACCAGTCTTGTTGATCAGGACTTAGCGAGGATTGATGCGTTGTGAAAAGGAAAGTCAGTGGTAGAAGATTTGATGTATATACAGACCAGTGTAAATGAGCAGCCAATTAATGTCATGCTAGATTCGGGTGTGACCCATACATTTGTGTCTAATCAATTAGTGAAAGATCTTGGTTTGAGATTGAGCAGTAACCACAACTTCATGAAAGCAGTCAATCCTAAGGCACAAAAGATTGTGGGTATGTCCTATGATGTGCTGATTATGCTGGATCAATGGAGAGGTAACCAAGATGTGTTGGTTGTGAATTTAGATGATTATGATATTATTCTTAGTCTTGATTTCTTGAGAAAAGCAAAGATTGTTTTGATGCCATATTTGAATGGAGTTATAATTGCAAGTTTGAAATTTTAATATTTCATATAAAAAAAATTAAGAAACAATATATAGGTTGTACATGTTGTAAATAATGAAGTTTAAAAGATTATTTCAAAAGGTTTTTTTTATCCCATATTGAAATGATATTATCTTATCCTTTTAAGTTGAAGTATTTAAACCAAAAATATTTTTTTTATCTCATATTATAAAAACACAACTTTTTTCTTGTGAACATAAAGTATATATACTAAACAGCTTCAAATTTTATATTGAAAAATTAACTTTTTTCTTGTGAACATAGAACATAGAGCATATTTCCCAAGTTCCAGGTTAACTCAGCAGGTTAAATATATGGTTTTCTCTATGCCAATACTTAGCCTTGATTTTGAATAAAACAAACCCAACCAAAACCTCAAATTTTAAATAAACCCGTCAGGCCGAGTCAGATCTAATAACTATGATATCAAGCCGAGCCTGGACGCTTGGAAAAGGTGTACAAGACGTGGTGGGCATCAATTGGGTCTAATCTATATTATTAAAGCACTGCCTGGTTAGAAGCCACTTCCTGTCCGAAGAGACATCACCGTAGAAGAAGGTGGCATTCGGGCCTGGAGGTGATGGTCTGATAGAGAGAGATTGTTAAACTGGCACGGTGTTGTTCGTCCATGGAGATATTTTTCAATTAAAGAGATTTCATTTACCATGCAGCGGGGCTAGATGCGGACCCAGTTACATTTTCTTTCCACTTTTTTTTTTAAATAATTATCTAAACCATTTTAATCAACGAAAGGAAAAATTAGATTCAAGTTTTCTGAATGATTAATCATAATACAATAATCTGTGCATCATGTGGTGAGTGAAATTGAAACATGATCTAAATATATATCTTTACGTGGTCTATGTTACTGTTTGGTGCAGCGGTTACATCACCTTTTCTTTAATTTTTTTAAAAAATTTTGTTTCAAACTATTTTCTTGGTATTTTTATATTGCGAAGATGTTAAAAATAAAATAAAATAAATATTATTTTAATACTTTTCTAATTAAAAAATATTTTAAAAAAAACAATCTTTACAGCTATTTTAAAAAATAACAAAAATATCTCAACTTCCACCATCAAATACTACAGGCAACACTACAAGGGATATATATATATATATATATTTCAGGGCCAGAAGGTGGAAAAAGAATTGAGGAGGAGATTTTGCAAGATATGTTTGCCACAAATATTCGTAGCTGTAGTGAAGTTGAGCTTTACAAACCATGTTCCATGTGCGGATCCGCATAAGAACAGACGCTAAAAACCACTGAACTTCACTTCATTTCTGTAAAGAGTGAAAAATTGATAGAGTTTTATCATGCAAGCAGTTGCACGATAAAACTCTATCAATTTTTTTTTAAAAAAAATAAAAAATAATTCATTTTTTATTTAATTACATTCATTTATTTTAATTTGTTGTTTTTTATAAATATATGTAACTGACAACATTTTTATCTTGTAAGTTACGATTCTTGGATGTGAGCAAAGCCCAATGAAGTTTTTTGCGGAAACGCACGTGCGGAGTGATGAACATCAAAAAATAGTGTAGCAGTTTGTGAATAACCGAGCTCAACACTTTGTGGCATGTTGGTTTTCAACTATTTTTTTTTCTTAAGTTATTATTTACTTAAATTTGATGAATTTATTTTTTATTTCCAAGAGACATATAATAGCTGGTTGGAGAAGAGATACGAGGATGATTTTTCGACCCACTTGAATATTGATTCGGATTTGTGGTTGGAGGCAGGATCGTCTGGTGGATTCGATGGAAATCAAGTGTATAAACTCTCTAACACTACGACTGAGAATTTGCGGATGACCTGTAGTGTTTCGAGCGTTGGATGCTTGCAACTGGTCTCGAGCACTCAATCTTCAGAGTTCGTGGACTTGTTAGATCAAGGAGTACAAGAACGTACGACTGATCATCTCAATGAAAAATATGAACGATTCTTTACGGATTATGAAAAACTCTGTCGGGTGGTAATGAAGATGAGATCAAAGATGAGTGGACATGTGTACCCTCTTATTGGCCTCACGGTCATGCGAACGACCAACCTCCTCCTCCTCCAGCGCAGCCTCTATTCTAGTTATTTTATATTTGAACACATAAATTTTTAAATTTTTAATAAATATTTGGCTTTTATATTAAGATAATTTATTTTTAAATATTTGAATTTTATATTAATTTAATTTTTGTAATTATTTTCTATTTCTGTTTAATAGATTTTTTTAAAAAATATATTTTTAAATTATTACTTGCGAGGTTACCAACAGACTAATTCTGCCGTTATATTACAGAGAGTTGGAAAAGAATTACAACAAATATCAATGCTACTGTTTACTCACCGACAAAATCAGTCTGTCGGTATATTCTAGAGAGTTGAAAAAGAATCACTGCAAATATCACTACAACTATTAACTCATCAAAATAATTACATGTGGTTCTCATGTCAGTGATATGCTAAATAGTACTGAGGGAATTATCAACAGAATGAAGTGGATATGTTTTTTTTTTTTTTTTTTTGCGAGCATGGTCCGTTTGTAAATCCATCGGTAAATTTATTGACAATAAACTTACCAACAGACCAGAAATTACCGACAAGTTTTTTTCAATGAATGTTTTATGTCCGTGATCCTGTTGATAAAATAATCACAGATGGACTGTTAGTGTAAAAACCGACAGAAATTTTTGTCAGAAAAACTATTAAATCTGTGTTGCAAATACAAAGCACTATTCGAGAGATTATTTTTTAAGGAATTGATCCCTTTCCTGTCTCATCTAATTTCAAGTTAGAAAATGAAATCTTTCTCTCATAAATGGAGATGAAAATAGACGTACGAAATTAATTAATTTATCATAAACAAGTTCGATTATAACTGCTATGACTTTGATAAGATCGCTCGGCTCTATCTGCTTCGAGGGACCAATTCCAAACTACCCGTCCCAGAGGGCCAAAAAAGAAGAAGAAGAAGCAGAAAAGTGCTAACATTACGCCATAGATGATGAGCAGTGAAGTATTTGATGGTATGATAATGCCACGAAGAGAAATGCATGTATGGTGGACTTGGCTTTCATTACAGCACAGGCTTGATGTAGAACCATGTAGCTTTAAGCAAATACCTTTCTGCTCTTGTCTTCGTTGCTGACGTGTTATTATGGCAAGCAATTTCAACCAGTGCCAAAGCCGTCAAAACCTAACTATAAACTCTTCGGCTTTTAGTTTTTGCAAGTGGCATAAAATAAACAAATAATAATTGTTGGTGAAGTTCGCAGGTAAATAAAACTTTTATTAGATGTTTATAGGCATAAGTTTTTATTAAGTAGTAAATTAAATAAAATTTATGGTGGATGGACTTTTCTAGCAGTTTTTTAAATGTTATTATATGAATATTTATAATATTAAAATATAACATTGTTAGGGATTATTGAGATAACACTGAATAGAACTATTCAGTTTAATTCAAAATATAATTATCTTATTAAGAATTATATAATTTCATTAAAATATTATTTTTTTTATTTATCTTTTAAAAGATTTAGAGAATTTAATTATATGTTGTCTCTATATGTAATAAATAAATACCTTAAAAATAATATTTCCATCCATCTAAACTAATTGATTTTACTTTTTATTTGTTTAATGTTACTAAGAATAATTGTTACAATCAAACAATAAAACACCTTATGAGGTAGCTAATATATGTTACTTCCTTGTAAAATAATAGGAGTAATAAATAATTTTTATTATGTTAAGAGATTGACTATTCCGACCTTTTTTGATTTACATGTTTTATCTGAAATTTTTTTTCTTTTGAAGATACCAAGTTTTAGCACTATGACTTTGCCCAAGCCATGTCATTTTCTTGCCACCACATCTTATAAACAAAGTTAACCACTACATCATAACGTATACATGTCATCATCTCTTTGCCTTTTCATTCTTTATTTTCTATTAATCTTCAATAAATTTGGATTGGAATCATAAAAAAAAAATTTATAGTTAGGTTGGTAAGTTATCATGAAGCTTAATTTATTTATAATTTCATCCTCGTAAGTTATATTTATATTGTTTTATGTTTTGTTTTATTTAACATACTCTCACATATTTGAAGTGTTGAAGAATATTTTAACATTAAATTAGAACTTGATGTTATGAAATAGAATTTAAGATTATGAATTAAAATAAATAAATAAACAAGGACCAATAATAGTTATCTATGAATTTACGTTAGAAATTAACATAAAATCTCATCCATAATATAACGCAAAAACCTTAGTAGTTATCTATGAATTTACTTGATAATCATCTAAATCATCTAATTAATAAACTCCATTTTCTAAATGATTGCACAATATATACTCCTATTTTTCTATAAATAGCGCCCCATTTATTGGATTAGGATAGGTTAATATTATGAGTTATGAATGTTATAATTGGTTAAATATAATATATATTTGATATTTCTTCTTGGATAAGTATAAATTCATAGTTCCTAGTTAACGTGGACTAAAATAGTGTTTTTTTTTTCCAGAGTCACCAAAATAGTGTAGTCGGTGCAATGACTTGAAGTATACCTTATAAATAATTTCTCTAGCTGTTTAATTATTTTCATTAAATAATTCCCCATATAAAAAAAATTGAACATTATTATTAGGATTAGTGAAAACAGATTTTATTCTAGAGCCGTCGATGTTCCTTTAATCCATATATATCTCCGTCCTTCTCGGTCATTGAATCCATTTACAAGGGACTCCAGAGGACTCAGAATTGTTAGCCAATAACTATTAGAAAGTAAGTAGATTATTGCCTGTGTTATGTTTACTGTCAGATTAATTTTTTTTAATATAAAAAAAATATTTAAGTATTGTTAATGTGTTTTTTTTAAAAAAAATTATATGAGAATTAATCTGATATGATTTAGTCGACTTGACATATTAAAAGACAACCAGGAAGACTGATAAAAATATAATTTAATTTTAAAAAAATTAAGATAACATCTTTTTTTAAATATTAAAACGACAACATATTAGATTAACTCAGATCAACTCGATTTAACCTGTCAAATCTATTATTTAGGTCATGAAACCTTGATAATCTTATAGGCTGCAAATAAAAAATTATTATTAAACTCAATTCTTAATCAATCCTATGTTAAAAAATGAAATTAAAAGCAAAATTCAACTAAAAAAACAAGTTGAGTTAACTCGGGCTAACCTTCTAAACATGGGTCATAAGACCGAGATAATCTTGTAAAAAACAAATAAAAAAAATATGAAACTCAATTCTCAATCAATCCTACATTGGAGTGTGAAATTAAAAAAAAAAATTAAAAACATGACATGAAAAACCTCTCAAGTCAACCGACCAAACCCGCAACTCGGGTCATAAGACAGAAATAATCTCAAATAATGCAGGTAAAAATAAATCATAAAGTCTAATTTTCAATCAATCTTATATTGAAGAATGAAATTCTAAAGAATTTAACTAAAAAAAGAACAAAAAAACTCAAAGCCTACCAACCTAACCCGCGACTCATATCATAAGATTGTGATAACTTTATAGAAAACAAATAAAAAAAATTATAAATCTCAATTCCCAATTAACCAAAGTCTTAATAATTAAATTGAAAAACAAATAAGAAAAAATAACTTGAGTTAACCAGGGTTAACTTGTCAAATCCAGGTCAGAAGACCGAGATAACTCTATAGAAAGATAATAAAAAAAATATAAAATATAATTATTAATCAACCCAATATTGAAAGATAATATTGAAAAAAAAATAAGAAATTGACAAAAAATAATCTAAATCAACACGACTATCTCGCAAAATTTACTATCCAGTTCATAAGACCAATATAACTTCATAGAAAAAAAATTGAAACATATTATGAAGCTTTATATCCAATAAATCTTAATATTAAAAGATAAAATTGAAAAAAAATATAAAATTAAAAAAAATTCTCAAAACTTTTGAGAATCATAGTAAAAAGTGCTTTTCACGACTCATTCATTTTAAAGTGAAAAAGAAATTTTTTTTTAGTATATATTAATATAATTGTTTTTATAGCTTCAGTCAACTCTCAAAAAGATTAGGTAAAGTAATTATATATATATATATATAAGTTAAATTAATTAGGAGTTTCTCTTGTTTTTTTTTTTTCGACATCCTTGAAATTAACTTTTTTTTAGATATTTTGAGTAAATTATCAACTAGTACTTTTAGTTTTGAAAAATGAATTAAATAGTTGTTCTAATTTTAAAAATTAATCAGCAAGTCCTTTAATTACTGTTGATAATGTTTAATTTAGTAATATTTTGTTTCAAAAATATATTATTTTCTCATTTTTTGATACTATCTAGCTACCTTTTTTTCCCTTATTCTATTTATTAAAATAAAAAAAAACATGAAATGAATAAAAATGATTAAGTTATAGAAGAATTCAAAAAACATAAAAACTAAATACATAATTTATGAAACTATGAATTAATAAAAAAAATTGATGAAGCTATAATTAACTTGAGATATTATTATGTGAAGCTATCCATACATGTTAACTAAACTAATTAACCATGCTTCATTAGTCAATTAAAACAAAAATAATATTGTTTTGATTATAATTATTAAATTAAGTTGGGATGTTCTTGCGAGTCAACCCAATGAACCCCTGATCTAGGGCCTAGTTTGGATACAATTTAATTTTAAATTTTTTTTATTTTTATTTTATTTTTATTAATATGAATATTCGAATCAGTTTGCACACACATCGACTAATTTCAAAGCTACTTCGGAGTTTTTTTCCCCTTTTCATCATCATTTTAGGTGCCTTTTATCTTATTTCCCTGGCACCAGTCCATAAATGAGTCTAGACTCGATGAATTCGGCATTTTGAGATCCTGTTGGCAAGTGGAAATTCCAAGGCCCATGCAACAGGTCATAAATACAGCAGGCTTGTGATGTGTGGGGTGCTCTATTTTCTTTCGTTTTTTTTTGCTTTATTCTTAATTAATCAAGGATGGTTAATTAAAGACTTAAACCTGTGTTAGTGTAACATTGTTTCCCTTAATCCAAAATATATAATTGGTTATAAGGAAAGAAAATTGAGGATTATAATTTGTCTCTGAGATTATTAAAACTTATATTCAAATTAGACAGCTTGAGCCGCCTCCTCCTCCTCTTCTCCGCCAGCCCTGTGGAGATATCATCATCGCCATCGCCATCGCCATCGATTTCTTAGAAAGAAAAGACAAAGGACCCATTTATGAAACAAGGAAGATGAGACAGCAACAATACCACTCCTTGTTTTTGTTTACTAGTACAATAGAAACGCGTCGTTTGGCCACCACTACTCTCACTGTAAAGCAACTGCTAGGAGTTAGGACCCACCCCACTTTATCTCTCCTCGATTACTATAATACCCCTACTCGCTATATCTTCTCTACATATAGATCAAAGGTAGGGAGGAAGAGCCGCGATACCATTCCACATTCTCCCTCCAATCGGCCGTCCGTTCAGAACCTCGGATAGATCGTACTGTCCTTTCTGACCGTCTACGTGGCATCTCTTTAATTTAGCACCTTCCCCTCGTTCTACTATATAGGATAGGAGTTTCCCATCTACTATCTGCCAGATTTTCCTTCCTGCCTTCCTTCTTTCTATCAAGAATCTAAGCTACCAAGTTACCAACCATGAGAGTCCGATCATGGCTAGCCTCCACCTGCGCCACCAATTCCACTCTAGACTCCACTTTCTCCTTCTCAAATAACCAATCACAGCCTCCGAAGCATCTTGCTTCCGACACAAGCAGCTCCTCCAACAGCACTCCATCGACCACTAGTACCGCGACAAGCAGTGTCAGCCTTCAAAGCAATCTCTCCCTCCAGACTCTTCCTTCTGTCCCTTCCCTCCAAAAAATCACACCCGAAACTCTCAACGTCTCTTCTCTTTGCATAAATTCTCTTAAACCCCAGAAAAATCACCTCCCGATCACCTGTCTAGTAGTTCAAGATAACCTTCTGTACGCTGCTTCCTCTCACGAAATCAATGTCTATGATCGAACCAACTTATCCCTTGTCGATTCCTTCAACGATAAAGATTCCTCCTTGGGCTCCGTCAAGTCAGTCTCTTTCTGTGACGGAAAAATCTTCACTGCTCACCAAGACTGTAAAATCCGTGCCTGGAAGATATCGTCAACTACCAAACACCACAAGCTGGTAACCGTTCTCCCCACACTCAACGACCGCTTACGCCGTTTCGTTCTCCCTAAGAACTACGTGAATGTTCGGCGTCACAAGAAGCTGCTGTGGATAAAACACGCTGATGCCGTTACAGGTCTTGCAGTTAACGATAACAACGGTTTGATCTATTCTGTTTCTTGGGATAAGAGCTTGAAGATATGGAGGGCCAGTGATTTGCAATGTCTAGAGTCTATCAAAGCTCATGAGGACGCAGTCAACGCTGTGGCTGTCTCCGTTGACGGCATGGTTTACACTGGGTCAGCGGATTGTAGGATTCGGGTTTGGGGCAAACCGTTAAACGAGAAGAGACATGTGTTGGTAGCTACTTTGGAGAAGCATAAATCGGCCGTAAATGCATTAGCCTTGAAGGACGACGGATCGGTGTTGTTTTCAGGTGCTTGTGACCGTTCTATTTTGGTGTGGGAGAGAGAGGACAGTGCTAACCATATGGTGGTGACTGGAGCTTTAAGAGGACATAATAAGGCCATCCTGAGTTTGATTAACGTCTCTGATTTGTTGCTGAGTGGGTCAGCTGATCGGACGGTTAGGATTTGGAGCGAGGGGCATGATGGGAAGTACATTTGTTTGTCTGTTCTTGACGGGCATCGGAAACCGGTGAAGACTTTGGCTGCTGTCAGGGATAACGATAACGATGTCGTTTCGGTGTTTAGCGGCACTCTAGACGGAGAAATTAAGAAGTGGCAGTTGTCGGTTTCACCTTGCAGCCAAGATATTGCAAAAATGAATTTGTAAAATATTAAAAAAATAAACAAAAATTATTTTGATAAATGCAGTGCCTCTCATTCACTTTGGCTGCAATTAATTATTTCAACTGTTTTTTTTTTTTTGAATTAATCATGTGATTGGCCTTTTGCATGTGTGTTCATTAATAGTTTGTGATGGTGTATGTCCCTAGCTAGCAAAAGAAAGGCGACAGTATGCTTGACATATAGATGACAACATTAATTAATTAGTTGGTATGTCACGTCGTCTTAAATAATATAATTAATGGCGTGATTAACTTAATTTTTACATTTTTCTTAATAAAAACATTTAATTAATTCAGTCTCCACCTTTCTTTTTTTCTTCTTCGTAAATATTACTGTGTTTTTTCTATAAATAAAGACCTTTTGTTCTCATATTGTCATTAAATTAGTGAACTCATATATATATATATATATATATATATCCATCCTCTTATTTCATTTACATATTTATGATTGTGATGACCAATGAGATGACTCAAACATGAACGATTTCTCAAGGGTATTTGGCTCTGCATTTCAACTGGATTTTTTTTTTTAAATTATTATTTTTTTATGTTTTTAAATATATACTAATATAAAAAATAAATTTTTAAAAAATATTATTATAATATATTTTTAGATAAAAAATAAAGAGCCCTGAATTAACCAACAACCCCTCATGTCATGATTTGTCTCTACACCATCTACCACAAGAAAAATTCTGAGGATGCCAAGTTTTGTACTGTTTTCATGGAAACGTGAGAGAGCAAGCTAATTACGGGTAAAAAAAAACAATTATTTTATTAAACAAGCATTTTACACGGCTGTTACTTTTGCAGTAACATTATTTCAATAAAGCGTTCAGTCTCTCCATCCTATCTAAATAAAATAAAGGTCAACAAAACCAACAGTGGAAATTGCTTGCCAAGTTGATAAGAAATTACCACAGTTGACTATTGGGAGACTTGGTAAATACCTTCGGCTCAGCTGGGATTAATTATTCTTTGCGGGTCTAGCATTTCCTCGATCGGCACTCAACCATGAAAAAAGAGAAGAAAATTCCTACGTGCTGCCGAAGCTGCTGGTAAAATGGTGTAAATGAATGTCAAAGAAAGTGCAAGAAATGTGCCGACACGTTAAGACTTTTCTTGAAGTGATCCTTTGTCAGGCTCTGACCTAGCTAATTTAATATTGCAAAATTCTTTCGGGCCAATCACTCGATGTTTTGACTCTGGAGTCCGGATAATGGAAGTGTACCAAACTGAAGAAGCATCTCCTTTGAAGATTTAGGTTTAGACATGGAGCGTATACAGGCACACACACAAATAAGAAAAAAGTTGAAATTGCAGACCAAAGAAAAGAACAGAAAAGAAAATTTATGATGCAATTTAATACTGTGTAGCCAACCAGCAGTAGTTGGTTGATTCGATGCTTTTTAATTTTAAATAAAAGTTTGAATTCGAGTTTTATATATAAAATATATTATAACTGAAAGAATTTTATTTTTTAATGGATCAACCTCATTCGACCGGATTAGGAGGTACAGTGAAATTTCGGATACCTACCTGTGTTTAGAAAAAAAAAAAAAAAAGACATGAGAAACTAATTGCTAGCTACCATGTTAGGTCTCTATGTTTATAGGGGTGAAAAAGGCAAGATTCAACGTAATATGCGAGGCCATGAGTCAACCTTTAGGTTTAGGATGTCAAAATTGTTGGTCTTGTATTTCTCACCATATCCATAGCTTGGGGAAAAAAGGAATTAACTCTCGAAACATTATCCCCGTTCGTCTTCTTTCCCCTTGCTATCTACGGCAATGATTGCAGTGTCGTCTAAACATCGAAATGAAAGAAAATTCAAAGAGAACGGCCACGAAAAACAACGATGACCAAAGCAAAGGGCCCCCTCTGAATTTTAGAACCTTTTGTATGAAGCTTCTCCTTGTAT
Organism: Populus trichocarpa; assembly: GCF_000002775.5. Lineage (NCBI taxonomy): Eukaryota > Viridiplantae > Streptophyta > Magnoliopsida > Malpighiales > Salicaceae > Populus > Populus trichocarpa. The sequence continues at coordinate 8,250,264 of NC_037294.2, read as the reverse complement.
ATATTCCTTTTACATTGTAAGCAGGTTGTGCAAGACAGCAAGCATAAAACTTCCAGGTTTTGCCCGAACGCATGAACATTGACCGTACAATTATTTTGTTGTTTCTTCTTTGTTTAGACAGCCTAGCTAAAAACGAAGAAAAACAATACCGGGAAATTTGTCAAAGACGAGACAAATACTAGTGCCCATAGAAAAGGATATTTCAGAAGTCGATTCTTCGAGGTTGTTCTCCACAAGAATGAAATGCAAGGAATGTTATTTTAATACCAATTAAATCATTTTGCTTATTAAAAAATGTTGGCTCACCAACATGTATAAATCTTATGTTATCTGGGTTGGTATAGCAAGCAAAACTTTAAAGGTTAGAATTATTATTTTTAAAATATTAGTTGCCTCCATTATAGAATGTATAGCATGTATATCTCTGAATATAAAATTAATGTAGGATTATTCCAATGTTGTAATCCCTATGGTTACTGCTGTATTCTGCCCTACATATATAAATAGGAAAGGTTGGCTAAGGCCAACCCAAGTCATTCTGTTATTCTCAACTTGGTATCAGAGCCCTAAATAAACTAAAACACCTCTTCTCCTCTCTGCAATGGATCCCTCTCAGCCGGCAGCCATCTCCTCCTCTGCAGCAGCACCGGTTGTGCCTTCCTGCACTCCTGCCGCAGGACCACTTTCTTCTTCAGCTTCAGTTCTGCAGTGGCCACAACATACAGATGTTGGCCATGCTTTTCTAAACCAATTCAACCCCAATAATGCTCCTCTGCTGCCGGCCTCTTCTGCTGAAGCTACTGCAGCTTCTGCCGTGGCAATTGTGTCCCTCTCCCACACTCATCAGGTCATCTCTTTGAAATTGACAAACACCAATTATTTGTATTGGCGAATGCAGATGAAACCGTATCTCTTAGGCCAAGGAGTTTTCGGCTTTGTTGATGGTTCAAACTCCTGCCCCTCTCCACATATTCTTGCTGCCGATGGTGTCTCTCTTCAGGTATCTCAACTCTTTCTTCGTTGGAAACAACATGACCAACTCATTCTAAGTGCCTTGCTCTCTTCGCTATCCATGGAAGTTCTTCATCTTGTTGTTGATTGTCCAACCTCATGTTCTGTCTGGCACACCCTTGAGCAAGCTCTAGCTTCTACATCCAATTCCCGTATTATGCAACTTCATGGCTCCCTTCAAGACCTTCGACAAGGTGATGATTCGGTAACTCAATTTCTGCAAAAAGCTAAGACTTTATTTGATGAGCTAGCAGCTGCTGGCCGGCCTATTTCGCTAACCGATTTCAATCTATATGTGTTTCGTGGCCTTCGCGGAGAATTTAAGGACTTAGTGACAAGTCTTGTTACAAGGGCAGATCCTCTACCATATGCAGATTTGCTTAGTCATCTGCTAACTCATGAATTTATTCATAAATCCTCTCACTTGTCTATAGGATCTGCTGCCATTCCTGCACCATTGCTGCCCACGCCGAACATCCCACCTTCAGCACTCCTCTCTCACCGTCAGCCTTCTGCTCAGTTTGGACGCAACAGGGGCCGTTCTTATGGCAGCTGGCATCCTCAACAAAACCTTCACAGAGGTCCTCGAAATTCTGGCTCCAGGCCTGATTTTTGTAGCTTCCATAGCACTCCCAGCAACGACAATAGACACAGCAGCTGGCAGGGAAATTGGCAGCGCAACAGGGGATCCAATTCCTGCTGCCAGTTATGTCAAACCTTCGGACACACTGCTCCTCAGTGCTCCCAACTTTAGCAACGTGGCTATGGACAACAACATAGTGCCAATCTGTCACTACATAATTCTGCAGGTACTGCTGACTGGTTTCTGGATACCGGTGCAAATCAACACGTCACACCTGACCTTGCAACCTTGACTGCTTTAGAACCATACAATGGTAATGATAATTTGCATGTTGGTGATGGTAAGGGACTTTCCATATCTCATATTGGCCATACAAAAATATATAACCCACATCGTTCGTTCATTTTATCTAATGTCCTACATGTTCCTGCAATTACGAAACCTCTGCTTTCTGTTCAGAAATTTTGTCTCGATAATAATGTTTATTTTGAGTTTCACCCTTTTCTGTTTTATGTCAAGGATCTCAACACCAATGAAGTACTTCTCTCAAGACAGAGTAAAGATGGTCTCTATACTTTGTCCAGGTTCAGGTCTTCCGTCCCGTCAATTCCTCAAGCCTATTGGTCTCCCTGCATCTCTGCTTCTGCTGATTTGTGGCATCGTCGCCTAGGTCATCCTACCTCTCGCATTTTTCAATTTTTAGTCTCGAAAAATAAGATTATTTGTAACAACAAACGTCTTAATTTTCAATGTCAAAGTTGTCCCTTAGGAAAATCATCGCGTTTGTCTTTAAGACCTACTGGTCACAAAACTTCTGCTCCGCTTAAATTAATTTTTAGTGATGTATGGGGTCCTGCTCCCCTTTTTTCTTCGGATGGTTATCGTTATTTTGTTATATTTGTTGATGCGCACACAAAATATATATGGTATTATCCACTTGTTGCAAAATCTGATGTTTATTCTGTTTTCCATCAATTTCAAACTCTTGTCAAACGTCAGTTTTCTTTAAAAATAAAATCTGTTCAAACTGATTGGGGCAGTGAATATCGCAAACTCTCCACTTTCTTTCAGACTATTGGTATTCATCACCGTCTGATTTGTCCTCATACTCACGAACAAAATGGAACAGTAGAAAGACGTCATAGGCATATTGTGGAAACCAGCCTTACTCTTCTAGGTCAATGTAAAGCTCCATTTTGTTTTTGGAATTATGCGTTTGACACTTCGGTTTATCTCATTAATCGTATGCCTACTCTTGTTCTTGATAATCGATCCCCTTTTGATTGTTTGTTTCAACGGTCTCCTGATTATAATTTTTTACGTACCTTTGGTTGTCTATGTTTTCCTTTTTTGCGTCCCTATAATAATCATAAATTGGATTTTCGGTCTTCTCCTTGTGTGTTTTTTGGCTACAGTTCCTCTCACCTTGGTTATCGATGTTTTGACATTGAATCTCATCGCATGTATATCTCCCGTCATGTCCGTTTTCATGAACATGTTTTTCCGTTTGATAAATCTGAACAGATTGCACAGGTCTCCACTCAAACCCACACACCATCTCCTATTACCATCCTCCCAAATCTAACCCACTCCCCATTGTTCACCACCCAAAACACACCCCATCCCGCCTCTGCCTCTGCCTCTGCCCCTGCCCTACCCTCACCGCCGAACCAAACACCACAACCTCCATCTTTCCCTTGCCGCTCACCACATGCATCTTTATTTCACCATACTGTTGCAGGTACAAGTTGCAGCTCAGAGTTTCCTGCTCTCCAGCACGAAGTCCTTGATAGCAGTGGGACATCCTCTGGTTCCTCCTCTGCTTCTCTTTATTCTGCCAGTAACCCGGTATCTGCAGACTCTGCCTCTACTGCCAGCCCTCCACTTGCGGCAGCTTCTTCCCCGGCTTCTTCCCCTGGTATAAATCTGGTGGTTGATCTCTCAGCTTATCCACGACATCAGGACACCTCTGTGATACCTCCTTCTCCTGCATCACCACCGTTGCTCAGCCGACACCCTATGGTCCTTAGATCACGGCAGCCCAAAATAGCAAATATGGTCTCATCTGCTGCAGCTAATACAGCTGCCACCCGGGTATTGCTCTCTCCTTCCTCTGAACCTGTTGCCTTTTCTGATGCAGATAAATATGTTGCTTGGCATGATGCTATGTGTGATGAGATCAAGGCTTTACGATCCAATCACACTTGGTCCCTAGTGCCCTTTCATCCTTCGATGAATGTTGTGGGAAGCCAATGGGTATATCGCATCAAACGTCGTGTTGATGGCAGCATTGACCGTTATAAAGCCCGTCTAGTTGCTAGAGGCTTTACTCAACAGGAAGGCATTGATTATTCTGAAACTTTCAGTCTAGTTATTAAACAGGCCACCGTCAGATTAGTCTTTTCAATTGCAGTTTCCCGAAATTGGAAGATTCATCAGCTTGATATTCATAATGCTTTTCTCAATGGTGTTCTTACTGAAGAGGTCTACATGAAACAACCTCCAGGTTTTGTTGACCCTACTCTTCCATCTCATGTGTGCAGACTGCACAAGCCACTATATGGTTTAAAACAGGCACCAAGGGCATGGTACACTCGTCTGAGTGACTTTTTACTCTCTATTGGTTTCATTGCCTCCAAGGTTGACACGTCCCTGTTTATCTTATCTGATGGCACTAATATCTTTTATCTCCTCGTCTATGTTGATGATATTCTGCTTACAGGCAGCAACTCTGTCATGCTTCATCATCTAGTCCAGTTACTAAGTTCTGAATTCAAGCTTCGTGACTTAGGTGATGTTCACTACTTTCTCGGTATTGAAGTTCAGTCTACAGGTATGGGTCTGATGTTGCGCCAACACAAATATATTCTTGACATCCTCACTCGGGCTGGTATGACTACTTACAAACCCGTTGATACTCCAGTTTCTCCTTCTAAACTTGCTATACAGCCGGATCATCCATTTTCTGATCCCACACGATTTCGTCAAATTATGGGTGCTCTTTAATATCTTACATTCACTCATCCAGATATCTGCTTTGCTGTTAACAGAGTCTGTCAGTACATGCATGCTCCTACAGATTCCCATTGGGTTGCTGTTAAACGCATACTCCGCTACCTCAAAGGAACGGCATCCTATGGTTTTCATATCACTCGAGGTACCTCTTTTGCTCTTCATGGTTTTACAGATGCCGATTGGGCTGGGAGTATTGATGATCGCAAGTCTACGGGTGGCTATCTTGTTTTCTTTGGTCAAACACCGATTTCATGGAAATCCGGCAAGCAACGTACTGTTGCTCGCTCATCCACTGAGGCTGAGTATAAAGCCTTAGCAGATGGTACTGCTGAGGTCATCTGACTTCAATATTTGTTAACAGATCTACAGGTTCCCTCCGTCTCTACTCCTACTATTTGGTGTGATAATCTTGATGCAACTTATCTCTCGGCGAATCCTATCTTTCATGCTCGTACTAAGCATGTTGAGGTAGATTATCATTTTGTCCGTGACTGGGTTGCGAAGAAGGAAATTCAGATTCGCTTTATCCCTTCTCGAGATCAACTTGCTGATGTTTTCACCAAACCACTTTCCGCTGCGTCCTTTACTGCTTTCAGGTTCAAGCTTCGGGTCGATCCTCCACCATTAGCTTGAGGGGGCATATTATAGAATGTATAGCATGTATATCTCTGAATAGGAAATTAATGTAGGATTATTCCAATGTTGTAATCCCTACGGTTATTGTTGTATTCTGCCCTACATATATAAATAGGAAAGGTTGATTAAGGTCAACCCAAGTCATTCTGTTATTCTCAACTGCCTCCACTATATTTATTATAGGTTTAAAACAATATACTTTCAAGAAACAACAAAACTCTAAATTTATAGAAAATAATTTTTATAAGTTTTTTAAGAATTTATGTTTTGTTTATGATAAACATGAATAAAGAGAGAATTTGTAGAGAAAAAATAAAAAGAAAAAAAAATTATTTTCTGATTGATTTTTAAGCTAATATCAATATGCCTGTAAAATTAAAAAGATACATCTCATCGGATTAATATGCTTGTAAAATTCAAAAGAAAACTCTCCATACAAATTAACTAATTGAATAACTTAGCAGGTGATGTCATATATAATTAATTAATTTAAAAAATAAAAAAAAAATATTTATTATAACACACACAGAGGCTTTCCTTCCAAATCTTCCCTCCAATATCTATTGATTTAATATCCCTTATGGCATAACAAAGCCTTTTTATCTGTATAATATATAATAAAAATCTCTTCATTTATCTACAAAATATAGGAGCTATTTTATAACATGATCAAGCCTCAAGCTGTCAAGAAGGAAGCAAAGGGAAAAGGTGTTGGTCGGGCGTGACCAAGTTGGCAAGTTGAGATATATATGGAGGTAAGGATCATCCAAGGCAGAAAGCCTGGTGCATGATAGCCTGTAGTGTCAAGTTGGTAAAAGCATTGAAGAAGATAATGTGAACATTTGACGCATGGCACGTTTCTTCAAACCCATGACCACGCCAGCATCGTATTTTCTATGTGGACATATTCATATATTGATTCCTGGTCTCGTGAATTACAGCCACAGCACGAAAATTATATGGTCTACCCAAAAAAATAATAATTACATTTTATATTACTATAACAAAATTGGATCACATTCCCCAAGTATTCACAATTCGATGCTAAATTGGGTCAAATATTAATAATTATTTCACCACATACATCACCGACCCCACGTATTCCTAGTCTAGGGTTGTGATCTGTAACGCATATTAGTTGAGACTGCAAATGGCAAAAAAAAAAAAAAAAATGTTTAAAGAAATAATCCACACCGAGTAGAAAAATTGAAATGAAGTAATGTGCATGCTAGTTTCGTCCATGTAGACTGTAGAGGTATTATAAAAGTAGAACTTGCATGATTTGATCATAATATATACTTGCAACCTGATTAAACTCTAGTAAATAAGATTTCCCACGCTGCTTTTCCAATGTAATCTCCAATTAAGTAGAATTAAGAACACAACTCTAAACGTGATTTCTTGTCTTATACAACCGTTAAACAAGCAATTAGCAGAGGTAAGCACATGAATCTGTCTCCTTGCCAGTTTCTTTATCGGTTTATAATTAATTAATTAAGAAAGATTGTGCATGGACCGACGTCCATTGCATAAACCAGGGATTATGACTTAATTATGAGATTAAAAATGGGTAAAGTCAACACTTGAACATTGATTACACAGCTTAAATATTAAATGCTTAAAATAAGCGTACGTACGTAGAATGGGGAAAGGACTTGGGAGTTGCATTGAAATAACTTATATAAAGTAATTATTGTAAATTGATAAGTCATCAGCTTAATTGAACATTTGATATGGATAGGACCGATGGGCTTTGTAGTCTTGTTGATAAATTGATTTGAAAAGATTATTCAAATATGATAAATAATTATAGAATCTAATTAAATATGCTCAAATCGTTGAATATCAGTGAAATAATTGATCTGATCGATCAATTCAAGCGTAAAAAAATGAAGAAATATAGCTAGTTCATGCATGGGACTCCAACCTGCAACTTTTATATAAAAAAACAATTTTATTTTGTAACAGTTATATATATATATATATACACACAAAAAAATTTTGTTTTATTTATGTGGGTGTCCGCATTAGCTTGCATAAAATTCTTAATTAACTTACAGATGAATATTTAAGAATTAACGGAATAATTTGATTAAAAAAAAAATATAACCTAGAGAGATCAACATCAAAATTTTGTGATCCATCAACAATAATTTTTTCAGCTGGAATATTCCTTGAACTGCATGCAATTCCTGGAGGCAAAAGTTTCTTGAAAAGAAAACTCTTTCATTGGTAGTTCCGACGGTAGCCACGATAGGGCATTGCCTGGACAAGCATTGCACAGTCAACTTGCCAAGTTGAGTGCTCATTGTTTTGTTTTGGAAGATGATAATTGTAATATTTTATCCATGCAAGCATCTTGGACTTATGTACAGTGTAAAGCTGCCAAAAAGCTTTGCTCAAAAATCCATGGTGGTTTCTCTTCCTTCACCGATACAAAAAAAATGCTTGCTTTCACCCACAGACCCTTGTGATCCAGCTCTCTTTGACTGTGGTGTCTGTTCCCTTGACCTCGCCGTTTGTTTGTTTGTTTTTTTTAATATTTCGTCTCATACTCCAATTCACGAAGAGAGCGTCATCGGAAATAGTCAATGTATTTAAAGTCCTGAGCTGTCTCCCACAAATTCACCTTTGCAAATCGCAGAAAAGATATATTCAAGAGAGAGCTGGGAAACAGGGCATGGTCAGAGAAAATGGATCGCTGTCTTCTCTCATGTTATTACCGGTGGCGAAGGGGCGCAGCAGAATTTAGATGGGAGGCAGTTTTTTCAACTCGTACGAAATGGCCTTGAATTGTTATTATTTTGAAGTAGCTGATATATTGAATACTACAAAACTAGTATTTCTAATTTTGTATCCCATGTTAAAGTAAAATAAAATATGAAATCCTTTTTTTTTATTTGCCTATACTTGTGATAATATTAGTCAAAAATAATGTTAAAGTCTTTATTAAACAAAGGGTGTTAAAAAAATAATATGATCGGTGTAGTATTTATATTATTTGAATTGACTTAACTTGTTAAGATAAATAATAATCAAATAATATAATATTATAAATGACAATAAGTAAACAAAAAGTCTAAAAGATAGATATTAAATGTTGGGTGACTGGTTGAGCTTTTTGAAACCCGGTCAACCCGTGTATCATATATTTTCATTGTCTTTATATTTGATAGTTTGTGAATTGAGTATTTATTTTTGTTTTATTTAGAAATATTTTAGCTCTAGAGTTTTTGTCAATGGACTTACTATTACTTTTCTTTAATATAACAAAAAAATATGAGTATTAATTTTTTTGCTTGAGAGAAGATGGGAGGTAAATAGAATTTAATATAGGTACAAAGTATGAAAATCAGACCTAATATTAAAGGTGTCATGATACCTATAATTTATGTTGTAAACCCGCCTTTAATATGGTCCGATAAAAATTAGTAATATAAGCCCAACCTGTTATTATGTGTAGTATCCACACAAAATTTAACCGAACCTGATGTATCCACCCTGCTTAAATCTAGAAAAATAATAAATAGATTGGATCTATAATACCTATATTCAAATATGAAAAACGATGAACTTTACTATTATAAAAGTCAATGCAACTTTAAATAACTTTAACTTCAAATCTCAAGTATACTCAATCCTCACATAATTATTAACTTACAAGAGAATATAATTTGACAAAAAAAAAATTTAATGAGCATTGTTTTTTAAATGAAATGATTCTTGATATCAGCGAGCATTGTTCTCTCGTAAAACATGTTATCTCTAGCCAAATATGTGGCACTTTGATTATTACTAGGAGGTAATTATTTTCGGTTCGATTTGGTTTTTTTTTTAAAAATAATCAAATAGAAATTTTTTTTTCAAAAAAACCGAAACCGGTTCAAACCGACCGGTTTTGGTTCGGTTCGGTTTTTTAGGACAAAAACCTGTTCAAACCGGTTTTGGCTCGGTTTTTTCCGGTTTTGGCTCGGTTTTTTTCTGGTTTGGCTCAGTTTTTTGCAGGTTTGGCTCGGTTTTTTTTTAGTTTTTTTCGGTTTCGATTCGGTTTTTCGGTTTTAGGCTTATAAAACCGAAACCGAACCGAACCGGCCAGTTTTTTTAAAATTTTAATCGGTTTAATCGGTTTTTTTTCACAGTTCGGTTTTTTCGGTTATTTTTTTTTTGTTTTTCTTAGTTTTTCGGTTTTTTTACTCACCCCTAATAATTACAATTCAAAACACTCTCGTCTTCATGGTAACCGGGCTAACTGAAAAACCCCTAAACCAAATAACTTAAATTTATTTTCCCGTATATAAGTTATATATGACGTTACATGGATGTTTATAATTAATATCTTATATAGACTTTATTTTTTACTAATTTAGTCTAACAAAAAAAAAAATGCTCTTTGTGATGTTATTTTTCTAAATATTACTCAGCCTTATAATAGCTTATGAAAATCTTAAGATCTTGCCTCTCTTAATTACAAATCATTGCTTTGCTAATGACTATCGCAAGTCATTTAGATTTAATTTTTAATGTAATACGTGTAAAGTTATGTAAATTAGTTGCTAACCTGGATCATTTACCCGCTTTACATTGTGGATTTGATTATTTAAAAAAAAAATTAAAAATATTCAGGTATTATTATTATATTTTTAAAAAGAAAAAAAAATTGAGTATAGATTGATCCGATATGACCTGGTTAACTTGACAAGCTCAAAAACAATCTGAATAGTATAAAAATAAAACATGGTTTGAATAAAAAAAAATTTAAAATGACATATTTTTTTTAAAAAAATATTGAAACAACAATAAATTGAATTTAAATTGAGTCAACTAGGCTTAACAAGTAAAATTTATAACTGGAGCAATGAGATTGTCATAACCCTATATAAAGCAAATAAAAAAAACATATTAAAGCTAGATTCTAAATCAACTTAATGTTGAAGAATAAAGTTGAATAAAATCAATTAAAAAAAAGATAAAATAACATAAGTCAACCCTAGATAACCTGTCAAACTTTGATTGTGAGATTGAAATAACCTAATAAAAAGTAAATTAAAATAAATTATGAAACTCAATTTCTAATCAGTCCAACATTGAAAGATTGAATTGAAAAAAAATAATTAAAAAAAGACAAGAAAAAAACCAAGTTAACCTAGTTTAACCTGCTAAGGCCTTGACTCGGGTCATGAGACTAAAATAGCCCCATAGAAAACAAAAACTTAAACAAATTATGAAGTTTAATTCCTAGTCAACACAAATGGTGAATGATGAAATTAAAAAAAAATCAATTACAAAAAAAGGACCTAAAAATCCTGAGTCAACTGGGTTAATATATAAAACTCGCGACTCGGGTTATAAGACTAGTATAACTTTACAAAAAGCAAACTAAAATAAATCATGAAGTTCAATCTTTAATAAATTTAATATTCATAAATAAAATTAATAAAAAAATTATTGTTTCAATGAACAATGCAATTTGAGAAGGGAAATAAATAATTTCCCCTCCACAATCAGTCCTTGTTGTTAATTTTGAAAGTTAAATGCGGTACCTGTTTTCTTATGATATAAACACAAGCAGGATTAATTATAAAACAAAAGGAAATAGTATTGCTTTATCACTCCTGTTAATTAGTTAAATTTTAATTAAAAAGGCACGATTCAAAAAAAATAAAATTATCAGACTAAAATTTCATACTCTAATTCTTACTATATCGATGGCCCACACTATGTCACGAAACAAATAAAAAAAAAATGTTAAGGTATTTGCGAGTGTATTTGCTAGAAATAACAAAATTTTTGATTCGGATATGATAATTTTCATAGATCTAACTAGGTTTAATAATATTTTTTATATGATAATAAAAAAAAATTCAACCATGATAAATAGTAAAAATTTTTAAAAAAATTGATCATTATGACATGCACAAAAACAATGCCTTAAAATTATGAAAAGATTTCTATAATCTTATTTGATAAGAAGGCTAAAATCAAATGAAATTTAATAAAATAACATATAAAAACGCATCTTTAAATATATTATAACATAAAAGAATATATAAATTAACAAAATATTATAGGATGAAATTGAGTGAAAAGTTCAATTTAAAAAGAAAAAAAAACCTAAATTAACCCACTAAACATGCAATTTGAGTCATAAGACCGAGACATTCTGATATAAAGAATATAACAAATCAACAAAATATTGAAGAACAAAATAGAAGAAAAAGATTTACGTTTTAAAAATTGACTACCTGCCAATCCGCATGCCAGGTCATGAGAATATGATAACGTAATAGAAAGCAAATCAAAATAAATTATGAAGAAATAAACCCAATGTTAAGGATGAAATTGAAAAAAACTAATTAAAAAAGGACAAAAAAATAACCTGAGTCAACCTGGGTTAACTTGACAAACCTGCAACCCGAATCATCAAACCAGGATAACCCAATAGAAAAAAAAGTTGAAATAAATTATGAGTCTAAATTCTCAATCAACCCAATATTGAAAGATGAAATTGAAAAATAAATTGATTAAAAAAACACAAAAAACCGACTCGAGTCAACTCAGGTTAATCCACTAAACCCCTGACCCCATTCATAAGACTAATTTGATAAGAAATCATGAAGTCTAATTTTCAATCAACCCAATATTGAAGGATGACATTGAGAAAAAAAGTCAATGAGAAAAATAGAAAAACAATTGAGTCAACCGAGTTAACTTGTCAAATCTGCAGTTAGGATCATGAGATTAGGATAATTTTATAAAAAGTAAATTGAAAAAAACCATAAAGGTCAATCCATAGTAAATATAATGTTGAAAGATGAAATTGAAATTCAATTAAAAAATAATAAAAAAATGACTCGAATCAACCCGAGTCAACCTATCAAACTTGTAGTTTGAGTTATCAGATTGAGATAACCATATAAAAAAGAAATTAAAAAAATAATGAAGTTAAATTCTCAATAAACCTAATGTTTTAGGATGAAATTGATTTTTTTTAAAAAAACATAGGTTTTAGATTAATGTTTGTAAGGAGAGGTACACTAAAATCCCCTTCTCTAATATTTCTTTGTTTATAAAATTAAAAAAAAATCAATTAGAAAAAAAAGAAAAAAAACTCAAGTCAACCCATCAAACTTGCGATTTAGGTCATAAGACTAAGATAACCTCATAAAAAATAAATTAAAATAATTATGAAGTCCAATCCCAAATAAATATAATATTAAAGGATAAAATTTATTTTTTTTTAAAATAAAAATGGTAAAAACAAAAAAACTATTTAAGTGAGTAAAATAAAATCCCCCTTTCTCTTTAGTTTTTTTGTGAATTCAAAATACAGGAAGGTCTTAACCTACACAACCCAACCCAACTCGAACCCACGTGCCTCGGGAGTACCGGTTAGAGTGAAGCCCATCCGTGTTGACTTCCATTAATTATCATTCTGGGCCTTGGCTTGAGGGGCATTCTTGTCATGTCACGAAAAGGAAGTCACATCCACGCTATATAAATAAAACGCCTAGCACGAGCACTGGAAGAAGCACAAGAATCCCTAACTCTGCTCTCCTCTCCTCTCCTCTGCTCTCCTCTCTTCTCCGTGTAGATCAACTTGTTTTAAGTCTCAATTTGTTTGTGTTTCTTGTTTTTGATTTTGCTGTTAATCGCTTTCGATAGGCGTTGCGTTCTTCAATGGCTTTTACAGTTCCGTAAGGACGTGTCAACGGAAGCGTATATTTATTGCAATCCCAAACCCTTTCATATATATGTACGTATGTATGTATGTATATAAGACATGCTACGTTTCTTTGGAAATGCGTGGTTTGGTTTCATGGCTGGGTTTGCAACATTTTTAATTAATTTCCATCTTTAATGATAATTTGGTGTTTATCTTGCTGTTGCTTCCTACTGGTGAACTCTCCCTTGTAATTAGTGGGAGAAATTCATGTTTCCGAAGCATAAATTAATTGATGTTATTACCAGTATTAAACAGCACGGTGCTTTGTTTCCAGCACCGTGTTACCTGTCTCCTGGTACATCCCTGCCTTTCTTTTTCGATCTGGTCTCTTGTTTTCTACTGTTTTTTTTTTTAATTTTATGGTGATGAAATTGATCGATGCCCGCCTGTAAACAAATCTTCCTTCTGCGAAATAAACAATGTATTCGAATAAGGAGCAGAGACAAAGAGTGTTCAAAGATCGAAAGGTTAATTTCAAGTCTTCATGAACTTCCAGGGGGGAAACGAGATTAAAAACGCCCCACGCAATAAGAAATCCGAATCAGTTACTGGCTGTTATTAAGGGTTGAGTATGGATTCAAATCCCTGAAGTTAATGGCTTTATGTTCTAAATCAAATCCTTGTCATCGAGGCCTAAGATATGCTCTGATTTCTAGTAGATTTTCGGATGAGTGGTAATAACATTGCTAAGCAAATGGACATGTAGAAACTAGAAATGGTACTGCAAACAACACCAGTTTGGTTTGTTTGATAGTGTGTTTGTAGGTTGTAGTTGTTTTTGAAAGATTTTTTTATTTTAAAATATATTAAAATAATATTTTTTTATTTTTTTAAAGTCTTTTTTGGAAGCATATCAACTATATAATATATATGATAAATTCTCCTTTGGACGGCCGCATTCAGCACAAACAACCCTCTCTGGGATGCTCCCTGTAGCCCCTATACGGAGTTCATGGAGGTAATCAATCAGTGCAGGCAGAAAACCATTTTCCTTTGCACCGTCCTTCCATCTCTCAAAGTCAACAAAAGATTTTAATATGGTTTCTCCCTTTGCCTTGGCCATATCAGCAGATCCCCTGCTGATCACAGCCCATCCTTGATCACTTCCATCGAAGATCAACATTGTTATTATCTCTTGCATGATGACGTCATTCTCTACAGTCCTCTTGTGTTGCACCTTGGAATGCCACATGCTCTCCAGCCTCACCCAAAAGAACCAGATCAAAGTGAGGTCTGGCAATACATGGCTAAGTTTCTCGGTCGTAATAATAGAGTTATTTTTCCTAACTTTCTCCCTGGGGTTGCTCTTCCCTACATAGAGCATTTCTAACGTTATACCGGCCCTGCTCGCAACATCTTTTGCAGTAACGGTGAATTTACGGATCCACTCCATGTCCTCCCCACCATACAAGCATATGTACTTCCTTTGATCTATCTGCAATAACAATTAATTAGTTGTGTAAAATTCATGAACAATGCGCGTATGAAATTCATGATCACCAGTCGGGTTGTTGTCTAGTTTATGAATCAGTTTCAAGTTGGGAAATTTGAATCCCTCTGCTGAGAAATTGCAAGTGGTAGATGATGTCGATAGAATGTTGAGATAAAGACTGCATTTTAGTTTGATTATGCATGCAAGAGAGCAAAGCTATACCCAAGACAAGATCATTGGATCAATGCTATCTGCCAATAGCTCGATGTTCCAGGTTTCTTCTTTCCAGAGTGCTTCCTCTTTTAAGCTGGTGAAAGGGAAAGCCAGGCTTCCCCAAATCCACATCATGTGGATTGCATTGGGGTTGACTACTCTCCCTTGTGGATCCAAAACCACAAGGAAGGGCCTCTTGTTGAAGTGCCACACCTCTTTGATGTACCTGATGACTGCAACATCTAGCAATGAAGGGTGATAGACAGAGTACCATGGCATAATCCTTTGAAAATCCTCAAACAGCTTTTCCTTTGTTTCACTCCACGGGGATGATCTGTCCACAACTGGGAGCCATACAACCTCATACTGGCTCTCTGGTCTTCCTGGTTGCTCCCGCGCCTCACTGTACATTTGTTGCAGCACTGAAAGCTCTTCGTGGGAGATTTCGAGGTCCGAAATCAGCAGCAACACACTCCTCCTTCTCAACACATCAAGGCTTGCCTGTAATCAACAGTGGGAAGTCTGTTTTATCCTTGTATATTCATATAGGAGGATCATTACCAAATATTCTCGTCAGGAAGTATGATTGATATCTGCATAACTACTATGTGGTAAGATTTCAAGCTAGACCGCATGCGGTTTTTACTCAACAATCTCTCTGGTCTCTATCATCCAGTGAATTAACTAACAGCATAATCTGAATAAAATGGACTGAAAGAACAGAACAATAACCGAACCCTTTTCTTGGTGGAACCATCAAAGAGTGGTAGTTGATCGTCCTCGGCATAAATCAAAGCCTTTAGAATCTTCATGTTGTCAATGTGGAAAGCTTCGAACAGGCTCACAAGTGTTTGAAATGCTTCAATATGTCGTTTCTCATCTGGGCCACAGAGAGATCACTAGTTATCACTATCCAGCATGTATTTTGCATCAAAACATAATTTTTTTAAATGGTGAATATATATTATAATATACTACGTGATATGAATTGCACTTGTTTGAGTGGGCTCGGACTCACCTATGTGCTGAAAACAAAGAGTGAGCTGCTTCATGAGATGGCTGTGAATGTTATTAACCTCTTGGGCCACGCTTGATAGCTCCGAAGCCTCTGTTGTGGATGCTATGTACCTGTGGAGCAGATAGTGAGATGCAAAAGAAAAATTTAGCACCCTTTTCACTCCACTTGGCTGCTTTGCATGCATGTGCAAACCGTTCTAGTACTTTTATAGCCAGGGCCAGAGTAGACTGAGCTTGTCTATATGTTATTTTGGTGCAAAAATATTTCTGATTGATATAAGCAAGTCATTGAGTAGCAACATGTATATTGGCTGGGAATGGAGCAAATTTATAATGGAGAAGGAAACACATACTCATGACCCTTGCCACTAAGGCCCATAATTTGTGATGCGCAAGCCACAATGCTCCTGATGGTCCAGTAAACAGCAGTGGGGATATGCGCAGTGGCAGTTAACATTTCTGGAGTGTCAGGGGTGATGTATTGAGACGGAAGCTCCTTGAACTCAAATATGCATTGGGCCACATCCATCATGACCTTGATAAGGCTTGTAAGTTCCTCAAACTTGGGCTTCATATTGTCAGCTCGTTCAATTATATCCGGCAATTGCTTCAGAAGTGCAACCGCTTTAGCTAGTGGGTTTGTAAGGTAAAGCTGGGCGACAAGCCAAAACTCCCCATAGTTCACGGCAAATCCAGCTAACGCTAGCACCAACTTTTCGTCCCACGTGTAGTTTGATACCAAGTTGAATATTGCCAAAGTTGTTGCATGTGCATCTCCACCTCCAGAACACTTGCAGGACATCTGTTGGAAAAAAGCAGCGTATTCAAAGTGTCTTCAAACATCATGAACTTATAAACCCACAAATCTTTTCTGTCCAAACTTACCTCGCAGGAAATCTTGTTGATAGTGTAAGACAGCATCTCGATCGTTTCATGAAAGCCATTTTGAAGAGCCTTCTCTTCCAATTCATCAAGTTGTGCTTGATGAGCTCCCTAAAATATAGAAGTACTCACCAGTGATGATTAGAAACATAATAATAATGCTGAATAAATTATCATACCAGTATAATAAGCACATAAAAATATAGCATGCAAGAGGCAGTATTACTGGTTATGTATCTACCTGCTGCTGAACAATGTTGGTCATGCCTAGGGCAGGAGCGGCACGGAGGAAAATGTCCTCAACAATATGAAGAAGAGGCTTCACTGAAAATTCACGGCCATCAGGAGCATGAGTGGCCTGAATTTGCTTCATCATTGCAGTGTCATCAGATGATGAAAACATACTGCGTTCACGACCATCAGGAGCATGAGTGGCCATCGAGGTCAAAGAAAACTATATAGATTCAAATTCTAAGAGGGAAAGAGAGAGGAGTGAACAGCTTGTGTTGGTATGGATTTGGTTAGCTGATCCGAGACTTGTATTTATAGGTCAAAGCTAGAATTAATACCTTGCTTCAGACGGGGTTTAAGGACTAAAGTGTCCCAGGGATATAATTTTGGTTAAGGTGCTGTCTATAATTAATGTAACTGATTTTACTCTCTCTTTTGGCTTTGATTTTAACAATGTTGTGGAAGATTCGAATACTATGATTGCTGATTTTACTTCTATATATTTTGTGGAACACGTTGATGCCGAGCATGTCACAGGTCCATACTTTCCGGTCAGCCCATGATCGGAATGTTGTTTCAGCGGCAACGCCCTTGCTATGCTTGTTGAGACTCAGAAGCTGAAATCCTTTCTTTTTCTTATAGAAATCATTAACGAGTTGTAACTCATCTGACTCAATGTAATCTACTCTTTTCAAGAGATCTGGAATTCAAATTTCAACGTCATAGAATGAAATTACGTTCTCAAACAAAGAGAAAGGCAGCAGTACTCTGATCATATTATTATGATGAAAGGCAACATTCAATCCACTAGCAATTATCTGTGCTGCACCCACATTCAATCCACATTCAATCGATTTGCACTTAGATTTTGAAAGAACATCACATCAAATCACTCCAAATGATTTTTGATCCTATCGAACTTGAAATAATAGCCCAAACTTTATGAAATTCCAAAGAATGACATGGTGGAAAAGGAAATTAAAGGATAAGGAAGAACCTTATATTCTCTAGACTTGAAGGCCAAGGAATGTGGGAATAAGACAGGCGTTCAGCACCTATACCTAGGAGGGGGGAAAAGTGGTGGATAACTAAGTTTTAAAATTGGATCTGCCCGTCAGGTTATCCAAAACCCGTCTAATTTGAGATCAGACTAATCTGGATTGAAGAACAAAAATTGATTGACTCAATGATTGATTTGACCGGGGTCTGACCCGTTTACAATATGATTATTAATTCGTTGATTTGTTTTTAATCTATTTTTTTTTTATCAAAATGATATTATTTTGATTCTTTAAAAATAATTACATCAACCTAGATTAATCATTTTGGCTTGTAACTAGAGACTTGCTCTTGTTGCTTTAAGTCGAGTTTTAAAACTATGATGGATGAGTTAATTAGATTTGATTTAGTTAATGATTTTTTTTATTTAATTAGAGTATGTTTGGAAGTATGATTATGGTTGATTTTCAAAGTACTTTTCACTCGGAAATGTATCAAAATAATATTTTTTTATTTTTTAAAAATTATTTTTGACATTAGCGTATCAAAATGATCTAACAACACCAAAAAATATTAATTTAAAGTACAGAAAAAAATAAAAAAATTTTAATTTTTTTTCAAAAACATTTTTAAAATGTAAAAACAAACAAGTTTAAAACTCAACCTGATAGAACTTTGGGTCTGGTTTTCTAGGATCAACTAGAGAGACTGGCCGGGTTTAACATCTATGAAATAATTAACTATGCTAGTACAGGAAAACTAATAAGAAACCACAGATTAACTGCTATTTGCTTCTAGCAAGTTTGGTTATATTTTATTTGTGATGGGAGATTCTAGTTTTTTTCTTTGCTGTCGTCTTTCTACTCATTTTTATCAATGGGCCTATATCCAGAGGATCAAAAGCTGCACCTTGTAGAAGGCCGCCTTTTCTACCTTATTTTTCTGCTCTTTATCTTTATACAGATCGCCGAGAATTAACAGAACATGATAGCAAGGATATAGTTACTGTATTGTTTACTAAGAACACGATCAAGTGTACTGTAAAATTAAGTTGCATCAATCTGTAATTAGATGATCATAATAAATTGTCAGACATTCTGTTTAACAGCGATAATCAAATAAATAGCTTGATGTTCGTTTGCTCAGTACATATCGATATTTCACTCATAAACAACGTTCTTCTTCATGGGATGTTTACACTTCTCACACAGTACAGTTTCTTCTGTTAGCCCTTCTGCATAAGGAACAACTTTCGAATGATTTCAAGGCCCTAGAGGAGGAGGAGGTGGATCGATGGCAGCTCTAAGTGCTGACACGAATCCTAACTTTGCCACATTTTCTTCCCATTCTGGAAACCTATCCAACCATTTTATTGCTTCACTAGCTGAAAGTTTTACAATGTCTGCCGTATTCCCTCTTCCGATTATAGCCCACCCTTCGTTGGCCGTATCTAGTAATGGTGACACCTCTTTCAAGATATATATGATCATCAGAATGGATTGATTGTCCCAGTTGGAGTTTTGATCTTCTGATACTCTCCAACCGAAGTCAAAAGAAATGAAGTTTTGTGAAAGAGAATGAACTTCTGTGCAGTTCTTCATCGATAATAGCTAACAGGCGTCTTACTTGTTCGCCAAGGTCTTTGCAGCCAACATACACCATTTCAAGCTGCACACCAGCATTTCTGATCACCTTACATGTGGCATTGAATTCCCTAATCCAATCTAGGTTGTCACTTCCATAAATGCAAATATTTCAGCCTTCTTCTACCTGAGATCAATGTAATGTAATGAGTGCAAAAGCGATGAAAGTAATTCCTTAAGTATGCAACCATATTGAGGATGCTAGTATCATACCCAGGTGGTTAATAGAGGGTCAATTTCATCAAGCAAAAGTTTCAGGGTCCAATTCTCTTCGTCCCAGAGTTCCTTTTCTTTCGAAGTTGAGAAGGGGTATGCTCTGGCATCCCAGATGAACACCATATCCATTGCATTTGATTTTCTGACCATACCTTATGAATCAAACACTACAATAAGAGGGACATTTTTTTAGTCCCATTCTTGTCTTATGTAGTTCACAACAACTGAGAAGAGCACCCACGGTCGCCGAACTAAGTATCATGGCAAAGAGTTTGATAAAAAATCGAATATGTCCCTTTCAGCATCAGTCCATGTATCAGAAATTGAGATCCAAACAATTTCATAACTTCCCTCTAACTTCTTGTGGTAAGGATGATCATATGTTCTATCAAGCAGTAGAAGCAATCCCTCTTGTGGAAGGAGCTCTGCCTTAGATACCAAAAGTAAAACTACCTTGCCCTTCATTTCAGATACACCTAGCTGTAAATGAACTCAAAGAAAATTGTATCAGATGCAATGTTGTGGATAGCACGAAAATCATAGGTTTTTTTTTGAAATCCAAAGGAAGAAAAAAAACATTATTATAGTGAATAATATTTGCAAGAGACATACAGTAAAACCTCATTCTCTTGTTGTTTTTTTATTTGTGAAATTAAAAAAAATATTAATTAAAAAAAAAGCCTTGAGTCAACCCGTCAAACTTGCAATTTAAGTCATGAGACTGAGACAACCTCATAAAAAATAAATTAAAAAAATTATAAAGTTCAATTCCAAATAAATTTAATATTGAAAAATAAAATTGATTTTTTTAAAAAAATAAAAATTGTAAAAACAAAAATAAAATCCAAAGAAAGAAAAAAACCACTATTCAAGTGACTAAAATAAAATCCCTCTATCTCTTAGTTTTTTTTTGTGAATTCAAAATACAGGAAGGTCTTAACCTACACAACCCAACCCAACTCGAACCCACGTGCCTCGGGAGTACCGGTTAGAGTATATGACTATAATCCGTGTTGGCTTCCATTAATTATCATTCTGGGCCTTGGCTCGAGGGGCATTCTTGTCATGTCACGAAAAGGAAATCACATCCACGCTATATAAATAAAACCCCTAGCACGAGCACTAGAAGAAGCATAAGAATCCCTAACGCCGCTCTCCTCTTCCCTCCTCTACTCTTCCCTCCTCTCTTCTCCGTGTAGATCAACTTGTTTTAAGTCTCAATTTGGTTGTGTTTCTTGTTTTTGATTTTGCTGTTCATCGCTTTCGATAGGCGTTGCGTTCTTCAATGGCTTTTACAGTTCCGTAAGGACGTGTCAACGGAAGCGTATATTTATTGCAATCCCAAACCCTTTCAAATATATATGTATGTATGTATGTATATAATACATGCTACGTTTCTTTGGAAATGCGTGGTTTGGTTTCATGGCTGGGTTTGCAACATTTTTAATTAATTGCCATCTTTAATGATAATTTGGTGTTTATCTTGCTGTTGCTTCCTACTGGTGAACTCTCCCTTGTAATTAGTGGGAGAAATTCATGTTTCCGAAGCATAAATTAATTTATGTTATTACCAGTATTAAACAGCACGGTGCTTTGTTTCCAGCACCGTGTTACCTGTCTCCTGGTACATCCCTGCCTTTCTTTCTCGATCACTGTTTTTTTTTTCAATTTTATGGTGATGAAATTAATCGATGCCCGCCTGTAAACAAATCTTCCTTTTGCGAAATAAACAATGTATTCGAATAAGGAGCAGAGACAGAGATTTCAAAGATCGAAAGATTAATTGAAGTCTTCATGAACTTTCATGGGGAATACGAGATTAAAAATGCCCCACGCAACAAGAACTCTGAATCAGTTACTGGATGTTATTAAGGGTTTCACTTTTGAGTATTGATTCTAATCCCCAAAGTTTAAGGCGTTATGTTCTAACTCAAATCCTTGTCATCGAGGCCTAAGATATGCTCTGATTTCTAGGAGATTTTCCGATGAGTGGTAAGGACATTGCTAAGCAAATGGAAATGTAGAAACTAGAAATGGTACTGCAAACAACACCTTTCATTAATTATAATCATCATATTACAATACAAATAGCATGTAGTAGTAGAAAAGCCTTGGTTTTTATTGAAATAGATAGTGATCGAAAACGTAAATAGCATACCGTATTACTGGTAATAAAGCTCAATCGGTACAGCAACGATACATGATGAACTTCTCCATGGGACGGCCGCATTCAGCACAAACAACCTTCTCTGGGATGCTCCCTGTAGCCCCTGGAAGTATCAGACGGTTGCAGTGTAACGGGCTATGGAGTGCAAGGAGGTTATCAATCAGTGCAGGCAAAAAACCCTTTTCCTGTGCACCGTCCCTCCATATCTCAAAGTCAACAAAAGATTTCAATATGGTTTCTCCCTTTGCCTTGGCCATATCAGCAGGTCCCCTGCTGATCACAGCCCATCCTTGATCACTTCCATCGAAGCTGAGCATTGTCATTATCTCCTGCATGATGGCATCATTCTCTACAGTCCTCTTGTGTTGCACCTTGGAATGCCACATGCTCTCCAGCCTCACCCAAAAGAACCAGATCAAAGTGAGGTCTGGCAATACATGGCTAAGTTTCTCGGTCGTAATAATAGAGTTATTTTTCCTAACTTTCTCCCTGGGGTTGCTCTTCCCTACATAGAGCATTTCTAACGTTATACCGGCCCTGCTCGCAACATCTTTTGCAGTAACGGTGAATTTACGGATCCACTCAATGTCCTCACCACCATACAAGCATATGTACTTCCCTTGATCTATCTGCAATAACAATTAATTAGTTGTGTAAAATTCATGAATAATGCGCGTATGAAATTCATATTCACCAGTCGGGTTGTTGTCTAGTTTATGAATCAGTTTCAAGTTGGGGAATTTGAATCCCTCTGCTGAGAAATTGCAAGTGGTAGATGATGTCGATAGAATGTTGAGATAAAGACTGCATTTTAGTTTGGTTATGCATGCAAGAGAGCAAAGCTATACCCAAGACACGATCATTGGATCAATGCTATCTGCCAATAGCTCGATTTTCCAGGTTTCTTCTTTCCAGAGTGCTTCCTCCCTTAAGCTGGTGAAAGGGAAAGCCAGGCTTCCCCAAATCCACATCATGTGGATTGCATTGGGGTTGACTACTCTCCCTTGTGGATCCAAAACCACAAGCAAGGGCCTCTTGTTGAAGTGCCACACCTCTTTGATGTACCTGATGACTGCAACATCTAGCAATGAAGGTTGATAGACAGAGTACCATGGCATAATCCTTTGAAAATCCTCAAACAGCTTTTGCTTTGTTTCACTCCACGGGGATGATCTGTCCACAACTGGGAGCCATACAACCTCATACTGGCTCTCTGGTCTTCCTGGTAGCTCCCGCGCCTCACTGTACATTTGTTGCAGCACTGAAAGCTCTTCGTGGGAGATTTCGAGGTCCGAAATCAGCAGCAACACACTCCTCCTTCTCAACACATCAAGGCTTGCCTGTAATCAACAGTGGGGAATCTGTTTTATCCTTGTATGTTCATATAGGAGGATCATTAACAAATATTCTCGTCAGGAAGTATGCTTGATATCTGCATAACTACTATGTGGTAAGATTTCAAGCAAGACCGCATGCAGTTTTTACTCAACAATCTCTCTGGTCTCTATCATCCAGTGAATTAACTAACAGCAATATAATCTGAATAAAATGGACTGAAAGAACAGAACAATAACCGAACCCTTTTCTTGGTGGAACCATCAAAGAGTGGTAGTTGATCGTCCTTGGCATAAATCAAAGCCTTTAGAATCTTCATGTTGTCAATGTGGAAAGCTTCGAACAGGCTCACAAGTGTTTGAAATGCTTCAATATGCCTTTTCTCATCTGGGCCACAGAGAGATCACTAGTTATCACTATCCAGCATGTATTTTGCATCAAAACATAATTTTTTTAAATGGTGAATATTATAATATACTGTTTGATATGAATTGCACTTGTTTGAGTGGGCTCGGACTCACCTATGTGATGAAAACAAAGAGTGAGCTGCTTCATGAGATGGCTGTGAATGTTATTAACCTTGTGGGCCAAGCTTGATAGCTCCCAAGCCTCTGTTGTGGATGCTATGTACCTGTGGAGCAGATAGTGAGATGCAAAAGAAAAGTTTAGCACCCTTTTCACTCTACTTTTGGCTGCTTTGCATGCATGTGCAAACCGTTCTAGTACTTTCATAGCCAGAGCCAGAGTAGACTGAGCTTGTCTATATGTTATTTTGGTGCAAAAATATTTCTGATTGATATAAGCAAGTCATTGAGAAGCAACATGTATATTGGCTGGGAATGGAGCAAATTTATCATGGAGAAGGAAACACATACTCATGACCCATGCCAATAAGGCCCATAATTTGTGACGCGCAAGCCACAATACTCCTGATGGTCCAGTAAACAGCAGTGGGGATATGCGCAGTGGCAGTTAACATTTCTGGAGTGTCAGGGGTGATGTATTGAGACGGAAGCTCCTTGAACTCAACTATGCATGTGGCCACATCCATCATGGCCTTGATAAGGCTTGTAAGTGCCTCAAACTTGGGCTTCATATTGTCAGCTCGTTCAATTATATCCGGCAATTGCTTCAGAAGCGCAACCGCTTTAGCTAGTGGGTTTGTAAGGTAAAGCTGGGCGACAAGCCAAAACTCCCCATAGTTCACGGCAAATCCAGCTAACGCTAGCACCACCTTTTCGTCCCACGAGTAGTTTGATACCAAGTTGAATATTGCCAAAGTTGTTGCATGTGCATCTCCACCTCCAGAACACTTGCAGGACATCTGTTGGAAAAAAGCAGCGTATTCATAAGTGTCTTTAAACATCATGAACTTATAAACCCACAAATCTTTTCTGTCCGAACTTACCTCGCAGGAAATCTTGTTGATATTGTAAGACAGCATCTCGATCGTTTCATGAAAGCCATTTTGAAGAGCCTTCTCTTCCAATTCATCAAGTTGTGCTTGATGAGCTCCCTAAAATATAGAAGTCACCAGTGATGATCAGAAACATAATAATAATGCTGAATAAATTATCATACCAGTATAATAAGCACATAAAAATATAGCATGCAAGAGGCAGTACTACTGGTTATGTATATACCTGCTGCTGAACAATGCTGGTCATGCCCAGGGCAGGAGTGGCACGGAGGAAAATGTCCTCAACAATATGAAGAAGAGGCTTCACTGAAAATTCACGGCCATCAGGAGCATGAGTGGCCTGAATTTGCTTCATCATTGCAGTGTCATCCGATGATGAAAACATACTGCGTTCACGCCTCATCTTTTGAGGTACCACTGCCATCGAGGTCATAGAAAACTATATAGATTCAAATTCTAAGAGGGAAATAGAGAGGAGCGAACAGCTTGTGTTGGTGCGGATTTGGTTAGCTGATCAGAGACTTGTATTTATAGGTCAGAGCTAGAATTAATACCTTGCTTCAGACAGGGTTTAAGCTCTAAAGTGCCCCAGGGATATAATTTTGGATAAGGTGCTGTCTATAATTAATGTAACTGATTTTACTATCTCTTTTGGCTTTGATTTTAACACTGTTGTGGAAGATTCGAATACTATGATTGCTGATTTTACTTCTATATATTTTGTGGAACACGTTGATGCCGAGCATGTCACAGGTCCATACTTTCCAGTCAGCCCATGATCGGAATGTTGTTTCAGCGGCAACGCCCTTGCTATGCTTGTTGAGACTCAGAAGCTGAAATCCTTTCTTTTTCTTATAGAAATCATTAACGAGTTGTAACTCATCTGACGTCAATGTAATCTACTCTTTTCAAGAGATCTGGAATTCAAATTTCAACGTCATAGAATGAAACTACGTTCTCAAACAAAGAGAAAGGCAGCAGTACTCTGATCATATATTATGAAAGGCAACATTTAATCCACTAGCAATTATCCGTGCTGCACCCGTGTGTAAAACAGAATTTCATGTGTTATTCTGAAATGGTTGCACGTTAATTTTAACCAGACAAGAAGACGAAGGAATGGAGAAAATGTTTATGAACTTTCTCTGAAGAATGTTTCTTTGTCTTTTATGACGTAAGAAACCTTGCATCATTAAAGTTAAAGGTTATTAGATGCTCATTGTTTTCTCTGTTTTCCATATCACCAGCAATAATGACGCATCTCTTTCCTCACTTTGTGGTAGGGTTTTTTGATTTAAAAAAACAATAACTTTTTTTATTTTTATTTTTATTTTTATTTTAAATTAATTTTATTTATTTATTTTAATTTTTATTAAATAATTTTAATTTGCTGATATCAAAAATAAATTTTATCTCGTTATATTTTTTTTTTAATTTTTAAAAATAACCTTATCACAAAATCAAACGGGCTCATTATAATGAATTATCAAAATAAATAAATAAATAAATTCATATAGTTTATTGAAACTAAGTAATTAGTTTTTATAGTATAAAAAATGACTAAACAATCATATTTACCATCCTTAATTCAATGGGATTTTCTTTTCTTCTAAAAAGTTGCTTCTTTTCTGTTTAGATCTCTTCATCTCACATGCTCCTTTAATTTCTATTTTCTTTTTATTTCTCAAAAACGAAAAAATAAAAAAAAAAAAACCGAAACAAATATAAAATTGAAGAAAGGAACATCCAAACCTTTCTAAATTTATGAGGATTCATTAATTAATTTTGTCAAACTGTAAGTACTAATTTATAGTTTAGTCACCACGTACGAACCATCCAGATTCTGAACTCCAAGCCATGCAAGCCACCTTTCTCCCCATTTCTTTACATTTTAGAAGGGTGTTTCCTATTTGCTCATCCTGCACGAGTCAAGTTATTAAAATTCTCCTCTATCCTCTGTAGCACTCCGCCGATATGACCAGTGACCACCGTCAGGTTGGGAATGCCGCCGCCGCTAGCCTCTGTCTTATACATTCCAAAGCCATTAGAATCCGATGTATAGAAGAAAACAAACTCGTAACTACAATATTAAAGTTTTTATTTTCTTTTTAATTGGCTCTCGTTTACACTTCAAACAAATATGAAAAACCACTCCTGCCTTTTCCTTTTTCCTTTTTTCTTTTTCCTTTTTACTTAATTACTCTTTCCCCCCCTAATTTTCTTATGAATCAAAATTCAAAACGCCAAATTATTTCCAACTTATTCATTTACCCAAAACAATATTTTAAATATATGGAAAAATTAAAATAAAATCTCATTAACTAATACAATACTTTGTTTTATTTTTTAATATACTCCTTTATCAATTATTTCTGTTAAATTTAATGGTAAAGTGTGCATCACATTATAGTTTTAGGTCCGGTTTGTTTTTGTTTATTAAAAGTATTTTTGAAAACATTTAATTTTTATTTTATTTTTTTGCTTCAAATTAATATTTTTTTAGTGTTTTTAAATTATTTTGATTCGCTGAGTTAAAAATAATTTAAAAAAATAAAAAAATAATATTTTAATATATTTTTAAATAAAAAATATTTTAAAAAACAATTAGAATCATATTTCAAATCAAGCCCTTGATATGACTTAACAAAAAGTACTTTAAAATACCTTTAAAAACTATTAATGGTCGTGTGCGCGTTGCGTTACATGAGGTCATTCCAATATATAACTAAGCTTACCCAAGTTCAAATATTTTTTATTATTATATATTTACTTAAAAGAGTACTTTTATTAATTCAAATTAAAATTACTCAAGCGTTGCAAACGTATGATTGCTTTTTTTCTTTGAAAAAAGTATGATTGAGAAATTAAAAATATTAGAGTATAATAAAAAGTTAAAGGTTACAATTGATTGCTTTTTTTCTTCGAAAAAAGTATGATTGAGAAATAAGAGTATTTTGATAGGTATTTACTTCCTTAATTAAAATAAAAACTCTCACTAAATTTTACGGGTGATTGAAATATAACATTATCTCAAACTAATCAAAAAGAAATTATAAAAAACCATCCAAGAACAGTGAAGGAATAGAAAAAGAAGGTCGTCTTTTAGTTCAGAACAAATATCAAATATACCATAAAACTATTGGATCATCATCGATTTGCACTTAGACTATCCAAACACCCTGTTTAGATTTTGAAAGAACATCACATCAAATCACTTCAAATTAGTTACATGCCTCGCGCGATGCCGCGGATCATTTTTTTTGTATAAAAAATATAAAAAAAAAACTAAGATTTAAAAGTGTTAGATCTTTCCACAAAGCTATACCCAAGAGTTTTGGGTTTGGCTGCAACGCCTGACCTAAGAGTAATATTTATAATATTAATAATAACATTAAACTTGCATGACCTAAGTTTAAGTGAGTTTGGCTGCAATACCAGATCCAATAGCCTTGGATGTAGGTCTGGTTGCAAGGTCGTGTCATAAAAGTGTAATTAAAAAGATTAATTAAATAGAAAAAAACAAAGAAAAAAAACAAACAGAAAGAAAAAAAACTAATGAAGAAAAAGAAAAAAATTCTGAATTAATTGGGTTAACCCTTCAAAGCAGGTTAACTCGTCAAACCTTGGATTCGTGTCATGAAAGTTTGATAACTGAATAGAAAAAAAATTAAACATTAACAAACTAAATTAAATAAAAAAAATTACTTAAAAGGGAAAAAACCAAGATAAACAAAAGGCATCAGCATTTTTACTGTGGATTGCACTTTGCAATCCACAGTCAAAGGCATAAAAACAAAAAAAGAAAAAGCAAAAAGACAAAAAAAATTCTTCAATTAGCCAAACCTAAGATAACTAAATAGAAAAAAAGGCATCAACCAATAACTAAATAGAAAAAAAAATCATATTAATGAACTAAATTAAATAAAAAAATATTAATTCAAAAGAAAAAATAACAAAAAAAAAAACTTATAAGAAGAAAAAAATTAATGAAGAAAAAGAAAAAATAATCTAAATTAATTTGGTTAACCTGTCAAACCTAAGATCTGTGTCATGAAAATTTGATAACTAAATAGAAAAACATTTAATATCAACAAACTAAATAAAAAAAATTAATTAAAAAGAAAAAAAAAGGCGCCAGCCTTTTCACCGTGGACTGCACTGTGCAGTCCACAATGAAAGGCATAAAAAGAAATAAAAAGCAAAAAAAAAAAAACTAAAGACATCAGCCTTTTCACTGTGGATTGCATACAATATTAAAAGATGAAATCGGAAGAAAAAAACTAATGAGAAAAAAGAAAAAAAACTGAATCAGCTGAGTTAACTCGCCAAATTAGGTTAACTCGTCAAACCCGGGATTCGTGTCATGAAAGTGTGATAACTAAATAGAAAAAAGATTTAATATTAATGAACTAAATTAAAAAAAAGATTAATTAAAAAGGAAAAAGCAAAGAGAAAAATACCTACAGGAAGGAAAAAATTAATGAAGAAAAAAAAATCTGAATCAACTGGGTTAAACCATCAAACCTGGGATCCGTGTCATGAAAGCCTGATAATTAAACAGAAAAAATTTAATGTTAAGAAACTATAGAAAAAAAATTAAACTAAAGGCATAAGCTTTTTCACTGTGGATTGCATCGTGCTATTCAAAGTAAAAGGCTTAAAAAGAAAAAGAAAAAGGAAAAAAAAAAAAACAAAGGCATGCACCACGGGTTAATTTTTTTTTCTTGCATAAAAATATCAAAAAATACTAAGATCTAAGAGTGTTAGGTCTTTCTGCAAAGATATACCCAAAAGCTTTGGGTCTAGCTGCAATGCTTGACCCAAGAATACTATTTATAATATTAATAATAACATTAAACTTACATAACTTAAGTTTAAGTGAGCCTGACTGCAACACCAGACCCTAGAGCATTGGATGTGGGTCTGACTATAAAGTCGTGTTATAAAAGTGTGATAATTAAATAGATTAATTAAAAAGAAAAAAAACAAAGGAAAAATAACCAATAGGAAGAAAAAAACTAATAAAGAAAAAGAAAAAAAATCTAAATTAACTGGGTTAACTCTTCAAATCAAGTTAACCCGTCAAACCTGGGATTCGCGTCATGAAAGTTTAATAACTAAATAGAAAAAAACAATTGATGAATTTACCCAAAATTAACTGGGTTAACCCGTCAAACCAAGTTAACCCGTCAAGTCCGGGATACATGTCATGAAAGTCTGATAATTAAATATAAAGAAATTTAACATTAACAAACTAAACTAAATGAAAAAAATTAATTAAAAAGAAAAAAAAATCCGGGTTAACTCGTCAAACTAGACTAACCCATCAAATCTGGGATCAAACAAAAAAATTCATTAAAAAAAACTAAAAATAAAATTTAGCGTTTCATTTAATTTTTAGTATATATTATATTATAATATAATATAATAATAATAATAATTATTATAATATAATAATTATAATAATATAATATATTAAAAATAGGAAAGTGAAAGGTGTGGGAAAGCTACAATAGTTTTCCCACGCTTTTTAGAGTATTACTTAATAATTTTTGATCCTATCAAACTTGAAATAATAGCCCAAACTTTATGAAATTCCAAAGAATGACAATATGGGGACTAAAATCTAAGCATAAGATGGAAAAGGAAAAGGACAAGGAAGAACCTTATATTCTCTAGACTTGAAGGCCAAGGAATGCGGGAATAAGGCAGGCATTCAGCACCTATACCCGGGAGGGGGGGGTAAGAAGCACTGTTATTAAACCCGGCCCGGCCCGGCGGGTCGACCCGACCGGTGGCTGGACCGGTCCGGGTTTAATAAAAGACCGGCTGTGGCAACAGCCCGGCCAAACCCGGACGAGACCCAGTTTTTTTTTTTTTTTTCAAATGTGGGATTTGAAACTCATTAATATATATACTTTATGTTCCCATAAAAAAAACCATGTTTTTTCAATGTGGGATAAAAACCTTTTGGTTTAAATATTTCAACTTAAAAGGATAACATAATATCTTTTCAATGTGGGATTTGAAACCCTTTCATATATATACACTATGTTCCCATGAAAAAAACCATGTTTTTTCAATGTGAGATAAAAAACCTTTTGGTTTAAATACTTCAACTTAAAAGGATAACATGATATCTTTTCAATGTGGGATTTGAAGCCCTTTCATATATATACTCTATGTTCCCATGAAAAAAACCATGTTTTTTCAATGTGGGATTTGAAACCCATTAGTATATATACTCTATGTTCCCAAGAAAAAAATCATGTTTTTTCAATGTGGGATAAAAAACATTTTGGTTTAAATACTTCAACTTAAAAGGATAATATATTATCTTTTCAATGTGGGATTTGAAACCCTTTCATATATATACTATATATTCCCATGAAAAAAGTTATGTTTTTTCAATGTAGGATTTGAAACCCATTAGTATATATACTCTATGTTTCCAAGAAAAAGCTATGTTTTTTCAATGTGGGATAAAAAACTTTTTTAGTTTAAATACTTTAACTTAAAAGCTTAACATAATATCTTTTTAATGTAGGATAAAAAACTTTTTAAAATATTCTTTTAAACTTCATAATATGTATAATCTATATTTACATGGATTTTTTCATATGAAATATTAAAACTTTAATTTTTTTTAATTTTTCCGGGTTAAGCCGGGTTGACCCGGGTTGACCCATGAAACCCGGAACCCGGCCCCTTGGCCGGGTCAACTCCCGAGCCGGGTTTAATAACTATGGTAAGAAGTGGTGGATAACGAAGTTTTAAAATTTGAGATCCGCCCGGCAGGTCACCCAAAACCTGTCTAATTTGAGATTGGACTGATCTGGATGGAAAAAAAAATTAATTGACTCAGTGACTGATTTGACGGGGGTCTGACTCGGTTATGATATGACTATCAATTCATTGATTTGTTTTTAATCTTTTTTATCAAAACGATATTGTTTTGATTCTTTTAAAAAAATTATGTCAACCTAGATTAATCATTCTGACTCGTAACATAGACTTGCCTTTGTTGTTTTAGGTCGAGTTTTAAAATTATAGTGAATGAGCTACTAAGTTATTGAGTTAATCTACTAGGGTTATAAGATCAATTCAAATAAATAATTTTTATTAAAAAAACATTTTTTTAAAATAAATCTTTTAAATCCAGTCTAAATCTAGTTGAGTTTGGACCAAGCGAGTCAGGTAATTAAAAACTCAATCGAGTTAATCAGATTTGACCTGGTTAATAACCTTTTCGATTCAACTTAAAACTCAATCTTGATAGAAGTTTGAGTCATGGGTTTCTAGGATCAACTAGCTAAGACTGGGCGAGTTTAACATCTATGAAATAATTAACTAAGCTAGTACAGCAAAACTAATAAGAAACCACAGATTAACTGCTATTTGCTTCTAGCAAGTTCGATTTTATTTTATTTGTGATGGGAGATTCTAGTTTGTTTCTTTGCTGTCGTCTTTCTACTAATAAAAAAACCAATCACCGATGGAACACCGACGGTTTTATAGACGGCGACGCGCGACAAAAAAATATTTCCCGCGAGAACATTACCGACGGACCACATCCGTCTGAATTTTCAATGGTAATTACCGACGGATAGTCCGTCAGTAATAGTAATGGTAAACACTGACGGAAATATTCCGTCGGTAATTATGGCATGGGTGGTAATTGTTTGGCAACTCTCGATAAAATACCGACGGCCTGGAGCCATCGATAAAGCCGTCAATATGTATTTAAAATATATATAAAAAATAATTTATTAATAGTAAAAAAGCTTAATAAACAAATAAAATCGTATTAAACATTAAAAATATAAAAATAATGTTAAATAATATTCATCCAAATATTCATTACAAATTTAATGTGTTTAAAAAACAAAATTAAACTAGAATAACGGTGGAGGAGGAGGAGGAGGCTAGTTGTTCTTGGGACCGTACGGCCAAAAAGGATTTGCACATGTATCATCACCCATCCTTGATCTAATCTCCATGACCATTTGACGAAGCTGATCATAATTCGTCGAGAGTTGTTGATATTGTTGTTTCAAGGCAATAAACTCCTCAGATTGGGTGCTCGATACTGATGGAGAGCTCCCAACAGTTGAGACACTACGGGCCGACCACAAGTTTTCAGCCGCAGTGTTGGAGAGCCCGTAGACCCGATTTTTTTTGGGTCCACCAGACGATCCCACCTCCATCCACAAATCCGAATCGAAATCCGGATGGGTCGAAGGATCGTCCCCATATCTCTCCCTCAACCGGCTATTATAGGTCTCCTGATTTTTTTTTTAAAATCATCATATTCAATTCAAGAAAATAATAACTTACAAAATTAAATGATTGAACGAACATACCATGAAGTGTTGAGGACGGTTGTCCACGAACTGCTGCACCTCCTTTTGGCGGTCTTGACTCCGCACATGTGTCTCTACAAACAACTCCATTGGACTCGGCTCACGTCCAAGAGACGCAGCCTGTAAGGAAAAAATAGGTTGCAAGTTAAATATATTATAAGGGACGACAAATTAATTAACGATATAATTCATTAAAATTAATCTTACCATCCGCTTTGCATGTGCGCTGAATGGGACGGAGCCGCCGGTGTGCATGGTCACCGAACCATAAATTTGCCGGTTCCGGTTGTTGGCGCCGGACTGTGATCGCTGTGAGAATCGCTCTGAGGTCACGTACTCAATATATGCCGTCCATATATCCCCCGAGATGAATGGTGGTTTGAATTCCCGCCAAACCGCCACCTCATTCCATCCTGCAAGACCGTTATCCCTCGCATGTCTTTTTGATTTTTTTTGGATGTCATACCAAAAATCACGCAACCTACTTCCATAGTAACAAATTAGAATTTAAACATAAAATTATAAAACAAAAATAAATATTATTTTTGATGTTACCTAGTTGCTACGTGATTCTCCCATACCCTCCTCACAACATTGTTGTTCGCCCTATCCCACTCAAATTTATGTTGTGTATATAAATAATTCATATAAAATAAAAATAGTACAAGATATAAAATTATAAAAATAATTTATTAAAAATAAGCTGAAAATTAAAAGTTAACACCGACCTGAAATCGCTGAAACCATGCATCAATATTAGGTCTCCACTCAGGATGTCTGGAAACCTGACTCCATTGAAACAATGAAATCTCCATCAACGATTTAAACGCCAATGTTATTGTCCTGGCAGCTTCAATGTTTGTGAACCTGAAATTAAATAAAATTAATAAAATATTAATTAGTTGTTCATAAATTATGTTATAAGTATATAAAAAAAACTAAAACCTAAACAAACTTATATTGAGAGGTCATCCTTCCATTGTGCCTGGTACTTGCGGGTGAATTGACCTCGCTGTGAAGGCACACCGCTTCTGCGCTGTGAAACCGCGCTAGAAGAGGCAACATCACAAGTTGGCGCAGATTCCTCGCCGTGATCAGCACATAAGGATACGTCCTCCGCGCTGCTAGAAGAACTAGCTACAACTGTCTGCTGACGACGTACTGTAGATTTCATTCTATACATTTACACAAATTTATACGAATAATTACATAATTAACTTCGATTATTTAAAAAAAATTCGGCAGCACCTCCCCTATACTGAAGACTACCCACAGTTTTTAAACCTGCAAATCTTTACAATAACCACAAACCAATTGACTCCAACAACATCATATATACAACCTAACATTTATAGAAATTCAATCATTTAAAAAAATTCGACAACACCTCCCCTATATTAAAGACTACCTGCAATTTTCATACCTATAAATATTGATAATTACACAAATATTGCAAAATCAACTCTATACAACCTAACATATACAACCTAACATCTATAGAAATTCAACATCTATATATTTTCAACTAACATCAATACAAATTCATAAATAACAATTAAAATTAATCAAAATAATAAACAACATAACAAACAATAATATCCTAAAATTAAGATAAACTAATTAAATTTAATTCTATATTTCAATTAACATTTAAAACATAAATTCAACAATAACAATTATGGCAATACAAACAATAATATCATAAAATTAATAAATAAAATGAAAAAACTAAAGAACACTACACTAAACATCCTAAACACAAAACAAACAATACATAAAACTAAAAAACACTACATCAATTCAAAATAAATTTAGGAATAAAAAATGTTTACCTTAATAGTGTGTTGATTTTAAGATTTTATCTACAAACAATACACAAAACAAAGAACACCAAAAAAATAATTATAATTAAAATAAAAAAATACAAAGATAAAGAAAAAAGAATACATACCTTTTAATATGTTTAAAACTACCACCAAAACAATAAAATCTATTCCAAAAACTAAATACAAACGAAGAGGAGAAGAGAAATGGAGATGAAGAGCCGAGAGAAAAAATGAACCAAATGGGGGGAAGGGGGGTTTTATATAGCAATTTTTCTGACGGTATTACCGACAGACCATTTATTATTGTCGGTGGCATTAAATTCCATCGGTAATTTCTGTCGGTAATGAATTGATATTCGCACCAAAAAATTTCAAAAATCCCGCCAAACTTTTCGATCCGTCGGTAAATGTGCTGACGGTAATTTCATCGGTAAACGTGACGAACAATCCATCGGTAAACGTGCCGACCGACCACGCCTTCGATGTGCGTGCGCTTCAGGATGTGCACAAACCGTCGGTGATTGTGGCACAATTCTATAATTTTCTCTCAACTCTCTGTGAAATACCGACGGGTGCCAGTCCGTCGGTGATTGTGGCACAATTCCATAATTTTCTCTCAACTTTTCTGTGAAATACCAACGGGCATTGTTGTCAAAATCGCGAGCTAACTCTTAAAATCTTATGATTCTACGAGTCAACATGTATATAACGTGTCAAATTGGGTTAAAACTCGAAATCGGTCAAACTCGGTTAAAATCGGTAAAATCGGACCGATTTTACGAGTTTGATCGATTTTGACCGAGTTTGACCAATTTCAAGTTTTAAGCCGTAAAAGTTAAAAAAATTTACTTATGGCATCTAGAAAAAATTCTTTTGGTAATAAGCTTGATGTGGGATGACAACATGGTATAGATATTGATAAGAATTCTAGAAAAGTTCAGTGCAAGTATTGTCAAAAAATTATCAGTGGAGATATTTTTCGTTTCAAACAGCATTTGGCTTGAATCGTGATTTGGAGATTCAAATTGATGATATTGGTGTTGGTACTTAGTAGTAGCACTAATGTTCATAATATTGATGTTGGTACTAGTAGTGATACTAATAATCATCTTGATGCTAATGATATTGATGAATGTCTAAGGAATAATGAGGAAGATGAAGGTAATGAAGCTGGTTTTAGTTTACATGACACACCAACAGATTGTTTGTTTTAAGTTTGTTAATTATTAGTTAATAAAAAGTTATTTAAATTATGTATGAATTTTTATTTGAACCATGTATTTTAAGGTGCTTGAACTATGTATGAATTTTTATTTGAAGCATGAATTTTTTTTAATGTATTTTAAAATTCCTTACGATTTTACGATCCGTTTTTACGATCCGAGTTTGTTTTGCATTTTCCGTGCCGTGTCAAAATCACAATTTTAACAACCTTGCCAACGGGTGCCAGTCTGTCGGTGACGCCGTCGGTGAAACCGTCAATATTTCCTTTTTGTCTATTCTCCTGCATAAAATCTTGAATTGCAAACTTAAAGCACACACATCATAATAACAAGAGCTGACAATTAAAGAAGAATAAATATTTCATGTTCCAAAATATTACATTATAAAAATAAGGCTTTACAACATGTTTAGTTAGTTAGAATTTTCATCTTCGTCCTCAATTGAATTGTTATCTTCAACTTCGTTGCACTCTTCAATGTAATTATCATCTTCTTCAGCAACATTCTCTTTTCCACTAGTAGAGCTCAAAACAACATTCAACTCCTCTGCGTCAACATCAACAAGACTATTGTCGAAAACACAAAAATTTGAATTTTCTTCTAAGTCAATTGAAAGAGCAACTCAGTATGGTTCAACCAACTCACTAGCTTGAAAGACTTCATCTATCACATTTGTGTCTTCGTTCTCATCCTGAACAACCTCGCAAGACCCTTAGGTTTTGTTTTTAAAACGGATAATCAATCAAATCTTGATCGGTCCTTTCTAAAGGAAGCGGTGTATGTGTAATAAACTTGTTGGCATTGCTTTGCGAAAACAGAGACATCGTTTACGTTGCGATGTCTAGCTTTTGAGTTGATTTCAATGAGACCATTATGAGGATCTACTCTGATTCCTCTGTCAGTTGTGTCATATCAATAGCATTTGAAAAAAAACACTCTATTCTGCTCGCTATGATATTGCAGTTCGATAACCTCTTCCAATCTACCGTAGTAGTAAACTTCAAACTCACTAGAAGTCAGTCCCTTAATACAAACATTGTTGTTGTATGTCTTTCTTCCTTGCCCGTATTCTTCAGTATGAAGACATATCCATTGATAAAATACTCGTTATAACACTTGACTTTTCTTTCAGGGCCCAGGCTTAGTAAAGATAGTGAAATAACAACATTACCTTCCATTTGATAAACCTTGTAAATTAAATACAACAATAATCAATAAACAGATATTATGTAATATTGACGTAAAATTAATTAATTACATTGCAAGAGATAATGAGTTTGTAATAGGACTTACTTGTGTTCTAAACCATGTGGCAAATTGTTTATCTTGTAATTGAAAGATCTAGGATTCGATCAGTTGTGAGTTATTGGACAGTAAGTATCGTCGATGTTGCCTGCAAGGTTGTTCCAAATTATATGAGTTTATGGTATCACAAAACATAAATAGTACACTCTTGACAAAGTTTAAGTCGAACATCTATTTACTTAATAAAAGGTCTCAGCTCATCACAATTAAATAGGACATAATTGTGTGCTTGTCTGAACTTTATTTCAGACAAATATCTTCCCCTCACGGTATTTTTAGGTGTGGGTCGTCCAGGATTACAAAATATTGACAAGTTCCCACTTGAAGGCACTTCATCACCATCATCATGCTGTGGAACACGGTTGATCCTCGTTCTCAAATGAGGTCAGAAATAGTATGAGATAAATGTTGAGATGAGATCTCCTCAACAATATAGGTCTCACATATTGACGCCTCAACATGCGCCTTGTTCTTAACCTTTTTTTTTAAGATTGAACAAGTACCTACATATATATATATATATATATATTATCAATTAAAAAAACATTTAATTATGAATTACATAGCAACTGTAATATCTAACCTCTCGAATAGATACATCCATCTGTACTGGACCGGTCCTCCAACTTTTACCTCAAATGGTAAATGCATGTTCCTTGATTCAGCTGAAAAGTGAGGATGCACAATGCTAAAGTGTTTCCAGGCTTCACCTTCAGAAGGATGCACCATCACTCCAACAACCGCATGATGTGATTGGTGCCATGTCATGTGCTCAGCAGTTCTTGGTGACATGAATAACCTCTGTAGTCTAGGTGTGATTGGGAAGTATCTAAGTTTTTTATATGCCACGAGAGTCTTCCCTCTACCAGTTCTGGGTTTGTAACGGGAATGCCACATGTCATGCACTCGGTCAGCTCAGCATTTTCAAGGTAGTATAACATGCAGAAGTTAGGGCACATGTCAATTTTCTGGTATCCTAAACCGAGGGGGTTTTATC
Source organism: Populus trichocarpa (assembly GCF_000002775.5). Classification (NCBI taxonomy): domain Eukaryota; kingdom Viridiplantae; phylum Streptophyta; class Magnoliopsida; order Malpighiales; family Salicaceae; genus Populus; species Populus trichocarpa. Next base: position 8,212,027 of record NC_037294.2, on the reverse strand, counting down.
ATGGACTTGGCAACATAGAAGTTCTCTTTCAGCCTGTTCCCTTCAGGTAAAATGCTTCTTGCCCATTCGATAATCTTGTCATAACCGGCCTCACTCAACCCGTGATCTGACTTAATGGTGAACACCTGTGCTACGGCCGATAATTTACTGTGGTTTGTGCAGCCATCCCATAATGGTTCGTCAGAATCTTTCAACAGATCAAAAAACCTTGTTGCATCTGCATTAGGTTCTTCTTCTACGATTGGACATTCATTGACATTACCTTCACTCATTCTCATTGCATCCATAACCATATTCCTGTAAGGATTACTGTTCTCATTTCCAACTTCATGGATATTGCTAGCACTAAAAGTTGACCCAACCACCCGTTCTACCATGCTCTCATTAGGAACAAATAGTTCTCCGTGTGCATACCAACATAGGTAATCCTCCATAAACCCTTTGGTTAGAAGATGTATCGTTACAACATCTTGATGCAGAAACTTTAAATTTTTACACTTCCTGTATGGACACCTAATACCGCCATCAGTAAAATTTCTCAGGATAGATGTTGCGAAATTAATAAAATCCTGAACACCGTTACAATAATCCATCCTCCGCAATCCTTGGGGTGAGTCCTGATACATCCATGAACGATCATCCATGACTTCTATTGAATCTCTCTATAAAACATAACAAAAATATTGGTTTTTATGTTAAATATTCGTTATCAATTATCCAACAAACTAAAAAAACACTTATGTTAAATATTCATTATTAATTATCAACGTTCATACATACAAATTTAAACATATATAAATTTACAGAAATCACAACTTCGTAATAGAATTGATAACAATTAAAACAGACCCGTTAAACAAACTATTATTTAATTTATCACAACACATCTAATTCGGTGTAATTCAAACAAAATTTCAACAATTTACAAACAAATATAATTTGACAAAATCTAAAACAAACTATAACAACTACAAAATTATACATTCATACTACAAGTTTCTTTGACAAATAACAATCAAACAAGTACATACGTTAACAAAATATATATACTAAAAAAAAAAATTCACATTTAAATGTTAAAACTAAAAAGGAAAGATTTACTTACAAAAAATGATAAAATCCACAAGAACGAATGTTGTGACCACGTACAAAAGTATAAGAAACTTGAGTGCTTGTGTTGAGAAGAGGGGAGAGTTGGGATGGGTGGTTGACTGCAGTTTGGGAGGGGAGAGGTGGGATGGGAAAGAAGAAGGAGAAACAAAGGAAGAGAGTGTCGACAAAGTGGGTATATACTGGCTTTTACTGATGGAATCATCGACGTTCACGTTCCGTCAGTGATTCCGTCGGTGGAAGTGCCACGTCACTGTACAGCTATCCCGGTTTGAATCCCTCGGTAATTTCATCGGTAAAATTATCTGAAAAAATCCACGTCATCACACCGTTGCAACTTTCCAAAAAAACTGTATCGTCCGTCGGCGATACGGTCGGTATATACCGATAGATGTATTCCGTTGGCAAATACCGACCGTATCGCCGACGGCTTATATATGTCAGTAAATACCGATAGATTTTGAGACAGAAATATTTCCATCGGTAAAAATTTCCAACAAAAAAATTTCGTGCGATAATCAAATAAATAGCTTGATGTTTGTTTGCTCAGAACATATTGATATTTCACTCATAAACAACGTTCTTCTTCATGGGATGCGTACACTTCTCACACAATACAGTTTCTTCTGTTAGCCCTTCTGCATAAGGAACAACTTTCGAATGATTGCAAGGCCCTAGAGGAGGAGGAGGTGGATCAATGGCAGCTCTAAGTGCTGACACGAATCCTAACTTTACCACATTTTCTTCCCATTCTGGAAACCTGTCCAACCATTTTATTGCTTCACTAGCTGAAAGTTTTACAATGTCTGCCGTATTCCCTCTTCCGATTATGGCCCACCCTTCGTTGGCCGTATCTAGTAATGCTGACACCTCTTTCAAGAAATAATCATCAGAATGAATTGATTGTCCCAGGTGGAGTTTTGATCTTCTGATACTCTCCAACCGAAGCTAAAAGAAACGAAGTTTTGTGAAAGAGAATAAACTTCTGTGCAGTTCTTCATCGATAATAGCTAACAGGCGTCTTACTTGTTCGCCAAGGTCTTTGCAGCCAACATATAGCATTTCAAGCTGCACACCAGCATTTCTGATCACCTTACATGTGGCATTGAATTCCCTAATCCAGTCTAGGTTGTCACCTTGCATTTGATTTTCTGACCATACCTTTGAATCCAATACCACAATCAGAGGGACATTTTTGTAATCCCATTCTTGTTTTATGTAGTTCACAACAGCTGAGTAGAGCACCCACGATCGCCGGACTGAGTACCATGGCAAAGAGTTTGACAAAAAATCGAATATGTCCCTTTCAGCATCAGTCCATGTATCAGAAATTGAGATCCAAACAATTTCATAACTTCCCTCTAACTTCTTGTGGTAAGGATGATCATATGTTCTATCAAGCAGCAGAAGCAATCCCTCTTGTGGAAGGAGTTCTGCCTTTGATACCAAAAGTAAAACTACCTTGCCCTTCATTTCAAATACACCTAGCTGTAAATGAACTCAAAGAAAATCGCATCAGATGCAATGTTGTGGATAGAACGAAAATCATACTTTTTTTTTTTTTGAAATTTAAAGGAAGAAAAAAAACATTATATATAGTGAATAATATTTGCAAGGAGTAAAACCTCATTCTCTTGTTGTTTTTTGTTTGTGAAATTGAGAAAAAAGTTAATTAAAAAAAAAAACTCGAGTCAATTCGTTAAATTTATGATTTAGATAATGAAACGGAGACAATCTCAAATTTTTTTTAAACAAATTATAAAATTCAATCTCAAATAAATTTTATATTAAAGAATAAAATTGATTTTTTCTAAAAAATAAAAATGGTAAAAACAAAAATAAAATCCAAAGAAAGAAAAAAACCACTATTCAAGTAAGTAAAATAAAATCCCCTATTCTCTTAGTTTTTTTTTTTTTTTGAATTCAAAATACAGGAAGGTCTTCACCTACACAACCCAACCCGAACCCGCGTGCCTCGGGAGTACCGGTTAGAGTGAAGCCCATCCGTGTCGGCTTCCATTAATTATCATTCTGGGCCTTGGCTGGAGGGGCAGTTTTGTCATGTCACGAAAAGGAAATCACATCCACGCTATATAAATAAAACCCCTAGCACGAGCATTGGAAGAAGCATAAGAATCCCTAGCCGTTCTCCTTTGCTCTCCTCTCTTCTCCTTGTAGATCAACTTGTTTGAAGTCTCAATTTGTTTGTTTTTCGTGTTTTTGTTTTTGCTGTTAATCGCTTTCGATAGGCGTTGCGTTCTTCAATGGCTTTTACAGATCCGTAAGGACGTGTCAACGGAAGCGTATATTTATTGCAATCCCAAACCCTTTCATATGTATGTATGTATGTATGTATGTATGTATGTATATAAGACATGCTACGTTTCTTTGGAAATGCGTGGTTTGGTTTCATGGCTGGGTTTGCAACATTTTTAATTAATTTCCATCTTTAATGATAATTTGGTGTTTATCTTGCTGTTGCTTCCTACTGGTGAACTCTCCCTTGTAATTAGTGGGAGAAATTCATGTTTCCGAAGCATAAATTAATTGATGTTATTACCAGTATTAAACAGCACGGTGCTTTGTTTCCAGCACCGTGTTACCTGTCTCCTGGTACATCCCTGCCTTTCTTTCTCGATCTGGTCTCTTGTTTTCTACTTTTTTTTTTATTAATTTTATGGTGATGAAATTGATCGATGCCCGCCTGTAAACAAATCTTCCTTCTGCGAAATAAACAATGTATTCGAATAAGGAGCAGAGACAAAGAGTGTTCAAAGATCGAAAGGTTAATTTCAAGTCTTCATGAACTTCCAGGGGGGAAACGAGATTAAAAACGCCCCACGCAATAAGAAATCTGAATCAGTTACTGGCTGTTATTAAGGGTTGATTATGGATTCAAATCCCTGAAGTTAATGGCATTATGTTCTAAATCAAATCCTTGTCATCGAGGCCTAAGATATGCTCTGATTTCTAGTAGATTTTCCGATGAGTGGTAAGAACATTGCTAAGCAGGACTTGTAGAAACTAGAAATGGTACTGCAAACACCTTTCATTAATTATAAGCATCATATTACAATACAAATAACATGTAGTAGTAGAAAAGCCTCGACATATTCCACACCAGAGCTGATTATGCATCATCACAGATAGTAGCGGCAGCGACAGTGGCCGTGTCTGCCTTGGTTTTTACTGAAATAGATAGTGATTTAAAACGTAAATAGCATACCGTATTACTGGTAATAAGCTCAATCGGTACAGCAACGATACATGATGAACTTCTCCATGGGACGGCCGCATTCAGCACAAACAACCCTCTCTGGGATGCTCCCTGTAGCCCCTGGCAGTATCAGACGGTTGCAGTGGAATGGGGTATGGAGTTCATGGAGGTGATCAATCAGTGCAGGCAGAAAACCCTTTTCCTGTGCACCCTCCTTCCATATCTCAAAGTCAGCAAAAGATTTCAATATGGTTTCTCCCTTTGCCTTGGCCATATCAGCAGGTCCCCTGCTGATCACAGCCCATCCTTGATCACTTCCATCGAAGCTGAGCATTGTCATTATCTCCTGCATGATGGCATCATTCTCTACAGTCCTCTTGTGTTGCACCTTGGAATGCCACATGCTCTCCAGCCTCACCCAAAAGAACCAGATCAAAGTGAGGTCTGGCAATACATGGCTAAGTTTCTCGGTCGTAATAATAGAGTTATTTTTCCTAACTTTCTCCCTGGGGTTGCTCTTCCCTACATAGAGCATTTCTAACGTTATACCGGCCCTGCTCGCAACATCTTTTGCAGTAACGGTGAATTTACGGATCCACTCCATGTCCTCCCCACCATACAAGCATATGTACTTCCCTTGATCTATCTGCAATAACAATTAATTAGTTGTGTAAAATTCATGAATTATGCTCGTATGAAATTCATGTTCACCAGTCGGGTTGTTGTCTAGTTTATGAATCAGTTTCAAGTTGGGGAATTTGAATCCCTCTGCTGAGAAATTGCAAGTGGTAGATGATGTCGATAGAATGTTGAGATAAAGACTGCATTTTAGTTTGATTATGCATGCAAGAGAGCAAAGCTATACCCAAGACAAGATCATTGGATCAATGCTATCTGCCAATAGCTCGATTTTCCAGGTTTCTTCTTTCCAGAGTGCTTCCTCTTTTAAGCTGGTGAAAGGGAAAGCCAGGCTTCCCCAAATCCACATCATGTGGATTGCATTGGGGTTGACTACTCTCCCTTGTGGATCCAAAACCACAAGCAAGGGCCTCTTGTTGAAGTGCCACACCTCTTTGATGTACCTGATGACTGCAACATCTAGCAATGAAGGGTGATAGACAGAGTACCATGGCATAATCCTTTGAAAATCCTCAAACAGCTTTTGCTTAGTTTCACTCCACGGGGATGATCTGTCCACAACTGGGAGCCATACAACCTCATACTGGCTCTCTGGTCTTCCTGGTTGCTCCCGCGCCTCACTGTACATTTGTTGCAGCATTGAAAGCTCTTCGTGGGAGATTTCGAGGTCCGAAATCAGCAGCAACACACTCCTCCTTCTCAACACATCAAGGCTTGCCTGTAATCAACAGTGGGAAGTCTGTTTTATCCTTGTATATTCATATAGGAGGATAATTAACAAATATTCTCGTCAGGAAGTATGATTGATATCTGCATAACTACTATGTGGTAAGATTTCAAGCTAGACCGCATGCGGTTTTTACTCAACAATCTCTCTGGTCTCTATCATCCAGTGAATTAACTAACAGCATAATCTGAATAAAATGGACTGAAAGAACAGAACAATAACCGAACCCTTTTCTTGGTGGAACCATCAAAGAGTGGCAGTTGATCGTCCTTGGCATAAATCAAAGCCTTTAGAATCTTCATGTTGTCAATGTGGAAAGCTTCGAACAGGCTCACTAGTGTTTGAAATGCTTCAATATGTCTTTTCTCATCTGGCTCACAGAGAGATCACTAGTTATCACCATCCAGTATGTATTTTGCATCAAAACATAATTTTTTTAAATGGTGAATATTATAATATACTGTTTGATATGAATTGCACTTGTTTGAGTGGGCTCGGACTCACCTATGTGCTGTAAACAAAGAGTGAGCTGCTTCATGAGATGGCTGTGAATGTTATTAACCTTGTGGGCCAAGCTTGATAGCTCCCAAGCCTCTGTTGTGGATGCTATGTACCTGTGGAGCAGATAGTGAGATGCAAAAGAAAAGTTTAGCACCCTTTTCACTCTACTTTTGGCTGCTTTGCATGCATGTGCAAACCGTTCTAGTACTTTCATAGCCAGAGCCAGAGTAGACTGAGCTTGTCTATATGTTATTTTGGTGCAAAAATATTTCTGATTGATATAAGCAAGTCGTTGAGAAGCAACATGTATATTGGCTGGGAATGGAGCAAATTTATCATGGAGAAGGAAACACATACTCATGACCCATGCCAATAAGGCCCATAATTTGTGACGCGCAAGCCACAATACTCCTGATGGTCCAGTAAACAGCAGTGGGGATATGCGCAGTGGCAGTTAACATTTCTGGAGTGTCAGGGGTGATGTATTGAGACGGAAGCTCCTTGAACTCAACTATGCATTTGGCCACATCCATCATGGCCTTGATAAGGCTTGTAAGGGCCTCAAACTTGGGCTTCAGATTGTCAGCTCGTTCAATTATATCCGGCAGTTGCTTCAGAAGTGCAACCGCTTTAGCTAGTGGGTTTGTAAGGTAAAGCTGGGCGACAAGCCAAAACTCCCCATAGTTCACGGCAAATCCAGCTAACGCTAGCACCACCTTTTCGTCCCACGAGTAGTTTGATACCAAGTTGAATATTGCCAAAGTTGTTGCATGTGCATCTCCACCTCCAGAACACTTGCAGGACATCTGTTGGAAAAAAGCAGCGTATTCATAAGTGTCTTTAAACATCATGAACTTATAAACCCACAAATCTTTTCTGTCCAAACTTACCTCGCAGGAAATCTTGTTGATATTGTAAGACAGCATCTCGATCGTTTCATGAAAGCCATTTTGAAGAGCCTTCTCTTCCAATTCATCAAGTTGTGCTTGATGAGCTCCCTAAAATATAGAAGTCACCAGTGATGATCAGAAACATAATAATAATGCTGAATAAATTATCATACCAATATAATAAGCACATAGAAATATAGCATGCAAGAGGCAGCTACTGGTTATGTATATACCTGCTGCTGAACAATGCTGGTCATGCCCAGGGCAGGAGTGGCACGGAGGAAAATGTCCTCAACAATATGAAGAAGAGGCTTCACTGGAAATTCACGGCCATCAGGAGCATGAGTGGCCTGAATTTGCTTCATCATTGCAGTGTCATCAGATGATGAAAACATACTGCGTTCACGCCTCATCTTTTGAGGTACCACTGCCATCGAGGTCAAAGAAAACTATATAGAATCAAATTCTAAGAGGGAAAGAGAGAGGAGCGAACAGCTTGTGTTGGTATGGATTTGGTTAGCTGATCCGAGACTTGTATTTATAGGTCAAAGCTAGAATTAATACCTTGCTTCAGACAGGGTTTAAGCTCTAAAGTGCCCCAGGGATATAATTTTGGATAAGGTCCTGTCTATAATATTGTAACTGATTTTACTATCTCTTTTGCCTTTGATTTTAACTATGTTGTCGAAGATTCGAATACTATGATTGCTTATTTTACTTCTATATATTTTTGTGGAACACGTTGATGCCGAGCATGTCACAGGTCCATACTTTCCAGTCAGCCCATGATCGGAATGTTGTTTCAGCGGCAACGCCCTTGCGATGCTTGTTGAGACTCAGAAGCTGAAATCCTTTCTTTTTCTTATAGAAATCATTAACGAGTTGTAACTCATCTGACATCAATGTAATTTACTCTTTTCAAGAGATCTGGAATTCAAATTTCAACGTCATAGAATGAACTTACGTTCTCAAACAAAGAAAAAGGCAGCAGTACTCTGATCATATTATTATGAAAGGCAACATTTAATCCACTAGCAATTATCTGTGCTGCACCCGTGTGTTAAACAGAATTTCATGTGTTATTCTGAAATGGTTGCACGTTAATTTTAACCAGACAATAAGATGAAGGAATGGAGAAAATGTTAATCAACTTTCTCTGAAGAATGTTTCTTTGTCTTTTATGACGTAAGAAACCTTGCATCATTAAAGTTAAAGGTTATTAGATGCTCATTGTTTTCTCTGTTTTCCAGATCACCAGCAATAATGACGCATCTCTTTCCTCACTTTGTGGTAGGGTTTTTGTGTTTTAACCATGTTTTTTAAAAAATTATTTTTTTAATTTTAATTTTTATTTTAAATTAATTTTTTAAATAAATTTAATATGCAGATATCAAAAATAAATTTTATCTTATTATATTTAAAAAAAACTTTAAAAAATAATTATACCACAACACCAAATGAGCTCATCATCATGAATTATTAAAATTATATCTTAACTGTTCACCATAAATAAATAAATCTATAATTTATTAAAATTAATTAATTAGTTTTTATATTATAAAAAAATGACTAAACAGTCCCTTAACCAATACTTACCATCCTTAATTCAATTTCCTTCTTTTCTGATTAGATCTCTTCATCTTACATGCTCCTTTAATTTCTCTTTTCTTTTTATTTCTCAAAAACGAAAAAAAAAAAAAACCGAAACAAATATAAAATTGAAGAAAGGAACATCCAAACCAAGCCACCTTTCTAAATTGATGAGGATTCATTAATTAATTTTGTCAAACTGTAAGTACTAATTTATAGTTTAGTCACCACGTACGAGCCATCCAGATTCTGAACTCCAAGCCATGCAAGCCACCTTTCTCCCCATTTCTTTACATTTTAGAAGGGTGTTTCCTATTTGCTCATCCTGCACGAGTCAAGTTATTAAAATTCTCCTCTATCCTCTGTAGCACTCCGCCGATATGACCAGTGACCACCGTCAGGTTGGGAATGCCGCCGCCGCTAGCCTCTGTCTTATACATTCCAAAGCCATTAGAATCCGATGTATAGAAGAAAACAAACTCGTAACTACAATATTAAAGTTTTTATTTTCTTTTTAATTGGCTCTCGTTTACACTTCAAACAAATATGAAAAACCACTCCTGCCTTTTCCTTTTTCCTTTTTCCTTTTTCCTTTTTCCTTTTTACTTAATTACTCCCCCCCCCCCCCTAATTTTCTTATGAATCAAAATTTAAAACGCAAAATTATGTTCCAACCTATTCATTTATTCAAATTAAAAGGGTGGTTACTGCTGTTTTTCAAAGTTTTTTTTACTCGGAAATGTATTAAAATAATATATTTTTTATATTTTAAAAATTATTTTTGACTTCAGCACAATAAAATGATATGAAAACATAAAAAAATATTAATTTGAAATAAAGAAAAAAATAAAAAAATTTCAATTTTTTTTTAAAATACACTACTAAAAAAAGGGCTATTAGCATCTGAATTTAGCAACGGAAATATCCGTTGCTAAATTCAGTAACTGATTTGCAACGGATTAAACATATATTATTTTTTTAATATTAGCAACAGATTTTAGCAACGGAAAATCCGTTGCTAAAGACAACATAAAGTTTGCAACGGATAATCCGTTGCTAATTAAAAAAATAATTAATTAAATTTTAATATAAAATCAAAATTATAGAAACCGTTGATTACTTATGATAAAATAAAATCTTAACCATTGAATTTCTCTCCATTGCTTTCTAAACCTACAGGACAACAAAACAAAGAAAATTAATTAACTTCCCATCTTCTTCGTCCCTAATAACCCCCACACCCTTAGAAACATAAACAAAGAACAACAAAACCAGCAACCGAAAATTAATTAACTTCCCATCTTCTTCGTCCCTAATAACATGCATAGCTGTAGAAAAACCACCATCTCTTCATCGATTTGATTTTCCTTTGTCCCAAACTTTTCATTTTTTCTCATTCGTCTTCAACATCCCTAATTTTTTTTCTTCATCTTCTTCTCCTTCATCTTAACAGTTTAAATCTTTCTCTGTAAACCACCAAAAACAGAGACCCATGGCAACATCGCACCAGATCTATCATCGCCCCTTCAGTTCAATTCATTCTTCTTTTGGGATTCTTTTTTTTTCCTTCTCTCCCCTTCGGGAAAGAAAGAAAGAAGAGAAGTTTCCATCATAGCGTTGATACTTGTTTGGTGTGAGTTCTCTGTTTTGTGCTTGAAAGTTAAGTTAATTTCAATATTAACCGATTAGTGCTGGAGTTTTGACCACACTGGATGCTACTCTTTCTCAAGTATTTGCCTGTCCTGTGTCCCCGCTTTCCCACCGCTCTACTTCTTGCATCGCCTGCAACATTAGATCTATCTTTTGTTTGATGATACCGATGAGCAAATCCTGTTGTCTTCACCAATCACAAAGGGCAACAACCATTTATTCAGAAGGTGTTTGAAAATACAGTAGATGTTACGGTTTAATAATTTTATTTTTAAATTTTTTTAAAAATACCATTTCAACTAAATTTCTAAACAAAGTCTCAATCTGGGAACAACCTCCAGCACCATTGCCACCACCCAATCAGATCATTTTCGTTGCAATAATCCACCTTTTATTTTGCTTTGTGTTATGCAGGAGAAACATGGAAAAATGGGTCGTTGTGGGTATTTGTATATGGGTCTCTAATATGGAAAGCAGGTTTTAACTACGATGATGGTATCGTTGGCTTCATCAAAGGATATCGCCGTGTATTTTACCAAGGTTTCTTTCTCTTACTCGTAAATACAAATATATTGGAGGGAGTATTTGTTAGTGAAATGTATTGGTGGATGTTTTTTGTTCTGGTAATAGGCAGCACAACACTGACCATAGAGGCACAACAGAGTATCCAGGAAGGACTGTGACTTTAGAACCTGCTGATAGGGAAGTTTGTGTGAGTTTTTTCAACATTTTTCTAGTGGTTTTGCAATTCTATTTGCTTTCAAAGGCTAGCTACGCAATAAGATAAACGAAATCAGATTCTCTTTCTGATAAGTCTGTGTAATAAAAAATTGTTGATTCTATTTCTAATAAACCCGTGAGAGTTGAGTTTGCCCATTGCCATTTAACATTTTGTTTTCAATTATGTTTCTTTCTGTGTTATTGGAAATTGTTGATTCTCTTTCTAATAAACCTGTGGAAATTTTTTTTTCCAGAAGAAGAGGATAAAAGAGCAGTGAATATGGTTTGAAAATTTCACAGAAACAGCTTGTATTGTTCATGGTTGAGAATGTTCCAAAAGCATAAATACAATCCAGTTGGAAATTGGTTGGAGCAATCCTCGTATCAGTGAATTTGTTCTAACATCTTTGAAGATCTTATTGGTCATTAATCATTATGCATGCCATTGGATGATTCTCTACAAGCCTTTAACCTTCATGGTCGTTTTGTATTTGCTATCAGTCCAGGCTCAAATTAAGGCCATCTCTTTACATCGAATCCTTCTTGTGCATGTATTATTGACTTGGATGTAATTGGAAATTGTTGAATTTTTATAATATGAATATTATTTTTATTCCATTTTGTATTGGTGATGCAATTATTTTTAATATTAATTTATGTTGGTTATATATTCTACAACTTTTAAAATATCCATAAATAATTAAATAAATAAATTAAAAGCCATTTAAATAAATAAATAAAAATTAATTTATTAAAAATAATATACTCAGCAACGGATTTTCCGTTGCTGATTGTAAATAATTCATCAATCAGCAACGGACAATCCGTTGCTGATTCACAAAAATAGCAACGGATTATCCGTTGCTAAAATTAGCAACGGAAAATCCGTTGCTAATTGTAAGCAACGGAATTTCCGTTGCTGAGAAATCAGCAACGGATAAATCCGTTGCTAAAAAATCAGCAACGACAAATTTGCATCCGATATTTGCCGTTGCTGATTCCGTTGCTAAATTATTTTAGCAACGGATTTTAGTATTATTTGTAACGGAGTGATCGGTTGCTAATTACTATATTTTTTAGTAGTGATATTTTTGAAATACAAAAACAAATCTTTATATATTAATTGTCGTGTGCGGTTGCGGGGTTGTTTCAATATATAACTAAGCTAATTAAGGATCATTAATTAAGTAAGTGTGATTGAAATATAACATTATCTCAAACTAAATATCATAAAGAAATTATAAAAAAACCCACAAGGAATAGCTAATTAAGGACCATTAATTAAACTGTGCGAGTCTATTTGTTGATTCTTCATTTGGGTATAATTTAATGAAATAATTAATTAGTAAAATACTAATAGTATTTGTTAATTATTTTCAATACTAGAAAGCCACAAGATACGGTAAGAGCAATCATGAGATACATCCCTTGAATTTGATTAAAGATTAACCAAATATTCATTAATTTCATGTAGAAAAATGAATAATTCCATTTAGTTAGTTCTATATTCCCTATATACTTTATTATATATACTCATTTAAATATACTTAGTATAATTATATAAGAATTCTAATAATTTTAAGACATCTTTCTATTTAAGATATCTTTCTAATAATATTATTACATGAAGATACTTAGAAGTTTTGAGCAAATATATGATGTCAAATCTGATTTTGAAACAAAAATGAGTTATTTTTTTTTTAAATATTAACAAACCCTACTATTTCAAGGTTGTGAACTACCATTAACAAACTCTCTCTTTTTTTTTTTTTTTTTTTTCTCAAACTAAAGTATGAAAATATAATTAATGAAAATACATAGGTAGAGGAGCTGTGTGGCCCATCAGAGTTTTTAAAATTTTAATTTTTTTATTATTAAAATGATATCAAAAATAAATTTTAAAAAATAAAAAATATATTATTTTCATATATATATATATAAATAAAAAATATTTCAAAAAAATAATATCTATCAGTATCCCAAACACCCGATGTAAAATAGAGTACAAAAATACCATCCAAGAAGAGTGAAGGAATAGAAAAAGAAGGTCGTCTTTTAGTTCAAGTTTAGAACAAATATCAAATATATACCATAAAACTATCCAAACACCCTTGTTTAGATTTATTCCAGCAGAGTGACTGATTTTGAAAGAACGTCACATCAAATCACTCCAAATGATTTTTGACCCTATCGAACTTGAAATAATTAATAGCCCAAACTTTATGAAATTCCAAAAGAATGACAATATGGGGACCAAAATCAAAGCATAAGGTGGAAAAGAAAAGGTATAAGGAAGTGCCTAATATTCTCTAGACTTGATGGCCAAGGAATGTGGAAATAAGGGAGGCGTTCAACACCTTTACCCGGGGGAGGGGGTGTTGCAGGTCACCAATTAAAAGATCGGATTAATCTGGATTGAAGAAAAAAATTTGATTGACTTCATGATTGATTTGATTGGGGTCTAACCTGTTACAACATGACAAGTTTTTTTAATTTTTTTTTATCAAAACAATATTATTTTGATTTAAAAAAAATAGAATAACTTAAATTAATTATTCTGACTCATAACACATACTTGCCTTTGTTGTTTTAGGTCAAGTTTTAAAACTATGGTGAATGAGTTACTAAGTTATTAAGTTAATCTAGTAGGGTTATCAGATCAATTAAAATAAATTATTTTTTAAAAAAAAATCTTCTAAACTCAGTTTAAATCTAGTCGAGTTTGGACCAAGCTAGTCGGGTAATAAAAAACTCAACTGAGTTAATCAAATTTGACATGGTTAATGACTTATTCGATTGAACTTAAAACTCAACTATAATAGAACTTTGGGTCATGGTTTTTTAGGATTAACTAGCCAAGACTAGCCGAGTTTAACATCTATGAAATAATTAACCACAGATTAATTGCTATTTGCTTCTAGCAAGTTTGATTTTATTTTATTTGTGATGGGAGATTCTAGTTTCTTTCTATGCTGTCCTCTTTCTACTTATTTTATCAATGGGCCTATATCCGGAGGATCAAAAGCTGCACCTTGTAGAAGGCCGCCTTTTCTACCTTATTTTTCTGCTCTTTATCTTTATACAGATCGCCGAGAATTAACAGAACAAGCAATGATATTGTTACTGTATTGTTTACTAAGAACATGATCAAGTGTACTGTAAAATTAAGTTGCATCAATCTGTAATTAGATGATCATAATAAATTGTCAGGCATTCTGTTTAACAGCGATAATCAAATAAATAGCTTGATGTTTGTTTGCTCAGTACATATCGATATTTCACTCATAAACTACGTTCTTCTTCATGGGATGCTTACACTTCTCACACAGTACAGTTTCTTCTGTTAGCCCTTCTGCATAAGGAACAACTTCCGAATGATTGCAAGGCCCTAGAGGAGGAGGAGGTGGATCAATGGCAGCTCTAAGTGCTGACACGAATCCTAACTTTGCCACATTTTCTTCCCATTCTGGAAACCTATCCAACCATTTTATTGCTTCACTAGCTGAAAGTTTTACAATGTCTGTCGTATTCCCTCTTCCGATTATGGCCCACCCTTCGTTGGCCGTATCTAGTAATGCTGACACCTCTTTCAAGATATGATCATCAGAATGGATTGATTGTCCCAGTTGGAGTTTTGATCTTCTGATACTCTCCAACCGAAGCCAAAAGAAATGGAGTTTTGTGAAAGAGAATAAACTTTTGTGCAGTTCTTCATCGATAATAGCTAACAGACGTCTTACTTGTTCACCAAGGTCTTTACAACCAACATACACCATTTCAAGCTGCACACCAGCATTTTTGATCACCTTACACGTGGCATTGAATTCCCTAATCCAGTCTAGGTTGTCACTTCCATAAATGCAAATATTTCTGCCTTCTTCTACCTGAGATCAATGCAATGTAATGAGTGCAAAAGCGATACAAGTAATTCCTTAAGTATGCTATCATATTGAAGATGCTAGTATCATACCCAGGTGGTTAATAAAGGATCAATTTCATCAAGCAAAAGTTTCAGGGTCCAATTCTCTTCGTCCCAGAGTTCCTTTTCTTTCGAAGTTGAGAAGGGGTATGCTGTGGCACCCCAGATAAACACCATATCCATTGCATTTGATTTGCTGACCATACCTTTTGAATCCAATACCACAATAAGAGGGACATTTTTGTAGTCCCATTCTTGTTTTATGTAGTTCACAACAGCTGCGTAGAGCACCCACGGTCGCCGGACTGAGTACCATGGCAAAGAATTTGACAAAAAATTGAATATGTCCCTTTCAGCATCAGTCCATGTATCAGAAATTGAGATCCAAACAATTTCATAACTTCCCTCTAACTTCTTGTGGTAAGGATGATCATATGTTCTATCAAGCAGCAGAAGCAATCCCTCTTGTGGAAGGAGCTCTGCCTTAGATACCAAAAGTAAGACTACCTTGCCCTTCATTTCAGATACACCTAGCTGTAAATGAACTCAAAGAAAATCGTATCAGATGCAATGTTGTGGATAGAACGAAAATCAAATCCAAGAACTTTTTACCTTTTTTTCTTCTTCACATTTTTAGAACCAGAAAGCATTTAGACTACATGAATCAAGTGTCGTTAAGCATCATGGCTTGCTCACTCTCTCTTTCTCTCTGTTTTTCCCCTTCTTGCGTGGGTGTTGGGTTGCCAGACGAAGAAGACACTATTAGTAAAAACAGTAATTACCTTGTCTTGTGTGGAGGAATTCTTGAGTGGTAACTCATCCTTTGCAGCCAATAATATTCCTAGGACATCTTGGTTATCAGGATGGACCTCCTGGAAAACTTTTAATAGCTTCTGATGCATCTTTTCCTCTGCAAGTTGTGCAAAAAGATGAGGTGTCAAAATAATTCATAATGGATTTCACATTCACTCGGAAATAGGTTTCCAAATCTTTCCCGAGAAAGAAAGCACGTACCCATTTGTTGATGACACAAATCCACCTGCCGCCTGAGGTGACTGCATATGCTGCTCAACTTATAAGCCAGACTTGAGAGCTCCCATGCTGCAATCAATGTTGAATGTGACCACCTGAAAAGAAAATCTGTGTGTTATTAATGTTATAATAGTAGAAACTCTGTAAATGATCTCTATCTTTTCATATATGAACAGAATTTAATTTACACCAGTTTTATCCTAAATTGTACAGAAAGAAATGTAATTGGGAATGGACAATAGATTGAATCCATTTTAACATTGACATAACGATACATATCAATGCTTATTATTAATTATTAATTATAAATAAAATAAAATGGTACATATTAAATCCAGACTAAAGGGAAGGAACATGCACTTGCTCAGGCTTCATGGCTTTCAAGTCTCTGATTTGAGAAGTGCATGCCACTGTGCTTCTTGTGACCCAGTAAGCAGCTACATAGATGCAAGACTTTGCAATGACCATAGTTTCATCATCCAGCTGTGCATATCTAAAGGGAAGCCCTTCGAACTTTATTATGCACTTGGTAACATCAATCATTGTCCTGACTAAGAAGCTCAAGGCCTTAAATTGGGGCTTCAATGGCCATAAGTTGAGAGGTAGGTGCTTCAGCATGGCGACTGATACTGCCAAGGGGTTATAAGGGTATTCCTGCATTATGATGCAAAATTCACCGTAGGTTGTTGCAAAGGCCGCAAGTGTTAATACCGCCTTGACATCCCATCTATAATTTCCAAGCACATCAAACAAGATCATCGTTCTCGTGTGCAGGTTTTCCTTGCCAGAATGTTTGCGAAGCATCTTCAATAACGAATAGGAAAAAAAGGAAGTGTCAAAATGTCGGTTTACTTGCATGTTTGAAGGAAAGAAAATTGGAGTGGGGAAAATAATTACCTCAATCTTAATTCTGTCGATGATCTGTGCCAGTGTTTCTTGTGATCCAACCACTTCAATGTCGCTTACATCATCCTTTGCAATTGCATCAATATGAAAACCACAGACCTGAAAGAGGAACTTAATTTGAATTAATGTTCAAAATGCCGGTTAACTCTGCTAATTAATGGTATACATGTCGGTGACAGTAGCGTTGCTGTGGGGAGAAAATCTGAACGCCACAAGTGAAATCCAACAAAAATCAAATCTTTCATGCGATAAAGTTGAATGCTAGATGTTGATTATGATAAATAAACTGTTGAAACACAATCTTTCATGATTAGTCTTCTACTGCCATGCATAATGGTGAATATGCTGCACTCAGAAATAAGATGTCAATTTCCTAGTGCTCATTCTGTCAGGCACCTTTGAATCACTTTCCATGGAGATAACCAAAACCTGCCCCAAGAAAACAAGAAAAACTTTCTTTTCGTTTTCGTTTTCTTTTTTGTTTGTTTGAGAAAATATGATATGTCTTCATCCAAATATTGCCTCATAGATCTCTGAAAATCAATTGTACTAGTTTCTAAACCATAGTAGGGTGAAAATGAAAGGAAAAAAACCGCTTAAAAGTGTAGTACTTGGGATGCAGCAGCATAACACAGGACATTCTCCATTGCACGAAGCAGTAGCTCGGAATCTAGGCGACGACCATCAGGATCATGTGTCAACAGGAGTTTCTTTATCAGAATATCATCTTCTGAAGGCATCGAAGAATGCTGGGAAGAACAGTCATTACCAAACAAGTTCATGGCCTAAGTGATTGTGACTTGAAGGCTAAGTGTGCGTAGGTTAAGACATGCAACATGTGGTTGCATGATCTTATAATTATTGAACAATTAGGTGACAAATACGGGTTCACGTTGAGTAAACGAGCACAATTTGCATAATTAGGCCATATCCGAAAGAAGGATCAGGCTACAGCTAATCTCTTGTTTAAAGATTTCCTTGGAGACCACACTAAAGGAGCATTTCTTGCTTAAAGATTTCTTCACTGTTTGCAGGAATCAAGTTCAGGACCTTCCTTTTTCACTTTTTCCATAGTTTACTTACAAGGGACAAAAGCATGCAATACTAGAGCAAGTACGCACAAATTCTTTAATAATACACATAAATTTAGCTAATCTCTTTATTTTCAAGGTTTTTCCTGCACACACACACACACAAAACAAAGCTTCACTGACAAAAAGTATTCGACAAAAAAGACGAATTATATATAAAAGCATGTGCTATAACTTCAAATATTCTTTAATTGTTTCTTTAATGATCGATACATAAGAGAATCAGTTTGACTGCATACTGCATGTCTTGGCTTTCATTGACAAAGGCAAAAATAGCAACAAAAGAAAAAGACAAAAGGAATTGTGCTTCATCTTTATTTGCTTCTTATTCCAAGGGATGGAAAAAAAGGGTTCAGGGAAGAAAATAAAAGTAACGGCAAAACTACACGGTGGTTGATGCAATCACATAGTCAGTCTCAGAGGAGTATATATGGCTATCAACGATGGACTTCTGATTACAGAAAACATAACGTCGATCGTTACTCATTTGGCTGCCATAACTTGAAAAGGATGCAAGGAAAAAAGAAGAAGGAATTATGCATGGGAAACAGAGTTAACTATAGCTTAGTCCTTGTAGCTTAAAGAAACTAATATGTTAGTCCTTATGGTTTCAAAAGTTTTATATTTAATCCCCATAAGGTTTTGATTTGTTTGCATGTTAGTCCTTTTTATCAATTTTATGTTACTTTTCAATTTATTGTCTGAAAAGTATAGTAATAATGCCACGGAATTACCTCAAAACCCTGCTTTAATTTCTTTATCCATCATGCAAGATAATGAATTTTTTATTTGGATTTTGTTATAAATTAAAAATTAAAAATCTCCAGTCAAATGTTGATCTTCTAAAACTAAAATTCTTCATTTTCTATAATATATTAGCGAAACGGGGCATGAAAGAGCAATATCTTATAAATTTCAAGTGTTCTCTAGACTCTAGTTTAGTTTATACCTCACTCCTCATGCGGTGGTCACGAAGTAATGATCGAATTAGGGACAGAGGCTGCAGATTAATTTGCTGGGGAGACTAAGTTAGAAACAATAAAACCGCAGTAATTTTTTTTTCTTGGAGGAGCGAAATTAAAAAATTGTAATGATCAACATGAAAAATATATTGTAAAGACTGGAATTTTGGGAGGGCCATGACTCCTTGGATACCTCGAAAGGGTAAGGAGAGTAACAAATAATCTAAAAGGATAAGTGATTCACTGTAGCTCCTCTTATTTTTTTTTTTATTTACTACTGTAGTTTGATTACTCTTTTGTTCTTCACATGGGAGGGCCATGACTCCTTGGATACCTCAAACGGTAAGAAGATATAACAAATATACTAAAAAGATGAGTGATTCACTGCAGCTCCTCTCATTTTTTTTTATTTACAACTACAGTGTGACAATTGTTTTTGTCCTTCACATGAAAATTTGTATGCCTTTAAGCTAAGGGTTTCAAGTAGGGGTATTTTAGTATTTATGTTTTTCTATACACAATAAAGTTGCGTATGTACCTTTGGATCCAAGAAATTTAATTCATTAGGGTTAGGGGTATTATAGTCTTTCAGCGTCAACTTTTTTTTTGGTTAATTATTAGTTTGCTCAAGGTAATTATGTAATTGATGATTAAAATAATATTTTTAATTTGGAAAAGCTACTGACGTATGTAGTGCACGTGCCAATGCGTTGGAGTCGCTCACGCATTTTGAGCGGCGCATGCGACAACTCCAAGTGTTTAAAAATGAGATTCCATCGTCCATGTTATTCCTCTCCGTTTTCTTTTCCATTTGGAGTGGCGCGTAGCATTCAGATATTGTCGGTTTATCGCCCGTGACCCTTTCCCCCATTCATTTCTCTCTCCTAGCCTGATAAATACATTATGATCCTCATTGTTATTGCTATTTTAGATTTAATCCTTTTAATTTTGATTTCTGTATTTTTTTATTTTCCCTTTTGTTAAAGTTTTATTTTTTTTCCAATTTAACCATTTCTTTTTAATTTGTATAGATAATGTTTTTCGATTTGGTCATTCTACTTTTAATTTTTATCCTTTTCCCTTTGTCCTTTTGTCAAAGTTTTTATGGCTACAATTTTATCCTTTATAGTTTTTGTTTTTCAATGATAATAATGAATTTAATTTGGTCCCTCTTTTTTTGATTTTTTTGATTGTTTTTCTTGACCATTTTGTCAAAGTTTTTATAGTTTTCAATTCTATTGTTCAAATCAAGTTCATGGCTTTTATTTTTCCAACAACAACAACAACAATAATAATAGTGATGGAAATATTAACAACAACAACAACGATGATGATATAATAATAATAATAATAATAGTGGTGGTGGTGGTAGTAATAATAATGATGGTGGTGGCAGTGGCGGCAATGGCGGCAACGTGTTAGTCACAATGATGATAATAATATTTATAATAATACTAATAATAATGATAATGGTTGTAATAGTAGTAGTAGTACTAGTTTGTTATAATACTAATAATAGTTGTGGCGGTAGTGATAATTGTAATGATAATGATAATAATAATAAAAATGATGGTTAAATAATATTAGTAATAATGATAGTATTAATACTGATGGTGGTGAGAAAGATAATAACAATAATAGTAATAGTAATTGTGATGATGATGATGATAATAATAATAATGGTGATAGTGGTGATGATGATAATAGTAATAAAAATAATAATGATAAAAATAATAGTAGTAGTAATAATGGTAATATTAATTACTTATTAATATTAATAATAATAGTGATTTTGATCCTCATTATTTGAATTACTATTTTCTTAAATTCTTTTGTATGGTTGATTTTTTTTTAATTTCATCATTTAATATTTAATTTATTAAAAATTAAACTTCATGATTTTTCTAAAATGGATGTTTCAAGTCTAATGACTCGGGTCACAGGTTTAAAAAGTTAATATTTTTTTTTAAAGAGCTTAATAATTCTTTTTATTTTTTTATTGAGTTATTTTAGTTATATAATCTAGACCGCGGGGTTTGACAAAGTATCCGATATTAGCTTAACTTTAATTATTGTTATTACATATTTATCCTAATCAGTTTTTAATATTTTTATTTTATTTTATTTCAATACTTTAACATTATTTTTTATAAAAAAAATAGTCCTGCTCACATCTACGGGCATCAAGGCTAGTAGATGCTAAACTGGCTATAGGTTAATGGGCAAGTAATGATCTTTAAGACGAGTTTCTCTCTCAATTAAGAGCTCTCTAAAGAGTGATGGAGTTGGTAGTTAATTAAATTCATGGCCGTCGGCATAATCAAGTGTCCGTCCATCAGAGTATTTTTGTCCCCACCGGACTTCCATTGGACCACCGTACGGCACCCCAGCATTGTTAATTGCTTAGCTAACTGCTCCTAACTAACGAAGTGAATGGTGGTGGTGGACAATTTTGATGTGATAGCACGTGCGAGTTAATGGCAAATGGGTATAAAATACTATAAAAGCAACTCCTCTCTCATTAGAGACAATACGGCAGCCACTTGAACTCAAACCTTGTTCCATTAAATACATAACTAACCAACCAAAATTGATGGTGTAAATTTTAGTTACTTCTTTGCTTCATCATTCTACTGTTTTTTTTTTAATGCTATGACATAATTTGTACTTAGAATGAGGTGCCTCGATCAATTTGTGAAATTTAAGTATTTACTATGTTTTTTCTTCCTTAAATGCTCCATGTCTTGGCTGTATTTGAGACCTGTTTTTATTTAATTTTATGATAATTAAAATAAATATTGATAAGAATTCTAATATTTTAAATTCTCAAGTAAAAAATATATTTTTTTTAGGTCAAGATTTACTTTCTTTATTCATCATTTTTTTTAAATGAAAACATGTCCTTTTTTTTTTAATCAAAAGCAAGATTTAAAAAAAAAAACATATCATGATGTGAAAAGAAAGCTTGAAAAAAAAAGAGAGTAAAAAATTCATGTCTCAATACTTTTTACATGGATGTATACAAAATAAAGAATAAGTAATTTAAAAAATTATAATACCAAAATAAATATTTTATTCTTATTTAACAATCATTATTCATTTTTTAAAAAACAAATCTGCATATTAAATTTACAAATAATTATTCTTAAAACAATTGCTATAATTATTTTTTAAAAATTAAAAATTATGGTATAATCAAATAATTTTTAAAATATCATCTCAAAAATTTTATTTTGTTTAGGCTAGCATAAAAAAAAAGAGCCTAAGCATGCCTAGGCTTAGAAGTCCAGGACTGTACACCTAGTTGTTTCTTTTTACAAAAAAATAGGTGAAGACTCAATGTCCACCCAATATTTTTTAAATATAACAAACAATGTGTCATGTACTATAATAGTTTTTTTTGGTTATTTTCCATGATTGAAAGATTAGGGTCCGAGTTTTGGACCTTCAAAACCCAAATAGTTTTCACCATAAAAACTCTACAAACATTATAAAAATCTCAATAACTCTATTTTCAACCAAAAAAATACTCTTTAATCAGACTTAAAATAAAAAATCAAATTGAATAAAAAAGCTTTAGGGATCTAATATACTCTCTTTTTTCCCGACATAGTTAAAGGATAAAACCACCTCCATTGAACTTCTCTTCTCCAAGACAAATCAATTAACATCAAGATTGGATTTTTTTTGTGGCTAACTAAAATCTTTCTCTTTTATCTTTATTTTCTAGTGACTTTCTCTTCATCCTCTCAATATCCAGGGAATAAAACGTTAAAAATTAAAATTTTAGGAATGAAACATAAGAACTAAAAACTACAAGAACAAATTAATATAAAAGAAATTTCAAGAATTAAATTGAATTTTTTGAAATAAATCAGATTATACTATAGTACAACAATGCAATCTATAGAGTTTTCGCTTTAGCTGTAGTGAAACCCATAACTATTTTAGTTTATACTAGATATGTTGTCTGCGTGTAGCCGTAGGCTAGACAATTTTTTTTAATGTAAAAAAAGTGATAGGTTAAAAAAATTCAAACCCCAAGTTATTGGTTAAATTGTCAATTTAAATATTTACAAAAAAAAAACAACAATAGTAAATAAATAGACAAAAAAAGAAGAAGAACCACACCTAAGCCTATTTGGATTATCATACAACTCGATGCTAACCTAACTAAAGGAAAACTGAGAAAAAAAAAAGAGTTACACTTGAAAAAAAAATAGAAAACATCAGCTTAAAAAAAGGGGAAAAAACCAGGCAAACTTAGACGAACCTCTTAAATCTAGTCCAATCTAAAAAATTACAACTTGTTAAATTATGGACCCGAGTTCATTCAAGAAATTTAGATGTTATCCAATTTAATTTTGAAGAATGCAATCGTTGAAAAAACTATTAATAAAGAAACTTGCAAAAGAAAAAGAACAACAAAACAATAAGGCTAAAATATGACAAGAAAAAACCCGATGAGGATGAAATCCAAAAAAAAGAAGAAACAATTATCGCAAACAAAAAAATTACAATTAAAAGAATTAGGACCAACCTTGAAAGATTAAAAAATCATAGGGGGGGTGAAATTAAAAATCATTTGTAATATGATATATTATTTATAGATTAAAAAATGGTGGGGGTGAAATAGAAAAACATTGTTAAGGGCTAATCCAATATAATCAAACCGAAAAAAATAAGAAAACAAAAGGTAAAAAAAGAGAATTAAACAGAAAAAATAACAAAAGTTAAAAAAGAGGATAAAAAATAAGACAAAATCAATTTAGAAAAAGAAAAAAAAACAAGACAAACCTTTTAAATTTGATCTAATCTCTAAAAGTTGTATCTTGTGAAATTTGTTTCCTAGATTTAATCAAGAAGTATAATTTTCAATCAACTTAATTTCAAATGATGATATCGATAGAAAATTTAATAAAAAAACTTGCAAAAACAATAAAAAGAACGAGGATAAAATTTGACAGGAAAAACCCAAGGAGGATGCAATTTAATGAAAAAATAAAACATTATTCCAAATAAAATAAATATTAATTAAAATAATAAGCCCAAATTTTAAAGATTAAAAAAAATTATATGGGGTGAAATTGAAAACATATGTAAAAACCAAGAAAACTCAAACAAACATCCTAAACATGATCAAATTTTAAAAAGCTCGCAATCCATGAAACTCTAGATTTAGGTCCTATCAAGAATATTATAAGCCAATTTAAAGATATAAATTTAGAAAACTTATCAAAGCAAAAAACAAATAACAAAAAAAATCCTCGAGCGAACCCGGGTAAACAAATCAAACACATGACCTACAACATGAAATTGGAAAGTCCTTATAAATAGGAAAGCGAAAAAGAAACACTGGTAAAAAAATATATTAAAAAATGCTTTAAAAAAGACAGAAGTCGACTCGAGCTAATCCTTCAAATCTATTATCCAGGTCATGAGACTGAGGTGTCCTCATTAAAGGCAAACCTAAAAAAATAAAGAAGCAAAATTCTTAATCAAATAAATATTGAGGGATGAAATTGAGAAAAAATAATCAATAAAAAAACATTTAATTTGAAAATAAATGCCTAGGGGTGGAATTGAAAAAAAAATCAATCAAGAAAATGATTCAAAACAAAATAAATAGAAATTAAAAGAATAAGGAATAAATTATAAAAAAATTAAATGATTAGAAATGAAATCGAAAATAAAATCCAATTAGAAAAAATCAATATAAATAAAAGAATTACAAATAAAAGAAGAGAGATTGATTCAAAAGAAAAAATAAATTAAAAGGTTGATATGAATTTTTACATGGCGAAGATGCAATTCAAGAAAAAAAAAAGAAAAACAATAATTTCAAGCTAAATCATGTTGAATTACTATGCACATACCACCCAAAAAAAATCAAGATAAATTAAATAATACATCGGAATTACAGTTATAATTATCAGAACCAGCCGAACACGGCGCTAGAAATTCACGGAGATTAAACTGTCCTTTTCTCAGTGAATAGAACTTATCAGATTGGTTCAGGTAAATGTGCCTGCTTTCAGAAATGTCATTTTCGGGGAACCATAGTTAATAATTCAATGCAGCTAGGGTACAGTACTTACTCCATGAATCACCATCATCACCATCATATATATTTATAGATCAGATGGTCCACAGATACTATTTTTACAGAGATGGAGCTCCTAACTACCCAAGTGAATGATGGTGGGATATTTTGTTGTGATAGCACATGCGTGTTAATTATAAATGGGTTTGAAATTGACCAAAATACAAGATTTGTATATTAATTACTTTTATTTTTCATTTTATGACGAACATAATGGGTATATATATACTGGGTATTTCTTAATTTTGTGATAATATTAGGTATACATTATAAGAACTTTTACTATATTAACTTATTTTCTTTCAAGTGGAGCCAAATGAGTTTGAAGTTGGTACAAATGTTTAATGTGAGTCGACCCTGCCCTCCCAAGTCCAAACTATAATATAAATGTTGTATTATTATACTAACAAGTAAAGATATTTATTTTATCATAATAAGAATATACATAACATAAAAAATTATCTAAGAAAAGCCTAGAGTTTTTTTAGTAGGAAAATCAAGGGTTTTTAAAAATTAATTTCTTGTTCATTCATAATTTATTTAATTTATTTAAATTATGTTAACTAAATAAATTTCTAACACTAACCTAATATGATTGTCAAGTCTCCTAATTTCTCTCTTTCTTTTCTTTAATAAGAAGAGTTGAGAGTTTTTGCAAGAAGAGATCATTTCCAATAATTATGTGGGTGGATAGGATTTTACATGGCGTAGTCATTTTACTTACACCGGTACAAACTAATCCAGGACCTTCTGCCAGCGCTAACACCATCCGAGCTTGCACTTTTCTTAAAGCAAAAGAAAAAATTAAAAAATTTAAATATTAAAGAATGAAATTGAAATAAAAATAATAATAAAAACAAACATTCAAAGGTAAAATTAAAAAAATAAATAAAAAAACCAAAGTATCCAAAAATAGACCCAAGTAAGCCTGTGTGGTTCAGCAGGCCTAGACCTTAATAAAAAAAAACCCGGGCATGTGAAAATCCATTCTCAACCATTGGTTTTTTTTTTTTACATAAAACACTTAAAAATAATCATAGAGACCTAAATAAATCCTTTTATATCTTTAAATAACTCAAAAAAAAAAACAATCCAAAAATAAAAAAACAATTTGAAACCTAAAAACTTCCTGATATCAAATCTATTCTCTAAGACAATTTATAGATGAAAAAACACTTTCATGAAACTTCTTTCATCAAATGAAACTTGTTGACATCAAAATCGATTATTTTGTTGGTTCAAATCGATGTTAATTAATGATTTTTTCTTTATACTACTAGAATCCAGTGACTTTCTCTCTTCTACCTTATTATTTTGGGTTTTTATTTAAAAATAATCTTGTTAATATATATATATAAAACAACATTTAGAGGAGAAAATGTATTTGACAATATATATATAAATGTAAAATTTTGCAAACTCTTACAAATATTTATTTTAATTATCTTCAAATTAAATAAAAATTAGTTTTAAAATTACCTCAAGACATCGGGTTACCAATAAAATCTAGTGAATACTAAGCTGAGTTTTGAAAATTTAGGGGATGAACACGTTTTAGCTAAAGAAAAATTCTTTTTACTCTTACTGCAGGTGAGCAGGTGCTCACATAAATGCCATCGCCCTAGGCTACTTCAATAACCTTTTAAAAAAAATATCCTCTCATTGCAAAAATATCACTGTTTCTGTCATGGAAAGAGAACCAACAACGGCAACAAATTTCTTGTTCTCTGCAACGCAATGGATGTACATTCACTCATCCCTTTGGGATGTATCTCTTGCTTTGTTGGGACTCTTTGTTTTCCGATGTATCAATGAAAGGCTCACCAACAAAGGCCCTATGCTATGGCCTGTGTTGGGGATCTTACCCACCATGTTCCTCCACATCAACGACATGTACAATTTCGTCACGAGAGCTTTAAGCAGAGCAGGGGGGACTTTCCACCATAAAGGAATGTGGATGGGAGGGGCATATGGAATCGCCACGGCTGATCCTTCCAATGTCGCGTATATGCTTAAAACGAATTTCAAGAACTTCCCAAAAGGGAAATACTTCAGAGACAGGTTTCGGGATTTGCTAGGAGATGGTATTTTCAATGCTGACGATGAATTGTGGAGGGAACAAAGGCAAGTTGTGAAAGCAGAGATGCATTCAAGCAGGTTCATTGAGCACTCGCTTCAAACCATGCAAGATCTGTTGCACCAGAAGCTGTTGAAGCTGACAGAAAAACTGGTAAAGTCAGGAGATAGTTTTGATCTCCAAGAAGTGCTTCTTCGGTTTACGTTTGATAACATTTGTACTGCAGCTTTTGGCGTTGATCCTGGGTGCTTAGCCCTGGATTTCCCTGAAGTTCCCTTCGCAAAAGCTTTCGAAAAAGCAACAGAATTAACTTTGTTCAGGTTCCTGATTCCGCCTTTCATTTGGAAGCCCATGAAGTTCTTTGGAATAGGATACGAGAAGGCACTGAAGGAGGCAGTTGGGATTGTGCATGACTTTGCTGAGAAGACAGTGAAGGGTAGAAGGGATGAGGCAAGGAAGCATGGTAGCTTGTGTCATCAATCTGATCTCTTGTCCAGGCTAATTGAGATTGAAAATACTGGACAAGGAAAGAAGCTGCAATTCCCAGATAAGTATTTCAGAGATTTGTGTGTAAATTTCATCCTAGCAGGGAGAGACACGACTTCGGTGGCATTGGCATGGTTTTTCTGGTTAGTACACAGCAATCCAGAAGTGGAAAACAGAATTCTACGTGAGATTAATGACATTTTGTCCCTTCGTGAGACACAGACAAAAAATGAGATCATTTTTACTATGGAAGAATTGAACAAGATGGTGTATCTCCATGCAGCATTATCCGAATCCCTGAGGCTGTATCCATCCGTACCAATTGAAATGAAAGAAGTGGCAGAAGACGATGTTCTCCCTGACGGTTCCATAGTTAAGAAGGGCGCTCGAGTTTTCTACTGCATATTCTCAATGGGCAGGATGGATTCTATATGGGGGCAAAATTGCTTGGAGTTCAAACCAGAGAGGTGGATTAGGGATGGAAAGTTCGTAAGTGAAAATCAGTTCAACTATGCAGTGTTCAACGCCGGTCCAAGGTTGTGTCTGGGGAAGAAGTTTGCATACATGCAGATGAAAATGGTGGCAGCTTCAATCCTGTTGAGGTACTCAGTTAAGGTCATTGAAGGCCATGATGCTTCTCCGAAGATGACAACCACACTTTACATGAAGAATGGACTCCTGGTGACTCTGATGCCTAGGTTGGTGAACGTTTAATGTTGCTCTAATGCCAATATTTAATTTGTTTGCATATGCGGAGCTGTCTTAGCTCTCGCTTCACTTTCCATATCTTATCAATGAAACTTCAGCCTATGCGTATGATACGTACGATCGATCTAAGAATATTTTACCCGAAAGAATAAGAACAGCGTCCTCTTTGTTTAGCATATTTATGATATAGAGATTCCGTCCGAATTTTCTGTTTGTTTAACATCCAATCAAATGTAAAGTCTGCGTGCCTTTTAGAGATTTACAATCATTATTAAAATCTTGATATCATTTTAAATTTAATAATTTGAATTTGGATTTTATTAATTTCAAATATTTAAATCTTATTATGATAAGCAATGCATTCTGATCAATCTTTTATTGATTTATTTGTTCTTTTTTATATATATTTATTTGATTTGAGATATTTCTCCCAACGCTCTTTTTACCTGCAATTAACTTTGAGAACTTTCAAGTGATATGAATCTAGCCGTTAAACTTTTTCTAAGATTTCAATGCTATGCATATTGAATTTAAGATGATAAAACCTTTTCTAAGACTCTGATAGCACGCATAATGAATTTAAGACTGTAAAAATAAATTTCAAAAAAGATTTTATATAAAAATACATAGCAATAATGTCAATGCGTGACCTGATATAAAACCCAACTTTTCTTAGGTTCAGCAAAGAAAAAGACCCACCTCCCTAATTACTATCAGTAAAATATTGGTTCAAACCATGTAACTTCATGAGTCATTGCAAACTAGTGACTTCATTGTCATTATCATCCCTAATTATTATCGAATTTGAAACTTCGAGGTTTAGAAAAACATTCAATGGCTACTAATAGAATATTGGTTAAAACTACATAACTTTAGGGCTTATTGTAAACTAATGAGTTCATTGTTATTATCATCCCTAATTACCATCAAAGTTGGAACTTCAAAATTTTAAAAAGCCTTTAATAGCTATAATCCGAGGAGTTATTGCTAACTAAGGACTCCAATCAAGTTTGTAGACTTGACATGCTATATTTTGAATCTCACTCTCTCTATATCTATTTTCTTCAATGACTAACTATATTTTTATTAATATTAATATTGTGTAAGAGATAATGTATCCATATTAATACATATATGAGAGATATTTACTCTCATTAATACATATGACAAAAATATTTTTTCTTGTTATATATGTCAGAGATATTTCTCATTAATATTTATACATATGTCAATGATATTTTTTCTATTTAATACTATCAGAAACATATTACATTTTAGCTCATCCTCTCTATAAAAAAACTTATGACCTATAAATAGACCATGAATTCTTTAAACAAAGGGTTTGTAAATCCATTCTCTACTGCATATTTATTTCTAGGATATGTTTATGTAATATTAATGTATTTTCTTTCAAAAAGACATTGATTTAATCATTGGAGAGTCTTAAATTCACCAAAAAGATTTTAGTAGGTATCAAACACCCGCCTCCAACCATCTTGACTTTGACTAAAAATATAGATCAAATTATAAAATAAAAAAATTAACCAATTACCCAAGATATATCCAAGCTGTAATCTTTGGTACATCAACTGTAATGGTAGTGGTGATATTTCGTAGCTGGCTCGTTCAATATCTTTCGTAATAATTCATTTTATTTATTAGCCAACAACCCCCTTTCTGGGCATAAATGAATGCCACCGGCCAAAATTCATATGGATGGATCAAGTCCAAAAATATTACTGCTTTAAAAAAACCAGAGGAAACCATCCAGGTGCCCCGTTTCCTTCTCATGACCCAACTTTTCAGAGTTAGTAACTTCTGCTTTATTTGGTAACTGTAAGAACTTAAACAAATTAATTTACAATGGCTTCAGAAAAATCGAAAGGTATGGTGTTTTTTCTGGTGCTTGACTTTGATCCACTCGTAGCTTAACCAGAACGTCTGGTATTCAATATTTAAGTTGTTCCAAAACGTTGCAGAAAAAACCAGTTGAACTCTGTATCACCGTTGCAGAAAATTCAACGTTGTTTCCTAAAACATTACAGGAAAAAACAGTGTCTTTTTCTTAAGACAATTAGCTAGAATTTCCCTTTTTACGAACTCATGTTTCCTACAATCCTTGTATTATTCATTGTATTTTACACAGAAGCATGTCTGCATTTTTATTTTTTGTTTTGTTTTTTGGTTTGATAAAAAAGTTCAATGGATCTTAGACACTATATATATATATATATATATATAATAGGGATATCTCTTTCTTATCTCCAAATCTTATCTCAGTTTTTTTTTTTTTTAGAATTTAAACGTGCAATGAAAATCTCATGCATGTTTTTAATTTTTGGATCCTGGCTCGACAAGGACCGACATAACTACATAAGCATGTTAATATGCTTGGACTAAGCTATAACAAGCTAGTTTCTATTAGCATTAACTAAACCTATCTGAAGCCGAGCAATGGCTTTGCCTACCACTACAAGTCTACAATGGGCTATTAGCACTTCCTCCATTTGTAAGGTTTTCCAGATGAGAAACTGCTTGAATAATTGGACAGTGCTTCAGTTTTAAATTAGAATAGGCGTTTTCAACAGAGGAAAAAAAAATAGAGAGGCTATACTAGTTTATGGAGGGGGGGAAAACAAGAAGAAGAAGAAGAAGAAGAGAAGAAAGGAAGCATTGCAGATTTTAAACCTTTTTTTTTTTCCATAGATTTTTAGGGGCAAAGAGTAGATTTATTAAATTCAAAACTGAAAGGTTGAAGCACTAATGTTTTTATAAGTGAATATGCAATAATATTTTTTTAGCTAAATGGAAAGCTAAAAATATAAAAATATTAATTTAAAAAATTACTGACGATCAATATTCCGACGGATTGATTCTGTTGATGAGGTCGTCGATAATAATATTACCGATGATTTATGTGCCTCACACCGACGGAATGAATCTGTCTATAAAACTGTTTAATGGTGTAGTGGAATGATGCTAAACAAAATGTTAAAATTCATTTTTTTTTGTAAAAATATTATTCTTATATATCTTGTAAAAAAAAAATCAAAATCTTGAAAAATATTATTCATTGTAATAATATTTTTTTCCTTTGATTTTTTTAATATATATATATATATATATATATATTTATTTATTTATTTTACTTTCTATAAAATTATTTTGATTTCATGACCCATGTCACGAATTTTATAAATTTATCCAGGTTGACTCTTGTTTTTTTTTCATTTTTTAAATGAATTATTTTTTAATTTTACCTTTTAATATTAAATTGATTAAGAATCGTTCAGGTTATATTTAGATCCATTAAATCAACTGAATAATATCAAATTATTAAAATAATTATATATCACATATATTAAAAATACAATATGCTCTTCTAAATAACAATTTAATTTTGAAATAAATATAAATATAAATTTATATTTATACTATTCAATAAGTTATATTATCAATTTGTCAAAGTGAATGCATACAGTTCCCCAATCACGTGCGTAGTCTTAACAATAAATTAAAGAGAACAGAGAAGTAGAGAAGTACACTGCCTATTTATTAGACTTTCTGTACATTACCATTGAAATAATTGGCGATTCCGACAACCAGATGTATTTAAGACAACCACTAGAATTAAACACAACCAACCACCGAGACAAACACACTTTACAGCTTAGTATTTACTACCTATTTCACCCAGCAGATGGAATAATTTTTTTTTTCAGAAAAAGAAAGAATAAATAGATATTTTCAAAGCGTTTTTTATATAAAAATTCTCAAAACATCACTAGAAGAACTTTTATATATATATATATATATATATATATATATATATATATTTAATTAAATAAATTGATATTAGATCCAAAAATAGCTAAGATTAAGATACATGATCTCGTAATATGAATTTTACACTCAGTTAATAAAATATATATAAAAATCATTAACAAAAATAAATTGAATAAAATTCTATAGTTCAACTATCAAACAACACAATATTAAAAGGCAAAACTAAAAAAATAATTTTAAAATAAGCTATGAAAAACAATTTGGATCATTTAGGGTTAAGTCGCAAACCACGTAACCATGGGTGCTGGATTGAAATAACTCAATAGAAGGAAAAATAAAAAAAACAAGAGCACGAAGATCACTTCCAAAATTAAGTGTTCAATGATAAAATAAAAAAAATCAATTTAAAAAAATGATCAATAAAAGATCAAAGTCAACCCAAGTTAATTTTTGAAATCTGAAGTTATAAGGGCGAGATTAATTGCATGGAAGACAAGCCCCAAAAAACAATGATGAAAAATTCTTAATAAAAAAATACTAAGGGGTGAAACTCTAAAAAAAATTAATCTAAAAAAACAAAAAAAAAAAATAAGTTAACATAAGTTAATTTGCTAACCCCATAACTATGAGCATATGATTGAGATAACTCCACAAAAAGAAAAGTGAAAAAAAAATGAAGACCAATTTCAAAATAAAATAAAATGTTGAACGATGAAATTGAAAATAAAACAATTTTATAAAAATAACTATAAAAAACCAAAGTCAACACGTGTCATCTTTTAAAATCCATAACCCTGATCATGAGGTCGGAACTAAGCCAATAAAAAGAAAAACAATGTTAAATGATGAAATTGAAAACAAAATACAAAAAAAAGGGGGAGGAAATTCGACATAAAAATAATTAAAAAAGAAAAAAAAAACAACTCAAGTCAACTCGAGTTAACCTGCCAAATCTATTAATCAGATTATGAGACCAAAATAACCTTATAAAAAGTTAATTGAAATAAGTTATGAAGCCTAATCCTTAATCAACCAAATGTTAAAGGATAAAATTAAAAAAAAATCAATTAAAAAAATACAAAAAACAATCCGAATCAACCTAGGTTAACCCACCAAACTAATGACCTAGATCATGAGACTTGGATAATCTCATAGAAAGTAATCTGAAAAAATATCGGGTTAACCTGGCAAGCCCGCGACCCAGGTTATGAAACTAAGATAACCCGATAGAAAATAAATCGAACAAATTATGAAGCTCAATTCTCAATAAAATCATTGTTAAATGATGAAATTGAAAAAAAATTCAATCTAAAAAAAACACAATAAAACAACATGAGTCTACCCAATTTAACTCACAAAACCTGTGACACAGGTCATGGGATCAAGATAACCTAAAAAAAACAAATCGAAATAAATGACAAAACCAAATTTCTAATCAACCTAGGAAAAACCCTCATTTCCTTATTACTTTAATTTTTTTATATAAAAATATGTCTTTTCTTACTAGTAATTTTTCTAAATAAAAACTTATCATTATTTAAAAAGCAAGTTTCAAACAAAAATAAAAAAATTATTTCTTTGTAATTTTTAAGTGGTTGTATAAAAAATAAATAAAAAATTAATTCATGAAACCCATATAAAAATTTACATATATTATCATTGAATATTCATGCATTTTTTTAATTATTTGTTGCATATTGGGCTTATATATAATTATTATAAAATTATTAAAAATATAACCATATATATAAAAAAATCTTATTTAAAAAGTATGACATAATAGGATGATCTTAACATTGTAATTTTTTTTTAAATTTAAATAGATATTTTTTTTAAATTAAAAAAGGTTTTCAGGCCCGAAAAGCCAGACTCATATGTTCGTTCTCTAAAAAAAAAGTCTAGCAACACTTTGACCAAGGCCAAGCCCATGTGCGTGGCATTATTCTTTCTTGTTAATTGAGTGGATGAGGCATCGTCATTTAAAAAAAAAAAAAGTTTTAGCAGACGATACGTCGTCTACTGCAATAATTTTCTCACTAACTCTAATGGTTGAATTATAAGAATCAAGCTTTTAGATAATCAAAAACCAAATCTGAACAATTTTTACTTGAAAATATTCTTAAAACATCATAAAAATTTCAACAACCTCATTCTCGATCCGTAAACACCCATGATCATTCTAAAAATTAATAATTAAATTGAATGCAAAAAACTTATGAGTCTTTATCTATGTTTTCTAGCATGGTTAAAGGGCAAAACCACCATTATTAAACTCTCCACTTTAAAATAAACTTGTTGATATTAAAATTAATTTTTTTTTTTACGGTTATAATATGACTAGTCAAATTCCTTTTCTCTTGTCTCTCCTTTTCAATGACTTGCTCCTTTACTTTTCTGAACTAAAAGACTGAAATATAATGAAAATAAAGTTAAAGATTGAAACATAATGTAAAACTTAAAAAATCAAATAATAATAAGAAAATAACTTCAAGGACCAAAGTTTGCCTTTTACAGGCTCCAAGAATAAAGAATTGTATTGTTTTTCTGCAGTGATGTTCATAGTGTTTTTAGGTGTAGGGAAACGATGCACAAACACAGTAAAACACCATTTTTGTTTAGTGTTTTTTATAATATAATTATAATTATAATTATAATTATAATATAATGTAATTAATAGATATTTTCAAGGTTAGAGTCAAAATGAATCTAGATAAGTGAAGGCTAATAGATTTGGATAAAACACATGGCATGTAGACTCGAGAAAGAGCCCACGTAGCGCTAGACATGAATTCTTCATCTGGCAGACAGTCCTCAGCCGCCTCGCACCAATATGTGGCAGGCACAGACTCGAGTAGGCAAAGACTCTCGATGCTTGACTGACCGGAGGTGACCAAACATGACACGATCGGTGGTTAAAATCCTGCCAATCGTAATGTCATTTTTTTCTTTCTTACATTATGTAAATAGTATTTTTTTTCCTTTTCAATTTTTTTTAATATATTTAAATAATATTTTATTTTACTTTTTAAAATTTATTTTTCACATTAACATATTAAAATATCTAAAAATATAAAAAATTAATTTTAAATAAAACAAATTCAAAACTTTTAATAACATTATACCATTTATATCTTCAAACCAACTCTTAATAACAAATTATGGGATCTTCTAATAAGATTATTTCTATGAATTGTATGTTTGATTTTTTTACCTATCAATGTCAAAGGATTCATAAAATATATTTAAATTTAAATATAATGCATACACAATAGATTAAAATATATTTAAATTTAAATATAATGCATACACAATATATTAAATACTATAACATTCATATTGTCTTAAAATATTCCACAAATCACTACTGAATGAATTCAATTCATGTAAATTTAAATTAATTAAGAAATTAAAACGGATTTGTATAAGAGGACTTGCAACAACACATAACTAGGTAAGTTATTAAATTCATTGTAGAATGTTTTATTCGAACAATACTAGGGGTCAGAAATGTCATTAAACAAATTTTATTGAGAAAGCCTTTTTTTTTTTCCTCAAAGACTATATATAAATAGAATGATAATAGATACTAATAGATGAAGGTTCTAGTATATTTAAACTATAATCATTATTTATATCTTATCCATTATTTATTAAATAATAAAAAATATAAATATCCATACCACTTCTTAAAGTTTTAGATATTCAGTTTAGTATCATTATTCTAGTATTATTTATTATTCACTATAAAAAAATAATATTTATATTTAATATATGTTGATGTTAAAAAATAAGTTGATTGAGATGGGAGAGGTGAAAAAAGTCGTCTGTGCCTTAATAAACCAAACATCCTGACTTCCTGGAGCTAGTGAGTAATTGTAATGTTATGTGGGACATAATTATAAAATACAGAAACTAGCTCTTTGCTTGCTTCAGATATTGGTTTTCATGGTGGAACTCAAGATGTTACAGACAGTTGTGGCACTTCCTCCAAAAGGGTGTATTCAGCTTCGATTTTTGTAAAAGAAATGATGATACGCTGTTGAAGAAAGGTGCACAGCCTCCAATCTAACAGAAAGACGAGGACAACGATTTTTGGCCTATTTTTTCAGCTGAATAAATGATTTAAAACTATCCTTAATTATCAGTCAACAGAGAGACTTAATCCTTTAACATTGTGCTCTTAGGATGGAATCATTCCTGGAGCATATACAAGAGCCATGTTCAAAAGCACTGTAAGTGATAGAAATTGTGAGAAAATACATAATATGGCTCCTGATTTTTACTGCTGTGGAGCAGGAACTGCTGCTGATACAGAGGCAGTTACAGGTTTCCAATCTGGCATGTGGTCCTTGTTCAAGTCACTGCCTTATTGTAGCTGTTTATCTTTGAATGTCCAATTAATAGTCTCTATTACATCTTTGGCTTCATGATTGCTTGTCATCAGATATATTCACTTCCTAGCTGAATCTGCTTCGGGACCATACGGGCCCAGAATCAAAAGTTGATATTCAGATAAAACTTCTTCTATAGAAAGATTAGCTATTTTCTCCCTGATAAGAGAATGGCAATTTGAGAAAGCCCAACACCTGTCCGGTTTTCCAGGTACCATGGCCATGTTCAAGCTGGTTTGGTGCAAACATCACTGGACCACATCTACACTTGGTCAGTTTTCTTATGAGGATGACAGTTCTATAAACTTGTACACGTTTTGCTTGAGGAACTGAGTTTTCTTATTGTTATATTGTATTGCACTGATCACTTTTGAGGGGTACAGAAACTCTGCCATTTTCTACCATGGCCTCTGGTTCCCTTGCTGCAATGGCTATTTTTGAGTCTGTGATGAAGGATTGGCTGTAAGTTGGAGTTGTAGTGGTCAAGATCTTGACCTGCCAATTAGCTAATTGTTTTTTTTCCTTGTTTTTTTTGAGAAGGTTGTATCTTGATGGTTTGACACGATAATTTTGTCATGATTGTAGAGGTTATATCCACAAAGTTTACTCCTTTGCAATGGATTGTTGAACCATATAGGAGTGGCAAGATCTCTCTTGTTGATCATTTATTGTGTGTCAAAACTATAAGGTTTAGTCTATCTATTTTCTTAATGGTATTCATTAGCATTTGTCCTTTCAGAACAGGACAGGTAATCTGCCAGTTCTTGTCTTTCATTTCCTGAAATTCTTGTGCATTTTTTTTAAGAAAAATATAGTAAAAGAAGAAGAGCATAGTTTTAGAAAGTCTACAAAATGCTGCAGTCCTTTTCATATATTTGCTTAGTTGGTTGCAATATTACTAGATAGTAGACATTTTAGTGCCTGGGTCCATCTGCTAGCTTCTGCAATAAGCAAATATACAAATAGCAAACCTGCACTAATTTGCAGCTAAATTTGACCAAAGGGAAATGGACAGGAGAGAGAATGTTCTGATTGATGCATCCGACAGTCCTGCCAGCTCAACCCGATTATTGCTATATACTTTTAGGTTCGCCCACACTAGCAACTTGTAAAGGTGCTCCATAGGCAGCTTCTGCCATATAAGTTACAGTACTGAGCCTAAAAACTTCCTCAAAAAGTCCTTTGCTGGGAAATTGAGGTTTGCATTCATCCGAGTCAAAGTTTTGTCATGGTAGAACTTCTTGTGCTGTTAACTAATTTAAACCATTGGCTTTCTGGGTCGCATGCGTTATCTTTACTCAAACATTTGCAAGTATTTGTCACGATGGTGTTGTTGGAATCTATATCTAGGCAAACAGTTGTGCCACTCGAGGCGTTAGATGACAAGTGCATTTTGGAATCTGAGATGGTTTCCCATTTTGAATTAGAATCTGTGCATATTATACCAAGTTTTGCTGGTTTGGCCGCATCATCTGTTTGTAAGCAGAAATATGTTCCTTTCACTGACAGTATCTTCTGGGGTGTATAGCTCCAGGCTTCAGATTCAGTGCAACGACCTAACCTTAGTGGTGCAAGCATAGATTTCCTCAATACACAAAGACCCGTTGATGGGTGGAAAATCACTTTATGTGGATTAGCTTCTGATAAACCTGGCCCTGAATTTTACACGAACGGTGTAGATGAAAGTTTATAAATATATTAGACTAGTTTGCAAATATGCTTAGTTTATTGTAACACGATTGTAGTTAAAAAAATAATTAGCATGAGTTGATAATTTATCATTACAAAGACATGTTAAATAAAAGATATTTCAGAAAGGACAAGAGTTTATCATGTTTAAATCTATAAATTCAAGACAAAAAAAATTAAATCAACTATGCTTAAATTAAAATAAAAAAGATATTGACTTGTTGAAACACTTTAAAGTAATGAACTTTTTGTTGTTGTCAATGATGAATCATTTGTCCTTGATATTTTATTACTCCTCACTTGTGCAATTAGGATGTATGCAATATGCCTCTCAAAATTTCAATAACACAACATTGGTTTAGATGCACTTCTAAACTAAGGTCTTTGAACCAAAAAATATAAAACTCAAATATGTCTAATGCGATCTAAGCAGCACCAAAGGATCCATTGGAGGTTCCAGTTGGTCCAATGACAAGGCTTAGGGTTAAGAGGTTCAAAGAGGTTTTCAATGGACTTCTTTGAGATACATAGACTAATGTGAACTTCAAGAGGGTAATAAATAATGAAAAGCAAGCCTTGATTAATCTGATTCATGTTCAAGAACGTCTTGTTAGTAGAATCAAGGCCATTACACAAGGAATTGGATACGAAGACTGAAATCAGACAGTTTGACCTTTCCCTATTGTTTTGATCATAACTAGAGCTACATATCGAATTTTGGTGCGATTCTAGTTGGGAGGGAAACTAGACTTCCATACATTTCTAATGATATATGGCATGTCTTCTAACTCATTAAGACAAGAGAGAACCATTTGCTTGAAGTTGAGTTTTGATGCTGCCAACAAATTACGAGAAAAACCAACTTTGTCTTATTTTAATTAGTTGAGCTATTGATCTATCTTTGTTTTGTGCGGCAACACTTGTTTAAGTTTCAGACTTGTTTATTTTATTTATTTTAATTAGTTTGGGCTAGTTTTAGCTTAGTTTGAGTA
This sequence comes from Populus trichocarpa, assembly GCF_000002775.5. Classification (NCBI taxonomy): domain Eukaryota; kingdom Viridiplantae; phylum Streptophyta; class Magnoliopsida; order Malpighiales; family Salicaceae; genus Populus; species Populus trichocarpa. The sequence continues at coordinate 8,172,841 of NC_037294.2, read as the reverse complement.
TTATTTAAATTAAGTTTATGTGTGACACATTAGAAAAACTAGGGTTACTTAGCTTTCTAGTATAAGTACTCTTTGTGAAGAATATTAAAAAAAAAATGAATTTTTGCAAAATAAAAATATTGCCTCTCTTGGTTCTTGATTGAACTTCAACTTTTCAAAGAATTAATCAATTTTTGCGAGTGATTTTATACTTTTTTTGCTCGTCTCCAGGTGTAGCCGTTGTGATTGAGTGGTTTATAGTCTTGTCCTTGGAGCAAGTCTTCCATTGTGATAAGCTCAATTTCATACTTAAACTTTGATTAGATAGATCTTAGGTTCGTGAATTCCAATAAGTTCCGCTAGGGTTTGCATCAGTTGGTATCAGAGCCACGTCTAATCTTAGGTTATATCTTTTCAATTTATGTCTTTATTTTCTTCTTAAAAGTTTCGACCATAGATAACAAAAAGAGAATAAAAACTAGGGTTTTTGCATCATCTTGATTTGTTGAACACATAATCACAAGCTTGTATTCTTATTAATGCATTCTTGAGCAAATCGACACACACCCCTATTAAGCTCTTTGATTTTTCTTGTTGCCAAATATATTACAAAAAAAAGAAATAAAAAAAAGAAAAGAAAAGAGAAATATATATACATATATATATATATATGTATACATATATATATATGTATACATATATATATATGTATATTCTTCCTTTACTTGCCAAAGTTAAAAAAGAGAGAGGAGAAATCACAATTTTAGTTTTGGCTGAAGGTTTGCTTGCTTAAATTTTGATAATTGGACAATTTTGTTAGTCTTGAATTTTTTAGTGTCTTGATTGTGTTTTCTTGATAAATTGATTAGTTTAATTGATTTCTTTAGTTTCTTGAATTGTTTTGAATTAAATCTTTAGTTCTTGATAATTCATATCCGTGTTAGTTTTTTCTGAATTTATTTTGTCTTCAAATTGTCATTATACTCGCACAAATTTACATTATTATTCATGAATTTGTCATTGTAGTTTTGTTTTGAAAGTTTCGTAATTTTCTTGATTCTTAATTCTTAAATTTATTCTATAAGATCACTGCGAAATTTATGGATTTATTTGATAGGTTGCTAGTTACTTTTAAGAACTATAGTAAGGAAATAGAGTGAAAAAAAAAAAGAGGCTTAGTGAGCATATTAGAGTAAAAAGCCTATAAATTGTGTAAAACATGGTGTGAGATATTTTTTTTTATTTCTAATATTTTTCGTGTAGGGTAAAAAAAATGTCTTCAGACAATGTATCATAGAAAAGGACTAAAACTTCAGATAAGGGGATTTATGAAATGTGCCAACAAATAGAATTTATGTTTGGGGAGATGATGAATGGGTTTGAGAAATTAAAGACTAGGGTTGAAAGTAGGCTTAGCAAAAAGGATAGAGAAGTTAGGAAAAATTCAAGAAGGGTTGTTTCATCTCCGGATGAAAGTGTGACTGAAAACTCTAAAAATGAAGCCGAAGATGATGTCTTTAACCATAGTAGTGGTTTTGTACACATAGGAATGACCTCTATAAGTCTCAGCCAAATAAGAAGAGTAGTCGGGCCAGGGCCAAATTTGGTAGCAAGGGCAATTTTGATGATGTAGGTGATTTGGATAGAAATTTGGGTAGTGTTAAGTTAGAAATTCCAGCTTTTTAAGGTAAGATGGATCCAGAAGCTTATTTAAAGTAGGAGAAAAAGGTAGAGCTATTTTTTTTTATATCCATAACTATTTTGAAGGAAAGAAAGTTAAGCTTGTTGTTGTAGAGTTTACTGCTTATACTATGGTTCGGTTGGAAAGATTAATGGTAGATAGGAAAAGGAATGGAGAGAGAGTTGTTGGTATATGAGAGGAGATGCAGATAATCATGAGAAAGAGATTTGTTCCCAAGCATTATTATAAGGAATTGTTTAATCGATTATAGACTATTACTCAAGGTTTCAAGAGTGTGGAGGAATATCATAAGGAGTTAGAGGTTGTTATGATTAAAGCCAATGTTATTAAGGATGAAGAAGTAACAATGTCTAGGTTTTTGAGTGGGTTGAATAAAGACAGTAATATGGTGGAATTACAACCTTATATGGATTTAGAGGATTTAGTACATTTGGCTATTAAAGTGGAGAAATAGATGAAAAGAAAGAGTAGTGCACAACCAAGAGCTTATTCAGGTTCTTCTTTAAGTTGGAAAATGAATTATAAGAGAGAGAGAGTAATGCACCATCAAAGCCAATAGTGACTCCTAAAGTTGCCAAACCTAGCAACCCAAAGAAGCAAGTTTCGACCACTAAAACTGACGTGAAAACGAAGCGTAATCAACATATTAAGTGTTTTAATTATCAGGGATTGGGGTACTATGCATCAAAACGTGCAAATCGAAGAATCATGATTTTGAGGGATGATGAAAAGATTGAATCTACTAGTGAGATGTCTGATTATGTTGATATGCCACCACTTGTGGATGATAATGATGTTGAATATGCACATGGAGGGTAAATCATGGTGATAAGGAGAGCTTTGAATGCTCAGGTTAAAAATGATGATGTGGAGCAACAAAGGGAGAATATTTTCCATGCTAGATGTCAAATCTAAAATAAAATATGTAGTGTGATCATTGATAGTGGTAATTGTGCTAATGTTGCTAGTGTAGTTTTGATTAGAAAGTTGGGTTAGAGTACTATAAGGCACGAGAGACCTTATTAGGTTCAATGGTTGAATGAATGTGGTATTATTAAGGTGAATAGACATGTGTTGGTTACATTCTTAGTAGGCAATTATAAGGATAAAATCTTATGTGTTGTTGTTCATATGCATGCTACACATCTATTATTAGGAAGACATTGACAATTTGATAGAAAAGCCAAACATGATGGGTTTAAGAACATATATTCATTGGAGAAAGATGGTAGAGTATACACACTTGCACCATTATCACCTAAGCAAGTACATGAAGATCAGATGAGGTTGAAGAAGGATTTTGATTAAGAACAACTCTAGATAGAACATTATGGTGAGGAAGTGAGGAAAAGTGAAATAAAGTGAGTCATGAGTTGGAAAAACAAAGGGACAAAGTTTTGGCCATTAGGAAGGGAGAAAAAGGTTTCAGCCAAATGGAAAAAAGGGTTAGAGGCCTTGAGTAGAGAGAAAATGAGTGGAGAGAAGAAATTAAAGGTGAGAAAAGAAGAGTGAACAAAAAAAGTTGGGAAACACTTTAATTTCTATGCAAAACCTAATGATATTAAATATGCTTATGTTTTCTGAGATGCCTAATTTTACTTATGTATAAGAAGTCATACTTTAATTCTAATCGCTTGAATTCTTGTGTTTCTAGTGTTGCAAAAATTCTTTTGCAGGAATTTAAGGATATATTTCCAGATGAGATATGCAGTAGTTTGCCACCGATTAGAGAAATTGAGCATCAAATAGACTTTGTGCCAGGAGTAGCTATACCTAATCGGCCAGCTTACAGCAACCTAGAAGAGACTAAGGAACTATAAAGGCAAATGGATGAGTTAATGTCAAAGGGTTACATTCGACAGAGCATAAGTCCTTGTACAGTTCCTGTACTTCTAATGCCAAAGAAAGACCATACTTGGCGAATATATGTTAATTGCAGAGCCATCAATAATATCACTATAAAGTATAGACATCCTATCTCTAGATTAGATAATATGTTGGATGAATTGCATGATTCTAATTTATTTTCTAAAATTGATTTGAGAAGTGGTTATCATCAAATTAGGATGAAAGAAGGTGATGAATGAAAAACTGCTTTTAAAACTAAATATAGTTTGAATGAGTGGTTAGTTATGCTTTTTGAACTTACTTATGCACCACCTAACACCTTTATAAGATTAATGAATTAAGTTTTGCGTGCATTTATTGGTAAGTTTGTGGTTGTGTACTTTAATGATATACTCATTTATAGTAAAAGATTATATGAGCATATAAGACATTTAAGACAAGTTCTTGAAGTACTTAGAAAGGAATCGTTGTATCCTAATTTACAAAAGTGTGACGCATGGATAAGATTATATTTCTTGGTTATGTTGTTAGTACAAAAGACACACAGATGAATGAGTCTAAGGTTAAGGCTATACAAGAATGGCCTACTCCTAAATCAATCACATAAGTTAGGAGTTTTCATGATTTGGCTAGTTTTTACAAGAGGTTTGTTAAAGATTTTAGTACATTAGTCTCACCATTGACTGAAATAATTAAGAAATCAGTAGGATTCAAATGGAGTGAAAAACAAGAAAATACGTTTAATTTGTTGAAATCAAAATTAATTTCGGCATCTTTGTTATCTTTACCTGATTTTAATAAAGCCTTTGAGATTAAATGCGATGCTTCAGGAATAGGTATTGACATTGTTCTAATGCAAGAGAAACGACCCATTGCTTATTTTAGTGAAAAACTTAATGGTGTAGCTCTCAATTACTCAACTTATGACAAAGAGTTGTATGCATTAATAAAAGCTTCGAAAAATTGGCAACATTATCTTTGGCCAAGGAAGTTTGTGATACATATGGAACACCTATCATTGAAACATTTGAAAAGCCAAGGTAAGTTAAATAGGTGACATGTCAAGTGGATTGGATTTATTAAGACATTCCTATATGTGACTAAGTACAAGCAGAGTTAGAAAAATATGGTTGCAAATACTTTATCGCGAATGTATGTTCTTCTTAAAACTCCGAATACTAAATTGTTAGGATTTGAGTATATTAAAGAATTATATCTTGATGATAATGATTTTGGTACGATATATGTAAAAGTGTAGAGTTTTGGCCAAAGACAAATTTTTTAGGCATGATGGATTTTTATTTAAGAAGAATAGATTATGTATGCCTAATTGTTTTATGCGTGAATTGCTTGTAAGGAAAGCTTATGAGAGAGGTTTAATAAGGCATTTTGGAATTGCTAAGACTTTAAAAGTTTTACATGAACATTTTTATTGGCCTAACATGAAAAGAGATGTGTAAAGAATTTATGATAAATACATAACTTGTAGACAGGCTAAGTCTAGAGTAAAGCCTTATGTATATACGCCTTTACCTGTTCCTAAGGAACTTTGGGTTGATATTTCTATGGAGCTCAATGAGCACACCCCCTCCCCCCTTTTCAAATCCATGTTACAATTGTAAGTAATTGTTTAGTGTTGTGTTTTAGATGTTTTCAAGATTTGATGTTTGTTTTGTTTATTTCAATTTTCTTTTTTTAGCTATTTTTATGTCTTTTTGTATATTGTTCTTTTGCAAGCTGTTTTTGCTAAGTTATAGCTGCTACATGTTCATGTAATGACAACTTGAAATGAGTGTTCGATAAACATATTTTGTTTTGTTAGATTTTAGACGCTTTTGTTCAGTATTTCGGGTGGGTGCTGTTACATTGGTTTTGGGTTTTTTTTTTAGATTCACTTTGAAGCATTTTTTGCTCCTATTTGTGTGATGTCGGAATGCCTAGTTTGGATCCAAGTTTTGCATAATGAATTTCTATTTTGACTTAGCAGCTTTGAAAATTGCATTTCGTGTATGAAGAATAATGATTTGGTGTTGTTTGTTTGTTTATTTGAGATCCAAAGGTTTAGTTTTGATCATTTGTTTTGCGGGGCTAAACATGCATGTTAAAGAGGTAAAATGAATGTTTTTTTGGGTTTCTGGTATGTCTGTATTCTTTCTAAGAACGCACCCAGAGTGCCAGCAGATGAACATGGCTTTAGTTACTAGTTTTAGAACCCGTTTTGATTCATTGTTGGTTTCTACAAGTTCGCATGTCACTACCACAGTCTTTAGATTTACTGACGGATTTTTTTGTCGGTATTTGTACTATCATTTCGTTGGTAATTAATTTACCAATGAAATCATCGATGAAAATGCTTCGTCGGTAATTTTTTTTTTCCGTCGATAAGTCTGTTAGTAATAAAAAAAAATATTATTATTGATGGAAAAGACGCGCAAAAACAATTATCCGCTTCATTCTGTCGGTAATTATTTAAAAATATTTTTTAAAAAATCCATTTTACAAAACTATAAAATCATTAAATTAATATAAATCACCACTCTATAATACTCAAAACCCTTGGAAAAAAGAAGAAAATCATATGAAAAAAAATCCTACAACAATATTTATATAATTATTAAGAACAAAAACAATTAAAAATAAAATAAAAAACAAATATAGTGAAAACAAAACATGAAAAAAGAAGAAAAAAGAAAAATCTTACCTTAATGTGGTTGTAAGTGAAGCTAAGAAGAGAAAAAAAAAAAACAAATTCATAAAGTATATTAATTAAAGAAATTGAGAAGAAAAACGAAGAAAAGAGAAGAATACATACCAGAGCATGAAGGAGAAGAGAAGGAGTTGAGGAGAGAAGAGAAGAGAAATAAATGGATATCGATGTTTTTTATATATAGCGATTCCGTCAGTAATATTTTATTTAAAATTTTAATTTAATCGAAATTTTTCAGAAAACCACCAAATAACACTGATGACTTTTCAATCCGTCGGTAATTTTGTCTGTAAAGAACAATAATTAACAATGTAATTGGGAAGTGAACAGTTTCAGAGCTCTCTGAAAAATACCGACGGAATTTTCCGTTGGTGATTCCCTTTGTAATTGACATAATGAACAGTTTACACATATCACCAACGAATTTACCAACAGATTTTATCGGCGGAATAAATTCCGTTGGTAATTTAGTTGGTAAAAATGGCACATCATTGTTTTTTTTATTTGTTTTAATTATTATTTTTCTCACTGTAATTCCGTCGGTAAATACCGAGGGAATACTTCTGTCGGTAAAATCCGTCGGCAATTTACCAACGAAAATATTCCCTCGGGATTTCCATTTGTATTTATCGATTTTCTGGTAGTGTGTCATCATCATTAAATAATCTAGGACTTTTATGCATCAAGAACACGCTTTAGTAAGTTTTAATCTTAGGGTTTCGGTTTCGAACCGAAACCCATTCTTGACAAAAATCGTGTTTGCTGAATGTTAATTAATGCTAACAGACCCTTGATTTTTGTTCTATAGATGTTTGCAAATTACACTATGCCTTTATTTGTTTAAAACCTGGTCTCTTTCGTTCATCACGTTTCGGGGTTAACAAAGAACATTTATCGTATTCTTCATTTTGGTTTGCATTTGATCCATATTTTTTAGAAATTTGAGTTTGTACTGTTTGTAAAAAAATGCAAAACTTGTAGTGTGTGAGTAAATAATGGAAAAGGAAGTGTGTGTGAGTGTATGTGTGTGTGTGTGTGTGTTTTTTTTTTTTTGCATTTTATTTTATTGTGTTAAATGAATGATAAAAAAAGTGGAAGAGAAAAAGATAAAAAAAAATCATTAACCCAATTGTTTTAATTGCATACATTCAAATTCTAAAAATTTTCAAGCATATTTTCTAAAAAACAAAATTTGTTTTTATCATGTTTTAAAAAAATAAAAAATGAATATCGTAAGCAGTTTATGATCATCTATTATGATTTGACTAAAATTTCAAAAAACCACAAAATTTAATTTGTTTAATTAATATTCGAGGTATAAATTTTGCAATATAACGTATACTCATGATATTAAATTAAATGAATTAATAGCAATAAACATTAGGAATTAGTTGTATCTAGCAAATAATTACGAATCTAAAATTTAAGCCTTTGAACGGTTATAATTTAACCCAATAAAGTAGAGACTTCCTCACGAAAAGAAATTTGTCTTGAACCTTAGGCAAGACAAACATATAGAAACATGACCTAAAAAATAATTAATCAACAATGCAGCTTACCTTACATAGGGTGCACTGGGGGTGTTGTGTCTTTCCCTTGCACAAGTAGTCCCCTTATCTAAGCTCTCGCAGGCCATAGGTTTTCTAATGACCATGCTACTAGGTGGTGACTCCCTCAAATCATAACCTTATGATTAAACCCAAAACCCCTTCAATTCTAGAAGGCAGCTCTGTTATACGATGTCGTGCACGTCACGACAACAACACAATAATAATAGTTTATTATATTTTGGTGGTTTTGATATCAATAATTGTGGTGGTGGTGGTGGTGGTGGTAATAATAATAATAATAAGGGTGCTAATTATAGTGCTAATAATAATAATAATAATAGTGCTATTAACAACAATAATAATGGTAATAATAGTGATAATAATAGTTTGTTATAATAATAATAATAATAATAATAATAATAACAATTGTATTAATACTAATAATAATAACGATGGTGGTAGTAGTAGTAGTAGTAGTAGTAGTAGTAATAATAATAGCTGTAATTATAGTAATAATAGTAGCAATTAATATGATAATAAAGATGATAATAGTAATAATGATAGTTCATCATTCAACATTAGATTTACAAGGATTAAGTTTCAAAGCTTTTCCATGCATGGTATTTTCATTCTAATAACCCGAGTTATGGGTTTGAAAAATTTATATGGCTCGGCGTTCTCTTTTATTTCTTGTTTTATTGTTTTTTTTTCCTAATTTCATCGTTCAATATTAGTTTTTCAAAATAAAAACTAGTCATCTATGTTTTTTTTGAATTTATTAAATAAACCAATTCACATTGAGTTAGCTCTTATATAGTTTTATTAGAAACTCGGGCTAGGAAAAGATCCAAGTCAAGGGATTTCAAGATTTATCTTCTTTCCTAGGTTTAATAGCATTGCAAAAATAATCTCCACACTCTTAGTGTTCTTTTTTGTGTTTTAGAAAAAATAGTTTAGCCTGCGGCAAAGCGCGAGCTAATAGATTGGTTATATTTAAACAACAAAGACAAAATCCATGATTATGCCAACAAATTTACAAGTAACATGTATAAAACAAAGAAATAAACAGGTTTATGAAAGCTTAGTTCATAAAACATATATCATGTGGCAACTCAAAGATATTCAAATAAATTGCATAAATTATAATTTTAAAAGATAAATTATAACTTTAAAATAAAAATAAAATAAAATAAAGTTATAAGCAAACCAAATGGTTATAAATTAAACATATAGTATTGAAATAAATCTATATGATTAATTTTTTTCCCACGTGATAAACTAAACAAAGTCTAATATATATAAAAATAAAGTTTTAAGATTGTAAATCAAAGTTGGTAAATACATTAGAATAGTGTGCAAATATGCTTAGTTTATCATAACAAGATTGTTGTTAAAAAAAATAATTAGCATGGATTCGTAGTTTATCATCACAAATCACAAAGACATGCTAAACAAAAGATATCATAGAAAAGACTAGAGTTTATACATGTTTAAATTTATAAACTCAAGACAAAAAAAACTTAAATCAGCTATGCTTAAATTAAAACAAAAAGAATACTTACTTATTAAAACACTTTAAAATAATGAATCTTTTGTTGTTGTTAAAGATGAATATTTTGTCTTTAAGACTTTTTTGTTACGCACTTGTGCAACTAGGATATATGCAATATGCTTTCTAAGATTCCAACAACAATATCTTCTTGGTTTAGCATCTAAATCAAGGTCATTGAACCAAAAAATATAAAACTCAAATATCTCTCAACAATATGAATATAAACTATAGATTTTTGAGGAAAACCAAAACAAAAAATGAGAATAAAATGCTAACATGTGAGGTGAGGAACAATGTGTTAAAATCTGAAAAATTCTTGGATTAAACTCTTTATTTACCCTATTTTTTATAATGAATTTTGAGAACTAAAAATGTTTAAGAATTCATTCTTATTAATTTTCACCATTAACAACCTTTAATTAATCCTCATGAATCAAGAATTAAATCTAAAAAAATTAAGGATTTTTTGAGTAGAAAAACCAAGAGCTTTTATAAATTAATTTCTTATTTACCGTTAATTTGTATAATGAAAAACAAATTTCCAACAAACACAACCTTAAGGATTGACTATAAAAAACAATTGAATAGATCAGGAGCATAAGATTCATATTTGAGGAACTTATAAAAAGTGAAGAAGTCACAAATGCTATACCTCGAAACGGAGATTGGAGGGCAGATATAAGCTGCAAGAATGTTGAATTCCTGACCTCACGCCAATTCCAATTCAAAACTCCATAGTACTCATTCATTCCTATAACACCTTGCCTCAAATAGTAGCTTCCAACTAGTGTCCACAAAGCCCAGTCCAAGTCAAGTTCAGCTGCAACACTAAGGAAGCATCCCAAGTACCTATTATCATTAACATTTGTGCCTCTTTGATCCACCCCAAACTCACTCACAAACAATGGCCAGCCTTGGTCCAACAAAAATCCAGATACCCTCATCATATTATCCACCACTCTTCCACACACTTGGTTCGAGTTGCCACTTTTCCATGCCTCCCCATCTGTAAAGCCATACCAATGCACTTCAAACACTATTTTACCACTAAATGTTAGATGCACCGGTCGATTGCGCAGGAAAGACAAGTCTTTGTCATAGTTCAGGCCCGATAGAATGACAATAACATCGGGGTTCGCTGAGTGCACTGCTTCAGCTCCTTTTTGCATGTACCTGGCTCATGTCATTAGCATGTAAATGAAACATTCGATTTAGGAAGACAACAATTGATTAAGGACTAATATTTCTTTTTTCAAAAAGATTCACCGAGGACAAATTACCTGTACCAATCATTGACATTTTGTTTGGGGCCTCGAAGCTCATTCCTCAAGCTCATGCCCACCACATTAGGCACACCTTTAAACATGCTCGCCATTCTAGTTAGGCCTGTGATCCATAGATCCGGGTCGAAATATTGGTCACCGAAGAAGCCATTGCCATCAGAATTACTGCAGCACCAACCAGGCTTGCTTATGTGATTGTCCAATATCACCATCACATTATTGTTCCCAAGACTAGACACCACTGCCTGAAACACAATTATGTTGCGTTTAATTAGGGTCAGAGACAAATGTAGAAGAGATAAAACCGTATTTGGTTTAGTAAACATAAAATAGGATGCTTGGCTGTTACCTTAAACTCAATTTTCATTTCTCTCTGGTTCTTTTTTAAGGAAATTAAACTGAACTGAACTAAATTGATAGCGTAATAATGCTGCTTAAAGTTTCACTAAACCAACGACATTTAGCATGACTTCTAACAATATCATCATCATTCCAACTTCTTCCTATCTTATCAACCACCATGTTCTTATGTCAACTAGTCATACTTCAATTACAAAACCCACAAGTACAAAAGAATAGGCATTTGGATAACTGAGTACTTAAATATGAAAAAAAAGGCAAAGAACATGATGCAAATTATCTTGTAGATACCGCAACTTGCTAAGTTTTCATGATTCTGTCTCATTTTAATCTTTACAGTTAGGTGATGTCAAGCAGTGGTATGATTAGCATTAGAGCTATAATTACCTGGTAAACGTCAAGGAGGGAGAGATCAATGATGGAGGGGTTGTTGGCCTGGATACCAGATATTGATTCGAGGAGACCATGGCTTTGAAGGGATTGTCTTACAGTGAGGGAGCCCAGAGTGTCATTGGTTACCAAGAAAACTGGCCAAGTGAGTCTAACACAGTTGAACCCCATGGACAAAATCCGCTTGGCGATACCATCCATGGGCTGCTTGCTAATCCCCTCGGCTACCATGACCTCAAGATGTGATACCCAATTCACGCATGCCAGCTTCACTCTTTGCCCGTTTTCGTCCACGATCCACCGTGAGTCAGTTGACAGAGGGAGTGCCATGACTTGCTTTTGTGGTATCATCACATCAGAGAATGGTGTAAGGAAAGAGAAGAAGGAGATAAATGAGAAGAAAACAAGCCTCCCCATCGGTGGATTATTTGTTCTGCCTTCGGAGGTTTTCCAAGGGCGGAGCTCCAAGTCCTTATTTATATCTTAGGAATACATTCCATTTTAGTTTTGAACTAAGTTTTTTAAGTTTTGAACAATAAAATTATATTTATACTATTCAATAAGTTATATTATCAATTTGTCTCCGGTCATGCATACAGTTCACCAATCACGGGCGTAGTATTTATTGTGAAATAATTGTCGATTCGTACAATCAGATGGATTTAAGACAACCACAGAATTAAACAGAACCAAGCACCGACACAAGCACACTTGTAGCTTAGTATTTACTACCTATTTCACCCCTTGCCTGGCGGCAGTTTGAATAATATTTATTCAGTAAAAAAAAAAAGGAATGAACAGATATTTTCAATGCATTATTGTATATAAAAAGATTCTCATTCATCGAATAAAAATACTTATAACTAAGATTAATGTACATGATTTTGTAACACAGGTTACACTTAATTCTATTAAATAACTTTTTTTCTTAGAATAAATATTTTAATTAATCAAACTATTATTTATGTAAATAAAATTTTAAAAAAATCATTAATGAAACCAAATTAAATAAAACTATGAAACTCAACTATTAAATAATCTAACACTGAATGACGAAACTAAAAAAAGTAATGAAAATTTTTTGGGTCATCCCGAGTTAACCTGCAAACCTTATAGGCACTGAATTAGAATAACCCCATAGAAAGAAAAGTAAAAACAAAACACAAAAATCAATTCCTAAAAAATTAAATGTTGAAAAATGAAATTAAAAAAAATTAATTTGAAAATATAATCTAAAAAGACAAAAGTCAATCCATGTTAATTTTTAAAACTCAAGGTCATGAGCTTAGGACTAATTGCATAGGAGAACAACCTAAAAAACAACTATGCAAAATTCTTAATAAACAAATGTTGAGAAATGAAACTCTAAAAAAATTATTCTAAAAAAAAGCAACGAAAAAAAAATCTAACTCAACATGAGTTAACCTACTAACCCTGCAATTATGGGCATATGATTGGGATAACTCTATAGAAAGAAAAGTGAAAAAATAATAATAAAGACCAATTTTGAAAAAAAAAATGTTAAAGGATGAAATTGAAATTAAATCAATTTTATATAAATACCTAAAAAAATCAAAGTCAACTCATGTCAACCATTGACACTTATGACCAAAGTCATGAGGTCAGGACCAAGTCAATAAAAGGCAAACAAAAAACAAAGAAAAATTCTTTAAAAAATTTTAAAGGGATGAAATTGAAAAGAAATAAAAAAGCAATAAAAAATGTTAACCCGAGTCAATCCGGATTAACCTACCAAACCTGCGACGTTGGTTATGAGACTAGGATAACCCCTCAAAAATATCGAACAAATTATAAAGTCTGATTCTCAATTAACTCATTGTTGAATGATGAAATTTAAAAAAAAATCAATTTAAAAACAAGACACAATAAAACGACTTAAGTCTACCCAAGTACTTGCAAAAATCATAACCCGGGTCATAAGATCAAAATAATCTCATAGAAAATAAATCAAAACAAATGACAAAATCTAATTACTAATCAACTCAATGTAAAAGATGTTGAAAGATTAAACTGAAAAAATATCAGTTAAAAAAAGAGACAAAAATAAAACTCAAGTCAAGCGGGTTCACCGACCAAACTCGTGACATGACTCATGAGACTAAAATAATCACATAAAAAAAACCTCAACAAATCACGAAACTCAATCTCCAATAAACCAAATGTTCAATGATGAAATTAGGGGAAAAAACATAGATTTAAAAGGAAAAAAACAGCAAAAAGTTCACTATTGCAATGAATAATGTTTTGTGAGGTGATACACAATAAAATAATCACCTTTTTTTTTTGAGGTGGCGCATCTGCGCCCTATTTTTTTTAATCTGCATCTGGGGCGGATGATTTTTTTAAAAAATAAACAGACAACACATTACATGTTTGCCTAGATTCTAACCATTGTGGTGGCCGAAAAATCAAGGTTTATGTTCTTTTGACCCAAAAACCTATTTTCAACTTGTTTTTAACCCAAAACACCTATAAAGCATCTTAGAAATCATGATAAACTTATCCATAACCTCAAACAATCACCCCATAAACCAAACTCAACCCGAAACCAAAAATCAATCCAAGCTCAAACCTGTATTTTCATAAACTTTTAAGGTACAAAAACACTATGAACTCTTCTCATTAAATGAAACAATTTGAAACAAATATCCTCTATTTTGGTGGCCTAATTCGGTGTCAACGGCATGTTTCTCCCCCCCTCCTCTTTCTCTCTCTCCCCCCTCTCTCAACTAATGACCAAAAAAATAACAAAAATTAACTTTTATACCAAAATAGAATTGGAACAATTTTGAGGGACCAAAATTGTATAATTTACATCATTGTTTAAGTTGGAGGACCAAAGTGCATAGAAACTTTTGGTATGCCACCCGTGTTTGCCGAGTGTTTCATTTCAGTCCCCCCTCTTCCAATCCCGTCATTTCATAAGAATTCAAAATCAATTGCTGCTTAAAAAGGATGAAATCGCCCAAAACAAACTTTGAGGACCAAATTGAAAAAAGACAAAATTTTGCACAGTACATCCACAATAAAATGTGAGAGAATGAAAAGTAAAAAATAGACAATGAAAATCCCACGCGGTTTAAAGTATAAGTTAACTAGATTGAAGCTCACACTTTGCTGCGAGTCTGCCTAATTTCTTTGCAGTGTAAAAATACAATTCTAAAATGTTGTCATTGTATTTTAAAGAACGAAAAAAAAAATCAAAGACTCAAAAAAATAGAAGAAAACTAAAAAAAATTAGTGATCATCAAACCTCATGAATAAAACTGTAGAAAGATGAAATCAGAAAAAAAAATCAATGAAAAAAAAATATTAAAAAACAAAACGCCAGCAAAACCAAGTGAGGTTATCAAAACCTGTGAGTAATATCATGCAGACAAGATAATTCAATAGAAGAAAAAACATATAATAAAGTAATAAATTTGTAGAAAGATGAAATTAGAAAAAAAGTCAATGAAAAAAATAAGTATTAAAAAACAAAGCACCAACAAAACCAAGTGAGGTTATCAAAACCTGTGAGTAGTATCATGCAGACAAGATAATTCAATAGAAGAAAAAACATATAAAAAAACAAAGTTTAATTTTAAAAAGAATCAAATTTTGAAGGATAAAAAAAAAAAAAAAAAAAAAGCGATTTCTAAAAAAACCTAGGTCACTCGGATAAACCTTCCACCTAGATCATGAAATAGAGATAGCCTGATTGAAAATAAAACTAAAGAAAATAATGAAGTTTATTTTTTAAATCAAACAACTTTGAAGGATATATTGGGAAACAAAACAACTTTAACTCCTGTTAACTTTTCAAACCCATAACCTTAGGTAGTGACTAAACTGGAAGCATCACGTCTGAAAAGAAACTATTTAAAAATTTAGCTCAACCTGATGTGTTGACCCGTGTCCCAGGTGACTCTTGTCTTAGAATGACTTGAGTTTCAAAAGAAATTGGGGGAGAATTGATCCAGTGTAATATGGTCAAAAACCTCAGTTAACCAATGTTTCTGTTAACATGGGGAAAATCCAGTCAAAACTCGTTTATTATTTTCATTTTTTAAAAACAAAATGGTATAATTTTATCTTTTTTATATATAAAAAAAGATTTGTTTGACTAGGGTAAACTCAAGCCAACCCACTTGACCCGTGACCGATAATTGTCTCAGATTGGCTCTTAAGTGAGGCCTAGAAGCAATGGAAAAAACCAAGGAGACCAAATCCTAACAAATGAAATGTCGAATGATGAAATAAAAAAATGAATGATAAAAAATAGCAATTAAGAGAATAAAAACCTAAATTTGAAAAAAAAAAGTTGAGAGGATAAACTAAAATTTTGAATTGAAAGGCAAAATTTAAAAAAAAATTCAAATTAACAAATGAATAAAAAATGAAATATAAAACTCAAGAGAATGATGACCAAACTTTAACAAGAAAAAAATCAAGATTATGGATCTAAGGATGAAATTAAAAACAAATTAAAATTTGATTAAAAAAAGCTAAGAATCAAAATTAGAAATCATAACATTGAGGGCCGAACTTTAAATATATATATAAAAAATACTAAACTGAAGGGCAAAATCAAAAAAGAAAAATCAAATTCACAAAATAATCCAAAACAAAAAACACAAGCAAAGAGAAACAATTTTCAACGAACTCAATGATGATGGATGAAAGTTTTAAAAATAATTAAAAATGACTGAAGCCAACTTTGTCCAACCTTAAGTATTTCTGAAACAAATCATGAGGCCGGATCACAATGTAAAAGACAAGCCCAAAAAATTAACAATGTAAAATTCTAAACCAACAAAAATAATTAAGGATAAACTTGAAAAAACAAATTAAAAAATGATTTGAAAATATTGATTTGAAAAAAAAAAACCAAATTTAACACAAAAAAAATAAAACCAAAACATAAGGTATGAAATTAGAAAACAATTTCAATTAAAAAAACGACAAGAACAACTAAAAATAAAAATTAAAAGAACGATGACCATATTTTATATAAAAATAAAATGTCAAGAGATGAAATCCAAGGACAAATTAATTCAATAAAGGATTCAAGATAAAAAAAAATCACAATTAAAAGAATAAGGACCAAATCTAATATAAAAACAAAGTGTAAAATGATGAAATTGAAAAAAACAATTAAATTAATAAATGATTCAAGACCAAATACATTAGCATTAAAAGAATGAGAACCAAACATGATATAAAAATAAAGTATCAAAGGATGAAATTGAAAAAATAAATTAACTAAATAAATGCTTAAAGACCAAATACATTGTAATCAAAAAAATATGAACCTAATTTAACCTAACAAACAAATAGCTAGACTTTTTTGTTTTTTTCAATGGTCAGCATAGTTTTCTTGGAGAAGAGAGGAAAAGGAATGAGGAATGGAAAAACTCGCAGGAGCTCCTCCGTGTGCTGTCGGAGAACATGTGCCTCACCACCGTGATGGGGGTGGTGAGGTGCATTGAATGCAACTCCGAAAAACAACATTCGGTGTTGTGTGGTCGCCACACACGCCACCATAAAGGCGTAGATGGCGCCCACTTGTCAGCCCGTGCTACGTATGTGCCAATCACTTTTGAATTTTAATATTAATTTATATATATTAAAATATCAAATCACCTCTAACCCCGCATGAGAATTACAAAAAAAAAACAACAACAAAAACCCTAAAATGACCTTGCATCCATAGTAAAGAGAGTTTATGTTTTAGGAATAATTAAATAATTGACATGCACAAAAAAAATATAAAAACCCGAAAAGCCCTCAAACCAAAGTTCCCTTTTTTTTAGGGTCATTTGGTAATTATATTGCAGAAAAAAAAACATGAAATTACTAATTAACACCTTTTTTATTGTAATTATTAATAAGTCTCGTACACAAGACTTTTATACCCCTATACCCAAGCTTGTCTACTAAGAGAAAAATAGTAGTTTTAATGTGGATTGCGCTATGCACAATCCACAATAAAACACTACACTGATCTATTTTAGTTTTTTTAATTAATAATATAATATAATATAATATAATTATAATAAAATGTAATTAATAGATATTTTCAAAATGAATCTAGCATAGTTGTTACTAGAAAGATGGCTCGCGCGTTGTTGCGGGCCGACTAACAAACAATATATATGGTTATTGTAATGGCAGTTGGAAGTGTCAGACCCATGTTACTGTGGATTTGGGTAACCGTTAAGTCCAGACGCCGTAAGTCTGGCAACCATGCCACACCCATATTGCTTGGGTTTGACAAACATGTCAGACCCTTGCCAGAGCGTGTGGGTCTTGTGACCACGCCATACCTATGCGCCCGGGCCTTGCGACAACTCCAGACCCAAGACGCATGAGTTTGGTAACCACACCAAATCCAAAGCACATGAGTGTGGCAACCATGCCAAACCTACACGTCTGGGTTGCCAGACTCGCGCCTAGATTTGGCATGTCTGCATCTAGGTCTGGCAAACATACAAGACCCACGCTCTTAGGCCTTGCGACCATTCCAGACCCAATCACCTGGGTATTGCAACCATTCCAGACCTAGGCGCCCCAGCCTAGCAAGGCGATGGAAAATCTCAAATGCACATTCAAGGTTTGCTCATCATGATCAATAAAACTAATTGACTATTACATGTATTAATAAATAAATGAATATTAACAATAATAAATAAAGAAAAAAAATTACATGATGTGTCATGCTATTTAGCCTATTTATTTAATCACGTGCCCAAATTATTTTTGAAAAAAGAAAAATACAATTTGAAGCAAAAAACTAACTTATTAACACAATTCATTCGCTTTTTATTTATCCAACTCTGCATCATATTATAGTCCCTTGCATGGTCTAGGTTTTAACTTCAATTGTGTTGGAGTTGGCTTAGCGTGGCTCATTTGACCAAGCTAATCCACATGCGACTTAGTCGTCTTATTAGAAACTCAATCAAGCTCTCAACAAATTTTAAGTTCGCCATTGTTTTAACATTTGCCTAACTTAATCAAGTGAAATTGTGAAATAGTTAATCATCAAAGGATAAAATAAAGCAAAAATTTAAGGATTGAAACAAAAAGACAATGCCATATTGGATCAATCTTGGTCAAACCAGGTTAACTATTAAATTCACAGCTCGGGTCATGATATTAGCACAATAAGCTAACCCGGTATGACAATTTGTCCCATTCATTTCTCTTACCATCTTTTCTCCTTGGTTGGGCCTCAATTAGGCTCGAGTTGTTTGAAATTTAGGACTAAATTAAAGAATCATCTAAGAATTAAGGATGATAATCAAGAAATTAAGAGTTACCAAAGAATTAGGGACCAATTAAATTTTTTTACAACTATATAGATAGTTTTAATGTTACAACTATAATTTGTAGCATGGCTTAATGATAAGATTGATTCAAAAATAATTTGGATATAAAATTATTAGTGGTATATATAATATTTATCCTAAAAAAACCCAATATCTATATTGTGGAGCCAAAAGAATAAGGGAAAAAAAATCATGTCCCGAAACTTCCTTCACCCCATTCTCTACCCCGAGCAAGAAATTTACCTTTTTTTTGTTTTAAAGTAAAAGAAGAAGAGACGAGGGATTTACTTAGAATTGTTTAAATAGGGCCGTGAGATGAATGAGTTTCCTAAGATAAACCTAAAAAAATAGGTCTGACAAGCATCTTAGACCCATGTGTCTGGGCCTGGTAACAACGCCATACCTAAGGCGCCTAGGCCTAGCAACCATGCTAGACCTAAGTGCCTGGGCTTACCGACAACGCTAGACCTAAGGACTTTGGGTTTGGCAACCATGCCTAACCCGCACCTGGGTTTGTCAACCATGGCAGACCCGCAAACCCATGCGCTGGGCTTGGCAACCAAGCCAGCCTAACAACCATTCCAGACTCAGGCACTTAGACTTGATACCCATGCTAGACACGTGCTTGGGTGTGGCCAGACCTAGGCGTCAGGGTCTGGCAACCATATGGAAATGACAAAAACACCCCTACATATAACCTTGTTTTTATTGAAACCTAAGGATAATTTTGTATTTGAACTGTTTTAATAAAAGGAAAATACTGAGAAGCCCATTAACATATGCATATTTCCTCTATAGGGACATAATTGTATTTTCACTGTTAATTTTTTTTTAAAAGACAAAAGAAGCCCCAATCCAGAGGTTAAAATTTTGTGCCCCGAAGGGCAAAACATTATCTATACTATAGCCCAAAAAACTCAAACAGATCATTTTGTTCCCTATCATTTTTTCAATGCCAAATGTATCCCATGAAAAAGACAATCATACCCCCAATTGTATGCTTAACAAGTTTCTTTGGCAAGGACAATTCCGTTATTATACTGCTCCAATTCATGGTAATCTGGGTTTGGATAAATAATGAAAAGAACACTGACCCCTTTCAATTGAAAAAAGTCAAACATTTCATAAAAGAAATCAAAACAAAAACCAAAAATAAAAAAAATAAGGATCAAACTTCAAACTAAGACAAAATAAGAGGAAAAATAACATTTCAATCAAGGGTGAAATAAATAAAAAATCTAAAGTTTATGAAAGAAATTAAGACAAAAATCATACAATCAAAAGCCAGAGGACTTAATCAAATATCAAGACAAAATAAGAGAACAATGTGAATTTTCTGATTGGACAACATGTTTTCAAAGGTAAAGAGAGGAAAAAAAAAGAAAAAAAGAAAATGTTGTCGGAGCCAAACCGTCAAACAAACCACCACACACGCCACCTCATTTGGAAAAGGATGCCATGATCTTTCTAAAGCTGCCACAAATGAGAAATTTCCGCCACTTAAATCCTTTACACGTGTCGCATGAAGTGCGCAGAATGACCTAACATGTTGGCGCGTAAACAAAACGCGCTAGTAAACTTCCTTCTTTAAATATTATTTTTTAAAATACCAAATTGTCCTTGTCTTGACCCACAGCTATAAAAAGACCACAATTAAAAGATGAATAAGCCCTTAAACTCTAGTTTCAAATTTTTTGATTGAAAGGGTAACCAAGTAAATTTATTGTTGATTTTTAAAGCAAAAGATGAATTCACCCCTCTCTTGACTCGGTAATTACAAAAAGACCAAAAGAAAAAGGAAGAACAAGCCCTTAGACCCTAGTTAAAATATATTTATTTCAAGGGGCAACAAAGTAAAATTACTATGCTTTTTTAAAGAGAAAGACAAAATCACCCCTTATGACATGTAAAATTTCTTGTGTTTCAAAGGCATCCTAATCATTACACTGTACAATTAAAAAAGAGAGAGAAATACTATACCCTAATCAAAATGATAATAACTGATTGATCCCTGTGCAAGTACAATTCTACCTCTAAAGGCTATGTAAATGAGTTTTTTTTAGAAGGCTAAAATAGTAATTATATTATTCTCGTCCACGGTGCTCTAAGTCTGTGTGCACAATGGTTTCTCCTTCTCTTTCAATTTTTTTAAATAATTCTAATATATTAGTTTCAAGTTTTGAATTGGGCTTTGAAAATTTCGGTATATTATTTATTATTTATTATCTATTGAAAAAAATTTAGATATCTATTTTTATTAGAAATAGTAAATATTCATAAAAAAATATATTCATTCAAGTGGTTGAATATTCATTAGATTTGTATTAAATTATCATGTTTGTTTAAAATATGATTGCGGTTGCTTTTTAAAGTGTTTTTTTCTTATAAATACATAAAAATAATATATATATATATATATATATTATTTTTAAAAATTATTTTTGATATCAGCACATTAAAATGATTTAAAAACACTAAAAAAATATATTAATTTAAAATAAAAAAAATTTAAAAAAAATTAATTTTTTTAAAAACACTTTTAAAATACAAAAACAAATATCACTAGTTTCCCTTTCCATTATTTTAATCAGCTTTAGACTTTGTTGCTTTTAACGTGGCCAACCATGCATTGGCCACAGTAACAAACGACCACTACTCTTTCATTACATAGCCCCTAAAGAGGCCTGCCAGCATTCTGCATTATGCTCACAATTCTCATCTCGAACTCCGTATTTTGCTCTCTCTTCATATATAAATAAGCAGTAAATTTGAGTTTCCATTTAATTTTTATATTGAATATAATCATACAAATTCCATTGGAGTTAGTAACTGTAATGTTACGTGGGACATAATTATAAATATAGCTAGCTATTTGCTTGCTTCAGACTGGTTTTCTTGGTGGAACTCAAGAATGTTCAGACTGGGCTTGTATGGTAAAAGCCTGTTAGAAATAATTGATGCATCAGACAGTCTTGGCAATTCAACCAAAGTGTTGCTATATACTTTTAGATTGTCCAAACTAGCACACCTCCATAGGCAGCTTCTGCCATATAAGTTATAGTACCGACCCTAAAAACTTCCATGAAAGTCATTTGCTGGGAAATTAAGGATTGAATTCATCCGAGACAAAGGTTTTGTCATGGTGGAACTTCTTGTGCTGTTAACTAATTTAAACCATTGGCTTTCCGGGTCGCATGCGTTATCTTTACTCAAACATTTGCAAGTATTTGTCACGATGGTGTTGTTGGAATCTACATCTAGGCAAACGGCTATGCCATTAGCGGCGGTAGATGAAAAGTGCATTTTGGAATCCGAGATGGTTTCCCATTTTGAATTAGAATCTGTGCATATTATACCAAGTTTTGCTGGTTTGGCCAAGTCATCTGTTTGTAAGCAGAAATATGTCCCTTTCACTGACAGTATCTTCTGAGGTGTATAGTTCCAGGCTTCAGATTCAGTGCAACGACCTAACCTTAGTGGCTCAAACATTGATTTCCTCAAAACACAAAGACCCGTTGATGGGTGGAAAATCACTTTATGTGGATTAGCTTCTGATAAACCTGGCCCTGAATTTTACACAAAGACAACCTTAAGGATCGGCTATAGAAAACAATTGAAAAGATCAAGAGCCTAGGATTCAGATTTAAGGAACTTGTAAGTGAAGAAGTCACAAATGCTATACCTTGAAATGGAGATTGGAGGACAGATATTTGCTGCAAGAATGTTGAATTCCTAGCCTCACACCAATTCCAATTCATAACTCCATAGTACTCATTCATCCCTATAACACCTTGCCTCAAATAGTAGCTTCCAACTAGTGTCCACAAAGCCCAGTCCAAGTCAAGTTCAGCTGCAACACTAAGGAAGCATCCCAAGTACCTATTATCATTAACATTTGTGCCTCTTTGATCCACCCCAAACTCACTCACAAACAATGGCCAGCCTTGGTCCAACAAAAATCCAGATACCCTCATCATATTATCCACCACTCTTCCACACACTTGGTTCGAGTTGCCATTTTTCCATGCCTCCCCATCTGTAAAGCTATACCAATGTACTTCGAACACTATTTTACCACTAAATGTTAGATTCATCGGTCGATTGCGCAGGAAAGACAAGTCTTTGTCATAATTCAGGCCCGATAGAATGACAATAACATCGGGGTTCGCTGAGTGCACTGCTTCAGCTCCTTTTTGCATGTACCTGGCTCATGTCATTAGCATGTAAACGAATCATTCGATTTAGGAAGACAACTGATTCAGGACTAATATTTCTTTTTTCAAAAAGATTCACCGAGACAAATTACCTGTACCAATCATTGACATTTTGTTTGGGGCCTCGAAGCTCATTCCTCAAGCTCATGCCCACCACATTAGGCACACCGTTAAACATGCTCGCCATTCTAGTTAGGCCTGTGATCCATAGATCCGGGTCGAAATATTGGTCACCGAAGAAGCCATTGCCATCAAAATTACTGCAGCACCAGCCAGGCTTGCTTATGTGATTGTCCAGTATCACCATCACATTATTGTTCCCAAGACTAGACACCACTGCCTGAAACATAATTATGTTGCGTTTAATTAGTGTCAGAGACAAATATAGAAGAGATAAAACCGTATTTGGTTTAGTAAACATAAAATAAGATGCTTGGCTGTTACCTTAAACTCAATTTTCATTTCTCTCTGGTTCTTTTTTAAGGAAATTAAACTGAACTGAACTAAATTGATAGCGTAATAATGCTGCTTAAAGTTTCACTAAACCAACGACATTTAGCATGACTTATAACAATATCATCATCATTCCAACTTCTTCCTATCTTATCAACCACCATGTTCTTATGTCAACTAGTCATACTTCAATTACAAAACCCACAAGTACTTCAATATGAAAAAAATGGCAAAGAACATGATGCAAATTATCTTGTAGATACCGCAACTTGCTAATTTTTCATGATTCTGTCTCATTTTAATCTTTACTGTTAGTTGATGTGAAGCAGTGGCATGATTAGCATTACAGCTATAATTACCTGGTAAACGTCAAGGAGGGAGAGATCAATGATGGAGGGGTTGTTGGCCTGGATACCAGATATTGATTCGAGGAGACCATGGCTTTGAAGGGATTGTCTTACAGTGAGGGAGCCCAGAGTGTCATTGGTTACCAAGAAAACTGGCCAAGTGAGTCTAACACAGTTGAACCCCATGGACAAAATCCGCTTGGCGATACCATCCAAGGGCTGCTTGCTAAGCCCCTCGGCTACCATGACCTCAAGATGTGATACCCAATTCACGCATGCCAGCTTCACTCTTTGCCCGTTTTCGTCCACGATCCACCGTGAGTCAGTTGACAGAGGGAGTGCCATGACTTGCTTTTGTGGTATCATCACATCAGAGAATGTTATAAGGAAAGAGAAGATGGAGAGAAATGAGAAGAAAACAAGCCTCCCCATCGGTGGATTATTTGTTCTGCCTTCGGAGGTTTTCCAAGGGCGGAGCTGCAAGTCCTTATTTATATCCTAGGAATACATTCCATTTTAGTGTTGTTAATATGTTTCTAATAAAGAAAGATTAATTACAAACTGTATATTGATAGATATTTTTTAAAATATTAATACGGAAATATTTTAGATAATATTTATTTTTAAATATTAAGATGTTAATATATTAGATAGATTTGTGTTAATTTTTGAAATATGAGATCTAAATCATGAAATTATGATAACTTTATAGAAATAAAATCAAAATAAATTGTGAATGTTAATTTTAATATTGAATGATGACAAAAAAAGTTTTTAATTAAAAAAAAAACTATTTGGATTAACATGTCAAACTCATAACCAATATCATAATATTAGAATAACCTTATAGAAAAAAAATAAAAAAAAATTATAAATCTTAATTTCCAACCAATCTAATATTAAATGATGAAATAAAAAACAATTAAAAACAAACAAACCAAACAAAAATGGGCTAACCTTTTAAATATGTGATCTGGGTTATGAGATCAGGATAACTTCTTTAAAGTCAAATAAAAAAAACACAAAGCTTCATTTCTAACAGATCCTATGTTGAAGGTTAAAATTAAAAAAAAAAACACCTAAATCCATAAGACCAATATAACTCCATATAAAGCAATTTGAAAAAAAATATGAAGTACAATTTCCAGACAATCTAATATTAAAGGATTAAATTTAGAAGAAATACTAAACAAAAAAGAAGATTAAGTTGTTGGAGTTTGAAATTAAAAAAAATCAATTAAAAAATAAATGAAATCAACCTGGCGAACCAGTAATCCTGATCATGAGACTGAGATAAACATATAGAAAGAAAATAAAAAAAACTATGAAATTCAATTAAAAATGACCAAGAAAATAAACAGAGTTAACCTAGATCAACAGTTTAAAAAGTTACTGTTAAACTTTCACCCTAAATTATGAGGCCATGATAAATTTATAGAAAGAATGAAAAAAAAATTACAAGACCTACTCCTAATATATTTAATGTTAAAAGTTGAAATAAAAAAAAAACAATTAAAGCCACAAGATCAGTATATAACCCAACATAAAAAATAATTAAAAAAAATTACAAAACATAATTTTCAAAACAATCTAATATTAAATGATGAAATAAAAAAAATACAAAAAAAAAAGTAAAACACAAAACATTATTATAATTATTAATGTTTGATAGGTATGGTTAGAATGATTTAGTCATATCCTTAGTATTTTGTTAATTAATTGCCCTATCAATTCTCATAGTTATAAAACATGAATGGTCTCGACGGATTAAACAAGTAATTATTTAACCTTGAACGAATTGTATTGGATTTTATTTTGAATTGTGTTTATTTATTTATTTTTTAAATCATAGTTTGAGTTTACCTGTCAACTCATAAAATATTTTTTTCAACTCACAATCTTGTATAAACTCAATTCTCAAATTACATCTTATAACTATCATCTCATGTATCAAATTTAGATTCATATATCCTTGAAAAGTTTATAACCAGGAGGAGAAAAAAAAGACTTTCTTATGCCGCTACCATGCTTTTTTTTCCCTGGTTAGCTTTTAATGAAAGTTTTCAAGGAATTATTTGTGTATCTCAGAAGATGTTTGATTTCTTTACTCAGTTGAGCTACTATATATATATATATATAAAACAACTAAAATGGGTGGTAAATTTATTGTAGCTATGCACACATTATTTTATTCACTGCTGCAATGAAATGACACTTTTACCCTTGGTTTTAGGAGTATTTTGATGTTTTTATATGGTTCATTAGTCATTTAATAATTGTACAAAATTATTTATGTTTTTTTCATAATTTTTAAACATTTAAATTACTTAATTACCTCTAATTCAAAAAAAAAAAATGGTTAGCTAAATGTATATTTGCTTTTTCATTTTTCTTTGTACAGTTTAAAACTATATTTACCCTTTCAGTCAAGGAGAAATGAACTATTGACCAAAGGTTATTTAAGTCTTTTTAAATAGGTTTTATGGTGAATCACAAATACATGAAGGGTAATTTGGTCTTTCTCTCTTGAAATATTAAATTTTTATTTAATAAAGCTACTAACGAGTGCTTACCATGCATCAGCATATAGGAGGCACCACGCCTTTTAAATAGCACATGTGACGCTACTTGGTGACCGGATAAGCCTTTCCGCCGTCTCATTGGGTACATTATCGCATCCTTTTCCATTAGGTCGACACAAGTGGTTATAGGTGTGGCGGTTTATCAATAGGTGTCATTTCTTTTCTTCTTTTTATTTTTTTTCTCTCCTCCCAAAAAATGCAAGTTTGTCTTTTTTCTGTTTGATTTTTTAATTTTTGTCCTCATTCTTTTTATTTCTATTTTTTTACCATTTTATAGAAGTTTTATTTGTTTTCAATTTAGTCCTTGAATTTCAATTTGGAATATTTTATTTTTTCTCATTTAGTCCTCATTGTTTTGATTATTGATTTTTTCCTTGTCCCTTTTTGTACTTTTAATTTAGTCCTCAATTCTAATTTGTCATATATAATATTTTTCATTTTGGTCTTCTTCTTTTAATTTTTAATTTTTTTCTTTTCTTTTTTGTCTTAGGTGTGGCTTGGCCGTCAGACACAAGACACTTAAAATATTCTCTATACTCTTAATATTTTTTTATATTTTAAAAAAAGTGTTATTGGCCTACTGCGGAGCACGTGCCAATATACTAGTTATTATTATTTTAGATCTTTCCATGCAATTGGTCCCCCTCATTTCATCATTCGACATTTGATTTGTTGAGAATTGGATTTTTCAGTTTTTTTTCATATATGATGTTTCCATTTTAATGATCCATGTCACGAGTTTTGAAAATTATTTCTCGCATACTTTTCTAACCAAACTTAATGATCAATCCGTAGCAAGCCCCGAGTCACAAGTTAAGTTGGTTGATTTGGATTAACCTAGGCTAATTTTTTTTTTAATTTTATAAAATGTAAGAATGACATTGTTCTTTTTTTAAAAAAAAAAAAATCAATGGGTTTTGACTAGGTTTTCTCATGGCTAATTGGTTAGTCGAGCGAGACTATAATCAGGGTTATTATGTTTTTGTTTCTTTTTTAAATGCACCTACAACGTCTAAATATTTTACAAAAAGAAATAGTTTAGACCTATGGTGTAACGCGAGCCCTCGTCTTGTATACTTCTAGAGCTCATGATAGGCTAGTTGTGTTGCCTTTGCCAGGACTTGGTGAATTTGGTTTTTTCCCCCCTTCTTTTTGATCATTTGTTAGAAAGGGAAAGGGAAATAATAACATATTCCAAAGGGATAATTACAAAAACTTCTTATATTTTGATCTGAATTTTACTTTTTTTTTTTATACTTTCATAAATTATACTTTTCATCATGTGGTTTATATGTTCAATAACAATGTACATCTTTAACAATGTATTTTGTTTGAAATTTTTGTGTAATTTATGAAAATATGAAAAGAAAATGAAATTTAAATCAAGGAGGATTTTTGTAATTATCCATATTCTAAATTTTAATATTTGTTTTGTAGAGATCTAAAAACATGAGTAAACTAATTTCATCTATTCATAAAAATAAAAATAAAACCTAATTTGAACTTCACCTAAATTTTGAATTCCACATTGTAATTTTTTTCATTAATGGATTTCAAATAATTAGGATTACTCCGTTTGTGATGAGATGCAAATCAATTATTTGATGGCAGCATAAAGTGACCAAATCAAAACCTCTTCAAGGTAGGAATACAAGCATAGTTATAAAATTTAACCTGCTCAAACCTTGGCTCAGACCATATTTCAGTTACAGCTGAGTTTGTTTATATATATATATATCAAATTAAGAAAAAAATTTAAAAAATATTATTCTAATAAAAAAACTAGATTGACCCATTAATTTATATCAAGAACCGAAACAAGTCTTAGAACTATGAGTACAAGGACGCATCGAGAAGCATTTTAATGCTTAAAGATAGTCCTTTCTCATTCCTTCAGTATCTTTTTCTTTCATCCAGCCACACCATTTCAAACACTTAATTGTTGGAAACACGCTAAGCAATCAATACAATGGGTACGTAGTGGTGACTCTTGTGAGAAGGAGAAAACGCCAATGAAGAAAATCCACACCTGCGCCCTCACGCCTCCTTCACCAAGAGAGATGATGGCGGTTGCGTCTTTGGCAACCTTGATAGACTTGCAAGGCAATTCATTTATGATGGCGGTTGCATCTTTCACAACCTTGATAGAATTGCCGGCCAAGGATATGCTGATAGCTAAATTGATGCTTATGCTTCTTTTTTAAAAAAAATCTCATCATTCTAATTTTTTTTTTCTATAAAAAAATACGTTAGAAAAGCCTGCATAATTATTTTTTTAATAAAAAAAATTATCCATGTGCAGAGTTCTACTTACTAAAGGATACGCTAATATGCTTCCCTGTTTTGATATCTACGACTCTGTAGGTTGTTTCCCGTTGTGAAAGTCCTGCTTTTGCTTGTGTGCATGCCATTGTTCTTGTTGCTTCACAGGTAAAGCTTGTCAATTTGCCTTGTTCTCTTTTGTTTTCTTATTTGTGTCTTGTTCAAAGAAGGGTGGTTAATTTTGGTGAGATAAATTAAGTTCTTATCATGCTCTCTGTGCTGTGTAAGCCTGATGATTGTGTGATGATACTCCTGATACGAAAAGAAAAGAAAAAGACATCCTAAGTGCAGCCATTTAGAACGTTCCAAGAATTTTGAATTTTAAAAAAAATTATTATTTTATGTTTTTGAATTGTTTTGATGTGTTGTGAATAATAGATTTTAAAAATTCAAAATTATTATTTAAATATATTTCTAAATAAAAAACACTTTAAAAATAATTGTCACTACAATTAAAAAAAAAAAACACTAGCTGATGAACTTTGCATTGCACCATTTGATTCTACAATGACAATAAAAGGATTTCACGAATGATTTGGTGAATAACTTAATTGATATTTGCACAGTATTGCCTATATATATTACAGAACATGTAACTATGTAAGGAAAACTAGTAAAGGAATATACACGGCTGCAACTATTTAGGAAACATAATAAAACATAGGTGCTAAACATAGAATGAGATCATTGATGAGCTGAAGTCATGGTGTAGATCCCTGATGAGCTGAAGTCATGGTATTTTCCTTGTACGACCCCTCAAAATAGACGTTCCATCAGCAACGTGGATTTTGTCATGTAATAGAGTGAAACGAGACCTGGCGAGAGGCTTAGTTTGTAAATCTGCAAGCTGGTCGTCCGTGTGAACATGAGCAACACGCAATTGGCCACGATGAACAAAGTCGCGGACAAAGTGAAGGTCAATTACGATATGCTTCATTCGGGAATGAAGAACAGGATTGAGGCTAAGTTGAGTAGCACCAACATTATCACAGAGTAGGAGAGGAGGTGCATGTAGCGTGAGCCCAAGTTCATCAAGAAGAGATTTTATCCATGCAATATCAGAAGCAGCAGTTGCAAGTGCCCTATACTCAGCTTCTGTAGAGGAACGAGCCACAACCTTCTGTTTTCTGGTGCGCCAGCTGATAAGATTATCACCCAGGAAAATGATGTAAGCGGTGGTGGACTTGTGATCATCAAGATCACCACCTCAGTCAACATCAGAGAGCCCCCGAAGCACAGGATTGGACTGGTGGCGTAGCAAGAGACCAAAGTGAATTGTCTGTTTGACATAGCGCAAGAGACGTTTAACATGTTGCCAGTGCATTACTGATGGTTTGTGCATGAATTGAGCAAGGCGATTGACTGCAAAGCCCAGGTCAAGACGAGCAAGTGAAAGATATTGGAGAGAACCAATGGTGCGTCTGTATTCAGTGGCATCACAAGTTCACAACCAACTGAACCATCATTAAGCAGGAGTTTAGCAGACACAGACATAGGGGTGTGAACTGTCTTCGCACCAGCCATGTTTAACCTGGAAAGAAGATCATGAATATACCGATTCTGTAACAGAAACAAACCTTGCTGAACTGGAATGACCTCTACCCCGAGAAAATAGTGCAAGTCACTAAGCTCTTTTAAAGAGAAAGTTGCACCTAAAGAGTTAACAACATGCTGCAGAAAAGAGTTGTTATTGCCGGTGAGAATTAAATCATCAACGTAGACCAGTACATAGAGCAGAATACCATCTTGAGCATAAATGAACAAGGAGCTGTCTGACTGTGAATTAAAGAACCCCAGGGCAAGGAGGCTGGAACGTAAAGCAGTATACCAGGCTCTAGGCTCCTGTTTGAGGCCATAAATGGACTTCTGAAGAGAACAAACATGATGAGGATGAGACTGATCAATGAAGCCAGCAAGTTGATGCATGAACACCTGCTCATTTAACTGACCGTGAAGAAACACATTGTTAACATCCAGCTGCTTGAGAGACCAGTTATGTGACAGTGCAACGGAGAGGATGAGACGAATAGTGGTTGGTTTTATGACTGGGCTGAAGGTCTCAGTATAGTCGACTCCCGGCCTTTGATTAAATCTTTTAGCTACAAGACGTGCCTTGAAGCGATCCACAGTACCATTTGGATGACGTTTAATCATAAACACCCATTTACAGCCAATTAAATTGGTAGTAGAAGGGCGAGGGACCAGACGCCAAGTGCCATGAGAGACTAAGACAGTGAATTCTGTTGCCATGGCCTTACACCACTTGGGATCTTTGAGAGCCTGAGAGATGCAGGTGGGTTCCAATGACGGGTCAAGAGGATGCTTGGTGGTGACTGAGAGTTGCTTAGGACAGAAGATATTATTTTGAGCTCGGGTGACCATGGGATGTGTTTGGCCAAGCAGTGTAGGGGCAGCTGGAAGTGGAGAGACAGAGGAAGATGAATTATTGAGAGGAGAAGATGAGGGCATACCTGGTGTATGAGAAGGAGGCACGGTTGCTGCACCATCATGCACGAGAGGTGTGGTGATAGGAGTATCTAATGGAACCATGCAAACTGGAGGAACAAGAGAAGGAGGGGAAGATGCTTGACACTGTGTGGCAAAATGAGGATCGGCCGAAGGTGGTGCCAGTTTGAAGGGAAAAATGCTTTCATCAAAAGTGACATGGCAAGATAAATAAATCTTACCAATGTGAATATTCAGACATTGAAATGCATGTTGGGTGAGGGAGTACCCAAGAAAAACACAAGGTTGGGATTTAGATTGAAATTTATTTGCACGATATGGAACAAGCCATGGATAACATTGACAACCAAAAGTGCGCAACTTTTTGTAGTCAGGAACCCGACCAAATAACACTTCAAAAGGACTTTGACGTGAGTGTAAGATAGTGGGAAGACGATTAATAAGATAGACTGTTGTAGCTAAGGCATAAGTCCAGTAAGTGGAAGGAGCCGAAGCATGATGTAAGAGAGCCATAACGGTGTCGACAACATGTCGATGACGACGTTCAACAGTGCCATTTTGTTGGGGAGTATGTGGTGCAGTAGTAAAATGGCTAATACCATGAATAGCAAGGATAGGTCTAAGTTTGATAAATTCACCACCATTGTCAGAATAAAAAATTTTAATTTTTCTAGAAAACTGATTTTCAACCATAGTGGTAAATTGGACAAATATAGAAGACACATTCGACTTGTTATGCATAGGATAAAACCAGCAATACTTGGTAAAATGATCGACAAAGAGTACATAATAGCGGTAGCCATCAACAGAAGGAACCGGTGATGGTCCCCAAACATCAGCATACAAATATTCGAGAGGATTATGACTTGTAAGGGAAGTAACACTAAAAGGCAATTTATGGGATTTATTGCACCGACACGAAACACACGATAATGAAGACTTAGAGAGGGACACAGGTAAGTGATAACTATTAATAAGAGAGGATAAAGTTTGTGAACTAGGATGTCCCAGCCTATGATGCCAGCAATCAAGAGAGGTATGAGTTCCATCCAAAGTGATGGCGTGAGCTTGCAATGAGGGAGAACATAGTTCCACTGGATAAACTCCATCTTCACACCTACCGCACATGAGCACTGCCCCCGTTTTCGAATCCTTTACAAGGTAAAAGAAGGGGTGAAATTCAACAACAACATTGTTATCAAGAGTAAACTTATGAACGAAGATCAAGTTTTTATGAATGAGGGGCACATGCAGGGTTTCTTTCAAGTTAAGAGGGCGAGAAGGAGAAGAGACAGTGGTGGAACCAATATGAGTAACATGCAAACCTGTACCATCACCAAGAACCACCTCATCCTGGCCATCATACTCAGAGTGAATGGAGAGATTAGCCAAGTCAGACGTGATATTGTGAGAGGCAGCGGAGTCAAGAAGCCATTTGTCTTTTGATGGAGCCGAAGAAGTAGTATAATTGGCAGTAGGTGAAGACTGCAGTTTGATACAATTCTTGGCAGTGTGACCAGGACGGTCACATATTTGGCACACAACAAAGGGTCGTTTGGGAGAAGTAGTGTTAGAGAAATTCTGTTTGAAATGATTCTTATTGTTTCTGAAACACGGATTAGAAGACCTTCGTTGAGAGGTGTTTGCAGTAACAACCAGTGTTGAAGAAGAGTGGGCATCCATGCGTTTGAGATATTGTTCATGGCCAATTAACAGGTCATGTAATTCTGCAAAGGATAAGACAGTTTCTCTTGTGCGTATGGGTGCCACCATATCTCTAAACTCAAAGCCAAGTTCATTAAGCACATATAATGTCAAATCATCATCTGAAACAGGTGCATCAATCAAAGAGAGTTTGTTTGCAGTTACCTTGACTGCATGGAGAAACTCAGACACCGTGCAAGAGCCCCTTTACATAAGGGTAAGGTCTTCTTTCAACTGCATAATTCTAGCCCGAGATTTGCTAGCAAACAAGTGGGCAAGATGTTGCCAAGCATCACGGCTTGTTGTGGTAATAGCAATAAGGGACATAACTGCTTCAGAAACAGAAGCAAAAATAGCATGTAGCAGCGACTGGTCTTGTCTGTTCCAGTATGCATGGAGTGCTACAACAGAGGTAGAAGAGTGCGCATCAGGTGTGGGAGGGCATTGAAGAGTGTCATCCAGATATTTCATTAGATCATATCCAATGAGAATGGTGAGAAAAGTTGCTCGCCAGGAAGGATAATTTGAGGATGTGAGTTTGTATGGTAATTGGCTGGAGATGTTGATGGTAATGAGAGGGAGTGAAGATGCAGCAGACTCTGAAAGAGAAGTAGGGTTGCTACCGGTTGCCATGGAGATAAAGAATGTTTCTAACCTCGTGAGAGAAGAAGGCTCTGATACCATAAAAGGATTTCACGAATGATTTGGTGAATAACTTAATTGATATTCATTGCACAGTATTGCCTATATATATTACAAAACATATAACTATGTAAGGAAAGCTAGTAAAGGAATATACACGGCTGCAACTATTTAGGAAACATAATAAAATAGAGGTGCTAAACATATAATGAGATCATTGATGAGCTGAAGTCATGGTGTAGATCCCTGATGAGCTGAAGTCATGGTATTTTCCTTATAGACAAGATGTGGCCCAAGTGGTCTAGGGTTAAGCCTTCCAAAGTAGATTAGGGAATGCATTAATCACATGTCTACAAAATTTATGCACTTCTCATTTATCATGTTAATTATTTGTGAATCAGGTCCCACAAGCAATGGATCTTCTTCTTGCTGAGTTCCATAAAGCTTGCATCTACATTGTCCCAAAGCACACAGTCGTTTTTAATCCCAGTAGCTTTACACAAGTGTGTTTAAATAATACATCAAAATAAATCAAAAGGATCTTGAACACCCTTTATTTGGTACATGCTTTGTAAACAATAGAGGATACAAAAGGCAAGATCAGAGAGACTGGAAACTAGGGGAAAGAGTTCCTTCTCTTCAAATTCTATTAGGGTGATATGGAGTCTGCTATCAACCTCCTGTTGCAATCCTCTGTACGTATGAACACCATAAGAATTCCAATGTGCTATGTTTCAGTAGATCAAATGATGACCCTGTGAATTCTTGTCTCTATCTTTCAAACATTTCATCTTCGATTAACAGATAGCATCGCATCTAAAGGTGTTTCTATTATGTAAATGATTTACTTAGAGAACCTATCCAATATCCATGTCTTAGTTTCAATCTTGAAACAATTTCTCAAAGTAGCAAGATCGTCAACTGGGAAGAGCCTAAAGTTAAATCTGCGTCGAAGTGAATGTTTTCTGAAGTTTCCTCTAGTCCCTCACTTGTGGGCAACCATCAATTTTTCACCGGAAAGAAAAGCGCTACAATTTTCTCGTAGCTATTTTTGTGGTTCTTTGTTACTTTGGAACTTTATGACAAAATTATTGATGAATGATTTTCGCACACCACTTTCATTAATTTATCAACATATAAAAATAGAAGAAGTTAAGAAGGTTTGTTACAGATTCTAGAGATTGCAATTGATATATACAGCTAAGAAAGATTTTAAACAAATCAATTTTGAATGAGTCATAGCATTATCCTAGGACTAACAATAACATAGGTTAGTTAGAACACACATTAGTTTTCTGTTATGCCATCTTAAGATGGAGTACGGGTCTTCAATCTTGAATTTGAGATGAATAAATCATTGTCTAGAAACATGCTTGGTAAGAGCATTAACGAGTTGATTTTCAGAGAAAACATGAATGACATAGAGAGCACCACTCTGGACTTGATCACGAATAAAATAAAAATCAATAGCAGTGTGCTTCATTCTTGAGTGAAAAGTTAGGTTGGAACAAAGTTGGGTAGCTCTCACATTGTCACAATAAATGGTTGGACAACATGGAAGCTTAATACCAAGATCAATTAAGAGTGAACAAAGCCAATTTGATTCAGCAACGGTATTGGCAACAAAGCGATATTTTGCCTCTGTGAATGATCTGGCCATAGTCCGTTGCTTTTTAGAGCTCTAGGAGATGGGATTTTTGCTAAGATAAACAACATAGGCCCTTTATGGAGCAGTATGTGTCTTTGTCGTTAGCCCAATCAGCATCAAAGAAGTGACACCAAGAACTATGAGAGTTTGGAGCCTAAGTAAGGTCATCAAGGTATTGTGTTTCGACCGGTGGGATTTACAGTAGTTAAGAAGGGAGATGGTTCTGGCATTGTTATTTGTAAGGAGGCTTCAAAGTTTAGTAATTTTTCATGAAGTTCTTTAAAGATAATTAAGGAATCTCTAGGTTGAGCAACATGAATCAGTTCCTTGTAATCATCTCCAAGACCATATAGGACGTTCTATGTGAGATCCTTTGTATCAAATGGAACTCCAAGAAGAGCCACTTCATCAAATCACACTTTTATGGTATGTAAAAATTCAAATATGCTTTGAAAACTTTTTGTAAGGCTTTTTAATTGAGTTTTAACCTATTTAATACGTCCATGAGAGGGCTTGGTGTAAGTGTTGGTCAATATAGTCCATGCTTCACATGAAATTTTGGATTGAGCAATGAATGGAATAATGGTTGGGGATAGGAAGCCAATGATGGCATTAAAAATGAGTTGGTCTTATCTGATCCAAAAAATATGTTCTGGATTTTGGATGATGGTGTTATTGTGAGGGAGGTTGGTGGCTAGACATGGTTTTGATCCATCAATATAGCCTAGGAGGTCATACCCAATGAATAAGGTATGAAATTGCAATTTCTAGGAGATGTAGTTGTTGGATATTAGTTTAAGAGGAGTTTGGGCAGCCACGTTGATGATGACAAGGGTATTGTGAGTTTTTTTCGTGTTGTGAATAATGGTGTGAAAAGAGTTGTTGGCCATGAGTGAGGGAAAGCTAAGAAAGAAAGAGAAGAATTGGCTATCACTTAGATAAACTCTGATAACAGAAGACTAATGAGTGTTCTAACTAACTTTTGTTACTTTATTTACTGAAACTTCAGATTTTAATTCGTAAAGTGTTAAAAAAAGACCTCCATTTTATTGCTCATGCCAAGTATTCGTGACTAATAGATCTTATGAACTACCTATATAGCTTATATTTCTTGAATCTTACTTGAATCTCACCTCATTTTCCATCAGCATCCATTACGAATCCCTATTCTACTATTGTAGTCTTCAAATTTAAGAAACATAGTTCTAGAAATATTTTTATCAGAAACTATGAATGGTTATCTTTCTCAGCTTGACTTGCCATCCTGATTGAAATCTAACATAGAAATAAAAAAACTAATAACTAAGCAGTGGTCTATAAGTGGTAAGAGATAAGAGAGCAAGATTTGTTTGTGGCATTTCTTCCTTTTTTTTTGTTGTAGCTCCCATTCTTCATGTTGACTCCTTTTCTCTTTTTCCCCCTAATTTCAATTAGTCTTTGAATTAAAAGAGGGTTACTATAAAGACATCGGAGATCGAGAAGACTACAAAAAGATTGAGAGCGTTAAACATTATTTGAAATGTTTAAAATCTTACATGAAACTATATGTGGCTCTGGTTCAAGTTGTTGGAAATTTGTTTTAATTAAACAAATTATGAGTGAATGAGAAATTAATCTCAAAGAACCCTTGATTTTTCTAGATTTAATTCTTGATTTATGGTGTCTAATTCAAGGTTGATAATGATGAGAATTAATTCTTCAACATTTTAGCTTCAAAAATTCACTATATAAGGCGATGAATAAAGAGTTTTTAATTGATTTGTTTTTTAGATTTTACACACTCCTCCTCACCTTATTTTTAGTGTTTTTCTTTTTCTTTTTGTGCTTTGATTTTTTTTCCAAAACTAGAGTCTAGGTTCATCTTGTTGAGAGATATTTTAGTTACATAATCTTTGGTTTAAAGACCTTGTTTAAAAGTGCATCTAAACCAAGATGGAGTTATTGAAGTCTTGAGAGACATATTGCAAACATCCTAATTGCACAAGTAAGGAGCAATAAAACTTTAAGGAAAAATGATTCATTATTAACAACAACAAAATATTCATTATTTTAAAGTACTTCAACAAGTAAGTACAATTCTTGTTTTAATTTAAGCATAGTTAATTTTATTATTAGTATGCATGCTAATTTTTTTATATCAATTGCAAATTTGAATATATGCTTAGTATGCATACTAGTATTTTATTATTATTTTTGTATTGAAAGCATGTTTTCTATTAATTTTACTTTTGCATGCTTATAGATTTAAATTTCTATGAACTCTAGGTTTTTAATGAAAACTTTCTTATGTTTAGCCTGTCTTGTTATGATAAACTAAACATCATTACTCACTGGTCTAATATATATATATATATATATATATATATATATATAAACTATGGTTTTACAATCTTAAGGTTTTATTCTTTTTATATTAGAATAATGAAAATAATAATATAAATTAATTATGAAAGAGGTTTTTAGCATTTTTAAAATTTAATTTATTATTTAACTTTCTTTCAAGTTTTTATATTCTCTTATATGGATTTAATTTTATTTCTATATACTTTAATCTATAACCTTTTGGTATGCTATGATTTTTTTTTAATTGTAGAAGATTTCTATATATATTTGTTTTAAAGTTATAGTTTATATTTTAAAATTATTTTTCATGATATTTGGATGGTTTGATGCTTGTCACAAATCTTATTAATTTATATTTTCCAATAAATAAATTATTAATTTGTTTATGATAATTTATATTATCATGCTTATACTTTATAAGATTGACATTTGTTCACATATACATTATTATTCACATAAACAAAAAGTTAGTGTGATGAATAGATACGATTTAGAAAGTTTTGTACGAGAAGATTGAATTTTAAATGGGACCGTTTATAACCCCTTCAATCTTTCCTGAGAACATACTTAGTGAAAATATTATTCAAATTATACTATTTTGTACATGGTATAGTTCGTAAGTGAAATAATGATGATTGAATAAATATTAGTGAGCAAAATAGGGCTTAACATAATAATCTAAAGAAATGAATGATTGTGGATTATATCTTGAATAATTTAAATATTTTAATTTCAAATTTTGTTTTTTCCAAGTTTTATTTTATTACTTTCTTATTGTGAAGCCATGATATTTATTTAAAAATATTAATGGCTATTTATTTTTATAGATTATATAATGTCTTTTACTCTTTCAACTCAAGATTTGGTTGTGTCAACAAATGTTACTTTGACAAGTACTACTTTGGTAGTGAGGATTTCACCATCACTTTCTATGGTACATTGTGAGAAACCTGAGAAGTTCAATCGATTGAACTTTAAGAGGTGGCAACAATAGATATCATTCTATTTGACCACCTTGAACTTGGCAAAGTTCTTAACAAAGAAAGCACTAAAATCATTAGAAAATGAAGCTAATCGTACTATTGTGATATATATGGATGTGTGGAATCATATTGTTTTCATGTGTAAGAACTACATCTTGAATGGGTTGGACAATACACTATATGATGTGTATAGTTCAATCAAGAGTGCAAAAGTATTATAGAAAGCTTTAGACAATAAGTACAAAGTTGAAGATGACGGTATAAAAAATCTATAGTTGGTAAATTTCTAGATTTTAAGATGGTTGATTCAAGGACCATAATGAGCCAAGTTCAAAATTCAATCATGATATACATGCTGAAATTATATCTTTAAGTGAGTCATTTTGAGTGGCTACAATCGTTGAAAACTTATCATCATCTTGGAAAGACTTCTAGAACTATCTTAAACATAAGCGTAAAGAGATGGGACTTAAAGACCTCATTTTAAGCTTCATTTGAAGTTGAGAATAGAAAAGGACAATAAGTTATTCGAAAGAGAGAACCAACTCTTTTGGTGTCCCAAAAGCAAATATTATGGAACAAATAGTAAATCCCCACAATAAAAACTTCAAAATAAGTTCGTTGTGAAAGGTAAAAGAATTGCTAAGAAGTTCAATGGTAAGTGTTTTATCTGCAACAAGATTGGATATCTAGTCAAAGATTGCAAAAATAAGGATAAGCAAGGAAACCCTACAAAAAGGATTGTTCAAGCCAATTTCACCGAGGTTGATCACCTCACTAATAAAGTTTCAGAAATGAAATTGTCTTGCGTTGTTTCTGAAGTTAACCTTATCAATAATCATGATCAGTGGTGGGTTGA
Source organism: Populus trichocarpa (assembly GCF_000002775.5). Lineage (NCBI taxonomy): Eukaryota > Viridiplantae > Streptophyta > Magnoliopsida > Malpighiales > Salicaceae > Populus > Populus trichocarpa. The sequence continues at coordinate 8,133,573 of NC_037294.2, read as the reverse complement.
TACTAGTGATACAAGACATGTATGCATTGAGAAGATGATGTTTTCCACTTACAAAAGAGTAGATGAAGAAAAACCTATACACGAAGAACTCATCAACCTCTAAGGTACTGGGTGTTGGAAATGTCATACTAAAGATGACCTCTAGAAAGCTTCTCACCATCAACAATGTATTGCGTATTGCTGACAGTAGAAAAAACTTAGTATTTGGCTCATTGTTCAGAGAAAATGGTTTTAAGATGGTTTTTTAGAGTGGTAAATTTATATTTTCTAAGAGTGCTATGTTTGTAGAGAAAAAATATGCGTGTGATGTTCGCTTTAAAATAAATGTAATAACTTTTTTAACCAATGATGAGAAAAAAAAAATGTCTCTTCTTTTTATTTGCTTGAGTCATGTGAAATGTGGCATGAAATGTTAGATCATGCAAATTATAATTATATACAAAGATTAATAAACCATGAATTATTACCAAGTATGATTTTTTAGAAAAGTGTTATAATTTTCTTATAGCTATTTTTATGGTTCTTCGTTACCTTGGAACTTTATTTACTAAAACTTTAGATTTTAATTTGTAAAGTGTTAAAAAGGGACCTCCATTTTATTGCCCATTTCAAGTACTCATGAATAATAGATCTTATGGTCTGCCCATATAGCTTGTATTTCTTGAGTTTTACTTGAATCTCACCTCATTTTCCATTAGCATCCATTATGAGTCCTTATTCTACCTATTATTGTCTTTAAATTTAAGAAATTGATGATGCTAGGAAAATAAAAGCAACTTGAGAGCAAGACTTTTACATTAGATAGTCGGATAATCTCTTGATTTCAAGAGTTGGATTCATTCTCCCTAACCAAAATGGTCGATATCAAATACATAGAGTTTGCATAACCATAGTGGTTGATGGTCAATACTTGCAAAAAGGTCCCTCTCTCCTGAATTTAGAGACTCTTTGATATTTAAGTAAGTATATTTTCTAAAGAGAAAAATAGGTGGGGGGGAGATCTTTTTGGATAAGATCTTGTAGAAAGAGAGACTCCTAAAATATATGTGTGGAAAACATTCAGAAAAATAAATAGATTACCCTTTTTTTTTCCTTATGCCTCCCCTTTTATATAGTCTATCATTCTTATTCTTTTATGGAGAGAAGGGCTTAAAGATCATATTTCCCTTATAGCATCAAATATCTTTGACTTTATCAGAGGAAAAATATATTTGACTGGGCCCAAGGATGTTGAGTGTAACAACCTTGCTAGAGCAATATATACTTAGGTTTGACTAGGCCCAAGGATGTTGAGTGTAACAACCTTGCCAGAGCAATATATACTTAGGCTCAAAGCTTGATTAAGCCCAAGAATGTTGGGTTTGGTAGCCTTACCAGACCCATGTATGCTTGGGCTCAACACAAATATGTTAGGCTTGGTAGCCTTACGAGACCATGTATGTTTGGGCTCAACCCAAGGAAGCTGGGTTTAGTAGCCTTGCCAAACCTATATGCTTGGGTTCAATCCAAGGATGTTGGGTCTAGCAGCCTTGCCAACCTCGTATGTTTGGGCTCAATGCTTAGCAAAGATATTGGGTCTGACAACTTTTTCATACCCATGTATACTTGGGCTCAACGTTTGGCTGAACTCAAGGTTTGTTTGGGCTATCACCCAACCCTTAGTTCTTCTCAACGAGGATTTAAGTAAAAAATAACATATTTGAAAAATATTGTTCCATCAATTGCCTCCCAAGTCTTTGTGTATTCAATATACATATTTTGAAAGGTCAGCATCTTTAATGAAAGACTTTTTCACCTTCCATGTGATATTTGTTTATCCCACGCAGAACTGTTGGGATCCTTGGATCTAGGTGGCTCGTTCTTATTAAGGCATGTGTCCTTTAAGAAACAAAAGGGTGGCTTGTATTTAATGTGGTAATTGAATGGATTTCTAGAGATTTAAGATGATATGAAAGGTCATTCATTCAATGGTGAGAGTGAAAAGATGTTCCCTTTGTAAACCTAATCATTATTGTTTGTCTTTTCTTTTACTTTTACCTTATGTGATTTTCTGGAAAAAAAAAAAAATTCTTTACCAAAAACCTTAAACTAGTTTTGTTTTACATTAATAAGAAAACTTTATTATAGGTATCTTCCATCTCAAGCTTCTTTTCCTTCTTTTACTTTTAAATAGAAATATGGACCCCAAAAGAGTCAGATCTGTCTCTAGAAAAAAAGATGTCGCTGTCTTTGAATAGGAGTTTAAGTTTCAACCCGGGACAAGGATGAGTAGTAGAGGACAATGGTTCATCAAACTGAGCCCAAGAACTAGAAAGGGTGCAGCCCTAGCATCCGCCTCAGACAAGGGGAAAGTGGTTCTCTCCACAGGAGAAGTACTTCTCCTGCTGTTTCCAGCGAACCTTAGGTGAGAGGGAGGCCTTAAACCCTAGAGGAAAACACTATTAACACACTAAGTGCAAAGGATAAAGAGTTTGTTACTCGCTTGCAATCAAGAAAATATATAACTCAAATGCTCGATAAAGCTGAGGCCTGAGCGTATTAACCAGGAGACCTTAGGCTCTACTCAAGGTCAGTTCTAAATTATAGGTCTCATTTACATGTATGTGTTGGGGTACACCTTCCCTATACAAGAATTTATAAGGGATGTTTTTAGATATTATTAGCTAGGTCCAAGCCAGCTGCATCCTAATGGGTGAATAATCTTATTAGTTTTTGATAAGTTTCTTAGGCTTGTAGGAATCGAGCTTATAGTTAATGTCTTTAGGACCTGTTACCATCTAGTTGTTAGCACCGATAGTGGTAATGACGTGTGTTAGTTCTTTACTTTCGTCAACTGACCCACTAAAGTTATGAAGGGAACTCTGCAGAGAAAACTTGCCTATGTCAAAAACATAGAGAGAGAGGTGGGATGTAACACATTTGGGGTTGTTCCCACTATTAGAAGGTACTTCCCCTTATGTCAACAATAAACCTCGTCTGGGTTCAGATGAGAAGAAGACATGTGTTGTATTAGCATTGACCTCAATCGAGTATGAAGTCAATAGGATGGCTAGAGGGCATTACCAAGCCCTCCCTTTCCTTTTTGGTTTATGTTTCATGTGTTCACTGTTGGCTTTGTTTTTGTGCAAAAATGACAACTGAAAGAGAATGAAAGACTTCAGTCAAGTCTACAGAGAAAAGTTCACAAAAAGAGTTTTTTTCTTATGCCTTAAGTAGAGGCAAGACTAGAGAAGAGATGGTAGGCAACCCCATCATCATCGGTGAATTCTCGATTCTTAAGAGAACTATGGTGGGAGTCAGAACTCCTATAGAAAGAGAAGTTAGGGGCAGTCATACTCTCCCAACCAGGGGTCAAGTAGATTTGACTCCTTCTAATATGATTGCGGGTGTTGCTGCCCCACTTCAAACTAAAAAGGATCTCCGCCTTTGTGGAGACTAGTTCTTCAGCCCTAACCTTAGAGGCTCATGTGCTGGTTTTCCCTTTGCCTCAATCCCAGTCTTGTCTGTAGAGGCTGCAATAGCTAGGTTGTCCTTGAGGAGGTTGATTTAAAGAATGCTTTTACCAACCTCGCTTTTGGTTGTGCTCCCTTAAATTTTGGGAAGACTGATCTTCAGATGGTAAGACTGCTAAAGAGAATCTTTTTTATTCCATCATATATCTCAATGAAATCTGATGAGAGTTACAATTGTCCATAACTGGACAAATGACCTTTAATATAAGGGATTTTTTTATTTCGCCTTTTTAGTTTGGTTTTGTAACCATCTTTTGCAGAGGATCCTCTTCATTTCATCAATATCTTGTTTCACCTTTTAGAAAGAGAGAGGGGGATGATTACACCTTTTCCATTGTTGTTTCTTATAGATGTCAACATGTTTTTTTTTTTCCCAGTTAATGAAAACTGGAATATTTAACTTTGGGCACATATAAAGCAAAATTTTGTGTGCAATGTTAATAAAATTATACAAGTTCCTTGGATTTACCTGTGTGCTCACATCTCCACGATACATAAAATCCAACTCAATTTTATAGACTCAATACTTCACCGTTACATCAAAATCATTCAACATTACTACAAAGACTCCTTCCCAAGCCAAAAACAAATGTATTTACACATATAAAAGAATAAATTTGCAAAGTGAACACAAGTCTGTGGAGGAGTCCTCAGCTGTGGTATACACTTGCATGAATCAAACTAGCTAGTTTCCCGAATTTCTACAAGGCCGAGGCTGGCAGTTTTATACATCTACAGCTTGGCCTTTATTTTGGCAGAAGAAAACATCCACTAAGAAACAGATCAACCCTGCACATCCTAAAACTGTTTCATTCTTCATGAAGGTCGTCTAGAAATCTCTCTCTAACAACAAATTAACAGGTGAAAATGGCACTATTGAATGGCTAACCTGCCCCTGCCTCAGAAAAATGAGCATTTGATTCAGCTTCCACCGAAACAAACATGTAGGGAGCAGAAATAATCTCAGAGATTGCATTGAAACTTATTAATAGAGCCTGATTCTGGTCTGTATTGGGCGTCGACAAATAGGGCACAGTTGGAGGTCTTCTCCACAGTCACAACAAGTCTGCAGAACAAAAGAGGTGTCAATAAAGTACTTGCGGTTATGATCCCATTGTCCTGACAAAATAGCATAAAGAGAACATGGTTCCCGCTTAAAATAAATAAAATGAACATGATTCACCTGGTGCCCGCAGCCGAAGGCCATGTCCTTTGGATTGGTAAGACAAATGACGCAAACCTGTCAAAGTTCATAAAAAGAAAGTGTTAATTGCTTCCACACAGATCAAAATGAGAGAACTGAAAGTGTTGGTATGGATGTGAATATTGATAGCAAGGGTTATTTATTTGCTTGTTAATGCCTATACCAAGGGAAGAAGGCTAATTTAATAGCAGAGGAATGAACTCAATATGTTCTTGTATTGTAGTTTACATAGAAACAATTAAACTTGTGAGGATAGATTGGAGACTAGACCTAAAGTATAAGGACATGTTGATCAGTAATGTAACAGAAAAGAAATATTAAAAATCAATAAAATGAACTGCATCTGGAAAAGTTTTTACACCTGATTATCGTACACAGAGCTAGGAGATGGAGCCTTCCCTGATGCTGTTTCGTATCCACTAACTGGTGTATCATATCCAGAATAAGAAGGTACCCGCCGCTGGAAGCTGCTTGAGCGGGAAGCATTTGATCTGCTTGAAGAATGCGGGCCGTAAAGTGGTGGGGGCAAAGGAACCCTCTCTGGCGCATTCCCACTATGGTGACTGTGTTATCCATGGAAGCATACAAATGAGATTTATGAAAGCTTACGTGACTAACGCATCGAAGTGTATCAGTGAAAAGGACTGGACTAAGACTTCATTCTTACCCTAATAAGCCAAGCTCAATAGTTGCTTGATGTTGAGAAGGTATTTCCATCAATGATGCAAGAGCAAATTCTGTTTCTTTTCTTGATTCACTCACATTTTTGGACATTATTTCTGTAAAATTCACAAACTAACAAGACAGAATAAAGTTTTCTAATTAGTATATGTGTAGGTGAAGGACTGCAATGTCTGAACAATTACATGACAGAACTACTGGTTACCTGGAAATTGTCGAAGGCTCGAGCAGGGATGTTATCATCGAACTCCCTCATCATGTCCCAAGGTCCATCACCAACTCCAACTAAGATGATCGATAGAGGGTATTTGCTGGAATTATCAAGCGTGTAAGCAAGCGGTCAGGCAAATCTAAAACTAGCTATTGAGACTGTAATATCACATATATCTACCTTGCCCACACACACACATACACAGAAACATGTAGCTAGACTGTGTTACCTTGCTCTGACAATTGCATCAATTGTCCTTCTCTCTTGTGGACTGAGCTGGCCAGACTGCGTGTCAACACTTCTCGTCACCTATCATTGATTAAGTTTTCTTTTAAGCGGAAGTGGCACAGCAAAAAGCATTGACAGGCCAAGTACATGGAAAAACTATGCATTTTGTGCGGGAGGAGTATCTTAAATATCAACAAAAAAAAAAAAAGAGTACATATCCTTTTGTTTTGCATTTTCCATGAACCAATAAAATGTCATGACCATCACAAGCAACTGTAGCTTCATGTGATCATTGAAAACATGCAATTCATTTCCGCCTCTGTCTGATTAAAAAAACTTCACCGTGGAGAGACCTGCTTAGAAAGTAGTCTTTCTGCGAACGGGCAGATATACTGGTCTGCAAATGTTCCTTTTTCCTTTTTATTCTAACTGACGCAAATGTTTCTGACCAGTTTTTGTTTCTTCAGGAATGGATTCATAGTGGTGTTCATATAACAAATAATTGCAACTTTGATGTTGTTATGTGTATGTTTTCGAAGGATTAGTATTGCCCAGCACTCAAAACCTTGAAAAATGAGGATTAAATGAGCTACTAAAGGCAGAACAATAAAAAATTCCCTGCCTTTCAAGGATACTAACCATGGATTGTTTCACCAATCTTAATAGAACATCTAGAATCACACATGATAGACCTAATCTAATCTACTCGAAAAGATAAAATCCATCTTTAAGGTGAAATACCTGTCCATCAGCAATTATCAGTAAAACATGGTACTGCCCACCACTTTGCTCAACAATAGTTATGGCCATCTCAATAACAGGTGCAAAAGATGTCGGTCCTACGATAACAAAACATAAACAAAATGCCTTAGAACCACCTGATCGAATGTTTAGAATAAGAAGACATGGTTAGACAATGAACAGAAGCTGACCTGCGAGCCGAAGGTTGGGAACAATTTCTTTGTATTGCATCAGCACCTCCTCGAATCCATTACAGAATCTCTCATCCGGAAAGAAACTGAAAACATCCTGATCATGAGTTGATGCTGCAAAAATTGATGTGAATATCATCTTCCTCGTAAGAATACTAATTCTACAGAGCTTAATTCAAGAGAATTCTTCAAAAACCAAAAACAAGAATGCTTAATATAAAATTACCATCTCCGAATCCATAACATGGAATTAAGTTATCCTCATCAAATGCAGATAAAGTCCTCCCAATAATTGATATTGCTTGTTCATATGGATTTTGACCATTTCCAATATGATGTAAGCTTCGCCGATTGAATGATCTTGCACCTGATATGATTTTGAGAAAAGGCTGAGCATGGCTTCTGTGACTGAATCATAATGGATGCTATACATCAAACAAATCAGGATAAGACTAAACCTGTCCACTCGTTGCTTTTTGTGAAGTCAATTCCAACAATGAGATTAGAAGACTCTAACCCAGCTTGAGCAAGAGCAGCAGTCACCTGTGTGCAGTGATTTACTTTGTTTAGTACTTGGCAGCATGTTGAATACTAAAATTATCTAGCACGTACATTTGGCCATCTACAGAATTTTACAGAAAATCATCTGGTATAGATAGAAACAAGCACTAATTCTTTCCCAGTTCCTTATCCTAAAGATCGAAGTGTCAATGCCAGCTGCCCCCATAGGAATGTTGCCATAGAAATCCGCATTAGCTGCTAACTTGATTAACAGGGGGGGATTTTATCACCAATGGTTCAACCACAAGAATCCACCACATTTTATAATCACATTTGTGTGCTTACATATGAGGAAGCTCTGAGTAAATTATAAGCATCAAGTAGCTAGTCTTATTTCTACTCAATCTTTTGGTAGCCAAAATGTTTTTCAATAACAACTTTATCTTTCTGAGCTAAAATCTAACGAATTTTCTCTCTTCTTCACCCAAAAAAAAACTAAAAAATAAGAATTAAAATCGCTTAAAACAATAAAGAATTAAAATGAATATTTTAAATAAATTACATATATTACTCTATTTTTCAATTCAACCTCCCCCAAAAAAATTATACAATTTGTAAGATGATAAATAGTGAAAATAGCAACAGTATTTTTCCATGTGCTTTAGTTTTCGTTAATGCTCCCACAACATTTTGATTAAAGTGAAAGAGTACTATCAATTTTTTTCAGTGTGCCACTAACACCCTTAGAAGTCTTAAACCATAGGAGCCATAAATAGAAGCACTAAAATTACAAGTAATTATGGTCCAACCAACCTGATCCAGGGTCTTGTAATTGTCAGCTATTCTCGAGTATTTCCTATCCAACCTCTTCTGTGGATGTTGGGGGGTTCTTTGTGATTCATAAGGATAAGATGATGAACTAGGAGCAGGCGCATGGTGATTCTGAGATGTGTAGTAGGAATTATGTTGAGGAGATGGATATGGATATGGTGATGCTGGAGGATAACCATTCTGATTCGATGAAGAAGAAGAAGAAGAATTGGCTGAACCATAAGAAGAATAATCTCTCCAACTGGACTCTTTTGAGCTTTTACCTCCCATCAGCAATCAAATTAGTTCCAGACAAAAAAAAAATCTCTCTCTTTACCAGTTGAGCCGAATAAGCACTTTATCTCTCTCTACCTGTAAAGAAAACTCACCATCATACACAGACGCCATGGATATTGAAGGTGTCAACTCCAGAAAACAATATCAGATCATACCTTAAAGCTTGGAAGACTCGGGGAATGCAAAAAAGCTGCAAGATTTATTTAATTATGGGGTATTTAAGTTGGAGAAGAAGGGGGGAATTAAAAGGAAGTTTCTGAGAGTTGAAAAACATTCAGGACTAGTAGCATGGAACAGAGACTAACGAGATTTAAAAGGCGGCTTATTGGAAACTAATTAACGACCAATTCAAAGACGGAGAACCGCCGACCTCAGCTCAGACGACACAAATGTTTTGCTTCATTGCTTGCGTAGAGAAAATTATGTCACTCTCCCGTAAGTTTCCATGATAAAGCACTCCTCCATTCCACGCCCCAAGTAACGAAAGAAATAAGAAATGCAGGAAAGCCAAGTGCGTTTTGTATGATGAACACGCAACTCAATATATATATGGAAATATTGATATCTTCATATTTATATAATTACTGTTTCAAAAGTAAATTATTTAAATATTTATTTATTTTATATCTTTAATACATTGAATCCGTTTGGGAACGCGGCGGCGTAAACCGCGTTCCTAAAAATTTTAAAAATATTTTTTTATATAAAAATAATATTTTTTTATGTTTTTAAATCGTTTTAATATACTGATATCAAAAATAATTTTAAAAAAATAAAAAAATATATTATTTTGATATATTTCTAAATAAAAAAATATTTTTAACCGTAACCACTATTACAATCTTAAAAACTCTATTTCAGTTAAATAATTTTTTTTCTAAGTTTTTTTTTTTTTTTTTTATTTTTGAAATACTAACGAAAAGAAGGCAAATACTTCCCAGTCAGCTTTCCTCTTCTGATTCAAGTTCTAAATAAAAAAATATTAGACTAATTAGCTATAATGAAAAAGCATATTCGAAGTATCGTGCATGTAATCTCCTCATCTTTCTATTTATAGGCCCCAGCTTGCTGTGACCTCTTTCATTTTTTAATTTAATTAATAAATAATAATGTTACTATCATCTAGATGCATTTTAGAGCGGGAAAAAAAAAAAAAAAGATTAACGTGATTGCAATTAATCCCGCATGTGCTGGGGACGTTATCTTCATCTATTTTTTAGTTTATTCGTGGGAGCCTTAATGGAGATGATGAGAGGTGGGGGTAGATTTGTCTTTTTGGTGATCAAGATATTTTAGAATATTTTAAAAAAAAAACTTTGACTTGATATTTGAGGAAATACAACAAATGTTTAACGATTAAATAAAAAGTTTAAAAGGTGAAATTGGTCAAACGATAAAGTAATGGAAGTTTCTCGTAATTGAAAAGGGGGGGGGAAAGTTCATGAGTTGATAATATACGATAATGGCTATGAGTCAACTATTCACTTTATTCTTAGATATGCTAAAAGATGGGACAAAACAGTGAAGTGTGGGGAAAACACCTATAGGAATTGTGGATTATAATACTAATTTATAGTGTTTTCTTTTTGTATTTTGATCCTTTTTTATATTAATTTTTTAAAATTTAATCTTTATATGATTTATTTATAAGGATTTAAAATTAATAATTTATTTTTTATATGGTTATCACGATATTAAAAAAAAAATTATTTCCCAACATTCATTAGCATTGGGAATTTAGAATTGATAATATATTTTAATTTTCTTTTTATATGATTATCGCGATATAAAAACAAATATCATAACATTGGGTTAGTATCAGAAAAATATCTTAGTATCATGGTATGAACTATTTTTAAAAAAAGTTTAGTTAAATAAAAAATGAAAATATTGTTTCCTCACACCCATTAACACTAAGAATTACAATAGTAATCAACGGTGTTGTTTATTTTTTGCATTTTGACCCCATTGTTTTCCTTTTGGCTATTGATTTTTTTATTTAGTTTTTATATGATGTGTTTATAAGGATTTAGAATTGATAATTTATTTTAATTTATCTCAGATATAGTTATCGTGGTATAAAAAAATATCTCAACATCGATTTGGTATCGGAAAAATATTTCAGCATCACATATGGTCTATTTTAAAAAAAACAATAGTTAAATAAAAAATAATTTTGAAAAAAAACTAGGTTATTAAACTTTGTGAAGTCAATGACCCGGTTTACAAGTTTAGTAAGGTAACCCTAGTTGTTCCGATTCACGGGTTTAGCAGGATACCTTTTTTTTTCTTTTTTCTAATTAAACTTAATTATGTGATCGTCTATTTTTATTTTTATCATATATTTAAAAAATATAGTTTTGGAAAAAAAACAAATTATTAAATTTTAGAATGTCCAACGACATGTTGACGAGTTTAACTTTTTTTTTTTAATTTATTTTTTATGATTTTATCCTTCGATATTGGACTAATTGAGAATTGAATTCCATAATTTTTTTTGTATAGTTAAAAAAACACTTCATATACCTTGATAAACCTATATATGACCTCAAATAACCTAAAAACCGGTCAAAAACCCGAAATCAATATGAAACCAAAAGGCTCTTTAAGCTTATATCTACCATCTCAGGCGATGGGAGGTCCAAAGATCACTTAGGTGAAACTCTTCATATTAAATGGAACTCATTGACACCAAGATCGATCTTTTTCGTGGAATAAATCGGTGTCAACTAGGACTTTTTTTCTCTAACACCATAATCGAGTGACTTTCTCACATAAGAAAACAGAAGTTTCATACCATAATTGAATTTCCAAAACTTTGAGGAACTGCAAAGGTATCATTTAAAAAGCAAGAGGATCAAAGTGCTCTTTTGATTCCATTTTTGAAACAACCACCCATTTCTTTTTTTTACACTTTGGTCCCCCTTTGTTTCAATTTTTTTTCTCTCCTTAACAATCTTTGATAAATTAGCCATGAATCTAAACATCAAGGGATGCAATTGGAAACAAATAAAGTTAGAGAACTAAATTGTAAAAAAAAAAAACTACAGTGAAAGACCTAGAACCTACGTGTTTTAGATTTTCTTTCAAATTTAATTAATTTTTGCTAAAGTGTTTTCAAACTTTAAAATAGTTATCAGTTGACAATTAGCATCCACTTGTACAGGTTGCTTTCTAATCATTTTCTTGGAAGCCAGTTAGCTAGTCTTTGAACAATATAAGAATCTCTACTTATTTTTACTCTCTTTCATCTACGTTTCCTTCTTTTCTGAAAAGCTTTTTTTTTTTTTTTTTAATATTGTGCTCTGTTTTCCTGGTCATGATCTGAGACTGTTCGGATTGATTCTTCAGCTAGCGCGTGGCGTGGAAAATGGTGCTTTCAGACTTTCATTGATCCTGCGTTTTTCAACGCAAAAATTATAAGGCTCATGCATAATAAAAAATTGAGTTTTAATAATTATTAAATATTTATTTTTATAGTTAATTTTAAAAGCAGAAGAAAAAACAAACATGCTATAATTAAATGTCCCTTAATATATAAAGTTATTTGATCCTCCAGCTTGAAGTATTTGGTTAAAGAGATAATATAAAATAAATATGTTGTTATGATAGTTTTGTAATGAGTTTTTTGTATTTTAAAAACAGAAAATATATATAAATATTTTTTTTATCTCTATTATCTTTATTTTTTATCTCGAAACAATAAATAAACACTAACTAATAGAAATAATAATAATGATATAAAATAAATATGTTTTTATGATAGTTTTGTAATGAGTTTTTTGTATTTTTAAAACAAAAATATATATAAATATGTTTTTTTTATCTCCATTATCTTTATTAATAGAAATAATAATAATGATATAAAATACCTATAATTTTTTATCTTGAAACAATAAATAAACACTACCCGGCAACAAAACTTAGCACGACTGCGTGGAGAAGTCAATCTTTTTCTTACCTAATTTTCTCTTGGGTTAGGTGGATTTGCAATCAAATTGTGTCTTCGGTACAAAGAATTTCCTAACCGTTTTAGTATTTTTCCCAACTATTTTGATGTATTTTTTATATAGTGTGCAGTGTATTTGTTTCTACTTAGAAGTTAAAATTACTTGTGTTCACCCTATATATCCAACAACACATAGTTATCCCGAGATATTATAAGATTATATAAACCACTTAAAAGTTTATAAATGTGATAGAAATCTCATATTATACTTGAAATGTGATTAATTATTATTTTCATAAACAATGGTTAAATTAAGAAATTAAAAAAAATCAGAGAGAATATCAAAAAAAAATTGAAAAAAAAGTTGACTAAAATTAAATAGCGAAATTAATAATTTTCATGTAGTCAGAAATAATCATATGTTTTTTATATTACTTCTCTAATTTTTTTTAAATTCTTAATTTACTATATTTTCTAAATAGTAATTAAGGATATTTTAGGTATAAAAAAGGTTTATGAAATGTATTTTTTTTAAAATATGGAGGAGAGTTTTGTCAATTTCTTAAAACTTTTTAATAATTATTGTAATTTACCCAAATAATTATTACCAAAATCATTTATCATGTGTATGAATTAAAAGCTTTATCTATTTATCATGATTCTTCTTAGCTAAGAAAACATCTACTGCTTCCAATCAAGTAGAATATGTACCCTCACCACTTTAAGATGAGGTTCTAAAATCCAAGATACTTAAGAATAAGATTAATGTGTTGGATAATCAATTGATCTCTTAGTTCAAGCAATTTGATTCATTTTTCTTAGCCAAAATGTCTGGTGGCTTAATATAGAAAGCTCAAATGGTTGGTAGCTTGTAGCTGGTGGCGTTTAGTAGTTGGTACCTGTAAAAGGTCTTTTTTGATGGATGTAAGGACTCTCAGATGCTTAAGTCATAAACTTTATACTGAGAGAAAGTGCAATGATATTTTAGAAAGATAAGCTCTAAAAATATATATGCTGAAAATGTTAAAAATGAAGAGATTGTGAACCTTAAGTTTGAAGGATTCATGATATATTTATAGCTCATGAGTCTTTTTTTTTTTTTGTGGAGATGAGAGGCTAAAATGTAATTTCACTCTTATGATATTTTGAGTTGTAAACTACTCAAAATAATATGTATTGGATCAATATAAAATACTAAGGGAAACGCATGGGATCCTAGAAAAATTATCAATTCAGTGTTAGGCTCAGGCAAGGTGTTTGAGCCCATTAAAGGTGAAAAATAGATCTAGACGTGTTGTCTAAACCCAAGCACGTTAGGCTTAGGCATGATAGCCCAAGCCTATGTGGGTGATGGGGTGCATGCCCAGCACCAAGGGTAGTGGGCAGCATGTCCAGCACCAGCTAGGCATGTCACGCCCATGCTAGGCGTACACCGAGCATAGGCTCAGGCTACCATGCTTAAGCCTATACACCTTAGTAGTAGTTGGGCTCGAGTGTGGTAGCCAGATCCTATAGGGATTTGTTTTGGGTTTTGGGGGGGTTGAGGTCAATTTAGGGGGTTTTTTAGGCCCATTAAATCTAGGTTTATTAGTAGCCCCTAATTCTTGGTGATATTGATACGTAAAGACTTATAAAAGTACCCGGTACAATGAGTTTTGTAGAGTTTTTTTTTTATGTGAAAAGGGGTGAAAACTCCAGGTAATATATTGAAAAGCCCGAGTGTAAGGGTATGCATTATGGTTGAAGAAATAATTTCTAAGTATATGGAGGAGAACCATGGAGGAACTCATACTTAGAAAATTTCTAAGTAATGAGGGGAACCTATGGAGGGTGGAGCCAGTACTTAAAAAGTTTCTAAGTGGCTAGGGTGATGGACCTATGTTGATGCCCATATATGGAAAAATTTCTAAGTAGTTAAGGGGATGTATCTATGTCGATGTCCATACTTAGAAAAATTTCTAAATGGATAGAAGGATGGACCCATATCGACACCCATACTTCGAAAAAATTATAAAGGGCAAAGATGAAACCCAATGGGGTGGAGCCTATACTTAGAGAAATTTCAAAGTGGCTAGGGGATAGATCCATGTTGACATACATACTTAGAAAAGCTTTTAAGAGGAGGATGAGACAGATTCATGTTGATGCCTATACTTAAAAAAATCTCTAAGAAGAGAAGGGGACAGACCTATGAAGGGTGATGTTATTGCATCAATGAGATGAAGTTCATCTCTTGGAGAGTGTTCATATTAGAGTGTAAGAAGTATATGACCTCTCTAGGTTGGCATAGGGCATAATAACCCTCAATTGGAGAAAGATCTCACTAAAGAGTGAGAGGTTTATAGCCTTTCTAGTGATGGTGTGGGGGTTTGGGAAACCCCCACTGAAGAGTGTGCAAGATATGTGACTTCTCTAAAATTGTCATGGGGCGTGGGAGCCTCCCACTAAAGATTAGTTTTTTTTTCTAAGAGTGAGTGGCATATGACCTTCCTGACAATGTAATAGGGTGTGAGAGCCCCATATTGGAGAAAGATTATACAAAAGAGTGAGCGATACAAGATCATTCCTGGAGATAATATAAAACTTAGGAGCCTTATTAAAGATTCATGTCAGTTTAAGACTATATTGGAGATACGGGAGATCTATGATAAATCCATGGCAAATTGGTGAAAGGTTCATTAGCATCACTTGGATAATGTGCTAGTTTGAGATTGCACTGGAGAATGAGAAATTCGAGATCAACCTATAGCAAATTAGTGAGAGATCTTTAGGCATCACCTGAAAAATGTGTTAGTCCAAGACTGCACTGAAGAATAAAGGATCCGAAATCAACCCATTGTGAATTGGTGAGAGGCCCTTAAGCATCATCTAAAAAATGTGTCAGTTCGAGACTGTACTGTGGAATGGAGAATTTGAAATCGATCTCTAGTGAATTTGTGAGAGACTTTTATGCTTCATCTAGAGAATGATGCTATTGTAATAGAAAGACCTGAAACCCATCCCTTGGATATTATAGGGCTATTGCCTTAGAAAGCTCAAGTCAATCCCCTTTAAAAAGAGTGATGTTATCACACTAAAGAGACAAAGTCAATCTCTTTTCTAGAAAGTATCTGCAAGTCCCGACTAAAGATATGTAGATAGAAAATGTATAATGGAGATTCATTATTTTTATTTAAAAAATAAACTTATGTTTCTATTAAAGATTATGCATCCTAAGGTGATCTGAGTGATAGGTTTATGGGAAGTTCTTAAAAGGAATATGTTTTAAAGGTGGCACCAAGGTGTTTGTTTTGACTGCCCTAATGACTTTGAATAAGTTATCCTATTTTAATTAAAGGGAGTTATAAATCCTTAGAATACACCAAATGTCTATGAGTTGATCCCTCATGGTTCTTCCTCAACCTTTCATTTTTACTAGGAGAATGTTTTCACATAAAAGGTCTTTTATGCTAGTTATCCTTGTAAATATAAAGAGATTCATGTCGTAGCAAACTAGCATCTTCTACCCATATGTGATTTTCATGACTTTCTTCACTTTAAGTAAGTTTTGTCTGGTAAGCACATAAAATTTTCTCTAAAGGACATGTTTCTTTACCCCTCTTATCAAGGCCTTTAAGGCTATTGAATCAAGCAATTCTTCTACCTTGAGCATCTCCTCATTGAACCTTTTAAAATATATCCGTATAGACTCATTCTCTTATTGGGTAACACCAAATAGCTCTGTGGAGTTTTTTTTTTTTACAGGTATACTGGTGTTAAAGCGTGTCACTAGCTTGGCACAAAGGTCACTAAACACTTCAATAGAGCTTAACATTAAATTATTGTACCATGTATGCACAAACCCCCGGAAGGTTATAGGGAGGATTTTGCACATTGAATCATTATCCTAGATGACCAACTCTAAACTACCACGTACATTATGTACATGCTCTCTCAGGTCGATCAGGTTATCATAGTTGTCTAGACTCATTTTTGCATAAATATAGTCCTTAGAAAATTGAATGTTCAATACTTTTTTGGACAAGGGAGAACCCCTCTACTAATGAGGGTTGTAGTTATTCTCCTAGGTATATTCATTTATAGACCGTCTTTTAGTCTTTTATCTGTTAGGCTATTAGGAGCCTAAAGAGTTTGGTATGAAACGACGGTTACGATAATTGGTGTCCTTCTCATGGTAGCTAGAAAGAGTACGATCGGAATACCAACTTTGTACATGAGTATCATAATGGCACGAGCGACCCTTTAAAGGACTCTTGTGAATGCAATTTTTATCAATCTTTTCAAGGTAGAGCAATTATCTACGGACACTTGGTATGGTCGGTGGTCGTGGCACTAGGATGTTATGTGTTGCTGAGGATGTCAAGACTTATTGGGGTGACAATGTCGAATTTGGCCCTTAGGTTGCACCTGACTGATGAGTTATTGAAGGTCTGATTGGGTATAAGTGTATGCAATAACAAATAGATTTGTCTCGTGTCCTGGCTTAGGTGTGTCTTGGTTATGTGCCATGTAATGGTCTAGAAAAGTCAAAAACAAGTTTTAGAAATTGATGGCTTTTTTAGTTTCCCACAGGTGGTGGCACCAATTGATGAGGTTCTAAAATCCAAGATGTTTAGAAATAAGGTTGATGTGTTGGATAATCAGTTAATCTCTAAGTTCAAGCAATCTGATTCGTTCTCCCTAACCAAAGTATCTGGTGGCTTAATATAGAACGCTTAGGTAGTTGGTAGCTTGTAGCTAGTGGTGCATGGTAAGCCAAGATGGTTGATAGTCGGTGCTTGTATAAGGTCCCTTTTAATGGATATAGGAACTCTTAGATGCTTAAGTTAGTAACTTTGTAGAGAGAGAAAATGCAATGATATTTTAAAGAGATGTGCTCTACAATTTATATGATTAAAATGTTAAGAATAAAGAGATTGTGAATCTTAAGTTTGAAGGATTCATGATGTATTTATAATTCACGAGTCTAGTCTTTTTATGGAGATGAAGGGTTAAAGTGTAATTTCACCCTTATAATTTTTGGAGTTGTATTCTACTCAAAATAATACGTATTGGATTACTATAAAATACTAAGGGACCCGCGTGGGGTCCTAGAAAAATTATCAAGGGAGTGTTAGGCTCGAGTAAGGTGTCTAAGCCTATTAGAGGTGAAAATGAATTTAGGCATGCTGCTTAGACCCCAAGCATATTAGACTCGGGTATGGTAGCCCGAACCTATGTTCGTGTTAGGCAGCACGTCTTAAACCAACTGGGCATGTCACGCCCAGCCTGGGCTCAAGCTACCATGCCTAAACCCATGCATCTTAGTAGTAGTTAGGCTCGGGTGTAGTAGCCCGGGTCTATAAGGATATATTTTTTTGGCATTTTAAGGTTTTTTTTAGGTCCTTTAAGGGTTTCTTTTGGCCTGTTAAATTTGGATTTATCACTTTCAATTCTAATACCATGGGTAATCTCGTTCACTCTAAAAGATAGGTATGCGATGAAGAGATAATTAAAATATATGTATTTTTTATATATTTAGACAGATTTATTTTTGTAATTTTTTTTTTGAGTTCTAATATGATTTTCTAAATTAAGTAAAAAATGATAATTAATGATTAAATATTTTTAAAATTTATCTAATTCAATAGGCACCCATGTCCTATTATGGAATCTGCTACCCAACCCTCTCTTTTGTAAACAACTACAAAAACAATAATGAGTGATGCAATTCCATTACTTCAAATGATGAAAGAAAAAGGCTTAAATTGTCCATTACCTCAGTTACTTTAACGGATGGAGGAAGAAGCCCAGATCAAGGGACTTTTAATTCAACAACGATTGGTCATGTGGAAGGGATTTGCAAAATAAAAGGATATTATCAAAATTAGTTTACATATTAAATAAAATTATTTTTTAAAACGATTTTTAAGGTATGACTTTCATATTAATTAATTTAGTGCATTTATGAAATTAAGTTCTTATAAATAATAATATTAAAGTTCAAAATCAAAATTTGTATGAACAAAAACAACAAGTCTTTTTAACTATAAATATATTAAATATATTGCTTATGATTAAAAACGTCGGTCACATCATCACAAATGAGTATTGTGGTAGCTTTTATGGTTGTGGTTTGAAAAAAAAATTGTTTTATAAAAAGTAATTTTGGTTGAGGTTGGTTTGATATTTATATATGTTTGATTAAAACTGTGGTTGAAATTGAGGTTGAATAAAAAGTAGTTTAATGTGTTTGGTTAAACATGTTTTTCAAATTGAGGTTATAAAATAACTAAAAAAGATATATATTGTTATTGATGGTTTTTAATTTAAATATTGTAGATTTAACTATCACTATTACATCATTAAATAAATAATACTTTATATCAAATATTTTTTTATTATTCTATTAACTTATCTATAATTTCATCATGTATGAAATTCATATGATAAGGACTATAGTTTTCATAATTTTTTGAGTGTGCAACAAAATCAGGTAAAATATCATCAAAAACAAAATTGGAATTGCAATCAAATTCCGCAAATGCTACGTCATCATACGATGTCTTTCTAATTTATGTAGTATTATTAAATAATATTAAATATTAGTTTTTCGAGTAAAACACAATTTAAGTAGTTAGAATTCACCTGGCACTGTTCACGTGAACAGTGCCAAGTGAATTAATCTTACCTAGACACTGTTCACTTCTTGAAGTGAACAGTGCCCAGGTGAATTAATTCACCTGGCATAGACGCGGCAGGGGGAAAAGCAGCTCTCAGCTACTTTATACAAACCGGCGGTTTCAACATAAAATATATGAGTCCCACATAAACAGTAAATAGCTTTTTAATGTTACCAAACATGATGTTTACGTGGTTTGCTTTAAAAGTTAAAACTACCGCGTAAACATACACGCTCTATAAGCATTATGGAATAGGATAGCCCTTCCTTAATTTTGAGATTTCCTTCTTATTATTTAAAGATTTTGAAATTGAGATTATTTAATAAAATATCAAATTTAATCGTTCAAGTGCATGCTTTAAAGGGACAAGGTTTTTTTTTTTTTTTTTGATAATCTATTCAAGTCGATTAAAAATAGTTAATCCTCGAGAGTTACATTGCTGGTTAATGTAATATGTTTGATTATATATATATAACAAATTTTATGTTAAAACATTTGATTTGAAAAAAAATATATTAAGAATTATCATATCATTAGGATGCTTTTATTGATAAATACTAAATATATTATCTTATTCTAAAAATACTCTACATGTGAAAATTAAAAAGACTTCTAAGTACTCTCTATATAAAGAGAAATATTTATTTTCTTATATAAAAATATAAAATATATGTCAATACTAATATATAAATTCAAATTTATCTTTAATTGAGAAAGAAATTAAAAATTAATATAATTAATAAAAAAAGGTTATTCTCATTTTTTTCATTATATATCTATTTATACATCACATAAAATCTCAAATAATATAAAATAAGCTTCATAAATCACTCCTAAACTATATAATAACTTATTGGCACTTCATTATGACCATCAAAACTCTAAAAATGCTTTAAAATAGGTAACAAGAGCCAAAAGTTATTATAAAAAAAACACAGTAATTAAAATCTAATCAAAACTAATAAATTTATATCAAAATTTATCAAATTACAATCAAATAAGATCCTTTTCTATATGATATATATCCTTGGTTATTGTTTTATGTTATTTTTCCTCATTTACACTAAAAGATTCATATATTTTTATTCCTTTTTACCATCGATGCCAATATTAAAAGAAGACTTCTTTGCATAAAACAATTCATAAATTGGTTTTTTATATCTATATATAGTTTTAATTTATGTTCATCCCATATATATACATATAATTAAAACTTAAAAACA
Source organism: Populus trichocarpa (assembly GCF_000002775.5). NCBI lineage: Eukaryota > Viridiplantae > Streptophyta > Magnoliopsida > Malpighiales > Salicaceae > Populus > Populus trichocarpa. The sequence goes on along the minus strand of NC_037294.2, from coordinate 8,113,363 downwards.
ATAAATTTATATAAAAATCTAAACCCTTTGTTATTATTTTTTAAAGGATGTTTTTATATCTATATATTATAGTTAGAAGGTTTCGACACAAATTATGAGAGGGGAGAGTATTGAGATAAAATGATCTCATCTAAGACTGGTAGAACATGTAGTTAACGGAAAACAAAAGGAGAGAACTAACGTCAGTTCATGTCAGGTTAGCACTTTGATTGGAAATGAAAAGGGATTTCCATTCTCCATGCTTGGTACGATGTTGTTTAATTCACGATTTAGATGTTATACTCGCATGATGCCGCGGGTTTGTAGTATGTTTGTGCGTTGTCGTGAATTTAAAAAAAATCATAAAAAAATCATATGAAGAAAGACTATTATAATCTATAGTGTTTACAGGAAAAAAACTATAAAGATAATTTTAGAAAAAAAAAACATAAAAAAACGAAAGGGATAAAAACTATGTAGGGAAACACTATAGCAAATTTATAGTGTTTTGTAGCGAAATATACAGTTGTAATTCTCAACCAGCTTAATATTAAAAAAATTAAATTGACAAAGATAATTTTGATAAAAATCATAATAAAAAAAAAACCATGTAGGGAATGACTGTAGCAATCCATAGTGTTTTAAAGAAAAAAAAGTACAAAGCTAAATTCTCAACTAGCTTACTATGAAAAAAAATAGAAGCAACAAAAATAATTTTGAAAAAAATCATATAAAAAACAAAAGAAAAAAAGAAGAAAAAAGACCTATATAGGAAAACACTACAACAATCCACAATGTTTTGCAAGGAAAGCTACAGTTGTAATTCTCAACCAACTCAATATTAAAAAAATAAAATCGACAAAGATAATTTTGGAAAAAAACATAAAAACCATGTGGGAAAATATTATAGCAATCCACAATGTTTTAAAGAAAAAAACTACAAAGCTAAATTCTTAACCATCTCAATATTAAAAAGATAAATTCGACAAAGATAATTTTAGAAGAAAAAAATACGGAAAAAAACTGTAGCAAAACAAAAACCATGTGGGGAAATACTGTAGCAATCGACAATGTTTCAAAAAAAAAAAACTATAAAGCTAAATTCCCAAACAGTTCAATAGTAAAAAAAAAATCGACAAAGATAATTTTGAAAAAAAAACACAAAAAAATGAAAAAAAGAAAAAGATAATTTTGGAAAAAAAATGAAAAAACAAAAAAAATGAAAAAACATGGAGAATGGAAAAAAAAATGAAAAAGAAAAAAAAACAAACATGCGGGAATGAAAAAAAAACAAAAACACAAAAAAAATATTAAAAAAAACATGTGAAGAAAAGTTACAATACTTTTCCCACAAGTTTTAGAGTATTAACGAGATGACATGTCCGCGCGCTGCCGCAGGCTTATAAAACAAATGCACTTGATAGTGTTATAATTGTGAACCAGCGCTAGATAAGTAATAGAAATTAAAGGTATGATAGAGCAAATATTTCATGACGGAAAAAAAATTGTGTTGGTGATCAAAAACTTAGAGACTGAACAAAATAATTTGTAGCAATCTACAATGTTTTGTGAGGAAAGATACAGTGCTTTTGCCACATGATTTAGCTTTTCAGTTAATAAAAAGAAAAACAATTACAAAGCTAAATTCTCTACCAACTTAATATTAAAAAAAAAACAACAAAGATAATTTTAGAATGAAAAAAACCCATGAGAAAAAACATTGTAGCAATTGACAATGTTTTGTGAGGAAAACTATAGCGCTTTTCCCAATAAAATAAAATAAAAAACCATTTAGAGAAATATTGTAGCAATCCACAGTGTTTTGTGAGAAAAACTACAATACTTTTCTTATATGATTTAGCTTGATTGTAATTATAATTCTTAACCAACTCAATATTAAAAAAAAAATCGATAAAGATAATTTTGGAAAAAATCATAAAAAAATCACATGGGAAAACACTGCAACAATTCACAGTGTTTTAAAGAAAAAAATTACAAAGCTAAATTCTTAATCAGCTCAATATTAAAAAAAAATCAACAGAGACACTTTTAGAAAAAAAAATAACAAAATAAACACTAAAAAAAGGAAAAACAAATCATGTTGGAAACACTGTAGCAATTCACAGTGTTTTGTGATGAAAGCTACAATGCTTCCCCACATGATTTAGCTTTATTTGTAATGACTTGCAATTTAATTCACAAACAACTCAATATTAAAAAAATAAAATTGAAAAAGATAACTTGAAAAAAACTATAACAAAAAAAAAACCATGCAGAGAGACACTGTAGCAATCCACAATATTTTATGAGCAAAGCTATAATGCTTTCCCCACATGATTAAGCTTTATTACAAAGTTAAATTCTAACCAACTCAATATTAAAAAAAATAAAATCGACGAAGATAATTTTGGAAAAAAAATATTACAAAAAAAACACAAAAGAAACTGGAAAAAAAAACCATGTGAGGAAAAACTGTATCAATCCATAGTGTTTTGTGAGGAAAAACTTGTATTTACTTATAATTGCAATTCTTAACAGTGTAGCAATCAATAGAAAAAACAATGTGGGAAAAAACATTGTAGCAATCAATAGTAATTTTTGAGGAAAGTTACAGTGCTTTCCTCACATATTGTAACTGTAATTTTTAACCAGCTCAATATTAAAAAATAAAATAAAAAAAGATAATTTCAGAGAAAATCATAAAAAAAAACCATGCGGAGAAACACTGTTGCAATCAACAATGTTTTAAAGAAAAAAAATTACAAAACTAAATTCTCAATCAGCTCAATATTAAAAAAATCGACAAATATAATTTTGAAAAATAAAGAAATAAAATAGAAAAACATCGCAGCAATTCACAATATTTTAAAGAAAAAAACTACAAAGCAAAAATTTTAACCATGTCAATATTTAAAAAGTAAAATCAACAAAAATAATTTTGAAAAAAAAATAAATGAAAAAAAAAAGAAAAAATAGGAAAGTTGAAAAAAAAATTTGAAAAAAAAAGAAAAACAAAGAAAAAGTTAGAAGAAAAAAAAAAGAGAAAAATCACTATGAATTACTGTTGTAATCCACAGTGATTTAGGTTTTGGAAAACAGTGATTTCTCTATATCTTTTAAAATATGTTATAATATAATAATTAATAATAATAATAATATATATTAACAACTCTACCGAGAAATGAGATATTGCATTAGGAGATCGGTAAATTGCTCCATTGATCAGTCGGTACGAGGTAACTAATTCCTTTTTCAATAATATATAGATTAACCACAGCACTGGTTCTTTCCGAAACACCGAAACACGGACATTACGGGACATAGGTGTGGAAGAAACGACCAACCAAAATATCTCAAAGTGTTCTATCCACAGGGAAAAGAAAAAAAAAACCGGAGATAGTGGCTTTGGATAGGTTTTCATGGCGAAGACTGTTTGCTCAAACTGTCTCTAAAGTGCCATGTCCACTATAACCATGTTCTCAGAAGTCCGAGAATTGTCCATCCTCGTTTTTGTACATACGATATTATATTGCTAGTTGTCTAATAACTTTGTCGCCAGTGGCACGATCATCTTCCCTAAATGCACTACGTCCACCATTAACACCATCCCTCGCGTCTCTTTCGCGTCCTAATTTGGTCTGTAGACAGTATATAACAATAGCAACTGGAAAATCAGAGGAACAAAATTACACTTATCAAATTTTCCTTGAATCCCTTTTGTCAAGGAAAGAAAACCAACAGTTAGAAACATGGTTCTTATTAGACACAGAATGCAACAGCATCTTAAGCTTGATCCCCTTCCAGAATTAGAGATCGATGAATGCGCTCTGTGTCCTTGGTTCCCTAAGCCCATGTCTGGCACTACGATTCAAGGGGTGGGGGACTTCTTGGACTTGGAAAAACTCTGCGTTCTAGGCCGTGGTAATCAAGGCAGTGTCTACAAGGTACGCCACGGGCAAACATTAGCCATCTATGCACTGAAAATCATCCAGCAGGGTATAAATGACGCTTATGTATCCCACGAGACAGAAATCTTAAATTGCATAGACTCTCCTTTCGTCGTCAAATGTCATGGGATTTTTGAGCCACGAGCTGGAGAAAAAGCTATACTCATGGAGTATATGGATGCAGGAACACTTGATACAATTTTTAGAGCCAACGGTCCCTTCTCTGAGACTTCACTTGCCAACATTGCCTACCAAGTACTCAACGGCCTCAAGTACCTCCATGAACACAATATTGTCCATCTAGATATAAAGCCTTCAAATCTTCTTGTCAGCAAGGACATGAAGGTGAAAATTGCTGATTTTGGAGTGAGCAAGATTGTCCATGGGACTGGAACTAGGGCTGCCACTAACCATCACAATATGTGTGAGGGTACACATGCTTATATGAGCCCTGAAAGGTTGGACTCGCACACATTTGGTTCAGGCTATGTGTATGCAGGAGATGTCTGGAGCTTGGGAGTTACTTTATTGGAGCTATATGTGGGGCATTTTCCATTTTTTCCAGCTGACAAGAGGCCCAGTGATTGGATGGAGCTTGTATTGGTGGTATGCTTCGGAGAATTCCCTAGCTTCCCGAAGGAAGCATCAGAGGAATTCAGGAGCTTCATCAAGTGTTGCTTGGAAAAGGAACCAAGTAAGAGATGGACAGTCTCACAACTCCTGTCACATCCCTATGTTTGCTTGGGGGAGAGATTGGGGAAGTGACGGTGGGATAAATCAAAGCTTTTTCAAGAATTAATAAGGTAGGACGCATTCACTGGTAGCAGCAGCTAGGAGTTTTGAAGATTGTGTAGTGTAATTGACCAAAATAAGAACAAAATTAAGGGCCTTTTCAGCTTCTTCTCCTTTCTTTCGCCCTTAGCATTACAATGAATTTTTGTTTTTGTTTTTGTTAGTCTGGCTTAATTACAAAAACAGAAGTTGAAATAAAGTCGGGGAATTTCTAACCCTATTTATTGAACTTAATTTTTTGTTCTTTTTTGTGGTAAGAACGAGCGAACAGCTTAAAGAAAGCAAAGCAAAAGTACAGTGGCAAAGTGCACCGGAGACCAAAGAAGCCGGGAACCAGTAGTAGAAGAAAGCTCTACGAATGGAAACAGGCAAAAACACAAGATTGACAGCAGCCGAAACTTGATTTATATAATTAATGGTTTTGCGCGGAGTAAAAGCACTTTATTTATTGACTTTTTTTTCTGTCTTTGGTTTTTCTTGCACGTGGAAAATGCCTTCTAGGACGCGCCGCATAATGCTGTTTATGCTTACAGAACACCCAATAACTTGATCCATAGTTAAAAGATTTTTTTTATTTAGATTTTTCCATCAATATTTTTTTTTAAATAGTAATTTCTTTAATACATAAAAACGATGTAAAAGGTGTAAAAAAAATTAAAATCATAGGAATGGTGTTGGTTTCTCGTGCTCCTAGTCTCTTATCTTGTATCTAAAAATAAATTAAAAGACTATTTTGTTCACTTAAAGGAATTTAAAGTGGTGTTTAATATAAAAAATATATATTTCATTCGTTTATCGAAATTTCTAATCTATTTTTAACTCTATTTTTCAGTTTTTCAATGAAAAACAAAAAATGTTTATTTATTACAATTTCAAGATATTTTTCTATTTTTTTAAGTTAAATTATTCTACTAAATGAAAAGAAGGTGATGATGCACTTGATTAAAGAATGCTAGGAGATAAGCAATATGTTTAAATAAATGTAAAAGATTATGTTTGTTGAAATAATATATTTAAAATTATAGTTTTTAAATTTGGTTTTATAATTAAATAATCTAAAATAATATTAATATGATCATGTTGATTCAATCACAACTCTTATTAAATATTAAAAAAATACGAGAAACCACCTAGTGTAGGAATTTAGTTGATGAATTGAACATTAGTACTTTTGGCTAGTCTAAAAAAACTTTGTCAACTCAATGTGAAAAAAATATAGTTTTAATACTATATTCTAGTTTCAAATAAAAATAATTTGTGAAAGAAAAAATATGTGAGATTTAACTCATGCCCTCTCCTAACTCATCTCATTAAAGCTAATTATAAAAAAAAATTAATATAAAATGACAATTAATATATTTTTGTTTAATTTATATCACCATAATTAATTCATGATTTTAATAATTTAAAAATCGAGGTTAAATTTAAATCAAGCTCTAATTCAGATTCGACTATCGTGCTAAAAACAAACTTTTTATGGCATTTTCTCTTCTCTCGCAGACAATAATTCAAACTTATTGTTTTGAATAAATTTTATTATTTTGAAACCTTTTAATATACGGGTTAAAAGAAGTGTTTTTTTAATTCCTTTTAAACACTTTGTTTCACACTAATTAATAAATAGCTACTATGCAATTGGCTAATATTTTGTATTATCATTTTTAAGAATTAAATATCAGTTGCTTACATGCATATTATAATTTTGCACTGGCGTAAAATAATAGTTTAATCCGATTTTTCATTGAAGTAATTAAATTAACATTTTTTTCGTTTATTTAATAAAAGAAATTAGTGTTTAATACATAATATATAAAAAGAAATCTATTGTGGGGCAATTTTCATTCTACTCTGAGTATAGTGATTTGTTGAAGTGAGCTATTGAAAAGGTGTTTTTAATGAAAAGGAATAATTATAGGTATTTTCTATTGATTAGTAACTAATAAAATTGTTTCTTTATATATATAATTTATCTATAAATCAGTCATTTTATTGGAAATCGTCTGAATAAATCGAAAAAACGCGAATTTTCACATATGTCTACGTCTAGCGTGAATAGCATTTCTCTTTCGTAGAAATGTTTTTTTGATATTATTATAGCTGATGTGATTGGAATTTAAAAAAAAATATTTTATGAAAAATATTTTTGGTTGAGGATGTTTGTTTACGCGGTAGCTTTAGCTTTTAAAGCAAACTGCGTAAACATCATGTTTGGTAATATTTAAAAGCAATTTAGTGTTTGTGTGGAACCCATATATTCTATGTTGAAACCACCAGTTCGCACAAAGCAGCTAAGAGCTGCTTCTCCCCTGCCGCGTCTATGCCAGGTGAATTAATTTACCTGGGCACTGTTCATTTCAAGAAGTGAACAGTGCCCAGGTAAGATTTATTCACCTGGCACTGTTCGCGTGAACAGTGTCTCCACTGTTCATTGGACCGCGTTTGACCCGGTAAAAAAAAAATTATTTTTTTTAAAATTATATTTTATTCGAAAAACTAGTGTTTAATATTATTTAATAACACTACATAAATTAGAAGGACATCGCATGATGACGTAGCATTTGTGAAATTTGATCGCAATTCCAATTTTGTTTCTGATGATATTTTACGTGATTTTGTTGCACGCTCAAAAAACCATAGAAACTATAGTCCTTATCAGATGAATTTCATACGTGATGAAATTGTAGATAAGTTAATGGAATAATAAAAAATATTTGATATAAAGTATTATTTATTTAATGATGTAATAGTGGTAGTTAAATCTACAATATTTAAATTAAAAACCATCAATATTAATATATATACTTTTTAGTTATTTTATAACCTCAATTTGAAAAGCATGTTTAACTAAACACATTAAACTATTTTTTATTCAACCTCAATTTCAACCACAGTTTTAACCAAACATATATAAATATCAAACCAACCTCAATCATAAGTACTTTTTATAAAACAATTTTTTTCAAACAACAACCATAAAAGCTACAACAATACCAAACACATATATGTTTGGTTGAAATTGTGGTTGAAATTGAGGTTGAACAAAAACTAGTTTAATGTGTTTGGTTAAGAATGCTTTTCAAATTAAAGTTATAAAATAATTTTAAAAAATATATATTAATATTGATAGTTTTTAATTTAAATATTATAGATTTAACTACTGCTATTACATCATGAAATGAATAATATTTAATATAAAATATTTTTTATTGTTCCATTAAACTATCTACAATTCCATCACGTATGAAATACATCCGACAAGAACTACAGTTTCATTGGTTTCGTAAGCGCGCAATAACATCAGGAATAAAATTGGGATTGCGATCAAATTCTTTTAAATGTTACGTCATCAAGTGATTTCTTTCTAATTTATGTAGTGTCATTGAATAATGTGAAACACTAGTTTTTCGAATAAAACACAATTAAAAATAAAAAATTTAATTTTTTTTTTTTTATTTTACTAGGTCGGACCTGGTTCAATGTATTTTTAGCTTTTGACTAGATCCGGTCTGGTCAGAATAATAGAGACAGCCTTCATTGTTTATGTGAATAGTAAAAACACTCTTTATGGAGAAAGAAAAAAAAAAAAGAAACAGATAAAAATTACTTTCCATAAATTAAGGTTCGGCCTCAGTTTTTAAATGGGAGCATGTGAAAAAAAGTGTGGTTTGTTAAAAGTTTTTGCTTCTTGCCCGCTGCCGCAGTTGCAGCTATATTTGATTCGATCTCAACGAACACTAGCTAAGCTAATGATACAGCCCAACGAGCAACAACGGACCCGAGGGGACCATCAGGGCCTTGGCCCTAAGATTGAAAAAAGCTTGACCCACTCAACCTAAGCATTCATACATTCAATCTTATTTAACCTTTTCATTTTGATCCCTGTAATTTTAAACTTCATTCCGATTTTCGCCCCTACAGGTAATATTTACCTCCGTAAGAACGGATTTTTTTCTCTCTCTTTGCCTAACGAGTTAATTCAGTTATTCATTGACCTGGAGCTTGGTCAATAAAAAAACCTCTTTCTTTTCTATTAAAATTATATTGTTTTGATATTTGTTTTAAAAAAATAAATAAATTAAAGGATGAGTTAATATGGATCAACTCAAGATCAATCCTTAACCCATAACTTAAGTCTTGGACTGAATCGGCCTCGAGTTGGCTGTTATAATTATACTGAAAAATATGATAAATGTGTTTTATATTTTATTTTAAAATTTTCAGTGTGATCCACATAGTCAAGACTTGGTTGTTAATCTCTACCTGTTCAAAGAAAAACATTCTTTAGGTTCCCAAGACTTCTTTCCTGATTCTATCACTGAATTACAATCTAACTATCACAATATAAAATATTGAGTAGAAAATTGAACTCATTATGAAACTTTAGAGCCTACCTAGACCTTCTAATTATTTGAGGGACCAATCATTACCATCCCAAATAATCAGGGACTAATTTGTAACTTCCTTGCTCTTGTTGTAAATTTCCTTTGAAGAAAAACAGACAGAGACCGGTTGTTGGGAAGTCAGATTGCAGCTTCCTGTGATTGTCTCATTCTCTCTGGCCTTCAATTTCGCTTCTTAAACTTACAATTATCTCTCTAATCAGTCCCTCCCTTTCCCAATCCGTATCAAATTCCAACTCCTCCTTTCCTTCTGTTTTCCGTCTATTGCAAGTTATCCTTACTTGTTCCATCAAACTTTTATTTTCAATTTTTTATTTTATCTAATAGCGGGTGCTTAAAAAACAGACTCCTAAATTATAGTAATTAAAAATAAATCATGGTCTGATTTCTTCGATTGAAAAAAAAAATTATAGTACTGGAATTTTCAAATGGCGAACACCGTCGACGATGACGCCGATGCGGTGTTGAGCGATGTGGAAGGGGAAGATCCGGTGGAGATTGTAATAAAAAGTCCGAGTCAAGAAGATATTTCGGTTGAGAAATTCCGTGAGCTCCTCGATCGCGAGCGAGCGGCACGGGAGGCAGCCGAGACTTCGAAATCGGAACTGCAAGTGTCATTTAATCGATTAAAAGCTCTCGCGCACGAAGCATTAAAAAAGCGAGACGAGTGCTCGAGGCAGAGAGACGAAGCGCTGAGAGAGAAAGAAGAGGCGTTGAAAGCTAACGAGAAATTATCGAATGAATTGATTCAAGTGAACGGATCAAAAGAGGAGATTGAGAAGAAATTCGATGATTTGCAATCGCAGATTGAGAATTCGAGGCATATGTTAGTTAGTGGAATTGATAAGATATCAGGGAAATTTAGTAATTTCAAGAATTTCGCAGCGGCAGGATTGCCTAGGTCGCAGAAATACAATGGATTGCAGGCGGTTGCGTTTGGAGTTATTAAGAGGACGAATGAGATTGTCGAGGAGCTTGTTAGGCAGATTGATGTCACTGCAAAATCTAGAAATGATGCTAGAGAACAAATAGAGCAGAGGAATTACGAGATTGCCATTGAGGTTTCTCAGCTTGAGGCTACAATTAGTGGATTGAGAGATGAAGTTGCCAAGAAAACGACGTTGGTTGAGGATTTAGAGAAGAGTGTGGTCGAGAAAGAGGGGAAAGTATCGGAGATTGAGAGAGAGATGTTGGAGAGGAAGCATTTGGTGGAGAAGGAAGCATCGGGGTTGAGGGACTTGGTTGGTGAGTATGATGATAAGTTGAGAAATTTGGAGTCGAAGATGGAATCACATAGACTTTTGTTGTTTGATCAGTTGAATTTGGTGGCGAAAATTCATAACCGTCTTTATGATGTCATTAAGATAGTTGATAGCAATCATTTGGATTCCGAGGTGTCAGAGTCATTGTTTCTCCCCCAACAAACGGAAGTGGAGGAGAATATACGTGCTTCTTTAGCCGGGATGGAATCAATTTATGAGGTGAGTAGAATTGTTGCTGAAAAAACAAGGGATTTGGTAGAGGAGAAGAATCACGAAGAGAAGAATTTGAATGAAACAGTGGGTATATTAGTGAAGGAGAAAGAACATATCGGTTCTTTACTTAGGAGTGCCTTGTCGAAGAGGATTGAATTACACCCATCCTCCAAAACAAGTGAGTTGTTTCAAGTTGCTGAAAATGGTTTAAGAGAGGCTGGGATAGATTTCAAATTCAGTAAGGTGGTTGGGGATGGTAAGGTATCTTATGATAAAGGCGGCTTGCCGGACACAGAGAGTGATGAAATATATACTCTGGTAAATATCTTTTAGAGTTGATTTGTTCAATCATATTTGTTATGTTTGTATGTTTGAAATCCGAATTTGTCGTTGCACTTGTATGTTGTACACAGGCTGGTGCTTTGGAGAATATCGTCAAGGCATCTCAGCTTGAGATCATTGAGCTGCAGCATTCTGTGGAGGAACTAAGGTATTTCAAACGATTCATCTAATAAGGCTGCATGTAGATAGTGAACATATTTTATTTGTGTACTGACTAGGTATTCTTCTGTTATGTTTTGTGCTTTCCTTTATGAAGGGCAGAGTCAAGTTTACTTCAAGAGGATGTAGAGGTTCAAGCGAAGGAACTGAGCAATAGAATGCGCAGGGTAGAAGAGCTTGAAGAGAAGGAGAGAGTGGCAAATGAAAGCGTGAGTTTTTAATGTTGTGTTGAGCCAGTTCAATATTAGGCAGTTAACTGCACAGTTTATGGACAACTTCAGAACGACAAATAATTTTTAAGCGTTTTGGTGTTTTGATTACCAAGTTGGCCTCTCCGGCATTGTAGGTTGAAGGACTTATGATGGACATTGCTGCTGCAGAAGAAGAAATTACAAGGTGGAAAGTAGCAGCTGAGCAAGAGGCTGCTGCAGGCAGAGCTGTCGAACAAGAGTTTGCGGCTCAGGTATACTGGATAAATTGGTCATAAAAATTATGCTAGACATTTTACCTGATATTTGATGTCTGATTGTATGAACTCGTGAACCCCACTTTCTTTATATCGTAATTTACTTGAATATCCTAATGATAACAGAAGATGGTTGCGCAAGTAACTTTGGAGATAATGGCTTTTTGATTGGTGATAGCGATTTAATTTGAGCAAAATAAACAGTGAGAGTTAAGCTAGAAGCTTGTTATTGTTAAAGCCAATGAAGGAATGATTTGTTACAAAATCAGAACCAAGCAGGTTTTGCTGAATAGAAAATGCTTTAGAATAATGATGTCTTGAGAATTTTGGAACACTTGCTTAGCCTTATTATAGTTGAATGCCATGATTGATTCCATATCCACTTTTTTGCTGGTGCTACTCATAGACTGAAACATGTGAAGCATAATTGGTTATTTGAATGTTGAAATTATGGAATCGGGTTATTATGTTTACAGTCAATATGGTTTGCGGCTGGTTGATGAGGTGTTTAAAGCAAAGTCAAATTCCAACGTATCTTATACTCAATATACTTTCCAAAGAAGTCCTGGTTGAATCTTGTGCTTAATCAATATGTACTTGGCAGTTGTCGGCAGTTAAGCAAGAACTTGAAGAGGCAAGGCAAGCCATGTTAGAATCAGAGAAGAAGTTAAAATTCAAAGAAGAAACAGCAACTGCTGCCATGGCAGCAAGAGAGGCTGCTGAGAAGTCATTGAGTTTGGCAGACATGAGGGCATCTAGGCTGAGGGATAGGATAGAGGAGCTCAGCCACCAGCTGGAAGAGTTGGAAACTCGAGAAGATTCGACGGGACGAAATCGGCCTAGATATGTATGTTGGCCTTGGCAATGGCTTGGGCTGGACTTTGTAGGCCATCACAGACCTGAGACACAACAACAGGGTTCGAATGAAATGGAGCTTTCTGAACCCTTCTTATGATCGTCTCCTTTATTTTTCTTTTTTGTGTATGTATCATGAACTTTCATGATCTTAGAAATGGTAGCTAATCCACCTTCATTCTTCAAGCTAGCTTTTTTTCTTCTTTTGTTTGTTTCTTCATACAATGATGAAGATTTGCACTAGTGCCTCTTTGTTGTATACGACTCTGATGACCTACTTCTCACTGTTCAAGATTATGATGATGTGCTTCACAGTCAAGATGGAGCAGTTTCTTGTCGTATCTCTTCAATTCAAACTCTCTTTTCTTCTCAGTATTATGATGCACTTAAAGGTATTATGCCGCCTTCTCCACGATCCTTTTGTATGAAGGGAAGATCTCTTAAGTTGCCCGTGTGCATCTTGTATGCTACTTCAGCTTTTTGAGACTGATTTTTTTTTTTTCTTTTTCTCTTTAGCTGAAGAAGATAGGTTCTGCAATTCATAACAAAACAGCGCATCCTCCACCACGTAAATTATACACAGATATCGTTAACATACAGACAAACCGATACACAGGAGTATACAGACACGTAAGAACACGAGTTTGGAGATGCAAAACAGTGGTATTCAGCACATTTTACCATCTTTTTAGAGATGGTAAGACCAGCTGCCTCTTCCATGTTGATATCTATTGCTTTGGCTGATTTCCAATCCAAACAGTATAAGAGATTTGCTAGAGCAAGCTCCACCATTGTTACTCCCATAAGTATCCCAGGACAACCTCTTCGTCCTGATCCAAATGGCAAAAACTCAAAATGTTGCCCTTTCTAGTCAATGGAGCTGTCAACAAATCTTTCAGGGAAGAACTCCTAAGAATCGTTCCAGTACGTGGGATCGCTTCCGATTGCCTAAACATTAATTTGTATCAGTATTTTGGGGTAAATGTGATAACCATTGATTTTACAGTGAGACATGGTTTCTCTTGGGAGAAGTAGTGGAGCAGGAGGGTTGCCATCTCAGAGTTTCTTTTATTACCAGGGTGAAGCTCATCTATACTCTCCTCGGCCAGTCTTCCTTTCTTCCCAACAGAGTTCCTAATTTCATCTTGTGCTTTCTTCATTGTTCTTGGATTCCAAGCAAGCTCCTCCAATGCCCAGATGACAGTTATGGCACCAGCGTGGACTCCGCCTAGGAATATATTATGAAACTCGCGCCTCACAGGTAAGTTGGATAAGATATCTTCATTTCTTTTTGTCATAAACATGACATGCAGGAGAGATATCAGGATCTTAGTTTCATTGAGTCCTAAAAAATCATAAGTAAATAAGCACAGAATGTGTTTCTGCTTTATTGCAACAACTTGAGGAACATATGGCAACAAAAACTAGGCTTTTTTCCACACGATATACAAGAGTAGCACCCTGCTTCAAATTGGTGCTACTCAGCCCACATATAGAGAGAGGTCAAGTAATCTTGAAAATCTCAATTCTATAAGCAACAAAAGTGTCATGGGCTCATGGATGGAGAACTCGTTCAATTCTTGCATGATGATCTGTAACCTTGTCAAGAATTCAACCTGCATAGGGAAAGTACAAGCATCCCAGTACTGCCTCAACTTCATGAATCACTTGTCGAAATCTTTCATTATCAAAATCACTTCCTTGAAACTCTTCCCAAAATCAATCCTAAGGACTGCACTTGCAAGTAGAGAATACAGCATCACTGTGAGATAAACTGGAGTTGCAGGTGATGATGACTGAGGTATGGAATTCATAATCCGGGCAACTTCTCCCGTAATGAACCTAAATGACTGCACTCTCTTCAAGATAAAAGGCTCAAGAACAAATAATTTTCGCATCTCTCACCAATAATCACCATACGGCGCAAAAGCAACATATACATGGTTGTACGTCAGTCTTCCTGAGCCGGATAAGCGAGGTCTACAGCAACAGTCAAGATCATGAGTTTTCAAGACCGCTCTTGCAGCTTCAGCAGAGGAAACTACAAGAGTTGGAGTACGACCGAGTGATAGAATTTCTGTTAACATTCCAATGTCAAGTGATAGGTAGACCGACAAGTCAGGTAACAGTGACAAGTGTAAACAAATTTAAATTAAAAAAAAAATGTTTGAAATTATAAAGCATGGGCTTCTTATGGTTACTTCAACCCACGATAGTGCCTTGTGTTTTATGAAATAATAAATATCTATATTTATTATATCATAATAACTATAATGCTAATTATTATTTTTTTAGTTTACGTGGGTATCCGGGCCAGCTTGCGCGTACCTCGACTAATCCCACGGGCCCTGAAGTTAACGACCATGTAAATCTTCAGTGGCCATTATATGAGCAACCACAAGGCTCGAACCTGAAACCACAGAGGAAGCAAACCTCTTGGTCTTAAATTCTTACTATTGGACCATCACTTAGATGGTTACTATAATGCTAATTATTAATATTATTGTTCAAATATGATTCTAAAAAATATTATTAGTTTTTTAAGAAAAAAATATTATTCATTTTGTAAGGAATATCTTATCTTTTCATAATTTAACTAATTAATTTTTTGGTGATTATGATAGTCACATGCAATTAAATATAATCTTAATTAAAAAATTACTATTTAAATTATAAAAAACCGTTAGTAAAACTCTGTTACTGAACACAGCCTAAAAATTCCACTTTCTTCTTCTCGTAAGAGCAATAACTCTTAAATTAATCTCGAATCTATTAATTGTAAAACCCACCAGTTATCTTTGACTATATCTATCCATACACAGCAAACAGAGCATAATCTGGGATTCATGCCGCAGAGAGTGGTGGTAATTTTGAGTGATTATGGAGATGAGGTGATGTCGCAGAGGGTGACGCTAGTGCTTGAGATGGATTTGAGACTTGAGGAGAAGGGAGGTGAGGATGGTGAGTGAAGAGACCGGATGATAAAAGAGAGATTTGGGTTTTTTTAGGAAGGGTAAAGAAAGGCAAGAGCAAAGTTATGGTGTAATAATGGTGTCTTGTGATTTCTTCACTGTCAAATGATTCTGTTCTCTCTTTTGACACTATAAAGCATATGAATTCTACAGATTCAATGGGATGATATGATATGCTATGCTATGCCCCTGGCTCAAATGGCATCCATATCTACACCCCGAAAGAGGTCTTTCCTGCTCGACCCTGTTCTTTATTTTGAACACACATGCAAAAAAAAGGCACGGATCATACATTATTTAGTGCATACAACTATTTGAATGCTTATGAGCTTATGAAATCTTCTGATAGTCACTGAAGGTAGTTGACAGGTACGAGGATTACAGGTGTCTTCTTAGAGGGAGCAAGGCTAACACCAGCTTTCTCTTCCATGTTGATATCTTCCTTCTGCATCCCATGGGGCAAAATCCAATCAAAACAATGCAAGAGATTTGAAAGTATAATCTCTACTGTTATAGATCCCATATGAATTCCAGGACAAATTCTTCGACCAGATCCAAATGGCAAATACTCAAAACTTTGTCCATTGAAGTCGCAGGAGCTGTCCAGAAATCTCAGGAAAAAACTCTTCAGGATCCCTCCAGTACTTGGGGTCACGTCCAATTGCCCAGACATTAACATGGACCAGCGTCTTCGGATAGATATTGTAGCCACTGACTATACAGTGAGACATGGTTTCTCTTGGGAGAAGTAGAGGGGCAGGAGGGTGCAGTCTCAGAGTTTCTTTTATTACCATCCTGAGATACTCAAGTTGATCGACATCCCCTTCAGTAACTCTTCCTTTCTTTCCAACACATTTCCTCACTTCATCCTGCACTTTCTTCATCACTCTTGGATTCCTGACAAGTTCTGCCATTGCCCAATTCACCGTAAGTGAACTAGTGTCTACTCCGCCCAAAAATAAATTCTGACAGACAAACATCAGAATCCAAGTAGACAGTTAATATGTTGGAACTATAGGGAAAAGTAGGCGATTAATTTCATAATAACAGGAAGCAAATATTTGTTTCTAGCTTTAGTTTATAACAACAATTTCATCGCATGATGCTGCTGGACAGCAATCTGCTTCATTAGCATGTTGCTCATGCTATCCCCATACACTTACAGAGAGATGAATCCCAAGAATCATGCAAATATATTAAGCACAACAACTTATTTTTAGATTATATTCAAAGGAATGTTTTTTTTTGTAAATGGGACGTCTTTCATGCCACGCAACATCAACACAAGGGCACAAAGCACATACAACAAATTTTTATGATTAAATTCAGGTATGTTAGATTGCATTCTTATGATATCAATTTCATCATTGTAATAACACGTGAAACTATCTAACTTTGAGGCTTATCAGCTAGAGCATGGCACTAGATGAATAGATTCCTGTTTCAGACAAGCAAAGGCCAGTAGTGCCTTGTGCTGCCTATAAGCCTGGTAGCAAATTCTGAAATATGCTAGCAGCAATGAAATGACAGGCACTGCATATACAATAAAAAGAGGATTTCATTTAATATATGATGATCTGCATACCAGGAGGACTGCCTTAATATTATCACTCGTAAACTGAGATGCACCCAGCTCAGTTTGTTCCTTCTCTATTCTCAGCAGAACATCTATCATGTCATCGTGATCCTTTATCCTTCCAGGTTTAAGATGATTATCAATTACATGCTGGAAGAAAGTATCTAACTCGTGGAAAACTCTTTCCATCCTTGCACGGTGACCAGTAAGCCAGTCTACAATCATCCTAGATATGGGACGTATTCATCTGCTGAGATGCTTCCCACCACAGCCTCGGTGTCATGAACCACTTCATGGAATCTATCTCGATCAAAGGTAGTCCCTCGATAATCGAACCCATAAGCCACCCTGAATGTTATATTCGCAACCAGAGCATATACCTTCTGAGTAAGATCAACTGGTGCTGCTAGAGCTGATGACTCGGAGAGAGAATTGACCAGAAAGCCAACTTCCTCTTCCCTAATGAATCGGAAAGATTGCACCCTTTTCAAGCTGAAGAGCTCCAAAGTAACAATTTTTCTCATGTTTCTCCAGTGATCGCTATATGGTGAAAATGCAATGTCTAGATAATTGTACGTGAGTCTGCCAGCGCCAGATAACAAAGGTCTACTGCAAAAGGCAAGATCATGAACTTTTAACACCTCCCTTGCTGCCTCAGCGGAGGAGATTACAACAGTTGGTATTTGACCAAGTCGAAGGAGCATGACAGGGCCATATTTCTTGGAGAGATGCCACATAGATTGGTGAGGCAGTGAACTAAGCTGGTGCAAATTGCCTAAAATTGGAAGCTTGGAGGGCCTGGAGGAAGAAGCTGCTCACTTTGTCCCGCATCTTTCATCCTTTTCATAAACAAAAGCAGTAGAGGCAGAAGTAAAATAAGAGGAAGCCACAAAGGCACAGCATAGAGAGCCATGAGAGCTTTTTATCTAGAAAAACTGACTGGAATGCCTCGAGTATGAATGTCCTTTAACCTATATATATATTATCATCCAACCTAACATATCCAACTTCGAGGGTGTTTGGGAGTGTGGTAGTGGTTGCTTTTCAAATAGCTTTTCGTGTCGAAATACATGCCAATGATGTTTTTTTATTTTTTAAAAATCATTTTTGATATCAGCACATCAAAACGATCCAAAAGGTACAAACCGCACTCAATTTTAGCAAAAAAAAAAAAAAAAAATTAAAATTTGTTGAAAAGCAGGTTGAACAGCAGAGCCAACCGTATTCATATTTATAAATCAAACTAGACATTGATTAGTCAAACAAAAACATAATATAAAATAATCGAATTTCTAAATAGTTTTCACTTAAAAAAAATGGATACTCTATAAAAAAACAAAAAAAGAGATTGCTTGGATACTAATATTTGACAAACAACCATGACAAATGATTATTCTATTTGAATGTATAACTTTTTCATTATTTAGTGGGTGAAATGGGTTGTGATGGTCTTTGTTTTTAGATTTTTTAAAAAATATATTTTATTTTATTAAAAAAACAAAAAAAGAAGATTGTAGGATATTAAAGATAATATTAAAAAAGACAGTATATTAATAGAGATAGAAAATGAAAAAAAAAAAAAAATGGATGTTAACTGAACCACGGTTAAGTTGAACGCGCATCTAGCCTACTATGGTCAAACAGAAGGAATGGCCAGTTGGTCACTACCTCCAAAAGAACAGGGGTTTAAAAAAAACAAATATATTATTATTCTGTTGCAAATAAATAAATAATTGAATTAATTTGATCGATCGATCAATGAAAATCTGATGATCTGCAGGTGGTTAGGGTTGGGTTTATTGTATGAATGAAACAATTAAGAAATGGAGATGGAGTATGTGAGTGAATTCCCTCACAATTACATGGATCGTCGTCCCAGAAAGAGGCCCAAATTAGCAGCAGCAGCTTGGGATATCCCTCCTCAACCTCAACCTCACACTCACACCAAGGTATGGTATTCTATTGTTATTATTACTATTATTATTTTGGATAATTACATGTGAGAATTGTTCATATATAAAAAAAAAAATCGTTTTTGGTAGTATTTTGATGGTAAAATGCATGGAGTTTGGCAGAGGAAAAGAAATATCTGATCTGTTTTTTAATAATAGAAAAACTTAGATTTGGATGCTATTTTTTTATTGTGATTTTTTCCTAGAATGAAATTGCAATTCACCCATCAGCCTATAACTGAAATTGTATTATTAATTGTTGAATTTCATAACAAATGGAGCCCTTAGGTCTAAAGATCAATTGTTAAAGTAGTCTTTTTTGGGGTAGATTTTGAAAATTTTAAATGGTTTTTCTCATGTTTTAATGAGTAATTTGTTAAATATGTCTGAGATGTGTGCTTATATAATTTCATCGTTTTGGATTAGGACTTTTCAATAATTTAAATTAATTTCAGTATCATGTTATGTTGCTGTTTAAAACATTTGGAGTTGTTCTTTGGTCTGGTAGAATGCAAATGCAAGGGAACATTTTGCGATTACTATTTGTTTAGTGGAGAATGAACAAATGCCTGTGTGTAGGCTCAGTCAGGATTGTATTATGGGCAAGTGGTTGGAAATGGGACAAGCACTGGATCATCAAGGATGCTCCCCGACCATGCCAGTCTTTTTGTAAAGGGATTAGCACAAAAAGGCTCTCCCCCATGGCGAGGCGATGACAAAGATGGACATTATGTATTTGCTCTTGGAGAGAATTTAACATCCCGCTGTAATTACACTTAATCACCATTGCAGAGGCTTTTGCATTATTATTATGTCTTGCTATGTTGCATGCTGAGTTTCATGCACCTCATTGCCTGTTGTTACATAATAATAGTTTGTTCCTTTGCATTAGTTACTTTTTCAATTTTTAGTTTTATTTTTCTAATAGGGTGCTGAGTTTTAAATCACAAAGGATTTTAAAGAGTATTGCTGTGGCCTTTGTAGTTTTCTTTTTCTTCGATTTTTTATTTATACTTTGAGTTAAAAGTTTTTTGTGTCCTCAGTTATCTACTCTGTTCTGCAAAACTAGATCTCATTGTCCCCTCCAAATCAGATATTGCCAACTAGTGATCTACCAGATAATTAGAATTAATTGACACCCACTCAAGATTTATTCATTATTACCTTTCATTATTTCCACCTCATGCTCTGGGTGTCGAAAAGTCTGTCTAATTAGATAAAAGCCTTGAAGTATATTGGTTTTGTTTCATGGGTCTTGATCTAGTTTGATTTTTATTTTGTGAATTTTCCTTCTGTGTTTTTTTTCATCTACTTGCAGATAAGATTCACAGAAAGATTGGTGAAGGTTAGTATTCTTGTTTCTTTTGAAAGAAATTCTACTAGCTTTTAGAACTGATACCGTTCTCTTCTAATGTCTTTCTATCTACACGTAGTATCTTTTTTCCGCTTAGAGTGCATTCTGAATCCTTTTGATTTCACAGGCACTTTTGGTCAGGTTTTGGAATGCTGGGATAGGGAAACAAGAGAGATGGTTGCTGTAAAAGTTGTGCGAAGTACTAAGAAATATCGTGAAGCAGCCATGTTAGAAGTTGATGTGCTCCAATTGCTTGGAAAATATGATAGAAATGGCAGTCGGTGAGTGTAATTTGTCTTTCAATTTTCTAATCTGCCTACTTTGATGTAACTTCTGTCAGTAGTTTAGTGGATGTGTTCTTTGCAGCTGTGTTCAAATACGAAACTGGCTTGATTATCGTAACCATATCTGTATTGTAAGTATCACTTAATTTAGTTGCAATTGTTTTATTTTTGCCTTGTTCACAAGTATTCTAGGGCTTACTTGGTGGTGAATTGAAATGGTTCTAACAGGTATTTGAGATGCTGGGACCAAGCTTATATGATTTTCTTAGGAAAAATAACTATTGCCCATTCCCAGTCAATCTTGTTCGCGAGCTTGGCAGACAGCTCTTGGAATGTGTAGCATGTGTGTAGCTGTTGCTTCTGTGATTTCTCTTACCTTTTTAAACTCCCTGGTTTTTTTTTTTTTTGAGTTGCACTGACCTCATTTGTTATACTGCTCAAGGAACTAAGTCACTTTTCTATAATTTGTTTAATAGAAGCTCCCCCTTTCTTTATTTTTATTGCATGTGGACATTTATGTATCTTACAAGTAAGCTGACATTGATGTTGAGCTGGATTAATAAGATAGTTGCTTTGCTTGCTTATGAAATTTTGCAGTCATGCATGATATGCGCCTCATCCACACTGACTTGAAGCCAGAAAACATACTTTTTGTTTCTTCAGAATATATAAAAATACCAGATTATAAGGTATTTATTTCTTTTGGTATGTTTTGCTGTGCTAGCAATTGAAATCTTCTTTTAACGTTTATCCTTTCCCTTTATCTTTTGTCAAGAATTTTTGCACTTAGCTTTTTTGCTTCTTGTATAAATGATCTTCTGTTTTTAACTTGTCATTAACTTGATCATTTCTTCCACTGCAGTCACACACTGAGGGGACCTTTTACAAGAGGTTGCCAAAGTCAAGTGCTATTAAGGTTATTGATTTTGGCAGCACAGCTTATGGCCATCAAGATCACAAGTACATTGTCTCTACCCGGCATTATCGTGCTCCGGAGGTTATTCTTGGTATGATATTGTTTAGTCCTCTGAGTGGATCTTATGTCATTATACATGTTGAGATTAATGAGTAAGTGAATTGCACCTTTTAGGACTTGGATGGAGTTATCCATGCGACATATGGAGTGTTGGTTGTATATTGGTTGAACTTTGCTCGGTACGTTATGTCCTAGAGGTCGGGAAGGATATTTAATTCCTGAAAACTTAATGTGAATGCCCATGTATAATTGTTTGCAGGGAGAAGCATTGTTTCAGACACACGAGAACTTGGAGCACTTGGCCATGATGGAAAGAGTTTTAGGCCCATTACCTCAGCACATGTTAAAAAGAGTAGAGTGTGTGCTCTTCTGAGACTTCTTTTAGTAATAGCCTTTAAATAATGTGAAGAACTTCAGCACACATCAATATTTTACTTATTTTATTTTGGTGGATTGGGGGTGGTTGGTTCAGCCTACAGGCTGAGAAGTACGTTAGAAGGGGTAGGTTGGACTGGCCAGATGGTGCAATGTCTCGGGAAAGCATTAAAGCTACTATGAAGCTACCTCGCCTTCAGGTGTGGATGCATTACTTTGTTACCTCAGGTTATATTTGATTCATTCATAAGGAACATGTTCCAGAAATTTGTGCTATATGCAAACCTATGAATCTTCTCCGGACTCATTTTTGTGCTACATACATATTATTGTTTCCATGGCAGAACTTAGTAATGCAGCACGTTGATCACTCTGCTGGAGATATCATTGATCTCTTGCAAGGCCTCCTTAGACATGACCCTGCGATTAGACTAACAGCTCATGAAGCCCTCAGGCACCCTTTCTTCACAAAGTACAGAAGATTTTGAGTGGAGAGTTCAATAATACTCTCTTATGTTGATATTGGAAATGATTTATTAAGTGAAAGGGTGGAGCTGGCTGATGTGGGTTCCTGGATTGCTTTCAATTACCATGTTACTGTATTTCTTGACTTTGTGAGAGAGTGGGTGGCTTAGCCTGGATTTCTGAGCTGCTTGTGCAATTTTCCTTCAAAATTGAGCATTTGTACATAGCCAACCTGTAATCAGGAGAGGCATTCTCCAAGTCCCAAGTTTTGTCCTCGGAGTAGTTTTGTAGCAGTTTTTTCTTCTTTTTTTCAAAGACTGATTTGCCTTGACAAGTACCTCAGTGTTGTAATTTATTTTTTGTCCACCTTGGTGTTGTACAAGGGAGGAATATTATCACAGAAATTGTTGAAACAAGGCTTTTTTCATTGCAGATGTGTGGTAATTTCCAGTGAGTGGTTCTGAATCAGTAAAAGACCATGTTACTCCTTTCCATCTTGCACCGTCTATCCACTCCAAAGGTATTGCTGCGCTTTGCTATAATAATTAGATGCATGGACATGCATGCGAGCAAGGAAAGAACTACAATCGAAAAGGACACTAAGCGATTGTAATCCTGAAAGTTCTTGAAAATTAGAAAAGAGTAGAAAACAATAGCAAGGAAAAATCATTTCAATTCTGATACTCTTTCAACAATGTGCAAAATCCATCAATGTTTGCCAGTCGGAAAACAATAGCATGTATTGGCAAGTTACAGAATGTTTCTCATCGTTTTGTTCTGCACTTGGTAGCTCGAAGGACTCCACTGGGAGGAGCTGTCACCAAGATAGTGCAGTGACCATACAGCCTATACGAGTACTTGAGTAAAGTCCCCAGTTTAGATCGCACCCGAAATACTCCTTTCACGTCAAATATGGCTCCATTTTTACTAATCTGCTCCTGGAGCCGTGCGCTTTCCAGGACGGGAAGCCGAACCTGACTTGTAACCATATGAACATTTACGAACCTCGACTCAGCCCTCTCTGCTGAAAACGGTTCTATATATTGGGTAGCGATAAGAGTGCTTCCGTAGTATAGATCAATGATCATGTAACTGAAGTCCACGCTCACTTTCTTGTTTGGATTGGTGAAGTTTGCTAGCACAGTTAGATCAGCATTGAGTAGAGAGCCTGCATCGATGTAGGCCATGTTTAAGGAGGCACTGGACACATCAAACCGTGGACTACGTGGGCGATATACCAGGTAGACTATAAGGACAATTAGGCCTCCTAGGAATATTACGATCCAAAGAATTGCGCAGAAAACTGCACCTAACCATATTAAGGGTTTGGTTCCACCAGGTTTCGGCAACCCAGAAAACTGTGCTGGTCGGTCTACTAGACCGGGGGGCTGCCGGGGGTTTCGTTCTTGATGCTGTGGAAGTGTCACCCTAGGACTAGGACCACGGTCTTGATCATGATTCCTCGGTGGTACATGAGGTTCACTATCATGCTTGGGGCCATGTGGCTGGGGGTGAGGGCCACGGGGCAGTGGTGGAACCCATGGGCTCTGGAAAGTCACATTATGCGATGGAAAATGTGGGTGGTCTTGATGCTGCGGTGTCTGCGTTGGTGGACTTTGGACTTGGTTGTCATGAAGTGGAAAGTGTGAATCGGGATGGTGGCCCGGATGCTGTTGTGCTGGTATGATCCATGGACTGCGCAATTGGCCTTCATGCTCTGTTTTAACCACCCGTGCACCGTTCTTCTTGGAACCTTGGCCTTTGCTCCTTAGTCGAGTCACCAGTGGGCCCTGAGGTGGCTGGTTTTGTTGATCTTGACGACCTGACGACGGCTCCCCGTGACTAGGTGGTGTCTGGGAGGGTTGGCCTTCACGCTGTTGCAGCGGTGTTTTAATAAAATGAGGGTTTGTTTCTGGATGCCAAGACATGGTAGCATGGAGATGTTGAGAAATGAAGGATTGCAGAAGGAGAATAAGAAGAGAGTTGTTGCTGGACCTATGAAAAAGAGGATGACTTCACGAGAACTTAAAGTAGGATTCATGTCCAGGCAAAGAATCAAACATAAGCTCATCAACGGAGGCAAGTAATCCTTGAGCGGTTCCTTTTCTCTTTAAGGTTGTATCTGTCTTAAGATATAATCAGTCGGCTATGGTCCCAGGATACAGGATTGGCTGCTTCCTAATTACACCGCACCTCAACGGCTGAACCAACCTCCGCTCCCCCATTTCAATTTTGATTTTGATTTTAATAATTAAAATAATATTTTTTACTTAAAAATATATCAAAATAATATTTTAATATTATTACATTGAAATGTTTCGAAAATATAAAAAAAAATTAATTTAAAGTAAAAGAATTGTTATCAAATCAAATATTTTAATACAGTTATGAATGGCGTGTGCACTTTTGAAAGAAGCAAACACAGCCTAATAGTCCATAACGGTGACACCTTCTCAGATTCTCCTTTATTTATTTATTTATTAGGTCCTTTTCAGTTAATAACTAGGGTTACGAAAATAAAGGCCAAGAGAGTTGGCCTGGAATCTGTAAACCATGCATGAAATTGTCTCGGAATTGGCTGGGATTCCGGACGTTAATACTATCTTCTGCTCCCTAAGAACAGTTTGGTCACAATACAATATAGGAATTCCCAATCTTGCATTTCTCTTCCCACTGGAGCAATGATAAATGATTAGAAACAATCTACTGCAGAATGGCCAGCAAATTGGAGAAAAGGATGGCCTCTGTATATCCAGGGAAATTTTAGGTGCCATAGCTGTTCTTATAGTAAGCGATAGAACTCGCAGTAAAATTTAAATCATACAAGAGAGGATGCGTTCAATTTCTTCTAGCCTATGGATAATAAATATCATGACACTGTAAAGCTCTATTTCTGACCTGAAGCGGCCAGCAACAGGAGTCCAGGGTGCTTCTAAGGCACACCAGGTTTGAAAAAATGCTGAGTGCCATAAGAGAAGCCCCGCTTCATAAGCGACCAGTTCTTAAGTTTAATGTCATCGTTGTTGGAGGCCCTTCTATTGGAGTCACAGTTTCAGCCCTGAGCTTTCCTCAGAATGTAGTGTTTTATTAAATTCAGATATCGGCAAAAAGGGCAGCCAACAACTATTTGGACAACACGAGAAAACCTCAGCTCCATTCCCTTTTATTAGCTCATCTCCTGCAAGATCCAGAGAAGATATTAGCAAGATTTAGCAACAGCCATCTCACATATGATATCTGACTTCAGTTTTGTTTTGATTTTAACATGATATGACTTGGAATGGATTGCCAGGATGCCACCTTGATGTTTAATGTTCGTTTTTGTGGGCTCGAGCCCCCCGGTGTGTGGGTTCTCTTAAATAGGCACCAAAACCCTAATAGCATCCTTTTTAAATAAGTAAAGTCAACAACAACAATTAAGAGAAGAATCCCAACCAACTTAAACAACTCAAATAAAACAAATATTAGAACTTCTTTCTCAGTATAATTGGTTCTCCATCATTTTTTCACTACCACCCTGTCCTACAGCACACCTTTGACACATTTAGGATTTGAGAAACCATACCTCTGTACTGGGTTATAAAGCTTGAACTCAATCATTAGTGATCCTGGATGTCTGACACTGTTGAGGAAACCTAATCACACTGAAGAAACATGAATGGTTTGTTAAGTGGGTGGGAGAGAGATCGTAAGACATTCTTTAATACAAGAACACTGACATGTCACAATTATTTCTACCCTCGTGACGAGAGACAATGTTTTATATGGAAGGGGATAAATCTTACAAGGATAAGCCCCATGTTCTTCGAAGCATCTGACTTCAAAGCACCAATCCCATCATGCACTGCATATTTTCAGTTAAATGTTACTTGACAACATTTCAAGTGAAATTATCCAAATAGTGAAAAGTCACTCAAAGAAAAAAAAAGAAGATAGTCATGAAACCACATTCTTGCTGTGTCCATATCCCTTTTCTTCATACCATTTCCCGTTTCGTACATAACCAGCAGAAAATTAGAATTAATTGTATGGATGAAAAAAAAAAGTCCAAGAAAAGACTGTGGCTCAAACCTGAGAGCCCTGTTATTGCAATTCGCGAAGAAGCCAATGGAATAGCAGCAATATAGGCATGCTAAGATGTACTCCAAGTCTCCAACCACACAGAAGACTCCAAAACTCGGGCTTTGTGATTGACTGAAGAGGGGAAGAGAAATACCAGTTAGATGAAGGGACAATCTATGTTGTTCGGTTGCTTATCCATTAAGGGCACAAGCAGAAACAGTAAGAGATTAATGTGACACAGTGAACTCGAGTCAGCATTATACATGTTAGCAATGCACTTGCTCAGTAATATTGAAAGCCTTTGGTACCATTTCCTGATGAAAATTAGAATTTGTACAAAAATAGACCTGCAACCTTTAAGGGCCATTTGCAAATTCATACCACTCTACCAAAGAGCATGCAGTCATTTTCAAATTCAGTCAATGGCACAACTGATCGGTTGGCCCAATAACTAGTTAGCATCAGTAATAGGCACTGGAAAATGTGGTGCCTAAGAATCACTAATGGCTTGCAAAACAGTAAACTCTCCATTCTGTACTCTATAGACATCACGTGAACAAGGATTGCTTGATAAAGATCTGGAGCATGGTAATGGCAGGTTTAACAGGATTTCTTGCATCTAAGAGCCATCATTCGTCTGTGGTCATTTTGCAAATAATCGCCTATTAAAATCACTCCACTTAACCTTGTCATTCATAATTGGCATTAGAAAAGAAGAAGAGTTATTGAATTTAAATTTCCAGCCACTGTAATTCATAATCGCCATCATACAAAAAATTCCGGATTCCATAAAATTTGCAGAAGATGGGCACTGAAGTCCAGTGCAACCAGTGGTATTGCACAATTGAGAGGCACTATGTAGGCATTGAATACTACAGAAATCACCAATACCAATAACAAATAATCCAGAACTGGCCCAATAGAATATCATTCCAATAAAACTTTTTGTTATTGTATCAGTCAGCACGCGAGCGCACAGACACACGCACACACAGAGGGTCTGGAGATGGAAATTATAAAATATACAGACCATTTCTCATTTCAATGAAGGTTCTCTTGATTGGATGGCATTGATCAGTGTTTCAGATACAGCTCTGTCGAGAGTAAAGCCCTTCTCCATCATCTGGTCTCACACCCTGCAAGCATCTGAAAGCTTCTTTCCCCGTATAAGAGCTCCAATGATCAACTTACAAGTCACCTTGTCAGGAAAGGATCCACTTTGCAGCATTTCCTTGTATAGATGCATACCTTCACCTACTCTCGAAGATTTGCAAAATCTATTTATATGGGCATTATATGAAACCACATCAGGAGTAATACCCTTTTCTATCATATCATAGAAAATGCTGTAAGCCATCTCAACTTTCTCATTCTTGCAGTGGTGATCAATGATTGTTGTACAAGATATACGATCAGGCAAAGGCCCATTCCTGCCATCAAATCAAGAAGCTTCTTTCTTATATCAGAACTACCTTCTCTAAGAAAAGCTTTTTAAAGTATTGTGAACGTTACTACATCTGGGGCAATCCCCTTTCACCCCATTTCCTCAGCTTAAAGGCCCTTCTGGTATCGCAAATACTGCGAAATTCTTTGATAAAAGTATTGTATGAAACAGCATCGCAAAACCCTTTTGGATTCATCATGGTCACCATAAATAGATAAGCTTTATCCGGGTGATTAGCTTTACAAATTCCCTTAAGAAGCTGATTATAGCTATATACATTAGGTTCTATCCCGCTACTCTCCATCTTCCATCTTCGTCAACAACTTCTCCGCCTCCTCAAACATAAACTCATCACAATAATAATAATTCAACAACACATTGTATGAAACCAAATCTGGCCTGCACCGATTCCTCCTCATAAAAGACATTATTGCCAGCGCCTCATCAATCCTACCTGCTCTACAAAACCCACAAATCAATGCATTTTAAACCAATGTACTATCCTCAAACTGACAACCACTAATTACACCAATAACAAGCTCATAAGCTAAATCCACTTCCCCCCCATCACACAACCCAACAGCAAGCGCCCCACACGCCTTATTGTCTGGTCTGATCCCTTTATCTAGCATATTACGCCAAACTGAACAGCAGCATCAACTTTCTTCATTTTACACAAACCATCAATAATAATAGTAAATGTTACAGCATTATGCTAGTCTTAGTGACCGTTTATTTAGGAGGTTGCGTCAGCATTTGCAGCAAAATACAGGTGCAACCTATTTGGTAATATCAAAACATAGTTTATGGTGTACCTAGGATCCATGTGTTAAATAATATTTATCTAGTCTTATTTATTAAGGATAGAATAGTATTTTTAGTTTAACCTATATATAATTCCTTTGTATTTAGGTTAACTTAAGCACTCATAATAAATATATTATTGAGAAGTCTAGCCTCCTTTTATGTTTGATCTGAATTACTTTAACATGGTATCAGAGCCTGGTTGGTCGAACCCTTGTCTTGCTAATTTTATGGAACTCACTGCCCCTGTAGAAATCATGTTCACCAATGTCAGAGCCACTGCTAGTATCAAAATCGTTATCATCATCCACTTCATTCCCTGTAGGATGTTCCAGCACACTCAATGCATTCCTTTGAAGTTTAACTTCAGATCCATTTTTCAAAATATCAGACATGGGTTGTTTGACCTATTAAAAGATGGAGGATGAAGATCAAGTTTTGTGCTTGCTACTAAAGAATTAATATTTGAACCTTTATTTTGGATTCTTCAGCTTCTGCAATTTGGTATTTTTGTTTTGTCTCTGCAATTGTTTTGGTATTTCGTCTTCTCTTCAGTTTCTGCAATTTGGTATTTACGTTCAGTTTCTGCAAAAAAAAAATTGGAGTGATATTTTGTCTTCCACTTCTGCAAAATCTGGTATTTCAACATTCCTTCAGCTTCTGCAATTTGGTATTTCTGTTCTGTCTCTGCAATTGTTTTGGTATTTCGTCTTCTCTTCAGTTTCTGCAATTTGATATTTGCGTTCAGTTTCTGCAATGTTTTTTGGAGTGATATTTTGTCTTTCGCTTCTGCAAAATCTAGTATTTCGACTTTCCTTCAGCTTTTGCAATTTGGTATTTATGTTTTGTCTCTGCAATTGTTTTGGTATTTCATCTTCTCTTCAGTTTCTGCAATTTGGTATTTGCATTCAGTTTCTGCAATTTTTTTTGGAGTGATATTTTGTTTTCCGCTTCTGCAAAATCTGGTATTTCGACTTTCCTTCAGCTTCTGCCATGACATCTACTACCAAAGAGATTGTTTGGTTACGTTGGTTACTTGCTGATATGAGAGTTTTCTTTTCTCATCCTACTATATCCTATGTATTGTGACAACCAGAGTTCTATTCAGATTGCTCACAACTTGGTTTTTCATGAGCGAACTAAGCACATTGAGATCGAATGTCATCATCTCAAGCATGGCACCATTACTATGCCTTTTGTTCCTTCTTCCTTGCAGATTTCTTTACCAAGGAGCATTCCATCTCTCGTTTTTGTTTTCTAGTTGGCAAACTCTCGATGCTTGTAACTGCCGCATCGTGAGTTTGAGGGGAGATGTTAAATAATATTTATCTAGTCTTATTTATTAAGGGTAGAATAATATTTTTAGTTTAACCTATATATAATTCCTTTGTATTTAGGTTAACTTAAGCACTCATAATAAACATATTATTGAGAATTCTAGCCTCCTTTTATGTTTGATCTGAATTACTTTAACACCATGCAGATTTTATTTAAACCACAGGTTCGCGAAAAGCAGCTGAGAGAGTTTCACTCTCCACTGTTCACTTAAGTGAACAGTGGAGAGTTAAACTCCATTGTTCTGGCCAGACCAGGTCCGGTCCAAAGCTAAATGCATTAAACCGGGTCCGACCCAGTTAAAAAAAAAATAATTTTTATTTTTATTTTTAATTGTGTTTTATTCGAAAAATTACAAGGAGATCGCTTGATGACGTAGCATTTGTAGAATTTGATCGCAATCCTAATTTTGTTCTTGCCGGGTCCGACCCAGTTAAAAAAAATTCAATTTT
The DNA here is from genome assembly GCF_000002775.5 of Populus trichocarpa. Lineage (NCBI taxonomy): Eukaryota > Viridiplantae > Streptophyta > Magnoliopsida > Malpighiales > Salicaceae > Populus > Populus trichocarpa. Next base: position 8,082,897 of record NC_037294.2, on the reverse strand, counting down.
TATTTTTATTTTTAATTGTGTTTTATTCAAAAAATTACAAGGAGATCGCTTGATGACGTAACATTTACAGAATTTGATCGCAATCCCAATTTTGTTCTTGATGATATTTTATCTGATGTTGTTGCACGCTTAAGAAACCAAGAAAACTGTAGTCCTTGTCGGATGGATTTCGTACGTGATGAAATTGTAGATCGTTTAATGGAACAATAAAAAATATTTGATATCAATATTATTTATTTCATGATGTAATAGCAGTAGTTAAATCTATAATATTTAAATTAAAAACTATATATATATATATATATATATATATATATATATATATATATATATATTATTTTGTAACCTCAATTTGAAAAGCATTCTTTAACCAAACACATTAAACTACTTTTTGTTCAACCTCAATTTCAACCACAGTTTTAACCAAATATATATAAATATCAAACCAACATCAACCAAAAAAAAAAAATTTAAAACAATTTTTTAAAATCATAACCATAAAAACTACCACAATACCAAATATCGGTGAGCTCACGGCTTTTTCAATACAAGAAATGGAAAGCTGAAGTAAACTTTTACGTTGAAGAGAATTTGTAAAAATAAAAAGAAGTTGTAGTAGTAGTAGTAGTAGTAGTAGTAGTAGTTTCTTTTAGCTGAGCTCTAGCTGGTTTCGGCGATGGAGAAATGAGAAGGGAAGAGGGTCGAGAGAGAGAAGCTAGGCCCAGAACAAAACAACATATGTTCGGTTTTTTTTTTTTTTTTCAATATCTTCTCTTTTTTCTTTTTTATTTCAAGTCGAAATTTAGATTTCTATTAAATTTCAAAAAGAGAAGGGACAACTTAAAAGGTATGCGTATGGTTTATATAGTAAGTGAATTTATTTTTTATATCAACATTCTATATTCAAGTCTAAATATTAATGCACCCGTTGAAGAGGATATTAAAAATCCTCTCAATCATTCTCTTAAATTGAAAAACCAAACAATTGTAATTTTTTAAAAAAAAAACAAAAAGAAAATTTGTTGTATATTTATTTTTTTATTTTTTAAAATTTATTTTTAATATTAGCATATCAAAACAATTAAAAATATCAAAAAAAATAATTTAAAATAAAAAAACTCAAAAACACTTTTATATAAAAAAAAATAACTAAAAAGATAATATTTGAGATTATAAAAGTAGTTGGTTTTCAAAATATTTTTTATTTGAAAATATATATATAAAAAATATTAAAATAGTATTTTTTATATTTTTTAAAATTTATTTTTAACATTAAAATATCAAAATAATCTAAAACTGTAAAAAAAAAAATTAATTTTAAATCAAAAAATTTTAAAAACACAAAAAAAAAAAGCATGAAAAACACTCTCCAGTCTCCATGTTGATATTAACACCTTCCTCTAAGAAAGAGACGTCAAGTTCGGAGAAAAAGACACCTGTACCCACCTTCACAAGTCGAACTCTCTTTAGACCCCCTTCAGTCGATGCAGGTCAATAAATACAAACCTTTAATGGGAGTACACCCGTCTCCTTTGTTCATCACTGAAGTGCTTACTCCAAAATTGCAATATGATCTTCTTTTTTTCTAATTCAACAAAAAAAGTGCATTCCTATACGGAGAAAGCGGTGATTGAATGAAGATCTCTAAGCAGCATAAAGGAGAGAATTGACAGAAAGGAGTTCCACTTGGGCACTGCAGTTGAAGGTAAGAGACGACACTATACAAAAAAGTTGAGCCATAAATATCCCTTGCATGTTTCCATTACATGTACCTCAAGCAAAATTTAGCATCATCAGTGAAATGCTCACCCACCTTGTGGTTGCAAAATTATGGGGATAGCAAATGCACAGCCACGCTACTCGATTCATTCATTCTGTGCTCGTCATAATTCATTTTGTGCTCTTAATAAAGCAACTGTTGGACCCAATGCGCTGCCCCTCAAGGCCTTATAGGACCATGGGCTCCTGCCTGAACTCTCAGGTTTTTTACAGCTATCTTCCTGAGATAGCCATGCCTTCTGTGCTGTCAAAGCCTGGTTAGTTTCTTCCCATGGATTATGTTTTCCGTTTTCTGAAGTACAAGAAAGGTAAGTAAGCATGTTTACATTGATCGTATTGTTATCATTGCTCTTTGCACCCATCATTAACCCGACTCTTGATGTAAAAATAGTTGGAAGTAATACCTTGAGCAGAAGTACCAGCTTCGTGGTTGTTGTTCAGCTTGAAACCAGTTCCAGAATCTTGATCCCTTACATGGACTTCATTAGATCCACCAGTAACTGATTTTGCTGACTTTATATTGCCATGGTGAACAAGGCGAACTTCAAAAAGTGCCGAAAACTTTATCTGGAGAAGAGCTTTACTTGTCAACTATCTTGATTGAGAAGGACAAACGAGAACAGTTTGGCCTAAGGTTACTAAATCTATCATTTAGGCAACTGCAAACTAGACCACAGCCCAAGACTTAATCTAATAGCCTGAACGTTATGTGAATCAGTGAAATAACATAAAATTTCCAAGAACTAATCGAATCCCATTTGTCAAACACTTCAAAACTGAAGAACTCCACCTTAATCAATGTAGTCAGATCCCTCAAGTTTTTGGAAGCACATTCAAATTCTGTGTTCACTAAACATAGAAACACACACCGAGACACCCACCTAAAAGAAAAAAGAAAAAAGAAAACATACATATATAAGAAATGCAATGCAGGGCTGACATACCTCTAAGGAACCATCGTCCTGATAAGGGGATGTTTCTGGTAGTGCATCGGATGCCTCATCATCTATCTTCTCAGGAATTACTGGATATTCTGGTACTTGGGCCAGCATAACTATATTGGATTCAAGATCATATTTTGATACCTTTCCAACCTATGGACAGAGAGAATATGATGAATGGTATGCTCTGCCAATAAATAATGAGTTGAAGATCAGTTTTATTACACAAGAAGCCCTACACGGTATGATGAGAGCTCAGGGGTCCAGGATGATGACAGCTCAACCAAACGATAAGCAATTACATCACCTTCCTGCAAAAATCCAAGAATAACTAGATGCTTTGGCCTCCATACGAGAAACAAATTTGGACTATGCTCTTTGCAAATTAGGAAACTTTCAAGACAAATACAAGTTTGAGAGATCAATCAACAGATCCAGAGTAGGTCTTAAAAGTAAACTAGCAGTCACTATCACCATATAAAGCCCAGTTGCCACTGTTTATTTTCTACAATAGAAAGATATAGATATCAATGCAATGAATGGCAAATGAAGTTTTAACAAAAACAAACCTTTGGCAAGCTAGCATAGAGTGGAAACTCTTCAAAGTTGGTGCAATCATATACAGGTGTCTGTTCTTCAATAGTAAGACTGCTGTAAGACTCTTTCTTGAAATTGTTATAATCATTCCTTTTACATGACACCACTTTCTCTTTACCCCACTTTTGGCCCTTCTTTTTGCTTGTTATTCCATTCCACTGAAATCTTTCCTGAAGCAGGACACGAAAACAGAAATTCAACATCGATTGAAGCTAAGAAAAAGTGATGCCATGACAACATACAAGTGTAGCACACACTAAGCAATTTTTTTACAAGGAGCACACACAAAGATATTGTAAGAATTTGAAACTACAAATAGCAGAACCTGTTGACTAATTTATAAAAACAACTATACATCAAAATCCTATTTCACTGCAGTTCCAAAAAATTACAACAAAAACCATTTGTGCAGAACATTTTAGCACTCCCCCAGATACACCCTCATAAAGCATGGTATAATTGTAGGGCATGTGGAAGAGAAACAAGATTATAGAGATGTTGAGCACAAACATCTTAGGACTTACAAAAGTAAAAATATGCGGGAGTGCTAAAATGTTCTGCAGAAATGGTTGTAATTTTTACTTACAAAACTTAAATGGATAAAAGAAATGCATGCTAGAATATATCTCATCAAGGTATTTAGTATTCAAAACATGAGTGTAGAGACAGATATGCAGTAAAAAATTAAATGGATAAATGAAACATACAATAGAAACGTGATTTTGCGGCACAGCATGATCAGAATCCCCTGGAACAACAAGCAAGTAGGTGTGTCACATGACTGAATGGTGTATTTACAGTACACAAAATTGTTAATCACTTGGAACAGCCTTGTGATAAAATATAGAACTCTTCAGCCACATAAAAGGAAGAAAAGACACACCGAGCATTAGACCTTTCTTGAGCGGCTCAAAACGAATGTGTCCCGGCCTGATCACTACGGGAACAACATCACCCTCTACATCACTATCTCGCTCTCCCAATTGGTTGTCTTCCCTGAGTTTTTCTTCAGAGGTTTTCTGACTTCCTGGTTCAGGTGATTCTCCAGAAACATTCTGATTATCCTTTTCAGATGATTGCTGATTGATATTCAAAAGCAACTCCCTCTTATTTTGCTGTAAAATTCAACATAAAGCAAAGCAGTGTAGCTAAGAACTAATTTTCCCGTCAACAGCACCCAGGTGTGTGTGTGTGTGTGTGTGCGTGCGTGTGTGTGTGTGTGTGTGCGCTTAACCTAAAACCTGCTCCAAAGACCGTCCGCAAAAGCAAAACAGCTAAACCACATGAATACACTTGGAATAACCGGGTTGGAAACTTAAAAAACACCAACGTACTGCTTTCTTTTCAGCTTTGAGTTGTTCCTTCAACCAATGCCTCTTGGCCTTTTTACGCCTAGCACTTCTACTGGGGCACTGACAAGAAAGGGAAATGCAAGTGTTAGAATCGTTGCTTGCATAGGGAGGCCAATAGCCTCTGGCTTGAGCCCCTTGGTCCACTGGTCATACTTGCAAGACCCCTAGCCTAAAAGTTCAGATAGCTTTAAATGATAAAAATTAACTTTCAAGTATGCAAACGCTCTATTCCCTTTCTTGTCCTTTTCTTTCACAATTACCATTAAAGTTCGTGCTAAATTGTCCCTTTGTGTTCTGTAAGGGAATCATAACTATCCATGCATTGGTCCTCTATGGAAAGAAGGGAATGTATAGGAATACATGATATCATTTCTGTAGAGTTTTATGACCACAACACACATCAAAATTGACTCTGACAATTTAGCTGCACTAGCTCCTTCATAAATACATACAAAATCATGGTTGTTTTCCATCAGAAAGAGAGCTGAGCTTACACACGCAAACATTCACAGAACATGTTTAATACTATGCAATGGGTGGGGTTTAGCCAAGTTTTAATAACATGTTATAGGAACAAAAATGACTCAGCCTTAACATTATTCAAATTTAATTTGATACCAGTAGACTTTTTTGCACAATGAAAAGCTGCAGGTGGCAGAAATCATTACATCATGCTGAGTTTCACCCAATTCCTCAATGAAAGACTACAGCACATCTCAGAATTAAAAACACAAATGTTAGCCATATGTTCAGTAAAATGATAGATCAAAACCTTTTTAGATCCAGAAAGTATATGTGAGGCATCCACACTCCCATTTCCATTTTGTTCAGGCTGGCAAGACCTACAATGCAGAAGGGTAAAGAGATATTCAGTTAGCCAAGTAAAAATGAGGAAAAGAATCGAAGACATCATGAGCTATAAAGATGCCTCCCCTCATGAACAAGCAATATTTTTGCACAGTCATGTCATACAGGAGGGACCAATCATCATATCATGTTTTCACATTTCTAGAAAAGTGGATCATAAATATCAAAATATGAGTAGAACTTCAATTGAAAGTTCTAGTATAGGAACTAGACAAGACTTGGAAATCTTCTTTATCTCTAAATAGCATGTTCCTTGCGTTGGAAATAGCTCCTTGTCAACTTCATTGAGGTACATCCCACTCGCCGAACAACGACACACAGACAACCATGGAAAGTTGTGGTCAAGATTGGCAATGAAAAGACAGAATGCCTTAAAAGCCTTGGAACTAGTCCAGTGAAGTTGATTTGGAATTGCTGATCCAAAACTTAGTAGCAACTTTTTTTTGGAAAAGGGACACTTGGGACAAATGTCACTTATGCCTACCTTATTGCATTAGGCTTCTATTTAAGCAATCCTTCAATGTTGTATATGATCCTAGACCCATCAAATGATGTTCTGGGATAGGTCATACCCATTCCCATTCCAAGTGATCATAATAATTGGAATTCTAGGTAACATGAACATGAAGTAACACATAGCTCAAATCTTACCAGTGCCACCAACAATGAATGATGATGAAGAATATCTCATAGGTTTTTTTATATATATAAATAGGAAAATCTTATAGTTAGAAACCTACTAAGGAAGAAAAACGTGGTTATGTGTGAATAAGGATCTTACAAAACTTACTTCTGTGCATTAATAGTAGCTTCTGTACTCTTGCTACTTCTTTCATCTGCTTTAAAAAAGCTCAAAGTGCCATTCTGCCCTGCGCAGACACTTGTCACAACATTTTCTGAAACTTCCATACATTTTTCAGCACTAGCAGATTTAGTTTTCTTCCTCCTGCAGTGTAGAAGTTTCCAGAATTGAGTGCAAACCCAAAAGTTCTAAGAGAAATTGTAAGAATTTTACAGTTAAAAAGGTGCACTAATAGGCACTAAGAAATTTACAAAACTTACTTCTTAGTGTCACGCATAGCTTTCCTACTCTTGCCACTTCTTTCATCAACATCAACAATGCCCAAAGTGCCATTCTGCTCTGCAGAGACATCAGTCACTACATTTTCTGAAACCTCTAGGCATTTTTTAGCACTAGCAGATTTGGTTTTCTTCCTCCTGCAGTGTAGAAATCCCATTATATAATGATTTCTAAACCAGCTACTTCATCTTTGAACTTGTTTTGAACACAATGAAATTACTAGCTGGAGTCTCTAAACTACAGATACGCTACAAATAGCGCAAAACATGTGTCTGTGTAACATAAGATACATATTAAAAAATTCTTATTTTTCACCCCATTTTGAGAAGTAGCACAGAAACCATACTTTGGGCTGTGAGCATCCTTTGATGCCTTTCTCTTCTTCGAAACTGCTTTCACTTCTGGACTATTTTCTACATCCTCCACCTCTGCAGCAACATCCACCTCTTGTTCACTTTCATAGCTGTCAGATTCCTTTTCAAATTCCTCATTCGCAAGCAGATTCGTGCCTGTGGTTACCGGTGGCTTGTCAATTATTTCCACCACGTTCAACGAATCATTCAGCCCATCATCTATCTTGATAATTTCAGTAGCCGTGCCATCTTTCTTTATCACTCTGTTACAGATATTACATTATAATATAAATAGCACTAAGTGTTATTTTCCACAGAAAAATAATATATATATATATATAATTAACTAACCTGGCAACATATAAAATTTAACTAACCTGACAATATCTTTATCATTCAAAATACAAGTGGACTCAAAAGGCGGTAATACAAACCCTTCCATCTGTAACCGTAAAATAAAATCAGAAGGAAGAAAAAGAATTTTAAGGACTGCCAAAAAAAATTGCAATTTATTAAAGAGAAATTAAATACTTACAGAGAGGAAGAGGCCGCTGGGGCATGCATTGTGGAGGTCGAACACCTGGAGGATATGGGAGGAGAGATCGGAGATGGTTTTGTGTTGGGGTTTTAATAGAATCCAGCACTTTCTAAGTCCTTCCGTCGTCGTAGTCAAAGCGTTGTCGAGCACTAAGCGAAGCCTGACCGTCTCCATCGCCCAGCGATTGAAGAGAGAGAGGGGCGGAGGCAGGGAGGGAAAATTTCAAGCAGGAATGGGGTTGCCAAGATCGGCACTTTTAAACCCTCTTTCTCAGTGGCTTTGGGGTTTTGAAAACAGTACTGTAAAATGTCAGATTTTACAAGAGCGCGTGTACCTTCTAAAAATCCATGGCTGAGCTGGTGAAGAGCTGCGAGTGAAGATTTATGCTCTCTATGCTTTTCAATTCGAATTTCTCTGCTCATTAATATTGATGGCCATTGCAGAGCATGCCTTGTTATCGAAAGCCTTCTTCAGCGAGTAAAGATTATACATGATTTCTACAGCATTCCAAACACACTTTAATGTGTTACATCAACATCTTATCATTATTTTGCTAAATGATCCAAAAGCACATTGAATTTTCGAAGAAGCTGACATATAACATGTTAATTTTTATGTTTTAAAAATATTTTATTTTTTTATTTAAATTAATATTTTTTTATGTTTTTATATTATTTTGATGTGCTGATATTAAAAATAATTTTTTAAAAATAAAAAAATATTATTTTAATATATTTATAAGTGAAAAACATTTTAAAAAATAACTGTAACCATATTTCTAAATACATTAATACGCCCGTGAGTTATTTTTTTGTGTCATGTTAAAAAATATATTTTTAACAATCTTATCCATGATCTTTAAAAATATTAATTTCACCACCATGAAATATTTTTTGATAAATAATAGGTTCTTTCAACTAATTTTTTTAGTGGTAAACGAATACAAAGATCATATGATAATCTTAAAAAATAACATGTGTCCCACTAATTTCTCATACGCATGTCATGTTTTAGAACTAGCATATTATCTTTAGTTAATATTGAAAAATTGTTATTTATCAAAAATTAAATTATATTTTTTAAACAATTATGGGTCTATCTTATTTTGACTGAAAACTTTTTTTTTTTTTTGATCAAAATGTAAATATGTATTATACATCAAAGTAACAAGGCTGGTGGCCCAGCAAAAACAAAAAAATTTGTATAAGGAGGTGAGGCCAAAGAGAGAAACAAACTCCCAAACCTATGAAACTGAAATAAACAGTAACGGGAACATGCTCCCAAGGAAAGACCATGCAAGGCCATACATTACTATCAAATAAAACACACTGAAGGAAGAGGGAACCTATTACAGAGAACAGGTGCCCAAAAATCAGCCCACTAAGAAGACAGACCAATGCCATCAAAAGAACCAGTGCCCAAAGAGCAGGTGTCCGAAGAGCACTCATCCAAACAAAAGCGGCCAGCACACTGTAGCTCCAGCCAATCAAAACACATGCAAAAAACTTGTTGCAGCACACCGGTGGAGGAAATAGCCAATCAGAGCCGCTCCCTCCCATCCAAAATAAATGCTCAGTTTCAGCCAATCAAAACACATGCAAGAACAGTTTCATTAATGCATTCTACGTAAGATTCCAAGCCGAGCCATGCCATAAGCCATCTTCCACCAGCCGAGAGAAGTAGACAGCAGCTCATGCAGACAGGGATGAAGGGACCACGCTGAAGGAACTCACCCCATGCAGATACCATGAAGAGACTCATATCACGTAAACACCATTCAGCCCCCAGGCAAAAAACCAATAGCAAACCAGGAGCTCTTCCATGCAGGGGCGTGGAAATCATCAGCCAGAGCCACAAAAAATCCAAGCAAAAGAGCACACTACCAGCCAAGAACGCTGCATGTCTTCATTAAATATCACGTAGAAAACCATGACCATTCCAAACCAAGCGGACACAGTGGCCATCTTCCACCAAGCTTCAGGATAGCTCCAGACTAGCTGATGAAGTGCAAGAAACCAAACCAGCAGGAACCAAAACTGTACTGCCCGAAGCTTCAGTCTGCAACATTGTATGCCAAGTGATTGTTGTCATGAAAATACAAAACAGTATAGAATAGAATCTGAAATTTTCGAAATAGAACATCAATAGATTTTCCAGCATTCTCAAAGACTCTTCGGTTCCTTTCTTCCCATATTATATATACAACCAGAGCAAGGCCAACTCTTTTCATTCTCGACTGCAGCCCTTTCTTGTTGTTATTCATAGCTCGAATAGCACTAGTCAGACTTGCCATGTTCCTGGTAAGCCTTAACCAGTATTTAACCTTCCCCCATAACGTAGAGGTCCGTGCACAAGCAAAGAAGAGGTGGCCATGAGTCTCCTCTTCTTGCCTGCAGAAAGAGCATTGGGTGTCTGGAGAGATGTAATGCAATCTATCCTTTGTTTTCAGCTTTCCAAGCACAGCTAACCATAGGATGAAGTTGTGCCTAGGCAATGACCAAAGCTCCCATACCACTTTTTCCCAGTGAATAGTTGATCCTTTGAATCTGAAGTGTTCATGTGCATTAGCAGTGAATTTTCTCTCATTGTGCCACGTTTGTAACATGTTAACAGCTTCAGCATTTCCTCCACAGTCATTGAGCAACTGATCTTTCAACAGCAGGATGGCTTTCCAGAGAGGAGATGAACTTTTATGAGCCCTGGAACTTCAGATTGTACCGTGAGTGAGATAAAAATGATGGACCCAACGGATCCAGAGGGAGTCGGATTTAAGATGAATGTTCCAGAGTTGCCTTGCCAAAAAGCATTTGTTTCTGGCTGCAATGTCAAGAATACCTAACCCCCCTTCATTCAACGGGAGACAGACCTGTTTCCAAGCCACAAGTGCAGACTTGTTGCTTTGCGGGTTACCACTCCATAAGAAATTTCGGCATAGGAAAAATATTGAGCCACAGTTGGACCATACCATGCAAAACTGATTTAATTAAAACAAGTCTGCCAGCATAGGACAGATGCTTCCCCAACCAGCTTTGAATACATGACTCCAACTTATGTAGTAGAGGGTGGTATTGACTAGCTAGCAACCGATGGGGACTTAGCGGAACACCCAGATATTTAAATGGAAAACTTCCTTCTGCAAAACCTGTGTGAAGCAGCATAGCACGCTTGGTGTCTTCCCCAACACCACCAAAGAAAATAAAAGATTTAGCTGCGTTAATGGTTAATCCAGACATCCTCCTAAAGACCAATAGTTGCTGGATCAGAATGTCAACAGAGGGTGAATCACAGCGGCATAGCAAAAGTATGTCATCAGCAAAAGCTAAATGGCTGACACCCAAGGACTGACACTTCGGGTGAAAATGGAACTCAGCCTTTTGAGTAGCCATATTAAGCAGCCGGGAAAAATATTCCATGCACATGATAAAAAGATAGGGAGATAATGGATTTCCTTGCCGAACACCACATTTACCAGCAAAGAACCCAAACAAGTCACCATTAACTGCCACTGAGAAGGATGTTGTTTCAACACACATCATAACAAGATGGACAAAATGATCTAGGAACCCAAATAGTTTCATCAGTTGCTTAAGAAAAGGCCACTGGACAGAATCAAATGCCTTCTTGAAATCAATTTTAATGATACATCGTGGTGAGGCTCTTTTCCTGCCATAATGCCTAAGGAGCTCCTGCATGAGGTTGATGTTGTCTGCCATATTTCTACCTCCAAGAAATGCATTTTGAGCAGGATTAATTATCTCATGAAGAACATTAGCCATTCTACCTGCCAGGATCTTAGAGATAACTTTATAAATAACATTGCAGCAGGATATTGGCCTTAAGTCAGCAGCAAAGGTGACATTATCAGACTTGGGCACAAGAGCTATTACTAAGTGATTTACTTGCTTCAAGAGTCGGCCAGAGACAAAAAAAATCACGTATAGCTGCACAGAAATCATTGCCAACCACGTCCCAAGCTGTTTTGAAAAAATGAGACACAGAAATCAAGAGCTATTTTGACTGAAAACTTAGAATGTTTCTAGATAATGTTTGGTTATTGTTTTATAATAAAAAGGAAGAAGATTGGAGATAGAAGAGATAAAATAAAAAAGAAGATTTCATGACCCGAATCCCGGGTCCGTGATCGACAACATAAGAGCGGTGTTGTGGGGACACCCCATATGCGCTGAATTTGAGAATATACATATAATAAAACCAAAATCATATAAAATCATGCAACATTTCATAATCTTTTAAAATATGATATTGTTTAAAGTAATAAAATCAATAATAGCTCAAAATTTCTCACCATCAATTAAAATAAAAACAATAATCCATATATTTATTATATAGTCAAAATCCAAATTTTAAATAAAACAGTATAATAGTGGAACATCTAAGATATTGAATCAAATTAAAAGAAAAGTCTCGCGAAAACAAGTAAGACATGTCGACCAAAAAATGAAGAAAGCATAAACTCTTAGTCAAGATCAACCTGCTAATAGAAACTAATAATATAAATATAATTTAAATGGATAGGTGAGTTTAATCAACTCAGTGAGGAAATAACATTTTATATATATTTTAGTTATTTATGAATATAAGTCATCAATTGTGATGATATAAAAATAAGAGAACAAAACTAAGCATATTAACATAAGGTGGTGGAATACATGTTAAAAATCAAATGACACTCGAAGGTGACCAGATGACACCCGAATGTGAGCATTGTGGAAGGATAAATCGCCACAGGCGAGTGCATCTCTCATTAGTTAGGTATACACATATGAAGTGCACAAAGACTAACTACTTTTCGTTAGTATGAAGTTTCTAACAAGCATACCAATATCAAGACATAATAATTATTCGCATGAATACCCAAAACAAATGTAAGTCATATCAAATATAATTTGATTCAATAGAATGCTAGTGCAAAATCAAGAATGAATGAGTACTCAGAAATAAAACAACATGTATATATCGATATACAAGAAATAATCAATTGTACTTATCCTAATATTAACATACATATATTATTTATATTACATGCATATTAAAGATTATCTCATTCATCTGAAAAACAAAAACAAAAGGCAAACGAATGTAGAATCGGAGACTACTAAAGATTGTTATGAGGAACATTAGTAGAACTCATAACGAATACAAAAAAAACACTAAAAAAACTCGAAGCAAAGTAGCATGAAAGATTAAAAAATCTAAGCTTAGAGTCTAAAAAGTAAATATGAGGCCGAACTATTTCACTCGATCAATTCCGAACATAACTCAAACTAATTGAACCTAACAGACTCAATTAATCACCACTGCATGGTTAACCAATCGACTGGATTAACCAACAGGTTGACTACTACACAAATCATTCAGTTGGTCGATAGCAACAAGTGAACCAATTGACCGGTTCAGGCTAACAGGTTGATCGGTTTGTTTGGATTTCTAGAATCCTAACTTGTTAGTCCTCAATCTATAGAATCCAAAAACAGACGACTTGTTTTTCTAAAACTCATCATTCCAGTCATCAAATCAATTTGTTTTAAAACTAAATAGCACCTTAATACTTCAAATAAATTCATTCAATCATCAAAATCATACACAAAATCCTAACTTCTTTATTGATCCTTCCATGAACAACCCAAAAATAAAAAATAACATTAAAAGAAAACACTTACTTGTTACTTCCACCTTTCTTGAACAAAAACTCAAGATAAAAAACTAAAATAATTGGTTTGATAAGGGAAGGGTCATGACAACCATAAGAAAAAAGAAGAGAAAAAAAAAATTCTCTTGCAACTTTTCCTTATTTTCCTAAGTTAACCGATGTTGGGTTTGGACTGACTTAAACTTGGGTTTGGGCCAAAAGTTTGGGTTTCACATAAGACGATGCCAAAATTATGTTTAATAATATTGTACGAGATAAAGTGATTGTCTTTGTATTCTGTTTGATTATGGTAGATAAGACAAAATAAAATATATAAAAACTTATTTCACCCTCAGTATGTATTGTTATCAAATTTATATATTTTAAAAAATAATTAGATATTATTTTTTTACTTTAATTTACATTGAGTTTTGAAATTAATAATATTATAATAACCGTAGTTATAAAACTAGGACTGACCTGATTAATTGACCTAAAACCGGACCGATCCAAGACTTGTATTGGTTCGAGTTTAAAAAAACAGACAAAGGATTGACCTGACCTAACTCGGTCAAAAACTTAGGCTGACTCGAGATAAAACACGTGTCAAAAATCCGTTGATTTTTTTAAAAAAATTATTTTTGGTCAAAATAAGGTTGCTTTGATTAATTTTTTTTAAAGAGGGTCAACTGGGTTGACTTTCCTGACTTGTGACATGAAACTTGTCTCGGTTCGACTCTCGAGTCGGGTTTCAAAACTATGATAATAACTGTTTTTATCCATAAGTTGACTTAAGTCAACCTAGGTTGACCTTCCTGATCTATGACCTGAGCATTTTCCCCAGATTAACCCCGATTTGGGTTTTGACACTATGTTAATAATAACTTTTATCCTTACATTGATATGAGTCAGCTTGGGTTGACCTTCCTGACACTTGACTTGGGCCTCACCTCGGGTTAACCACCCATGATCAGGTTTTAAAACCATGATAATAATCACTTTTGTTCTTGTATTGATCCGGGTCTATGGTTAATCCCACTCATGACCAGGACCTTACCCCGAGTCGACTTGTGAATCGGATTTTAAAACTATAATAATAATAATTATTTTTATTCTTATGTTGATCCGTTACTCAAGCCTTGCTTTGGATCGACCCTCAAGTTGAATTTTAAAACTATAATAATAACTATTTTTATTTTTACATGTCTTAATTGAATAATTTTATAATTGAGAGTTTTTTACAAGAATATTCTAACAATAAAAAATAAAAAATATTATTTTTGAAAACATGTCCCATATACCTTATTTTTTAAAAGTACAAAAATTTATTTTAAAATTATCTTAAAGATAAATTTATTTGTATATCTATGTTTCTCCTTTTCAATCAAATATATTTTTATATTTATTATCGGTCTTTTCTGTCTAGTTCTGTTTTTTTTTTTTTTAAGAAAAACTTACCTACTCCTCACATGTACTCTTTACACACAAAAATGCAAATGCATCTTCGTCCTGAAATTTTATAATCATGCAAGTACTTAAATAGACTAGAAATTTTACCTTCTTGATAAGCTTTTGCCCTTCCAACCTTAAAAAATAAATCACACGGGTACTAAGAAAATCTTGTTTCTTTAATTTGAAAATTATGAACCATATTATTATATATTCAAATTCAAATATAATACTATTACAAAATATAACATAATGATTTTCTGTTCCTTTAAACTTTGTTTACAACTTTTAAGGAGCAGGGGGGGAGTTAAGACTCAAAAATAGTTTTCTCTTTTATGAAAAATTTATCCCATTCTATGTCAGATTAAAAATTGAAAGTTAAGCATTAAAAATATAAAAAATATATTTGAAAAATGAGGTATTAAGAGTGTTTGGTAAGTACATAAAGATATGTAAAACTTGGGATATCAATAATTCTTAAAGCAAAACTGCTGGAAGCACTAACCAAATTTTATAAATTTTATTTTATAAAATGTACTCTTTTTTTCCAGTCTCCTTTTTTCACAGGGGGCAAAAATTACCCAACATTCAGCAAAGCAAGCAGAACTAAATCGGACAATAGAGACTACCACGAGGGCGTAAAAAGAGTTTGAAAGAACAGCTGAAGTTCACTTGAAGCTGAAAAAAAGCCTGCTGGTTAATCAACCTCTCAGAGTCCATCTTGCACCAAGAAAGGTACTTCAAAGCTTTTCTCACAGGCCCCTGAAAACATTAATCAGTATCAATAAAGATCACATGACAAACAATTACTTATGAAATAATGTGCTACAATTCTAGTAAACCAAATAAGATGTGTGGTTTTGTACGTCTACAGCACTACTACACAGCATAAATACAGCGCCACAATGCACACATTTGCCTGTCCACACTGTCTAGATGGTTTCATGGGTAAATACCCCATGCTTCTAGCACATGCTAGGGAGAATTCAACCATTACAGACTTCTTGATATATATTGCCCGCAACTCCCATGCCAGTCATGTGCGAAACGTACAAGGTTTGCACTATTTATCGAGTCGGTGTAGTATGGAGATAAATGGGTGTCAGAAATGGCAGAGGCAAAAGAGTGAAAGGAACAGTGAGCTTTTGATCTCGGTATGCTCTAGAACACTATCTCAGGACTGCAAATATAGTTGCATGTTGTGCTTCTTGTTATTGCAAACCCAGGGAACCGCGACAACAATCAACAAGAGACTTCTACAGGAAGCCAGCCGCTTAAAGTGAACCATAAGAGACTAGAAGCATCACATAGAAGCTTATTACTATTAGAGCAGCCCATTCAATATTCACACGAGAATAACCATCCATCACTTCCAATTTCATCGATCTCAATAGTAAATGAGAATTAATCTCAAGTAACTTAAAAACAATACCAAATGACTTCAGACATGTCAATTGTGACAGCAGCTTTACTGCAGAGCATGGCTGTAAATTCTCTAAAGTCGCACCATATAGACAAGTCTAGATTGCTGTTTTAACATGCTTTATTTACCTTTTCTGTTCTAATCATATTCCTACTGTTCCTGTATTTATTTTAACATCCTCTAAACAAGCTTTAGAATGGAATCTGCTATATGCATTCTTAGCTGCCAAATAAGTGGCATAGCATTATCCAATTTGAGTTGATACAGAATAGATGTATAATACATAATTTAGCTAATAATTTCATAATTAATGTCCATCAGGTGTGAGATCAAGGTTTTACAGAGCAGTTTAACATAATTCCAAAATCTCCTTCCAACAATCACAGTTAAAAAAACCTAAACAACCTAAAATAAATAGAATCCAATTCAATTTCTCAAGAAACCAAAAACAAACCGTAAGCACACACCTGGCTTTATCAGCAAGGATAACCTTGATCCTGTGAGCGAGTTCTTGGGATTGAATCCTACGCTGAAGCTTTTTACGAGCCAAAACTCGCTTCTCTGAATTCTTAACGTGGTGAGTCTGTAAGTTCTTTATTTGCCTCTCAATCCCACTGGACTGCATCTTCCTCTGCATAAACTTCAATGCCTGCTCCAAGTTCCCATTATGTACCCTCACTCTGATCCCCCTGCACTGTTGTATCTGGTGTTCTCCTCCACTCACTGAGTTAACTCCCTGAATCGGCAGCAGCGGCGGACTCCTACAGAGATTATATGCTCTTCTCACTATCGTGTTCATTTCTCAAATCCCTTGAGTCAATTGCTTGCGTAGCTAGGGATTTAGCTATCACTGGCTAAAAAGAGAATCACAGAAAACACATCAATTACTATTCTTAATTACTATTACTAAATATACTACAAGAACTGGATTTTGTTATGGTGCTTCACTCTTCTTCTTCTTTTCTTCTCACTTTTGTTTTTTTTTTCTTTATGATTTCATCCTCAGTTTTTTTTTCCAATGGTAACTGACAAACTGAAACAAGATTAATGCATCTCTACTCTACAAAATGGCAGCTTTGATCTTTCAAAGAAGTGAAATATAAAAAAAAAAACCCATTTGCTTTGGAGACAAATTACACATTAGAAAACTTATGTCAAGATTCAAACTTTTACGACAACCCTGTTGACAAACAAGAAAAATAGAACAGCCCATTTGTTATTAGAAGCTAAAATAATCACAACCAATTATATAGCAGGTTCGATCTGCTTGGTGTTTGATGAAAAGGGAATTTACAGAAAATCCATTTTAGTTTTTGAGGATTACCTATCAGGATGCGGTCAAGAAACTGCTGATTTGCTTGCTGTTGATGCTACTGTTTTTTGAGGCGAAGATATCAAAAAACTGCTTTGAATAGGTTTAATAGTATGGAGGGAGAATAGGGATACACTTGCCCTATTTTGAACGGCTAGGATTTGTTTAAGGAATTCAACGCGATCGGTTTGTATTCTTTTCTTTCTTTCTTTTCCTTTCAATTTTTTTTTTCTAGAAAACCTCACTATTGTTCCAACATTTGTAACAATTCAACAAATTATCACCTTCATCTTTTTTAGAAAATTTAATCAATCATTAATTACTAAATATACTAAAAGAAATGGGATCGCTTTCACTGTTCATGTGAAAGTTAAGCTGCTTTCCAACTCTCTCTCTCTCTCTCTCTCTTTCATTTTTGTTCTTTTTTTTTTTAAATTCATCCTCAAACTTTTTTATTTAATCCTTTTGTCACTTAATTTCATGAAATAAAGTTTTCAATTATAGTACAAAGACAAATTTTTTTTTAAAATCACAATGTAAAACAAGAATATCACAATGTAAAACACGGAGAAAATGCGTGGTCAATTTCAAAGTTTTTAGAATTTTTATCTTGGTTCAAGAATTTAGTTTGTTTATTTTTCAATTTCTAGTTTAGAGAGGAGAGAGAAACTTATCGGCTAGCCATATTTCGGTCACCAAAAAAGAGGATCTTTGTATCAACGGGTTCCTTTTCTCGAGCGGAGTTAAATGAATGTGGTTTTTTTCTCTAAACATGGCAAGAAAAGTAGATTGGTTTTCGTTTGTTTTTTTCAGTATTTTCATTTTTTAGAATGATTTTGAAGTGTTCGGAGGTTGTCAAGTAGTTTGTCGAGGTTTATATTGTGTTTTGGAAGTGTTTTCAAGTAAAAGCAAGCTGATAATTAGGTTTTTGAAATCCAAAAACATTAACCTCAATTTTCCAATCACCTTCGGTTATCAGAAAAAGACTAGTTGGCAACTATTCTACGATAGGTTTCCTGTCATTGAAGGCGACCTATCACTTGCCTTAAAAACAAAAAACAAGAGCGGACGATGCAACATCCATTCCTTAGGAATAATAAAAAAAAAATACTCATGCAAGCCTAGGCTTTTTTATCAAGGCTAAACGCATGGGCTTGACCCATGTGCGTTTGACCAATGTGCGTTTGACCATTTTTTTTTGTTTTTTTTTTTATCCCTTTTTTGTATTTAAAAATTGATTTATGTGCTTTCTTTTTAAAAACAAATTGTATCAACTTTGTTTTTTAGATTGTAATTGATTTTTTTTTTATATTTTTTAATTGCATTAATTTGTCTTGATTTTTTTTTATCTTCTCTTTTATACAAATAGTTGTACTTGTATGAATTTTGTATAAAAACAAAAATAATTTGTTATTACCAATAACAAATAACCATTAAGATAAAATCAATGAAATTTTTTTTCCAAACTAAAAAACAAGTTGATAGCGCTTGCATTTTCAATTTTTCTTTTTTTGCATTTAAAAATGATTTTGATCTGACACACATGGGTAAGCTAGCTAGGACAACTAAAAGAAATATACTTTTTTTTTAGGTGCTTTGCTATTACTATTACTAATTAATATTTTTACAAATACAACTAAAAGAACAGGATTTTTTTAGTGCTTTACTCTTTTTTTTTTCCTTCTATTTTCATCCTTATTATTATTTTTTAATATTTACTAAAAGGATTAAAATTTTTCAAGATTATGAGAGACTCAATTCAATCTCAAACAGCCTCAACCAACAGATATGCATATACATCAATCAAATAATACGGTAACTCTCTGCTCTCTGTTTGGATGCCGAGAAAGCAAGAGAAAATCTCATTTTCCAGATCTCTTAAGAGACCAAAATAACAAACGTATATCAGATCAAATCATTTCTCATGACACGGATTCAATAAGATCAAATCGATAAAAATTACAAGAGTAGATCATCAGACCGGATTCAAGACAATTTCTCTCGTAATGTTATTGTGAACCGGTGGTAGAAATTGATTCTTTCTACGAAAAATTTTCTAAAAAAGACATGGTGACTGAAGGCGCAGTGATCACAAAGTTTTGATCAAATTTGTCAACAAATATAATAATACATCAGAACAAAATTTAGGAGGACTCACTATAAACAAACCATCAATTAGATAACAAAAATGCTGTAATCAAAGAATGCTTAATTTATAATTGACCAGCACCCAGCAAGCAAGCAAGAATATAAAGATTGGAAGAACCAGCTAATCGACTTAACAAGCATGCATACATTCATACATACCTAAAATCCGAAGAAAGGATAAAGGCAGAAACTCAAAGCAGGCTAGGCAGTTGAGGAGAGCAGAGCGTGGAATCGGGGGCTGTGGCAGATAAGAGAGTAAACGGCTGGAGAAATATGATAACCTAACTTTCTCTTATATATATATGGCATAAATGTAATTTTTAAAAACTTGAAGGATATTATTAAATTTCAGGTCCGGTTTTGGGTCAGGCTCAGCAGTATCCATACGCGATCCTCTTGTAATCCGCAATCTGATTTTTAGTTTTACATCTGAACTCGAAGTCACAGGCAAGGCATGCCTTGAGACAGTTCACCTTCATCATCCGCAGAGCTGGCTTACAGTCCAAAGAGAGCAATGGCGGAGCTGAGGCACTCGAGCTCGGTGGGAGCTCGAGCCTCTTCGTCACCAATGAAGCGTGACGAGGACGCCTCACCTCTCATTCACGGTACTACCCACGATGACGATCACCGTCATCACTTTTCCAGAGATCGTGACCGTTCTTTTTGGTCTTTTCTCAGTGACGATCCTAGGGTTTTTTCTCTTCTCAACTCCAAGATCTCGTTATTCTTGGTTGCTGTTTTTGCTATTGTTGGATTGATCTCCGCTTTCTCCATCTTTAATCGACTGGTGGGTTTTTGGATTTCGATTTTGAAATTTGTTTGCATTTCTCTTCTTAAAAAATCTCACTACTATTTTTTCTCTCTCTCTTTGTAGAATGCCCCATACCTGTGTAAGAAAGATGGCATTGTTCTTCACTGTCCGCATGTAAGTTCTTCAAGTTTCTTTCTGTTTCCCTCGTTTTATAGTTTTTGATAAAAATCTGCTAGTTTTTTTTTTTTCACCAGCTTCTTCTATATTTTAGGTCAACGAAGCTCCTTCGCTTTGGGAAAATCCTTACTCTGCCACAACCTCATGGAAGCCTTGTGCTGAGCGCCGTGATAATGGGATATCAGGTGAGTTTTAAATGAGCACAGTAGTTTAGCCCTAGATATTCATGTTGATTCATACGACATTGGTGTGGGTATGAAATCCAAGTTCAAAACGCACGCATGCCTGGCGGTTTAGCCCATGTTGACATGGTGTGATCTCCCATTCGCACCCATTTTGATTGTCAGTAGTGATGCGCACAAGAGAATTTCCTAGGCAATCCAAGCAAACCAACACGCTTATGATATTTAGACCACAAGAGAATTTCATGATATGGGGTTCCTTTTACTCCTCTTTGAGCGACAAACAACATATTTTGGCCTGTAAGCTCCCTTGATTCCTTTCTCTTCTTGGAAACTGTTTCACTTAAGAAGTATTTTCCACATTCAACACATACTCCTCCTCTCCAGGCACATTTTGCTTTCATAGCCATCGCTTTTCTTTTCAAATTCTGCATTTGCTGGCAGATTCATGTCCATAGATATGGGTGGCTTGTCAATTATTCCGCCACCTTCAAGGAATTCTGCCCATCACCAATCTTGATAATTTCAGATGACATGCCACAGTTCCTTTTCACTTATTGTAAACTATACAATATAAGCTCACAATATTCTCTACTGGAAGGTATCCAAAAATGATTCAAGTAGTGGTGATATCTTTATTCTTTGAAATACAAGCTGACTTGAAAGGCAGTGATATCACCCTTCCATCTGTAAAGAAGGTG